>NC_140302.1:12263651-13743389 GCF_964211825.1 Aythya ferina | reverse complement strand
TGAACACATTATACTAGTGCATATTAAATAAAGACTGCTAGTTTGATACTGTCTTCTGTTGTTGAAACAGAATGATACAAACTGAAGTCTAAGCTGATGATCAGCAGGTGTGAAAGCCCATAATTAAATAAAAAACAGACAGAAGCAATGAATAGGACCATTTTACAATTTTAAAATAGCTAGTAAACTAGAGAAGATACTCCATCCTCAAAAACTCAAGTTTATTTGCCTCCCAGGTAAATAAAACTTCCCTATTTGCATCAATGACTGATTTTTAAACTAAAACACAGACTAGCATTATTCAACAGCTGCTGCCTGTTTTACTGCATTTTCATGAATGCTTACAACTGGTCTTGGCCTGTGATAAAACTTATGTAAGTCATAAAAAAAGCCATCACATCATCTAAGAAATCATGAATTCCATTCTCTCAAATAATATTCTGTTCTTCAGCCTGACTGGAGTGTAATTCTAAATCAGTAACTAGGCTTTCCTTGTCAGTGTCCCACCAAGTCATTACGGATTGCCACCTCAAATTCTTCAAAATAAGACACAGTCCATAACTGTCTCATTTCAAATAGTCCCAAAGTATTTTTATCTGATGCATTCAAACATTAATCTTGCAATTAAAGTGGAAAAATAATATAAATAATGGTTTGATTACCATGTTTTAATACCTTACAGCAAAGATCGGTTAACTCTCACCTTTTATAGCTTTACTAGTACTTACTGATAAAAATCTGCCTCTTTTGCTGCTTCTTCACACCTTTTTAATGTCTTGGTATGTTGATTCTGCAGAGACTGAAGGTCTGACATGGCCTTCATGCACTGAATCTTCAGTCTTTCATAGTCATGATTAGGTTTTGGACTAGGCCTACCGCAGAAAAAGAATATTAAGTCAAATAACAGCTTAGAATAAAATCCAATAAACACTGTCACACAGCTTCGGATATATACAGACTATACTTAGGCCATATTGTACTTCAAATCAAATAGTGACAGCTTCACAACAAGATGCAACCACAAACAAAGATAAACCTGTACCAGTGTTGTACTGAGATATACCATTTAATAACGAGCCAGTTGTCCAATGCTAAATCAAATGAAAACTGTACTGTGAGTCCACATTCCTTTCTTTGGAGCAGCAGTATTATCATAGACCAGAACTGTCACTTGAAAACTCAGCCACAGAACAAACACTGCTTCCTTGCATTATTATGCCCAGACTTCCAAAGAAAAAGCACAGAGCTGCAGTGTGAGTGGGGATGAAAAGAGGCTTGCAAAGTCAAGTGGGGGTGGCATGGAAACCTGTACTAGGGAAAACTCATCATCCTGGAAACAGCTGGAGGACCTTATCTACAGCTCCCTAGGAAAACCACAGTTAGGGTTAGTTTTGAGACATAGAATCTCAACAGGACACCAAATACATGCATCTGTGCCAGCAAAGTTTGATGAGACTAGTTAGACCATTTACAGTAAGCTGAACAACATGAAAGCAAAAGTCCATCAAATGATATTTTGTTTTATTTATTTAAGTATATCATGGTGACTGGGAGACGAGAAGCTTTCCAAAATTACCTATTTTGTCTGGCAATTGACCAACATAGATTACGTCTACAATGTGTATCCACTGTATGTAACACCTCTATTTATATTAGAATATTATAAATCTTTTTGAAAACTAAATTACCAGAATTATACCACCTTCTTCTGGAGCACTAAACTCTTCAAGACACTCTACACTGAACTATGTTCTTCCTCTGCAGTCTCAAATTTTTTTCACCAATCAATTTTCTACTTTCAAAATGAAACTACTAACAGCTGTCTCTATGGCATCTCCCAGGTCTCATACCTCTAACAAACAACAAGAAAAGAAAGATATTAATTGATGTCTAATTTGACTGCTTATTCTCCTATCACATTTGCTCCACTGCTGCACAGATCACCCTTTCTCCCTTTCCTTGCTAACATTCTCTCCCCCACACAGCTTCACTGTAAGCTCTATCTAAGAAGTAATCACAATGCTCTTCACTTCATATAAGAACAGCAGCATGGATTCTGGAACAGAAATTCAGCTGGCATCTGAATTGAAATGAAATGGTTTTGCATGGCTGCAGTGCTGACAGTAACAGAAAAATAAATAGCAGTCACATCTGATTCACAGATGCTCAGGGAATGTGTGCGAGATCTGAAGGTGCATTTTTGCAACCTAGTTGTGTTTAGGTTGCAGAGTAGTACAGTCTTTCATTTTAATTCCTCTTTTTCTCCCTACTCCCTGAACAAGTGTTCCCGGGGAAAACAAAGGCAAAGGAAAAAAAAAATCCCTTCCTCAACTGACATACTGTAACAAGAAGTAAAAGTCAAATTTGTATAAAGTAACATATAAAGTCAGATCTTCAGGGATGTCTTTTCAGTGTTTGTTTGGATGTTTTTCTGTTTGTTTTTACTTCACTGTTTATGGGTATAAAAGGAAATACTTCATACAGATTTACAGACATATTACCATAACTATTGCAGTGTTAGTTTCTCTTTGAAAATACAACCCCAATTAGTGTAAGTAAAACTACCTGAGATGTTCACACCCTTGACAAAATCACTAAAACCGCAAGTATTGATTTAAATTAGTCTCTAGGATGAAATCATTGTAGGTAGACATCATCTGTCCCCCAGTCGTTACAATGAGAATATTAATTGAAGCATGGTTTAGTTCAGCTGAATCTTTAAGCTTGAGTTCCATTAACACTTGCTCATATTAAGCTTGTAATCATAAACACACATTCCTGCAAAATATTTGTGCATTTTTTTTTCTAAAAAGTAACTTAAGTCAGCCTCAAAGCTATGGTGAGAACTTAAACATATCTAACATCAATCACATCTGTATTTCATATATTGCTGAAGCATAATTCTAAACAGAAATCCTAGATAAAAAGATAACATGGTAAATACAAAAGTTAGCCTACCTATACAATGAGAAACAAACAATGCCACCAGTAACCTCCCGCACTCTAGCTCATCTACATGTAACAGAACACCTGCACTGCCAAGGCAGTTATGTCCTGCACTACTGTTTCAAGGGCTTATTAATCAGCAAGAATATGGATATGGAACTAAACATTGGTCAGAAGTCAAAAAACTAACTCTTAAAATAAAGCAATCCACTCAAAACCACACAGTGATCAAATCTCATTTAAATAAGACCACCACAGTATAATGCTAAATTGCACCAGAACATACAAAATATTATGATTTCAATAAAGGAGAAGTATCAGTTATTGCTTTGAAAGCATTAGTTCAAACAAGATACAAATTATACAAAAAAAATTAAAATGCTATTGTCAGAGTTCCAACTGTTGTTCTGATATTCACATAACAATTCTAAAAATCCTCTGCATCCCAAGGGAATCACCCCGATTCTAAATGAGGGCCACATCAAGACTGACGTTTAGATATATTTGATTAGGATGTAAAAGCTAATGCCAAGAGCAGTTCCAACCTTCCTACGGGCAATACTTGACCAACAACTTTAAAACATTTTCATTTACAATATCAGGTCCATGAACAACAACTGCAGACTGCACATAAACCAGTCCTTTCTCAAAAGCAGTTTTTAGGTGTTTTCTCTGTATTGCGGTTCTCTAAGGGAAATACTACAATTACTAACATCAAATATATGAAGCTCACCTTGATCACACTAAATAATTTAGTTAAATTTTTGCTTAATCACCACAACACATGCATGCGTATAATCACTGTCAAGTGACTCAAGCACAGCATGAGCAATCCTACTCCTGTCCAGCAGAGTGACACATGCTAATCAGATTCAGCTCATCACAATCCACTTCTGCAGCTCCTCTTCCATTGCTTTGGACTTAGTCAACACCAGTTTTTGAAAACAGATCTCAACTTTGCAACTGCCAGCCTTCACATCCAGCCCAGCCCAGCCTATGAACATGTTGCAAGCTGAAACCATTTCTAAGCACGCCACCATGATGTGTCAGGATTTGTCTCTACACTACCTGCATTTGGTTCAGTGATTTTTCAAAGAGCACATGTAGACAGGAAAGCCAAAGCCTTTTGGCTTGTCAGAGTGACCACCTAAACAGTGGTCTTTCAGACTTGACAATTCAGGGTGGTAGCTGGCAATATCTGGGCTTTGAATCCTGGAAGGTTGACGATTAATTTTATATGAAGAAAGAATGTGGAACAAAGTGAAAAATACCAGCACATTTTCACAAACCATAGATGTATATTTAGATGAGAGCAGTAATTTCCTTTTTTACTAAAGGAAAACAGTAAGTCATCTAATCAACTTCATTCATTTCGACCCCATCAGATAATTAATTTTTAGGGGGGAAGTAGCATCCTCCATCTAACAAACTGTCCAAGCACTGCACAAACACAATGTTTATTTTCATGAGATTTGTTTAAGCTGTAAACATTTATATTTTCCACAACATACAAACCCTACATTGGCAGAAAATTGATTTGACAACCAAAAAAGAGAAAACTGGGACAGTCTAGAGGACAGCTCATCAGAACTTTATTAATAGTAGCTGGGATTATAGAGAACAATATTCTAAGCTGTAAAATCCTCAATGCCTAAGCTCTACTGACTTCAGATAAGGTCCTTGGTGTGAGCTAAAAGTAACACGAAGCTCAGCAGAAGATGTTAACATTTGAACTTTTCCTCTCCCATCCCTGAAACTCGTTTGAGACCCTCTGACAGAACACAAAGGTCCTCAAGCCCTACAGTATCTCTTGCAACCACCTCGGCTCGGGGAGCCTGAGATGGTTAGCTAAGGAATGAATGATTAAACATTCTCTCAACATCAGTTCACTGGTTCAAACCTCAAGACCTCATCTCCTATGGATGAAATGCTCAATTAATCACCACTTCAAAACTGCGAACACTTCAGACACACAGTCTTCCACCTCTTTCCATAACATAACCTAGGAATCCTCAACAACTTGCTTGCTTTTCTCGAGAAGGAGTTGAGCCCTATTCCCCTCAATCCCATAGTAACACTGCTGTAAAAAGCAGGAGAAGGCATCCAACACGCAGCTCTGAAACCTGGATATGGTCACCTACATATACATCACCACAAAGCAGGTACCTTACATGCAACATAAATGCACTGTAATATTATTGCTGCTTTTCAAGCAAGCAGGAGACAAGACACTTGAAAATATTCCTGAAGACCGAATTCAAATGTACATTTGTTTTATTTTTATTTTTACCTGCAGTCATCAAAAGTTGATCCAGGAGATGAAAGTGCAAGTCGCTTGCGCAGCTCATCCCTCTCTCGAGTTACCTGACGGAGCTGAAATAGTATTGTCTCCAGCTTCTCACTCATCTGTCTTGTGTCTGTTACAGGTGGTGGAGATGACGCTTTACCAGTTGTACCTGACCAAAAGACAAATAACTGACAGTTAGAAAACCCCTCAAAAGAACAATACAACTTCACCAAAGATGTCAGTGCTAACAACAACAACAACAATAAAAAAATCACATACTTTTGGTTGCAGAATCCCATTCAAAACCAAAGTAAGTCGTGGGAGTTTTCACCAGCAAGTTGGTAGAAGAACAACTCAATTCAGTCAGACTTTACATTATTGGAAAAACTCTATCCATGTTACAAGTTAATTTTGCACAAATAGGCCCCTTGCTCCCCCCATACTTACAAGTTACCAAAGAGAGGACAAATAACTAGCAGTCACAATTGCAAAGACCTCAAAAACTACAACAGTGACAAAGAACTCACAGATGTAAGGTCACTTAGAGAGAAGAGACATGTTCCATGCTTTAAAAAAAAAAAATCATATAGAAAAAAATATACCAACATAGCCCAACAACTGAGAAACTGCTACAGCACATTAGCAGCTGGTCCTTTAGCCTCACAGACACACTATTCTATGTGCTACCACTTTTTTTTTTTTTTTTAAAGACAACTTATGTTTTCATATGTCACAACTTATTAGTCCAGTTCATACAGGTTTGACTTGCCAGCAAATTATGAGAGATGGGCTTCATATTAACACCAGTTAAAATGAACACATTACAATAATTGCAACTGGGCAGCACATCAAATTTCCTCTAAGGGGCAGTCATACATTAAAGAGTATGGTGGGATCTTCTTCTGTTTTCTAAATATCAGAGATGTACAATGAATGAATTTTACTGTCTTCTCAGATACCTCAGACATCAATACAAAGAGGTCTTCCACCTAACAGATGACAGTCTGATATATTATGTTTCACAACATGCTGACATTAATTCAACTCTAATTTTATTTCTACCCATTTTAATCATACACACATGACAGCAAAGATATAAGTTACAAATGTGAAAATTAAAGTCCTGATGTATACCAGAATTTACTGTATTCTACCCAAAAGAAGTTCTAGAACTACTTGGCATTAGCTTTCTAAGATGTGCCCTGATAGTGCCTTTTTTTTTTTTTTTTTAATGAAACAACAAAAGATCCATTTGTAAAATGATGATCACTGATCTGTCTTTTGAAAGATAAAGATTTTCAGTTACTTCATCTGATCAAGTGCTAATGAGTTACAAGGATTGACTTTTTTATTATTATTATTATTCATTTTCTTCCTCTAAACGCAATTCAAGAAGGTATTACAGAATGCAAGAACTCGCTCCAATTAAGTAGATCTACCTGTGCTTAAGTTTCCACACCAAAGTAACTTTAGGGTTATGACTACCATACATACAGCATAAGGATCCTTGTTCTTACTCCCTTCAGCAGCTCCTATAATTCTGTGAAGGCAATTTGGAAGCATACACTCATTTTTAATTTTAGCTATTGCAAAACAGTGCATGCAAACACTTTAATAGCAAATGAAGAAATAAAGAACTGCAGGAACAACCTGTCTTCTGTAGAAAGACACAAAGACAGAGATTTACATTGCTCTAAAGAATTCTAAATGGAAGCTGCATTTGAGTTTTTCTCTCACTATTCTATAGTCCCCTCCTCCACCCAGGAGACCCTTCTTCTGTGAGGGCCAAGGATCTCACACTTGAAACACAGTTCTCCTTTCTTTTTACTATTTTGATTTGCTAAAACAGAAATCATTCTACAAGTTTTTAAGGAAAGATTATAGAGAAACTAAAAATAATAAACATGCACTATCCTAGGTTCATGATGTAAGGAGTAAATAGGGAAAAAAACAAATGCAAAAGTCAAAATGCATATTAACTTGGAACCGTTTGGACATGAGCAGGATCATTTCATAAAGAAGTGAAAAGGTAGACAAACACACTCTAATTCAAGTACTGACAGGCTGCATGGTCTTGGGCAAATTCAGTCCCAAAGCTATGCCAAGCAAGGCAAGGCTGCTTTACATAAAGACAAGCTAGCTAGCCTTAGGAAAGAAGCTTTCTTGACTAATGTGAAACCATTAATCTTAGTACCAGAAATTGTTTTTTCATTGACTCGTCCCTTTTTACATGCACATCAACAAATATCTGCATGTCAAACTCAATGATGATATTGTCAATGTTTAATACCAGCCAAGATTTACACGTAAGTGCTATAAAAATTCAGATCAATGCAATTCATATATTCTCCTTCTTAAACTTAGAAGAAGTCCAAAAAGAATATCATTGCTCAATTTAATCACAACCTTACATTTTCAATAGTTGTACAAAACATCTAACAATGTTAAATCAAATTTGCGGACACTCCAAAAAGCTTCAGTAAGCTTCTCTTTCATCAGAAAAACTCAATACTCTTCATTTCCTTCAAAAGAGCTTTTATAGCTAGATGCTAAAAGCCCTTTATTGCATCTGACATCCTGATGCAGTGTAAGGAAAGCGACCTGTGCTTCCAGCTTTGTATTCTTTTTCCATCTGACTGCATATTTTACGCAACAGTACTTCCTTTCTGCTCTTTAACTAGACAAACTGGTCTTAAAATGTACAAGCCTACAGGCTAAATTTCCATTATCCAAATGATGCCACCTTACAGTAACTTACCTGCTTTCTCAGATAACCTGCATTTGTTAAAAAGGATTTACTGTGTGTCTTGCCAAGTACAACTCATTCATCTGCTTCAGTAAGCCTCAAAACTCATTTCTGATGTTAGGTCCACTTTGGCACTGAAAACACAATAGTATGCAAGCCACTTTGCTGGCCAGCCTCCAGGTAAGCTGTGCTCCACTAACACCTGAAACAGCCCTATGCTGGGTGTGCGTTACGGACAAAGTAAGTTTTGACTCCAATGCAGTATATGCAATAAGTCCTGAGTACACATGAACTTAATCTAAAGCAGATTTCCCAACATATGCTGCATTAAAAAATAAATAAATAAATACATAAATAAATTTCCATCTGAAGCAATGGTATCTTCCCTAACTGTAGTTCAAACACCTGACTTCACAGAAATCACAAAGATCCATTAACATCGTACATACTAAATAAAATTATCGATGATTTTCCTAATCATCAATGATTGAAGAGATAATACAACCATACAGAAACCACAGCACTGTTAACTTCATTTTCATGTCACCCCCATTATTTTGGTGTGGGGCAGTGCACTCTTTGAAACACACAACATGAAGAGAAATGTGACTGTTGTGCTTTTTTTTAACTGACCAAGATGCGTAACACTGAAACAAGAGCATGTTGAGGTAGGAAAATGAGTACCAATGCATGAACAACTATTGTTTTTTTTTGTTTGTTTTGTTTTTAAGAAATACTGTGAATATATTTTAAGTTATAATAAACTCATTAATTTACTCTGAGAATACACTTGTATGAGTGTTAACCAATTCAAAAGGCAATCTATCATAAGCTAACATAATGCTTCAAATTTTACTTGGATTTTTTCCTGTCATCTTACAAATTTGTGCCAATTCTTGCTTGCAAGCAATCAGATTAGTCATTATACACCTGAGCCTTTCTCACTGCTTTCATTCCAAGAAAAAACAACATGGATAGTCAGAATATCATTTCTCTATGGCCTTGTAAATCATGAAAGAACATGTTAATAAAACTAAAAGAATTTTGCAAAACAAGACAAAAGATGTGTTGCAAAGTATGACCAATAGGGTTTCTCCCTAAGCTCAGGAAGACCTACGCCAGGTGTAGGAAAATACCAGCTAAAATATTGACTTGCTCTCAGTAATTTACGAGGACTAGAATGGGATTACATAACAAAAGCTATCATTTAGATATATTTCCTCATGTGTATCTTTTGAAGTGGTCTTGAAATAACGGATCAGAACTGCCTTGCAAGTGAAATAAAACTTTAATGAAAACAAGCAGCAATGCATGGAGGAAGGGAAACTGAAAAGCACAATACTGAACAGTGGAAAGTTTCATATGACAGACAGAAAACTTAACAGGTTATGAAAGCAGCAAAGATCATGTAACGTGCAAGAACAAGAACATAAAACACTTCAGTATTTGCTTTAATACAGAATATAACAAGCTAAATCAACTGTCCAAAATATGAAACAAACTTCAGCTTAGATAAACTTAAGACTTAAGAATCTGAAGCAGTGAACCACTGAGCAGTGGTTCTGGAAAGATCAACATGAATGATAATCCCAATCTAATACCCAGTAATTACAAGAAAGGAGAAAAAATACCAGGTATGTCAGTTCAAAAATTCCCTGCAGAACTTTTCTTCAGTAAAATACAACAGAGAATAAAATCTGTAAACCTGTACCATGACCATGAAAATACAGCTGAAGCTTCTGGAGTAGAGCAGCTAAGAGCTCCCTTGTGGGAAAGATCAAACCCTTTGGAAGGCTTACAACCACACAGCAAAAGCATAACTTGGGCTCAAGAACCCCATGCAAACCTGAGCAGGGCAACTGCTAGGGTCAACTACTGCACCCCGACCAAAAGGTTGAGACCTGCCAATACTCATCCCTTCGAGGTTTTTCCTGAGGGGAGTTCTGAGCATCGTTCCACCATACTGTTTTACAGTCCTGAAAGAAAATTGCTGACACCAAAAGGATTTCCTGAATGCACAGACTGATAAAGGGCCTCAGGGAGTAGTAAAGACACCGTGTTCCAGACGTGCTGTCTGGAGTGCAGGAGATGGGTATTCACACATGCTGTATTCCCATTCAAATCATTACAGATGGAATCTTCAGGAATTCCATCAGTCAGTTGCCAAGCATTAAGAAGATACTGCAGCAAGTGAAACGGCATGAAGTGGTCAGATACTAATTACAGGTTTTCAAGCAGAATCCTTAAGAGACCAAGAAGTAATTCAAACTGATTTATTACAGGCAATGTAAAATAATAAAAATAAATCCTTCCTTTCCCAAGACTATATATCAGCAAAGTTAACATTTTTTTTTGTTGTTACTAGTTTTAAAAAAGAGCATCACGTCCACTTAACAATTCTTGAGTACTTCTGAAGTGACAGAAGTTGAAAGAACACTGCATGACTACATTTTAACCCATAGCTACAAGGAAATGGATGCCATAAGTCAGCAAGAATACAATGAAGCTGTTCAAAGAACTTAGTAGTTAAGAGAAGGTGCTTATTCGTAAACACATTGAAACTCAGGCAAAGAGATTAAGGATAACCTGTATGATTTATGAACCGAACAGAGGAAAATCAAAGGAGAGTGAAGCTACTCTAAGTTTGTGTAAGAGAGTGGTTATTTCATAAACCATGCTTCCAGTAAACTCAACATGTACTACTCAGATCAAAGGAAAAGCAAATTACGTAGGATTTAAATCTATAAAAAGCGGTTTGACTCAACTGTTGAGGTCAAACTTTACACACAAGAAAAAATGACTTCTGAATAGAGAGAACGACTGGGATGGAGGTAGCAGGTTGAAGTCTGGGATGCCCAAAAGGATCCTGATGTGGTGTACTGGAAGCATTCTTAAGTTTTCTGCATCATTTGTAACTCTTCAGCAGGTGTCGTATTAGCACATGCTGACAAAGGAACAAGTGACAACTGTCCAGGTGTCTTTATCAATTGTAAAGTTTGTGTTTGCATTAGCACAAAACCTGAAAACATCAACAAAAAAGAGATCTACAGGCTGACTGCCAAGGAGGGGAAGCAAAGGGAAGGGAAAAGACATTTTCCAGCAATGAAATAGAGTTTATCTTTGAAGGAGTATCACAAACCACACCTGTAATTGAACACTTTCTATGAATACTGAAAACAATTACTTTGTTATGCACAGCTGTACAAAGTGTGAGGCAATAAATAGAAACAACATCAATATAAAGAGACAGCTGTCAAAATGGCCAAGGTGAAGCGGTGAAAGAAAGGCTACGCTTTGTTGGGAAGGAATTATTATCAGATGGGAGGGGTGTAATGTTTGCTTTGGAGTAAGAATTAAGGGCCTCAGATTAAGCACTTGAATTGCAATTAGTGAAAAACTACCTGTAAATAGCCTGTCAGGCTGATAAACTAACAAAGTGTTAAGCAAGGAAACACTGTTGGTTCAAGTCAAATTTGGAAGAGATCAGTGGGGACAGACATATGGAACCTGATAACTACAAGAGAAAGTCATAAAACGATAGTGCCGATGATGGCGTTTGTTACAGACGGGAATGGAAATTCACCTAGTAAAAGGCAGCAGAGTGATACTAACAGGGAAGGGCAAGAAAAAAACACTTAGGACTAAAAGAGTGATACCAGTTGCAATGAACTGAACAGCTGGAATAATAGCATGGTTTCAGCTGCAAGACAGAGGCTTGAATACATGATGAAGAGTACAGGGAATACAAGATTGACAGCTGCAATCACAACAACTCAGATTTAGATATGGAAATGAGGAAATTATAGAAATGCAGATGGAGAGCTTATTCCATTCTGGAAATTCACTCATTAATATCTTGGTATAGTTATGAAAACTGAAAAAGAATGTAATGCCATTCTATTCAAAATGCATCATAAAAAAGCATAACGCAGCAGAATGTCCTCAGAGCTATTGCCTGACCCCCGAATGTAACTGCTTGTTTTTCTTTACATGTTTCTGAAAAAATAAAGATTAAAAAAGAACACTGTGCAGCAAGGCGGGGACGAAGAATCACTTTTTTTTGAAAGCATTAAAAGAAAACTTCGAAGTTATATTACGTTACTGGGATATTTAAATAATGGCTTGATTCCAGAAACTATAATCCTGTCACAGCAAAACATTGCTTAGGTCAACAGCGTATTATTGGACACTGGGTTTCAAAACTCTTGTAGCATAGACTAAATAAATTCATAGAGACTTTTTTTTTTTTTTCCAAAGAACGTGAGTCAGAGCCATGGCTTACTTGCCTACTACAAAAAGGGACAAAGGAGCCAGTAAAATAAAAAACTAGAAAAAAAAAAAAGATGGGAAGTCAAGTAGATAATCCATATAGTCACAGAAATTTATTAAGACATTGTGTTACTACTTCCTGTAGCAAACAAATTTGACAATTTCATGCTGAAGTATAAGCAGGGTGGCCTTGGGCTGATGTTACATCATCTACAGGAAATGAGTCAGAACAAGCCTTCCAACCTTCCTTACAGGTCCAAAAAATTCTGCTGGAATACAGCAAGAGTAAAAATAACTTCACATATTTTAAGAGCATACTTCAAAAATACAACACTTCTAGTCTGGACTGTTTATTCAGTTTGAGTATATCAAGGTAAGGTAAAGAACTCAAGATACATTGTACATATGGTATTCACATAAATTCCCAGTAACTTAATACTCAGAGGAACTATCACTTGGTTCCTCCTAAGTAGCTGGAATTAAGTGACTCAGTAATTAGCATCTCTTTCTCTGTAATGTTACATTTATGGACGTTTCAGACAATGCTATACAGTGTGGTAGCTGATACTGTACAGAATACATGCTGTACAGCGAGAAACTGAGACTGAGATTAACCTGACATTAGGAACTTAAAACTATACTACACTTTGGAAAAAACAAACAGAAATCCAAAATGCAGATCTCCTGAATACTTCCACCATTTTGCCTACGTCATCTACTCCTGAACATCAACAGGAATGGTCCCTTGTGCCAGTCTGGCACACTGGCACTAGAGCTGAGTTCAGCATACCCTACAAATCACCTCTGACACACGAACTTAGAATAGTTCACGGAACAGCTGAGGTTGGAAAGGAGCTCTGGAGGAGGACATCTGGTCCAACCTCCCTGCTCAAGCAGGGCTGCCTGGCACCGGTTGTCCAAGACTGTGTCATACAAGTTCAGTTCAATGCTTGCTGAACATTTATCTTCAAAATTATACAAGCCAAATGTCTGAGTGCACTATACAAACTGGCACATTATAAAACAAAAAACAACCAAACAAAAGGTTTCTTTATTCTGTGCTCTTTCCCTCTCCGTTACCATTACTGGTCAAGTGGGAGATGGGCCAGTGACTGTCACATACAACAGCTCTGTTACTGGGCTCTATCCAATTCCTAAAGTAACACTGTTGTTCCGTTCCTGGCACGCCAGGCACTCCATCTCCATAAATAATTATTCTGATGTCAGAGATGCAGGATTGTAGCTCCATTCAGAGAGTCTGCTGAGCACGGGGAGTGGGCAGATGAAGGATGCTTCTATTTACACACAAAAATCTTTGTGACTAACAGAGAGCAAAGAGAAAGGAAATACAAAGAGAGCATGACAATTTAATGAGAATTTATTCCTTTGCAGGGGAAAAGGTGGGGCCAAAGCACAATGGTGGAATGCAGAGGTTACAGCAGTTTATATCATAACTCTCTTGGGAATTAATAGTGACACGCCCCCCCTTACCCCCCTCAGTGCTACCAATGCTAGTTCCCATGCACAGCATGAACATTATTAATACAGTGGAAAGAAAAGGAAGGAAATCTAAGGGAACAAAGAAAATACTGTTATCTAAACAAATTTTGAATGATAAGGAAGAAATACAAGAAAAAATTGTAGAGTACAACAGCCTGTCACTCTGTACTGTATTTATGTACAGACTAAACAGACAAAAAGGCAGTTATGTCTATGAAGAGCCAATTCTTTCTGCAGGTCTGATACCTTGGCTTCTACTCAACCACTTCTTCTACCATGCGTGGCTGGGATTTCATTCCTGCTGTATCCATCATGCCCTGCAAGCCCCTCTAAGCAGGGGAAGGGAAAAAAGCTGGGATAACAGCACAGTGCTTGCTACAGAGTAGCCCTACACTCTTCTGTGAGTCATATCAGTAATTATACATGCTACATCACTCCTTGCTCTCTTCTCAAATCAGGACTAGAACAGCTACTGAAGGCTAAAGATGAAAAAATTCCCTGTGAATATACACCTGCAGCAACACGAGAGGGAGAGGAATTTCACAATCTGGCTCCAAATCCCATCCATTTGTGTGCTTTCCTGTTTTGGGACAGTGAAAAGTGCATGAAACACTGAAACAGTTACTGTGGTCACTGAAAGAAAACCTTGCTCTGTTTCAAGAATCCTACCTAACACCTAATCATGAAACGCATTGCTACTTCGTGGTGTAACTGTCAAGAAAATCCTATTTCCCCCCACTCCAAACAAACAAAAACCCCAGCAATAGCAGTATTAAACAGGTCATGCTGTACCTTAGTTTATTGTAAGGAAGTAATAGTGTGAAGGGACTACTTATTGCCATCCTGCTTATCATAAAAACAAAGGGAAAAAAAAGTTCACAGGTTATTTAAAAAGCTAAGAAGGTAGTGAGGAAACTATTCTTAGGCGCATCAAAACCCTTTTAGTAAAATTTCTTCGATACCTACCAAAAATCCCTTACTTTCCTATTGTACCAACATTCCATGTTTACAACAATAATTAAGGCTACTATGGTAATAGAAAAGCTCGTTAATGAAGACAATGACTTTATAAATTTAAAAATCCTGACTCTAACCTAGAAAAACATACAGCAAAGATGCATGGACTTCCCACATGCTTTGAAGAATCACCTTGTGCATATACAGCTCTATCTTAACAATTCATGCCTCTCGTTCTATATTGTTCTTATCTTGGAACGAACTGTCAGAAAGCTTAATTTTCTCCCTCAAAAGACCTTTGCCCCAAAATGAGACATTTTTCCTCTTTCACAATTAGTTCTGCACTGGGATACGAAGAGACAGGCAAGGTCATTTTCTTGTCTTCCTGTGGGAACTGCTGCTTCTCTGATGAACATCACCAGCCTGTCCTGCCCTGAAGGGTCCAAGCGCCTGCCCAGCTGCTGAGAGCCTGCAGACACAGCCACTGAGCATGCAGCAGGACAGAGAAAGAGTTCAAGACACAAACTGAAGCAAGAGAAAACAACCTTGAGGGACATGCACTGATACACTGCACTGCACAATGAATGCCTTCCCCATATTAATCTGTACCCTGTAATATCAAAACTGTGAGATGTAACCAGCCTTTTTTCTGACTAAACTTAACAAATAAACAGTTAACTCACTAAGAATGGAATTTTTAAAAGATGAACACTATTACACAAGGAAAAACAAAACTATCGTATCTCAGTGGCTTTATTAGTGTACTTCTTAGGTCTTCCCTTTCACCATTTTCAGGGATTAAAACATATAAATATTGTACCTATGAAAACACTTATATAATACACTACACAAAGAAATAAGAGTGATACTTCAGCGATGAAGCATCTGACATGGAAAGAATTAAGCCAATGTAAAGCAAAGCTAGGTAAACCGTGTGCTTATCCATTTATTACATTTTTTTCAAGTACCATTAGAAAAAAAAAGTCAGTCAGCAAGGATTTCCTCCTGCATTCATGAAACGAAGGAGAAAGCTTTGCAGTCTGTTGTGGTGCCAAAGACCTAATAGATTGATCTACAAAAAGTAATTTTCCTTGTCTATTTCACTACTATCAGGTTTGCCTGTCCCACAACAAGTACAATCTGCTGATCAATTCTGTTTCTGCATTCATGTATCAGAATTAACAATCATTAGCATCAGTTCATTTATACCACATGACCACCATTTAGTGTTACTATTCCCACTTTCGGGAGATCAGGATTCCAAGCTATTCATGCCATAAAATATGCACAAAGAAGGTAGGAACTTGTCACAGACAGTGTGTGGAGAGCATTTATACCACTTCCAGCACTGATGCTAATGAGAAAATAGATACTGCAATTTTACAGAGCAAACTACCAGCTTCTGAAACATCTTGAAGAATAATTAAAAAAAAAAAAAAAAAGAGGTTGCCCAGAATTCTTACTCTCTCTAGTAATTGTCAGCTCAGGACAATCACTTGAGCAAGAGGTTTTGCCTTCATGAACTTGTCTAGTTGTTTGTCAAGGCCACATCAAATACAAACACCTGGAGTATCCTCTAGAATGAAGCTCTCTGATTCAAATACAAGTTACAAGAATTTGTCATGATAGCTTAAGCTGATGCCCATCCAGTTTTGTATTATCCATTCACCTTCCTCAAGCCATTGATGACTTAACAAGCATGTCTACAATTGTCCGTTGCAGACCAAAGAAACCCAGAGTATCCAGCTGTTCCCCACATAGCTTCCCCACAGCTGCTCCACAACCGTGCAGCTGTGCTGCTGCTCTGTGCTTGCTATCCTGTTCTCTTAGAATCAAAGATTCAGAAGTGCAAATAACCCCAGACTTAGGCACACCACAGGTTTACAGTGATAAAACCATCTTTCCTCTTCTTCCTTTCCAAATTCTAACACCATGTTTGCTTTGACTGAGGTTGAACACACACCTTCGTCAAATTGTCTTTTAAGAACTGCCCTAGAACTATTTTAGTCCTTAGATCAAGGTCTTTTTTTTTTTTTTTCCTGAAATATGCTTCTTACTATATACATCAGCTCCATAAATTAACTCAAAACCAGCATAGCTGTAAAACTGATAGAATCATCTAAATTTCACAACATCCTGTCTTACTTGGAACTATTTCAGAAAAACATCATTTAACTAACAATGCTAGCAGCAGAAACTGCCTACAACAATAGCTAGGATTATTAAGACTGGAAATAAAAGATGAAGCATAAGGACATAATTCTTCACTATTTAGTTTTATGAACAAGAGACCAAAGACTACAAAAGTTTGGATCATCTCTCCTAGTTGAAGATGCTAAGATAGACTCTCTGCTTCTTTACCTGGACTAAATTAGCATCTATAATACAGTTCTAATTTTCTCTGAAAGGTCAAATTTCCAACTTGCTTGACAAACAGTAACTAGGCACATCAGAAACAAAAATTAGTTAAATGCTATACGATAATGTGTTTTGAATCCAGAAAAAAAAAAAAAAAAAAAACAGATCCCCTCTCTGCCGTACAAGGAACACATATGTGAGTAGAGAAATGTAAATATTCTTTTATTTACATGTGTGCACATACCTATCCATGGTCCAACGATACACTTCAAACCTTGTATTGTCTCCAAACTATGAGCTATTTACCTTTTTATACCAATGCATTCATTTCATGGGCAAAGAACTTATTTCCACTGCCCAACATGGTGGAGAGCAGTGGTGGAAGGCAGATGCATGTAACATTCCTGAAACACTGAAACAACTCACTATTTGTTGGGATTCCATCCAAGAAGTCCTAACGAGCCTTCAGGGAGCTGGCACACAAACATTTTCAGTTATGATGGCTTGTCACTCAACGGATCAGTCAGTATCCAAATAACCTGACTACAGCTTTGAAGTGACTTGCAAACATCTATTAGGACATGTTGGCTACTAAGCAGAGAAAATTTGCTATTGATATTAGACCACATTAAAAATGTTATCTCTTGTAGAACAAGATATGAGGGAGAGAAAATGATTGGGAAAGAAGAATGATATTCAAGACTAACAAGTCTATAACCAGGCTATAAAACAAACATGCCAGCTTCAAACAAGGAAATCCCCTGGCTGTTAGTGTATTAAATATTAAATACCCAATTTAATTTAATCATATGATAACAACAAAAGCATGGAAATGACAAGTTTTGTTTAAGAACGGTCACTTTTTTCTTGTTCTAAATAACTTGTACCACTGCACACACCAAAGGTGTGTGCACTTCCAAGGATAACACTTCCAAGGATAGCTCTGAAGGTACAATATACAGGCCAGTTATTTAGTATGCACTTCAATATTTTCAAATATGAAATGAACAAAACAGTTTCAAAATAATTCAGTTCTGATTCATATATGGGAATAAAGGAAGTTTCAGAAGTAAAATGCCAAATTCTAAATACATGTGCAGAAACAGGAAAACAATAGTCCTGCACTTGCATAAGGTACAGAAAATCAGTAAAATGGAAAACAGCGGCTATATACATGTAACATGCAAATGGTAGCAGTTAAAGCAAAAGTTCTCTCCATGACAGCAAATACTAGCTGTTAATCTATCTAGCTTTACTTCCAAATTTATAAAATATCAGGTACAAAGGATCAACTATGTGCGTTCATGAAGTTATAAAACTCGAAAAAAAAATAACAAGATTAGGCGTTCCCTTCCTTTATTGAAGTTGGGAACATGGGACTAGAAAGGACCACCTGCATCCTCTCATATTTCAAGCATTATTTCATCTAATTATTTCACGGACTTAATAGTATTTCACCTTTGAAGAACTTCCTTTGGAAGGCTCTTTCTGCAAAAAGAAAAAACAATCTAAAGCTTAGAAACTTTCTTCTCTTCCTACTTACAGACCACCCCCTTCTCCAGCCCCCCCCCCCATTTATTTTTTTTTAAATAACTCAAATCATACCCTTCTTTCAGGTAGCACAGAAGTGTGACCTTGATAAAAATCAGAACAACATGTCACTGCTTCCCATACATTCAGAAAATAGTTCAATCAACCCTAAAATCTTGTTCCTTCATGTTGGAGTTAAAAGTTCACTCCAATGACTGCAACAGATGTCTACACGCATCCTTAAACAGACAACTGACTTGCCTGGTGCTGTCAGAGAACTCCATGGATGCCTGACACTACGGTGGAACTTGAAATATGCAAAACCATACATTCCCTATCCAAGACCAATGACTTTTACATGGATTTCACTATAAAATTATAAGTAAATAGGAAGATTAACAGCCCATATGTCTACTCTGAGATGATCTTGTTGTTAGAGGGCTTTTGTCCACATTCCTTTTTCCTCCAGTCTTCTTTTTTCTTTCCCAATAGCTTTAAAAATGCAAAAGATGAATCAACTCATTACACTCAGGTCAAAAAAAAAAAAAAAAAAAAAAAAAAGGAAATAAAAGAAAATAAAAGAAAAAAGGTAGCTTGCAGCCACTTACAAGAATGTTCAAATACTATTAGCCAAGATCGTAGCCTTTTAATTTCTGTGATGCTTTTTATCATTTATATAATCATATGCATCCACATATATAAATGCCTGTAATTGTATGTATATATATACACACACTAGACTTGTAAAAACATTGCCATTTCTACATCATTTTACTCAGTAACTTGGAGCATAGTAATGTAATTTGATGTATCCAAATATCATAGATTTTATTGGCAACAACTGCATACAGATACAAAAATGCTTCAGTTGCACTACACAATATGGATATATTTTTCCCTCATCAAGATGCATAGCTCTATCATTTAGTTCAACTTCTTTGATCCTATGAGTTGAAGCCCTCCACCCTTCACAAAGACAACTTGGTTAAAACCATGTTATCCCAGCTCCCAAAAGATTTGCTTATCAAGTTCTTAAATTAATCCTTTACTCACCGATGCTACTCAGAGAACTGCTGCTTTCAGAATCAGAAGGCATTATGGACAGCACACTGTAAGTAGATCCTAGAATGAGAAAAAGACAAACAGCGTTACCACTACTTCTCTTTTCTTCTCCCCAAATCAAGCTAACCATTTGTTTTCTTGGCACTGAATTAGATTTTTATGCATTAATAACATTTGTGCTCTCTAATAGGAAATGGATAACTTGTAAATAAACATCACAGTACACACCAAGTAGGAAATTATTCCAGGTGAAATAGTAAAACTGAAATCGGAAGAAAAAAAAATGAACTAAAACAATGAGTAGTTCTGACAGTGAAAATACGAAGTTTCTTCTCTGAAACATTAAGATTGAGCAGTGTCTGATGATCATCAGAATCTACTTTGATTACTTGTCTTTTAATGAGCCAACTTCAACTTGATCATCTTACTGATTTGTATTCCTTTCTTCACTTTGAAATATAATTTAATTAGTAAATAAGTTTTGCTTGCATACACGTGCAACTTCAAGTATCTGATCCCAAAAGCAACTGGAGCCAACTTGTCACTGATGATAATGAAAGCTTTTTTTTTTTTTCCCCACACATAAATTGATCAACAGAGTTGTCTTTCATTTTAGTTGATTTAAAAGTATGCTAAGTTTGACTTCCCAGAAGAACTGAAAAAACAGGCCCTAGTTCAAAACCTTAACAACTAAACAGCTCCACCATCCCTCACAAACAAAATGAGCACCCCATAGTAAAGGAAAGGGAATCATTTTGTGGCTAAGTGATTTGAAATCTGGTCCATTTCCAGCCACAACTAGGACATGAGCTCAAGAATGAAATCAATATATTCAGGAGCTGTCTTTCCTATAGTCCTCCTTTCTATGTTTCATCATTTGTTTCCTCCAATCTTTTTGAAATTAAGACATGAAAGGTGAGAAGCATCACATGAAACGCATGGATCTACCTTTCAAATGAATTAAATAAAGTACAGCTTTAGCTCATCTCCTGTGCTACTTCAGGAAAAAACTAACACCTATCATCACAGTATCAGATAAAGGAAAGACAAGAAGTGATGAAGAGAAGCTGACCAACAACACAAGCAATAACAGCAAAATCAACTGAAAAAACACACTTAGGGCCAGATTCCCAGCCAGTAAAATTTGGTTGGACTCCCCAGTTTCAATGTTTGCTATCTCAACAAAGAATCAGGCTCCCCAGTTTGATTAAAGGGACAATGGCTAGGCAAAAGCCAAGTTAAACTCCTTCCAAACAAATCCCTTGGTTTTACTAGCAGACGTTGCTCCAATAAGTACAAAAAAAAGAAATGGATCATGAAGTACACTGTTCCACCTGACACATTCCTATAAATAATGATTCAAAATACATTGGTCACAAATAATTTTAGTTGATTATACAGGATGTAAGGGCTTATTTTTGCTTTGGCTTGCTCTGGTTTTTAAATAAAACCTTACAAGCACAACACTGACACACCAGCTTCAGGAAGAAGTCTGCTGTGTATTTCTGCTTCCATTTGAACCATTTTCAGATAACAATTTAAGCTGTTTCTAATTAATTAGTGCTTATTAAAAGCAAAATAATTTTGTCATTAATTAAAATCAACGTCTGCCTGTTCTAAACTCAGATTTCTTGTGGTATGAGCTGGAATGATTAGAGACAAAGGGGAAGCTGAAGAAAGCAGATCGATGTATTAAACAAAGGAACACATATTTACAACAGACAATGTGTGTCGAGATCATATTAGAACTGCATGGGACTCAAAGACAATGAAATCGTGTGCCAAGAAGTGAGGCATGATTACACTCAGCAACTTAAAATCACTCACTTCCTCTAAAAGCTTACATAGGAATCCCGCATGGAAACACAGTTCAAGTGATTGTTAGCTGCTGCTGCTTCTTTTTAGGCATGGAGAAAGAAAATGTTTCCATGACAGATAATGTGATTAAGTGCTCTCCTCTTCCTTCGGGATATTTGCAAAAAGACCAACTGCCACAACCATAATGAAAAGGATGGAAAGCATTGGAGTTTTGTAAAACCAAATTTACAAAATAATCCATTGACTATTTTGTGAATGGACAGGATGTCTCTAGGTACCCAAGTAAGTATCTGCAATACTATTTTAAGTATGGTAGATCAAACTTACATGATCTGCATTTTGCCTCTAGCTCTTTCTCAGTTTTTCTGTGCAATCCGTATAAATCATGTATTTGGTACATCTCAGTTTCCCACCTTTAAATATTTAATTTGAGGATAAACTGATCAAGATGGAAAGCCCTGAAGATAGCTTGCTACATGTGCTGTACAAAGCTGAAGCAAAATAAAATTATGCACAGGCTTTTCTACCTGACACCTCAGTCTGATTTTCTCTACAGTCAGATTTAAGAATCAACATGAAAATTTTAAGAGACTTAAGATATATTCTAGTGCTTAGCATCTATCATCTCAAGTTTTAAAAATGGATCACATTACGTTTAGACATTGATTGATAACACCAGTTTAAAGTAATTACTACTATAAATCTGCATATAATGATTAGCTGTAGAGTTTGTCTTTCAGAAAAATACAGTAACTCTTGTAAAAGCACTTGATATTAGAAGATAACTACAGCACCTATATAGCACCCACAAAGCAAAAGAAGCCATACACTAATCAACACCGAGGCTGTAAGAAAAATCAACAAGGTGACATTCCGCAGCTGTCTTACATGTATGACTATACTTTATTACTAAAGCCATGAACTACATTTCCCACACAACTTGGGTCAACGACAATTTTTCCAGAACAGTATCTTATTTTCCCCTTACATTTTTATGTCAACATTCTGTTTCACATGCATACTTTCAAATGATGCTCAACGGATTTCCACTGTTCAACAGATATGTCTTAAGTTACACTTGCCTACATTTGTTTATTTTAATTCACAAATTGACGAGGAAGGAGGAGTGGAAATCCACATAAGTAGTAGCGGAAAGAGAAATATATTCTGAAAATGAGTGGGCTTTTCGTGTACCTTTAAAAAAAAATACTGGATAGAACACCTTGATATGTAATCAAGGATTACAGCACTTCTCATATTTTAACAGTAATGTAAGCAACAGAAAAACTTGGATCCATTGTCCATAACATAAAGTGCTTAAATCGCACATCAATGATTGTACAATCTGATCTGAAACAGATACTTGAACTACTCTCATCATCTGAGCTGATCTTGTCTTTATCTATCTTCAAGAGCACTAATCCCTTCTGTCCTCATTCCCTGAATTAAAAGCTAAAGACAAAATTTAAAGCAAGTCAAATTCTGCTCTCTGGAATAGATAGAAAAGTTTTGTCAAGCTGACTTCATCAAAGCAGGACATATGACTGTTTCCAGTAATGTTCTTAAAACATCAGTTCAGATTTCGAAATGCAAGATACGGCATGCATGATACATTATCACAGAAAACGTGAGAAGTGTGAAAACGGGAGGAATCACCAGACCCATTCATAATTCCTCACTACTAACACCCCAGCCCCCCAAAATCCAGTAGCACTGTTGATCGTGTTTCCAAGCTGTTTGTGGGGATGTCTGGATTTTCTAACTACACAAGTTATGAGTTCATTATTTCTAATGTGCCATCATCATCATTATCAGCAATATTAAATGTCAGAAACAATTACTAGAAAACTCAGTATAGCTTTCATAATATTAAAATTAACTTTTAGCTGCTGAACTGAAACATATCCATGTATTAAATTCATGCTCAATTAGCACCATAGTTTACATGATCAGAAGTATTTGAAAACAGTCCTCAAGAGCATTTCCCCACCCTGTAGGTTGCTTCCTCACATGACATAGGAAAATGCTCCTAATCACTCCAACAGAAATTAAAATACAGAGAAAAGGCAAGAAAAAAGGCATAGGTAAGATTTTATAACGAAAAAGCATTATATGATCTATTCATGAGCTCTCCTCACTGAGCAAACTGTTCTCCTCTTTATTTGAAATTCTTGAACTTTTTGGCTGTCCATCTTGTCAGGCCGCACAAAGAGTAACATCGGAATAAAAAAACACCAAGAACCAGTGAGTACATTAAGTTAATATTGAAAATGCTTCACATCTGGGGGTTTGCATGCCTTTCACCACACTTGTCCAAGTATCTGCCTTTTATATGTTTCCCATAGTATTCATCACACGTGCCACAGTCTCCCAGCACACAAACTTGTTATATCAGATGTCAATTCACTGACTCAAGTTCAAAATTGCAGCTTGAAGTAGAAAGATATTAGATAAACACAGTACATTTTGCTCGTACTTCATTAAAAAAAGTGACCAGACATTTACAGATACACATTCATACTAAAAAGAAGAAAAGCCCAAACATGCTTGCCTTTGCATGGCAGACTTGCTTTTTGTGTGTGTGTTTTTGTTTGTTTGTTTGTTATGTTTTTTTCCTATTTTGCTCAACCAGATTGAGCTTCTTATTAGTTCCTGGCTACAATAAGCAGCTTTCAAAGAACAGAGCAATTTAGTAACTGCTACATTACGTACAGAAAACATTCAAGAATACCATTTCCTTCTACCTTATACAATTACAACACGTTGAATGTCTTCAAATTCTTGCTTTTCTTATGAAGTTTGATGGGAGGAAGACCACTTAAAAAATTGGAAATTGAGGAACAGAACTAAGAACTAACAGAACTACTTGCTTAGCTGAGGAAGTCACACATAAGCTGAAAGCTAGCTTTGCTACGACCTTCTCTTCTTCCAGAGAGCATACAAACCAGCTCTGCTCACGGCCCTGTAACAAATACTGTACTGATTACAGCAGCAAAAAAAAGATACAGGGGACTCAGTTTTCTCTAAATTCATCTCATGTGTCATTAATACTTACTTTTCCCCCCAGAATGTATGTTTTACTCTCCAATACTTACAAAGTTAATAGATAAAATTCAACTGAAAGAGAGTTTTTGTCAAGTCTAAAGGCTATTTTACTTTCTAAAGTTTCCTATTCTGAGTAAGTGTGTAGGAATAAGAATAATTACTCCCTCAGATATACACCTTAAGCACAGAGCCAAAGAGGTGGGTCTACTGAAGCAGCTTCAGTATGAAGAACCAGGCTCTAACTCACAGAACATGGGGTGCTTCATCCCTCAAGATGTAGAGTGCTCTGATTTGAGCTGCACAGCCCCTGGCATGTAACCCATCTTTAAAGGATTCTATTCCCAATCTGCAGTACTGCTGATTCTAACTTCATTACCCTTCCCAACTAGAACACTTAGTGCTGCAGGACTCAGCCTAGAAAGGCAGAAAGGCTGCTTTGCCCACACAAGGTTTTTTACTACACCTCTACTTTTAGGATGTCATTAAACAACTCCTCATGTTCCCCTGCTGCCAGTTTCCACTGTTAATTAACTCTGCTCTTCCTCCCACCTCCCTTCCCAGTGCTGCGGCTGCCAGCTGATTCAGCTCCTTGTCAGCAAGGGCTGTTTCTGACGGGGGTCCAGCACACCGGATGGAGGGCAGCAGGACAAACATTTGTTTATCCACATCTCGGCGCACCAAGCTCAACTGACTTTGGCAGGACTCCTACTTGCTGTGGGGGAGCAAAAAACTTTGATTAAAACTGGAAATGACCCAGATTACAGCATTTTCATTGCTTTTCATGTTACAACAAGCAAAACTGCCCAAGGAGCTGAAGACCACACGGATCTGCCACGGTCTGTCTCTGAGGCTACTCCTCTCTTGGAAGCCTGCACAGCCAGGTTTGTCAGAAACCATAAAATGCAGTCATCTCTTGCTAGTTGTGTGACATTCAGACCTTATATCCTATTTAAGGTGTCGTGTGAGGTCAGGATTTTCACTTCTGTCCGTGTCACCTTCACTTTTGATGCTTTGTAGCCATTTACCTTTAAGGATAAGAGTAACTCCAAAACCAAAAGGCACTCAACTTCACAGTAAAGGTAAAACAGTAGCAGAGGTCAGATCAGCAAAAGCTTGCACTCTTCTCCCATCTGCTTTTAAACACACTTTTATCATTTATTCATCATACCCACAGTTCACAAACACTGTGCCTTGAAGCATAAAATGCTCTCTTATTTTTAGGACAGTATGAAAACAACAACAACAAAAAAGCCATTTAATGGCTTTTTTTTTTTTTTTTTTTTTTTAAGAATGAAGCAGATGAAAAATTATCATTTTGATTTCTCAAATACCTCAAACTATAATAATTTTGCATAGACAGTGAGGGTCAAAGTATTTATTCTCCTTTTACAACTGAGACAGTATTTTACAACAACATATTTAAGACAACAAGAATATAGTTTTGGAAAAGACATACTTTAGAGTTTAGGCTATTTTTCAACTAGAAAAGATAAAGGATAAACTCTTATTAAGGACAGAACAGTTCACACACGTAAAAATCAGTGGCAGTGACAGAATAACAGATCAGGCTGATTGTAATGTAATGTGACAGTTTCTGTGCAGCTTGAGATCCAGAAAAGTTAAGTAACTTGCCTGAGGCCAGAGACATCAGTAAGCAGCCCTGAGTTCAGATGCTCAAGTTCCAAGCCATCAGTCATGTAATTACGTACAACATCCGATGTTCAGGTGTTAAAAACAACATATCCATATCTGGAAAATTCCTGTTTTCATGAACAAATGTTCAAAACACTTTGCAGTAGACCGAAGACACTCATTACTATTTCTAAACATGCATTCCTAAATATACCCTGCTAAGTAATGACTACACTCACTGCTATAGGTAATTATTCTGATAGTCAGCAAGGAATTCAGTGAGGTACTAAGAAGAATTTATAAGGTATCTTTAAAAAGAATGTAAGTCACTAGAATACTGCTGTGCATCTTACTGCAGTATGAATTACAAAAGAAATAGAAATTGATGTTTTTAATAAACAAAGAAGAACAGCAGAAAGATAAGGAGAGAAGGAAAGGGACAAGAAAGATTATTAACTTTCATACATTTTCATTTTATCATTAGGATACACTTGCTGCTATCCACATACTTTATTAACATTATTTGTTCTCGTTTACTGAATTGTGAACCTGGGGTCAAATCATCCTCTTTTCACATAAGGATGGACAGAGAAAATTAAACCACTTGACAAACCTAAATTTGCGTAGTTTGGTTCAAAAAAATACACACGATGACAGTGCTGTAGTAAACAGCATACCAGCTATTTTGCCATAGATACAATGCTCTGATCATGTCTTACGGAGATGCAACAAAAGCAAATTTTAAGAGCCAAATGACCATGATGTTTTATTAGCAGGATATCAGCTTACATATATCTATTGCCACCTGGTGACTGCAAACAAAGAGGTAATAAAACCTTATGACTGCTTAAAAGCTAACAAAAAAGATGCCCAAGTACATCAGGTCAGCTAGAAATAATATGACCCTTGCTACCTTCCACTCTTTCACTTATTTCTTCACTATTTACAAAACAACTTATTTAATTTCTTGCAATCTGTGAAACTACATGAGAAGCGATTAAATGTATGTGCTGGAGCACCAGGACCAAAGATGCAACAATAATTACTACTGCTATTACTTATTCAAAAAGTCCTGCAGCAATACAGGTTCTGAAGCAGCAACAACAGCTTTAACCTTTGTCTTCCTGCTTTTTGACTGGGATGGCTTTTAACTCTGCTCTAGTCAGTGCATTTTGCCTTGACAAGTCATTTGTCTCCAACACTCAGCTTCAACAGCACACAGCCAACAACTATGCCCCTCTTACAGCCCTGAATTCCCATTAGGTAGTGACATGAGACGGGCGATAGTTTTTCAGCAGTTATTTTACGGCTAACAGCAACATACCTCGCTACTGTGGAAATACCAGAATGCTAACTTACATTACACTTAGATTCTGGCAAAAAGAACAACTTCCCATTTATAGAATGCACACACTGCCTTCACTGGTAACCTTCGTACAATAGAAATGTTCATTTTTGTAGGTTCACACTCAAAAAGGGAAAAAAAAAAAACATCTCCAGATTCTTTAACCTCAGAAGTTCGTACAGACAGGAAAAAGCTGCATTTAAAGACAAGTCTTAGTAAAACTGCAATGCAGGCAGCTGAATCAACTTGTCACATATTCCAGCTCTTGCGCGTTACAGTTAGTCCTTGCATTATTGCCAGAGCATTGGTGCTGTTTTCTGTTCTAGAAGTCTCATGAGATATTACTAAGTGATCAAACAGAAGTCATTTTCAAGAATCATGGTTAATATAAACTCGTCAAACTGCAAGTTGGCTTTTCCCAGAACAGGCCACCTCCATTACATTGGTAACGAGTAAATCATATTCATTAGATCTTCTTTTGCTTCTAGCCAGCAGGAAGCTGACATTTTCTTGGTGGATTCTATACGATAAGCCAAAGGGGAAAAAAAAAAATATAAAAATGCCTAGTAGCATTTTACTTTAGCAAGCTTCCTGCAATCTCATTTTCACATCCTCATGTTTCTCTGAAAGTTATCTTTCTGATCTGGATTCCTCTGTAAATTATATATAACAGGATATAATTAATTTTGTTTATTAAGGTGAGATGTTTATTAAGAGAGATGTAATGTTTCAGTAACCCTCACAGATGACTAAAACCTAACAGAGAACATACACCAATCCCTTTCTATCTAGAGAAGGAAATCAGATAACCTATAGCATAAATTCACTTGGCACACCGCTGCTCTTCCAGGGCTCTACCTGCACCGTGTCCAGCCAAACAGCATCCCGCCCTCTCACTAGGTACTCCTGACACTGAGGTAGGACCCAAGGCTCCTTCGGCTGGGCAGTGCAGTGACAGCAGTCACCAGAAAGCAGCAGGCCCTATGGACCCACATCATGTTGAGTGCACTTCTCTCAGCTCTCCCTGTGTGATGCCACCTCCAGCAGGGACTAGCTGCACACCAGCGGGAGAGCAGTGGCACATGGCATGTCTACTCCATTCAGGGCGCACCCACAAATTTCCCTGTTTTGGTCCCTGCAGCACTCCTCAAGGAGCATGCCAGTTCTTTCTGCTTTTACACCTAGCCTGGTCCCATTTGTTCTCCAACCCTTTTTTTTCACCACACTCCTAACAGATCGGGGCACTTCAGACTCATCCATTTCTAAAAAGTTTCTCATCTGCTCTACACCTAGAGTGACTGGTTTTCATCAGTCATTTAGTAAAGGTCTTTTCCAAGGCCACTATGTAATCCATCTGGTCCATTTTCTGAGTTTTACTGTCACATACAGGGCAAATAAGAAGCTGAGGCATCTCTATAGATAAAAGCAAGATAAGGAATTGTTCAAGCACGCGGCTCTTGCTGCCAATGGTCTCTATTCGCAGGACCTCATGCTTCAAGCCTGATGAACCTGAACACAGGGTAGCTGGAGAGCTGGCCGGGGAGTTCCAGACATCAGCACCAAAAGGCCACAGACACCATCTGGGTTCCTCCTAGGCCATGCCTGGAGGATGGCATTGCTCACTACAACTGCAGAAGGAAGGTGAATTTGGAAATCAGACAAGTCATCTGGCAGGATTAATCTAGAGGATACCTTAAAGCAGTAACATGATGCTAGTTAGTCCTGGAGGCCAGGGAAGTTTCCTCATCTTCATCCTACACAGTGTCAGTCAAAGAAAAATTCCAAATGCCCCTCCCGCTTTCTGCTGGTAGATGAACATATTTTTTGGAAAAAGGTTTAATTGGCTTTTTATGGCCAGAGGACTTAGTGTGGTGTAAATACAGCATTGCCAATAAATCTGCAAGTGATACCACTTCTAAAAAAGGTTTAACAGAACTGTGGTCAGTATAATTTCTTTAAACAAACAAACAAAAAACACACCTGTGCACACAAGCAGCAGCATGTCTCCAGCCTGCAACTAGAATATGAAGCTTGATATAAATGAAATGAAATTATCTTTTCAGCTATCAGCGTCAGAGCACATTTCCCGTATGTGAAGTGATGAAATGTTTCTTTCTTCATATCTGTACTCAAGGGCTTTGGCAAGTAAATATTTTGGCTCATCCATTTTGTTCAAGGTTAACTATAAAGCCCAAATGCAATGATCAACTGATTATTATAAATATCCAGTATCAGCAGGACCCCTGGACCAACCTAGTGTGGGACTCCACTACCCTAGGAACAAATGCAGCTTAAGTCAGTTCTGAGAAGTCCTTACACCCTGCAAAAACCTGAAGCATTTTATACCCAGTGTATCAACAAATGAGTTGAGAAAACAGGCAGAGTAAGCTGTATAAGGAAATTAGAGCTGCTACAAAGAAAAAAAAAAAACACAGCGAAAGCAAAAACTGTGAAAAGTGATATGGAAGGAAAGGTAATAAATCAAAAGAAGGAAATGACTGTAGTAGCAGTGAGCACAGTTTGTCCTACCATGCAGTGCCATGAAGCATTTTTAAATGTGCACAGCAGTTGATGCTCTGGAAAACAAATGCATAACAGTTTATATATACACCCTTAAACTTCACTTGGCAAACAGAAAAGCTAGACATGGAGAAAACACCTGGTCACTGTTCCTCAGCGCCTTCCAACCTGCATCGCAGAGAAGTCTGTCCCAACCCCTCTGATGCTGTGGTACAGCTTTTTAAGAATACCATCAAGTTGAGAGCTTAGCAACAATTCTTAAAAATATGGAGGTTATACATCCCTTTTTATTCTGGAGGGAAGAAAGGACAGACAGATGATGCACTGAGTTACCTAACACGTCATTATTTGGGCCGGGAACAAACACCTCTTAGAATATTGTTTCCTGTCATTAAGCTGTGGCAAAAGTAACATTTCTGACTACCTTCAATTCTCCTTGCTAGCTTCATTTAACCTCCGACAGTAATATATTCACACCTACTTTTCCTAGCACACTAACCAATTCTTGAGGTTTGATGAAAGACTTGTTGGCTGCCTATTTTGTTATTCAACAGTCCCTTCAGGGAAAGCTCAAGTTTGCAAGGATAGTTCTCTCTCTAGAGACAATTTTATTTCTACATGAAGCTATTTCCCAGACACTTTGCAAGTAACATGGCTGAGATTTCTAAAGGATGATGCAGTCTGCCCTTTCCAACTGACCCTAAAAGATTTAAGTGAAAGGAAACGATTTTCAAAACATACCCACATACTTACACAGTCAGAAGGAAGAAATTGGTGTGGGATGAGGGTGGTAAATACCAGATCCCTACAAATACCTTAGCTATCTGTAACAGTAGGTCTACAAAATTTGCAATGGTGAAAAGAAATTTAAACTTCATTTAATTTGCATAGATATACACAGAGCTTTGCAGCATATTATTTCACCAAATAATTGTGCAATCAGGTAATATGAATGGCAAAATAAAATTAAACCCTGAACTAAATGCTATATTTAAAATTTAATTTACATTTTGGAATTAAATCAAAGTAACCACTTAATTATGTTTGTAGACACAACATGCCATAACCAAACCTACGTGGAAGAAAAAAGAAACTACAGGTAGGTATTTAAAACTGCAGACACTGGCATTCAGAAGACCAGAAATCTACTAGGTAACAAGGAAAGCAAGCACTGATTCAATGAGAACAACCTCTTACTGCATCCAATACTCCACGAACTCTCAGCCTTGTACTTGGGTTTTTACATGGCAGAATGTGCTGGGTGCATGCTTGCTACTGCAGGCAACAGCAACATCTATCAAGTGCCTAACTTGAGCTTTTTTCTAGCAGCTCAGACTTCTCCCAGAACAAATGACAGCCACAGTTCACTTTTTTCATTTTGTGAACAAGTCATCAGGAACACACAAACACACACATATCTACACCCATTCATAAATGTAGCCGAAACGTAAGAATTGACCTGCTTTAATGATAATGGTACGGTCAAAGTAGTACCGGAAGAGAATTAAGTACAAAAGAAAAAAGTACTTAAGCCATAACCATACCAAGGGATGATGGTGTTTACAACTTGGGGGGGGGAGGGTTGCCTTTAGGCCAATCCTTTGTAATACTAAGAGAATATATCAAAGTCAAGGAATCCCCCCCCCAATACTATACACTTCATCTCAACTTGCCCACACAAAATATCATCTTACAAAGCTATCAACTCTGAATACTTCTGATTTCTACAATTCTAGCACACTGACAAAAAATACTTATCTCACAAGAAACATACAGTTTGAATGCACTTCTTAAACAGCAGCCTTTGTTACTATTCCAGAACTAAAACAGCAACTGATTGAAGTTACAGTTATACAATATCTACTCATATGCTGCTCAGTATTCCCCTCTTCAGAAAACAACAACAGGAAAAAAAATGCTCTGAGATGAATAGTTTCATTCAGATACCTCAGCCAAGGCTCTACATTTAATTTTGTTGTGTTCTTACAATGGAAAAAACTACATGCTTTTCCATATAGAAGATGGCTCTCATCCAGGCTTCTTCCATCTTTCATTTCACGATTGTTACTTGAAATGGTAACAGAAAAGAAATAGATAAGCTACATTATTTAGTCTAAGATTTCCCATTTCCTTTACAATTTTTCAACGCTCTACCTGGTTGCTTTCATTTATAAAAGGAAAAATAACCAACAAAACATAGAGCTTCCCCCCTTCCTTTCCCCTCCCCCACTTAGTGCTGGAGAAGCCAGAAATCCTGCTGCCAGAAGTAATTCCGTATTAAAGATATACATATATTTAATGTATATATATTAAACATATACATTATGTATTAAATATATCAATTCTGTAGGCACACAGTCCAAGGCTCTGGTCAGCAAGCAGGGTACAAGTCCCTGTCACCTACAGACTTAGGCGTAAGTCCTCCTGAAGAGGCATCCAGTAACAGGAAGCTCCTCGCAACTGTACAAATGGCACTACAGCATAGCACGTGCTGCAAGGAACAAAAACGTTCAACAGATGGTGAGGTGACTGAAAATCCTCGCTAAAATTGGTCAAATTGGAGCAAGTGTTATGTGTGTCTGTACAGGACCTTTCCAGACACGTACAAGTTCTCGCAAAGGTAATAGCTTAACCAAACAAGTTTCCAGAAATGAATATGCCAAGTACTGATACGAATGACCTCAGAAGAAGGAGTGGAGAAGGTAATGATATCAATTAAAAACGTATTTAAAACATAGAATATATTTTTTTCAGAAGACAAACACATAGGTATAAAAAAGAAACCACGCCTACGCTCTCTTTTAAACAACATAATTAAGCATGTCCTTAAGTGCTCTGCTGTACCGGGTGATTATTACAGAAGCCTATTACCTATGAACTATTTACAGCAATAATTTGTTGCAGAAATCCCCAGGGCGAGCTTCATGCCTCTTCTGGTTGCAGCTGCACCACCCACCTGCACTTCCCCTCCCTCGCCAGTGGCAGCGGCCTGCTACCTCCTCAGCTGGCACGGGCAGCTGTACGCTTCCAAAAGGGAAAGGCAACGTGGGGAGCTGAACGTGACAGGGCCTTCTTTCTCCAGGATGCCCCAGTACAGCAATGCTCACTCTCCTGTCTGAGGCAGGGAGTGGGGAATGCTGGAAACTCATCTGGAAGCAGTGACAGCATGCACCCCTGTCCCACTTTTGGCCTCTTCTCTATAGGGCACCCGTGTGACTACTTACCCTTCTTCCATGGTCATGGAAAACCATGGGAGTCTGTGCTACCCATCCAGGCAGTTCTTGACAGGGCTGGCCAGAGTGTGCTTGATTTGACACAAGTATTGCCAGGGGGTCCCTCTTTCAGCTCCCTCTTTTTTGTCATTCCTTAATGATAAACCCCTCTTTGAAGACTAAAACAGTTTTAGAGTCAAGAGAGCTTTTTTTGTACACAGCGAGGATATCGACATGCTAGGTGGGTCTTTAGTTTCTTGAGATGATTTTTTGGAGAGAATGTGACTATAACTGCTCCAACTCTAGCAAGTCATGGAGTAGCTCATGACTTGTAAACAATGACCTCTTAAGCCAATAGGTCTGGGTAAGAAGCAACAGCCGTGAGCATACAAAGAATAACTAAGAATTTGAGCTATCAATGACAACCAGGCATATCTTGGTGATGCAAGTATTTTTATGAGCCTAATATTCACCATTAGATCAATGATGAGGAGAAAAAAATGCCAGCATTATTGGCAGTCATATGCTGCTCACTTCATCCTTCTGGAAAAAGTTTTAAAGCTTACTGGATAGGCGATACATGTACAACAGGCTGAAATTACACCCCTAACACCAAGTGGTATTGCCATCATCATTACATGACAGTGCACACTAAGACTAATGGAGTGCAACAGGCCTCTCCGGAACAGTCACAGACTGAAAAAGAGCACTTGCTGAATGCAGTTCGTGTCCAGAATGTGATTCCAAAGGTGAATGTAATGCCTTAGTCCAGCATTCAGACAGCAATGCACAAGAAGACAAAAGAGAAAAAGACTTCAACACCAGAGAAATGGAATGTGGCACACTGACAGCACACATCAGAGCTGTCAAGGACAGAAAGAGTGGCCTCCCACCTGAAAGAAATAGCTGAGCCAGTAAATGAGCCAAGAGCTGCCCTGCTTGGAAGAGCAGCTACCTCAACCTCCTCCTGCCTGCGTCTCATATGCAAAAAGCAGAGAAGGATGCTGCCTCACCAGCAGCACTAATTATCAGACATGAAGGCTGAGTGAGGACAGCTCTAACATTCAGGTTCAGGTTTACAGTGCACTGGGACTACTGGTGCCAGCACAGATATACCTTAAACAAGCGTGTTGGGTGGCCTGGAGTAGCAAATAGAATAGGTAACATTTTGCAACCTCTTCATTTAACTGTATAAACATGCATGTGTTTTAACAGTTCCCATATCAACAGAGGAAGAGGCAGTAAAACTTGCGCCTCCACAGGCAGGCTTCATCTGGGCTGTGACATCTCTGCTTCACTTCAAACCTCTGGTGAGTGTGCTGGGTCTGGCTGGGATGTTAACTTTCCCGGCAGCAGCCCATACAGTGCTGCGTTCTGCACTTGTAGCTGGAACAGCAGTGTTACCACACCAGTGTTGTGTCTACTGCTGAGCAGCAGTGGCACAGCATTGGGCCTCTCTCTAACCCTCCTAGGGGGTGGGCAAAAAGTGAGAAGAGAAACATCACCAGGGCAGCTGACCTAAACCAACCGAAGGGATATTCCATACCATGTGGTGTCACACTCAGCAATAAAAGGTGGGAACAGGAAGAAGAGGGGAGGGGTGGGCTCTCATTGTGAAAACATCAGTCTTCCTCCTGAACACTAGCTACGTGCATTGAGGCCCTGCTTAATTTCTTTCCTCTTCACTTCCACATAGCCTTCATTTGTTTTGTTTTCCTCCCTTTTTTCCCTTTCCCCTTCCCTTTTCCCCTTTCCCTTTTTTTTTCCCCCTTTAGTTAAATTGTATAGTTCATAATAATCTTTCTTTAAATATTATTATTAATATTATTTCCCTTTAATTAAATTATCCTTATCTCAACCCGTGAGTTGTTCTTTGCTTTACTTCTTCTCCTCTTCATCTAAGGAGGGGGAGTGAGAGAGAGGTTGTAGTGTTTAGCTGCCCAGCACCGTAAAACCACCACACTGGACAGCTTGCTTCACATCTCCCTCTTCGAACAGACTGTGACTATACTGTGGATGCTTCTACTGAAGATGGTGTCAAAAAGCAGCTGCCAGGAGGCTCAGTTCAATTTTATTTCCCATTTCTCCATATCAATAGAATGGCAGCAAGGCACAGTATGCAGAGGAACAGGAACGACATGAAGAAAATGCCAGAGCATTAAAAAAAAATATATATATATATATATATATCCCTTACATTCACTGTTCTCCTCGCATACATAGTGCCTCCAGTATGAAACGCTAATGGACAGTTAAGCACTGATTATAACCAAAACCATGCATCTTCCTCTGCAGTAAGAAAATACTTCTCCCCACACCAAATAAAACAAATGAACATTTCTTATCATGCTACTTTAGCCATACTCATGAAGGTGTTTCAAACAGGTTACAGTGAAGACTGACTTCAACTAGTCTGTACTATATATATATATATATATATATATATATATATATATATATATATATATATATATATATATACACACACACACACACACACAGACAGCACTGGATGAGATGTATCACTGTTTTGGAAGTGTAGAACAAAAATCTACCCTATCATGTTTTACTCCTACTTTTGATACAGCAGCTCTGTTCTACAAGATGTTTTTGTTTTGTTTTTAACCTAATCTTGCATATTATGGCATCATTTCCCATTGTTACAACACACAGTTTTATTCTATGTTTCCATTACAAAAAAAAAAAAAAAAAGGAACACTCAAGATGTTTAATTTACAATCAGGTTACATTTGATTACATTTTTTCCACTTCCAACAGAGTACATGTCTGAAAAAATAAGATGTTTTATTGTATAAATTTAAGTACGTAAAGAGAAATACAGGATCTGAGCTCAGGTCAATAGTTTGATTTTCCCAATGGTGCTGTAAACCACAAGTTCCTTAGGAGAAATGTTTTTCTCTCTTCATGGATAATGCCTTCCAAAAATTGATGTTTTGAGTACATTTGAAGATATGTCAGAAATAAATTAAATGTGAATAATAGCTTTGATCCATTATGAAGTGGTTCCCATCTCCATATCCATAATGCAAATTTCCAAGTCTTTTAGTATGTGTGAAAGCATATAACTAACCCTTCTTTTTTCCCCCCCTCCAAAAGAAAAAAAAAAAAAAGCCGAACACCAGAGAAAATTTTGCAGCAACTTAAATTCTTCCACTGAAAAGATTGATAGCATGCACATTTTTTATCATTGCTTCCACATCTTACCCTGTTGGGAAAACAGATATTGCAACTTCTCATTTGAAAAGCTTAATTTGAGGTATAATTAGCAATGCTTATGATGATTCTATTTTACTTTAAATGAAATGCAAAGAACCATCCAGAAATACGAAATAGATCAGTGGTTGTTTTTTGTTTGTTTTGTATTGTTGTTTTGATGGTGGTGGGTTCTTTAAAGAAAGACAGTTAAATGCACAGGATAGCGATAAATGGAAAAAGAAAAAAGTGAAATGAAATCCAAACTATTGTAGAAATCCCTGAAGGAAGAAAAAGAAAAAATAGCTTGTTTCTAACTATAAAAAAAAAAAATAATTATAGGCTTTCAATCTGTTCATATTTATTTTCTGATCAAGAGCAACTCCAGATAACCTCATGCTGCTATCTTCTGCGTGACGATAATGGGATAAAGCAGTGAGACTTGATCTGCAGAGCGTTCCTGTTTTTTAGAACATTCTCTGCATGTATTCAGTAATACGTTCTGACAGATATGAGCTTGGAGGCTGGTCATACTTATTTTTCAGTTTCATAAACTATGTTTTTCTCCATTCCCTAGGCAAATTATCAGTACAAAGGCACTCAATGCACAAATGTAATTCAAATGAGAAAAAGGTGAAAGAAGGGCGTAAACTGAGGGAGATTTGCTGAAGTCCCTGTCCCACCTATTCAAACTCTCTGCATTGCCCAAGCACTCAACAGGAAAGCTAAGCTGGTGAGTTGGCCTCAGCTCCAGATGTATGACACACAGGAGCTGATTGTTCAGTCTTTGGAACTAAGATAAACTGAGCAGAAGCATCCTCTGAGGCATATAGAAGCTTTAAAATTCAAAAGCAAGCCCAAGCTGCGTCCAGGAAGATTTGGAACCTGTTTCATTTTAAAAAACATGGAGGAATTCTCTGCCCAAAAAGCACAGCCTCAAGTGCTTTGTTGGTGATGATGTACAGAAGCAATTACAACATGGAAAGGGGAGCTGGTAGAAAATCTTTGAGAAAGGAAACTTGGGAGTATCTGACCTACAGTGGCCTTTTGGATAGGAAAGCAACATCCCTATCCTGGAAACCTATACAAGGCAAATATGTTTTATTTAACAAGTCAAAGGAAGCACCTCGCCTGTTTACAACACTTATCTCCCCCTGCTATGTCTATGAGCCTGTGTGAGCATTCTGGGAATAACAAATAATAGTCACTACTATAAAGCACTTCATGTCTGGACACAGCGCACAAACAGTATTTTAGTAAATCCTGCAGAACCAATTATACAGCATGGGTGACCTGATTCTCAAGATGACATGCTTCCAGTCACGTATTAAGTGCTTTTTAAAAATTATCTCCGCAGTTCCTCAGCTCACCATAAGCATGGAGGATATTTGCATAGATTAGCTGTTCAGCCACTGATTCTTGTCTGCCTGGCAGGTTATGATCTCCCTGGCTAGAGAGGTCCAGAACCCACCAGAAACAACATATTGGGCAGTTGAGGACCTGGAATGATTTCTCTTTCCCCCCGCCACGCACATTGATCACCTAAATGTAATTAGCAGTAGGTAAAAATAAAAGCAACATGCAACAAAAAAAAGTATCAGCGTTTATTGCAGCTAAGCATGACAAAAAGCACAGTATTTCATAGAAATGCTGAAGATTAACATTCAGAGAGAGTCCAGATCAGACAACCAGGCCATCGTGTTCCTCTCTACTGGAATGCAGAGGTATTACAATTGGCTTTGTGTTTTCCGAAGTACTGATGATCTTTCTAACTATTCCCCTCCTGTAAGATTGGGTAGAGAAGCAACTGGTAGAACTAGTAGAAACAGGGTAAGGAAATCCACACTGGCAATTGCACTCCTTCATTTTCCTCACCAGTAGAAACCTGACAGCCCTGCATAATTCCAGCTCTGAGTCTCATCCCTCCTCAGTGGAGGCGGCTCCTATCTCCTACTTACATCTCACAACAGAAAGAGATAAGTCCTAGCTCTTTATCACAAACTTTTATCTGCTTTAAGGCATTGCTAATCTTCTTACTGTGGGCAGCTTCTTCACTTTAACTTCTATTTAATTTTGTCGCTCTTAGGAAGAAAAAGATACAAGCTTTACTACTCAGGGGAAGGGGCACTATTATGACTAGCATTTTGGGAGAAGTGAAGAAAAAAAAAAAAAGCTGTCATCTGGGAGCAAACAGCCCTATTTTCAACAGTGCACGAAGTCCCTGCCAGGAGTCCCCCTCCAAACCAACACGACAACCTCTTAGAACATGCAACACCACATCAAGTATCTCCTGTCCACTACTCAGAAAACTAATAGTCTATTTTCCCAACTAGAGACCATGCCTTTATCTTCCACTTACCAACAAATAAGGAAGGGGAGACAGGAAAAAGATGATTAGGTCCTGGAGTAATTAGATTAGGAACACGTGAAAATGAAGAACAAAAATTGTTTCACTCGAGTCCCTGCTAGCTACTTCAAGACAATTGACCTGTTATAAAATATTTTTTATTCAACAAACAGTGGTTTTCCACTTCAGTAAATTCTCTAGGAAAGCACCTTGCTGGTGCTTTTTTAATATAGAACTATAGAACTACATAGAACTATAGCTGGAAAATATAATGCACAACGTGAAAAAACAAGTCTTAAATAATTACATCAAGTGACAACACAATTAGGAGGCAAGTTTGTTGCTTACTTGATTCCATTTATCAAAGTAAATTTTGTGTTTTGGATTAAATCAACAGACGTCATTTGAAACAAATGGCATTGTTTTTCTGTTGCAGGTCTTAGTACAAGACAGTAAATGTGGCTAGATTAGCTTCTTCAAAAGCAGAAAAAAAAAATCACCAAGCATCACTGCCGATATATGGAAGCAAGATGTGTCTGGACTTACCTTCCCAAAACTGTGAACTGACATCAAACTATTTTTCCCCTATTCCAAACCTCCATGGTTGCAAGATTGATGAGATTTTAAGCCAAACGCCGTAGCCTACATTTACAAGGGGAACATGAATGCGTCTAGCTATGACTGAAAGCATTATTACTATTTTTGAAACTTCAGATGAAAATTGCATTTAGAGCACAGTAAGTCTATTCATGGTGCACTATACTCCTATTGTTCTTTCTACAAACAACAAAAACAAAGAGAAAAGATAACTCATGTTTTTAGACAGCTATAAGTTTCAGCCAGTAGAATACAGCATGAAAAAAAAAAAAAAAAGAGAAATCAACCTTCAGAGTTGTTAAATTACTGGTCATGTTCTCCAAAGCTAATGGGAAGCAGACGGCTTTCTGGGAAGCTGCCAGCATACTAGTATCACTCAGAGTGGTTTTAAGTCTGTTCTCCAACAGTAAAGCTTTGAAAGACCAGAAATATCCATAAAATACAGCCTTATTTTGAGTGATGTAGGCATGGAAGAAGCTGATAAAACAGAATAGGAAACAGACTACTTGCAATGCAGTTGCTAACAACAGGATGAGGACAGGAGAAAACCCTGAGTTATGATATACAATGCTCACCTATCAAGTGGCCATCTCAAGGGGAACACATGCCTTAGTGTCCTGCTCTCTGTGTCAAACCTCCTAACAAACTTCCAGAGCACCCTAAGGTGCTTTTTGTGTCCCTGTGACTACAAGGTTGAAGCAGATAGTTTCAAGTGGCATGGAATTACCACAAGGATTGAGGGTAGCAAGGTAAATGGGCATTTGCCTTGACCTTGCACTCTGAATCATGGAGCACACTTGAAGCACACAGCCACATTAGGCATGAGTATCTCTTTTCTCCATGCATTTTGATATTCAAGCAAACACATACTAAATTTAAAAACTTAAATAGCAAAACACCCATTTGAAAAGCAAGAATTACTCTTATTACACAGGTTATTTCCCCATCAGAAAACTTGGAGCAACCTCAATGCAAATAAATCCTACATAATACAGACTACAATTGCAATTTAGCATGCACATGCTTTCCACAATTATAGTCAAGCAGTACTGAAGCCCTAACAGCACATTTTAAGAGGAATAAGACATATGAACCAGAAAGTCCTAAAAAAATAAGTCGTAACTTCATTTTAAAAATATCCTCTTGCCTCTGTGCCTAGCTGTGACTGGCAGGAAAGCTGTCAGGATGATTTGTATATGCACGCTGAGAAAACTGCAATGACAAAACCCACACTTCCGTCAAGACAAACCCCTATAAAGTGATATTTTCTTTGTTAAGAAGGCATAGCTAAAAGATTGGGTGGGCATATTTGTCTGAACAAAAATACTACGGATGAATGGATGGATCAAGAATTTTAAAAGAAGGTGAAAAGCTTTTGGACAGGTGGAGAAAGATTAAATTGAGAACTTGAAGAAACTGGAGATACAGCTGAAGCTAATGTCACTTAGCCTTAATATCCCTACAGCTGCTCTGACAGTGACACTCGATAGGGTGGCAATTGCAATTTACTAGACTACAAGATGAATTTATCTTGTAATATTTAATCTTTTACAAAATCCATGCATGTGGTAATATAAAACATAGCGAAAGCAAAGTCTACATCCCCCATGAGATACTTATCTCATGTAATTAAGTGCCACGTCACTAAAGCAGATAGTGAAGACAAATGCTGTTCACCGTGTCCCATGAGTCTGTCCCTGTATTTGCCTGTGGACTGAACAAGAAGCTACTGACTGTTCAAATCAGGCTTCACAAAAAGGTGATTGTGGTCCCCATTCAGCTTACTTTTCCACAAAACAGGCAGCAGATCTCTGTGACATGCAGGAGGTACAGAAGTATCTCTGCACAGCCCCCACAAAATGCAATTCCTGCAGACTCTGTAACTCTTAATCATTTTCACCCTTAGTCACTTCTTTGTTTTCTGTGGAGTGAGAAGCTGGTGTTTAGGATGAAATGCTACAAAACTTTGAAAACTTACAAAGCTATTTTATTGCAACTCGTTCCTTCTGAAACCTATTCTCACTACTGAAAAATTACACTAACTGTTGCAAAGGAAAAGGAACGAGAACAGTTGTTACTTAGGTTTCATGTCTTCAGTACAAAATGCTTAAAAATCATCTTTGCGTGAATGCCTTGTGATGGTATACATCACAGATGTGCCTAGCAATCCATGTGTGTATACAAAAATGCTCTTTTTAACATCATCTATAGAAACATCAGCTACATGTATTATCTTTCTCTTTAAACAGGTTTTAAAACAAGCTCAACTATGAACGTTTTATTAAAAAAAAAAAATTTCCACACTGCAGCCCCACTGATGCCTTTGATCAATGAGGTCTTCCACGATAGCCAGGCAACCCTCAGAAAAAAATACTTTCAGCCACGCTCCATTCAACACACACCGTGCAGAACTAACGTTGTTAGAGTAAATCAACTTCTCCCAGAAAAGCTATGCATTAATGTCCCTCACTCCATTCAAAATATAGGCTGTGGCACGTCCAAAACACAACAATTTCCATTTGATCCCCAGTTTGGGATAAAAAGGTTGCTACAGCTGCAAATTCAAAGCTTCGTTACAAATAACACTGCTAATACAAACCCTCCCACAGAATTTCCAGGACAAGTTCTGTTCAGTGAGACCTTAAAAACAAAAACATTTGGGGAGGTGGGTACAGAAATGAAAACACCATATGTTTGAGGACAGTGACTAGCAAGACTTCCATTTACAAAGAAGCCACTTGTAGAAAGTCCTGGCTGTAAAAATCCAGGTTTGTAATGCCTTGATTTTACAGTTTCAACTGCTAGTGAGACTGTTTCCTCTATACATGGTTAGAAATGGAAGAAGGTTAGTTGTGGGGTATGAACTGGAGACATCACATTCACATGTTCGTAACTTCAACATCACTTAGAAGGAATACTTTCCTGCCTATTACACTATTTATAAAGTATCAGGGACATGCAGACCAGTACGAGGTGGTCCAACATTTCTGAAAATGTTTCAATAAGCCATTTTATCTATTGCCAAACTATTACCAGAAATCATTTAACATCTATAGAAAAACTGTCAATATAGGAACAAACATAATGAAAAGCTACAGTGCAGAATTGCCTGCTACAGGTTCTCTACAAAGCTAAAAAGGTTAACATGGCTCATGAAGAAATTACTCCATGGCACGTAGCCATATCATATATACTATCCTATATGAAGAAAAAAATTTCTATATCTGAAGGAAAAAAAGAATCATCTTCCCCCATGTGTGGTTTTTAATCAGTCTCAAGGCAACCACAGGAAGCCAGGGTGGTTGAGACTTAAGCTGAAGAACCTCATACAATACTGAGCACTGAAAAAGGGAAGTGGGTTATGACACCATCATAACCAAACCACAAGAAAAGCCTGATTCTAGTCTCAGAATGCTTCACTTAACAATAGATAAAATGGCTTATTGAAACATTTTCAGAAAGTGTTCTTCCTTTCATAAAGGGATACTGGCAATTCGTTTCCATTAGTTTTGCTTGTGGACAGTAACTTTCTTTACTACTGCAAAGAATAGCCAAAACACAGAATACCCTGTACAAGATGCATATCAACAACATAATGAAATTCACCAGAAAGAGAAAAAGGTAGCATAAAGGAAGCATAAGAGTAAAAAAAAAAAAAAAAAAAAAAAACAAAAACAAACAAACAAAAAAAAACATAGCAACAGTAACTCAAGATTTTTCATGTCCTTTTTCCATTCTCTTTCGAAAACCAAGCAGAAAGGCAAAAGAACAGCCAACACAGAGCCCACACAGCCACACCACGCTGATGCAACCACTCAATTTGACAATACCTTTCAGTGCAGCTCTACAGTAACGCATTTCAGCTTCTGCTCTCTTCCAACTCATCCTCCACCTCAACTCAATGATTACAGGTTGATCATGCAGATGGTGAAGTATATATGCTCCTCCCCACGTCCTCCCAACCTAGCGAAGCTTTGTTATTATCATTTGGCTATTGTCTCCCTCATCAAGCCCATGTTCTGCAAACAGGTCCCTGATTAAAGGCAGACAGGTTGCTTAATGACCATAGTAATTATCACCTAGTTTCAGGTGCTTTGTGTAAAATTACATTTTTCTTTTTTATTTTTTTCATCACATCATAGCAATAATGTATTTGTTGCAATCTTCAGCTCCGCTTTTAAGATGAGTGAGATGAGAAAACATGAGTTAGTAAAATAGAATGAACTCTATTTGAGTTAATGCAAGCTTAAAAAAGTTCAGTATCAACTATGAAAAAAAGCATAAGGGAAGCATTATTAGAGGCAGTCACACCGTACTCTACATGGAGCAACATATATTCTATGAGTATGTATCAGAAGTCACTATTCAGCTTAGTCCCTGTGATTTAAAAATATAAGTTAATGCTGGGGAGGGAAACAGCTGAAGAAATTATAGCTATGCACACCAAACAACCAAGTATTACTGGTACTCCATTAGTTGAGCTGCAGAATGCATTTGTATTAAAATAGCAAGAAGATAAAAAAAAAAAAAATCAGAACAATCCTAGGAGCAATGCCTGAATAAATGTGACACAGATCCAAAAGACCTCCATGGAAATCAGTTCAGATGCAGTTTCAAAATACTTCATATGCTTCCTGACATGGCAGTATTCTTATAAAGCAATGTCTCTGAAACAAGCTACATCACTGGGTTTCCATATCCTTGGAAACCTAAGACATTTCGCTTTTATCAACGCTTACTTACTTAAAATTTTATTCTGATATCAGGACATTTATACACACAGGTCTGGAGAAGGCAACCTAAAATAAGTTTTCATAGCAAACAAATATAGGTCTCTATCCCAGAGTTGCTAAAGACAAGCAGTTAAAAGACAAAAACAAAATTTCTGTTTACAAAACAAAACTAAAAAAGGTTGTAAGCTTTTACAAGCCGCTTCATTGGTATAACACATAAGCAGAGTACTTGTGAGGACACGGATAGAGAAGTCCAAGCTGCCACGATCTGCTAACCCACCCAGGACACCATCACCCTTGGGGCACCACAAGCTGTGCTGTAGTGCAAACAGCAAGCACAAAATGTCACGGCACAGCTCCTCACGCTCAAAACCCAGCGAGGCGCTGCCGATACCCTCTGGACTTTGTGCTGCTGTGGGAGGCAGGGTGATTTATTAGCACAAGCCGCCCGGACGCTGGCTGACAGGTTTGGCAGCCCCCAGGCCGAGCGACCTGCAGCAAGGCCTGGGCTGCCCAACAAAGGCCTCTTGTTCTCGGCAGCGCCAGGCCGCAGCTCAACCAGTCGGCCCAGTGCCGTGCTGGTCGGTGCGGCTAATGGCGGGACCAGCCGCCACCTCAGCTGACAATTACTATGTGCTGGTGTAGAGTTACAAAGTTCTGGGAGGTCACTCACAAATGGATTTTACTACTGCACTACAACCCCTCTCAAGAGGGAAACTGGGGCGTTTGTTTGCTTTCAAAACTAGCTTTTGGATTTTGCCCAAATCTAGGAATCTAACCACAGCACTGCTCTTCCGTATAATGCTACAATATTGCACTGCAACTGCACAGATGAGCTAAGTAGCTCTCACATAACGATTTTAGTTGGTAAAGGGCATATACCATGGTTCTTCCTCTTCAAGTTCCTGATATCCACTAAACTTAATTAAGAAGCTGATGAGGAAAGGGGTGAGCATCTGTGGAGAAATTAGCAAAGACAAAAAAGCACCCCATATCCTAAGACACTAGAACTGCAGTATTGAAGTACAAAATTCCCTTCACAAACTTTAATCAGAACAATCTTCTCCACAGATGGGAAAAAAGAAGTGATGACAAGTTAAGTAAAGCTTTTCAGTTCTGTACATGCAGGACAAAAACAATTCAAGTTGTACCTCCTTAAAACAAATGCCACCTGAGCTTTCTTCTCCATCCAAAATGCTGCCAGTGTCAACAGCATCCATCCCATCACACAGCAAAGACCTTCTTATCAGCTCAAATCCTCGTGGTGCTGTCCTAGGAGGACTATTTCCTCTCTCAATAATAATGCTCCAACAGACTGTTTCCCCTTTTCATCACCTATGCCTAAAGCGAATTACAAAGCCATACTAAAGACAGGCACAAAGCAAACAGAAAGAGGGACAAGATATGAAGACATCCCAATACCTTAACTGTCTTTTAACTAACTACAGAATAAAACACAGATTTTAGTTCTTAGATGATAACATAGTAAAACCCTAATCAGATTTCTTACTTCACTAACACTCAGCATGGCTCCAGTAAAGCTAAAGATCACTCATTAATCAGAGATTAGCTCAAATCAACTACTCTGAACAGCCACGTAATCAAGACCATTTTATGGCAGGCCTTCCCGCAATCCAGTAATAGGGGGTTCACAGAGACCATTTCTGTCCAGCTGTAAAATACCACAAACACCAGAATTACTTGGCTTTACTTTATTTCTGTGGAAGGCAACAGACCTTATGTAGATTGCCATCAAGTGAGGAAACGCATGAGAACTTGTTGTTATTTATTAATGGCATAAAAAAGTAGATGACAGTTGTTATTATCTGCAAGCAGTACACAAAGTTGCATATTTTCAGAACAGATTATGTCACGATAAGAACCAACTTAATTTTCCTAGTTTTTAAGGGAACCTTAAAATGGTGTATTATCCCATGATTAATTGAAAGTTTTAAGTAAAATCTTAAGTATTTTTGATGCTTTTCCTTCAGTTTAGCACTTGCTTAGAAATTAAGAGTATTCTGAAAGATCTTGAGCAGAAGCAAGTAAAGACCAACTTAGGGCAGGTAACTTCCAAACGTTGCCAGAAAAACTGGAACACAACTGACACTATACGAAAGCAAATTTTATTTGCAAATTATCTTATCAGTAACTCAGGCCCCAGTTTGACAGGATGATTAAGTATGATACTAATGCTAACTCAGGCAAGCAGCAATATCATTATAAAACCCAAGAGAAGAACTCATCTCTTGCTTAAGAGCAGCATACGCTTATAGATCTTGTTACACCAAATTGAACCTTTAATGTGTTGCTGTTTAAGGAAGGACTTCAGAACCAATTCCCAGCCCACACTTCTTTGGCACACATGCCAACCAATCATTGAAAGAGAGAGAATTTCTCTACTGTTCTTCAAAAAGACTATACCCTGAGAGTTCGCAGAACGTAATCAATGTTAATTCCTGCACATTTAACTAAATACTTCCAAACCACAGCTTTCAGAAACATAATAATGTCTGCCAGGACACCACCAGACCTTAAAAGAACAGTAATAGTTCAGCCTTCATATTGTAGTTCAAGAACTGAACTACTTATTTATGAAAAATGTGATACTTTCCAGAACAGTATTGATTACCAATGCTAAAATATTATGCACTCGGTTATAAGCGACCCAGTATATACACATCAACGGCAGAGGTATATTTAACAGCAGTAAATTTCAAAACCAAGAAAAGCGTGATTTTACATGGCATTCAAAAACTTTATAAATGTTACTGTGAATGCATGAAAGTCACTTTTACTTGCTTTTTCCTACTAATTATAAATGCAAAGAGGAATAAGCAAGATGACAGAAGCCGAGAGCGAGATGAAAAGAGAAATAAACCAGATGGCATGGGAATATATTTATATATACTTAAGCTATTCCCAAATTATGAGAAGAGAAAGATCAAAATGTTTTCATTTGGCCTATAATCAGTATTCTTTCAGAAAAGACTTTTCAGATTTTTTTTTTTTTATGTAAAGTGGATTCTGAATTCTAATTAAGATATAGTTGTAAGTCAGGATCCTTCGTCATACAATTAATCTTAAATCCAACCTCTTGCAGAGCAGGCTGCAGATGTAGTTAGACTGATGTAATTACAAAGTCCATCAGCAGTAAGCCACTGGGAGAGGCTGCAGTATTTCCTGTATTTCTTCTTTGGACTGGGAAGTAGGCTGTTTCTGTGGAAACGTACCAAGAAGATTCAGCTACTGTGACACCATCACAGCACTCAAATATTAGTTTTAGTTTACAACGTGTACTTTAAGAAAGCAATTTTTTTAAATGGCAATTATATTCATATTTCTGCGGGCTGCACTAGAGCAGAGTGTCTTCCAGTACTAGCCTGCTTCTGTCTCTTGGGATGACCTCCTCCCTTCACTGCCTCCCCAACTACAAAACCACATTTTATCACAATTCTGAACCTGTAAATTTAGATTAACTGCTGAAAATGGAATTAGGAACATAAATGCTAATAAAAATGCAATGCAATATGGCATGTCATTTATGTCTTTTAAGACATGATTCTCGTCTGCCACAGAGATTAATATTCACATATTAAAGTTTCCTAAGAATGACAGAAACCTGTTCCAAAAGTCTTCAATTAGATATTAGTTTACAGTGTATACATTTGTAAAAATGTGTAATTTTCACCAATTCTGAGGACACAAATAAGAAATATTTCCACCAAAGAAATAACTTCTTACATGAAAGTGAACTGACGTCTTTATACTCAGAGAACAGTTGTAATCTTAAAACTAAATAAAATATAGCAATTTTAACTATATGTTTATAATAGTCCATTGCCTTACAGCTTCAGCTTTGAGCAGGAATATTTAATAATGAGGGATGTGACATTTCATTCGACATGTTCCCCATGCAATACCATGAACGCTTGTTCTGCTTAGTGCTTGAAAACCAGCATTAGAATGCATATTTAAAACTTGAAGATATCTCCATTTCATTTTCAAGCAGCATTTTAACACTAGCAGTGCTAGTAAAAAAAATTACAGAAGAATTTAGAAAGGTTAGCATCAGTAAGGCTGGATGTTCAGTTCAGATGTACGACGGGATGGTATGGCGAAAACAGTCTGTAGGAAGTAGTTAACAAGACACCTTGTGCCAAAAATCAATTTAGCAGTTGACTGGTGCTGCGTGTGGCTGAGGAATGGGCAGAGTGCAGCCCTTCCAGAGGCACTAGAAAGCTTTGGCTGCCATGAGACTACACCTCTTTTTCCTGCCATTCATGGAACGGCTAAAGGGACATGAAAAGTTGGCAAAGAAAGTCTCTCTCTAAAAAGCTATTTTTAGAAGCACTATTTGAAGCTGAAATCATTTTTTGTATTACTATCAAGTGAACGTTCTTAGCTTAAAGTCTACCAGATCAATCCTTAATGAAACTGTTAACGAGCACAGAGCTGTCTAGAAGATGATGCAGAGTAACAGATTTTTCCCTCTGATGCTACTTCTCGCCAAAAATGCAGACACGCACTGTATCTGATGGAAACAGAATGAAACAGTCCAGGACTCAACGTTATTTTATTGAAACCCTATACTTGATCTGAGAAAAGGTATCACCAATTTATATATTTCATTATTTTCATTATTCTAACTGACCAGTGCTTAACGAAAACTAGTCTTAGGTAACTACTTCTTAAAAAGAATTGTGCAAATTTCTCCAGGATGATATGAAATGAAGAATAAAAAAAATAAGAACGACCACACATAAAGCACTTCCTTGAAGTGAGTTTAAAAGAATAGAAAAAAAGATATTAAGTTCAGCAAGAGCTGTAATACTAATAAATGTTTTGACATGCCCAAATTTTATATTCAGAAGGCTGCAGATATACACTTATTTACCAGAAAAGAAACTGTTGCAGCAGAAAGACTAACTTCTAAATCACTTCTGTCACACATAACAGAATAACTTTGAGAACAAGTTAATTTCTTCAAAACCTTTAAAAAAAAAACAAACCACTCCCAGAGAAGTCTCACTACCGGCTTATCTTTGGAACAGCCAAAGACATAGATGCTTTGTTACAACTTCCCAGCGCGCCGCACATTCAATACCTTTGTAAATGCTCAGAAAGATGTTGTTATCCAGGGTAACTTCAGAACATCTCCCCTGAAGCTAACAAACATTGGTCATCAATGTAAGGACATGCTTTAAGGGAATATATAATGATTTTATTATTAATGCTTTCTTTTATAGATATATTTATCTTATATAAAGCCCAAGCAGGACTGAAAAAATTTTTCCTGGGTTCTTTAACTTACAGTGCCACACGGTATCTTACCAACACTACAAACAGTACATAAGATCATGTTGCCAGGGAAGAGATGGGGAGAACAACATAAAGTACATTTATATTTAAATTATCTAACATTAGAAATAAATAACTTCAAAATACTCCATTTGATCAGCTTTTAAGATGTTTATGTTTTTGTGCATGCAGTAGTACAGGTCTATTAACGCCACCACCACAAAAGGATGCCCAGTACTAGATCAAAAAGGTTGCAAATCTCTTTAACACTAAGGATTCTACATTAAATGCAAATACTATTCAACATCTGATATTAGTCACCATCAAGGGCCACAATCTCCCAGTTTCACCTACAGGGTCAAAATTTTAAAAACCCTACGATCCAAAGTCAACTTGCCTCATTAACAGGGAACGATTTCCTAAAATTGCTCTAACCATGGCAAATTTCTTCTCTCACAAACTATCATTTCACCACAATGTGGAATACATATTTCATCCACTCTCTCCTTCCATTATTTATTTATTTTTTTTGTTAACTAGCCATCTATAATCAAAATAACACAGTTGAACATGACACTATTTTACCAGATGCACAACTAAAAAGAATGCAAGCATTTCTGAAATACATCACCATAAACTGAGAAACTGATGCCATCATCTCTGGTTCTGAACAAACAAAGAAGCCAGCAAAAGAAACAATGAAAACAAACATGCATATGTTCTCGTGTAAGTGAATACACACAGCACACATAATGAAATCATTCTGTTTCTCTTGTATTTGGCCAATACAAAATGTCCTCAGTTTTAATTCCTTTTTGAGGTCCTGTCCCATAATGTACTGATATCAAAGAGTTACCTAATCTTGAATTCATTCCCACTTGTCTTTGCTTCAATACTCACCCACTCCTGGTAAGGTATGAGTAATCTTAAAATGAATAACAGAAGGTTCAACAGCTTGTATTGGTGTTTTTTTTTTTTTTTTTTTTTTTTTTTTAATTTGTCCATTAAATAATAATGTAAACATTTCAAAGGTCCTGTGAGGTAGGTTGCATTTTTGTTTGTTTCTTTTTCGAAAACACTCAGAACAAAACCAATACCAGCTGCCTATTGCTGCAGTCTTTAGTAATCTACTAAGTATGCAAAGAGAAAAAAAAAAAAAACATTTGTCTGAAGAGTTCATAAGCTGTATCGTCAATAAATCTTAAATCCTTAAGTTTTACCAGACTTCCCCTATGCCTGACTGCACAAAAAACATTTTCACCTGTATTATGTGGAAATGCTACCAAAAAAAATAAGTTAGACAGAGGTACAACAACTGCATCGTGATTTAATATTTGTAATACTAGAAATTGATGCTTTTCTGAATAGATAGGAGGTATGAGAAAATCACAAATAATTGCAAGTCCTTTTCATTTTCAGAACAATCTGCATATATCAAAGGTTGACAATAGAAGTCTAACAATAAAAGGATGCAAAAAAAAAAATACAAGCATTGCTACACAACATTGTAGCATGCTCTGATGAAAGCACATGGCAACATATCAACTGTTGCTTTTCATTCACTTGCCTCATTCGTTCAAATTTATAGCATTGTTCAACATCAGAACTACTTGTCTTACTGCTTACCTCAATAGGTAAGTTTCCTGAATAGCCCAATAGGATCAAGAAACTTCCAGTGTAAACTCATACTCAGTAACTCGCCAGTATATTGAAACATGCAGAAAAAAATACACGGGGAAAAAAAAAAAAAAATAAGAGAATGGAGAAAAACTTATTAATGAAAGATTTCTAACGTAAAAAAAGGGATCAAATATTTAATGCAAGTCAAGACTTGGAGAATATTTTTACTTAATGCTGCAATTATTTACTAATCAGGCTTTGCTAGAATTTTTCAATGAGCAATACATACCCCAAGAACACATCTTCCACACACATTTTCCCAATGTTAGACAAATTTTTTTAATGTTTAAAATACTTGGATAGCAATGAAAATATAGTTTGCACTCGAACAAGCACAATAAAAATATAGAAAACAGCAAAATGCAGAAATTCATTAGGATTCCATTCTTTCAACCTGAATACTTCATTTAAGTGACTAATGGAGACCTTTATGATTTATTTTTTCTCTTAATGGAAGTATGCTGTTTTATACTGACTAGCCTATATAAAACACTACAATAGCTATAATTTCTGGCTGCCTGTAAGAAAAAAAAATACTCTGATAATTTCCTCCATTATTAGCATGAAGGAAAACAGTCTAGCTACTGCTAACAGATACCAAATGTGTTTTCCTTTCATTTCATCTGTATCTATTTACCCCACTACTAAAAAAAAAGTTTCAGTAATTACTGTGGTTTCTTGTCTTATACAATAATGGTAATATATACAACCATACCTCAACAAAACCTAAAATTTTGAGGATTTTTTTCTTTGTTGCTCTCTTAAATGCAGCTATAATGTAGCAATAAGCTGAAATGTTCTAATAGGAGAGAACAGGTCTTCAAATTCTCACTTATTTTCAATACAATGCTTTTTCTCCAATAAGTATTTTTATTTACATGAGCAGGATGTATTAATGTCTGGACACTCATGATGATTTTCAAGATTAACTTAAGTTCATACCCAGATGTTGTCATTGTGGTGATGCATACAGCCTCAAAGAAAACCTTTAGATAGTCTGATTTCACCACACTCACTTGCACACTATTTGAAAGCCAGATAATCACGTTTTAAATGAGAAGTAGACCTTCCAGAAAATCCCTGCAAGCATTCACAAGACTGTGTAGGAGGTATTAAAAGAGAACTTCAAAAAACACATAGCAAGAAGTTTTCCTGAGTAAAGTCACTAAAACCATATCCATCTCCTGCTGACTTCCAGTTGAAGAGACAATCAACAATTCTTTCTTCCAGAGGATCATGAGGAACACTTAAAATTATGTTAAGTGCTTGATAAATACGAGATCACATGGCTCGATCAAGATCATTAAATCTATTTCCTCCTAAACTTATTTTTCCATGTAACCACGCAACAGAACACTATCCACAGAAACAGTAAAGGACGTAAATATAATTTTATGCTTATTAAAATAGCATGAATATCTACATAGCAATTTAGCAGCTATATTTAGTAATTTTGATATGGATGTTTACTGCATCAGGTTAGTTTTTCCTAGTCCCAAAGTTCTTATGCTTTTGAAGAAAATCATACATATCCATACCTGCTGGCCTGCCTGTCTCAGAGAATGAATATACTCAAAAAGCAAGGATTTTGGTGCATTTGCATCAACAGGATGCAGCTCATCTGCACAGAGCACTTGGAAAGTTTGAACTAAATTATAGATCAACCCTCAAGACAAAATTTCCCGTACAAGCTCCTTGTAAGTATTACTGAAAGGAAAAAAAGTAAGTGTGGCAGGTCTCAGCCATACTTACCAAGGCCCAATATATAAATGGCAGCTTACTGAAGATGAAGACATTGGTTAATCCAATGAGTTTCATATACAAGGCCTTGATCCTGCCACCATAAGCACGTGTCCAACTTGATGCATATAAATGGGGATTACTTCACACGGTCAAAAACCACACAAATAATACCCATACTCATGAATCAGCAACTATGGCCAGGTACAATAAAAAGCTATGGTGAAAGGAGAGAGGACACAAGAAAGTTGTCACAGTGCATGTAAACAGTCATGAGAAAAGTTTCTTCATTTATCATTGGAATTTTTTCCTGTACATTTCTGAACACACAGTTGTCATTTACGTAAAATGTTTGCCAAAAAACAACCCTTGGTCTGCCAATTTTTCCTCAACCCACCAACTCACCAGCTGAAACATTCACTGGCTTTACATTCCCTCTTGCCTTTTTTCTCCAGCTAGAGGTCCATTTGTATGCCTGGAAAGCTTCTGAACCAGGTCATAATGTGCCGTTTTGAATCCAACTCCTTTATCAGCCAACAATTCAAAAAAAAAAAAAAAAAATTACCAAAACACAAAGAGCAGAAACCCAGAGCACACTAATTTATGCTGTGAACAAGCGAACTGCTGAGTAACTCAGCCCAGGAATTGGTAAACTGGAGATTGCAGAAGCTGAGCGAGAAGGCAGTAGCTTGCTCTTAACTTCCTCTGACACGAGTTTAGGTAAAAAGGGCCCTCCAGTAATTATGTTATTCTGTATGGCCCAACAAACAGACATTATCAAGAAAAAGATCTTTAATTGTTCAGCCCAAGTGGCCAAGCGATTGTCAGCTTCTTCAAAATGCAGCAGTCCTCCGTATCTGCTCTATCCCCAGGTGCTTAACAATGCAAAGAGCATCCTATAGAGATCAGATCCTTCCCGCACAGCAGCTCACTGAAGGCGTTCCCAAACTTGATCTTACTTATTAGTTGAAAAAACAACAGATGCTGGTATAACACCTATCACCATCAAAATAACTGTTGCTACAACACAGCCTATGGTGAGTTCATAAACACACCAATGACACAGCAAACACTGTACAGCACGCATTTCTAACTCATTTCTGAGCAATGGTGCTGTGGGTTTCCTTGAATATTTTAGTAACTCTGCCTTGCATTGGCAAGAACTAATAACCCAGAGTGACACCCAGAACACCCAAACGTGACCCTCTTGGAAGAAGAGAACTCACATGTTCAAGATACAGTTAGAGTGCTCATCTCCTCCGGGGACAGCCCATTCTTGGAGGCTTACATTAGAAAAACATTGGTTACCCTCAAGTCAAAGCTCAGTCAGTGCAACATTTCCACCTCCTACATCAGGATGAATCAGTTCTAAATCAACACCATTTACTAAATAACAGCTAATGACTTGTATCTTGAGGGTGATAAATAATGTATTGGCAGCAACTAAACAATATAATTAGAAAATCACAGAAGCATAGATTATGTTAATAAAGCCCCAACTTTATTATTATAAATCTTTTCCTACAAAATTACGTGCACCAACATGTTTTGCTACCTAGATCATTTTTAGTTTTATAGCATGTTCAGCATTTCAAGACTGTTTATATATAAAAAACAGGAACACCCTGAACCATGCTGGACAATGAACAGCTCTGAAAGATAAAGTAAGATGCTGACATCTTACAGAACTACAGGTCTTCAAAAAATAAAAAAGTGCAAAACTGAAGAAATTTACCAAGACTTACTGGTATATGTTTATTGATACAGATTTTGATTAAAAAATTGTTGTGCTGTTAAAAAAAAATAATAATGGAAATAGCAAGTAGGACTGAGGGCAAAAACATGAAAAGTAACAGGACCAAGGGAAGCTAAGAAGCAAATAGAATGAAACAAAAGGGGAGAAGAGGGTCAGAAAGTGGTAAAAGCAAACAACAAAGGAAAAAAAAAAAAGCTCAAATTGCAGGCTGTTAACTGAACTGGAAAGCACAAATTCATTAGCCGTGTGGTGGCTGAGGTCTTCACTATCTAGGGCAGAGGTCTAAACAGCTCACAACACCATTACAGCTGCAATAAAACAATAACATTAAGAATGATAGTTCAATTAGATCTGAAACAAGCTTAGATAGGCATTCTCTAGTTTGAACAAGTAAGTCACCAGTTATGGAAAGCTGTTGGTTTGTTACTGACCATGTCTGAAAGTGAACTGCTCCTATTTCAGAACACTCATGAAAGTGACAAGTTAAAGGAGTCCTTCAGAAACATATCATACTCTGCTCTGGTTTGTCATTTTGTAAGACATCAAGTCCTGTATGTCTCCAAAGCAGCTCAGTAGCTGTATGCGCTAATACCACAAAAATCACTAGTGATTTTACACTGCCAAAAACAGTGGCCCGAACAGTTTACTCTGGCTGCCTTGCTCCCTCCCATATGAGCACAACAAAAATGAAATTGAGAACCACCATGCTTGGGAGTTCTGAACTGCTAAAACAATCATTTCTTCGGGATGGAGAGATGACTTCCATCCACTTACTATTACCTATTCAGTTGTGAATACCCCTCTAACACCTGCCAGAAGCTTCCTGCATTTTTTTTCCCTGACATTTCCAAAAGACACCGTGTATTTGAGGTCATCAGAAGGCACAGGTACTACAAAACTAGCACTGGCTATTTTCGCAACTTTAATTACTGCTCATCACTGCCAGAGACCTGTATTTCCCCTAATGTAAGTGACTCCTAAATGCTGCCTGCTTTTTAATCTGCACCATTTTTAAGAAGTCCTCTAAGGAGGCTTGAGAGGCTACCCTGAGAACTAATAAAAGGTCTGAAAGAACTCAGACATACTGCTCTACTTCTCCCACTCTTCAATTTTCAGCAGTGGAATAGAGCATAAATTGAACCTAATTGCAAAATTGTCAGTTCAGCCCTTGAATCAGTAAATTATGCTTTTACAATTTCTCTTCATTCTCCATCTTTCCCCAGGGAGCGTACGCTTCCAGTGTTATTTCTTATCTTCTCCCTCTCTCCTCCCAAGCCTCCCTGCCTTCCCACTTCCTCCTGCAGGATGCTGCAGCCTGTCTCCGTATTTCACAGCTTATCTGCTCAGGGTCTCGGCTCCTCGCTCCAGCTCCCTGGCTCTTCTACCATTGTGGAGCACCATTCTACAGATGGGGGCACAAGGCAGAGACCCCAGAACCAGCCTTGAGCTGTTGTGCTCCAGCCTCCTGGGGACCCTTTGTGCATTTCTTCTCTGCTCCTTGCCCCAGAGCTGCCAGCAAGCAGAGGGAGTCACAGCTTTCCACCTCCACACTTCATACATAAGAGGACACACTGCCTGCCTGTATATGAGGACTACAGCAATATTTACAAGTAAACTCTGACCTAAAATCAGTTTTGTCTGAAACACTATACTTTTTTCTTTTTAAATAAAGCTAAGGAAGGAAATTCATATAATCCTTAAAAAAAAAAAAAGTTTCAATTCTAACTTATTTCTACTCCCTTAAGTGCCCACATTTACTTTCTGGACTGGAAATTAACTTTATCCTTGACCAAACAGAGCTAGAAAAAAATAAGTGTCATAAAACAGCAGAAGGAAACTATTTAGTCAATTTTTAACTATCTTCCTGCTTTCCTTCAGACCCCTTTCAAGAACTTGTGTAAAAATACAATCAGAGTTCTAAATTTTGAAATTTTGAAACTAAAACTGTAACCTAGAATTGTATAAATAAAACATCTCTGAAGACTGACATGCTCTGCTTTTAAATCCAAAAGGGTGCTTTACGCTTACAGGTAAAGGAAGTCATTGTGTTCTTACTAATCTTACAGAGACGAGATGCACTTACTGCAGCAAGATGGTTACAGAAATGAAGAAAAACAGTTGCTAATGTAAAAAGGAGATTGTGAACCTACCTGTTTAATAGTTTTGAAACCATCAGCAAAGCTTTTTAAGTTGAACAATTCACTCAGCTTGCGGATACAGAGCTGGGAGCACCTTTGCCTCCACTCTACAAGTTCATATCAAAAACAAATTTCAAGCATGGCAACCCAGCCTCTCCTACTTTTTTTTTTTTATTATTATTATTATTATTTCCAAAAATCACAACAATAATTAAATAAATATCTAACTACAAAGCCCCAATATTATTTTATGCTGCCTAAATGGATGTGTTTTGGCCATTTTATTAAATTAATAGTGAAAAACACTTTAATAGCATTTGTCACAAATACGTATCTTCTGCTGTATTCTTGGAAAAGTTTTATGTTAAAGAAATGTGTATTACATTAATGTGAAAGATCATTGGTTTAGAAGGTATCTGAAACAGAAGCAACTTCTTGGAAGTGATTTAAGTCTACATTAGAAGGATATATTTGACTATCGGAATACAGTATTTCTCATATGAACAATAGAGGTAATTTGCCCAATCAAGTATCAAATAATAATCCCATGGGTCACCAAAATAGAGAAATAAAAGCAACTAGCACACTACTTAAAAGAAAGAGTAGGTCCCTGTTCAAAAAGCACTGGGAGATTTTAAATCAGCAAAGCATTCACTTTGAAATGGACAGAGCCCATTTCTCACAAAAACACTTGCACAGAACTGTAACATAATAACCAAACGTATTATTCAAGGAAGAACTGAATGCCATCTATAAACATGACTACGGAAAACACAGCTAACAGTACTCTGTTTATTTTTTGCTTTGATGAAAAGTAGTTGCCCTTTCGGTTTTACACACTGTTGACTGACACTGTTAAAGCACAGTATTCTCAAAGTAGAAATAAACAAGCTTAAAAATACACATTTTATTGTAAAAACTGTCATCAAACCACTACAAAGTTTTATATTTAACACAAGCAAGTAGAAACTACTATAAAGTACAAAAATATTTAAACAGACGGGACTGGGGAAAATTCTACAAAGAAAGCAAGCTCCTTGTAACCTAACTACACTTATCCACACTTGAGGTCTTCCAACAGATACTAGTACCCCAATTCTTTCCCTTTAGTTCTCAGAACAGCTGTTGACTTCCTTTCCTGTTGTGTAGATAAATACTTATAAAAGTGTCAGCTATACATTGTCCAGCCAGCCACAAGAGCTGTTGATATAAACAACAGCCTACATTTCCATCACAGTTCACATTACATTTCAAATCTGAAAGGAGATTATTAAAAATGAGACAGAAGAAAACACAGTGATTGCAACCGAAAAACAAAGGGAAAATGCAAGCCTAACCACATACATGCAAGCGTAAGGAGAACAACTCTCTCACTTGTGTCATAAGCAGACTACGTATGAATTCTCCATCTCTGAACCAAATTACGTTGCTGACTACCTTCCCCTTTCTTTCACAGCAACATCGGATGGAAGAAAGGAATTAACAAGTACTGATACAGTATCAGTTGTAAATCATTTTCACCTACAGCAGGCATTCAGGATGTGTCCTTTACTCAAGTATGCCACTGCAAACTGTCATATTCCATATACTAATGGTAATCCTAAAAATTAATTCAGCCAGACAAGTTCAACTAAAGGGGTATTTAAGATGGAGGTGTTTGTTGTTATTTTTTTCCCCTCTTTACGTAATATATGCTGAGAACTGTTTCTCTTGAGTATTTTAAAACCAGAATCCAACAGCATTTCTTACTACTATGTTTACAGTTTGCTACTACACCCAAAGAACAAAAAGCAGCTTGACTCATCCGCCTTCAGCATCCACAGTGAAAAGAAGTAAAAATCCTAAGTGGCAAGACAAGAGAAGACGGGTGGTCAGACTTCCTACAGGGAGACACTACAATAAAACCTGGTTACATCTGAATACAGGTTCAAACAAGAACCGTTCTACTGCACTTACCCTCAAACATTAACCCTTCACATAACATATTCAGGATGAATTTGCACAGCAGCTGTGATTCTTCAGAGGCATTCGGTGCTCACACAAGCAGTCTCATGACTACTTACCATGAGACCTCCTCAGACAAGTAATGCCGAAATACATAGGACAGTCTTTGAAGGCTCGGGTCCCCTACCTTCATACATGAGTGACAGCTTATCCCTAAGCTCATTCACTGGTAGCTATTTTCTGCATACTCATTTGTAGACATGTTTATTGCAAAGCAAAATAAAACAGAGCCCTCAAAGTTAGCTCTTCTTTTGCTTTCATTTATCGGTAGTAATGAAAACCACCCTGTCAGGGGACCATCCTTCCCCATGCAGATGTTAATAGAATTCAGATGATCCTCAGGACCACATTCAGTCAAGAAGGATATGGTTAGTTTTGCTAATTAAACTACATTTTCCTTATGAGCTCAGTGTTACGACATTCTGCAATTCTTTCATATAAAAAATAAGAAGTATTACAAAGTACAACATATACTGCATTTTTTTTCCTGGCATTCACATTTTACACCTCTGCTTATAAGGCTGGGGAATGCTGGTAGCCCAGTACAATTAATATGTGTTCTCAACAAGACAAGCCCCAGCATTAATCTAATCATACAGAAACATCATGGGTCCCATTTCTGAAAAGCAGCAGTGCCCTCATCTCCCATTGATGTCAGACCACATAATGCCAGAAGTGTTGAAGTCCATTGTTTAGTCTGTTTTCCCTCTCCTGTGAGGTCCTGCCATATATTCATTAGACAAGGCCATACACTATTAACACATGGATATGAAACAAAACAGAAGACCCTGACGTGTTTTTCTATTTGGCAAACTATTACCATCAACAGCATAACTCAAATAGGGGCAGATGACACGGTGCAAATGCGCACACAAGCACTATTTTCCTGACAGAAGCAGCTCTGAAGAGTTATATTGTTTTGGCCAAGTCCTATAGCCTGTAAGGGTCAGGAAGCCCTCCCAGAGCAGTTCCTTATGTAACCAGGTAGTCAACCTGCAATTCCCAAGTCTGGTAACAACAGCAAAAAAACCCACAACGCTCTTCTTAATCACTCGGCTTGTACGCACACTACAAGAGGATGCCTGCACATCCCCTGGACAAACACATATTTCCTTATCTACGGATTTAAACACAGATTTATTATTTAGTTCAATTTCAGTATTTCTCATCTAGAAACACTGCTGGACTTGAGGATTACCACCTCTTTTTTGTTGTTGTTGTTTTGTTTTTTTTTCTGAAGCTTGATACCATCTCAAGAAAAGCAGACCGTGGTGTGCAGAAAGGAGGAAAGGGAAGACCCCTGGGCCAAAGCCCAGCTTCCGAGGAAGGTTCCCGCTGAACCCCTCTCACCTGGGCGTGCAGTTACACCCAGCTCTCCTCCTCCCAGCTCACCCACGAGCAGCACAGCCCGCAGCAACCGCGGGACCCCCCGCAGCACAGCGCCCCAAATAGGGGTTCGCAGCCTGAGCGCCCCACGCCCTGCCCTGAGCACCTGGCGGAGCAGGACCCCGGGGCTCGTCCCCACCTCCAGCCCCGAGGGGCCCGCTCTGCCCGGCGGGGCTGGGCGGGGGCAGCCGCTCGCCCTCCTTCCTCCTCCTCCTCCTGGTCCCGGGCCGTGCCCGCGCCCCCCGCCCCGCTCACCCGCCGTCTCCTCGGCCGCCGCCGCAGTCCCGGGCGCGCCGTTGAGGTAGAGGATGGAGAGCAGGTGGGGCTGCGTCTTCTCCAGGGCCACCCGCAGGTCCTGGAAGTGGTCCCGCTCCTTGGCCAGCAGCAGGGCGATGAGCAGCTCGGCCTTGCCGCCGCCCGCCGCCTCCAGGTCGCGCAGGTCGCGGGGGCCGAGGGCGCCGGCGGCCTCCAGCAGCTCCACCACCTTGTCCACCTCGGTCATGGCCTGCGCCAGGCTCTGGCGGCACTGGGCGAGCAGCTCCTTGTGCTTCGGCTCCATGGCGGCCGCCGCCAAACTTCGCCCCCCGGCCCCGGGGAGGCGCCGCCGCCGAACTTCGTCCCGGGGAAGCGGCGCCGGGCCGGGCCGAGGGCGGCTCTGCCGCTGCCTCCCTGCGGCGCACGGGGGGCGGCCGCTCCTCGTCCTCCTGCAGCCGGCGCCCCCCGGGCGGCGAGACAACTTCTCCTCCTTTTTCTTCCCCTCCTCCTGCCGCTGCCCGCCGGGAAAGGGGCAGCGGGAGCCGCGGGAGGGGGTCGCTGCCGCTGCTACTGCCGCCGCCTCCCGGGCAGCCGGCACCCCCCCCTGCTGCGGGGCGGCGCAGCCAACTTCTCTGCCCCGCTCGCTGCAGGCCACACGGCCCCAGGGCCGCGGGGCGAGGAGGAGGAGGAGGAGGAGTGGTGGCGGCGGAGGAGGAGGAGGAGGAGGGGGGAGACGGCCTCAGCTCCAAGCGCCTCCTTTCATTCGCGGCCGCCCGCAGCCATGTTGGTTGCACAAGGCTGCCGCCTGCGCCCAGACGGGGCTGCGGCAATGCATGGCGCCGCCCGCCCGCTCCTCGCCGCCCGCCGCCACCAGCGAAGCGCCGCGGCCGCCCCGGCCCCGGCCCCGGCCGAGCACCGCCCGCCGCTCGGGGGGTCCCCGCCGGGCGCCGGGGGGGGGCGGAGGGGGGCGCGGAGGCGGAGCGCGGGCGGGGCAGGGCCCGAGCCGCCGCTCCGGGAGGGCTCCGGCAGGAGGCGGGCAGCGCTCTGCGCCCGGAGGGGGCAGCACGGGGCGCCCGCAGGCCCGGGGGGGCCGCCCCGCACCGGGCCCGAGGCCGTGAGGGAGGCGGCGGCGGCGAGACAAAGGCCCCGCTGCGGGCCGGGGGGTGCCGGCGGCCCCGCCCCGGCGGCCCGGTCGGTGCGGGGCGCGCACCGCCATCTCGTGGGGCCGCCGCCGCGCTGCAGCCCTCAGCGCTCCCGGTGCCCAGCCTGGGTCGTGAGCGGGGAGGAGGCCCGGGATCCCAGTAAAACGTACCCCAAAAGCGCCCGGTTTGGCCAAAAGCCACGAAATTGTACCGCCCCGGTTGGAGCTTGGTCCGTGAGGAAGTACAAAAATGAGAGTTTTCAAACAATAGATGAAAATATTATGTGTATAGATGTAGACATTATAAATGTGTACAATGAGGTAAGTACAAATGGCTCATCTCCCCCAACTGTGATTTCATCTGTTTCATAAATCACTGGAGACCAGGTAATTTTCCAATATCCCATTCTCAGCAGCTGAGGGATGCAAGTTTGGCAAAGAATGAGTAACAGCGTGTGTCCGAAGGTAAGCAGCCTGCTACGAATCAATAGCACTTCAATTTCCAAACAGTGAGGGAACAGACTGCAGAATGACCACAGCCACTTACAATCTGAAACTGACGTTTTATCTAGAAGACACTCTTGCCTTGTAGGTATGTTTCTGATGTCCTGCAAAGATAACGGTGGCACTAATGACTTGGCAGGGTGTTACCAGTAATTGCGTTATCCCCACTGACTGCATCCAGGAGCAACTGAACTGGTCCAAAAGTCAGACTCCTGGCCAAATCCCTGTATGCTACCGAGCTGGAGTCAGTGAGGTACAATGGGAAGCAACTGTTTGTTATTTTTTGTAATAACACACTGATTCAGAGAATTCAGGTGCTGCATTGTGTTTCAAGTTATATTATGTAGTTCAACGGATGAAGATGGTGTCTCTCAGATGTGAAAACAGCCTTGGGTTATGCGCATAATCATGATATGAATTCCAGTGCTGTTTTTAGAAGAGGCAGATATAGAGTAAAGGGATTTGGGGATTTTTCTCTGCCTTGAAGGTCATTATTCAAAACAATCCTCTTGATACTTGACAATATGCCATGGTTTTGAAACAAGTTTTTTCATGTTTCATCCATTGTTACTTATGCTCTTGTAGATTCCTTTCTTCTAATTTTGCATTGCTATTTGTCTTAGGAACACTTTTACTAAGTAACATATACAGAGATTAACTACGTTGATTAACAACTGATGTTGCAATACCTGCAAACTGTGTTCTTCCTAAACCCTTTGATTTTATCTTAAAATAAGCCTATTTCTCTCCAACAAACTTTAGCCTGTAAAGCAATGGTACATGACAAAAATACTAATTAATCGTGGTCTACATCCGTTTTTTTTCAATGCAGAAAAAAGAAGCAGACGGGAGTGAAACCAGTGGTAAGAAGGGAGCCCCATCTGCAGTCACTCAGCCAAGACAGACAGCAGTCGTAAGAGTTGCTGTGGAAGGTATCCTTTTGTGCCCTTGAGGATGAGAATCATGGCACTGGAGTCTTTCATAAGGTACATACACCAGAAGATTGAATAAAGATTGCACAAATTATTTGACTATTTCACAGTTATTCAGTGTGAGATTTTATAAACTCAACAACAGTCCCGTGTTGCACGTGTGCTTCTAAGGTTTCCTTGTAGGACAAAGAAGCATACCACCAAATGCCATCACAGGGCACTTATGATCAGAGCCACGCGTTAGATGAAGCAGTCCTCTACTCTTTAACGTAAAGACCGATTGTAGGTTTTTGTCCTCTGCCTGACTCAGCACTAGGGTAGATAAGTGCTGGTTGCTGGAGGCTGCAGTAACAGAGAACAGCATTCAGGCACAGGGAACTCAGGCAACTCTGGTTCCTTTCAGAAGTCCGGAGAGAGGTACATTTTCACAAGCATTTACTCAGACGATTTACGCCTGCTTTTCCCAAACGTGTGGCAGGGTCCTCTGTTTTCTCTTCTAAATAGAACATCAGTCTTCTGAGCCTGCAATGCCTGCCTTGCCTTTTTTCTTGCAGAAGCTTGGCAGAAAATCCACATCTCTGCTTTGCATAGAATATACAAGGATTTACCCTGTATTTATCACAGTTCCCAAAGACAGGAAGGTTTTTTTCTTACTTAAAACTAACAAAAGGAAGGATTTCTTTAAAATGTAATTAAAATATGCTCTGTAATTAAAAGCTCTACCAGGGGATGTCATGGGTGTTTGTATAAAATTGGATTCAAGACAACCTGACAAATTAACAAAAAGAAGATCATTAGATTGTCTAAGCTGGAGATTTGGAAATTAGGCTACCGGGAATGTATGCCTTGGGTATAAGAAAAAGCCACTGACCTTCAGGGAGCACAGTTGACCAGCAATACCTTTAGTCAGAAGTAATTTATTTTTTTTTTTTTGAATTTCAGGCTAAGCAGCAAAAAATTAGGGTGTGGCAACAGTGCCTTGTAGTAGGCAATCCAATAATTAGTCATACCAACCACATGTACATGTCCAAGTTTTTAGTCATTCCTAGGTTGCCTATACCGTTTAAGAAAGATTTAGGGGACAGAACAGGTATACAGAGGTGGAAATGGGGTTAATATTTTGATACAATACTGCATCTTCTTTACACAAAGAAGTACAGAAACACTTGTGTTGCCTTGCGGAAATGAAGTACCCAAATACAGAGTTTGAAAAATCAAGTTGGGTACCTTTCTGGTAAATATGTGTCTGTGAAACCTCCCTTTTTAGATTGACAGTGGGAGCAGAAAAGGGCTTTTAGTCGCTTTTCTTGCAGAATTGGGATTATACTATAATCCTAAACACAAGCATTGTTTCAGCAATTCAGAGTCTTGGAGCTGAAGACTATTTTTATTTTTAGTCCATGCAACTCTGTGTGGTACACAAAATCCCAGCAAACTCCTCAAGATTAACTGTGGAGTTACATTTAAACATATATATATACATATATATATATACACACACACACAGTAAGCAAGCCTTTGAAAACATGAAGAATAAAGAACAGCAGGAGCAGGAATCAACCTGTAGTACAAGACCATTTTTGTTCCCATAACTGTCAGTACACCTTTTTTATTATGCAATCATTATCACGCTTGTGTATGCAACCTCAGCACATTTCCTGAAATACAATGGTGTGTCACACATTCACATTAGAAACTAAGACAAGATTCAGGTTAATGCAACCTAGCACAGTTCTCACTATAAAAGCATATCTTCCATAAAGATTAGTCAAATTTAGACTGAAACTAAGGTGGTTCTGATCATCATGGCAATCGCATGGAAAAGGGAAAAATGAGAGGAAAGTACAGAGGAAGACAAGAAAGTAAAGGAAAGATAAGAAAAAGATCAACAGAAAAGAGAAGCCTACCTGTTTTCAAGATGGATTTCTGTGCCACAATACCAAACATTGCACCTGCAATCACACAGACTGTACCCAGTGACTGCTCTTCTATATTGCAAATTCTTTACTTCCCAAAGACATTAGGTAATGACATTTATATTGTATATTAGTGATCCACATACTGAGTGACGCTATTGTGTTATTTTAGCTTGGGCTTTTCTGATAAGACACCCTTTGGAAACATCCAGGCTTTGAAACAGATTTCTTATACTTACTTTAATAGGTCTTACTATAGTTTTTCAGTGCCAAAAATACCTGTCACTCAGTCTCAAATACTTCATCCTTTTCTCCATCTACCTGCTACTGCTGCCTGAGTCCCAGCAGCAGCTTTGCTGCTATAATTACACTGGCAAATCTCCTCCTCAATATCATCAGTCTAAGCTATCAGTAAGTTTAATGCCCAAAAGGAGAGGATTTACTTCAAGACTAGGATTTTTTTTTTCTTATATAGGAATACACAGGAAACATTTCATGTCCTCTATAGCTTCAGAGCCCTTCGGATTCAGGTCTTCAAGCTTCACTGGCAGCCACATAAGCTAGAAGCATAGTTTGGTAATGAAAGCTAAGCTTCTCACATACTCATGTGACTCAGGGAACCCAGGGTTTAGAGAAAAATATTGAGAGAGTTACAGTAAGTTAATGGAAGCTGACAACACTGAGTGGAGCCTGGGAAGGAAGATTATATATTCTCTCAGTAGGAGAAATAGAAGTGATTACAGAGGTGAGATTAGAGCCATCTGGATACAAAGTAAACAAAGATTTTGTAATAGGCATTAAATGGAACAATAGCAGTTAAGCAGTTCTCAATGGGAGTGTATTGTTCCAGACTGATATAACTGGAAGACAATAAATTAGTGCTTTGATGATAGGAAGGTGCTGGTTTAATGGTCCAGCAGATCAAAAGGCCCCGTTTACCCATTAAAAGGAAAGAGACAGGTATGTATATAGTGTCTCTGCCCTGCCCAGGCCAAGTATTTCAGCTGGCAGCAGCACCTGCAGGCAGGGGCTCTGCCTGGAAGCACCCAGACCCCTAGCTCTGCTGCTGGAGCTGCAGCCTGATGGAGCTGCTGTTTTCCAGCTCACAGACACACACAGGTCACTGGTCTTCCTAAAAATGTGTGACCTTGAGCTACAGCAAATGGGTTAACACCTTCTTCAGAAAGTTCCTAAGGCAGACTGCATGAAGTAAAGCAAACCAAAGCTTTACATTGCTTTTTTTTTGTAGCCTTAAAATCTATCATCTGTTTCATCTTGCTGGGCAGTTTCATCACTGGGCAGTTTTCAGATGGTGGTTATATGGATATATTTCTACTCTGGGTAAAGTGTTGAACTGGTAATTCAGATTAAAATGAAGAAGATCTGACAGTTTCCTCAGTCAGCTTCCATAGAAACAAACCATCCTGTCTGCTGAAGGTTTTTAACATTACTGGAGCTGCTGAAAAAGGAAAAGCAAATCAAAATGATTTTTTTTATGTAAGCAACTAAAAATTTACCTACTTGAAGAAGAAAAGGCCTTCCTCTGGGGGCAGGATACCTTCCAGGAGGGGTCTTGGTAGTTGATGGATGGGAGGGAAAAGGCATGGGGAGGTACACCAGCTGTTCCTGGGATGCACATACACATGGTTGCTGCTATTTCTCAGACAACTGCTTCCAGAAACTGTCAGCAAAAGGAAAACTGCAATGCTATAGGTTCACCTGGCAATGCTACAGGGCTACAAGAATTGCATCTTCCCTAGGGAAGACACCCAGCACACACATCTCAAGTAACAGTCTGTCCAGAACAGGACTAAAGGCAACTGGATTTTCTTCAGGAGGCTGATCTAACTGGTGACTTGCTTACCTCCATCTACAAGTCAGCACATCTTAAACAGTCCGTTTTTAAGGTTGTTGCTTGTACTTGGCTATTGGTTTAGTTCCTAGGACAGTTTTCAATTCAAGTATATACAGGCTGCACCAGTCATTTGCTTTTATTTCTTTTTGTGCCAACAGGGAGATAAAAAGCAAACAGGTGCCCTCAACATCCCTAGGTAATATCTATGGACAAGCCATGCACAAGCTGATCATTCTTAAGGAAAACTTCAGCTGAATGTAAACAGCTGTCATGTTAAAAACTTCTGAGTTCATCTTTGTCCTGTTTCAAGATCTTCTTTGTTTTCCTGTCAAGTCTTTTGGCTGTTACAGCAATTAATGTTTTCAAATTGCATTTGGATCTCATAAAGCGATCCTCCCATTCATTTTAAAAAGCTTCGGTTCATGTCTTGTTCATTATCCACAAAAGCATACACATTTTATTCTACCAGTAGAAAACATAAATATATGTTAAAAGTTCCACAAGAAATAAAGAGAAGTTGTTTGGATAGAATACAATTCACATCAGACATTAGTCCGATGGGTACAGAAAGAACAAAACCCAACTCATGGTGCCTAGCAGGCAGAAATGACAAAGCAGAGATTTAGAAGGACTTACAGGCAGAATGCTTGCAGAGCCACATCGGAAACATGGCCTGAGAAGCATGAAGATGCACACTTGCAGATGGGGAACATGGGGCAGCACTTCCATTGTGGGTTGGCTGGGGTCATAGACAGACTTCAAGAAAAAAGGCTCTGGCTGCTCATTAAAAGCTAATAATCCTTGAAAGACCCAGGGTGCTCCAGGTGTCTCTAGTCCAAGCCGAAAGAGGCTCCTGAGGGAATGAAGACAGATATGCATGCAACTTCAGTTGTCAGGGATTCTCTAGATTCTGTGCAGCAGAATCTAGAATTTCCACAGGATTTACCTAGGTAAATACTGCATAATTTTCATATGCTTGCAATTTGAAAATAAACTTTTAATTTTAGCATTATAGGATATTCTTTGTGGGGTTGAGAAGCTAAAGAGAAACCCTTGTACAACTTCCTACAGTCAGCTTGCTCAGACAAAGCAGGCTATCGTCCAAGATTCAACTAAAGACGGAGGAGTGCTCAGCATTACAAAAACACTAGACCTACCTAAATCCAGTTCTGAAAACATTAACTAACATGAAACCAAGTCACTCCCAAGTCACACTCTATTTTTTTAAGGGAAAAGGAGTACAGACTTTGAGCCAGTCTACATGCCTTGGCAGGGATGGGAAAGCCACCAGGGACTTTCAAAGACTTCCAGAATGAAATAATGTTTTAGCTTGGCACAGTGGCAGCTCTGTTACCAACTTCCACAAGGTTTGGTCATCCAGTTTAAACTGAGCTACAAATCTTAAGCACAACTGTATTTTTCTATATCTCACAAAACAAATGTAAAAATTAAAAATTCAACAGTTCATGGTCATTAATATTTTTCAAAGACAAATGCCATAAAAGTAATTTAGAACTTCAATTATTGCAAATGCTTAGTTCTGGCAGAACTGAACAATGTTTTATCTCTAATCCCCTCTTTCTGGAGGAGAATAAATACGTTGAGCTGGCAGTCAGAGGATCTGCCACTGCAAACTTGTCATTGGGCAGCTAGAAAAATGCAGAAAAAAAAATGCTCGTTGTTAAATGCTATTGAGAGAGAGAGAAGTCACACACCTCCATACCAAATTAAAAATAACAGAATATATAGACAGCATCCCTAAATACTCAGAAACATCTAAGACATAGTCCTGAGCAGCATGTGAAGCTTTAAAAAGGATGTAGGTTAAAATGATTCTTCCTGAATCAAGTCTGCAGTGATGCTGTTTAGAAAAATGTTGTGCAACTGTTTGAAATTTATAGAGATGCATTGACTGGAAGGGAGTTGATGGATATAAATATATAAAGTACATATATCAAAGCTCATCCGGTTCTGCTGAGTTACAGAGAGTTCTTTAATTGGTTTCCAGGGGACTCAGATTAAGCTCCAACTTGATAATAAAACTACCACGCAAAAGAAAACTGAATTAAGAAGTCTTTCTCCATCTCTGCTAGGGATATTCCACAAAGGATAAATACACTTCATCAGTAAGGCAAGCCAAATATTATCCTTTTTACCACGGGCTATTTGTACTGTTATTTTTTTTTTTTCCTTAACTCACCCTCAGAGCTGCCACCCCCGCTCCCACAAGGCTAGCAGCAGCACAGCAGCTCACTGCTTTGTCCTTGCCTGTTCCCACTTCAGTCGGTGTCTGTCTTACATCTCACTTCAGGAAGAGCAACTTCTGGCCTTTCTCTGCTTTCTTTGGAAGATGAAAGAATAAGAAGAACAAAGAACTACACACAGCAACTGCTAATCATATTTCTTAATCCAGACATCCTGGCAATAAGAACGTATTAAGACAAGAAGATATACCCTTTACCAAATCTTCTGCATGGCATATACTTTGCTCAAACACATCCTTCACTCACCATGATGATCCTGTCATTTCCTTTCACAATCGTGTTGCTGAGGAAAGACTATCATCATTTAGCAGTCTTTAGTAGATTAAAGTGCAGAGAGGCTAAGTATTTCCGAAGGTCATGCTAGTGTGTGGCAGGAACAGCTGATTTCACATATGCCCATTACCACACTCCTGCACGGAGCACGACTGCTTCTTTTTCTTCTCTACAGAGTAAATGTAAACACGAACAAGTGAAACAACCTCTGGGTCAGGTACACAGCAAAGAACAAAAATAAGACAGAGGAAAAAGTAAGTGGAAAATTCAACAGCTGAAGAGTTTTTAGTAGTGACAGAATGCCACATCTAGCAGGGATGCCTTGCCTTTCAGTTCAGAGCACAAATACATTTCCTTATATAACAAGGTCATCAGTTCAAAAGTTATTTGACCGTAACTGTAATTTTGATGGCAGTACATTTCCATATCCAGATGTGCTGAGGAGGTGTTTTTTCCTCAAGTGATTTCATTATCCTCCAGGCAAAGGTTCATAGCAACCTCGCATGGCTGAGCTGAAGCCAGCCAGTGGTACAGTATGGTTGATGTAAGCACTGCTGCAGGGAAGTGGTGTTACCAGCAGTGACAGTCACCATGGCCCAGAAGGAAGGAATCTATGTGAGAAACAAGGACAGGAAGAGAAAGAATAAATGTAAAGGGAAATTAGAAAATGCAAAACAGTGGCGTAAGTCAGAAGAATTAAATATCTTCTTAAAACTTAAGTGTAGAGGAAGTCTCTAATGGAACTGCAAAATACTTGTATGAGCTGAAAACCTGGAAGACGGGCTTATGGGAAAGTGATCAATAGTCTCATGGGCTTTCCAAATTACCTATACACATATACAAGAAATATTTTAATATCACTGTACTAGAAAAGTGCAGGACTCAAGTAGCAAGCAGTGAAGCGTGTCTCTCCTAGGGTGTGCACAAAAAAGGTCTCCTGCCCTTCACCACCCCACTGCAGCGATACAGCCAAGCCCATTCCCACCACTCCAAAGACCAGCAGCAGTTGACAACAGCAACGCTGAATCAGACTGAGTCGGAGAAAGCCTTACCTGTGACTGCACATTGCTCAGGCTGAAGAATTTCCTTCCTTAGGAAAAAAAAAAAAAAGGAGGGGACTTCAGGAAGCAACTCCTTAATGAAGTAACAGAAAAAGTAATATCACAGGATTATAAGCAGGGATGAATCATACCACACTGCTAACCAATACTTCTCAGAAGTGAGCAAAACACTGAATAACAAATCAAGCCTAAGAATTTTTAAGTCTGACAGGCCTAATTCTGGCACCATCTGAGACGGTTTACCACAGTGCAGTCTCACTATTGCTTTTGCATTTCTTGGCAATTCTCTTCATTTTGTTTTTAAAATCTGCACGTAATATTTAAAAAGGGGTGCATGCAGATAAAACAGTTCTATGTATGGGGATATTAACCAATCAACACCCACTTTAACGTGAAGGAGAAATAAATAATCCAGATACCTGCTGCTTTCACAAGAGCTTCATTTCTTGTCGACAGTGTCTCCACCAGATGAACCATAGTCACCACAGAGGTGAAAGGAACCTGGTATGAAGTCCGGTGAAGTATACCAGCTTTCAGTAGACAACAAAAGCCAGCCACAGCGGTGCCTGCACATCCTCTAGTCTTTTATTTATGTCTTCGGACTCCTCCACACGAGCCAGCTTGGCTATCAGCAAGCTCATAACGCTATGGTGGCAGACATACACTGCAAACCTCTATATACACACATACATGTATGTACATTTAATTTTACATGGAATAGTTTTCCAAACCTTTGCAAATTCAAACCTTAGCAAATTATTCACCTGATCTTCATACATACTGTATCCTCTCTGCTAGTGTGAATGGTACCACAACTAGAAACTTAGTTGATGTCATTTCCATACCGTGGCCTAGCAGCACGAGTTACAAGCTCTCATTCAGAAGAGTCCGTGAACTCAGTTACACATCTGAAATGCACTAACAAAACAACAGCATCCCAGTGGGTTTCGGGCAGTAACGGGGAAGTCATCTTTCATAACTTCGCTGTTTAAAATTGTCAGTACACACAGAAGACCACCTGTTTTATATTGTTTTCAGTCCTAGACATTGGTCTCATATCTCTCAACATCACCTTCAAGCATTAGTAATTCAGTCTTGCTCAGGAGCTCTGTGGCATCTGCAGAATACAGAATGCTACCCTACCCAGCAAGCTGCCAGGGCTTCATCCTTCAGAGAAGCTCTTGCAGCTACAGTTTTAACACTTACAGAGACCAAACACACTATGGAGTATTTAAACACACTACAGAGACCAAGTGCAGATTGTAACAAGCATTTCTGCATGGAAAGTGCCGCAACAGAAGACACTATCCACTTTCATAGTACATATACTGCTCTCCCACTTGTAAAGAACAGTTAAGTACTTCAGTTCCTTTAGGAATGATTACATCTATCTCAATGCCACATGTATTTATTTTTTTTAAAGACAGATGGGGCAAGAGATATGGAAGTCCTTACTCGATCATGAAAAAAGCACGTGTGGACTTCCTTCTCTCCTTATTTCCTTAGTGAAACGTACTCTATTGTCCTCCTTCCCCATGTATACAATTTTGCAAGTTTACCTGCCTTCTTGTAGTTCTGTTTCAACTCCAACATTGCAAAAAACTGATCTTAATCTAAAAACGAGAATTGCTAAATCTGCCCAAGCAGATCTTTTCCTAAAGGAAAAAAAAAAAAAGAACACTGCTCTCTAGTGGAAGATTATCGTATGATCTAGTCTCTAGTCATGCCTTACAAAATGCTTCAAAGCTTTCATTTTATTATTTACAGAAAGACTTCATTTTTACAAGCACTTACATTGAAGTAGCAGCACTGGTTCATTTTATTTTATTCTTTCAGATTGTCCTGTGAGATTTGGGTATTTATTCTTTCTTAGAGATAAGTTTGCTCTGCCAATCAATGCTGTAACCACATCAAAGTGACCTGTACTTTTGCATTAAAATATTAATTTATTTTCTAATTTTATTCCTTACGATTTTTCTGTTCTTAGTAGTCTGTTGGACAATTTTCTGTTTTTAGTAGTGACAAGCTTTTCTAGGTCACAATGCACAGCTGTAGCTAGCTATCTTGAAGATAAAACATTCATGAGTTAAACTCACAGAAGAATTTAGGCACATAAATGGATACTACTAAAATCTTTATGCAGTATGCTATGGGCTTTAAAGACATTCCTATCTGCAAAGACTGTGATACCAATAATACCAAATCAAAGACTGCCTATTGCAATGGCTACTTCAAACATATTTTTTTTCCTTCCTCTGATAAGGACATGGCATAAACCCCAAACTGACATTTACTTCAAAAGTACAGCAGTAGTACATGAAGCTATCATTAATGCCTCTTCGCAGCTACTAGAAACTTCACTTCAGGAAACCTCGTTAATTGTCAACAGTCTTAACTAAGTCGATGAGGGAGAGACAGGTCAGGTCACCCATAAATTAATTATGCACAAATTATAATGCATCAGTAAACAAACACAAGGTTTACATTTTTACCTTTGCCTCTTTTTATTGTCATAGTAAAGGCAATGATAACAGATGTAATTCACCAAATACTTAAGACACACAGAAGAGTAAACCCACCATTTAAATAGCTTAATTTCTCTACATTTACAAAAGAAAACTAGGTGGATACTCATGTCAGCACAAACCTCACCCGTTTACAACTGTAGAAGAATCTTTATTCATAAAAACGCCAAGCTCTTTCATCAGAACTTTCCACGATAAAACCAAGCAGTTATCCACAGCAAAGCTTTACCGGCTCTCTCCATTTGGCCTCTACCTGTCATATACTTGCATCTTTAAAGACAAATAAAGCTAGACTTCTATTAAGACAAACTCTTACTTGGCAATCTCACAGAGATTACAAAGAAAATTTAAATTTATTCTGAATTCTTTAATTATTGCAAGAGAGATGGCAAAATATATATGGCTTTCAGAGCAGGTACCAAATGCCCAACCTTTACCCTGGAGAAATCTAGGCAGAGGTATATCTTAGTATATCCTACAGAAAAAATATAAAAACATCTGAGAACAGCTATGCGTAATTTCACACCGTGTCTTCACTGCATAGAAGAAGAATTAAAAACAAAACAAAACCCTAAGAACAATGGCACCCTCAACTTCAACCAACAGGTTTTACATTCTCTTAATATAGCCTTACACTTTTCTTTTGGTTGCCACATGAAGACAAACTGCAGCACAAACTCATGGATTTTCAAATGCTAGATTATTCAACAGCCAGCTTTTACTTTGTGAGTGCAACACTTCTCTTGTCTTTGTTTCTCTCTAACCTTGACCCATCATATGAGCACATTCAATATCCAAATACTGCTGACAAGAAAAAGAACTAAGATATTTGCCCTCTGCAGCGCTAGAGTAAATTTAAACATGCTACACTACAATAATTAAAAATGTATATTCATTCTGAAAACTTGTCTAATAGATGAAAATACTTGAATCAAATTATTTCAGGTCCACACATGAAAACAGCTTCCTTTTTATTCCTGCATCACGTATCAAAACAGAATTAAGTTGTTCCAATAACCCTGCTTACTTACGAAATTTCCCAAACTAAGCCTGCTCTAAGTTGCAGAGGCCAGCAGTAAAACAACTGCTATAATATGAAAAACTATTTCAGAATTGGAACATTATTCTAACAGTCTTCACAGAACATAGTAAGAAGTTCACAATCTGCCACTTGTTGTAGGTGTGTCCTAAACCAGAATCCTGGGGGAGGGGGGGAAACCATTTCCTGAATAGTAACTTTGGATAAGGGAAAAATATTTTTAAAAAGTGAGCAAAGAGCAAATACTTCATATACTTTTAACAACACTCCTGAAGTTAGCATAGGATGAATGAAATCAGAAACGAAGTTCTACTTTTCTTGAGGTACACTTCATTCCTAGGAGCTGTAGAACAACCTCTGTAGCGCCTGCTTAAATGCCTTTTCTGTGAGCTTGCACTGTACATTAGGAACTCTCAGGCAGGTGTTTTTATCAAATCTGAATACAGAATTGGTCGAATACTGAGTTAAGAAGAACTTGCACACATTAATAGTAATGCAAATAACAAAAAATAAAGCAAGCTGTCATACCGCACATATTTTATCGACTACTTGTAATTTACAAAAATATGTTTATACTACAAATGCCTCCTCTTCACCTTCACCTGTAGCCAATATTACAGCTTCACTAAGTACACAATTCTCATGGTCATCAATTCCCTGGAATTTCCTTAAGCCTCCAAAATTCATACCGCCAGTTCCCAGGAAATAATGAGCAAGTGTTGTGGATTATTTTCCCAAGCATTTGTGGGTTTACTATGAAGCTTTAGCAATCCTGTTTGTCTACAAGAAGCTCCAGTTGCCTACAGAACCACAATGCATGGCAACAGTAGCTTTGACACTTGATATCCACCCACACAACACACAAATTTCCAAGTACAGCACTTCTTTTCCTACAACACCATGTTTTAACATGCATTTCAATTTTCCTTCACCCATGCCACAAGAATACCTGAAAGAGAATTATTTCTCATCATGTGTTGTAAGCCAGCTATAGGTAATTTACTAAAAAACAAAACAAAAGAAAAAAAAAAAAACCAAACATGTATGTTGTAACATATATTATATCCTGAACACTTTATTTTTTCTTCATAAGGCAGCATAAAGTACATGTCAAAATTTCAGAACTTGACTTGTGGTGGTGAGGAAGCAAACTTGCTTCCTCCTCTACAAACGAGCATCAACTAGCCTGGGAAGTCATTTTCATAAGGTACTGACAGTTTCAGGTCATTCCAAAGCATGTTACTACAGGAAGAAAACCATCAGCTGAAATCCACCTTAAATGTATTTCTACTCTCACGTGCAGAGAAGCTTCTTGTATCAGAGTCCGTACAAACAACAGATGGTAAACAATTGGGCTACTCTTCTGCTAGTATTTCACCTACCAATTCAGTTATTGAGACACGCAGCACTGATAAAACACTTTCTTAAATTATGTTTTCTTGCTATTTCTTGTTTTTCTATCTGGTATTATACTCGAGTGCTACGTAACAATCGGAATATGAAACTCATTATTATCAAATATCAGAGGCCTCCTAGAAGGTGTTGATTCTTTGTCTGCTTTGTGCAAAAGTTTAAAAAGTCCTGTTCCAATATTCATTGGAATTCCCATGATGATGCATTCAGAAACACCTGGGGAGGGGAAAAAACAAAAACAAAAATACATTGAACACCCAAATAGTAAAGACCCTTAAATATTTTAATTTGCCCATTCTGAACACATTACCTATAACATCTCTTTGAACCTCACATCTGAAGGCCAAGACTCCTCACTATGTGAACTTAAATGTTACGGTTATCAGAATGTTAGATCATTATGTTACTTAGTTGGTGCTATTGCTATTCTAGATACCCAGGGAAAAATTCAATCTAATCTAAACACGACCTCTAGCAATGACAGAGCTCCAGAAGGTTTGTTTTTTGTTTTTTTTTTCAGAGAAGACATGTTCCATTTGGTGCCAACATAAGAAGGTACCACAGCGAAGTCACTTCATATTAATTTTTTTACTAACTCAGTGCAAAGACTTCAGTCAAATCTGACCAAGCTCCCTTGAAACTCCTGCAATTTCCTGTTAAAAAGGTGTACTTACTACTTTAGTTTGGATTTTTTTTTTGATTTATTTATTGCATTTTCATTATTCAAAAAGAGCTTGGTTTGAACTCAAAGACTTAGACTGTCTCTATTATTTTTCATAGCTACAAAATTTCACAGCAATGTCCTGACGTATCTTCCAAATACACTGATGTATACAATTCTTCTAAAGAATATTCTATATTAAAAGTAAGCTGCTAGATACCAGTGTTTTTACTTCTGCCTACAGTTACAATCCAAACACAAAATTTCACACATACTCAGGAACATGAGAATACTGTCCTTCATATAAGCATTTAAAAAATACATCTATAAGTCATAAGGAACAGTACATCTGAATGCACATCGTAGGATGAAAACTCATTTCCTTAAAGTTCTGGCAAGATCTGATTATTTCTTCCTATGCAAGTGAAGATTCGATATTTTCACTCTTAGTCCAGTGTTGCATTTCTACACAGCATTATGCACATAAAAAAAAGAAGAATATGTAATAGAAATCTTAGGCGTTATTGTAAATTTAGTCCCACCTCTTTATGTACCCTTAGAGCATACATGTTGCAATGCATAAAGGAAACACCTTTCTTAAACTTAACTAAGTAAAGCTTTCCCAGTTTTGCATAATAATATTTCAAGGTGAGCCAGCCTCTGAACCATGTGAACAGCATTTAGATTTTGGAATTCCTTCTCCCCTGCCAATGCTTGCAATTATATAACCAGGAGCCCTTCCTTCCCACTTCCTTTTGCAGCATCTAGCAGTAGTCACATTGAGCAGGAGATGTATGGACAGAACATGCTGCTCATATATAGAACATATATAACCAAGGATGTTATATATGTTCTCAGTTTAATGAATTCTAGGAATCCATTTTGCCCACTGAAAGGTGGCATCAGCAACTTGCAGAAAAAAAAATACATCATCTTCATGTACATAAGGCATGAATCAGCATTGCCCGTTTTTCTCAAAGGAAAAAAAATGCCTCTTAAAATATGAGAAATTCAAAGGTCACGTTGTGTACAACTACTTCCAGACATTCTGGAGAATCACCTATGCTGACAGTGGGCACATGCTCACTTTTCTTGGCCATGTTTATATGTTTTCCTGCTCTGCAGATGCAGAATGTGAGATACTCTTTTCATAGCAATTCAAAGAGATAAATAGTGATGACCAGGTCAGGCAGCAGCACAGCAATTTTTCTTATAAGCAATCCAGTAAATCTCTTCTGTTTTGGGACACAGACAACCATTTTCTGTTTTGTCCACTCTGTTTCCTTACTTGAACTAAACCATTTATATAGAAGACAACACAAAAGTATCTTTGGTTTCCATATCATTCAAAACAGGATCTTACTAGGTCAGTAAGGACATAATCATTCTGCCATAGGATTTTTGCTTTAACCCTGGGCAGAATGATAGAAAGAATTAATAAAATCCCACCCACTTGGGAGGCTGGAGAGCCTCCAGTGACTTAAAATGCAGACTAGTAATACAAACATTTCTAACAGATTCCACTGATTCAGAAAACATTCCGTCTACAAAGAGCTGACTGCCCTTTTTAAGACCATCAAGAAATACACACAAACTAACAAACCTTAACCTAACACAATCATATTTATACTTCAGTAGCACCCAGAAACTCTAAATGAGTAGTTACAGCTCCTGGACTGTAGGCCTTAAACACTTGATAAAAAGGGTGAAAGATATTTGACTTCTTTTCCCAGTTTAACTTACTAGATAGAGACTTGTTAACAAATAACTCCAAAAGGAGAATGAAATCTGGGAGGAATGTTGTTAAAGGAGAGGAAAAACAAAACTAAAAAATATTTCCATTCCAAATAATACATAGCAGAAATGCAAAACTGAGACAAATGTTGAAACAAATTCTTGTCAGATTCCTTCATTACTTCAGTGAAAAGACAATTTACTGGACATTAATGTTATCTCTAAAACTTAAAAAAAAAAAAACATATTTAGAAATAAATTTCTCAGGACAGGGACCATCTCTGTTCTGAGTACTGACAAAATTCACCTATATTACCTGAAAAATAAATGTCTTTCTACTTCTCTGGAAACTTAAATATTAAGTGGGGTACTAGATTCCTTAGGTAGCTCTAGCTGTTGAAGATGCACAAACTTTTGCAATTGAAAAAGCATAACTACTGATAATGGGACAAATGTCCTGGTATTTCCCTTATCTAAGTAGTGAGAGACAGAAAATCCACATAAATCCACGTCTACTTTAAGGAATGTAAGACAAATGTCCAGCTGCTCTCAAAATCTCTGACGGAGGTGACAAGTAGAGAAAAATCCACCAAATTTCTAGGATCAGGAACCATGGATCAGCCTCAGACCTGAAGTCTTTGACACTTAAGCCGAAAGGCTAAAAAATCTAATACGTGTTCATGAGCTTTACAGCTGCTGAATGAGGACCTCAAACAGCAACAAAATTTGCAATACCTACCACAAACAGAATCCTTCTGTCCGAAGTAGGCAGCATCAAAGAGATGGTCTGCAGTCTTTTCAAAAGAAGCCAGCATCAACACACTTTCCTTCATTTTTGCCAGTCCAAACCTGGTAATACCCAGCACTTCACCCTTGAGTGATGAGAAACCCAAAGAAAGACTCTCATAACAGTGGCTCAAGTTATACTTGTTAAAGAAGCAAATCGTGAACAACAGAGATGTGTTTTGCACATGGAACAACTAGTAAATGAAGTACTGTCTATAATACAGCAGTTTTGTAATAGGCTGCTTCACAGCTAGACATCCAGAAGGTTCTGTAGTAAAAGATATTTCAATAAACCCGAACAGAACACTCATATACTACAGAAACAGTTATAACTGTTATTAATACTCTTTCTTCAGAAAGTATCTTACTAAGATTGACAGAAACATGGACATGAGAAAAAACAGATCAATTAGGTTGCAGAGCCACAAACTTCTGTAGTCTCTCACAGCAATGCTATGAAAGCACTATACTCAAGCTACTGCCTATTGTCTACTGATAAATTTGATTTCAGCTTCCAGGAAATTAAAGAACATGTAAAATCTTTATTTTTTCACTCTCCAGAAAAAAAAAAGAAAAAAAAAAAGAAAAAAGCTTTTCTTTTTAAACTATCTTGGTGTATCTCTGCCTCTTTCTAACAAACATCCGAGTTATAACTGACTCTGCAGTTTTGTAGCACAAGTCAGAAGTACAGACAAAAGAATGCATGCATGCTAGGAGTCCAACAAGTGTAAAACAGTGCACTCCAATGCCCTTTTTCCTCATTGTGTGGCAGCTGTGCACAGCCAACCCTGGGGACTGTTGCAGCTCAGTACAAAGCCCTACAGTTTTGGGAGAAGTCTCAACTTCTCCATCCATTTTACCCAAATTAAACCCTTGTCCTCTGGCAAAGAGCAGCGGAAAAACTGGACTTCACTAAGTGTACTTATATATACCTTTATAAAAAAACAAACAACCCCACCCGCCCCTCCAAAAAAAGAAAAAAAAAAGCAACACAATACACCACCACCATTTCAGATGCAAAGGAAGAAAAAAAAAAGTTAATAAAGAATGGATAGGATGCTTTTATTAACAAGTTCTGGTAGCCTGTTTGTACTCTAAACGTAATCTGATTCCATCTAATGTCTGTATTCTTAGGCTCATCTACACAGTGCAGCTGCTATGAACCACACCCCATGTGGTTTTCTGCACAGCAAGCCTTAAATTGCATGGATGGTTATTCAGACAGTTGATTTTCATCCTGCAATTTTTAAGCTTCAGATTTTGAATATGAAACTATGATTCTCTACTCCTTATATCAACTTGTCTTCTATCAAAATAGAATTTTCATCTGCCCTCCAAGAACTAGATAAAACATCTTTGTTTGATACACAATCAACAGTATTTGGTTTGTACCACTTACAATTCTTTAAATCTGTAACTGGAGTTCCTGTTCTTCAGACCTGTTCTTCTCAAAGACAGTAAAATTAATTTGTATAAGCAGGTCAACGTAACATTGAAAAAAAGCACTGTACAAACCTTGTAAGTCATTAGATCAGACAGTAACATAACATGTCTCCTGTCAATGCTCATACCATGGTTCACCATAGTATACTGAATCTCATTGATAATGGTGGTCCGAGCAGCTTCAATTCCTAGTGTTTTTTCTACCTGCAAGAAAGATCAAATAGACTTCATAAAAACGTTGGAGCACATATGTTCCTGGAACAAATACCATCTGATGTCAGATAACACTCTATTTCCATTATTATCATTTTGTATTTCTTTGTTTTAAAAGTATTTATAGAAAAAGCTTTGAAGTCTGCTGCCAGACAAATTATTCTCTTGTGTTAATGCATTCTGACAACTATTAGTGAAATCAGACTTGATTAGATATAAATTGTGGCATCTGAGCACAAACAAGCACTTGTAATCAAGATTCTACTGGAAAAAAGAAAACAACACAAAAAAACAACAACAACAACAACCACCACAATACACATTTAAACATTACCTCATAAGTGTTGTTAGAAGACGTTTTTGTGCCTTTCACTCCATGAGTAGCCATAACAGCTCGCAGATTATCACCTTCAACTAGAAGTTTGTATTTTTCCTTACCACTTTGTTCATCGATATGGATGACAGCTCGGGAAACCTCTGGTATACCTTGCACTACAACCTTCACAAAACAAAAACCCAAGTAACTTTGATGCATAGAGTAATGCAATATAAAGGACTGACCCCAATCAGTATTCCAACTGATTTTGAAGCTTCACTCTTTGGTGTAGATAGTGAGTTAAGATAGATATGAAATCAGATTTCACTCTTAAATATGCCAGTACAAACGTAATGTTCACACCGTACTACTAACCTTACTTAGTACCTACATTTTCTATTTCATTCCAAATATCCTTACATTCAAACCTATCTCTCTGAAGAGTAGGTCCACACAATTGCAAGTGCATCCTGCCAATTGTTAGGTTCACTCATCAATATTTTTAAAAGCAAAAAGTAGACAGTTATCCTCACACAAAGCTGCAAAAACATCAGATACTGTCAACGTGGTTCAACTCTAGATGGAGCTACAGGAAGATAATCAGTTCATACATTTACAGCTGCTGCACTCAGAATGCTTCAATAAGTGTTGTAACGAAGGCTAGGTACCAAGGCTTCTTTTTTTATTTATAACATTTAGTGGTGGAGTCTTAGTTTCAACTGAACATCAGTAATAAATATGCTCAAATTACCTTCAATCTTGTCAATACTGATAAGAAATACTTCATCTTCCCACTATAAAACCCCAGATTATTGTTACTAAACACCTCCTAAAACAAAGTCCACATTTTTACCTTTGGTAATTCCTCTTTCAGGGACTGCAATACATAATACATTGAACTCTTGCTATTTTCACGAGGGGTCACACATACAACTGCTTCTCCATGGACAGCAACATCCCCAGGCTTCACTCTGAGTTTAGATATGCAAATTGAGTAGCGCACAGTCTCTGCATTCACCTGCAGGCAAGAGTTAGTCAGCAAACATCTAAATATCTCTCAATATGTCAATGTGCTCAAAGACATGCAGCAGTCAATATTTCTGCTCTTTCAACAGAAAATCAAAAGTGGAATGTAGAAAAAAAAACAACATAAAACCAATTACTCTTACAAGTTACATGACATACCATCCTATACTGAAGGTACATACAGGTTAGTATGTTCCTAACAGACAGACAAATAAAATCATTCTTGTATTGAAAATGACACTAAGAAACTAATTCACATTCTAATTTCCAAATAGAGGAAAATAGAGGAAAAAGTTATCTGATTTACAAGTTTGTTTGTTTGTTTGTTTTTTTAATTAAAAAAAAAGACACAACAGATTTAATATTGGCACAGGACATCCTTGGTTTTCTTTCTATTTTCAGTTTCATGGGTCTGATTTTTGTTTCCGTGCAAGGAGTAAAAGACCTGGATCCTTCCCAAAGCACATTCTGATTACGAGCTCAAAAACCTACCTCTAATCTCAGTAGTCTAATGCGCTCTAGAGACAGCTTCACTAGGATGAAACAATCATCTGGAAGAAACACTTCTTCAATATATTCTGATATCTTAAAAAGGACAAAACAGTTAGTATGTGAAAACGGTTAAAATGCCCTATATTGGCTAACATTTACATTTAAGGCATTACCAATAATACAATATTTCCTACCTCTCCTAATAATGTTTTCTCAATTCTTCCTTTAACCAGACGAGCAAAATCAGGATCATCATCTTTGTCCAACTGTGCTGTTATAATAGGTGTGCTACAAACAATAAACATGCAAGAAAACAGATTTAGGATATTGCTATGCTAGATTACAGATAGCAATTTGAATTAAAGCTTTCCTTATGAAGCTTATCACATTATCTAGATTAATATTAAAAAAAAAAGGAAGACCTTCAGCTTCCTCAGTCACTTTGAAGGAAGTTATCATTTATGTACTGCAGGATGGCAAAAATAAACAAACAAAAGAGATTATAATAATACATTAGGGACTATTGTGATGGCCTACAGAATTCCAGTACTGCTTAAGAATACCTCCAGTATACCCAGGTAGTTTTGGCTACCACTAAACAATGGTAAGCTTTGTAATATGAGAGATGCCTAACACAATATTATAATTAATTAACAAGTTTAGTTAATTTAATTTCCAAATAAATAAATAAATAAATAAATAAATAAATAAATACACTACTACCAAAAGAAACAAACAAACAAAAACAAACAAACACATTTCTAATTTCTGTTTTTAAACCATCACTTAGTTGTACTGAAGCTAGATTTTTCTCATTCGGGTCATTTAGCATTCAATGTCATCTAGCATGTTACCAACAACAGGGAAATGCTATACTATAAATCCCAGAAATCAGAATGTTAAAAATTCATCAGGTTTCACTTCGGCAAAGAGGAAAGAAAAAAAAAAGATTAAGAAATGAAAACCAAACCAAACCCACAATGTTAGTACCTAATTGCCTTTGAAGCATTAATAATTTCTTTGATTCTTGGCACACCCAAAGTAATGTTCATTGAAGCAACCCCTGCAAAATGGAAAGTCTTCAGTGTCATCTGTGTGCCAGGCTCACCAATACTCTGTGCACAAAGGGCTCCTACTGCAGAACCAGGCTCCATCTGTGCCCTGAGAAAGAAATGGTTTCATAAAAAATACAGGAAGATTCAGAACTCAGTAAGGCTTGCAATCCTACACAAGTAAAGACAGCAACTCTTCTGGCAGATATAAGAGAAGCGTATTACTTTTTAGAGAGGTTAAAAGGTCACCAATACTCAAAGACACTGGTCTCATTGAAGGCAAGAGCATGCCTTGTTATATACACATTCCACAGCCCCACAATAACATCCCTAACAGAAAAGATAAAATGCTTGGCTCCTTCTCCTCAAAACCATCAAGAAGTAAACTGTGGGTTTGCCATTCATGGAACTCACATACATTAGTATTTCCAAAATTCCCCTTTATATTTTGAAGCAGAACAGACCATTACTTATTTATTTAATTATTTATTTATTCTTTAATAAATTTTTATGCAGGCTGCTTCTAATCAGAGCAAAATCCAAATATTACTGCTTTCTTGTTTCCAGCGAATTCTTAAGCTATATTACTTACTTCCCGTTCAAGTTATGCATGTAATGGGCTCATTCCCACATTTGCCTCTTTCTAAAATTTCTGTTCTAATAACTGGTTGTCATTACAGGATAGAAAATGAAGATGGCTACACCATATCATGCGATCTCCAACTGGTTTACAATTCTTCCCTACAATTTTCTTCAGATCCTGAAGTTAGCGTTCTTAAGGCTCACAAAGAGTCTGATGTGATTAGCTTTTCTAGAGCAAACACAACCTCTGAACTTAAAGCTCAATACCACAAAGATTGTTATTGATTTGAAACTGACCTATTTAGGTCAGTTTCTGTTTAAATAAATAAATATAAAATAAATAAAAAAATACATAAATAAAATACATAAATAAATATATTTATAAAATAGATAAATAAAATAAATAAATAAATAAAACTGCTCATGGTCTCTTTGGAGGTTTGCAAAAATCTCCTGCAAGAGGAGGAGGAAGGGAACATGTCCAACAGCAGGTATAAAAATGTTGCTATTTAAACAATATCCTCTCTCCTTCCGAATCACATTGCTTTTGGCTTTTACCAGAAACTGCTGTCAAAATGCAATTTGTGGATATAACTGGTAAGGAAATACAGAAGAAGATTGTGCTTGCAGATATGACTAGTACTATTTCAGAAGACAGGTGCCCAAATGCAAGCAGATAGATTTCTACACTCAAGTCTCCTGATACGAAGATTAAAGAAATGTAAAATATTTTATCTGCTATGTTACAGGAAACCAAAAAAAGTTAGTCATGAGGATCTTTAACAAAAGAATCTCATTAAGATTCAAGACAGAAAGATGAAAACTTCAGGTGTGTCAAACTTCAAGAACTGTCATACAAGGCTCACCACTGCCTTAACAGATCCACCTGTAGATGTTAATGCTTGACATTTTGGCATTTAACCTTAGTCTTGCAAATTTCATGTCACTGGGGAAAACTGTTTCTTGTTCTTTATTTGTTTTGTAGTAACACTAAAACCAACATTTTCAGAGTAACAATAGCAAAGACTCAGTTTTGAGTTACTCCTAGATTGCAAACAAAGCAACAGATACTAAGCTGGCAAAATAAACAAGCAGAGAGAAAACAAGCCCCAGACTTACCTCATGTATTTGTCCCTACATGTCTCTAGAAACTTCTCCAGTTGTGTTGGTGTAATCCTATCCAACTGATACAAAACTCGTGGCTGAAAAGGAAATGGAACACTTGGAGAAGGAATAGCTTATGAAGACGTAAAATAACTACATTATTACCCCATTGAAAGTATTTACCTCTGTTGTGCCATTGTCATTGATGCCATACTTGTCCCTTGTTTTTTTTATTTTCTCAGAAACACCTTTGATGAATTTTTTAATTTCCTGAAATTACATGAAAACAACAGTAAGCAAAGTTACGTTCTTCATATTGAGATCTTCAGTATGAAGGTATTTGATAAGAGATCCAAATGAAATGTTTAGAATAAAAAATTATCTGTACAATATGAAGAGAGAAACATAAAAACTTAACACACACACCAAATTCACTCTTGTGTAACCACAAATTAGTAGCAGCACATGAGGAATATGGTTGACACTGAATAAAAGCATCCTTCCTGAGCACACACTGAAAACAAAAGACTTGACAATCCTTCCTTCCTACTCACCACTCACCAAAACTTCAAAGTTCTCCCATCAAAAAAAGTCATATTAAGTAAACCCTCAAAATCATTATTTTCTGAAAATACTGACACAAAAACCATTCTCTCTCATTTCTTAGTATTCAAAATAAGTCAACGTGAAAAGACTGAAGCAATAAAATAAAGAGTGAAGAATACCTGCTGAATAGGTTTCAGAGATTTAAGATGTACTTTAACAGGGAATATGGAACAAAAAATAAATAAAATATAAATAAACACTCAAAACCGATATAAATATATCATTCTACCTAGTATAATTCAAATATCAACTTCTCCATGCTGTGGAGAGGTCTTGCAAAAAAGTGCATTCAACAAGTAATATTAATACATGAGCCAGTCACTTTCTTATTATGATTACGCCAAAGTATGTCTTCACTGGAATAGAAAATGAAACAAGACGGTTGGAAATATATCCAAAGTTTCTATGAAACACCATTCGGGCTTTGGGTATAGATATGTACACTAGAAGTCATGAAATATGATTAAGCTTGCTCACACAAGTGGACTCTGTGCAAGCTGTTACCATAAGAGGCTTACCAAAACCAAAACGTGAACAAAAAGCAAGAGGGAATCATTTCCATCTACTTCAATAATGATTTAAGGAAGCCTCTGTGGAGGACCAACAAGTTAGATTTTGAGAGTCCATTTATACCCTGACAGCCCAGCCTGCTAAACAGACCAAGTATCCCCTCTTCTTCACTCAGTACTGAACTCTTTCCAACTACTGCAATAGCTGAGCACTGAAAATTACTTGCAAAATTGAGTAAATCTTTGAGCATTTTGCCCTTTTTTATGACTCCATTCATAGACAATTATCTAAACACAATATATCATAACAGAATCCTCAGATTTTCAAAATCTAACACTCTTAATGGTATTCCAAGTATTTGCAGACAGTTCATTATGTTCTGTGAATACTAGCACAAAGTTCAAATGAAAGAATTCACAATAGAAATGTGCTGCTGGAATGGATGCTTCAAGTTTTTGCCCAGTTGGATGACACAAGTTGCATTCATACATTTCTGCCCCTTTTGCCCTGTAGTAAGTCACTGTAATTCACAAATGAAATATTGTGTGACTCGGAAGGTTTTTTTTGACATTGAAATCTTAAGATAATGGTTTTTTTTTCCTAAAATAAGTTCTAAGCAATAATGTGGTATTGGCAAGATTAATATTTTTAATTTGGTTGGATTACAAAAAAAGAAAAAAAAAAAAAAGAATACTATAGGACTGGTGAATACTGGAGAAGATCACTCAGAACACTTTATCTAGAGAGAAAACACAGCAGAGAGATCCTTTAAAAGTCACTCCACTTGGAAAGATGCTTCTTTTGTGGAGGGGTAGAAAGGGGAAAGGGAAGACAGAAAGCATGACACTAACTTCTCCCTCCAGAACAACATAGACTAAGCTCTTTTGTGTTTTCATCTACTCATACAAAACCAGGGGAATAATAATAGTAACAACCACAGGAACCCAAAAGCCTTGTTATACTGATGGAAAAATTCGTCATGTGGCCATATGGGCTAAGTCTGCAATAGGAAAGACAAAACACCAAATTAGCATTGCACAGACTGTAAATACCATTGTGGCCTATTTTATCATCAACTGTTTCTCTTTGACAGTCCCCCAGTACTAAAATATATTTGTTTGTTTGTTTTTAAACTTCTAACAAATTAAATCATTCTGTTACATATCTTCCTGCAGAGTAAATGTAGGGTACTCTAATGATACATTATTTCCTTGTACTAGAGCAAAGAAAGAACGGTGAGAAATGTATGATACATCTCTGAAGAGGAATGTTTTTCATTGTCAAAACGTTTTACTCAAGCAAAAGAGAAAATTAACTATTTCTCTCAACTTTCATTTATATTTTGGCACTTCATGTAAACTATGGCTTAATTGACATTAAAAATAAAACGTAGAGACAGGCTAAGCAAAGAGTCAGCCGTCTGAGTTATCATCTTCAGTGCAATGCTCCATCAGCACAGCTATGCAGCTCCCACAGCATGCTTAAGAAGTCATTTTTCCCACAGTCCAAACCTACAAAGTTTTTTTGTCAGGACAATTTTACCAAAAAGGCACCAAACCGACTCAGTGATCTACACAGCCAACACTCAGTGAAAATAGCAGTTTGCATGCATCCAGGGTATAAAGCCTCCTCACTCAGGTACTTGTACCATTTTTACATATCTGAAGCACTGCCAATTCCAATGCTGAGAAGCCCACTGAATTACTACTGAATTACCAAGTGGTACAGAACATCCCACGTGATTAAGCAGGAATCCTTTCAAGCCCAGTCAGACCCACCAGGCAAGTTCTCCATGTGCCACTCACTGTCTAAGCCTTTTTTAGATTTGCATCACACTTCCTAGTGCTCGTCTCCTACCATCTCAAAAAAAAAAAAAAAAAAAAAAAAAAAAAAAAGATTTATGATTATTTATTTCTAGATTCTGTAGGTTTCTAATTTTTTTTTTTTTTTGTAATTTCCATATGAAGAAAAATATAAATTTTCCTTTAGCTGTATCTTTATATATTCAAGTATGCTTGCATTACAGCATTAAGCTCTGATGAGCTGTTCCAGCCAACAATATACTTTTTCATCAGTTTATTTCCCTCCAGTGCAGACACAGCGCAGGCTGAAAGAATGCTAATCTGCTTGAAACAGGCTATTTGGACGTCCTGTTTTCTAGACTGAAGTGGATAAAGCCATTATAATAACCTCCTTGTAAAATAACAGCAGTAAAAATGTCTCTGTTCTGGAAGGGAAAGGTAGAGGAAGGGAGAGGAAAAGATCAAAAACCTCATGTTAATATCCATGCAAATTCAAAGAATGCGTTTTAGAATGGAATGTTGTGTACCAAAGGAAAGGTTCCTCAAATTCTCAAATTCTTCAAAATCTTCCAATTTGACTCTGGGAATTAATTGATTCACGGTTGTCATCACTAAAAAAAGGACTCGGTCAAATTATTGGGATGAACACCTACCTTAGAATTTAACAAGCAGTAATGTATATATGCTAATCAGTTACTTTAGCACTATACACACATCTTTAGCTAAAAGCACTAACATTAATGCTCACACAGTGCACACACATGCTACAATTACCTCATTATATTTTTCATAACCTGTTTCAGTTAATGTCTTCAAGGACGAACAGAAAAAAAAGAAAAGGAAAGAAGAAAATGTAACCGTATCTGAAACTTAAAAATCAGAAGTGAAGCTCATAACCATTACTGTGATGTAAATAAATTACCATTTTTCAGAAGGACAGATATAATTTTTACTGATATGATAAAAAAAAGAATCACACCTTAAAAAGAACAGCGTTATCTCTGAAGCTGGATTCCATTGTGTGTATATATATATTTTTTTATATATATATATACACATGGTATATATACCATATATAATTTTATTTTTTCTTTACAGGTGCATAAGATATAGAGAGTATTTCAAATACAGATATAATCGATTTCTCTACTCTACTCCAGCAGTGGAGTTACAAATCCAGTTTCTTACTGGTTTTGTCACCTCACAGTTCTGAAGCGCTCTGATCTACTCAAAAGAACCCCTCCAAAAGCAGGTTACTAAATTCATATTGTAGTCATTGCCAGGTATCAGAAAGTTCGTCAAGCAAATACACATATACACATTTCACATATACACACCCAGGTTAACTCTACAGGTTTTAATCAATTTCTCCTAAAATATGAAAGTATCTATACTTGAGACTAAGTACTTAAACACTCAATACTCTTTTGAAAGAACAGTTTTTCACAACTCAAAGTGAAAAGTCATGTGAATGTTCTCTCATCATTGGAAGACATGCAGGTATCTCCCAGAAGATAAAGCGCTTTCAAGCAAAACACTTCACATGGCTGAAGACTTTTGCTGGGTTAGTATCAAAGGAAAGCAACATACATAGGTATAAGTATAGAATTTATATTAAAGGAGAACATATATTAAAGGAGAACAAGCAAATGCCTTAAAGAAGTTATTCAGAAGGTTGATAATATCAAAACCAATGTATAAAGAGGATCATGAAACTTGATGCTCATAGTCTGCTATATATAGTAATTGAAAATTATTTAATTTCTGACATCCCAGATGAAGCATGTTAATTACTGTACCATTTCGTGCTATAAACAGAAATTCCAACAAGGCATCTCAGATCAGATCAATGCTCACTCCTACACAAAAAAAAATCACTAGATTCTTCTCTAATTTCTTGTTTCTGTGGTCACTGCGAACATCACCTATAGCAAGAACAACTTGTCCTACCTCCCCACCCCCAAAACACAGAGAAATATATTAACAAGCAAACTTCTATTCTTGCTATTAATGCATAAAATTCAGCCATTTCTCCTGCAGATTGATAAAACCATTCTATATAACTTCCTTGATTTATAAGGTATAGTTAATGTGATAGCAATGTGACTTAATGGCTTCACCTGCAGAAAACTGTCTCGGCAGCAAAGAAATTCATTCTTCTTCATGATAGATTCAGATGTTAACACCAATTCATTTTTACTGAGGGCTGGTTCACTTCGGCATGGATATACAGCCTTAAGAGGGAAAAAAAATACTTCACAACGTCACATAAAGTATACAAAACTTTATTGTAAAGACTGAACAGAGATAAACAGAAACATATAACTGATTAACAGTTTAATTTAAAAAAATACACAAGAATTCTATCTTTGACTATTGTGAAGGGCCATATACGTGTCTTCCTAATGAAACTTGAAGGGATATGCATGCACATTCCTAATTGTTTCAAATCATCCCACTCAGATTACGGAAAAAAAACAAAACACACACTATCCTGTTTTCACACATCACAACATTTACAAAGTTATTCATCAGTGTGCTAGGTCAATGACTTAAGAAGCAGTCCAACATAAAAAACATGCATGTCTTGATTTATTAATGAATTACTCTGTAATTTTAATCTTACTTAGTACACAACTGAAACAATAATAACTTGGCTACTGTTTAGTATTAAACCCTAGAAATATACCTTAGCACTAAAGAAAACTCTCCTTTTCACCACTTGTTGAGTTTAGTTCCAGCTGCTCTGTTCTGATGTAAAAATACATTTATAACTCTTTGCATACACATGCTGGAAGGCTGTGATCAGGACCACCATAAAGGTGATTTAAAAAAATATATTTAATTAAAACAAGTCTCTGCATAATCTCTGCATAATTTTTTACTTACTCCTTTAAGCTTTGCAGTCTTTTCACACTTCCAACAAAAAGTTCAGTAATACTTACTCTGATATTGTCTAGAACCCGCTTGAATTCAAGTGGTTCATCTTTCCCTTCCATAGCTGCAGGATCCAAGCCATCTCCTCCATAAATAAACTGAATAATATCACCAGTAGAACTTCTGACTGTCAAATCATACTGCGAACAAAGATCTTCAAGAGATTTTACCAGCCGCCTCTAAGGGAAAAAAAGGTACAAGGGAGGTAAATGGGATCTCTTTAAAAGTATCTATTAGTTGGGATTCTGTACATACACCTACAGCTTCACTGTACATTCCCCTAAGTATTAAAAGCAGAAATAATAAAATTTGTTTTAAATTTTGTTCTCACATTGTTTCCTATACTACAGAAATTCTATATGCTAAACTCCCATAACCTATTTTAGTCCAAAGAGTTTTTACAGTCATTTATGACAAAGAAACTTAATTTTCCGTGTCTCGTATTCTTCCAATCGGGCTTGTTTCTCAAGCAAGACCAATTTTTTTGTATGGCAGCAAAACAATTATTTTCACTGACAGAAAACAGAGAGCTCATCCTTTAAAGCCAGTAGTTGCCATTTGTCCACCAGTATTAACTATCTACTGTCTCTTATATTGATTCACTGTAGTGGGAAATCCCTTTGCTACCATTTTCTCTCCTCCATCTCCCAATAAAGAAGGCATGCTATCAATCATCAGTGTTTAAGAACCTTTTTACTTGAAAGATGGATTTCATCATTCTATCAATGTAAATTAGCTCACTAAGGAATACAAACCAGTATTTTTTTTTCAATGAGGAATAATAAGTTGAGATAAAATAGAAGCTAAGAGATGTTTTGTTCCAAATTCAAAGTGCTATTTATATAGGGTAAAAGTTGACAACAAAAAATATTTGCAGGTTGCACACTATATTTACGTACATATGTATATACAAAAATTGTTCTTGAAGTTTGGGAGACAAGTGGTCTCACCAGCTTATCACCCCAACATGAACTCATTTCATTAACTTCGTGAAGTTGCTTGTGTACTTCTGAATGCAATCTCAGCCCCACATTATCTTGTTTTTTCTAATGACTACTACCTTGGAGAAATGCCTATACCTAAAATTCTAAACTATTTCCATTAAAGTTTCCAGACTGTTCATAGGAGCAAGGAGCTTTGGCAGAGGGTCATTTGTTTTTACAGGAGATACAGCCAAAGACACTAGCAACCTACAGAACTTTAAGTTGAAGTCCCTACTGCCCCAGGGACCTGCTACTTGAAGATGACAGATACTGAAAGCGAGCTTTAGCCATATAATACTGTATCTGAAAAATTACTCAAATCTATGTTATGATACTGATACCTGGACACACCTTACCAAATAGCACTCAGATGCATTTTAAGCACACACAGTACCTAAGAAAGCAGTCCTCAACAATTACCTAGAATAAGGGCTTTTATCACCAACTCGAAACAGCTTAATACAAGCATATTACTGTGCCATTGCTTGAGGTCTGTTTCACAAGCCTCATGTGTGTACTGGAGAACAGAGCAAAGTCTATTCTGCAGTACAAATTCTGTTAAATCAAAAATAAACAACAAAAAGGAAGATGTATTTACAACCCCATAACAAGCACAAAAGAAATAGTCTCCTTTGGCATGTTGGATAAAATCCCCACCCCACTGACAGTTACCTGCATGTATCCAGTTTCAGCTGTTTTTACAGCTGTATCAACCAGACCTTCTCGACCAGCCATTGTGTGAAAAAAAAATTCAGTGGGAGTCAACCCAGAATAGAAGCTGTTAGCAACAAAGCCTTTTGCTGCTGGAAGCTACGTGAAAGAGCAGAAAAAAAAGTTAAAATGCAAAGTCTATTCTTTAGGTATGTAACAGAAAAACATATATTAAATGTGGTCTAAATTCCTACAAATAGTCAGCTGATACATAAACATGGAGCAATTGACTCCGTTACATTTAGCTCTTAAACTCAATGCATTTTAGGTCTGACTCAGGCTTCAAAACCCTCATCTACGTTTGCAAAACTAATACACTAGATTTTACACTGCCAACAAACCTTCCCATGCCTCTAGCCTTTATTTGCAAACACCACACCAACTTCTAACAATTCAGCTTCCCTTATTGCTAAAAGAATTGAAAGGATGATATGAACATTCATGATGAAAATTAAGGAATCCAGAAAAAATATAGAGGTATGTACATTGCTAACTCTTTTGAATGGTTTCCTATCACAACTCAGAGAAGTTCTTGACGATGAATTTGATGCAGGTATCCCACTGAGCCAAACAATACCATGCTGTCTCCATGATCACATGGAACAATGTATAGACTACAGAAAGTTTAATCATTTGCCACTATTTAATAGACAGTAGTTTCTAATTCAGTAAAAAAAAGATGGAGTTAAATTTAACATTCCTCCCCATATAATACATGGAGGTTTTCTTCTTTTTTTTTTCAGGAAATAAAAGATTTTATGTTACAGAATTAAGAAAATCACATTTGGACATTTAGTGACACATGCAATGTCATGGCTATCATCCCACACAAGCTAAATAACACACCAAGTCTGACAACTGGTATAAAGAACTTTCTCTACTGATCGTTAAATTCAGACAAGCAGTTAAAACAAAACAATGAAATCTCATGGATCTGGATTAACAAGTGCATGAAACTCCCCATTGTTCCATGTATAAAGGAGCCCATGATACATATTCTAGTTGAAAAAAAAAAACAATCCAGACTCCATACTCAAGCTAACAAAATGTCCCACAGCAATTCACAACATTACTGTTAATTCCCAAATTACATTCAGAACTCTTTATGTTTAACCCTTTATGTGTGTTGCACACATATGTTTAACCACATGTTTTTGTTTTCCTGCACCATGCCATGACACAACATCCTATCATGCATCCTTCTCAAAACAGTTTAACTTGTCTCACTTCTCTTTCCAGTGGACCGTAAGCATATGCAATTACCTTAGAATGCTTCTCAAAATGAGGCAAGGACCTGTTCTCAAATCCATCAGGAACTCGGGACCCACTGATAGCCTGTTGACCTACACACGCAATCATCTGGGATATGTTAATGAAGGAGCCTGAAGGGGAAGAAAAAAAAAATTGAGTGATGAGGAATATCAGCATTCCTCTGATGACTCAATTGCCTTCAGTTCTATGAAAATCTGTTAGTTTAGTAATTCTTCAAAAATACATTTAAAATTGCATCAGTTAAAAAAAAAAAAAAAAAGATTTTCTATTTGTTGTTCTGTTCATATCAGTATTTATGCAGTAACTAAATTAGTTATCTATGTAGCTAAAACCCCTTTTTAGTTTTTAAGTCACGGACATTCATGCCACCACTATTTTACGATGGGCCTTCTATTATCCTAATTTTTATTATGGGTTGTGGTTTATAAATCCCATGATCTTAACCTCTGTGTTTTGCTTCACAATTTTTTCAACAAGCATATTTAAAACATTTTTTTTTAAATCAAGGGTTCAGTGTCTACCAAGATTCCTACAACAAATTAAGCCTTAGAGAATTAAGTCACTAGTTAAGAAGACTTATTTGCTGAATGTTTTTTGCAAAAGATGACTCCCACATTCCCAAATTATACATTTGATATAGCCTTCTTTTTAGATTTCAATATCTCTGTAAGACTTTGAAGAATGTCTTCAAAATGCAGTAGTCTCATGCCACCCTGAGGCTTTCCACAATTTCTAGACAGAGACAGAGTTAAGCAGTTCCTTCAAAATCTTACAAAGAACAAAGGAAAGCTCAGATCAGAATTTGAGTATAAAACAAATATGTACTATATAGGATATTCTTTAGAAGGGAAGCAGTGAAAATGGCTTAATGATTTCCATTTCTTAAGGAAACATTTCTGGATGACTTTTGTGTATGATACAGGTAATTGAAATGGGAAGTGCCACTGATGTCTCTATGCTGATAAATTAATTCAAGATCAATATTTTAAGAACATTTAAAGTTCTCAGAGGATGCTTTTCAACTTGCACCAATACATTAAAGATGCAATAAAAGGTACTTTAACAGTACAGTAAAAAGAACTGAAAAACTTGCTTTCAGTTAACTAGAGCCAAACTCTATTTGTTGAGGAGTCATTTCGAATTCATATAATGTGAATTTAGTACTTGCACAACTGTCTGTATAAAACAAGCTATAAAGACAGAACAAGTAACTCTGAGAAAAAAGATGGAATGAGCAAACTAATTCCAAAGCTCAGATACCTTTAGAACCACAGAGAGCCATAATAAGGGGACTATTGCTCTTGTCGAGTTCTCTGAGACAGGCACTGCCAGCATGATCTCTGATAACTGAGAGTTCTTTAAGGATCAAAGCCTGAAATCCAAGAAAACATAGACGTGATATTAGTTAAAAATACCATACACAAACAATATGCTATCACTTGCCCACAATACTGTCAGTAGTCAATAGGAACTTCAAAGCAGAATTAAGAGAAGGTTAGATGTTTCTTTGGGTAAAATAAATTGTAACTTAACTCATGTAATTTTCTATTTTGCTGTACAATAATTCTTTGTTGGGCTAAGACATGGGTACCTGGGGACATTACAACCTCTTTTGCTAGCAGCACCAGCTTAAGCTAATTAAACCAAACGTTGAACTGAGCTTTTCACTGTTCAGTGTGAAAGATTGCCACAAAAAAAAGTAATTTTGGACTTAACTTATACATTGACAGTATCTTCAATTTTTAAGAAAACAGTTATATCAAAAACCATATGCATCTCAGAAGAATAGTGAAAAACATGGCAAAACTTTGTTCAGGCAGAGTACAACTTCAGACTAGACACCTGTGGCAGTTAAAGCACAGCATAGGATTTTCTACCCCTCCCTTTCCCTTTTATACTTCCTTTCTACTTTTTAAAAGATAAAAAACAGACATTGATAGCCAACAGAATAAACATCTAAAACCACTAAAGGCAATGAAGAGGCTATTTTTCAGTTGACTTCATTAAGAGCCTGTCCATATGTTTTTGGGCAACATTCATTGCTCTTTATCAAAGTTTTCAAAGAAAACCAACCAACCACCAAAAAAAAAAAAAAAAAAAGTAACGAAAGTACACTCAACCTTTGCCCTCATTAGTAAAAAGAAAAAAAAAAAACCACAAAAAACAGATTTGTAACTAAGAGTATTTTTTTTAATTGAACTAGATTCATTGCTGTTAGTGTTCTTAACTAACTTACTACACATGGGTACATGGAATTAACTCTGTTTCAATTACCTGTGTAATTTTATTCTATGTCACTTCCGTACTTCCAGTGGGGTGGGAGGATCCCAGCTGTTAACTATTTAGCAAGCATTTAACATAGAGATGCTTGTATGCGTCTAAGAGAAGATACAGACAACTAAAGTTGTGTATATAAGGGCCCTACTTGCTCGTATTTTGAAGTTTCAGTAGACACCTTTGAGCTTTACAAACTATGTGCATATATTCATGAACTTTCTACTGTATATATATATATATACACAGTGAGTCCATTTAAAATGTTTACCTCTAGTGTCTCTTCTGCAGTACAACCAGGCTGCTGCTGTAGTTTTCCAGTATTCAGAGCTTCAATATACTCATCACATTTCTTATAGCCAGCATTCAGGAGTTCATACTTAGCTTTTAGCAGGCCCTGACCTGGTGTGACATCACCAATTCCAATTGAAAAGCCACGATTAGCTGTCATAAAACAGAAGGATTATAGGATCAACTCAATCTGACAGAAATAAAGTAGAAATGAAAATCAAGAAATGTTAAAATTTGTAAATATCAGCTGTTTCACCATTTGTCAGTTTCAGCTGCTTGGCTTGTAGTGTTTTTGTTTGTTTGTTTCCTTGATTTTTAAATGGGATACATTGTATTTGAAGCAAAATTCATGCTTTATTGTTGTTTTTTTTTTGTTTGTTTGTTTTTGTTTTGTTTTGATTTTTGTTTTTTTTTGTTTTTTTATCTGCTTTAGGATACTATTTCAGAAGGAAACTTACTTCAGTGTTACTTACACAGATAGACAGGAGCAAGCCTGGCTAGTCGTGACATGGCATCTGCAGCTTCTACCTGTCCCCAGTCTCTCAGCAAGATGTAAAAGATATTGTTCTTGGATCCAGAACCTAAGGTTCCTTTGTCCATGCTGCCACTCATTAACTCACTGTTTTGAATTGTGACATCTACAAGTAGAAAAGGAAAAACAACTCATATTTGTTCTAAAACGTTACCTAAACTCTTGTGATCAGTTATGGAGCAGGTTTGTAAATAAATGCATTGCTGACCAAAAAAGAAGGACAAAAAAAAAAAAAAAAAAAAGTTAGCTATTTACCATTTCTGTAGAAATGTTTAAGGGGACTATCTACTAACTAATTTTACCCAGAAAAGCAAACATTTACGTATTACTTTTCCTCCTTAGAAGTGCAACTGTATCTATTTTAAGACTTCTGAGAAACTTCTGAATAATCTTTTTCATTAAAGACAAAATAAATAATAAAATGCTAAACTTAGCTTCCTTAATCAAAATCAAGGTTTTAATCTTATCTGTCCAGAAATAAAGTCCTCTGTTGTGCATAGCAAACGACAGTTCTTGATTGATTTATTTTTTTTATCACACCAACAAAACTTCAGAAACCAAGCTACAGTTCTCTTTGTTCAAAGATTCTGATAATCATTTCACCTCTGGAAGCACAGTTTAAATTTAAAAGACATAGTGAAAGCAGATGTCTCATAGTGGAAGCATATTATAAAGACATCCATCCTGACTTTAGCCCTGTGGCCTGTACATAATGCCTCTTTTCGACAACCTCCTGTTGCTTCATCACCAACCTTCCATTTCAGGCACTGAATCTTCCTTGTGACTTTCAGCCTTTATGCAGTTAGAAAAGTATCTTCTGCACATAAAATTTAGACATATTTGGTATGCAAACCATACAATATATGTTAATTCTTAACTTCATCATGCATCTTTCAAAGAACTTATATATGAAGATAGATCCAATTTAAATCATTTTCTGCAGAACACTCTAAATGTATGTGTATAATACTCTACGCTCAGTATTTTCAATACCAATTTAAATACTCATCTTGAACTGCAAGTCCATGGTCTCTACCACTTACTACAAAACGGTAATAGGATTTCTTGAAACTTCAGAGAATTTGCACAATTTTCTGAATAGAATTAGTGTTAGCTAATTAGCTTTAGGAACCGATTTTTTTCAGAGAACTAAACAGAGCCATACAAAGGTTTTCTGCAGCACGTGTTACTTTTAAACACAGAAAACCGGAATTCAACCTATATCTTCTAGAACAAAAAGGATGCAGAGGAAAGACAAAGGTGTATGTTCACACAAGAGAATAAGATGGATTGTTTTGTTGCCTTTCACCCTACATTCTCTCAGGCTGAAAAAAATAGTATCTTCATGTTTATAGCCAACTTGACAACCACAGAGTGATCCTGTCTAACAAAGAAATCTGTCAGAATCTGGTGTGGAGTGTATCCAAGTCCTCAATGGGAATTCTTTCTCACATCACCATTGCATGCCTGAGTTACTATAAACCGATGCTTCCTCCCTACGCACCTATGTACCTAAGCTCAAATTTATGATCAGCAAGGAGACGAGCTAATCGCACCTGCTCAAGTTCTCTTTCAACTGTTACTATATAATGTTAAATGATTAATTGGAGAAGCCTTGCTCTTCTCCTACAGCCTCTTCAACCCTGATGCTGTGCATGCCATTTGCCACTCCGACTTCCCCAAATGGCAGATGGTCTGACCTCCAAAAGATTCTTATCTTCCTGTCCTTTATTTCCTAACTCCTTTCACTGTTTGATTTATAATCATTGCATCACTACCCTACTTGAGATATTTAATTTTTTTCCCATTTGCCATCCACATAATCACTTCCTAAGCTTCTTGGCTTTTCTTATCTTTCTTACCTTTAAATACTTCAGCATCATAATAAGCCTACCATCTCATAACAGAAATTTTACTACAAAAAAAAAAAACCACTTAAGTCTTTTCTTTGATGTTCAGCATGACTTCAACTTTTGAGAAAAAAAATAATGCATTTTTTTCCATTTCAAGAATACTAATGCAAGGCAGTGTTTTAATTCCTCCAGTAAGCTCAACAATGAACTCAACAAAACAGTGTCTACAGTTTTGCTGAAGGCTTTTAAAACAGAGCTTTAAAAGTGTCACTCACAAGAATCATTGTAACACAGGTCTTCCCCTTTGCCACAATACTGTTTGCCCTTGGTCCGCAGATTCGCTTTTACAGGACAGTCATCACTGGGTTTGAGAATGAGGCTGAAAACCTGCTTTCCTGTCCAGAGTGTTACAGGCTTAGGAAAACAAAAGGACAAGAAATACGGTTACAGAGTTTATGATACAACAGCAGTAAAACCAGCAAGCAGGAATTTAATTGTAAATTTTTGTTTTTAATATGTAATCTTTCTATACTGAACTATACTTGTGGCAGTCCATAATAGCATTATTATGAATACGGGAGTACTATGCATTTTCGAAAATATGTAAGACCTGATTCACAAATGGCTCTCCTTTACGTAAAGGTATGTGCATGAATTTACTGAAACATACTATTTCTCCCTTTGTCACGTTTCCCTTCCTGATTAGAAAATTAAAAAAAATAATAATACAATGCCACATTTATTTCATTCCCCAAGTATGATGCCACATTTATATTTAGTTCTTTATATAATGCTTCCTATTTACATTTTTAGGAGGCTCAACATTCATACAATTATGTACTTCACTGACATGTAGTTAAACAGAAGTAACTGTCACATCTAGTGCTAAATTTACTCATTTGGAATGACAGAAGCAGTCAAAGAACCAATACTCCTTGTTATCAAAAAGTTCATATAAATTCATAAAGTTTACATTAAATATCATTGCTAAATGCTCTGAACTTGCTTTACATTACTATTGCTATTATTATTCATTCAAATTTTAGTTTCTCTTTCTGAATAATTCAGGAAGTTCCCTTAATATTACACATATAACAGTTTTAAAACTATCTATGGACTATAAGAACATATGAATGAATATTTAATGACTATTTAACAAGTTAGAAAATGTACAAAATTCTCTCTAAATGAGTATTTGCCTTATATACAAGATTAATCAAATAGAGGTTCCCTTAAATATATTTGGAGGAAGGCTTAATAGACTCTAATCCATTCTATTAAATGATACTACAGGTCTTTTCCAAGTTTCTGACTGATACACAGATATTCAGCCCTTAACAATACTTTTTGTGTACATGATGTAACAAAAATCACATAGCATTCATTCTCTTTAATCTTCAACACAGTGACAGGTTAACAGTTAAAATATACTATCACTCAGATTTGACACCACCTACAGTTGGGATATTGAAACCTAGAACTGCTGAGCATTTTAACACTACTTCAGCACACCCTAGGAACAACAGTTTCTCAACCTAGCCCCATGCTAGGTTTGTCTGCTGTATGACCATCAACAGGCAGGTGGTCTTGGAGTAGGCAGTAACAGGACAATAGCCAAACTGTTTGAACCACAGTGGAATCCTGTATCTGGACCATACTATGCAAGGTTGACTCTGTTCAGTCTAAGGAACCATCAAACAACTTGAATTCTGATCTTTGCACCTTATGCCTTAGAGTATCAAATATAATACAAAACAAACACCAGAAGACACAACGACTGTCTCTCGGCTGAGAACATCAACATGGGTCAAGAGAACAGATGGTAAGTCTTTGTAATGTTAAAAAATAGTTTGACACACCTTCAAAATTGCTGGAGGTGGAAGACGAACTTTAATTTTTTCATCCTTGCCAACCAGGATAGAAGCAATGATTTGACAGGCTTTGGCTCGATCAAAAAAGGTATCTTTTAGTGTAAGAAGATAGGCACCTAGAATGTAAAAAGCAATTAAATGCAAAAGCTATTATAAATATTAAAATATTTAAAGTATTTAAAAGCTATGTTTAATACTATTCATTATTAATAATTTGATTCTGATACTACTAACTTAATTTGATTCTGATACTTACTCTGCAAAATACCATGAAACTTCCAAAAATGCACAAAGACAGTGCACTGCTACAATCTGTTCTCTTTCACACACTATCCCATAGGTAAAAAATAAAGCCTTCATATTCCTTTTTTTACACTTTCTCAATATTCACTGGACTTTTCTCAAATAGATAAATAAACTTTACAGTACTTACTATTGGTTAAAACTCATTTTAGGATAATGAGTTCAAATCCTCTCCCATAATTATAAGGAGTTCACATTACATATTGCACATGAAGACACAAAATATTTACTTTTGAAATCAAAGAAAAGATTGCAGAACATATGCAAAGCTACTAAAAATTGCACCTACAAAGGTTGACAGTATCAGAAGAAATTTGAAGAACATCATTACATTTCAGACTGACAATGGCCTTACTCTCATACCGTCAATTTGACTCCTGAAAGGAGAAACTTTTAAATTAGTAGAGAAAAAATTATAAAGAAGAGGGAAGTGATTCTTAAAGAACTGTTAAATCACACAGCTCTAAATCAAGTTTACGTACACACCTGTAAGGAAATCTTGAATAGCAGCAATGAGGGGTTCTCCATTTCTTGGTGTTACCAAGTTTGCTTTAGTCTGTAAGACATAAGACAAAAATTACACACTTGAAGACACAATTGTTATTCAGCGGTAAACCTATTGTTTAAGACAGTTTTGTTAGCAATGGTAACAAAACCTTCTTCTTCCGATTGTAGCTAAGCCTAGCTACTGAGGATCTTGCATCTATTTGAATTCTTTGGAGACATAACTAAGAACCAAGAGGCAAAGTCACTTTTCAGTCTCTTGCATAATACTGCTAGGCTTTGTCAGGATCAGGAATTAGATCTGACACTGAGGTCAAAGTAGGTAGCCACTTCACTCCTGAATATTTTTAAAATACATCACTTACATGCACTAAATATTAAAACCAGTATGTTTTAACATGGATCACATTCATCAACTAAAATTGTTCTCCTCAGACATCAATCTACAGCAAAGAGATTGGTTAATAAAATCAGGGTATTTAGTATGAGTTCCCAGTCATACTAATTACTGCTCCAGTTACTTATCCCCAGATCCCCACCTGGGCAGTACATGGCTGCCACAGCTTTGCCTGAACTATTTGCAGGCCCACAGAAACCTATGTCATGCACTTCATTTTTCCAGTACAAGCACACTATTGCTGCCTCATTTCCAGTTTAACCATAATCCTGAAACTGCAGGCTGTCAGACCAGAACACGCACCTGTTCAGTAACAGCCACCCTATCTTGGTAGCAGTTGTTAACAGTAGCCAGGTAGAACCATACTGATGACATGTACTTACTTAAAAGTTCTGGATTTTCTAGGAATGCTAAATACGTATCTATTAGACTACCTATAAGGCTAACAGCCCTAGTTATTCTGAATTCCCTTCTGCATGATTTCAGGTAGCTTCACAGCTACATACTATCCATACCCAGGGATCTTAATGATTATTTCAGATTTCACATGCAACATAAGTACTACAAGGCATGGCCTAACTCAACACCAACTTGACCTGCATACCCCCATTAAAACAAGTGCTTCTGCTTTTGCTTCTTCTGTCTGAGGAAGGTGAAGGTTCATCTCATCTCCATCGAAGTCTGCATTGTATGGCGTACAGACACATTCATTAAATCTGAATGTCCTATGAGGTTTTACTCTAGCCTGTAAACAGAAGAAGAGGGAAAAAAAAGTGATGCACATGCAATCAAGCATGCTAACAGATGAAAAAACATGCCCGAATGCTTCCTTGTAGGCTTTATACTTTCTCTTATTAGACATGAATGAAAATTTCTGATCATAGGATTCAACTCAGTCAGAAACCAGACTTGGATTATATTACACAAATGTACCTAAGTTGCATTAAAAGAAATATTTATACAAAGCACAGAACACCATATGCTTTGTAAAGACCACATCAACTCTGCAAAAATTAAATCCTTACACAGCAACAGATACTGTCTGTTCACTCATGGCTATTCACAGAATCATCCAGGCTGCATAGTTACGCAGTTACACATTAATTCCCATGCAAACAGCACCTCATTCATGTTTGTCCCTGCAGTTAGAGAAGAAGCTGTTTATTTCAAACAGCAGCAAAGGTAGGCCACCTAATGTTCACATGATGCATTACCTGTCTGCTAGACTGTGTGCACTTACAATGTGAGCCATGATGCTCAGCTTATGAAGAGAAGGTTGTCGGTTGAACAGGACTATATCACCATCTATAAGATGTCGCTCCACGATATCACCAAACTTCAGCTCCTGGGCCATCTTCTCTCGGTTTCCATATTTCAAAAATCTTATAGTAACACATGACAATGGAGTCAGAAGACATAAAGACAACTGAAAATAAATCCCTTCTTTATAAGGCAAATTCCTCCATTGAACATTGGAGCATTTGTACTACAATGACTAAAAGCCAAAACTGGTGTTCATCGCATCATTAAACATCAGTCTTGTTGTTATTTTAAATAACGAACAGATTTTTAATGTTACTTAAAACTATAGTTATTACTACAGGAACTAAGAAAAAAGCTAATCCATACAAAGTATTTGTTTCAATTGCATCATGGAGAATAGGCCGTTTCAGTCACAGACAATTATGTTGTGTATCATAGTATGGCTTAGGTTGGAAGCAACTCTAAAGCTAATCTACTTCCAATTCCCCTTCCGTGGACAGGCACACCTCCCACTACATCAGTTTACCTACGCCCTCATCCAACCTGGTCATGAACAATTCCAGGAATGGGGCATCAACAGCTGCTCTGTGCAACCTGTTCTAGTGCCTCACCACCCTCATAGCGAAGACTTTCCTCCTCGCATCGAATATAACACCCCCAACACCCTTTTTTAGTTAAAAACCGTTCCCCTTTGTCATATCACTATCTGCCCATGTAAAACATCACTCTCCACAAGAAGTCAATATCCATAGATTGACTGCAGATTAGTCCTCCCATAAAAAAGGCCAGCACAAAGTGACCAATATTGTCTGCCTCCATTCGTCACCTGTCAATATGACCCAAAATGCACGTCTCATTCCAGTTCCTATATTATCTACAGCATCTTAGCGTCTATTCTAAATAAAAGACACTCAGTCATAAAGAAACCTAATTGCAGTTCACTATCCTTATTATGTGCACTTGATATTTAAATCCAACATACAATCTCCTAAGGTTTAGTGTGTGAGTTCTTTTTAGGTGATGATTTTTGTTACTGCCTTTTATGAAAAATGCTAAAAATGAAGATCCATTTTAACCCTTGTAGATATTACAGGTTTCATACAACAGTAAGAATGAGTTGGTGAGGAGAGATGAAAAGTGAATCATTAATGACAGGTACCTTTTCATCTGTGTGTGTCTCTGCTGAATGAAGTTGGCTCCAGGATGAACATCAGGACCATTCCGGACAAGTTTCCTCATAAAATTAATATTTGCTTTGTTAACCTGTTGCATAAAGATTTCAATCAGGAACAAACAAAACATGTTTCAAGACCTCTTGTTTTTGCTGGTGTTCTGTGTTTTCAAATTTTAGGCTCAACTGAAAATTCCCCTCACAGCCTCAGCTGCTGAAAGGAACAGGCAGGAGGAAATAGAGGAGGAAAGTTTAAGCCTGTTTTAGAGCACAACATCACAGTGAAATTACATTAAGAAATCTGGGAAGTAAATTCAGAAATTGAAAAAAACACACAACGATTCCTTAGACAGTTACACCAATGAACATATGAAGCTATATAAAAGTTTAAACAACAGCAAGCTGAACCATTCTCTCTTGATGTGTGTGTCACTCCTTACCCCATATGCTTTCACAGTACTTGTATATATCTGATACTACAAGCTTCACTTACCAGCAGCAACAGAACTGGCAAAACATCATTGAATGACATGCTGAACATATAAACCACACATTTACTCCCTCTTACAGACAGACCATGAAGAAGGACAAAACTGATATATGTTTAAAAAACAAAAGGGTACAGAAGTTTTGGTTCTACACTACCCACCTTTTCAGGAAAAGTTAATATTTTAGCAACATGAATAGGCACTGCTACTTCATCTATTCTTAAATTAGGATCTGGGGAAATGACTGTTCTGCCAGAGAAATCCACTCGCTTTCCAGACAGATTGCCTCTAAAACGACCTAAAAAAAACAGCAAGTGAAAAACTCTTTTAGAGAAAGTTGATTTCAAAATGCTGTCTGCTAAGAGAACACATTAGAATACCTTTCAATATGCATCACAGTAGCACAACACAATAGTAACAAAGACGTGCTTTGGAATATCAAATAGTTGTGACTTCATTAAAAACAGCTTTCTAGACAAACCTTGCTTTCCCTTAAGTCTTTGAACAAAACCTCTGGTCCATTTTTTAGGTGCCATGTTCAGAGGAATTCCTGAGAGCTCACTGTTAATGTACAGGGCGCACTGCAACTGAAGGAAGTCCCAGTCTTCCATTATCATCTGTGTTTTGGCTCCTGATATCCTGTGCTAAACAAAATAGTCACCCAGTTCAGAAAATAAGCATAGCAATAGACTAAACTAGTCAAGGTGTTTTTTTCTGATATTGAACACTTTGGAAAATAATGTTAAAAACCCTTCATAGTCACAGAAATGAAAAAGGCACAATTACATTACATTACTATAGCATAACGCTGTTCACAAGAGAACCCAACAGAAAACCTAATTGCTTATGACTAGCATCAACACTCACAAAAATATGCATTTGTTTAAATTGCTATTTTTTTCCCAAGCAAGTGAAGTTAAGCTAATATTATTCCACAGCCAGGAAAATCACCAGAATTTAATCATTCTTCAGTCATGGGAGTTACTGCTCATTTGATTTTGTTTTCTTGGCAAAAGCCCAGTTTTGAAAATCCTGAAAAGAAAAAAATAGTCTGGTAGAGCTGTTTCTCTAAACAAATAATAAATCATCAAATGCTTTTCTATCAGTTCAATAACCGTATTAACGGAACCTGGTTTCTTAAGAACAAGAATGACAGAATAAAGAAAGAATAAAAATGTGGTAAAGAAAATTAAGGCATGCGCAAAAGAAAATAACTCTTTAGGTATAGTATAATGTTTTCATTGTAAGCAAACTCTCAAAAATGTTATAGTGATAGACTGTGGTGGTGGTGGGGGAAGTTTACAGACAAGAACTCAAATGAAAAAGTCTTCTCCTATGGGCTCCTGTAGATATTCAGCAAGTCCTACAATGCAAGCAGCCAGATAGCCAGCTCCATTTGGAGCAACTTAATTTCTTTCAATAAAATTCCAAACAGCACAGCAGTACAGTACAGACTGCTTGATAAGCCTGGGAACAACTAGATAAATACAACCACTTCCTCTACTAAATTCTAATCAAATATTTTTGAAGGCAACAGTCTCGGAGAGCTTGAAGAATGACTCACCTTTTTTATTACATCATTGAGGAAAATGATCTCTGTCAGTTTCATTGTCAAGTCGTCCTCGTTGGTGCCAGACTTCAAGTCGCTCACAACAGAGGGTCTGATACACAGTGGTGGCACTAAGAGTCGTGTGAGGATTAAATCTGAAGGCTTACCTGCTTCTGGGTTCATTAGAAGCAGAGGGATATCTTCTGCTGGGATTCTTTTAAAGAGGTTCAGTACTACTAAAGGATTCAAATTTTCCTACAAAATCCATCAGAAAATGTCATGATTAAGCCATCAAGTAACAACTTTCAACCCTTCCTTCCTCCCCTCATTTACTGATTATTCTGATTATTTACTCCAACTTTTGATTGTCTCGTATACTTGGTATGTTTTCTTGGTGTCTATCTTCCCTCATTTTAACTTATATGTTTTGCCTTGTACCTACTTATGCTACTTTTTTGAAGCAGTATTTCATAGCTCCTTGTCAAAATAACATAATAAACATTACAACAAACTTAAAATATATTTTCTCTCATTTCATTAGTAGAAACTTACATGAATTACAATACTTTCTAGTGTTTGTTTTTTTTTTAAATAAATAAATACAAAAACATTTTTTCTCTTCTAGAACAGCTACTGATGCAGCATAAGAACTTCAAAATGCTCATTCCTTTTTCTGTTCATATATCTACCCTGAAATCTTTCCATCTTGCTAAGAAAAGAAGGAAACACAACCACACACAATGCAAAGCTGGATGAAACAAAAAAGCTTATTAAGCCTCCTCTTTCCTCCTCAATACTAAGTTCTTTTGAAGAAGATAGCTCTGTGTATTGCAATCATCTCAGAGTTACAGTAAATCCACATGTAAATGTGCTATTTCTACGGGCCTACACTTTTTCTTTTTCTTGCTTCTTTAAGTTTCATACACCAAGAGCATCTCCCTTATTTACAGATAGAAAAGTACATATCTAATAAACAAAGCTGTTCATTGATTGCCAAGTTAACGTTATTACAATGCTAACAATATGGCAAACATGCTTCATGTGTCTTGGTATCCGGAACTACCGGACCACCTTAAGGTGCTATACTGAAAACCTTTGAGGAGTTTTATTTCACACACAAAAACTAGCAAAAAATCCAAGTAGTAACAAAATTCACCTGAGCTCTTCCCAATAAGGATTCTACTTCTTTGTTATGTTCTATGGCAGTTTCAAAGGACTGGAGAAAAGTGGATACCACAGGATCTACCACTTTCTTATTGGTCTTATATTTTTCATGTATTATTTTCAACAAACCACACTTCTTCACAGTTCCTGCAAGCAAATAAATGTTGCTTTTTAATTTTTAAAAACTTAAAACAATTGTAATTGTAATTGTTCCAAAATCAGTTACCCTCCCAGAGAACGACAAACATATTTAATCTTATGAAGAATAATGTCACAGAATTATGACAAATGAAGTTCAAAAGTAAAGTCTACATGAAGTTCAATCAAACTTAGTCTTCCATGTTAAGGTACTGATCGCTGACTAAAGGTTCCAATATTTTTATATACATATATGTGGTTGATCGAGACTTTTTTGCCATTATTCAAGTGTTAAATATTGTTCACTGCCATGAAGAGATACATAAAACAAAATAAGTTACTAGGCCAATGTCCATATCCACATACATGAGAAGTGAATAAGCCTGTGCTTGGCATTAAGAATGCAACTATGTGTTTTTTAAGAAAGGCCAGAGAAAATACCCATTACCTATGGAATGAGTATTTGAGATTTTGATGCCTACCACAGCCACCAAGGTAAAAACCATTACAGCAGATAACTATCACTAACTACTCACCATTAAAGGCACCACAGTAAGGACAAGTGTTTTTCTTTCGGCACTTTTCAGACACTTTCTTCTTTAGCCCTCTCTTCTGAAGATACGTAAGGCCTGGTCGCTTCAGGTAATCCAAAAACTGTTTTTTTTCTTCCACTGACAACATGATACGGCAACAGGTTTTGCAGATCATCTTTAATATAAACACATATAAACACAGTTGTTTAATGCAGCCATGGAGAATTGTAACAGCTATTAGAACCTAGGTTCTTCAATAGTATGCACGTTTTCATTGAAATACAGCAGTCTTGGTTTAAAGACAAATTCTCATAGTGTAACACACACACAAAAAAAAGGACAAGAGGAAAATAATACAGGCAATAAGGTAAATTCTTACGTAAGTTCTGCAGGACCTGAACAATCCATAAAAAGTAAACAGAGCTTAGTTTTATTAGAATGTTCTAAAAGTTAAGTTACGTTGCCTACACTTAGGTCAAACTACTATAGAAAGATAATGGATTAATGAGTCTGAGATCACAAAATAAAACTGATGTCTTTATATTACTAAGAGTGATACTTAAACACAGGTACTTTAAAAAACACCAGATCCAAAAAAACGTATAATACAACCTTATTCTTGTCTTCTAAACTAATGCCTTTAAAGTAATCTTTACTAATCTGAGAGGAGGTTGCAGTGAGGAGGATATCGGTCTCTTTTCTTAGGTGACAAGCAATAGGACACAAGTTGTACCAGGGAAGGTTTAGATTAGATGTCAGGAATAATTTCTTCATGGAAAAAGTGGTTAGGCATTGGCCAAGGGAAGTGGTGGAGGTATTTAAGAGACGTGTGGATGTGATGCTTAGGGATGTGGTTTAGTCACGGACTTGGCAGTGTTAGGTGATGGTTGGACTTGATGATCTTATGGGCCTTTTCCAACCTAACTTATTCCGTGATTCTAATAATTTCATTTCTGTAGCCTAGATATTGATAACAAATCATAATTATGTTTACCTGTAAGATGCCTATCACAGCTTTGAAGTATCCAACATGAAAACAGGGCAGTTCTAAGTCAATGTACCCATAATGTCCCAAACAATCAGCTAGGTTTTTTCCACAGGTTTCACAGGGGCGGTCTTTTTCACTGGTTCCCTGTGAAAGAAAAGAAATACATGCTGATAATAGAAATTTATAGCTATAATGAGCTGAACATACAGAAGATGCAACAGTTTTTAAGCTAGTAGCTATCCTGACAGCAGACCCTCAGCACTTAGGTGTTTTTTTTTTTTTTTTTTCTAGCATTAGAAGCCTGTCGGTAGTGCTACATTTGGCCTAACCCTTCAGAAGTAAAAATGTTTTTCACACACTGGCCATCCTGATAACAGTGATACTACCTTAACCAGCTATTGCCAGCAATCTACAGCCCACTGATCTCCAGCGTGATGTTTTGCAGATGACCATCTCTGGGCCTCCGACAGTCAGGCAGAACAAACTCACCTCCTGCCCCTCAGGATGCTTTGTGGAACTTTCTCAAACCACACAGAAAGCAGCCGGCACAGCGACTGACAGTTGGTGCAATCGGAGACACATATGCATGTATTTTGAATTAAAAGTCTACTTTCATTATCTCACATTATTTTAACAATTTTAAGCAACTCTACGAAGAAAGCGTTTTTTTAAGGAAGAAGGAGAAGCCTCTCACCATGCGGTGGTCGAGCACGCCGTACTGCAGCGGGGCGTGGTGGTTGTCCTGGCTATACAGGTTCTTGCTGACCACCTGGATGTGCGCTTGCTGCCGCATCTCCTCGGGGGACTTCATCCCAAAGCAGATGTGGCTTCTGGCAGGGGGGACACGGGGCTGAGTGCGAACCGGGGGACACCTCCTCCTCCACCTCTACCTCCACCCCCGTCCCGCTCCCCACCGTCCCCGGCCCCGGCCGAGCCCCCTCAGCCCCTCTCACATTTTCTTGGCCACGTCGCTCTCTCGGAACTGCTCCTTCACCATGGTGGCGGTGGCGGCGCGGCCCCGCGGGCCGGCAGCAAGCACGGAGCAGAGCACAGAGCACGGAGCCCGGCACCGGGCACGGAGCACCGAGCACCGCCCCACGCCGGGCCGGCCGTGCGGCCTCCCGCGGGACGCCGGTAGCGAGCCGGTGCCCAAACCCCCCCCGAGGGACGAGCGGGCACAGCCGGGCAGCGACTGAACCCGCTGCGGGACCTGACCCGAAGCACCGCGGCCCCTCCCCGAGCCCAAGCGCCCCCCCCGCAGCCCCGGCCGCCTCCCCCCGGCTCCGGCGCTGTGCCGAACACCCCCGGTGCAGCTCCGCCCCTTGCCCAGGCCCCGCCGCCTTATGCCGGGCCGAGCCGCACCGCCCCTTCCTCTTCGTGCTCGCCGCCTGCCCGCCAGTCGCCATCATGGTGAGGGGCCCGCGCCATCCGCCCGCCGCGCCGCCATCCCCGCGCTGAGGGGGCTCCGGGGGGCACGGCGCGGCCAGGGGGGCTCGGCCCGAGCGGGGCGGGCGGGTATGGGGGGGACGGGGTGCGCGCAGCGGCTGTGCCGGCCGGCGGGGCTGCTGCGGCCTGGCAGCGGTAGCTGGCGGGAGGGAGCCGGGTCCCTGCGGTGTGAGGGCGTCCCCGCTGTGTCGCCCGGCTTCTGCCGGGGCGGAGAGGCCGCAGGTCCTGCTGCTGGGGTAGTGCCGCACAGCTGCTGGACCCTGAGGTGGGTTCGGGGCTGTTCGGAGAAGCCTAGTGAGGCAAACCCTGTAGCTCCTCCTGTAGCTGTCCGTGTGTTACTATAGCACTTGGGCTCACCATCCACGTCTTTCATTAAAAGCCATTTCAGTGTGTTAGGATAGCGGGGGCAGGGATGCTGCTGTGTTGGTTGCAAACTGGATTTAATTCACTGTACTCCTCTGAGGTGTTTTCCACAACCTAGGACCAGTGTGCTTGTGAGGGCACACAGGTGAAGTCATGTTTGTGAGTTTGAAGTTATCTCATGACAGTCAAGTCACAGTTTCTTCACTGTATATTATTTATATATTTGTTAGGCTTGTAATTTTGGATAAAACTAGGCTTTTATTTCACTTCTTTATACTTCATTTTGCAGAATGACACGGTGACCATCAGAACCAGGAAATTCATGACAAACAGACTGCTTCAGCGCAAGCAGATGGTAAAAATACTAAAAAATGTCTTTATTTTTTTGTTGGTTCTGGGGTACAGGTATTCTTTTAATGGTTACAAGTAAGGGGCCCTGGAAATTGTTTTGGCTATCACTGTGTAAGAGCTTATGCGTTTAAACATTTTCATGTGCATTGAAGGTAAATCTTGATGCTAAAGTAGTGAGCTGGCCTGTCATTATAAGCAGGAAGCTGCTAGGAACACTTCTGCATTAAATTAATAATACTCTGTGTTGCTAAGGTGAATTAGCTCAAGTTTTAAGCTTGCGGAAGTGTAGCATGTGGCTGTTGTACTGGATATTGACTCGTTTTTGTTTTTATAACAACCTGTTAATTTCTTTTTAGGTGATTGATGTTCTTCATCCTGGGAAGGCCACCGTCCCCAAAACAGAAATCAGGGAAAAGTTGGCAAAAATGTACAAGACAACCCCTGATGTGATTTTTGTATTTGGCTTCAGAACTCACTTTGGTGGTGGCAAGACAACAGGTTTTGGCATGATCTATGATTCCCTGGACTATGCAAAGAAAAATGAACCAAAGCACAGGCTTGCCAGGGTAGGTTTTGTTTTCCAGTAAAAAGAAAACAATTGGAATGTCTTTCAAGTGTTCAGTGGTTCATTTACATGTATAAAAACTACAGTTTGTGGAAGTACTGGTATATATGAGGAATTCAGTGTTCTGTAAATGATGTTAAAAGTACTGTATAGATTATCTTTTGCAAATGCAAAGTAGGTTGCTTTTCTTAAAACCTATTATAGGTGGCTTGAGCAGTGTTATTTCTGAGATAAGGTAATAAAAGTCAACTAATTGCTACTAAAGATCTTAAAGAGGCATGAAAGAGGACTGATCCATATAAGATATTAGTGCTTGTTCTATTGTGTCATTCACTAGCTAGTGAAGTTTCTAGCTATTTAGTATTTCAGGTTTAAACAGTATTTGAAAGTTCCGGGAATAGTACAATTGGTTTAGCTCAAAACATGAAAACTTCATTTTGGAAGTTAGTATCAGAGAACAGATGTAAAATACAACTCTTTTTTTAATAGCATGGTTTGTATGAAAAGAAGAAGACTTCCAGGAAGCAGCGGAAGGAACGTAAGAACAGAATGAAGAAAGTCAGAGGCACAGCCAAGGCTAGCGTCGGTGCTGGCAAGAAGGTAGGATGAGATGATCTGTAAGCTGGACTGTGTATGTTACTTCTGAAATGTCAAGTAGAAAGTTTTCAACAGAATAACTTTGTCTTTCTTCCATTTATTTTTTTTTTTTTACCTGTTCTACTGGATAATAGAAGGTAATGTGTGTGGTCACATAGAGCTTCTTACCAGCTCAGTAGCTTAGTTTTGCTCATCACTGCTGCAGCTTAACTGATACACCAAGAAACCATGCTTCTTAGATTACTGTTTCCTACATCACTTGACTGAAGTTAAACTTTCTTAAATCTAACCATGTTGCTTTAATATCATAATTCAGTCATTCAGTATACAAATTAGATGTTCTTCTTAACTCTTGTTACTCAGACTGCATAAATATCTAATACTTACTCTGCCAAGGTAGTGTTCTGTTAGAAATTTTGTTAAGCATATGTAGTGTTGTGGGTGGTAAAGACTCTGTGTAATTAGTAACAAGGTAGAAGGGCTGCTTTAAATTGGTTCTGATGGTCTGATTGGGAAAACTGGGGGCTCTCTTCCTGCTGGGAGCTTCCTGTGCTGTGGCTGGAACTTGATACAAACTTAAAAGGTATGCAGCTTGGAGGGAGACTGAATTTATTTATCATGAAACAACCAAAACCACCAAAGCTATGTAGTAGCCTGGCTGTGAAGACCTGTCACCTTCCTTTGCTGAGTTCTGCCCTTGGGAAAATACTGAGTAGGCTTGTGCAGCTAGGTGGATTTTACAACAGTATTTTAATGAGGGAGGAGAGGGTGATGGGTTTTGATGCTTAGCTTTGTAGCTGCTAAGTTGCTTAACATCTCGAACTTAAGTAATCTTCACTTTTGCTTTTTTCTACTTTCTTGGGACTCTTCATCAGAAATGAAGTATCTAGCAGGTACTGGAAATGAGCATGGATGTGGTGACTGAATCACTGAAACACTTGGATATCTCCTGAAATGGAAGCACTGTACTGCCTTGCATACATACGTGTTTACTTGAAATGTCTGTCCTGTAAAGGTTCAGATGACTGCATAATAATTTTTATTCTGTGTGACTTAAAAGTAAAATTTGGCTAATAGCAAAGGAGATGCTCAAAAATAGCAAAATACCACAGAAATAAGGAATTCCCATTGAGAAGAAAGCAGATGTATTGACTTGAGGCATTGGTTCAAAACAGTACAGGTTCTGGTTCAAAGTAGTACAGTGCAATTGCATGTGTAACTTGACCTTTACACAAAAGTAGTTGTGTATTTTTATGAAAACTTAAGTCATGTCACAGCTTAATGTGTTTAAGACAGTGGTTGTAAACTATACAGTTGTCAGCATTAAACTGCTAACTATTAGCCTGTGATATTGGAAGCTAAGACAGAAATCACAGCAGCTGTTCTGAGAAATTCTTCCTCTGTAATTGAAGTTCTTATAGATACATATCATTAGATACGATAAATCAGTGTTGTGGCTAACAACAGGGTGAGGGCTAGCTATTTGGAACCTTTTACCACTTCTGCTTCAGTGCTGTTTCAATAGCAAAGTTGTAGATTAATTTACAGCATAACAGTGTAAAAGAGCACCATCTTCATAGTGTTAAGGGAGTCGTGCAGAGTTGCACTGGTAACAGTAATGTGAGTGACTTCAGTCCCTTCAAGAATTTTGGTACTTGAATGTGGCTGTTACTGAGTGTTAATACAGAATGGTTAAGTAACTGTCACTTCAATTAAAACTGTCTGTTTCATCTAAATTTTCTTAAAGTCTATAAGCATTTTAGAAATCAAGACACAGTTGTGTTGAGATAATTACACAGCGTGTGACTTAACAGAATTATAGGGGATGGAAGGGACCTCAAGAGATGATTGGGTCCAACCCCCCTGTCAAAGCAGGTTCCCTAGAGTCTAGTTCCCTTGACTTGTTTTTCAAGTACTTGTCAAAGTAGCATGCATTCTCAATAGTAAGACAATTGTGTTTTGGTTGAAGTTCTTTGAATGTCCTCTAAAATGATAGTTTAGTTGATGACTACATAGTTTAGATCTTCTTCACCAGTTTTGTTAACCTTTGTGTCTTTGCATTAAGCATAAACTGAAGACTAATCAGCATGATTTCTGGAAAACCTGGCTGGGAAGAGTTCTGTGCTATATCACAGAAAAAAGCTTGCAGAATACACTCCTGCCCTAAAGCTTTGTCTTGAAAAACATGTGTTTGAACATAACGGTGTGGCATGGTTCAACATGCTTTAACAGCTATCAGTAGTTTTGAAAGAAATCCTGAAATAGGTTTTATTGTCCACCTACATGATCTGTGACAATTGTTTATCTCAGAAGTGTTCAGGGACTTGATTATTACATTTCTTCAGGAAAGTCTGTAGTTACGAGAGTAAAAACCCATGTCTTTTCATGTTGCTACTGCACAAATGTTATCGACGGCTTTTGAGATGCAAGTCTTTCAAACAGGTATTTCTCAAGCATGATCAAACAGTAATGTGAATAGATAGGCAAATAAAGGCCTTCTGTCTTGGAGGTATAATTGAGCATGCAATTGTATCATGAGAGTTAGTTGAGCTGTAAACAGCTATTGTTAGATCTGATCTTAAGTTTGAGGGAATGCTTGAAATCTAAGTCCTTAGCTTCCACAGTAGTCTAGATTTCAAGGTTTTCCTAACACGTTGCTCTGTAGCAATTGAAAAAAATATATTGTTTGTGTTCTCTTCTATTTCTTCTACAGTGGTAGGACCTTGATTAAAACTATTCTCTTACCAAATAATGCTTTTTCTTTTTCAGTAACTGCACATACCTAAGATGGAAAATGGACAACAGGTATGACTTTGGAATGCTTTGTAAGAGTACACATTCAGTGGCCTGTCGTCTGACCATGATATAGTTTCAATGTTTATTTATGCAAAGAGCATGGTACTTGCACTGATACAGAACGTAGTGCAAGAGTTGAAGACTAAGGGAGACTTAAATATTTAAAATTCACTGTTGTGCTTACTAGTGAGCTGATAATTTGTAACTTGCATGAGATACCTGATAAGTAGATAAACTGAAGTAATGGCTCAGACTAAACTCAGATTTACTGTTGTTAAAAGATCTTACTGGTTGGTCTTATTGTGAAGCATTTCTGTTTTTAAATAGTCTCAGTATGCTAAAGGTAGGGTAGGTTTGTATTGTCTTAAATAGGTCAAAGTTGCATGACTTGTATTTAAGTGCCAACTTCGTTTTCTTGCTCATAGCTCAAGTAAATGCCTTCTAAACAATCCTGATGCCATTTTGGATAAGTTTCTGACCACATTTTACTATCTTTGCTGCAGAAACATTAGTGAATTTGATATATTGTGGGCAGTAGCAGTTACAGACCAAAGTCTGGTTTTACTGCAAATGATTCTGAATGGCTTATTTTTAAGTAACTGTCTGGGAGTTGATATTAGCTGATAGTGAGTATAATGTCTTAAGCAGGTGTCTGTCAAAGCAATTGTAGGTTGTTGAGATTGTCTAGAGAAATGCTGTAATCTAGGCTCTCATTGCCATGATGGTTCAAGACTTCACTGTACTTTGCATTCTTCTAAGAAAGGCATTGTTGTTCACCTGGCCTTGGCTTCTTTGGTAACCAGTTGTTCAGGCCGTATAGTGGTGTGGCTACAAAAATGTTTCATTCTTGTGGAACTAATATTTCTTTTCCTTTACAGACTACATGATTTTGTGAAGAAGTGCAGGAACAATTATTCTGGAGAGAAGCTGCTCGTCTGGTTGTAACATCAAATAAACTATGTCAGTCAATTGCTGGTTTGCCATTTGTTTTTAATTTTACAACTACTGTTTTGTAAAGCTTGAAAAATTCAAGATTGGTGCACTATTTGCACTGTATTAAAATCTTTTCATAATTAAACAGCTCTTGTTTTGAGTATTGATCCAAAGTATGAATTCAAGCTTTCTATAGATAGTAGTTTTAAAGACATTCCAAGCAGTCAGTGTTAACTCAATGGAGGTAGACATGCTTTGTCGTCTATTGTTCGGGTTGTATTTTGCAGAGTCCTTTTATGGTGTGCTTGACTGCTTTTATAGACCTGCAGAGTACAGCTGAAGAGAGTGGAAAAACATATCAGCACAGAGATTCAGAGCTGCATATTTTACAGTTGAGGTTTTAGCTGCTGAAGGACTGGAGTATAACTAGTCTTTGGTTCCTGCGTTAAGACAGGCTCCGGGGTCTCCATTTGCTCTGTGAATTGTGTAGTGCATCTCTAATTTTTTTATCTGGTGGTGTTAAACGAGTCACTTGAGATTGGATTACTTGTTGGATGAGGCATGCTTTATGCTCTTAAGAGCATTCTGGTGCAGGTCTCTTGAGTAGCAGGTAGAACAGAAGTTATACAGTAAATAGGAGTGAAACTGACCAGACAGCTCTAGTGGGCATGCTGATGAAGGTTCTGACCTCATTCTTAGGTAAGTGCAGTGCTTTTAAATTATACTATAGGTGTACTTAGGCAGGATATTGTAATACAGGTAAGACATCTTTAGTGTTTGGGGGTGGCAGGAGGAGTGGGAACAACCCTGGAGCCACAGCTGAAGTGATTGGGATACTGTTACCCTAGTAACTTCAATACAGTACAGATAAAACCCTGTCTTTCCTAGTACCTTCAGTTGGTTTTTGAAATAGTGGGTTTGTTCTTAGTGTTCAGCAGCATCGCTCTCTCAGCTGTGCGATAAAGTTGCTGTACCTCATGCTATAGTATTTCTGTTTTCATTGAGTATTTGGGGTTACGCAACCGACCTAAAGAAAGGGTAGTTGCAATTTTTCTTATAAATGTAGGTGAAGTAATGAAATTAGGCTAAGGGGATGTATAATCAGGGAGTAATTTCTTCTACAATAAGTAGTTTTGATTCTTAAGTCTTACGGAAGTAAAGGTGTTTTTTATCTTAGACCTTCAAAGGTAGATGTTAGTTACACGTTCTTCCAAAAGAATGTGCAAATTAAAATCTGAGGAGTTGATAGAGGAGCATTAGAAATAAGACTTGTTCTGCTACTTGGTGTGTCTGCTGAACTCTTGACCCTGTAGGAACACTTGCAGTAAGTGACAAATTTCTGACTAGCAAAAGGAATTTGAAGGATATGGAGCAAATATTATTCACATAAAGCATCGAGTTAAACCTAAACCTCTTTTTAAGGTAATACCTGGAGTAAAAACTTCCATTTAATGTTCAAAACTCAAGGATAGAATTCACATAAAATATAACTGAATACTCACTAGGGGGTGGTGTGAACACAACAATACAAATACAAGACTTAAATACTTATTTTCCTAATAAATAAAGCTGGAAGGAAGCTGAAATGTCCTGTCAGAGATGTCAACTCATTTGAAAGTAAGCATGGAAAATGGTTGTGGAGGATGTGAGGCTTTGTGTGATACTCCTGTCATTTTATTTGTTCTGTTTTTAATTGAATGGAAGTTGATTTTCAGTAAAGACCACATATTCAAAATACTGACTGCTTTAAAGCTCTGGAGTACTGACACTCAAATTCAAGTTGTTCTTTTCAGAATTTCTCTTACCGTAGTTAGAAGCAATCAATCTATAAATAAATCCTGACATGGGTGTCTGTTCTGCACAGTCCTCATGTTTTAATGTAAGAAAAACAATACTGTTTCCAAGGACATGTTCATCTTGAAAAATTTAGTTCTGGAATTGAAGGTTCCCTCCGCAATACTGTAGTATCTTCAGTGATGTATCATTAAAGGTTCACTGAAGTACAGTAGCTGTCCAAAGCAAATGGCTTGAAGTCGGTGGTCTAATTGCCTGGTACCATGCTTTGGTATTTGGTGGTGCTGTATGGTAACTGAAGATTGACAGTGAAAAATACTGACCTAGTGATTCAGCATAACTATTGATATGTTTTATTACATGGTTAGCTTATAACCATACATTGATAAGCTGTGTTTTTGTCTGAAAGTGGGAGGCAGTAAGCACAAAAAATGGGAAGGGGAGGAAATGATTTCAAGTGATCTGAAAGTAATTAGTCCAATCAGATTTTTTCAACTATTTTGCAGCAGTGTTAATGCGGTTATGCTTTTCTTTTGTCATTCCACTTGGAAAACGGCAGGCAACTGAAGAGCTGCAGTTGGAAATCCTCTGCTTCCACAGTCTGGAGAGAGAAGCAGCTCTTCATGCAAGTTTCTATTCTGCCAACATTTAGCCTTCGTATGCTGCAGTTTAAGCTATGTGTAGCAGATGTTCTGAATTACAGAAGTTTAATACACGTATCATGCTGTGAGGAGACTCTAGGTTAATCCCCTTTCCTGTGGGAGGTAAAACAATTAAGTGGAAAGCACTGATGAACAGGAATCTTCACTTCTTTCCCTACTGTGTGCTGAAGGTACCCTTTTATTTCCTGCTGATCTTAGCGCATCCCATCATCTATAGGTGATAGTTTTTGTTGCTGTTAGCTGCTTTTGGACTTCAGCCTGGACATCATGTAACAATATCCATGTTTTAAAAAAACAAGTCTCAAAGAGAACTTTTAAATACTGTATCTATTCAATGAGCCATCTGCAACCTAAATTATGTTACAAAGGGTTTTTGGAGAAGGAACTTAACAATTGATGAATACTGTGAAATTGATCTACATGAAAAGACTTCCATCAACTAACATTTTAATGGGTAGGACTTGTTTGAATTACGTGTATTTTTTTTTTTTTAAGAAGGTATATCAAAGTTGCAGAAAATGTGTTGTTTTTTTTTTATAGTAGTAGTAGTGACTTGATGATACGGCTCGACAAGTGAGATTAAATCAAGTCTGTGTGTGAAATATGTTAAAAACTGCAGCAGCCTCAGAGGTTGACTTGAAGCTAGATCAAGTAGTCATATTTCTTACTGAGGTTCCACCTTTAGGTTCACGGACACAGGTAAGGCATGGTCTTATATGTAATGCAGCTTCCGTTGTTACAATGTAATCTTGAAGGTAAAAGACAAACTACAGCATGTGAAGAGATAGAGGGAAGCTGACTCTGGAGGAGAAGAGTTAAGTGTCTTGAGGTCAGAAGTTTGATCTGAACAACAGAAGTTGCTATCATGGGTGTAAATATTTTTTGTTTGTTGTCTATCTACTGCAATAGCAGTAAGAGTAAGTTACTTCTACGAACAGACTGGTTGCAGTGCTTCTTACAGGTACAATGAGAAGGCTTAAGCTTTGACAAGTCAACGTCAGGATTAGGCATAAAGAAGTATGTTAATGTTAGTGGTTTCCTTTGCTTTAAAGAGATTAAATGACAACTTAATCATATATCGCCTGTTGGTAACATTGATCAAGTCTATGAAGCTGTATCTAAAAAACAACAACAGAACCCCCTCTGTGGAATTTTATCTGCATCTGGACTTGCGTAAGCTTCCTTTTAATTTTAGAGTTGAGTCTGTGAAGGCTGTGGTTAATGAAACAGCTGTGAAAGTGACTAAAAGACATCATGTGCACTAGAAGACAGTTATGGGGCTTTTTGCCTGAGCTGGCCATCAATAACCACTTCAAATATATAATGATAAAAAAAAAAAAAAATCATCTTCCTTTCCAGTTACTGCTGTTCCTACACAGAGCTCCTAAGTAAGGTGAAGTAGTAAGATGAAGCAGAGGTAAATTCAGAATGTCTCTGACTTTGTACATAGCAGATGCTTTACAATCAGTAAAAAAAAAAAAAAGTGAATGCAATGTCTTGTCATGTGCCTTGTACATGATGATGGTTTTTACTTGTGTTCATTGCGTTAGAATACAGCTTGTTATCTAATAAACTGGCCAGACTCTAAACTGACCTGTGTTAAGAGAAACATGCTTCACTGCCTTTCATGATGATCTGATTTGATTGTACTGGAGCTACTACCCTGCTATCATTTTCTGTCAATTTTCGCTAGCCTGTTTGTTAAGCCAGAAATCATTTGTGTGGCTTTGATAACAGGTTTCAATCACTGATAATAAAACTTCTGCAGCAGATGACCTCAGATCTGTATCTTCTGCACAGTATTGGCTGTAAGTAGAAAATTGGGTCTGACACGTTTCTCTTTTTGATACTTTGTCTTTTTTAACAAGAAACTAAAATGACAATGCAAGTAGGTTAGCATTGTTAAAGTAAAAAGAGCAAAAAGGTGATTTCTAAATAGTGATCATGTTTTTTGCATATTTTTACTGTTACCTTTTTAGTTTGACAGGTCCTGGTGCAAAGCGTAAGTTAAATGAAGTCTTTTTAAAGGTGAACATAGGGTTGTTACAAAAATAGGGAGCTGTTACAACTCAAGTTTTAAGTGTTTACTTCAATTGATCAGTTCTAGTTTTGGAGGAAAGGTTTAAGGGGCTTTTCTTCTTTCAGCGCAAAATTAACTAAAATGTAGGAACATAGAACTGGGAGAAGTTTGTGCTCCCATGCAAATATTAAACTTAAGACATTTTGAGGTGTTCATTAAACTTAGAGGAGTATATTTTGATTAGCAGTGAACTGTACAGCATTTCCTTAAACAAAAACTCAAGCAGTGTACTGGGGCATAAACCACAGAAAACCTGATGAAAGTGAGTTGTCCAGATACAAAGAAATACTAAAAGGTGAACATCTAGCATTAAACATGAAGTAAAACAGAATATCCATCACTTTTTTGGCATTTTTATTAAATAGGAAAATCTTGAAGGGCTTGGATGCTTGTTAGTTGCCTTGCCTGTTTGTGTCTTGTGCTTTAGAAAAAATGTAGTTTTAGTATCATAGGTAGTTGCTTTCAAATGTTTTTAGGTTTTGCAATATTTTTTGGCTACTGGCAGTATTTCATTTATATGGTATATGACCAGTGGCTTATGTGATAGACTTACTATAGGACAAAGATACTTTACAGAAGCTTTAACACAGACCAAAGCTGGGAGTGTTGTCTTAGGAAAACTTAGACCAGTATTCAAGGCAAGTGCAAGCACTCAGGGTCTCTGTCAGGATGTTATCAGACAGTCTTCCTGGGAGATTGGGAAGTTCTCATATTTCCACTTCACAGATGAAGCACAGAAGGGTAAGTACCACGTCATTTTTTAAGTACTGAAATGTTTCAAAAATACAAGACCCTGTGCAAATAAACTAACTTCCTATTACTATAAGACATGTCCTTCAGGGGCTTGTCCGTATGTCAGAAAACAAGCCAACGTTACACTGGGAAGTTGAACAGTGTCAAGGTAATACTCTATCTGCTGCACCAGCTCCCTTTATAGCAGACCAGAGGCAGGATTTCTGTGGAAATGGTCTCAGTGAGTGCTTCGGTGTCCATGAAGCACTGAATTCCCCTGAGCCTCTGAGTTAAGTGCTACATGGCAATCTTTGGGTCAGTAACTGTGCAACGTCGCAACGTCCAGGCTTCAGCTCAGCTGTTAGTCCCTGTTTCATGTCCCAGCCAGTGTTTTCAGCCTGCTGCTATGCAGCTGCCTAGGAGCAGGAAATTCTTTCTGCTGGGCTGAGATAGCCCAGTTACTTTTCCTTTAAAAGCTGTCCTGAATGGAGCGGAGCCTAGTTCATGGTATTTTTAACCATTCTCGCTGAAACAAAAGCTCCCGTGTGTCAGCTGTCTTGAAAACAGATTTGTCTCAAATATTTTCAATGGCTCACGTGGGAATTAGCTTTTGGTGGTAAGGATGCACTGAAATGATTTGGTACCTTGTAGTCTCACAGCTACATTAACCTACATTAACCCTAAATTAACAGACTTTTTTTATTTTATTTTTATTTATTTTTTTAAACTTCACTAAACAACAACAACAAACCAACAAACACTGGAGGGTTTATTAATTTAAAAGCTGTTGTCTCAGTGGCTGTTTTATTAGAATTAGTGAATGGAAGAATACTGTAGCAGAGGCCTATCACAAAATACTCAAATTATCTGTGAGGTCTGTTCTTCCGTTAATGTTCCTCAGTAACTTTAATGGCAGTTAAAACAACCTCACAGAAAACAGATACTCCAGTCTCAGATGCTGTGAAGCACCTCTTCTGCTTTTCAGCTAAGTTCTACTAGTACTTACTAACCCAAGATTTTGTTCTTACTTGTCTCATCACTTGAACAACGATCTTGCAATGTGAAATGCAGGATCCTGTGTAAAATAGTTTTCCTGCAGTTTGCATAATCAAAATAGTCTGGGCATTTCCAATAAGCACAACCATCAAGAGCAAAAGTATCCTGCTTTTCATGGAATGTGCATGACAGAGAAGAGCTTAGATTATCAAGGAGGTTGTGCAAAGGAATCATTTAGCCAGCAGAGGACTGTAGAACCACACATCATAGCTATTGATGCAAAAATGTTTATTCACAAAGAATAAGGAGAAAATCTACATAGATAAGACAGTCTCTAAAACACAGTAAAATACTGAAAAGTGAGGGCTCAGTTCTTTGTTTGTTTCTCATTAAAGAATTTAATTTGCCCCAGGTTCCCTTTGTTGATGAAGATCTATGGGAATTTTGTTTACATTTGGAAGCACATTGTCAAGAAGAGTACTTTGTGCAGACGACTGAACCTTGTGGGGGAATCACAGTGCTGCAGTGACACAGAAATGGTGGCACATTCCCTAAAGGAAAGCATACTTCATTTGTAATGAACATTATGTCTGCAGAAACTAATGGCACAACCTCCTATTCAGTTTATGTAAAATAAAACAGGCCCATATGTTGCTGCTTTTAGAGTTTGGTTGTTTAAATTAAATGTTGTTTAATGAATATTCAAGCCCATTTGCTCAAAAGTTGTGCTCAGTGTAGTGTCTTTTTCCTCTGTCTTCGATCCTACCTAGAGTATTAAGCCATTTCAAGAAGGTGCTAGAACTGAGGCATCTGTTTCTAACAAACTTCAATATTAAAATGCCAGAGCAGATGAGAGGGTAAATAAAGATATACACTAAGAGGATCGTATTATTTTTTTTGTTTTGTAATTAAGACTGAGAGGGGTTTGATATGCATGATGCCCTTTAAGAAACAGGAACATTCAATGTGCTATTGCAGCAGCTGCAGATGGGTTATGTTAGAGTGTATTCACTCTGCTTCCCTTCTCCTGTAGGAGGTAATTCAGTTTCTTCAGTACATGTGGGCCAGATGCTTGTGCTGGGCTGCTTTGGCAAAGGGACATTGAGAGGCGCTTACGCCTATGGGGGGCCACAGGAAGCTTCTAGATCTGTGTTGATATAGACAGGATCAGCGGTACTCTGTAAAAGTTGGGGCTTGTGTGTTGCCAGCAACAAGGTGTAATTTTGTTATTGGTCCCCAGTTTGAAGTCACATAGAAATGGTAGTAGGCTGGAAGAAATTATCTGGAAGCAAGATCTGTCCCTACAACAGGGGTCCAGACCATTCAAATTTGAAATGCATCGCACATTTATCATTTATCATCACAGACAAGTAACAGCACTGGGGTTACTCTGAGCTGGGGAAAGAAGGCTGATACAGACAGATGATTGAGTTCAGTCTCATTGTACATTTACTTATGTCTATTACATCAAGCTTTAATTCATGAAAACACTCCAGTGTATGTTTAAATTATATGTTTTCAGGAAAGCCTCTCAACTCTAAGGCAAAAACTGAAATATGTACTTAAATGCTTCCATAAGCTTAATCTCCAAGTCCAGAAGTGACAGCACCATCGGCTTTTTTTTAATGGCGTGGAAAAAAAAAATCTCATTAGAAGACAGCTGGAATGTAAACACAAATCACAATAATTGGCTTTTACTTGTTTTCATGAGGGTTCTTCAGATGCTTGTTTTTACTGCACAAGTGCAATATTGTAGATATACAGTGAAGCCCTCTTCAGAGAATAATTGATACATGGATAAAATACTTAGAAGATTTCCCTAATGCTGTAAATGTAAATGAAGGCCAAGACTATTGCATGGGAAAAGCAAATATACAAACCCTCAAATTCTTTAAAATTCTGTTTTTGCTGAAGCTTCCCTTACCGAACTAATTCCGCTGTCTCTACTTAGCTAGGTTGTTAAGCACCCATTAGTGCGAGAACAGGACAAGAAATTGCCTGCCTGATGAGGTGTCACCTGAAGATGGTTAACCTGTGCTGGGCATGTCTGTGGACATAAAAATTTGCCATTTATCTGTCTCGTTTAGAACACTTGTTACGTATCACAGAATCACAGAATTTCTAGGTTGGAAGAGACCTCAAGATCATCGAGTCCAACCTCTGACCTAACGCTAGCAGTCCCCACTAAACCATATCCCTAAGCTCTACATCTAAACGTCTTTTGAAGACTTCCAGGGATGGTGACTCCACCACTTCCCTGGGCAGCCCATTCCAATGCCTCACAACCCTTTCGGTAAAGAAGTTCTTCCTAACATCTAACCTAAAACTCCCCTGGCTCAACTTAAGCCCATTCCCCCTCGTCCTGTCACCAGGCACGTGGGAGAACAGACCAATCCCCACCTCACTACAGCCTCCCTTGAGGTACTTATAGAGAGTGATAATGTCGCCCCTGAGCCTCCTCTTCTCCAGGCTGAACAAGCCCAGCTCCCTCAGCCGCTCCTCGTAGGACTTGTTCTCCAGGCCCCTCACCAGCTTCGTCGCCCTTCTCTGGACTTGCTCAAGCACCTCGATGTCCTTCTTGTAGCGAGGGGCCCAAAACTGAACACACTACTCGAGGTGCGGCCTCACCAGAGCCGAGTACAGGGGGACGATCACCTCCCTAGCCTGGCTGGTCACACTGTTCCTGATACAAGCCAGGATGCCATTGGCTTTCTTGGCCACCTGAGCACACTGCTGGCTCATATTCAGCCGACTATCCACCAGTACTCCCAGGTCCTTCTCTGCCTGGCAGCTCTCCAACCATTCTTCTCCCAGCCTGTAGCTCTGCTTGGGGTTATTGGGCCCCAGGTGCAGGACCCGGCACTTGGCCTTGTTGAACTTCATGCAGTTGACCTCAGCCCATCGGTGCAGCCTATCCAGATCCTCCTGCAGAGCTTTCCTACCCTCAAGCAGATCGACACTCGCACCTAACTTGGTGTCATCTGCAAACTTACTGAGGGTGCACTCGATGCCCTCGTCCAGATCATCGATGAAGATATTAAAGAGGACCGGCCCCAGCACCGAGCCCTGGGGGACGCCACTAGTGACTGGCCTCCAACTGGACTTGGCTCCATTCACCACGACTCTTTGGGCCCGGCTATCCAGCCAGTTTCTAACCTAATGAAGCGTGAGCCAGTCCAAGCCAAGAGCAGCCAGTTTCTTGAGGAGAATGCTGTGGGAAACAGTGTCAAAAGCCTTGCTGAAGTCAAGGTAGACCACATCCACAGCCTTTCCCTCGTCCACCCAGCACGTCACTTTGTCATAGAAGGAGATCAGGTTCGTCAAGCAGGATCTGCCTTTCATAAACCCATGCTGACTAGGCCTGATCGCCTGCTTGCCCTGCAAGTGCCGCGTGATGACTCTCAGGAGGATCTGCTCCATGAGCTTCCCTGGCACTGAGGTCAAACTGACAGGCCTGTAGTTTCCCGGGTCTGCCCTCCGGCCCTTCTTGTAGATGGGCGTCACATTTGCTAGCCGCCAGTCAACTGGGACCTCCCCCGATCGCCAGGACTGCTGATAAATGATGGACAGTGGCTTGGCCAGCTCCTCTGCCAGTTCCCTCAGTACCCTTGGGTGGATCCCATCCGGCCCCATCGACTTGTTCACATCCAAGTGCCGTAGCAGGTCACCAAACAGTTCTTCATGGATAGTGAGGGCCACATCCTGCTCCCCATCCCCTTCCACCAGCTCAGGGTACTGAGTATCCAGAGAACAACCGGTATTGCCGCTAAAGACTGAGGCAAAGAAGGCATTGAGCACCTCTGCCTTTTCCTCATCTCTTGTAACTAAGTTTCCCCCCGCATCCAGTAAAGGATGGAGATTCTCCTTAGTCCTCCTTTTTGTGTTGATGTATTTATAGAAACGTTTTTTGTTATCTTTAACGGCGGTAGCCAGATTGAGCTCCAGATGAGCTTTGGCCTTTCTAATTTTGTCCCTGCACAGCCTCGCTACATCCTTAAAGTCCTCCCTAGTGGCCTGCCCACTTTTCCAAAGCTTATAAGCCCTCTTTTTTCTCCTAAGATCAAGCCACAATTCTCTGTTGAGCCAGGCTGGACTTCTTCCCCGCCAGCTCGTCTTTGGGCACGTGGGGACAGACCGTTCCTGCGCCATTAAGATTTCCCTCTTGAAGAGCGCCCAGCCTTCCTGGACCCCTCTGCCCTTCAGAACCGCCTCCCAAGGGACTCCACCAACTAGTGTCCTGAGCAGCTCAAAGTCAGCCCTCCGAAAGTCCAATACAGCGGTTTTACTGGTCCCCTTCCTGGCCTCGCCAAGAATAGTGAACTCCACCATTTCGTGGTCACTCTGCCCAAGACAGCTCCCGACAATCACATCCTCAACCAGTCCTTCTCTGTTTGTGAAGAGAAGGTCTAGTGGGGCACCACCAATGGTAGGTTCACTAACCAGCTGCGTCAGGAAGCTATCTTCCACGCTCTCCAGAAACCTCCTAGACTGCTTTCTCAGGGCTGTGTTGTGCTTCCAGGATATGTCAGGGAAGTTGAAGTCCCCATGAGTACAAGAGCTGATGATTTTGCAACTTCTGTCAGCTGCCTGTAGAATTCCTCATCCGTCTCCTCATCCTGGTTTGGCGGTCTATAGCAGACCCCGACCAGGACACTAGCCTTGTTGTCCCTGCCGATCCTAACCCAAAGGGACTTGACCTTGTCATTCCCAGCCTCGAGTTCTACAACCTCGAAAGACTCTCTAATATAGAGAGCCACACCACCACCCCTTCTGTGCTGCCTGTCCCTTCTAAAGAGCTTATAGCCAGGCATTGCGGTACTCCAGTCATGAGACTGGTCCCACCATGTCTCCGTGATGGCAACCAAGTCATAGCCTGCCTGCTGCACGATGGGTTCCAGCTCTTCCTGTTTGTTACCCATGCTGTGTGCATTGGTGTAGATGCACTTCAGCTGGGCCATTGCCTTATCCTCCGGCCTTGCCATTGTTCCCCCTGGCACAGCCCCAATAATCCTAGCTTCAGCCCCATCCCCCTTCCTACCTAGTTTAAAGCCCTCTCAATGAGCCCTGCCAGCTCCTGGCCCAGGATCCTTTTTCCCCTAAAAGATAGGGACCCGTCTGCGGCCATCAGGCCAGGTGCTGAGTAAAGTGCCCCATGATCAAAAAAAACAAGATTTCTGCGTTGGCACCAGCCCCGGAGCCACGTGTTTAACAGGTGGGCTTTCCGTGTCCTCTCTGTACCCCTCCCTGCCACTGTAGGGATGGATGAAAACACCACCTGCACTCCCGCTCCATCCACTAACCGACCCAGCGCCCTAAAGTCTCTTTTGATAGCCTTCAGGCTTCTCTCTTCAATGTTGTCACTGCCCGCTTGGACTATCAAAAGATGATAATAGTCAGAGGGGCGTACCAGGTTGGGAAGCTTCCTGGCAACGTCCCTGACCCTGGCCCCAGGGAGGCAGCAGACTTCCCTACGGGTAGGGTCAGGCTGACGAATAGGGCCCTCTGTTCCCCTAAGAATAGAGTCTCCAACAATAACCCTCCTGTCTTTCTTGGTGGAGGCAGTCCTGAGGCGTGGAGTCGACCTCCTCACCCTAGGCATCCTCCTGGGAGCACTTGCTACCTCTTCCTCAGCTACTGGTCTGTCGAGCTCCAGGGCCTCAAACGTGTTGTGTAAGGGCACCCGGGAATGCGGGGCCGGAAGGGGAGGGCGTCGCCTGCGATGTCAAGCAGGGACCTGTTTCCATTCCTCCTGAACTCCCAGATCCCCTCCCTCTGCCCAACGGGGACAGGGCAGGGGGTCCACCCCCATTTGAGGAGTCTCACCTCGGTACCTCTCCTTAAGGCCCTGCAGGGAGTTACTCCAGAAGTCTATCTCTCGCTCACACTCCCTGATGGCCCTCAACCTCTCCACCTCCTCCTTGAGCTCCGCCACCATGCGGACCAGGTCATCCACCTGCTCGCACCTCACGCACGCAGTTTCTCTGCCTCCCGCCGATGGCAGCAACAGGCTCAGACACTCCCTGCATCCGGTGACCTGAACTGCGGCATTTTTTAACGGGTAGTCGGTCTGGGTGTGTACCGACTTCCTGGAGAGCGCACCGTGCCTGGTGGAGCGCACCGTGCCTGGTGGAGCGCACCTCCAATATCTCCAATAAGAAAAAGAAATATCTACATAGACTAAACAAACAAACAAACAAACAAACAAACAAAAAAAGAAACAAACAAACAAACAAACAAACAAACAAAAAAATACCAGCACCTTTCTGAAGTGTGAGCTTCTGGAATGAACTAAACTTGAACTTCCTCTTGTATGTCAGTGGGAAATGTTCTGGCTACTGTACAGTAAGCAGTGAGAGGCCGTTCTACATTGAAGTACTGGTTCTATTTTACGACTCAGTTTTGATCTCATAAATCTTGTAATACATCAGAAAATTATTTTTCTTTAAAAAAATATATGATTGGGGAAGACTTGGTGAGGTTATTCTAAATTTAAAGTGGAGCTCTGTTATATCTATTTCTTACACAATCCTCTGCGTGTTGTCATGTATATTCAGTGTGTTTATCTGCTCACTGTAGTGAAACAATTCTTTCTGATTTTATCATTTATTATTTCTATGGAGCCATCCCAGACAAAATGGGAAAAGGAACTGTCGTTTGCTGTTTATCGTTGGTGGGACTCCTCCATGGTTGCCATCAACTACAGGTTTCTAAACCACATGTGCGCACAGGGGTAACAGGAAAAAACAAAATGTCAGGATGTTTTTGGAGTCAAACTGCACTGCAAGCAAATACCTGTATTTGTGCTGTATTTGCAGATAACCGTGACCTCTTAGCTATAGGATAAATACAGTCTGGACAATCCACAGACTTCCTGAGTTCTTTTTTTTGTGTGTTGGAAATGCCAGGTAATGCATTATGTGATGGGACATGGGCAAATTGCTAGTTAAGTTCAGCATTCAGACTTCAGACCATACTTACGGTTCTGTTTCCCTTTGTCCCTCCTTTTGAAGGACTCCCACCCTTGCCCAGTTAGAATCTGTTTAAATCGCAGAGAGCAAACTCTTCTCCAAACACACACATAAATACAGAACACTTTTTGTTTATCATGCTTTAAAACATACTAGTGCTTTCTTCTTCACCTTTCCTCTTGGCAGATATAACAAACTGCCCTGAGGAGAGAACAAACAATTGTTGTGGTTTGCAAACACTCTATGAATTCATGACATCAGTGCTAGCATGGCTTGTTTCAGCACCAATTTAAAATCCATTCTCCTGCACCGTATGTCATCTCTTTCTGGCTATCTATCCAGCTTCTTCCAGGTTTGTTGTATTAATCTGGCATCCACCCTTTTGAATGCTAAAATGTGCTATCCTCCTTTTCTACAGTCATGTGCATGTTAAAACATTGAAATATTTTTGCATCCTCCTGAATGCTCTATAGGAGAGATGAAAGAGGCTGTGGAGAACAATTGTACATCCTGGATCTAGCCCTCAGGATAGAAGCAATACTGATGACAACCTGTTGAAATGCCGAACTCATGTTGTTGTTTGGATTAAAGAGAGAATGCAAATGAGGGATAAGGGAAAAATAAAAGCTCTGGGATGGGCAAGGGGGATTTTCCAGCAACACAACAGCAAACATTGTCAGAGCACTTGTGACTACAGGTCATACAGTTCTCCACTCTGGGAGCCAGATACGTCTCTACATCGTTTACACTCCTTCCCAGAGAGATTATAAAGCCTAAAAAAAAAATAAACGTAGACAGCTTCTGCAAGCTACAGAAGAAAGATTTGCTTTATAAGTAGAAAAGACTCATGGGCTCTGCTTGCTTGCTTCCTGCTAGTAGTTATCTTAGCGTAGGCTGTGAAAGTTAATGCATTTCTATGGCATTCTGGTTTTGTATGTATGGCAAATTCACATCATTAAAATATTTATTAAATTATTTGAAGTAATTTCTTTGTGTAGATGTTCTCATCTGGTTTCAGTTCATCTTCTAACCAGTTGTCTTAGGTTAATTAGACAGTTAAATCAGTGCTCTTGTCCTTTATAGAAAAGACCTTTAGGATGATACCTAACTTCTGAAGTTAGTGGCTGTAGTTGACTCTTGTGGAGTAATATGAGGTATAACAATGTGTAAGTCTGGGATGTATTTCATTGGGATGCACTTCATTGTAGATAAGATGCACATCTTTCTAAAAGATGGCCGGTTATTGCATTATGCATGAAGAAACACATTCCCAGAGCTCACACAGGTGTTTTTAAGAAGAGAACAATTCTGTTTTCAACCCAGCTTTTAGGCAGAACAGGACTACAATCAAAAAAGAAGCAAGCAGCAATGGATAGAATCACTATAAAGAGGAAATCTGATTTCCCCAGTCCTGTCTTTTTCTGTACTACGCCCTCACTTTTGCTTCCCCCCATTGCCTTGCAGGTAGGACATTAAAAGAAGTTGTGTATGAGGAACTGAGAGTAATTGGAGCACAGCAGTCTTTCTTGATTTATTACTTCATTCATTAATCCATATATAAAATGCAATTTAGGACAAGGCTCAGAAATCCTCACTCTGACATGTTCTCACATATTTGATAAATGATTCTACTGGCAGAGGCTTGAAGGGCATCTGCAGTAAATTCTGCCGAGATCTATTTCTCAAAACGTTTTTACACTTTCATATCAAATTAGAGGATATCTCTTAGATAAGGGTAAGTGATGGGATTTCTATCACTTGAGTGCATGTCTCATAACTCACATGGGTGGAAGAATACAAGCAACCAGCACTGTAAGAATGGCACAACTTTAGGACAGTCCCCTTGGAAATAATTCTCAGAATTGTTTTTCTTCAGCCCAAAGTTTTTAATAATCATTGAGATGCTTAAAGACCTTGATATAAATATTTTCTCTAACTGCAGAGGAAGAAGTACTGTGATGTATGGATTCCATTTGAGTTATTCCAGGCAGAACATGGGTTCTTAAAACTCATTTGAGGGAGTTGAAAAAATATGGCAGTCACATAATCTCCACGTACAGGACTAGGATGACACTGAAAAGTTGGAAACTGCATTCCTTTGAATAGGATAAAGAGGGGTGGTGGAGCAAAGAGTTTCTGTTTTGGTGAACCTTACTGTTTCTCTAAACTGGCTCCAGAATTGCTGCTTTGTCCTTAGACCTTTGTCTCCCCTCCCACCCTATTTTATGTATTCTTCTTCACCCTTTCTCATTTTTATGCATAAAATTCCCTCCTCCTAGCTTACTTTACTCTTCCAGAGGGCTTTTGTCAGGCTTTTGGTTTGTGTACTCATTGTATTGTAATATGCTCATGCACGTAGAGATGCACAAAAGCACACTCCTGTGTTCCTGCTGTTTGAATGCCAAAGAAAAGGTCAAATGATTCCTGAGCTCTCATAGTTATAGCAGAAAAAAGGGAGATAAAGTGGGCATTCCCCCTCTGTTCTGTGCTGTGCTATCCCACTGAAGAACAAAATCAGTTTAGGGAACAAGGCTGTACTCAGAACCTGTTCATTTATAGCTATTGTCAAGACTGACTGTCAGCACTGGGGCTTTCTGACAGGGTGAATGAAGCTTTAACACTCTATTTTTCAATGACAAAAAGGGTTCTAAAAAAAGCAAGATTTGGTCTTCAACAAACAACTCAGCTCAGAGCTAATAAACTGATTTGATATCTGTTTAAAATCTGAGCTTTTAAAAACAGGAGTACATTGACCGAAGCATATAAGACCTAGAAGCTCAATTTTCTCCCTTTTATTTGGATCTTGCTTTGCTGGGAAGGTAACAATTAGACTCTGAATTCTAATGGTTACTTTGTCATTCGTGCCAACCCTTTAGTTCCACAACCTTTTGTCCATTTCCCTTGAAATCTGGTACAGTGTCATTCTGAAGACCAGCCATAACCTGCTGATTTTGAAACCAATAAGCTTCTATTTGTGAATTCAGGGATGCTGGTTTATAATAGAAACTTAGCTGCAACATTTCCTCTGCATCTGTAGTAAACATAGTATGCTGCATATCTCAATCGGGTATTTAAATTCTCGACGGATATATAGATTATTGCTGCTGTGCAGAGGAAATCTTTCTGCTACCCTTGAGTAATATCCTTTAGCTTTATTCAGCTTGGAAGTATTTATCAGGAAGTCATTACAGCTGTTTTGTTTGCACATAGCTTTCACTCCTCATATTTTATTGTCTGGACAGCATTAGCTCAATTAGTCTAATGAACGAGTAGGTCTTCTAATATTTACTATGTAATTAGTTCACTGGCCCACACATAATGCGCTAGGTCAAACTGTGTGATGTCTCTAGCCAAGACTACTCTGAAGAACTTTGCGGTTTATTTTTTTGATGTTTTGGCCCAGTGCTTTCTGAGGCAGACAGAGCAGGCTAATTTCGGTGTATGCTTTCCTAAATATTGACAAAGCACTAAAGCTTCTTAGAAAAATTATGTTCTTGTCTTACAAAACTCCTAGCCAGAGAAGTCTAAACCCCTTTTGTCTGGGACAATGTGGATAGTATTAGAAAAGTAAAATAAAGGGCCATCAGCTGATTTCCAGTTGATACCAAGCATACAACACTAAAGCAGAAAACAACATAGTAGAGTATATAATATACCAGGGATTACAAAATGCTCTACTACATGCTTTTCTCTCCCCACAGGGAATAGAAGAACAAATGCATAACAGATGTTAGTTATATTACTTATTAAGCAAATAGAAAGTGCTGAGATGTTTCAATAAAGAGCTGATATCAAAACATATAGATACAGCATGAATTGAAGCAATTAGAGCTAATGCTTCTATGTATAACTGAAGTAACTCAAACTTTTACTAAGAAGAAAAAAAAAAAAAACAAAACCAATCATACTTTTTTTCTCCTATTCTGTTAAAAATAAATAAATAAATAAATAAGACAATTTAGTAAAAGACTCCTAATAGGCTGAACAGTATTACAGATACATTGCTGTTAGCCCTAACATCATGGAGGTTCCTGTCTAACCCCACCTGTAGCTACTGATGGTATAAAGCCCAGCTGATGCTCGTTTTCTGTTTACCAGACAGCAGGTCTGTGGTATAACAATTACCCATAACACAAGTGGGAGCTTTTGGTTTGCTTTGTTTTGTTTTTGGCTACTGCCAGTATTTCTGCTCTGAGGGCTGTGTTGCTTAGACTTAAGAAGTCATAACGGAAGAGGAGTGGAAGGGAGTAGTTCAACATTCAAAGGTTTGTTTTCTTTGGATGAGAAGGTAGAAGAATGACTGTTTAACTCAAGCACGCCTGGATTTTCCAGGGATCGCCAGCTTCACCTAGAATTCAGGGAGAACAAATTAAAAACTCATTGAATTTAGATCAAGGTAGGAAAACTATGGACTCTCTGTTTAAGACTGATAGAGCCTCAGTAATTTTATTCAGTGATTGGGGATTCGTAGAAGGAAGAGACAGAATTTAAATATGTGAGTGAAATAATGTCTAACTGGAACTGAAACTTTCATTGCTTTTAAAGTAAAAAAATTTGATTTACTTCTAAATTTAATTTTTCATATGCCAAAAAAAAAGCAGGGAGAGAATATAAGAGCAAAATAAACCGTGTTGAATGGATGCACACTGGAACAGGCTCCCCAGGGAAGTGGTCACTGCACCGAGCCTGTCTGAATTTAAGAAGAGATTGGACTGTGAACTTAGGCACATGGTCTGAACTTTTGGGTAGACCTGTGCGGTGTCAAGAGTTGGACTTGATGATCCTTAAGGGTCCCTTCCAACTCAGGATATTCTATGATTCTATGATTCTATTAGGAAGAAATATCTCAAAAAAGAAGGTGTTTCTTTTGATGGCCTTCACTTATTAGGGAAGTGAACCCTTACCTTTTGAGTCAAAAAGTGCATTTTTAACATAGGTGTTCTATAGTTGATAATGAATATTTCAAGCTACCCTTAAAACTAAAACTGGAAGATGGAAACAGAAATTCTTCCTATGTACTTAGAAACTACATAATATATTCAATGAATAAGAGGTAGTGTAGCTTTGTATTTTTTAGGATGTATCTTCTATGGTATTTGTTTTTTTATTTTTTTAAATGTTTTTTGTAACTTAGTGACACCATGCACGGCTGCAGAGCATAAAAAGAAGATTTACAGGGCTGTAGATCTTTTGAGGTTTGCTATAGCAAACCTCAAACGTACCTTTTATATATGCGATTGTGAAATCATTGGGTGTATCCGTAGTGTGCTTCTATGAGTACTGGAGACTCCAAGGCATTCCTGAGGTTTGCTACAAGATACTTGTATTTGTGATAATAAGAAGTTGGTCTCTAAGGAAAGTTGTGCTGTCTTTTAAGTCCCCTTTAATCAAGTAACTGGGTATTAAAGGCTTCCAAAGATAGGTGTTGGTTTTATCTTTCAGGTGGCTATCATCGTCATGGGGGTTAAAGTTATGGCTATATGCTATAATGAATACAGGACTCTGGTCACAGAGCTTGAAATCACATTATGAAAGGCATTCTGAGATGCAATGGCTCAGATGTTCTGCTCTAGAAGTACTTCTTGAGACAATTTAGAGATCCTCCTCTAAAATGGAAAGGGCAAGGAGCTATCTTAAACTTAGCGTCCCATTTGTTCTGTAGAGTAGCGTTACTGCTGATGTTGCTGGATGGAATTCCTAAAACGCCTATTGTGAAGCATCTTAGAAATTTCTGTGGAAACCTTAAGGTTGATGTAGGATGAAAAGCTTTATGGAAATAAATATGGGGAAAAAAGCAACCTCTCATTAGTTCATATTGTTTATATTGATAGCAAACTTATTTAATTAATGTGGTGTCAGCATTATTTTAATATGCTACAGATGTTTAAATGAAGAAATGCTTGATGGCAAGTAAGGGAGGTGCTCCTTAAACAGCAATTTTACTTCCTGCCTTTCAGCAAGGTACTTATATTTGGGTGGCAGAAAGGAGATGGACTTGGCTCTTCGTGTTACCAGGTTTAAGAAGCCTTGACAGTTATCATAGGGTGTGTCAGTTTTCTGATTCTCCTCCTTGCTAATTGCTACTGTATTTGATGAAGAGGGATAATGTGCCACAGGTGCCCCCATTGTCATGGGCAGCAGAACACTTGCTGTTACTGACATCCAAATCACTACTCTGTTTCAGTATTAACAAACAAATATCTCAGACCATCTTTGTAATATTTCAAGGAACTGATTCTATTCTGATTCCCACTGGGGGAAGATTGAACCAGTGAACCAGATCTTTGTAAACAGCTTTAGATGAAGAAAATTCTGTACCAATGACAGAACTAGAGAAAGGTGTATAACTTGCCAGAAACTTCTACCTCTATCTTTAGGCACTTTAATACCTGTGAAAGCTTGGTGCCGTAGTTAATGGTTGTGGAAATAAAAGCTTGCATGGAGTACTACTGTGTCAGCATATCAGGAAGCTGTTCTGATTGCTGTACCAGTAATATTGATTGACTGTGATCAATAACAGTGCAGTCAAAAGCAGCAAGAGCAGTGCTTATGCTTCAGCTTTGGATCTGGCTTTTGGCAAAATAGGAGTATTTTGCATTCTGACAGTGCTTTTCCATCTCATCTAATGCTCCTTCTTTCTTCCTCAGTGGAGTTGTATGTAATCTGTGATGGTGCAACTCTAAAACAAGCTGGAGTCCTGCTTAGCAAACATATATAAATGTTTATAAATTGGTCTCAACATATCCTGTTATCTTATCTCTGGGCTGTGAGTGTTGACAGAATAATTTCTGATCCCTTCTACTTCATCAGTATACATTCACATAAATTCATGTGGCAGTTCAGAGCCAATTAAAATTTATAAGACACAAGTAGTGAGTGAAATTCTGAGGATTAATTTACTCACTGGAGTATTAATCTGTGTAATGTAGTAGGTTATCCTTCAGTAAACTTGGCTATATGGAGATAGGGAGATACATTTCCTTGCATGTTTTACTGTAAATGCAGTAATTAGTCCCACTGGGCTGTTGAGCTTGAACAGTTACAGCCGGCAGTACCATCGCAGCCTTGGCCTGAACCCTGGGAGAAAGAGCCCAGTCAGCAGCACGAAACCCAGCTAGCAGGATCCATTTTGCTTTTTGTTCCCTGCTCTGAGTTAGAGATAAAGAAAGGAAAAGCGAGATAAAATTAATCTTGATTTTTTTTAAAAAGGAAAGCAAACATTGTTCTGAATATCAGAAAGTATAACCTATTCCCCCTGTCATCCCCAAACTTCTCCAGTAGAGTAGCTATTGGGAAAAGATTTGAGAAGGAAGACAATGATAATAAATGACTTTGCATGTTCGAGAAAAGGAGCCTCATCCTTAAGGCTGTGAGCTAGGATCCTGCAACACCAGGAGAACCTAATTGATGAAGCCTAGTAAATCTGACTGTTGTTAATGGTTTTTTAACTATCATTTATTCAGCTAATGGTCTCGCTGATAGGGAGCAGGGGCAGAAGGATGTTGTGGCTTGTGGAGAGCCACAGAAACAGCTGGTACTTGATTCAACATTTTAATTTAGATCCTTTTCTCCCTGCTTTAAGACTGGCCTTTTCATCAGCTTCTTCCCTTTTCCTATGTTATTAACTGTAGACCTGTTCATGCAAAACTCACTGGAATTCATGTGTGTTTAAAAGAAAAAAAAAAAAAGCAAATACAAAAAGCTGGTGGAAAAACAGGTCTCAGGGGAGAGTGGCAAGATAAATTATTACCATGGTTTTGTGTGGGAAAACTCAGTCAGGACAAGCAAATGAATAAATAAATATGTTATATGAACTTGCATCTGGGGAGCACTGAGGCTTGGGGATGAAGACCTGCAGTAAGGCTTCCTGGCCTAGAGGAGGCTCGGCCTGGTGTTCATGCTGGCTTTTCACTGTTGTTGCTGGCTGTGAGTTGAAAAGCCAGCTTCCTTGCTGTTATCTCACATTATTGGATTTATCTATCGTATTCCATCTGACAGGGATGATACTGAAAGGCCAAAACCTGCTGAATTGCTTTTATCTGGCTGACGTGAATTATCCCTGTCCAATCCTCTAGTCCTAATTTTTCTGTTTGTCAATCGATGTGGAGCAGAAATGAGTGTAAAAAGGTAAATATGGCTTTCAGCAAATAGCTCCATGTCAGCTGAGGGCATGGCAGCAGAAAGCGAGTTCTCCTCCTGCCCAGCAAGCCCTGCCCTGCCTCCTAGGCTGTGTGTCCCTCCTGAACCCCGAATGTTGGCTCCTGGGGGAGCTGCCTGCCCATGGACCAACCTCAGTCCCAGTGGGTTGTGGTCATTAAGGCTGCTGGCGGGGGGCTGCAAGGGCTGCTGGCCACCAGCCATGCCCCACTAGGTGTGGGGCAGAGCCCCCCAGTGACTGAGGGCTGGCTGGGCTCTGGCCCTTTCATGTGACCCACACTGGAGCACAGCCTGGAATAAAGGGCTGGGATTTAGCTGGAAATCATGCTAGTGTTAGGTCACATAAGCAACTGTTAAAATGCCATTATTAAGGTTGTCCAAGTCTTAATATAAGAAAGGTTTGAATTTGGTCACGTATCATACAGGTGCTTTTGAAAATGGTATGTCAGAGAACCTGCTGCTTATACATGTATAATACATCCTAAATGTACCAAGAATCAAAGTCAAAATTGCCCTTTGGATTTGCCTATCTGACAGAAAGAGAAATATCCATTTCAATTATATCCATTATCTGGTTGTAAATAGTATAGTATATAAGTTGCTACACAGGTACGTACTCTAAAGGAAAAAACCCACAGCCTTGTGTGGTACATCATGAACTAACTTGTGGGAGAATGCAACCTTGTTTCATCTCATATTATTTCTAAAATGTCAACACTAATTCTTTCTTTCACCTTCTCTGTCTGGTTATTGAAGCCTGCATACTGTTTTCTTGTGTGCAGTGCCTTCTAATTATCTTCTATGAGATATTGCTGGTATATCCCCACAGAGAATAACAGAACTTGGTGGAGATTCATAAAACATGTTTAAGAAACATCTAATGGATGTGTGCATGTGGGAAAAAATAGTTATTTTTGTTGTTGTATGTAGTTTTTTTTGTTTGTTTGTTTGTTTTTTGTCTACTTCTATTCAAACGGTGGCCTTCAGGACACAGACTGGATAAGCAGAGGCTGTTGCATGGTGTTATTTTCTGGGGCAGTCTAGTAAGAGTTACCTTCCATGAACTTCTCCATCATAAATAGTAATGCCTGTCATTCATCATCACAGTTCTTGATCATCTAGTGTTGTTTTTTTTTTGTTATGGCTCAATGTGAGTCACTTTTACATTTTCATATATACGTGTATACACACAGATATAGTGCATGGAAACCTCAGGGAGGGCTTCCTGCCCCTTGGTTTGGGGGCATCTGGCAGCTGAGTCTCTCACCCTTGCTGCCCAGCTGCCAACACTGTGGCAGCCGTGGCTGTGTCCAACCCATGTGCTTCTGGTGAGAGCCTGTCCCCATCCCCAGTGAGGTGCCTGATGCCAGGGCTACTCCTGGCTGGGGCCAGGGGATGGGGAACCCTCTCATTGCCTGTACCCAGAGTAACTTAACTCAGGTAGGAGTTAAGGACAAAGACAATAGGAAGCTTTTAACTGCAATAGAAGAACTCCAAGGGCTTAATTAAGCTTTGGATCAGCACTTTAGGTAGTTGTTAGTAATTTGTTGCATACAGAAATTGAAGCCTTGACCCGACGTGCCTAAATACATAATGACACAACATAGTGGTGCTAAGTGTTATTGCTCAAGGGATTAATACCATTCACTACAAAATGCATGTTGCACAGACAAGATGTTTCTCCTGTTTGCTGTAGAGAACACCTAGAACAGTGCATATGCTCAGCTGGGAGGGTAGATGTAAATTTTTTTTTCACAACACTGGGAGAATAAAGCAGGATCAGATTTATTTCAAACCCATGTCTATATCAGGAAGAGTGATGAGATTTCAGACAGATAAGGTTTTAAAGAAATTGGTTAGACCTCTGGGATTATTGTGATGCTTTGTTTTCTCAACATCAGATCGTGGTCCTTTTTGGGATAAAATTGCGAAATAATGTGCTTGGTCATCTTTGGTCCTTCAGTGACCTGCATATATTCATATAAAACTGTTAGATTTAAATTCCTGTAATGTAATCGAAATATTCAATATTTTCAAAGCTTCTATAAATGAGCCTGGAGGCCACTGTGAAGCGGTGCTATCTTTGCCACCCCAGTACTGCTGGTATTCTCTGCTGCTGAGCCACTTCACATGCCTCAAGGTGCCCGGCCATTTCATGGAGAGCTCATCGACCTGCAGCTGTACTTTCCTGAACTAGTCTGGTGTCTATGTCTCCTGAAAGTCTTTGATTTGATCTTTCTCTCCTCCTGCTAAATGTTGTAGTGGGAGATGCTATTCTCTGCTGATTAAAATGCAGGATGAGCTGTCTGGCATTGCTTTTGGCAAACATTGCCCTAGTCACTGGGGTGGGGAAAACATGGAATAATGAGCTTTAATCCTTGCTAATGATACATAGGAAACACACAGACAAGCCAGTTCCAGTTGTCACACGACCATGATTTACCAAGCCTCACCACTTTGGGAAGAACTGATGAAGATTAATCTCTGCTTTTTGTCCATCGGTGTTTACTTCGTATTCATTTTGTTTGTGACCTTTGTTCCTTGTGAGCTTTATCACATGTTAACAGACCCCAGTGTGGTCTTCTGCATGTCAAAGAGCTGGCTGATCAGGCAGTGGTTTTAAAGTGATAATTCCTTTTTATGCTCCAGCATTAAATCTGTTCAAGTTCATGTAAGGAAAAAAAGTATATTTCTAAAAATTGATATGTGACAAACCTGATGGTGATGGCAGCACAGCCCTCCTGAGGTGTAGCAGTGTACACACAGCTGCTCTCCCAAGATGAAAAGCCCTGGATGGGTTGTGATAGGGGATGTAACAACAACTTCAGTACACATTTTGATTTTGACTAGAGTTGAGACAGAGTTCAATAATATGTGGGACCCCTTCACTGTGCCTCGGGCCCATCCTTTATGGTGTCTTTCAGCTGTAGGCTGTTCTTGAGGTGTCAGAGGGGGAGCGTATCAATGCCTGGAGCTGCAGTACTGTATTATTGTGCTGCTTTTGCTGCTGCATCTTCTGCTGTGCTGGGAGGGAGAAGGAGCTGCATTAGATGACTCTTGAGGCTCTCTGTCCCCTGGCTCTCCCTTGCAGGGTTGGTGCAAGATGTGGGAGGGAAACCCGCTCTCCCTTGCAGGGTTGGTGCAAGATGTGGGAGGGAAACCTGTGGCAGCGCTGCCCAGCTCTCTCCAATGTTCTGCATAGTGCATGGGTAGAGGGTATGATAGAGCTGTTGGTGTGCGTTGTGGTAGCCAATGGTTTCCAGTGTTTCACGTCTATCCAAGTAATTTAAGTGGGGGCATGTGGGGAGAAGTATTTGATTGGATTCTTCCAAGCAGTATCCATACCATTATCTTGATCAAATGTATTTTTAAGGGCTTTTTAATGAGATTTTCTAATATTAAATTAGTCAAGCAATGGCCTTGATCTTTACCGAATTAATTGTGTAAAACAATATGCTTTGGTCCTAAACTAGTGGTGGACGAGAGGGGAGGTGAACTTCCTCATTAGCACTTGTTTCTCAAGCTGGAGCTGCTTCTGTTCATATCCATAGGCTTAGGGGTGGGTTAATTCAGTAAGCTCTGTCAAGAGCTGCTATGCTAGATAGACACATGGCTGCTGCTATTGGCAATATTCCCAAGGTCCTTGCTAGATCGTAGGTCTAGTTGCCTCTGTTTTCCCTAATTGTCAAGGTGATTTGTTATTTAAAAAATTAAATGTAAAAAATAAAGAAGAGAGAAAGGAGCATCAGAAAGAACGAGCTTCTGGAACTCTTTTGGTAAAGGACAACTTAATTGTATGTTTCAATGGCTTGAATTTGATTTTATGGATCTGCATACAGTAAATAAATGAATACATTGCTTTATATTGGGCCTCTTGAAGTGATCCCACAGCAAAACACAGAAAACCTTACTTGTATGTACCAACTTCTCCCACAAGGCCCTGTGTAATGCCTCTTTTAAAAAAATAATTGCTGTCTTAGGTTAGGTGCTGGGAGGTTACACTGACTTGGAATATTGCTGTATTGCATACAAAGTCAAATTACAAATGATAGGGCTGCTTTTGAATGCTATATTTTCTTCTGTAGGAACTTGAGTATACAGATGCTATTAGTTTATATCTGTCTTCCCCTGTAAAAGGTGCAATAGGGGTCTAGAGTGTAGAACACAAATTGTGTTGTAGGCTGCATGCTAGGGTGAGCATTCGCCGAGTCAGCCTCATGGTGCTGGTGGCTCAGGAGAGATCACGTTAGCTAAGAGAAGTGTCTTCTGTGGAAGGACCATAAACACATGAAATGAAGTCTCTGGGATGATTGGACCTTGTGGTTTTCAGCATCATGATGCATTATCAGTCAGCAACTTGTATATATGTGTGACTATTCACAAGCAGACTCAATCATTGTAGCTGGTCAGGTCTTAGTCTTCACTATGCAGTACTGGTATTATGGAAAGTGTTGAACATTGATTAGCTGTACTGGCTGGGAAAAGTAAGAATGATGCAGTGTTTGTTTTGTCTGTGGATGTTGTGCTCTTGACACACACCTCACAAATAATGTATTTGGCAAATGCACAGCTTAATTGCTTCAGTGGACATCACAAGGGACCTTTCAAGGAGTTGGACATGCCACACAACAATATTGTATCGTGGAGTCCCCAGAGGTCACACTATCTAGAGAAAGGTCACCAAGATGCTCCAGTATTCAGCTCCTCTTGACTCCTTAAGTGCTCTTGGAAGTTTAAGCCTTAGCTGCAGAAAATAGTTGTTCCCTGCTAATTGTAGTTACGGGTGAAGTTGGGGTGCAAAGTGAGCTTGAACAGTGGGATGCAGCCTTGCCTGTGCTGCCTGTTGTGTTTCCCAGTGCTAGCCAGGATTTCTTTGATTGAATCTGTTTTGTTAGAATCACAACCCCCTCTTCAAGCTGGTACTTGATTTTTGAGTTCCTCTCTGTACTTAGAGCCCTCTCCCCTGCAGAGTCATTAACAATGCCTTTTTGCTCATCTGCCAGAGGCTTAAAATACATCCGTGGCACTGGCTACTGCCACATAGTGCCTTTTTTCTACTGCTTAGTGTGTTCTGGTGGTCTAAAAATCCACTGCTGAAATAAGTGGATTCTCACACACAGAGTAAGGTGAACACATCATTTAGTCTTATTCAGGGAAACAGATTCCAATTGATCAGGCTGAGTTTCTGCTTTAATGTTCTTTTAAATATTGTTAGTGGGCAACTTGCAATCTATTAGAGAAATGAAAATTTGGTGGTTTTTTTTGTTGTTGTTGTTTACTCTTAATATATTGCCAGATCCCAGGACTGTAATGGTTTGCCTGATTCATTATCTTTTATTAGCAGTAAGCACAGTACCCAGCTCTGACTCTGAGGCTATAGAGCATGTTACTTCAATAAATGTACATGAATATTTTGAAGCGTAAGGATTTCTCAGCATTACCAGATAAGGAATTGTCCAGTTTCCATCTATATGTATATATAAAAAGCCTGACCACTTCCCATAGTCATAATCCTTGGATTTATTACTGCTTTGGCATTATTAAAGAGGGGCTAACTCCTTTTTTGGGAACAAACATAGGGAGAATGTGGTTTAAATGTTAATAGCTTTTAACTCCACATTATGTGGTTTGTTAACATTAATATTTAATTTAATGCAGTCAAAAGATTAATGCCTATGTTTACTTCCAAAAAAAAAAAAAAAGCGAAGATGCTGCAGGACAGTTATCCTGCTCTGCTGTGCTTTAGAAAATATAGCTGAGGAAAATCCTAATGCTGCAATTGTACAAATACACTGTTCCTTCCCTCACCCCTCTTGAAATCTATCCATTCTCTCATTGCTTATTCCTAAAAATAAGCCATAGGGTTGTAATGGGGACACTGATTAAATATTCTGCTCTGTAATTTATGCAAAAGTGAATCCCAACAGGAATCAGGGACTCTGAAAATCTGTTGTGAAATAATTATCCTGAATGACATTGTAGAAATGGTCCATGAGGATGTTGTCAATAATACATTACATAAAATCTGTTTGAAATAAAACTTGAAAATTACATGATATTCAAGGGAACCTGAAAGAATTATCAGTAAACAAATTTAATCAGCTTGATGTTATGCATACCACTCAACCTCTTATTACCTGATCATCTAGGTTTTAGAATGCTGTGGGGAATTGAATGACAATTAATGCGAAGATAAAAACTGTAAGAGCTTGTGCAGTGGCTGCAGGACTACCTGATTCTCGTATTATTTGCTCATCTCTCTTCATCTGCATTCATTTCTTGCTGCTACAGAGTTTGGTGACACTCACTGACGGTGACCTAGCTGTTTGTTGTATCAGCCTTTCCTCTAACAAGAAGGCACTTGCTAATGAAGAATGAACCTGCTTGAAAATGAGATGATTCCAATACTTCCCACATACTGTGAAATGGTTATGCCAGTGTCTAGGCGTTGCTTGTTGTAATATCTGAACAGCATTGTGACAGTCACATGCAACATAAACTACTTGTGCAGTCATGTCCAAACTCATTGATGTTACTTGATGTAAAAGCCAGGGCCACGGTGAACTCCATAACAAACCAGTGCAGAAAAGTTGGGATTTCATTCAGCTTCACTAATGTCAGTGGAAGCCTTGCTACTGACTTCATGAGGAGAAACAGGATCAGAAATTTATTCACCTGAAATCTGTTCCCAGGCTGCCAGTTTCCCATAACTTTGTGGGGACATCTCATATAGCTAAATGCGTAAGAGGACTCTGCCAGTTTCAAAACTTTATTTTAGTAATCAGCAAAAAAGTGCAGACTTAAGTGGTACATTTCTGATGTTTCCAATCTTCAGTAATGCATATGCTAGCACTCAAGATCCCACTTTCTCGCACTTCTACACATGCGTTTCTTAGAGGGAATTTCTGTTTTGTATTGAATGTATTTGAGTGAAATCATCCACTACTAGAAGTGTGTTGTGATGTCCATGTGTAAAATATGACTTGCCTCCATTCATTCTTCTTGAGCATTCAGATAAAAATAATGCCAAGAGGAGCTGCACTCATTCACAGAGGTAGCCAACTTCATCTATAGTTTTTCTTTCTGGTGAGTTTATGCCAAGGTGGCAGAAATACAGCCTGATGCCTTTTAAAAAAGGATGCCTATGAGCAGGGGAAGGGAGAGGACCATATGATAGACATTAAATGTATAGTTCTGCCCAAAGACTACATTTCCTTTAACAAGTCACAATAGAAATGACATCTGCTTCTGTGTGTGAGAGGTATATCCAGAATTTTAAGCTTATAATCATGAAGCAACTCTTTTTCCTTGGCTTTTTCCTTATAAAATGTATTACGATATTTATCCATTCAGTGGGGGCTGGCACTGAGTTAATTACATTTGAGCAATAACGTAATAGCAAGGTGATGCCAAGTCAAAGGGTCTATAATGAAGATCCTGTAAGTGACGCCTTCATTGAAGATATTAAAAGATTCAATTCAAGTCTTCTGGCCTGACTAGGTGGTGTCCAGTACATTTTATCAGTTCTTTAACTTAAAGGAACTATTGGACATAAACTGTTTGGATACGTTGCTGGAATATCCTGAGACCATATTCATGGTCTGAATTTTTGGATAGACCTGTGTGGTGCCAGGAGTGGGACTCACTGATCCTTGTGGGTCCCTCCCAACTCAGAATATTCTATGAGTTAAGGGGAAGTTGTAGTAATGAAAGAAAAATAAGATCTTCTCCATCTGTGCTTTAGCTAATAAATTTCTCATATGTACCATAGTTTTTGCCTGATGCCACAACAGCATTTTGCTGGACTCCACAATTTAAGTTCAGTTTTTCTTTTCCTCGTGTCTCAGTTGTCTCAACAGTGGTGAAATGAATCTGGGTTGCTTTATGCAAGTGGCTGTGGTTTCATTACAATAGTTCCAGTTGCTTTGCAAAGCAATAATGATTTCTGAAATAAAGGGCAGTATTTTATTATGGAGATGTGTTGTTCTGATTTCTTTTTTTTTCAACTTGAAACATCTTTGTTGCCAGTTAGATGACCGTGGAATGTGCGTTCTACTTTACTCTTAAAAGAAGTGATATAACATTTGGGAAGTTTCTTTTCTTGATGTGGAAAGTTGTGGAAGTTTCTTCTGCTGTAGCATGATAGTATATGTTTAAGGGACATCTGTCCGTATTAAAATTGTGTACTAGTCCAGAAAAAATAGTAATCAAAACTACAATGTTCACTAATGTGAAGTTTTTCCTTCAGGTCTCTTCACCATTTCAGTTCTGTCATCTTCCAAGTTAAATGGGTTTGTTTTTGCATCACTTTATCTGAGACACAGGAAAATTATAATGAAAATTAAGTAGTCAAGTAAAGTATCTGTTTTTTATATTCTCATAATAAGAGAGCTGTAGTTAATAGCATTTTATTTATGTTTAAATAAACTTACTTCAGGCTGGAAACAAATGAAATTGAGAGACAGAAGGTACATTTTATTACCAAGATGAAGTATCCTAACCCCTGTCTGAGGGAAGATGACAGAACTAGCTAGTATTAGGAGGAGACAAGATCTGGGTTAGTTATGGTTGTATCTCCTCAAGAGATGTCTTTAAATACTTTATCTCTTCAAGTGAATCTGATTCAGTTAAGCACTGTGATCTGCTGAAGGACACAGTAATGAACTGTTCAAGAAGATACATGTAAGGGGTGACAGGACCACAAGAATTTAAAACCAGTTTATTAATGAACTACCAGCAGAATAACTGGATATGTTTTAAAGGATTATCATGGCTTATTTTAGCATGGGTTAGGGAACAAAAACATTTAAAATCAAGAACACTGTTTCACATAAAGTGGGATAACACAAATTAGAACACAGTTTGTCTTCTGAGGTTTTGATTTAATGTGAATTTGTACCTAAGTATGGCAGAAAATTGGTGCCTGATTGTTGTAATTCTAAATCATAATGGTCAAAATGCAATGAGTTAACTATATTTCCTTGCATATGCTAAGGGCTATAAACTAAGCTGTTGCAGATTTGTGCGCAGTAAGAAGTCGCCTAAAACTTGCCTGTAGTCAGTGCAAGAACTGAATTGTCAAAAACCCATATGGGAACGAGAACCTCTAGAAAGGCTCCCTGATTTAACTTTTTTTTTCCTGAAATGATTAGGCAACCCACTTTCTATAGAGAATGTTTTTTAATTGTAGGCCAGTGCCTACACAGATGCTGTTAGTTTCATCAGTGCAGTTTTTGTCAGGTGTGTAGTTAGTCTTAATCCTCTGTGTTGTTTTGTGTGTCTCCTTCATTTGAAAAATACAGACCTTTAGGTGTATTGTTGAGCTGAAGCTTCTGAAATCCACAGTTTCAGATGTATGGTGAGTTCACTCTTTAAACATGTACTTTAGTACAAATAGCATTTTATAACCCTAATGTCAAATTTCCTATGCTGCTTTCAGAATATTTTGTTCAACATGATGGAATACACAACAAGACTGGAATCCTTGTAGCTATAAAGTGTGGAGGGGTAGATAAAGGTAGCAGGATGGCACTACATGTTTGTAATGCAGCTACCCTGCTAAATTATGTGAAGGAAGAAGAGAAAATCAGTAATGGTTTGCATTGCTACCACTTTGGGTGGTGATTATGTGAAGTTACTCTGTTTTCCTTTTTTTTTTTTTTTTTTTTTTATGGTTCTGATCTTGATAACTCTAAACTTCTGCTTTTCTAGCTGTGGACTTCATTAGTTTATGATTTCTGTCTTGTTCTGCAAGGTCAGGCAAGTGGCTAGTTTATCTAGGTGATGGGTAAGACCTTACTTGCCCTTAGCCTTGCAACTTACTCCTCTCCATGGCTGGATGTTATATGATAGTTGCACTCTTCCTTATGTTCTTGAAAGGAGAGATTAGAAAGGAGCATGTGTTTGGCTTTTTTCCTGACAGTCTTGTTTATAGGCAGTCCTGATCAGCTGGGCAAGAAAAAAAAAAAAGGAATTTTAGTGAATCTGATGTACAGACAGTGTATAAAAGACTGGAGAAATGACATGACACGTTTATTGGTTTTGGTGGGGAAAGCATTAACCTTACTCATAAGAGCTCATATGCTGCTGTGTTTTGGATTTGTGACTAAAACAGTGTTGATAACATGCCTGTGTTTCATCAGGTAATGAACAGTGTATGCAGAGTGACAAGTTCTATTTTTGCCCCTTGCTGTGCCCAAACGTTGAGGAAGCTGAAGAGTGCCCAGAAGCTGGGAGGGGACACATCCAGACAAGTGACTTCCAACTGGCCAAAGGCATATTCTATCCCACATGTTGTTGTGGTGTTGTGCTTAGCAATAAAAGCTGGGAAAAAGGGGTAGGTGCTTAGAATTGCGATGAAGCTCTGTCTCAATGAAGTAGCTGAACACCTGACTGCTGGTGGGAAGTGCTGAATGAATTCCTGATTTTGATTTGCTTGCACATGCAGCTTTTCTTTACCTATTGAACTGTCTTCATAACCACCCACGAGTTTTCTCACTTATATCCTTCTGATTCTAAGGGAGTGTGGGACTGCCTGCGGCTTAGCTGCTCTGCTGGGGTTAAACTACAACAAGGAAGCTAACAAACACTCAAAGTCCTGATCCCACCTTTGCAAGATTGCAGACCCAGGGTGTGAGTGAATCCGCATTTTGAGTCAACATTGCAGGCTGTGAGGTGGCACCAAGATTTGGAGATACCTCCACAGATTTGTTTGTTGCATACCTTGTCCAATGTGTTTGTCCAAATATATTTGTCCTATTTTTGATCTTCTTAAAGATTATATAAAACTGGTACTGGCTTAATCTTTTACTCTTGTCAGACCTATATCATATCACTCCTTCAGTGACCAGCTGGAATCTATTACTTTCAGCAGTCTGTAACCAGAGAATACATTGTCCTTTTCACATTATCTGTTTGAAACCTCAAATAAAAAACAATATCCAGTCAATCATAACTTATTCATTCTGGAAAAGCTGTGTTGATCCTGCTTATTAATGCAGGTCTAAAGTATTCAGTAAATCTTTGTTCTTAGCAGGTGTTTGAACAGGCTGGCAAATCAAAATGTATGTAGATTTGTTCAATAATAGTCCACCATTACTTGACCACTTCTATGACAGACTAATATTTCTCCAGCAATTGTCCTTTGTTATCTCTGCTTTCTGGCCTATATGGCTTAAATGATAATACTGTCTGTTTTCCTTAAAATAACAAGTGCATTTCAGTAGTAAGGTGAGCAGTAGGTTTTTTTTTTTTTACATCTATATTTGTTTATGTATTTGTGTGCATACATAAAGAATATATGTAGTAGGTTTGAATGTGAATGTTAGTATACATACAGACACCTGGATAATGAATGGTAGAATATCTGACTTGAAAGGGACCCACAAGGATCATCAAGACCAACTCCAGGGTCCCCAAAGGATCACCCCACCCTCAAAAATAAATAAATCCCATTATGTGCCTCAGGGTGTTGTCCAAATGTTTGTTGAACTCTGGCAGACTTGGCGCTATGACCACTTGGGGAGCCTGTTCCAGTGTCCATCCACCCTTTTGAACAATGTTTTTCCTGATATGTAGCCTGACCTTCCCCTGTTGCAGAATCACAGAACTGTAGGGGTTGGAAGGGACCTCGAAAGATCATCGGGTCCAACCCCCCTGCCCAAGCAGGTTCCTCAGAGCAGGCTGCCCAGGCAGGCATCCAGACAGCCTTGAATATCTCCAGAGAAAGAGACGCCACAACCTCCCTAGGCAGCCTGTTCCAATGCTCTGTCACCCTCACGGTGAAGAAGTTCTTTCACATGTTAGTGCGGAACTTACTGTGCTCTAACTTGCAGCCATTGCCCCTTGTCCTATCCCCACAAACCACTGAGAAGAGGTTGGCTACATCCTTCTGTCCCCCACCCCCAAGATACTTATATACTCTGAGGAGATCCCCTCTCAGTCTTCTCTTCTCCAGGCTGAACAGACCAAGGTCTCTCAGCCTTTCCTCATAGGTAAGATGCTCCAGGCCCCGTATCATCTTTGTGGCCCTCCGCTGGACTCCTTCCAGGAGATCCCTGTCTTTCTTGTACCGGGGAGCCCATAACTGGACATGGTACTCCAGGTGAGGCCTGACCAGGGCAGAGTAGAGGGGGAGGATCACCTCTCTTGACCTGCTTGCCACACTCCTTTTAATGCATGCCAGGATCCCATTAGCCCTCTTGGCCACCAGGGCACAGTGCTGGCTCATGGTCAACCTGTCATCCACCAGGACCCCCAGGTCCTTCTCCTCAGAGCTCCTCTCCAGCAGGTCGTCCCCCAGCCTGTACTGATACTTCGGGCTGTTCCTTCCCAGGTGCAGGACTCTACACTTGCTCTTATTAAATCTCATTTGGTTTCTTCCTGCCCATCTCTCCAGCCAGTCCAGGTCTCGCTGAATGGCAGCACAGCCTTCTGGTGTGTCAGCCACTCCTCCCAGCTTTGTGTCATTGGTGTACTTGCTGAGGGCAGACACTGTTCCCTCATCAAGGTCGTCAATGAAGATGTTGAACAAGACTGGACCCAGCACTGACCCCTGGGGAACACCGCTAGTCAGAGGCCTCCAGCCAGACTTTGCTCCTCTGATCACCACACTCTGAGCTCGGCCAGTCAGCCAGTTCTCAACCCACCTTACTGTCCATTGCTCTATCCCACACTTTCTCAGCTTTGCTATCAGGATGTCATGGGAGACAGTATCAAAAGCCTTGCTAAAGTCAAGGTAGATGACATTCACCGCTCTCCCCCCATCTACCCAGCTGGTGATGCCATCATAGAAGGCAACGAGGTTGATTGAGCATGACTTTCCCTTGGTGAATCCATGCTGACTACTCCTCATAACCTTCTTCTCTTTCAATTGCTTGGAGATGGCATCTAGAACAAGCTGCTCCAAAACCTTTCCAGGGACGGAGGTGAGACTGACTGGCCTGTAGTTTCCTAGATCCTCCTTCCTGCCCTTCTTGGAGACCAGAGTGATATTGGCTGTCCTCCAGTCTTCAGGCACCTCACCCATTGTCCAGGACCTTTCAAAGATGATAGAGAGCAGTTTGGTGATCACATCTGCCAACTCCCTTAGCACATGCGGATGCATCCCGTTGGGACCCATGGATTTGTGTGCGTTGAGCCCACTCAGATGCTCCCGAACAACATGCACCAGGGGGGAGGCCTCCATTTCCCAGACCCTTTGTCCTATTGCCAGGGGCGAGGAGTCCCAGGGAAGTGTCCTTGAAGCAAAGACTGAAGTAAAGAAAGCATTCAGTATGTCTGTCTGCTCAGCATCTCCCGTGACCATGCAAGGGACCCATGTTATCCCTAGTCTTCCTCTTGCTGTTTACATACTTGAAAAAACCCTTCTTGTTATCCTTTATCTCTTTTGCAAACCTCATCTCTAGGTGGGCTTTAGCCTTCCTCGTCGCGTCCCTGCAGGCCCTGACAACACATCTATACTCCTCCCAAGAGGACAGGCCCTTTTTCCACATTTCATAGACCTTACTCTTCCTTTTGATCTTATTGATGAGCTCCTTGCTCATCTACGTGGGTTTCCTGTCCCCCTTCCCCAATTTCCTATTCTTTGGAATGCACCAATCCTGACCATGGAAGAAGTGCTGCTTAAAAGTAGCCCAGCTCTCACAAGCACCCTTGCCTTCTAGCATCCTATCCCATGAGATACTCCCAAGCAGGTCCCGGAGGAGGTCAAAGTCGGCTCTTCGAAAGTCCAGGGTAGCAATCCTGCTTTTAGCCTTACTTCCTTTGCCTAGTTCCATTTGTAACTCCACCATCTCATGGTCGCTGCATCCCAAGCTGCCCCCAACCTTCACATCCCTAACAAGAGCATCCCTGTTGGTAAGAACGAGGTCCAGGAGCACTCCCTGCCTCATTGGCTCCTCCACCACCTGCGTCAGAAAACTGTCCTCAACACATTGTAGGAACCGTTTGGACTGCTTGTGCCTGGCTGAATTGCTTACCCCGCAGATGTCTGGGTAATTGAAATCCCCCATGAGGACCAGCACTCATGATTGTGAGGCTACTAGCAGCTGCTCATAGAAGCCCTCATCGACTTCCTCCTCCTGATCTGGAGACCTGTAGTAGATCCCCACCACCATGTCTCCCATACCAGCCCACCCCTTAATTCTTACCCACAAGCTCTCCACTTGTCCTTCACCCTCCCCCAGCTGGAGCTCAGTGCACTCTAATTGTTCCCTCACGTAAAGGGCAACCCCACCCCCCCACTTCCCCAGCCTGTCTTTCCTAAAGAAGACATAGCCCTCCGTGACTGCATTCCAGTCATGTGAGCTGTCCCACCACGTCTCAGTGATTGCAACAAGATCGTGGCCCCATGACCGAACACAGATCTTGAGCTCATCCTGTTTATTTCCCACGCTCCGTGCATTGGCGTACAGGCACTTTAGGGAAGCAGCAGGTGCAGTTACCCCTGGGGGGATGCAAGAAGAAGATACTAGATGGGGAACTGGGGACACTACCTTCTCTGAGGAGCCCTCAGACAATCCTATGGGAGAGCTCAGAAGTTTTTCCCTGTCTTCAACAGTGACAGCAGTGACAACTTCCCCCAGCCCTTCTCTGTCACCTTTAGCTTCCCTCCCTTCCCCCCTCAAACCTAGCTTAAAGCCCTGGTAATCAGCACAGAGAGCTTGCTCCCCAAAACATTTGTGCCCCACTTGCTCAGTTGGTATCTGTCTGTAGCCCACATACCCGGTCTCTCAAAGGACGGCCCAAGATCAAAATACCCAAATCCCTGGTCCAGACACCACCCCCTCATCCAGTCATTTACCTGTCCTGTTCTGCTCCTTCTATCTGCATCCCAGTCACCCAGCAGGAGGACAGAGCAGCTTAAAGCTGTTCCCTCAGGTCCTATTGCTGTCACTAGAGAGAAGAGATCAGATCAGTAATAAAAACATATATAAATACAGGCACATTTAGATGAACTTAAAGAGAGTCTATTGCTGTAAGCACTTAATGGTTTACTTTATCAGTGAAATTAATGTGAGTAAAATTTCACGGTAGTAATTTTTTTATGAAGGTTTACAACATCAGTCCATGAATTTCCAGGAAATGCTTAAGGATAATTAGGATGACTGTGCTGAAAAATGGAAATCAATGCCACCTGTAACAGCTGGTCATAGCCTCCATTATCTGTGGAGTGAGGTTTTTACGTTTTATGCATGTATATCTCCAGTTAAAAGCAGTCACAGGGAGAATGAATGTTAGAGTCCCAATTGCTTGACTTCAGCTTATGATGTATGTTGTCAGTTGAAACAGAAGTGAGTGTTTTAACTGGTGAAGTCTTCTCAATTTGTGGGAAAGCTTGCTAATTTTACTGTTGGTTCCGTTGGTTTTTAAAAACAACACTTCCAGTGTTAGTTGTGCCATTTTGCCTTTTAATAAGAAAAGTCTAAAACAAATGCTTCAACTAAATGAACAAAAAATCTCTAGCATTTTCATACCAGCACTGGCAATAAGTCTGTGGGAGTTCTTAGGGAAGGAGATGGAAGTTTTCATTCAGAGCTGAACTACTGTTCGTTGATTTATAGCCCAGTTTCCAAAATGGAATGGAGAAAATATTTTGTTCTGGGAGAGCAGAATTTACTAGTGGATGCAAGTGTAACTTCAGCAAAATATGATCGTATTGGATGTGGCAATATCATAGTATTGTTTTGCTGGCAATTAGATTCCAAACTGGCAGGGATGTATGAATATAATACTCAGTTACAGTACTGTGGTGCTTTAATGCCATCTGTCAACAGTTTGCTCCTTATGCCACAGCATGTGTATCTTGGGAGGGAAAAAAATGATTTAATAGAATGAGTGAAGAGGTAACGCGCACCAAATTGTATTCCACTTCTTCAACAAATGCTGTCATTTATGGAGTTCATGGTATAAACAAATTTAAACTTTGAAAGCCCCACAAGCTGCATTGTCTCCTGGTTCATGTGATATATTGTTCAGATAAATAATAATATATACTGTTTGAGACCTCTATGATCTAAGAATGCTTGCTAAACTTGATACATATGTAAAAATAAATAAATAAAATGTTGTTAATTCCTTTCTGAGTTGCCATGTGTCTGAAATAATATGTTGTAAATGGAACAATCCTACCTGTATGTGGATTTTACAGATGACCATGGAACCCTTGGCCTTTGTTTGTCCACTTACCAGGTGAAGTAATAGAATTACGATTGTTCATGATGATTTTATTATGTTCTTCATGAGTATTTTAAATACTACAGAAATTTGCTATCAAATGGGCAATTGTTATATTTATAATAATGTATATTTTATAATGTATTTGGTTTCCTAACAAACTGTATGACATTCTTGGGCTACTGGCTATAACAACACAACAGTGAACTCATGAAGATGAATTTGATCTAAGCAGGATGGAAGATGGAACAGCTAACAAGGCACGTATGGATAGAGAGATGTCCTGCTTATGGATTATAAGAATATATATATATTATATAGATAATACAGATTGCAGCACTAAGGTGAAGTCACCAAGGTCCTACATGGAGAGCCTTTTGTAAATAATCTTGATGTAAGATATGTTTTAGGATGACACACTGATGATAAAATTAATAACCTCTTAACAATTAGGCCTTTGTACTTAAGAGGAAAATATGTTGGAAGAAGAATCTGTTGTGGTGACTACATGATATCAGTCTGTCTCTAATCTGCAACTACCAATGAATATATTTAACTTAATAATACGAGTAGTCCCACTGAAATCATGGAAGTGATTGATATGCATGTAAAAATGTATGTGAATGCTGTCTAGAAGCCCAAAATTTATACTTGCATATGAAGAACTGTATTATGAATTTCACCTAACATGTCAGATTCTAGACTGTCTGCTTCCAAAATAATTAGACAGTTTCAACTTGTTTCCAAATCTTATTTCTAGCTTGGTTTTGTTTCTACCAAACACAAAAGCAGGCACAGATTGTGTCAAGTCTTTATTGAACTACAAAAGATGAGGTTCCAGTGTCTAGTGGTGGTGGTGGGGATGAAATTTTGACTTACCAGTGGTTCTTTTTTTTGTTTGTTTGTTTTTTTTTAATCTTGAATAGAAAGCTTAGTTTTGTATCTGGGAAATGTAATCATGTAATTACTAACTGAGGCACTATTTATAAACAAATGAGTCACTGTAAAAGCATGTGATAGGATGGTATCTTATTTATGGAACAGATCACTGTTCCATATAAAAGACATATAAGTATATTGAAAATGGATATACAAAATGTCTGAATGTTTATGTGAATTTGAGCTGTAAACAATGGTCAATAGCTGTTTGTTTATATTAAAAACAGCAAAACCTTGATGAAACCTACTAAATGTATAGCCTAAGGGTGGGGTTAGAATTGAGAAATACAGGACACAAAACATACGGAATGATCAAATCTCGCTTTGAATTCTGTTCATATATAGCTTTCTCCAGATTGCTTCTCTCTTCCACAACATGAATGGCAATTTAGATCCTTGGCTTCCCCTTTGGGGGAGGAATATATTAGAGTAGATATTACCATTTTAAACTAGAACAAATTGTGAGTCATTCTGAAGGCTTTAAAGTAAACACCTTTGTGTGAAAGCAGTGTTTGGGTGGGAGAAAAACTCTATCCTACTGTTTGTTGCTCAGATGATTCTACTTGAACAGCAATCCCACTGATCTGGGTTGCTTCTATTCTTTGTCTGTCAGGTAGTTTTAAGATGTGATTTGTTTGCTTGTGTCTCTTTTTGTGTTGTTTTAAGTAGCAGCCTAGAGACTGGAGAACAGAGCTGGCAATGTTATAGCTTTGGGCACAACACTTGTAGGAGAATATGCTGTCAAGCTAAAGTGAATTGGGAATGAATATGGGGTCAAGTTTTCTACAGAGTAAGGCAAAGCTGGCTTGTGAAAACAAGGGAATTGGGTGGGTGGAGGAGAGAAAAAAAAAAACAAACACAGCAAAAGACGTTGATACAGGCTACAGGAAATGCACAAAAATTGTTTCAATCGAAGGAGGAGAAAGCTGCTGAGGCAGAGGAATTAATGGCAATGCATTACTAGTAAGGAAACCCACTTAAGAAAGTGTGTGTGGGGGAATAATGAGAAACATGGGGTTAATTTCTTGAATTAAAAGTCCAGATTTTCCACCTAGTGAGAAAAAATATAAACTGTGGATACTGCCTTTCATTTCCAAAATAGTTACTCACATCATTCTGCTTGGGAAGCTATGACACGGGTGTTCCACTTTTTGAGTATTTTCTGCAATGCATCCAGCTCCTGGGTAGGTAAACTGACTATTGCTAAAATGTCTCGAAGACTTTCTCTGTTTCCTACTAGCTTACTATGTTTTTTATAGTCATAATTGTTTGGAAATATTTGCTTAGGAAACAGTCACTCTCCCCTCTTCATGACTAGCTCGGGAGAAAAGTTGTTGGCATCCAGCAGTGTTTTGGGAATTTTGCGTAGGCCCCAGTATAGAGCATGCACATCTCCACAGAGCAGAATGGTCTCATTGTGGTCAGCGATGCACTCTTCAGATGCTGACCATTTGCTTACCCTGTTCAGAATCCTGCTAACCTGACTTGCTGATAAATTCTCATGGGTTGTTCTGGTTCACCAAACAAAGAAACTAAGGTGAATAGCGGGGCAAAGTAGGTAGTTGTCTCATATCTGGATGTTGTCGTAGTGTGTAATATTGATATGGGAGGAATAAATTCCTTAGGAAAAGGATAGTAACATTGCAAAAAGGCCACTAGCCTGTAATACATGAGAAAATGAATTGGTTAAATAAAACATGACAAAATAGTTGGTAGCTGAAGTTTAGTTTTGCTTCTGAAAGGTCAGGTTTGATGCTTACTGTTACCAATTGTCCTGGCTTTGTTTTTATGATAAAATCTGTGCCTAGATTTTATTTTATTTTTTGGTCTTGATCAAAAATGCTATTTTTTTTTTTTTAAGTAGACATAGGCTTTAACACTAATACTTCAGTATGAAAGCTCAAAAAGTGAATCCTAGAACTTGAAATAAAAGCTGGCAAATAGAACTTGTCATTATTTTCAAAAATTAGTTGCAGAAATATTTATTTTGATCTTTACTGTTTTTTTAGTTATAGGATCTTCTAATTAAAACTGACAGGGAAGCCTTCTCATATGTTTGTGGCTCACTTAAAACATCAGAACCTTTTTAGGGAAAAGAGTTAGGTCTGAAGCAATGTTGGAGATATTTTGTAGTAGAACCTAAACTAGAGTCTCAGTGAGAAAGTAACTGTGAATAATTCCTCTTGACCCCCTCTCCATACAAAGGCTTGCTTAGGTCACTCCCCTGGGTCAACCTCTGTTTCGTCTTTGAATCAAAGCATTGCCAGCTTTAGCAAGGATCTTGTTTTTACAGCAACTATGTTAATTGAATAATTTGTATATAAAAAAGCTGTCAGATTGGACTCTTCTGGCTAATATCTGCCCTGGCATTGAAGAATAGGAACTTGAATTGGACTTCAAAATTGGTATGGGTACTACATCTGATGGAAAACTTGTTTGTCACTTGTCTACTGGTTATCAAGCCACAGATGGCTTCATCCATCCCTGTTTCTGTTCCACTTGGGTAAAAGCATCAAAAGCTTCTGGATTTGACTCAAGACTGAACAAATGAAGTGAAAGACGTAGAATTTCTGGAGGGGAAAAAAGAAAGGATATCACTTGTTTTCACAGCCAGCTGTTTTGGCAATACTAGTTTCCATGGCTCATGCTGGACTTGCTGTCCCATCACTGCTAATAAATACATTATTCCTTAGGGCTGACAACCTGTGATCATTCATGATCATGACTTCCTCCACGTTGTTTTCAATGATGACACAAATGGCAGGTAAAACCTATGAAGTTATAAATTTAAGTATTTGAATTCCACTCCAATTTAAATGTTATTTTTTATAAACTTCTGCTATGAAGGTATTTTTTCTCCCTTGTAAGTAATGAAGCATCCTCCTGTTGAGGTTGCTACATCTCTGCAAGTTACTGTGACTGACAAGTCAGATGATTTGTAGCTAAATGGGAAAAGGTGTCAAAATTGATGTGAGAATACCTTTTCCTCCATTTTGCAACCGTATTGTTACTTAGGCTGGGCTTCTGTTGCTGTCACACAGTGGGACTGGGCAGGGACAGCAGTTGAACTGCCGGCCTCACTCAGACCATTAGGGCAAGTCTCAGGTTTGTTACCTTTCTTTACACTGGTACTGTAGCAGCACTGAAAGAAGTTCCAAGTCTATTATCACAGGCAAAATATCTCCTGCATCCAAACCACGCCTATTGGAGCCTGAGGCTGACTGTCACCACAGCTCAGTCTTGAGGTAACTTTTTGCCTCTCAAGCAATCAAAGGCCAAGCAGTTTTTCTGTTAGCTCTGGAGGTTTTTGCCACTTGGTATAGCAAGTAGGATGGTAAAACCTGGGGGAGGGTATAAAGACACTGAAAGAAAAAGCTTCAAGTAGATCTTGACAGATGGTGCTTGAAAATGAGTATCTCTTTGGCACCATGAATGCTCCCTGAGGGGTTCTTCGTTCTCCGACTCTTTCTCTTTCTTTTTTCCCTTCACTTGCTCCCTGACACTTCCCTTCATTTGTGGTAATTTAAATGAAAGCGCAGAAAAGGCATATTTGGTTTTAATATGTAAAGAGCTACTCCTGGGTTTGAAGCAGCCATTTAACATGCAGGATGAGTGAGGAGAGAGATGGAGACTGGGGCTGCTGGCTGTCAGTTCCTGCCACAGCAGTTGCTGCCATTGCTTGGCTGCTATCAAAGATTCATCGGGGGGAAGTCGCTGCTTTGCAGACAAAAATAACAGATGGTTGTTCATGTTTGCCTTACTCCGGGGGCCTTGCCACAATACATGAGGTCCAAGAGAATTTGCATTACCGGGGGTGGTTGCTTTTTGTGTGTGTTCATGCATATTTGAACAGATTTTTTGTTTTTGGATTTCATAAACTTGCTAATGAGTTTAATGATGAACCTATAGATTTCCTGAGATGGTTACAGGATGTGTTGGTTTTGAAGCGAGTTTTAATTAAATTTTCCAGCACTCATCCACAATTTAGTGCTGTTCTGTTGCAAAACAAGCTTCTTACCACAGGTGGCAGGGCATGGATGTGACTCAGGAAAAAAAAATCTCTATTTGTGCCAACCCAAATAAACATAGTCCATTTTGGAAAAATACTTATCACATTATTTTTGTCTTCAAAAAAGTGAGTACGACGTAGTCAAAAATAAATGCCTGTTTGTGTTGAAGGCAAATAAGCCAGAAGAAAATGAACTTCAAAGATTTAAAAAGAAAAAAAGTTGATGAAATTGAATTGAAAACATCTTTACCAAGAGGTTCAGTTACTTAAAACTTAACACTAAACTCGTCAAAATCAGGTAGCTCTCAAATACCAAGAAATATGTTCTTTGGTCTTTTTGTCATCTTGTTATTTTATGGTTTCCTGTTAACGAGATCTCAGTATTCCAATTGCTATACAACTCAGTCATTGTTAGGTGTCAGTGAATGTATCTGTGAAGAACTGGCATTGCAAAGGAGAAAAGCTGTTAATGATTTTTCCCACTATATTAATAGTTTTCCTAGTTAAGATGGTAAGCCTCCTTATGATTTTCTTAGTAGTGCTTCTCAAAATCCCACTTCGGATTCACATGTATTTATGAGCAAATTTTTGAAATGAATATAGATGTGATTAACAGCATAATGTTTTGTGGAGCCTAACAGTGAGGTGGTACTTCATTGTGTACACACTTGAGTAGAGATTTCAACTCTTACACATTGTTACATTCTATTGTTACAACTGTACATCCAAAATGTTGACATTTTAGGTTCTAAGCCACTGGAATCTGCAGTGCTTGGCTGAATTTATTAAATGGGAAGCTTTAGAGCTGTTAAAAAATCTCAATACTTCAACAGAGAATTTCCTGGAAAAATACATAGTGTTATCATTTTACATGACATTTAAATTTTTTTCAAAGTACTTGTACTATGCTGAGGTTACTACTGATACAGGCTAAGAGAGAAAAGAATTTTGCTGATAAAGCTTGGCAGCTTCATCAACTAAGGCTGGTAAATAGTGGAAGCAAATATAATAAAGATGAGGGGAAAAAAAAGAAAAAGTTGGCAGACATCTTGAATCCCAGGAAAATTCAAGTAATTTTTAGTGAGTACTCATTCAATTCAAATACTTTTGAGTACTTTTTGAATACTTTTGAGTACTTTTTCAAAAGGGAAATGTGTTTGGAAGTAGAGTGTACAAAACTTCTGCAGTTTAAACAACCAGAGTTCCCTTTGCTCTATCGCAGACAAACACATGGGCATAGTTTAGAACTTAGGTTTCCAGATTTCATGTCTCTGTGGAAATGAGACGTGTTTTGCTCCCTTATGGTCTCTGTAGTAACCCATGTTTGGCTAAAAAATTTTGCCATTTTAATGGAAGAGGTCTTACTTCAATTGACAGATTTGTTTAAGGAAAATAATTTCTATCTTCTCTTACACTTCCTGTGTAACCTGTGATACATTCTTAAACTTCTGTTTTAGTATTCCTATACGTAATATTGAGAAAGCAGGCAGAAGGAAGATGGCTTTTTTTTTTTTTTTTTTTTTTTTATGAAGGTGAACTCAGTTTCTGTTTCATGGTAATGCTACATTATTTTGAGCTGTCTTTGAATAATTGACAGCAAGAAAGTAGTTGTTAAAAACCTTTGTGTAACTGCATTGTTTAAATAGTTGCCATTATGACTATAAACTATAGCAACTTGGGTGCTTTCTGTCAAGAGATTGGGTGGAAAGTAGATCTTTGATTATGGACTCTTGTCTCCAAAATGACTGTACATTCTGACAGAGGTGACTACTGCCAGTATGATTTGTGGCAGCTGGGGGAAGCTTGTCAGATTTCAGAGTAAATCGTTCTCTGCTTGTAACTTAATGAAGTTTCTTACGCTTCGGTCTCTGAAGGTGATTCAGAAAGTGAAGCAAGGAGGGAGTGATGGCATGGTTTGCTTCTGATTCTTTTTTAATTGATTTGTTTTTTTATTGATTATTGATCTCTGCATATGTCCCCAGTGGCAGATGCTTACCAAAAGCCAGAGGATAAGGTAAATGTATTTATTGCTGGATTTCAATTTATCCTACAATGTAGTTTCAACAGTGTAATGTGTTTAGCAATAAATAAATAAATAAACAGAAGGATTTTTGACTCACTCAAACAAGTAGACTTTGACCTCCAACCAGGTTAAAATACTTGGATGGTTTATTGAGCTAATAGTGAGTAAGAGTTTAAGAAGGTCCTCAAATGTAATTTAGAAAAGAGCAAGCAAGTGAAAAATGATTTATGTTGAGTAACTTAACCCCAGTTTATATGGGTTATTTATAGATAAAATATATATTATGGAACTGTTGAAAATGGGGAGTGAACTTGATTGTGAATTAGGATTTTTGTTAGTTAAATTAGATTCCAGCATTGGAGAAATGAATGGTGGATTAAAAGTCATATTTGCAACATACCACAAACTTCAATTTGCTAGGTATAAATACACAGGTAGTCAAGAAACCAACTTTCAACACGTGTTTCTTGACAAAGTGCTGCACACAGTATTGGAAGCATGCAAACACCATGTAACATCTAGCAGTTCAAGGAAAAAGCTTAAATAATAGGACAAAAATGGAGGCAAAAAAGGGAATGGAATTGTCCCACAGAAATAAAACATCAATACATGTGTACCATTGTTTTAATGTAAAAGCATGTTTTCAATATTTCCCTGATAAAAGAGTAGTGTGTTTCACTACTCTTGAAGTGCTATGGTTTCAAAACTGCATAAGAACTCATTAGGAAGTGACTGATGTTATAGTGTTAAGAACCTATTTCTTACTGAATGGCAATGAATGTTTTGCAGTTGCAGGAAGTAAAAGGAAAAGTAATTATAAGGAGACAAGTGAACCTGGATGTTTCTACCTGTTTGAATGAGGTTTGATGTACTCAAGCAACTTGAGGTGTTTAAGCTCAAAAGAAGTAAGCCATTCCTGAGGGGCAACTGAGGTGTTGTAGTGTAAGTTCCCTGAACTGTATACTTCTGACCAATATATAATGTGACAACGGTATAAAGACCATGAAGTGATGCAGCCCATAGCACTCTGGATCAGTGCTTTGTGACAGGCCATCAGGCAGTAATAATTATGGTTTGTATTCACATGTTAATTGGGAGCCCCAAGCCTTAGCTCAGGACATGCTGAAGGTACTAGCTGGGTAGAGTTTCCCTTCTCAAATGAGTTACCAATCTAAGTTGTGACTCTGAGCCAGCTGTACTTGATTAGCTTAACTGATCCACAACTAGTAAGCTGGGAGGAATTTGCATCTTGCCTGTGACCTAGAATAAAATAGGCTGACTTACTGCAACATACACAACATGTTTTGGGCATGGTGGATTCTCTTCAAGTCTGGTCTGCTGTTCTCTGGCTGATCTTGTCTTTTGATATGATCTCCATAAAAGCCATATGTGTTTAATCCAGCTAAAACCAGAAACTGGGAGAGGTTAATGCCAGGTGCTTCAAGAGGAGGCAGAGCCCTCCAGAAGGCAGAGAGAGCAACTTCACAAGCAGTGGAACAAACTCTCGTGGTTGATCTGTGAAGAAAAGCTCTTAAATGTATGTCAGCAGAGCCTGTCTCCAGTCAGTTTGACAAAACCGTGGCCAGTTCAGACTGGGAAAAGGACAAGATCTCTGGTACCAATATGTGAATGGTCAAAACAAGAAAAGCAAGAGATGATCTTAATTCTGCTTACACTGTCAGCTTTGGGTAACAGTGCTGTTGCAATGGTACAACAGTGCCATACCTGTAACATTAATGCTGTATTCTTCCGAGTAAAACAAAGCATGAAATTAGATCTTAATCGGCACAGATGACAGTGCTGGTACTTTCTTTTCTGGCAGAAATTAAGTTCCATAAGCATGTATAGGGGTAGAGCGAAAGGGTATGAACATCACTGCATCTGAGCAGCTTCTTTATTTGGAGGGTAATTAGAGAAAAAATGATTTTATCCTTTAATGTTTAACTTGGCTCCTTACCCCATGTTTTTTAGTAATTGTCTAAATACCACAGAATTACATCTTAAAATGTCCTATGTAGTGTTTTTATGTGTCTGTATAGCAGGAGTGGAAAGCTTGTGAATTTTGGAGAAGTCAACATGATGATGAAAATGATCTTAGAGACCAAGTTAGTTGTTGAATCTGTCAGAGATGACAAATCTTATCCCAAATGTTGTTGTTCTTCATTTTCTTAGTCTTTGGAGACTTTGGTGGAAGATAACTACAGAACACTTGTGCTTAGCAACAACAGACTATGTCTAGGAATCCTTTGCTGGGTTTCTAAACTAATAGTGCAAAGCTAGTGTGCAGATTAGTGGAAAACTATGCAGAAAGTTATTGTGATCAAGGTTATGATGCAGCTAGGCACTAAAAGCTCAGTGCTCTTAATCCTTATACATCTAACTTGTAAGAAAAAAAAGACTACCCTCTTACGTTTCCTACTGAAAAGGTTGTGACACAAATAAGATGAAATAGTAATGAGATTAAAATACTACTACCATAAAGAGGAGCACATTCTCAACTCTTCACCTGAAGTCAAGAAGTTTTATCAAATGTTTTTGAAGCTATTTCAACATAATATCAAATTACCTTTAAGTCTCTATAAATTTTAGGTTTCTGAATGCAAAATAAGATGTTCTTCCCCAAAACAGTGGTGTTCTAATTCATTAAAATCATTGTTTAAGGAATGAAATGTTTTGATAAAGGGGCCAGTCTTGCTATTTTTTTATATTCTTTTTTGATACTTACACTGACTGTCTTGGCCTACTACAGCAATGTAAACCAGTGCTTTTTTCTTTACCACAATTTCAGATGTTGGATGCTTGTTTTCTGAAGATAGAAAGGCAGTTCAAACCACAAGGCATGCTTATTTTGCGTAAGATGTGACTCAAGAAACCAGCCATATTTTCTGGATAGACCCAATAAGAGGGCAGTTCAGAGAAAAAAGGCCTACCCTGTGAATGTTGCTGCTGCTTGCTATACAAGAAATGGTATAAGGAGTTGGTTGTATCTGATTTACAAGAAAATGAAGTTCAGATTATTGTTTTTATACATAGCAGATAACATAGCAAGATGTTATCAGACAATGATGTAAGAAAAGTTCAAAATGTAAACAAAAAGTTCCCACAATAGTGGTACAAAACTTACTGTACTTAACCATGAGAGTGCATAGAAAGGAAATCAAATGAATAGCACTGGACTGACAGCATTTAAAATGACCTAGGTTTACCACCATCTGAATTCTTAATATTTCAAAAAACATCAAATCCAAAATCTAATTTCCCAAGCCTTCCAGCAAAAATCTGGATTTCAAGATGATGTAGAAATCCTTAAGCTTTATAATCCAAATACAGGTAGTAAATTAGTTTAAGCATTGCTTCAATAATCCTGAAATTCTTGCTTGTATTTTGGTGTCCTCAAAAAAAAAAAAAAAAAAAAAAAAATTCAAAACACCCCCACCAAAAAAAAACACTCAACATCACTTGCTCACTCACATTTAAGAATGACTCATCTCGCATTAGAAGAGTTCTTGCTAAGAATATTAGAATACTACTTAATTTGCCTTGTCTTTTGGTATTCCAAAAATTACTGTTTCTTGTGGTTTTCTTGTCATAAATGAACAAAACAAACCTTGTTAAGGGAAGCATGTATATTTGCTTTTACATAACGAATGCACCATGTTTAGCACCCCAAGCAGGGAGAAGTTCCATATGGGACTGAATTTTCATCATGAGAACTGCAATGCCCCATCAGTGGGGTATATGAAAAGAATTCCTTTCACATGCAAAAGAACTGAGAGTCCAGTCTTAGAGCCAATAAACTGTTGTGTGTGTGTGGTGGGGAAGAGCCCTCAGTAGTATCTTCTTCCCCCAACACAGGGACAACAGACAAGTTTAATACTTCCTTCTTTAAAAAAAAAAAAAAAGGGGGGGGTGGGGAGACAGAATGGAAAGCACTGTAAAAACCACCTAAACCATCTAAAGGCAGTCACCAAATTCACTAACAGTTGTAAACTGTTGCAAAATTACCTTCATAGATGTTACTTGTCTTCAAGGCTCTGAAATAACTTGGTCAGCAGATCATTTTTGTTCAAGAGTTCTCTTAAGAATATGCAAATAACATAATAACTCTTTTTTAAAAAACTACAGATATTTATGTAGAACAGCTTTGACGCAGCTCTGAGATCCAAACATTACTGAGTAGGGAAAGCCTGTAGTTTCCCTGCTTTTGCTTTTTGTGGCTCTAAAATAAGGACAGAGCAATTGCTCAATTGCTTTCCTCTCTTGATGACCCTAAAAGGTGGTCAGGTGTTTGGCTATAGAGTACTCTAGGTTCAGATACTACTTGACACTGTTCATTCGTATGTATAACTGTGGTGATAAATGAGAGAGCGTATTCTGAAAAGTTTGCCTAATTTGGTCAGGTTATAACCTGAATGCATGTGGCAGGGATAGAGTTAAAGGCTTTAACTTCCTCTGTCTCTAGACCACCAGATGCTCTTCAATGTGCTAACAAGGATGGGTGGATTAGCAGGTGCTTCATGCAGGAAGGCTAATGAGGTTCATTGGCAATTGGGGATATGAAACAGCAGGGGAGAAGTAGGAAAGATTGGGGTCTGGGAGAGTGGTGGTGGGATTTCTGGCTGAATAAGACTGTCCAATCTGTACAGCAGCTGCTTATTCTTATTCTGAAACTAATAGAAAGTTATATATATATATATATATGTTGTGTGTGTGCTGTTGGTGATGAATAGAGTGTAATTCTTTTTCATGCTTGCAAATGTTAGTGTTTGGATTAATTGCTTTGTCTTCCCCTGACTACAATTCTTACTGTTTGATTGCAATTGTTTGTAATTGTATTACCCATGCTTATTCTGTGCACACTTGGTTAGAATCTTTGTCCTGAGAAATTGTGCCTTACACTGCCAACAACTCACCTTAATGGGATGGACCACAGATGGTGGAAGCTTCCTTTCCAAAGCTCCTCTGCTCCAGCTGGGCTGTCAGGGTGAGTTAACCAGATGAATTTGGTCAGTGCAGCTGGGACAATTGTGATGCTGCAGTAGCTGGTGGAAAGCACCAAACTAGGTGCCAAATCACAAGCTGTTTGGGATCTGCTGATCCTTTATCTCAAAAAATAAAAAACTTAAAATGTTTTACATGCCAAAATATATTTTTTTAATCTGCAATCAAATAAAATTGTTTTCACATAATTCCCTATGCATCTCAAAATCAGACATTCTTGGAAAGCTTCATGTAGATGCAGGAAATTTCCTTGTGGAGAAAGAAGGAAATTTAAGTCATGATAAGGTCATAACATTTAGTTCAACCAAACAAATAGCAATCTGACATGAAGAAAGATTCTCTGTCTGTCTAGTATCTACAATAAGTCTGGTGTGGTCATCTTTGTTTGGATGACAAGAAATACTGTTTTGAAAGGTCTCTAAAGCCTCTGTCTAAGAGGAAGTATGTTTTCAAATAAACAGTGGTAATAGAGACACGTAGCTTCTCTTCTCGGTCATACATATTGCTCTTCCAATGAGACTTGGTCTGCTATATTGGGGCTAAGATTATAGATTTTTACCTCTTGAGAGGAATCATGTTAAAATCTGACTGAATCCAAATGGTTGTATTTACAGATGAATGGCACTCTATTGAGTTTATGTTTAGAAAGCAAAAAATACCTTTGTGAAGAAATAACAGTACATAAACCCAAGAACAGGTTTTGCATTTTTTTTCTACAAAGCACTATATAATGTAAATAGTTATTGTGCATATACACACAAAATACACATGCACACATATTCCCTCTGTACTTCTCTATTGAAGCTATTGTGCAAACTGAGAAGACCTTGAGTGGCAGTTGGCCAGCTAGCAGGTCAGTCGTACTCACATCTTCTTTCTTAGCTTGAGATGTATCAAGTGTTCAGATAAATGCTTAAGTGTGTCTGGGAGTGTGCAGTGGGCAGTAATATTAATATAGATGAATTCTGTGATGGGTTTTTCAACTGGTTCCTTAGGTCTAGGCATTAGAAGCCTTTGTAGGACTTCCTGGTTACAGCTGAGATGCCTAAGATGTTGAGTTAACTCTGAGTAAACTAGTTTGTTTTTAGTGTCTTCTGGTCCAATGATAGTGTTGAGGTGGACAGTTATATAGGTTAGGAATTACACAGGTAAATGCCTCTGATCTAGGTTTTCTCAGGAGTGTGAATGGCTTGAGGTGACCCAAAAGACTGGGGTGACCAACATGAAGAATATCAAGTTGCCATAAGTGACCCAGTTGGTTTGTGTGACCTCTGTGCGGTATGGTGAGAAATGTCTGACTATAAAGACCATGTCTACAGGCACACAGGGTTGATGATGCTAAAGACAACTGACAGTTCTACATTTCCAGTGCCAAGTGCATTGCTGAATAATTCAGTCCTTGTATTGTACATTTCACTTAAAATTTGCTTGGGAAGGGATTTATTAGTTGGCACAGTAACCCTACTACTGTTCTTCTCAGAGTTTGGCTGTAGGAATGCAATAGGGTGTACTTAAGAGCAGAAAAGAGGTTTCTAGGAGACAAACTACCCTGTGGTCCGTCTATTGTATGGTTTAGGATAGAGCAGCTCCAATTTACAGCTGAGAAAAAAAACTGCATTCTCGAATCTTTCACTGAATCTTGTACAGTACTTTCTAACACGTTACTCAGAACATCTATTGTACGGAGAAGCTTTTTAGGCTGCTTGCAAATAATTTTGTACCTCAATGAGAATTTTTCTTTGTGCTCTGTATTGCTGTGAGCTCAAAATTCCACACACCTAATTCTCCTTGTAATGTTCATAACGTTGCAGTAAATTTGGGGCAATTAACATGAGAAAGCAGGCATCTGAATGCCAACAAAGTTGTTTCTATTAATTATCTTTGAACCACAGTTTATGGTTCAAACTCAGTGGGCAGGGAGGGGTGGTGAGGGACCAATAGGTTCCACACTGGAAAGCTTCCTTATGCAAGAACTCAAAGACCTGTCGAATCCTTCCAAATTCCGTGCAATTACTGAAATACATGGTTGGAATTCAAGGCAGTTGACTGAGATCCTTTGGTTCTGAAGGAAAAAAAAAAGGGGGTTAGGAATCTAGGTTAGGGCTTCAGTCTTTGCATGTTTCCTGGCATGTTCTCTTTGATGTGCAGCAAATTGTATGACCCTTCTAGTGCCATCTACATGGTAGAGGCTTTTGAGAAGAGCATGTTCACTTAAGCATATTACAGGAGTACAGCCTGTTTGTTTAGGTCACATTGCCATATTGCTGTTCTGCAAATAGATCTCAACCTACAGTGTAAAGGGGCAGAAGATTGGTCATAAGCACCTTGAGCTGCTTCCCTGATCATAGTGAGATAGTAGTCTTGGTATTTATATGGGTTTACCAAAAGTTATTGAAGTTATTGTCATGTCTTGATGCTTCAGCATTTGACAACATCGGAGCAGTGGTCCTTGCTCCCCATTGTGCAGCTCTGTTGACAAATGTTGGCGAAGATCTTTGAGAGAATGCTGAATAATTACTAGACATGTTTACTTGTTGGTGTATCTCATTAAAAATAATAACCACCACCTCTTTTCTTGCTGCAGTATTTTGCATGTATGTGTGTGCGTGGAATACTTGAATTTTTGACTGAAGAAAATAAGAGCAGAAGAGGGGTGAGAGCCTAGGTTGTGCATAAATTCTGGTTCCTTAGAAGAAAAAGGGGTGTATGGGTGGGGATGAACCAGAATCTACAGTGATGATGACCTTTAATCAAGGATGTTGTGGAATTGAAGTTGGTAGACTTGAAAAGGAGTTTTTATTTTTCCTTTTCTTCTGCTTAGGCTGCATTTGAAATATAACAATACTTCTTAATCAAGACATGGAAGTCTTGCAGAATACCTGCAGAACAGGATGAGAAGATGGTGGACTTGTGCCACTGGCAACAAAAGCCTCTAAGCTTGTACAACCTGGTGGCTAACACAAAACAAGTTCCTACTGCAGTGTTAGGCTAACTGGGTCAGTAGGGCTGCTGTGTTCTTTATCAATAGGGGTTGACTCCTGTGTGTGAGATACAGCTTTGTGTTTAGTGTATAAGTATATAAAGTATCTCAGTTTCTGTAATTATTTCAATTAACAATGTCAGTGCCCAGATATCCTCCAGCAGGTTTTCATACTTGTGTTTTTTTGCTGTCTTAATCTGTCCAACTGGAAGTGTGTCCCTCTCTGACTTTGTTCAGTAAACAATTGAGGAGATAAAATGGAGTTACCTAGTGGTTGCATTTAGCCATCTGTTCACATGGATCCCTGGCTCACTGATTGGCTCTTCAATTAGGTTTTCTTTTTTTCTTTCCAATAAACTTTTATTCTGGTAACTGAGATTTTTTGGAAACACATGGTCATGTCTTCACATATTGTTACAGAACTCACAGGGAACTATATGGTAGCAAATAAAATGGAGTTGAAGCAGCACCTGAAACAGCTATAAGAGGTTAAGGTACACAGAAGTGTGGGGAAAGTGGACAGAATTTTCCCACAGGCAAGTGGAAGATGTTGCGGCTGGGAGACTGGAGAGGAGGGTTATATCCTTCAGCTATAATACTCCGCTGGGCTCCTTAAAGCCAATATCAGTGGCACTCCTTATGCAGGAAAGCACTTGACTTAGCCTCATTATATTCAATTGCTGCTGGCTGAAGAGAGAAGAGCAGAGGTAACCTGCCAGCTTTGAATGAGATAGCTCAGGTGTTAGAAGCAATCGAGGCATAGAAGCACAGAGTATCAGCTGACCTGCTGAGACCAATCTCATTTCTGGAACTGAACTGGTAGCCTGTGTTTTAAATGCAAGCTCAGGTTTTCTGTACTCCAGGCAGTCAGTAGTTTACACTAATCCCCAAATACATGTTTAAGTAAGTGATGGCCAAGCAGCATGATAAACAGGAAAGAAAACAAGGCTTTAGAGTGATTTAAATGACTGAATGACCTGTGTCTGTCTGAATAAATATTTTTACAAGGCCCAAAGCAAGGTTAGACATCTAGGGCTAACAAACCTGTTGTTGTTGAATTGGCAACTACATCTTAGACAGCAGTGACTCCTGGTCACTGTAGCAGATTAGCAACTTGGTGCAACTCAGAGCACACTGCAGTTGTGAAAAGGACCAAGTGAACAGCGGTGATGAACAGACGAATAGCTGTTAGGGATGGAATTGTGTCGTTGCGCACAACTTGGTATAAACAATTTGGTACAAAATTCCAGGCCAGAACTAAAATGCTCTGTGCTTGTTCCAAACTTTGAATGGAACACTAGAACAACAACAACAAAAAAAAAAAAGGTGTGTATGGAAAATCACAATGTATTTGAGGGCTGTTTGTCAGGGGTGGATATTAGGAGCACAGTGTGTTTAGTGTGTCAGCAGGATTAACCAGTATCTTGCTGGTTATTGGTACCTTTACTTGCAGGAAGTTCTATAATAACTTTTTCTTCTAACAGAAAAACATAATAAACATGGCTGTCTGAAAGCTGAAGCCAGACTAATTGAAGTTAAATAAAAAGCAAATTTTTGGTAGGTTAAGTTGATTAACTGTTAGACCAAAATGTCAAGGTAACTGTGGAGTCTGTTTCCCTTAATTCCCCCAGGTTAGGACTAGAAAATATAATTTGATCAAACAAGTTTTGGGTTTAAACGTGCAGGTAATTGGTTAAAACTTCAAGTGTTATCTCAAGTAGGAAATTATATTACCCTGTAATGACATTTTTTAGTTCTAATATGTCTGATCAGTTTATTTTTGAAAATGCATTCTAAGAAGCTATGTTGTAGTGGTGGATTGTTGCATATTTGATAAATCAAGATCAGGAAGAGAATACTGAAGCTCCTTAGAGAAAGGTGTATGGTGTTTGTTTACCTCCTACTGCTGTGCTTTTGAAACACATCTGTGAGCAGAATATTCTCAAGGGATGTTGATAATATATGCCAGGAGCCTGTCAGCCATCAGCATTTTCTCTGCATTTTGGTGAATAAGCTACTTTTCCTTTGTGTTTTCCTGTCCTTCTTGTAACACAAAAATAATCAGAAATCCTCAGCAATGCAGACAATTATCTGGCAGCAGGGGGCCTGGCAGCCCAAGTATACTTTTACGAAGAGAGTTGGCCTTGCCAAATTTTTCACATTTCAGGGAGCTCCGCTCACGCTGTCTGGTTGGAGTACTGGGAGCCTCCTGTGTGCTTTCATCATTCGACCTGTAGATAACGCTTGCTCATTATTAAAGACTCCTTCCTTAAGTCCTCACTTTGGTACCGAGTTCTGTAAAACACTTCACCAAGCTGGCCTTAGAGGGATTTATTAACTCTGACTTTACAGAACCATGCAATCAATAAACCATTTGCATTTGTGTGCGGTACTTTCTTTGCCAGTGCTACTTTCAGGGGCTTGATTGTTGGTATTCGAAGTATAGTCCCTGTTCTAATGATCAACAGTGACATTTATTTAGCAGAAGAGGAAAAACAACTGTCTTCAAAACTAAACAAGAAAAACCCAGCAATCTGATAACAATAGTCAACCTGGACGGTATCTTATGCCTGAAGAAAACCACACCATTAATGCCTGGAAGTGCATTAGAGCTTCAAAATAAAAATTTGGAGATAGATTTTCATCTTTGTGCTTAGTTGGAAATAGACTTTGGACTTAATTTGAATTTATTTCCAATTTATTTCTTGTAGCAAATTCCTAATGGGAAATTGTACCGTTAAAAAGGTTGTCTTGTAAACTGTGTGTTACACTTAAAAAATAATAATAAAACAAGTTCTGCTATTTTTATATTTTCTGGGGACCCAAACTAAAAGAGTGAAATTCCAGTTGCCCATTGTTTGAACACATCAGTTTTGAAGCTGGTTGAAAAACAGCTACAGGAAATGGTGTTTGTGATTTGCAGAAGTTTGGAAGTTGTTCATGGATGGTTTTTAAAAACAGAAACAACAGAAACTCCAACAACAACAAAAAAATACCCAAATCAAACAAAAACCTACGTGATGCTTTAGGATTATATTGAGTCAACTTTACTTTAGGCCATTCACTGTATTGATCTGTGTAAAATACATACGGTTTAGTTTGCACTTCCCAAAGAGAAGAATACCTTCCCTGGTCTTTCTGCTTCTGCCCTCATTGTGATGATGGTGCCTGCCCCAGAGGGAGGCAGTGAGCTAGCTGCTGCCTGCCTGGGGCTGTGGCAAGGCTGTTTTGGCTTCCCAGCATCACAGCTGTGCCTGGCCTCACCTTCTTCCTACTGAAACTGGCTGCATTGATCCCTTTGATCTCAGGGTCAGTCTGAAGGACCACAAAGGGCAAGCACTCTGAAGTTTTGTAACAGATTTTGTGTGTGAAAGCTCAAGGCTTCTCTGTGTCTCAGCTTTCTGTTGCTTAGTCATCTGGGGTCTTGACTTGGTGTGTATCTAAGACATCTGTTGAACACAACTTTAAGGAAGGGGAAATGTAAAATTTTACCAAGGTTCACCCATAAGGAAGCACTGCATTGGCCCCAGGTTAGCCAGGCTCTGATATTGCTCCACAGACATGAACTACATTGAAGTCCTCAAGCCATCCTTCGATGGGATGGGTAATCAAGGCTCTCCAGCTGGAGTAGTAGGAGGTACAGTGACTCTGGGACCTTGAAAAAGTTTGGGCAAAATACATGTATATATGTTATCCAGGCGTGAAGTAGTGAGATTCAGTGGTTTGTTGTCTGTATGTGTACCTGCTTGCTAGTCCTGCTTGTATAACGAAAAGCTCCAAACAGAATGATTGTGTAGGCTTGGTGATATGCGAGGAACCTGAAGTTCACAGACAGATTTCTCTAAGAGAAAATTTGGTATTTAGGTTGCTGAAGTATGTATTAACTTAGCATTTGGAGTTTTCTTATGTATAGCATTGAAAGAAAGATTTTGTTTGCTGTACGCAAAACGATGTTTTTCTTTCTTTTTCTCCATTTAGAGATGCTACTTGAACTTCTGAATCAAATCTGAGTTGTTATGTCTATTTATCATGCTTTGAACTTGTAGGTACTAAAAATATTGCAGTCACTCATTTCCTGGGGATCAGTCGCTGTTTCAACATGTTGTTGTAGTCTTCTGTGTAGCTTCAGTTTAAGAAAATCGCTTTACGTGGCTCTTAAAGTTGCAACTGGTTGTCAGCAGTTTTTGTTTTAGTTTGAGATGTTTCTTTAAAAAAAAAAAAAAAAAAAAAAAAAAGCTTATGAGTTTGTGCTGTTGTATTTGACACGTGGTATAGGAACACTGATTTTTTAATGCATGGGGAAAATTGTATTCCAACACTGAAAAACTATATGATGATAAGCTTTTCTAGGCTTGAGTTCTGAAGGCTTCGAAGGAACTTTTTCCCTGTACTTTTTGACTGTAGTATATCTAAGTAGTTGATAATCTTGATGAACTGTAAGATCATGGTCTTTATTGTTTCTTAAGCTCACTATCTACCTAAAAATAGTGGTACTGGAAAAAGCTACTAATGAGCTTCAGTTTTTGACAAATAAGCAAGTCAAATTGATAAATCACATGCATCAGCTGCTATCATTTGGGCAATAGTATCTTCATATAATGACAGAATACCCAAGAAATTATTGTGAAAAAATGCAGAGCAGCTAAGTTTGCCAGTATTTAAGGAAGTCTGCAACTCCAAAATAAGTGCGGGGTCTCTAAGTACTAAAACCAAGACAGTGCACTTGGCTGCCCTCAGTAGTCTGTCAGTCAGGAGCACTGTGTCAGGTGTCATCCATCCCTTTCCCTGGGAATGATAAGGTTGAGTCCCTATGGGTTAGGATCAGTGGGAAGGCCAACAAGACAAGCATCCTGGTGGGGGTCTGTTATAGACTGCCGAACCAGGATGAGGAGACGGATGAGGAGTTCTACAGGCAGCTGACAGAAGTTGCGAAATCATCAGCGCTTGTTCTCTTGGGGGACTTCAACTTCCCAAATATATCCTGGAAGCACAACACAGCCCAGAGAAAGCAGTCTAGGAGGTTTCTGGAGAGTGTGGAAGATAGCTTCCTGACGCAGCTGGTTAGTGAGCCTACCAGGGGAGGTGCCCCGCTAGACCTTCTCTTCACAAACAGAAAAGGACTGGTGGGAGATGTGGTGGTTGGAAACTGTCTTGGGCAGAGTGACCATGAAATGATAGTGTTCTCCATTCTCGGAGAAGCCAGGAAGGGGACCAGTAAAACTGCTGTATTGGACTTCTGGAGGGTTGACTTTGAACTGTTCAGGACACTGGTTGGTAGAGTCCCTTGGGAGGAGGTTCTGAAGGGCAGAGGGGTCCAGGAAGGCTGGCTGCTCTTCAAGAAGGAAATCTCAATGGCACAGGAGCAGTCTGTCCCCACATGCCCAAAGACGAGCTGGCGGGGAAGAAGACCGGCCTGCCTGAACAGAGAATCGTGGCTTGAGTTTAGCAGGAAAAAGAGGGTTTACAATCTTTGGAAAAGAGGGTGGGCCACTCGGGAGGAGTATCAGGATGTTGTGAGGCAGTGCAGGGACAAAATTAGGAAGGCCAAAGCTCATCTGGAGCTCAATCTGGCGACTGCCGTCAAAGACAACAAAAAATGTTTTTACAAATACATGAATGCAAAATGGAGGACTAAGGAGAATCTCCATCCTTTACTGGATGCAGGGGGGAACTGAGTTACGAAAGATGAGGAAAAGGCGGAGGTGCTTAATGCCTTCTTTGCCTCAGTCTTTAGTGGCAAGGCCAGTTGCTCTCTGGATACCCAGTACCCTGAACTTGTGGAAGGGGATGGGGAGCAGAATGTGGCCCTCACTATCCATGAAGAAATGGTTGGCGACCTGCTATAGCACTTGGATGTATGCAAGTCAATGGGGCCAGATGGGATCCACCCAAGGATACTGAGAACTGGTGGAGGAGCTGGCCAGGCTGCTTACCATCATTTATCAACAGGCCTGGCTATTGAGGGAGGTCCCAGTCAACTGGCAACTAGCAAACATGACGCCCATCTACAAGAAGGTCTGGAGGGCAGACCCGGGAAACTGTAGGCCTGTCAGTTTGACCTCAGTGCCAGGGAAACTCATGGAGCAGATTATCTTGAGTGTCATCACGTGGCACTTACAGGGCAAGCAGGCAATCAGGCCTAGTCAGCATGGGTTTACGAAAGGCAGGTCCTGCTTGACGAACCTGATCTCCTTCTATGACAAAGTGACGTGCTTGGTGGATGAGGGAAAGGCTGTGGATGTGGTCTACCTTGACTTCAGCAAGGCTTTTGACACCGCTTCCCACAGCATTCTCCTCAAGAAACTCTCTGCTCGTGGCTTGGACTGGCATATGATTCATTGGGGTAAAAACTGGCTGGATAGCCAGGCCCAAAGAGTCGTGGTGAATGGAGTCAAATCCAGCTGGAGGCCGGTCACTAGTGGCGTTCCCTAGGGCTCGGTACTGGGGCCAGTTCTCTTTAATATCTTTATCGATGATCTGGATGAGAGGATCGAGTGCACCCTCAGTAAGTTCGCAGATGACACCAAGTTAGGTGTGTGTGTCGATCTGCTCGAGGGTAGTAAGGCTCTGCAGGAGGATCTGGATAGGCTGCACCGATGGGCTGAGGTCAACTGCATGAAGTTTAACAAGGCCAAGTGCCAGGTCCTGCACCTGGGGCCCAATAACCCCAAGCAGAGCTACAGGCTGGGAGATGAGTGGTTGGAAAGCTGCCAGGTGGCGAAGGACCTGGGAGTACTGGTGGATAGTCAGCTGAATATGAGCCAGCAGTGTGCTCAGGTGGCCAAGAAGGCCAACGGCATCCTGGCTTGCATAAGAAATTTGAATAAATAATTTAACCTTTTCATTATCTTGAGTAATAGGAACTGAATTACCACAAAGTAGTCTTAAGTTTCTAAGCACACTCTTGCCTCACTGAGTCCTTGAGGAGGTTTTCCCTGACTTGTAACCCCTAGACCCATGCTCGAAACATAAAAGATCATAAAGCCTTTGTCAGAGCCTGTTGTGTGTGCTTGTTCTCGAAGTTCAGCTGTCTGTGTGGCACATCAAGTTAGAAATGGAAACCAGTGAAGTATCTTCCTCTGTTTACTTCCGTGGTGGAAGATGTACAGTAATGTGGGGTCTTTGACATAAGAATAATCTTAAAAAATAACAACGAACATCACTGTCCTTGAAAAAAATGTTTTGTGATCAAAGGAGCAGCACTTCATCCAGCAGGCTTCTACTGTTATGAAAGTGAACAGGTTTCAAATCTGTTCTCCATAGATAATCTCCCCATGACCATCCTTCTACTATTTTTGTGGGTTGGTGCACTGAAGTGAGAAGCCTTTAGAGGTGAAGAACAGCATGCTCTGCACTCGTGGATCCTGTTTGTGTGATGATGCTAGGGCCAACTGCCTGGCCATGAAGGTTGGTGCAGTAGCTCCCTTGACATTAGTGTCTTTCCTCCTGTGTCTGTGCTAGGTACTCTGCCATCATTCAGATATGCTTGGCTGTGTTGCTTATGCAGCCTTCAGGGTCAGTATTGCAGTGTGACCTAAGAAACCTAGCAAGGTCCACATGGAGCTTAACTTGAAAGTTCCAGTTTCAGTCAAAGTATTTGTGATCAAAATCTTTCCACTTGGAACTTGAAGAGATGACAACTGTTTACTCCTACAGAAGGTCTGTCTCCTGTCCTTGCCTCAGAAGATGTATTTTACTCTCACACAGCTGTCACGTGCAGTGGATCTTGTAACAGGACCTAAGATTCAGAGGTGTTGGGTACAGGAGCAGTGGTGTCAGAGTTGTTGTGGCTGCTTTTGGGGATGTACTGTCTTCGTGCCTGCAGGTTGGCCTGGTTATGTGTGTATTTGTGGGGCTGAGTGAAGAAAAGGCTTCATCTCGCTAGCTGAGAAGGAAAACAGTGTATTGGCTCTTCAATAAATAGCACATCTTAATTATATCTGGGTGTGGAGGTCATCTAATAGGAGAAGGGGATGGTGATTTTGGACCAATGCACTGATTTGCCTAAATAGCAGCTTTTATGTTCTTAATACATTACTTTACTATGTGCAGCAGGGAAAGTGTTTTCTTTTAATCTTAGTCTGTGTTTGAATTTAACTTAACTTCAAAATAGTGTGCATTAAAGCAGTATCTCATTTTCACCCTTGCTTAATGTAGCCCCACTTCCCCCTCCTCCCAAAATATTCTATCTAGAGTGATTTTTTTTTTTTTTTTCTAATTGAAGCTAATCCATGATGTTCTTCCTGTTTGTTTTCCCATTCATGTATTGATATTTTTTCCTCCTTGCTTAGGACCAGGATGGATGCTTGGTTTGTTGGAGAAATTATTTAGTCAATTGTAACTTATGTATGGTGGGGCTTATGCTACAGCAACTCTGTGTTATGGGAGGTACCTGGGGTACAGTTATCATCAGAGTAATGTAGTTTGTCATACGTTTGAATCAGAGTAATAGGTTTGGAATGACATGAATTTCATTTCCAGATATAATCCAAGAGTGAATTAATTTTATTTCCTAAACATTATGTGCACTTGAAATATGGTCATGTATAAGCTCTTCAGGTTCTCATATTTTGATAGTTTTTAGGTCTTGGAATGGACTTGTGCTCATATTTATCTTTCTATTCATACTTCATGCATCATCCTTTAAAAAGTGAAATGCTTTTTATTTGAAAGTGGCTGGAATCAACAGTGGGAGATGTTAAAATACTCTGCCTTTAAGTAGCATGTTCTGGATTGTCTTTAGCTAAAAAACGATTTGACGTGATGTTGTTGACTTCATCTGGCCATGTACTGAATGATTTTCACAACCGAAAAAAAGATTAAAATAATAATTTTAAATAATTTTATTTTCCTTATTTCATTCCCCTCCTCATAATTCTTTATATTGAATTCAAATATCATTTTTCCTGAATGAAAGAAAAGAAATGAGCGTGATACAGAAAGGAGTCATTTCCCAGGGGAAAAAAATGTCATTCTCCTTCTGTAAGATACTAGTATGTGCATTTCATCCCAAACTGTCTGAGAAATCTGAGCAAAAGCGAGGTGGGATAGGGGAAATTAAATCCTTGTTTTCTCCTGCACTAGTATCTGTAGTGAAGTGTAAGTTTACCTTAGTTTGCTGCTACTTCAGTTTATCATTTGTTCTGCTGTCTGTATCAAGGGTGTACATGACTTAAGGATTGTTTAACAGGATGATTTGACACTAAAACCATTGGTGTGACAGGACAATAACTGGAGGGAAAAAAAAATACATATAAACTTAGTCATTAGTAGTGCCATGGCATAGCTTTGTACTTGTAAGTTACATGCACAAAATCTCCGTAAGATTATGTAGTTAAACAAATAAGGAGGAAAAATAGTCTGCTCAACATGATAAGAAGCTGCTACTTTGATTGGTAATCAGTTCAACAGTGTTTGACTAACCCTTTGCTTACATTCTGTGCTTCAAGGATATTAGATAAATTTTCACCCAGTGCCAAAGATGATGGGAAAGCATCACTTAAAATAAGAAGTAGTGTCACAGCACTGAAAAAACAGTAGCTGCTTACTGAATAAATAGTATTTGTTTCCCCAGCGCCTGCTTCACAGCATTTGATATTTTTTTCATGTATTTCACAATGCTGTTGTTTCAGCCAGAGGCGAAGAGGGAATGTAGGTGCTCTGCATACCTGCAAGAGAAGCAAGAAACTGGAATGTTCCATCTCAGAAAGAGCATCTGCATTGTAAAGACAAGACGCTACATCTCCTGGCCCTGGTGTCCTTGTTATTTGCATCAAGGCACCAGCATGAATCAGTTCAATGCGGCAGCAGTCCAGCTGATGTGACTTGCATTATTATCAGGTACCTGATTGCAGTCTCTGGATGAATGGAGGGCTGGATGTGACTAGCATACAGATAAGTATGCTGCTGCTCTCTGACAGTCAGCTCTGAGGACAGAAGCCCACCCAGCCCCATAGAGAAGTTGTTTAAGGACGCAAAGAAAGGGTTTGGTGAAATCCTAATCAATTGCTATGATTTTGTGTTCTTTTAGACATGCTGCCTGCATGTCCAGAAGATGCTTTGGCAAACGTGTTTAGGCTGTGTATAACAAAGAAGGTACACAGCTTCTGTTGTGAAACCTCAGATATTTTCTTCTGACAAAGTTAGTTTGGAACCTGAGATATAAATCTGCATGGTTCCAAGGTTACAGTGGTCTAGGTATTGGTTTCCAACATGATTTTTTTTTTTCCTTTATTATTGTTTGATAATGCAGTTACATCACTTCCTAAAATTTGGAGATAATGCTGGTGACTTGCTATATGATCTGGTAAGTGGTTGAAACACAGTGTCCTGACTGTTTACTGATCTCACATCTCCATGATCGAACTGTACCATCTTTAGCAGAACAATTCATGATTTGTATTGGTTGCAGACTCTATAATGTGTTATTCAAACAAGACTTTTCTGAACAACAACAACAACAAAAAAATAAATTGCATAAAATAATAATACAGATAATGAAATTTCAGTGAGGGTTTAGCAGAAGAAAAGGCCACATAAAAGTTATTTCCCTTGATGGTCCTTCAGGAAATGAAGACAACTTGATAACAAAAAGAAACTAACATGCTAAACAGATGGAAAAAATAAATAAATAAATAAATAAATAAATAAATAAATATATAATGCCGTTAATACAAAGAAAAATGAGGCTTTTTAGGTGCATACAGCAACAAATGAAAGACTGAAACTCAGAAGTACTGAGATCCTCACCAGTATAGAGTACTGTGCTTAAATTATTGGTCTTGGGGAGATAGTCAATGAAGGCTATTTGACTTCAAAATGGGTGTTCTAGTCAACTGCTTGAACAAAAAATGGTCTTACTGAGCAGGGGGAAGGTGTTCCAAAAAACTTGTGTTTATGAATCACTTAAATTTTGTGAGCTACTCACTTGGTATGGTGACTACTCTTTGTATTTTATTTTTTTAATTTTTTTATTTTTTCTTGTATGAACACTTTTAAGAAATATTAGATATTCAGTATGTGAAACAATGAAGTCATTTTGAAGAAGGAAATAACTTTTTTTTTTTTTCATTCTATTTTACTACCTTAGACCTCTGTAAATTACTGACGTGCATTTTCCATAATGATATGATGTGTTTTGTGTGATTTCTCTGGTGTACTTTGAGTACAACTGAAGTTTGAGAAACACAAAACTGATTAGAATTAAGTTTCCATCATCTTTATTCTATTGTGTTCTTTTCCATTTTCTGTTCTTATTAAGTGCTCTCTCGGCCAGTGTGCCCAAGAGCAGCATCTCACCTTCTAGCTTAAAGATGACGAGGAGAAATATAATTGCTCATAATGACAACATGCCACTTACGAGCATGGATCCTTTGCTTTTAAGGACTGCAGGCAGTTGTCTAACAGGCAATAAATATTGCAAGTAACATAAGGTAATAAGCAAACCCATTCGGTATCCAGATGGAAAGATTGCAGTGGAACTATGATGTTATGACAGTTGTGCTGCTAGTGTTCCTTGTTGGGCCAGTAACAAATTTCTTTGTTGTGAACAAGTTCTTTCCCTATTGACCTGGGTTTACCTTCAACTACTTTATTTTCTGACATTATCATGGAGGCATAATTGCTACATGAAAAGATGACAGTGTTCCCTGTGTTACAGCAGAAAAAGGAGAAAACAGTGATGGGATGTTGTTTGCGGTGTGTTTTTAGTAAGGTCAGAGCAGCCTGTTGTGATACACAAGTGACTGGTTTGGTCCACAATGTCCAAGTTAGGCTGTTCACCCCCACACCCATATTTCTACTTGTTTTGGTTGCCATCTCCTACAACTTTTGATCACTATTTCAATTTTCTGGATGTAATCTAACTTCACATTGAATATTATCATTTGTTAGTATTGTTAAGCTTGTTGTCACCATGTTAAGATTGTTGATAAGTATTTGTCCAGTGGCTGGCCATTCTTGCTTTATTTCCTAATCTCTGAAACCTTACCACTAGTTTAAATATCACTGTAGTGTGTGCTTCCATTTTTGTTGACAGATCCACTTCATGAAATGTGAGAGTAGCCAGGTAAATTGGCACATATAAATTACAGTATTATCTGCAAGACTGTTGAACAATATGGACAGTGAGGTATGTATAAGCTGTTTTCTGCCTGTAAACTATACAGCTAGCCATCCATCATACCTTAATGATGTTCTTATTTAAGAAGTAAATAAGATTATTTGTAGTTGCAGATAGTGAAATGAGAGTGTGGGGGTTGGGGGAGGAATGAACTGACATAAATAGGATCTTTGCCTCTCAGTGGCTAACAACCTGCAAGTTTGAAGGTCATGAGCTGCTTCTGTATCATGGTTTCCACATATATTTTGATGAGTTAAACATTCAGTCCATGCCCTGGCTTTCTTGGATGTGTGTACTCCACACAATATCCACAAGTTCCATTTTGAGTTGAGCTATTATAATTAGCCAGTATGACATATCGAAACAGACTGCTGAATCCAGGACACAATATTTTTTCTCAAATGCAACTGGATTTTTTTTACGTCTGAGAGCTGAAGCAGAAGTGATCATATGCAGACACTTTAGAGAAGAACCTTTCCTCTAGGACTTGTTGCAGGTTGTGCAGAATTGCATAGGCTATGAATTTAAGCGTGAACAAAAAGCTGTGTTCCGAATTCCACTTAGTACTGGAGGCATTCGTTTCCAGATCATCCTCTGAGTTCCAATTGTGTAAGATCATGATGACTATATTTTTGAACTCTTCCAATTATTCATACAGTATTTTGAATAGTTTAGAGAAAATGTAAAGTTTTTATGCTCTTTTGAACAGAAGTAGAACTATTGCACCTTTTCTGCTGATAAAAAAAAAAAAAAGTACCATATTGCAGTGAGCTCCAAGTGTCATCCATTCTGTGAACTACCCTTTGTTAACTGCTTTCTGATCCTTTGCTGAATTATTTATATCTTTATTTCAGCTTTATTTCATCCCCCTTAGATAAGACACTGGAAACTCCAGGACTTCTTCTATCATGTTCTCAGTAAGAAAGTGCAGGATAAAACAAAGTGAAGCTTTCAGAGTAAAATGATAATTTACAGTCCAGCAGGGAAAAGAGAAATGAATATCTGTCAGGGTTATGAGGGGGAAAATCACATTCAGATAGAAGAAGACATTTTAAATTTGTGTGTTACACATGACCTTGTTGTGTCTGCAGGATGATCTTGTTTCTGAATATGAGGAAGGTGTTTCAGTAGACTATGTCCTACTCAAAAGTGGACTTGAGCAGTTAAACAGACAAAGCTCATTTTTGTCCCCACTGTTTCCCTTTAGTCTCATAGACCAACATTTTAAGTAACAAACAAACAAAAAACCTAAGTGAAAATAAGACCAGGCCAGTAGCACTTCTGGAATAGGTGGTCCAAAGCTTAGGCATGGAGTTGACCTTGGATCTCTATAAAACTGGTAATCAGGGGCTAACAAGGACAAAACAGATTATTATAATCAACTAGTAAAGAATGCTACATTACATGAAAGCCTCTGAGAGTCCCTGTACTTCTGTTCATGTATGGCAGTAACAAACCAACCTCAGAAAAGTTGTATTAGAAATGAATTGCAGAAGAAATTAATTGCTAGTTAAGTTCAGTGTCAATACAAATGGAATAATGCTTGTTGATCTAGAAGCAAAATACTGAAAATTCGGAGGTGTTCTAGATAAGAAATAAGAAGGTATGGAAACACAATCTAGCAGAAATGATAGGGCTATGGTAGAAGGAAGGCCTAGTAACAAGTTCATGACACCGTCTGCACTGCAAGAAAAGATGGGATGCCGAAGTTGCAAAAAGGCACAAGTACTTCGTAGTAAGACATTAGATGCCCACAGCATTTAAACCATGGTTTAGATGTAAATTTTTAACTATGGGATATAAATAATTAGAGCAGGTTTTCATGGGTACAGTAAATCATATATTACTTAGACTAAGTATATAAATCAAAATGGTATACCTTAGTAAGAGAGACAATCTCATTTGACATGTATCAGACAGGAATGACTTCATAAAGTCATAGGAAGTGAAATTCAGTGTAAGAGACTTGTCTCCTTGCATTTACTTTAGCCATTTATAAACAAAAATGTTGAGCTATTTTGACATATGTTTTGTGCAAAATAGTAACTGAATAATTTTGTTGGAGAAGACCATCAAAGATGAAGTTCAGCTGCCTGACCATGTAAGGGCTAGACAAAAGTTAAAGGGTGTTAAGGGTGTTACTGAGGGCATTGTCCTAATTTCTACCAAACAGACAGGTGCAAACAACCACTTTCTAGGAAGGCTGTTGCAGTAGGAAGGCTGTTCCTACATGACCACTCTCATGATAAAGAACTTCTTCCTCATCTGAACCCAAAGCAGGCAGCTTTGTATTGAAGATAAATTATATTCCCTATATTCCCTTTCCGGGTTTCATAAGATATTTCTTGTAATAGATCTCAAAATGTATTCACTGTGAAGTCTAAGTCCCTGTTAGTATTTTCTGACTTCAGGAAGGAGATAAGAGTCTTTCTCGCGTGCCTTGGTGTCAACAGTGTCACATTGGATGAGTTGTTATCAGTAGATCAATTGTGCTGACAGCTGATAAGAAATCAAGAGTAGTTGGTAGTTTTGACTTGCCAGTGTATGTGAACTTAGAATGCCATCCATAGTTACATGGCATGTTAGGGTAATTTCTGTCTACAGTTTAAAAAAACAAACAAACAATAAAAAGTTTTGACTACCTGGTCAGCCCCACTCTTTCAGGAATGCATGCTGTGCCTGATCAGTGCTGGACAGACATTTTTAGGCATAGTAATCCTCATGTTGCAGTGTGGTACTCTTGATTGCACAATTTAAGTGTATAAGTTATTACATTGCCTTCCTATATTTTGTTAAAAATGAGAGCTAATATAAGTGATAAAACTGGAGAATGTTAAGTTGCTACTTACATAGCCTTAGTAGTAAAAAATAAAACAATAATCTGTTTTGCTTCTTTAGTTGACAAGCAAACAGCAAGAATTCACAAAGTAACTAAAACATACATTTTCAGTTGCAAAGTCATTTTCAGTGGTGTACGTCCCCTCTCCTAGGAATAGGAGGAAGGAAAAATGAGGCACAATATACTAAACTGTCTTTGTTTCCCAGTATTTGCTGACATGAAAAGTTTGCAAAACAAATCTTGTCCAAAGGAAATGAGATGCATACACAAAGAATACAAACAAGGATGAAATGGAAAGCAAATGAAGTCTATCAAGTGCTTTCTAAAAGACTCTGTTCTGCAGAATTAAAAATGGGAATAATCATGCTGTGTGCTTAAAGAATTGAGAGGGCAGTCATGCACACAGTTGGCTTTGGGAAAGCAAAGGGTAGAAAAGCTCACAGTTTCTTTAGGAGATCAGTATGGTAGTTTGGGTGCTTTTTGTATACGGGAAGCAAGGAGACTGGTGGGGCTTGCTTCTTGCAGGGATTCTGACAGAATTGTTTGCAGTCACATCACAAAGGTTCCTTCTGCTGCACTGCAAAGATGTAGGTGCTTTTGCAGTGCCTTCATGGTGTACCTATCACAGCACTGAACATAGATAATTCAGTGTTTTACACAGTTCCTTTGGCTGACAGCTGGAGATAAGAATATGTGTGTTTTGTTAGCAAAACAGGTTCTAAGTCTTGTCTTTAGAAAAATAAAATAAAAAAGTAGTTCAAGTTTTATGCTTTCTATCACTTGCTTTTGATAACAGTTTCTACTGAGTGCAGGCTTGTTTTCTGTTGAATTGTGCAGGTCTTATTTCTGTAGCAGTCAGGTAATTTGAGGGGAAGTATTTTGTCTTTGTACATGCATATAGCATTCATGTTTGGTTTGGGATTTTAGGTTACTAGCTGCATAGCTAGCTTGTGACAGCATGTATGCACATGCTGATTTATAAAGAAATGAGCTTGTTAAATTTGTCTGTATCAAATCAGAACTTGAAAAATAATTTAAAAAATGTCTTAGGGGAAGATTGTGTCTTATTGGGTCAATTGAAATACTTTGTGGTTTATTTTTTTCAATTCTAATTTTACGATGAATACACAGTTTATCTTTTAAAACAATCAAAACCTACATAATCTCTTCGTATTTTTATGTTTTCTGAGTCTAAGTATACTGCTGTAACAACCCTAGCAAAACTGAATAAGCTTATAGTGATCTTTTAGCAGAATTGTTTCCCCTTGAAATTTCTGTAAACAGTAATAACAAGGCTATTTATGTAGCTTAACTAGATAGAGCCAGCACAAAGCAATCTCTTCTGAATGCTATTTCCCATTTCTTGTGTATTGTTGGTTTTGGATGCTTTGACTGCAGCTGCCTGCTTTTTGCATCTTGCACGGTGAACTAGGATGTGGCTACCCTAGGCTGTGGGTGTTGTTAGCCGTTTGCAAGAATGCACAGTTACTTCAAGGATTTTTCTCATATGCTTAAAACGATTGTTTCACTTTTTGCCTCCCTTACTCATCGTTTTGGTGGATTCCTCTACAATACTGTCCTCAGAAATACAGGCTTGTCTTGTTATTTTATGAACAATTTATCATTAGTTAAGAGAAACTGGAGTTTACACCTGATGCAGACTGCTCTGTTCCATGCTTCTCTATTTTTCTCTGGGAGTTTGTGCTCAGCATGGAAATTACACTGAATCTGGAGAGACTCTTCAAAACTGAAGCTGAATTGAGTTATGGGATCTGACTTGGAGAAACCACAAATACAGATGAGAGAGGAATTTATTTACACTGCCACTTCTTGTCCATTCAAATTGATCCCAATGGAATCGAGCACAAACAAACATCAATGCTGTCACGAACAAGATGTAGCCTTTCAAGCTGTGCAGAGACGCTATCAATGTATTTTCAAGGAGTGCCCAGTGCTGCCTTCCATACTTTTGCCACCTATGTGTGACTGCCACTGACCAGAGGTCTGTCGGCCACTTGAGTATAGAGGTGAAGAGGTGTGGGGTTCAGTCATTGCTGCCTGCTTTCACAGGGTGTCCTGCATGGTCTGTGGCAGCCCTCGTGCTTCCTGAAGTGTCTTGGCTCCAGCTGAGGGTTTCCTGGAGGTCTCAAACATGGCTGAGCAAAATGATGCTGGTTTAGGCATTTCTCCAAGTGGGGAGAATCCAGCAGATGGAGGGGCATGGTGTCAGTCCCAGTACTGGCCTGAGCACTGGCAAATGGTTGGGAAACCAGGGCAAGTCCTGGCTGGAACCCTGAGGCTCGGTAGGGACAGTCTGAGCAGGTATACTGGAGACATAACTTGTGTGTTCTTCATACTTGGAAAGATATCCATGTATTTGTGTATGCTTAAATAGATAAAATATTTTAAAATATATTATTTGCTAGACTCTGGAATACACATATTTAATAATGGAAAATGTTGACAGAAGCATGTAACTTGAATCTAGCCACAAAGCCAACGTATCTGACTCTTATTTTTCTTGCCCTATTAAGGAAGGGCACTTCTTTGTACATGTATGTGTGTGTGCAGAATCCACAGAATAAGCCTATATTATTGCAGTTGGTTGTGAAAAACTAGAAAAACATTCTGAATGCCTGATGTTCTAGACCTAATCATTATCTGCTGCATTGCTTCCTTGCAATTATTGTGTCTGGCAAGACACTCTGCCAGTGATGTTTCATTTTGGTTTATTTTGTTAGTTTTCATTAGATGTCCATGAATAGATCTGGTGTGTTTCTCAGGGATACATGCAGTGTACACCAGTCACAAGAGTTATGATGGGAATTTTGTTTTTATGGACGTATGAGTCAAAAATGATCATCAAATAATCAAAAATTTTAATAGGTAATGAAGTACTTGGAAATGATTTGCAAAGCAAAAAAACTACACCTAACGAATGGTACAAAGCTGGAAAAAAAAAAAAAAAAGAAAGAAAAAGAAAAAGGATATACAGGAACCAAAAGAAAAAAAAGAAAAAAAAAGATGAAGTTGAGAAAAATAGTAACTTAACCCAAATAGAAACTTAACTCAGATCTCTGACTCTTCTGTTAGCAATAGCCATTATTTTCTCATGAAATCTGGGATAGAGCTGTTGTCTTTCAAATGGTTTCTATCCAGTTTTCTTTGTTTACTGAAGAAATTTCTTTCCAAATAAATTTACTGAAGAAAATTCTTTCCAAAACATGCTTTCCTTGCATTAAAATGTTTCAGAAAGGTTTTCAGCAGTGCAAAATAAGTGTAAAAGTTGTCCTCTTATTGATTTCCAATACTCTGTGTACCTTTTGAAAATCATCACACTTGTTTACTTTTGAATTATATTTTTTTTCATTGTTCTCTTGAAGAGTATAATAACACCTTCTGCCACTACCAGCTGGAGAATCACAGCCACCTTATAGAGTGTCTTTGTATTCAAAAATAATTTTTGGAAAGATTAACCATGGAAGAATTAAAATATGCAAGCAATCTTGTAATGATGGGAAAAAAAAAAAAACAACAGTGCTTTTTTTTTTTTTTTTTTTTTTTTTTTTTAATAGTTCTGTTCAGTTTTTCCCTCTCTGTATAAGGAAGAGATTGAATTTTCTAGCTTTGGTTACTAAGCTTTCAGCTCCTGGAGCTGTAGTTATTAATCAGCTGTCATGGCACACCATAAAAAAAAGTGGTTTTAAAAAACGTGTTTGCTTTTTAGGCTGATAATACTAGGAAGTAAAGCTGAGAGTGATACATAATGCATACATTATAATGAACCTGTGATAATGCAGCAGTCTTCAGTTTGAAGGACTTGTATTAATTCTCAAAATAAATGCCTAAGACAATTTGCCAACAAAGCTGATTCTCCCCTCCCCAGTTCAGTTGACGTAATTTGTATGCCATAGCCTAGTAGATTTTCTGTGGCTTCCTTTAAAGACTTTGTTTATGCTTTTTAATCATTTGCTAATAGGTATAACGAAGCAGAAGATCACAACTCAAGGTATTGCTGGACATGAATGTGTAACTTGGACAAAAATCTATGTTAAGGGGGGCAAGGAGGAATCTGCAGGAATTCCTCAGTTTGTGTCTACACTGGGCCTTGGTCTGCCCATGGATACGTACCAGTCTGATGTTTGATTGCATACAGGTAATGCTGCTGCCTCTCATGCTCTGTATTGGTTCCCCGTCTTGAAGCTTGTTTAATGCCCCAGTGCCTGCCTATTTAAAGTATATAAACAGCTTAAGCCTGGGCAACATTTCAGAGTAGGCAAGACATTAACACTGAAATATTAGTGTTTTCCTTCAAACTGAATTTGACTGAGACATGAAACATGGAAAGAAAATTCTGTTTATCCACATGGCAGTTTCCACAGAGCATAGCAGCCAGCCTTCTCTGACACTGCTGCTGCCAATGCCGGTCACTAGCACACGTCAGTCACACCTGACAAATGAATTGGGGCTGGTTATACTTCCCCACTAACTTCTGGGGGTTTCTTGTTAATTATCAGCTTTAATAACTTGAGAGTGCAGCAGAGAGGAATAGAGTGCTTTGCTCACAGTGCTCTAGTTCTTTGGGAATCAAGTATAACACAGAAGTCTTATTGTGGGAACTGTACAGCAACACGGGATTTTTTGACACCTAACAGTCCAGAATGAGCCCTTAGTGAGCAGGAAACAGCTACATAACAAATAGTATGTCTTTAGCTATTTGCCAGTGTTGTACAACTTGGATATTGCACACTACCTTGGTTCCATTGCTTAAAATAGCACAGAGACTACCGTGCTATTTCACAGGCCCTTGCTTTGAGCATGCTTCACTCTTTCTACCACTAAATCATGTGAGACTCTCTCATGGTGTACACCAAGTCCTAGCAGTCAAAAAATTTCTTTCAAAAAAAGAAATGAGCAACAAGAACAATAAGGGGCAGAGTATAAAATGCTTCCTGTGAGATTTTTTTCTCAGTTAACACAAGATTTTGGAATAGGTGCCTAACAGAAAGACAGCTGCTTGTGCAAGTAGGTTTCCACTGTTCTAGTTTTAGTTATGTATTTTGCATTATTACTGATGTATTTGTTTTCCTATATATCCTTAATCCAATTAGTACTGAATAATTGTAAAACAAGCATGAAATATTGGCATTAGAACTTAGTTAACCAGGTTGTCACATTGAATCACATTGAACCCCTTAAGTGAAAGCTACGACCATATGCACTCAGATTCCAATAATAATACTCTTGCTGCTTCAAAATGGAGCCCAGGAGAGCTTAAGTCACTGCAGCCTGGCTGGTGTAACCCCATGGCAGACCCTGACTGACATCGTGGCTCCCCAGCCCTTGAGAGGAATTCTAACAGGAGGGTGAGCATAGCAGTTGTTTTCTGTGGGAGATGAAATCAAGCCTTTCAGTGATGGTCTTAGACTAATAATTGCGGAAAAAGTGTTTCTTTTTTTTTTTTTCATTCATTTTTTTTTTAACGTTTACCTCCCATGTCTTATTTTACAGTAAGGCTTCTTAGATTTGAAAAGCAGAGTGTAGTGCAAAAAAAGAAATTATTACTACAACACTTATGCTCTTGCAATTTATTCCTAAGAACAAAAGCTCAAGATTAAGGGTGAGAATAATTTTTAATGACAAATGGATAGAAATGACACCGAGGTCTTCTCATCAATAAAAAGACATCTATTCTGTGTTTAACTACAAATCTTCAGTGCACCTAGGCTCGTCTCAGGAATGTAAGTAATACTATTTTAGCAATTTATAGAAGTAGAATCAGTGTTTAGAAATGAAGGTGTGTCGTGGTTCCGCTCGAGTGGGCAGCCGAGCTCCACCACAGCCGCTCTCTCACTCCCCCTCCTCAAAGAGGAATGGGGAGAAAATATGTGAAAAGGGCTCAAGGATTGAGATAAGGACGAGAAAATCACGCAATAATTATTGTAACGGGCAAAACAGACTCGGCATAAGGAGATAGTAAGATTTATTGTCTACAACTAACAAGCGAGAGAAGTGAGAAAACAAAGAAAAAAAAAAACAAAAGCACCTTCCCCCCATCCACCCTTTTCCACCTCCTCCCCCCGAGCGGCGCAGGGGAACGGGGAATGGGGGTTATGGTCAGTCTACAGCACTTCTTCTCTGCCGCTCCTTCTCGGTCACTCTCGTCCCCTGTGCTGTGGGGTCCCACCCACGGGATGCAGTCCTTGATGAACTGATCCGGCGTGGGCTTCCCACAGGCAGCAGCTCTTCCAGAACTGCTCCAGATATGGGTCCGTACCACGGGGTCCATCCCTCAGGAGAAAACTGCTCCAACCTGGCTCCCCTACGGGCAGCAGCTCCTGCCAGATCACCTGCTCCTGCGTGGTCTCCTCTCCACGGGCTACAGGTCCGGCCCGGAATCTGCTCTGGCAGGGGTCTTCCACAGGCGGCAGCCTCCGTCGGTGCAGGGCCACCTGCTCCACCGTGGTCTCCTCCACGGGCTGCAGCGTGGAACCCTGCTCCACCGTGGTACTCCATGGGCTGCAGGGGGACATCCTGCTTCACCATGGTCCTCACCACAGGCCGCAGGGGACTTCTGCTCCGGCGCCTGGAGCACCTCTCCCCCTCCTTCTACACTGACCTTGGTGCAAGGCTGTTCTCCCACTCCCTTGACTCTCCCGGCTGCTGTGTGGCGCAGCGTTTTTTCCCTGTCTTAAATATGCTCTCACAGAGGCGCAAAACAACATCGCTTATTGGCTCGGATCTGGAAAACAATGGGGCCCTTCCCAAACATGGGGCAGCTTCTAGATCTTTCTCACAGAAACCACCCCTATGGCTCCCTGCTACCAAAACCTTGCCACGTAAACCCACTACAAGGTGTCAAATTATCCTCAGTGAGGAAAAATTTACTCAGTCAGTGAGAAATCATTAATGAACTATAACAATACCGGATTGCTGGTTTATGTACTGTATAGTGTTTTTTTTTTGTTTGTTTGTTTGTTTGTTTTCCTTTACCAACATGAGATGCGGGCTTTGAGTGTTTTATCAAAATAAGTGGATGATGGAAGGGATCTAACTTGATTTGCTAATGTCTGAATATAGTTTGAATGTGCGTTGTGTTTTTTAACTCTGTGGTGGTTTTACCGTGCTGGGCAGCTAAACCCCACAACCGCTCTCTCACTCCCCCTCCTTTAGATGAGGAGGGGGAGAAGTAAAGCAAAGAACAACTCACGGGTTGAGATAAGGATAATTTAATTAAAGGGAAATAATAATAACAATTAAATAAAGACTACCATGAACTAAACAATTTAACTAAGGGGAAATAAAAAGGGAAAGGGGAAAAGGGAGGGGGAAAGGGAAAAATAAAAAGAAGGGAGGAAAACAAACAAACAAAATAAATGAAGGCTATATGGAAGTGCAGAGGAAAGAAATTACTCTCTACTTCCCACAAATGAGCGATGATTGACCATGTCCTTGAAGCAAGGCCTCAACGCACGCAGCCGGTGTTCGAGAGGAGGACCGACGTTTTCCCAATGAGAGCCCACCCCTCCCCTCTTCTTCCTGTTTCCACCTTTTATTGCTGAGTGTGACATCACATGGTATGGAATATCCCTTTGGTTGGTTTAGGTCAGCTGCCCTAGTGATGTTTCTCTCCTCACTTTTTGCCCACCCCCTAGGAGGGTTAGAGAAAGGCCCAATGCTGTGCCACTGCTGCTCAGCAGTAGACACAACACTGGTGTGATAACACTGCTGTTCCAGCTACAAGTACAGAGTACAGCACTGTATGGGCTGCTGCCGGGAAAGTTAACATTCCAGCCAGACCCAGTACAAACTCCTGCACACATTAGTAGAATTCATACCTTGGGATCTGTGCAGTGTTGAAAATGTTAAGGGTATCTGTTCCAGCTGTACTAGCTGTGCTGTAGTTCTGCTGATGCTGGGATGGACATAAGAACTTGAACATATAAGCTGCTGGCATTTTTTAAAAACTATCATTTTTTTTTAGTTTTATCTTCAAGTTTCAACATGGTACTGGAATTGTTTGCTAACATATGTTGCCTAATTGATAGAAATGGACAATTCCTAAAGCTGATGCAGCCACAGATTTTTTTCTAGTAAAAAAAAACAAAAACAAAAACAAAAGCAAAAACAAAAACAAAACAAACAACAACAACAAACGCAATTCATATGTATTTTCATGTAGGTTACAGTGAGGAATGTTGGTTTTTAGTTCTTCCCACAGGGGAATTTGTTACTGTTCATGTGATTAATACTAGTCTAAGTAATATAAAAGACACTTAAACGTCAACTGGAAAAAAACATCTAGACAAAATGCAAAACATCCTCCATGTGTTATCCATGCACTTGCAAACAGTATATTAGAGGACTTCTAAAGGTCTGTGCAAGCTGAAGACTTCTTGATGTTTAATTCTCATCAGTCCTTTGCTCTAGCTGCTTAGGTGAAGTAGTGTTTCAAAAACCAGAGTTGTTAACCACTTGTTCTTTACCACTGGTGGAAATTTACCTCAAATTATTGAGATGTTGCATACAGGATGTTAAACAAGCCAATCCTTGTGTAGTTACAGCCATATTCTACTTCGTAAGTCAGACATACCAGTAAAGCTCTGAGGTTGTCTGAAATGACTAACAATTTTAATTCAGCAACTGTCTGAAACTTGTGCTCTGTAGAACCATCGAAGTGAGTGTGTAGGTGGTATCTGTGCACTGAGATGATCATTCAGTTAAAAATAAATAAATAAATAATAATAACAATTCTCAATTTTCGGGGCTAATTGCAACTTGATGATAAAGGACTGTAGATGACAGAGCAGGACCTAGATCAGAAAGTGATTATGAGCTAAGTAAAGTAAATCGCATTCCAGAGCTCTCTAAAGAAGTTGTATAAAATACTGAACTATTAGCTCAGTATAACATCTGAAAAAAAGCTTGAAGCATTTTATAGCTAAGTGATGAAATCTTCCATATTTGCAAGTGACAGTGGTAGTGGTTCATCTCTATTGCTGTTTAGCACTTTGATACTTCCGACTAAGTGTTGAATAAATATCTCTATCAAATATATTTCAGTTAGCTTTGTGTCTTTATAAATCCAGTGCCAAAAATAATTGCATTCCAAGCAAGAGTTAAAGGGAAACAGTGATGAAGACAGGTGGAAAGGTGGTGAATGTTAAATAGCTGCTGTGTTAATGTACGTTGTTTGGAAGGGGTCTATTCTCCTGATTCCCTTACAATGTAAATGTATAACTACTACATTTGTTACTTCTAAATTTAATTTCTAATGTGTAGGCTGAACTGTTGATTCCCTGATTAAATTTAATTATGTTAAAAACACATTAAAAAAAAAAAAAACAGCAAGGTAAGGATACTACAAGAAGTGTGTTGTCAGCTTGATAAACTGTCATAAAGAGCTCCAGAAATAGTCTTTTAAATAGTCTTTTAGAGAAATTGAGTATTGGTAACAATTCTTACAATGGGATGTTTGATCCAGATAGAAAAGCAGCTGTTGCAGTACTGTGGTCCCCAGTGTAGGAAAGAGGACACTCTATTTCCAAGTCTTGCATTAGGTTCATATTATTTCTATTTCAAGTTCTAAACTTCCTTCCAGATCTCTAACAAGCAAATGAAATCAATTCCTAAGGCCTGGATAAGTAGGAAATTCCCCCAAGGATGCACAGAGAAAAAGAAAAGGAAGGGTTGAGGGGTGATGCCTTGGAATATAAGGCAGACAGAGATTTGCTGGGAAAAGAGAATAGCAAGTTTTGATCACAGGGAAGATATGATCTGGTTGTGCTTCCAGCACCCCCCCAACCCCCCCGCACCCCCTTCCTATTTCTTAAGTGATCCCAGAGGGAAAGATTGGCTTCCAGTACAGAGGTACTGACTAGAACAGGTTTTCCTGTAATAAGCAGATAGGGCATTGTCAGAGTAGCTTGACTATACATTATTTCAATCATATCATTCACTGTTCCCCCTAATAAATTAAATTAATGATGGTTTGGCTGACATACGCCTTGCAGTCATAAAACTCAAGATCCACCCTTAATAGGCAGATGAGGGACTTGCAGGCAGCATACAGCTCATCCCCATTTGTGACCTTGTGCCCAAACAGAGACCTGCTAAAAGGAGGAGGGAAGTAGGCACTCTGGGACACTAATTCAACTTAATGCTCGAGTATGATTGAAGCTGTCTCTGTAGGCAGTAAAGTATACACTCCATAAGGTCTAGGAATAATGACATGTTGTAAATTCATTTAATTTTAATTTTAAAAGCTTGCTCAAAGGTAGAATTACTAGAAGCACTTCATCTTTAGCGTGGATCTTGGGTCTGTTTTTTTTTTTTTTTTTTTTTTTTTTTTTTTTTTTTTTAAACCTACAGCCTCTCCAGGCAGCAGTTACAGTTACTTAATTACAGATCCGGGTTTAAATATTTGATGAACTGGTTACAGATTGTGTTACTGTTGTGGGATCACTCAGAGCAGGGACCAGGTGAATCACCTTAGTGGTTTGTCATTTTCCTTTGTTGGAAGTATAGTAAAATAAATAAATAAATAAATAATAATAATAAAGTCCTGTCCCGTGTGTTTGCATCCATACAGCATGAATTCTGAGTTCTACCCATACAATGGGTGTGCAGGGCAGCAGAAGAAAAATGAAATGTGACCCATTGTCATAGCAGGCATGTGCTTGCAGCCTATGTAATTACCCATCTCCAGCCAGGCTGAAAAAACCTGTTTTCCTCAGAGTGAACTTGAGCCCCAGACCTCTACACTGAGAGTAGAGAAATGGCATGCTCCAGCAACCACTTAGAAGCAACACAACGTCAGAGTTCACTCATGGGCTGATTTCATCCTGAATGAAGGGATGCTGGTTCTTAGCTTTATTGAAAATGCAGCTTTCTACAGATTAATTGTCTTAAAGGGTTCTTCTAGGCATTACATGGCATTATTATGATATTTTAAAAAAATACATAAAAGTGCTGTTTGCTATTACAGGTAATTATGATTTCTGCTGCCTGGAAATAGACATTTGTAGAGCCTAGTAGTGTTTTAAATATTGTTAATAATGCTGTATATCCCACTAGCAGAATTCTCCACTCATCCTGCTTTACTCTTAGCTGATGCAAGTCCCTCCTCCATGGTGACTTGATTCAGATGCATTAAGATCTTTGCTACCAGCTTTGCTTTGGTTTTGGGGAAAGTCCCTGTGCATCTTCATCTACCAGCCTTCAGTAGTCATTAACCTTGACTAGTGGCAAAAAGAAATCTGTTTTCACCCTATGGGGGATTAAACCTTTCTATTTTTATTTTATAAGGCTCTGAAATCTTTGTTGTTGTAAGCAGTAATAATATAACATGGAATAACATGGAAAAGTATTTATTTCTTTACCTGACTTAGTACTAATTAGGCTTTTAATTAGCACTTACAGAAGTGATTTTTTTATAGGAAATCTGCAGAAAAACATTGCATGAATATTCTTGCAGCTCTACACAGGTAAACTGTCTGCAGTAAATCCCGTGTATAGCTGTGATTATGGTTCATTGTGAACTCTGTTTAAAAGAGAAAAGTGAGCTATATGGTCCAAAGCTTTATGACCAATAAATACTGAAAGTAAAAATCACAGCAGAAAATGCACAAGCAAGGGATAGGTAATTGTGTACCCTCTGTGGTGGGGAGCTGAGGATTAGATAACTCAAAGGATAACTCAAAGGAATAACTCTATGCTTCAGTTCATCTGTGTTCAGGAAACCAATTACTCATTTACTCTTGCTTTCTAAATATCCAAAGGGAGTGGTATGTCACCATGCGTGTAGTTTCAATGGTGACATATAAACCTTTGTATTAAGGGGAAGACCAGGGGGCAGCTGCCTTTAGAATCTAGGAGACTGCAGTAAGGAATCGTATCTGAATTTAATTGAATAGTCCTTTTGCTTCCAATACTGAGCCTGATACTAATGCACTGCAGGGAGGTAAGAGGGTATTTTTAAAATAAAATCAGTTAATCAAGATAGGGCTTTACACCAGGGTGTCGATGTTACACTGATAGGTCTTTGCTTAATGTATTCCAAATGTGAGATAATTTTGCTTGCAGTAAGTCGTAGAATGTAAAAGCTGGTTTAGAGTAACTTCTGTTAATCTCCTAAACAAAAACACTGCATTTCCAGTATGCTGGAAGGAATTCAGTCCAATCTTGCATTTAAATGCGAGCTATGCTCCTACTCTGAGTCATTAGTCTGCCCCCTGCCAGGAAGTAACAGTGTATTGGCTGCTTCCTGGGGAAGGCAGCCCTCACCTACCGAGACCAGGCAGTAATAGCCGGGGAGGGGGGTGGTGTATGTGTCATTCTGTGGCTGCCAAGAGCTAGTTCTATTTTTCATTAAAGAGTATTTGGAGATCTGCAAGTGTCTAAATTCCCAGTTTAATGCACAGAAAAAAATCCTGTTTTCAGTAGGACAAGGTTAACTGAACAGTGAGGAACCTGTCATATCTGCTTCATCCTAAATGCTGTAATTAATCTTATGGATATTACTGGAAAGATCTGTGAATATGGTGTGTTTCTTATAAAAGCAGAAAAAACACGTTTCTAGGTTGAAAAGTTGATCTTGGTCCCTGTTATTGAGGCCTAACAGGAGTCAATATTGAGCAAGTCTTTTTCTTTCTTTTTCTTTTTTTTTTTTTTTTTTTTCTTCTGCCCATTCCTCTTTTTTGTCCTGTCTCAATAGCCACCGAGAGTAAGTACACCTACACCATTCCACAGCAAGCCTTTCATAGAAGTGACTCAGCAGGGATGTTCAATTCTCTCTGACCTCTGACAATCCCTCAAACTTGCGTAAAGGCAGAAAAATCTCCTAATATGAACGTTCTTGTGGTGGATTTTTATAGCTGCTACTATACATGTTTCAAAATGGTAAGTTCAGTTCTTAATTCTAAGGAGAGGATCAAGTGACAAGGGAAGTGAACTCTGTACTTAACTCATAGCTACTTTCTGGAATAGTTTTTCCACAGCTTGACATCTCCCTTATTGTAAGGTATATCACTCCCCATGCATTAGGCTCTTTTAATTTCACAAGCCTGCCAGGACTCATGTTTCATAAATCCATCTACATGTGTAATCCTTTCCCGTTACTCAGATAAATACTTGCACTCTCTTGCTACAGACCAGAGAACTAGAGAGAAATTGAAAGTTTTTCTGTAGGTAAGAAAAAATTCTGTCCATCTACAGACAATATCAGTCAAATTTTTTTTTTAATCTCTGTGAAAGTCTTTCTAAAAGTCTGTGGTTAATAAGCATTTTTAGCAGATGGTATCAGGAAATTCTCTTTAAAAAAAAAAAAAAAAAAAAAGACAAAAAACCCATAATGTCACAAACAGTATTTTTGCTTGAACTTTAAGGGATTTTTGATCAGGCCTGTAGTGCAATTCTAACAAGCAGACACTTGGGTATAGTCATCCTGTTGTTGTTACAGGGTGTGTTTTACAAGCATTCACCAAAAAACTAAGATGGTAGCAAATGTCTGGGCTTTTAAACTGAGACCCTCAGACTGCCTTTGGGGTAGCTAGGTATATACAGTGGCCAACTGATTCATCACAACTGTGTGGTAAGTCAAGTCCTTTTTATCATGCTTACTCATGTCTTTATGTAAAAATAAGCTGAAGACAGTCCAATAGTAAGTTGATGTATTTCTGAAACCTTTTTGTTCACCTATGCTTTGCATAAGTGTAATAATAATAATAATAAATTAATAGCAATCATACTGTAATCCAAAAATTCAGTTTGCTCTGTGCTGATGTGGAGGTGATGAAGGCACTATATTGTCCTCCCAGAATTTACTCCCCTGCTGGTTTATATCAACTGTGTTTCTGAAAATACAGATCTTATTCTAGAATCCTGTTTTTATTTGTATTTTCATTTTATGCAACAAAATAATAATAAAAAATGTTATTAGTGAGGTTGTAATTTTTTGCTAGAGGATAAAACATTCCATTTTTAACTGAGGGGATGTTATAAACCAAAGAAAACATGAGATAAATGAAGATATAATTTCGTATTTACAGTGCACAGCACTCTTGCCAAAAGGTGTCGCTTCTTTAGTCAACCTCCTATGCCTCAAACTGACAGTAATTAGGATTACTGTAATAAAGGGGACCCTGAAGAATATTAAAATGAAGTCTGTGCTAAAATATACCTAAGCATTATAGATCAGACCTAGCACTTTGAATATCCTTATGGAATGAGAAGAGTTCAGTATTATATAAAACATCAGCTTAAAAAATGCCCTCTGGGAAAGGAGTATGCTTGGATGCTGTGACTTTGATTTCTGGAAGGCGAAATACTATGGGCAAATAAGTAGTCTGAACTGTTGCCCCAGGGGATAAAACTGTGCTACTTTGTTTTAAAAACAAAACAAAACAAAACAAAACAAAAATCTTTTGTTGCTTTCTCCTGATATTAATTGTATAAGATGCTGGTGAGAATGTTCTCCTGAAACTACTCTGGGCCAATTCAATAGGAAGTGAAGATTTCACTATCAAGATGTAGCTGTATCACAAAAGAATTACAAAACAGTGTTGTAGATGTTCCCTTACAAGGGGTTGAACTTCACAGTAATTTTGGCTGTTTGGGTGCTGTAGTCTAACAGGAATCCATTTTGGGTGCATAGCAGTGGAGGCTGTGTGAGTGGCCATGGAGCGGCCTAGCTGAGGGGTGACTTCCCAAGATGGCAGGCTGCCTCTGGTGCCAGCTCCTCCCTGGCACACTGGATGAGATGGGGCAGGCGTAATGCTCTCACCAAGGGCCTTGACATACTTGCTCTGCCTTTTTGAAAAGGAGGAAACGCTCGTGTCGTCCCATTTTGAAGTTTCTAGTGGGAATCCCATGATAGCCATGTTTTCTTCAAACTGTAGTTTATATGTTGTATAACCATTATTTTTACTGCTACTGAATTACTTTCTAAAATTCAATTAATGTCTGGAACTCTTTACTTCTCTGTGTACTTCATTTGCCATTAGCATTATCCAGTTGGCTGACTCAGTCAAAAAATAGGCAGGAAGACAGAGCAAAGCCAGGAAATGGTAGCCAAATTTGTGATACTCTGAATCCACTGCCTTCCTTTCAGGAATGTGTCAGACTTGAATACGTGAAAGATGGCATCAAGATGTGCATGCTCTCTGAATATTCATGCATTTTTTAAAGCTTTAGAAAAAAGCACCTCCCTGGATTTTAGTGCAAAATGTGTACTTCTGCAAGTGTATTTCTGGGGCACTACTTAAGATATTACTGCACATTAAAAACCAAAATAAATAAGTGAAATCCTTTTTCTCTTCAGTGATAAACAGCCAAACAACCCCAAACACTTCCTGCCCATTTGTTAATTTACGTTTATCCATGTAGCATGTTTTCCCTGATAATAGCTACCCATAGCCAGCTGCCAATACTTTCTGAGGAAGGGAGGTCAAACAAAAAACCACCACTAGCTCTACTGCAGCAGGCAAATCTCGGTTTACCATCTCTCTCTGTCTTGAATAATGGTTGCTGATTAGCTGTATTTCCACATGTAGTAGCTTTAATAGTTAGGGCTTTTTACTAAAACAGCCTCAATATGAGGGTGGAAGATTATTTTCTGCTCACTCTGGTGTAGAGCTTTAGGGTGGTCAGTTTTGGAAACAGAAAAAGTAAGTTTGGATACGTAGACCAACAGAATACTACTGGACTGTTATATCCTTGCTTGGTTCTCTAACCTGGTGCTAGTAAAATGAAGTCCCTGGATTGATCTGTCCCTTTTAATGTTGTTGGGAGAGGGTAGACAAAAAATCACTTAATTCTGGGAGAGTGCATGGTGAGACCCAAACTCTTCTGCCTCATTTGTCTGTTGTATGTGGCTCTGTCAGAGTACCTGTTTCACTTTGATGCTTTTGTGTGGGTCTGTTGCATACCTGCCTGGACTATTAGACACTTAAAAAATATGTCTCTCATTGCTTTCCTTTACTGTTCAAGTTAAAGACTCTGTTCAGTGAATTTGAAACAACCCCTCCTGCTTTTCACTCCTTGGACTCGGGTCTTTCAAGTACCGTTGAAGGCCACAGAATCTAATTTCTCCCCTTAAGCTACCTGAGCCAAATACATGTACAATGCTAACAGCTGCGATGATGAATTTAGACTTCTCTAGACATGCAATAGCTTGCATGTATGTACAGACGTACTGAAAGGCATGCCTGACATTTCCAAATGTTCTTCTCGCAGTTATATCATCAACAAGAGAAAGACAACAATGATATAAGGGATGCAAAATGGTGGAATAGCTACAGTACAACTTATTTCCAGTTGTGTTGTGTCTGGGGTCTTCTGAAAACAGTGTTTCACAGTTTTTAGTTGAGATCTTAGATTTCTTTTTTCTCTTTAAATAGAACAGTCTTAATATTTGCATTTTTCTGGGGATAATAATTGTGAACTTGATTCAGGTGTCACTCATTCTGCTAGAATTCATTTGATTGGCATGGTTCCTAGTGGTAGGTATCCTGAAGAAAATCCACTCAAACTTCATTGAAGTAACTAGTGTAAAATTGCTCAAAATCAACAGGTTTGAAGGATGTCCTCCTTCATTATTTTCATTAAATGCAAATTTTTTTTTTTTTATGAAAGTCATGAAAGACTACTTACTTGAAAGCAATAACTTCTAATATTCTTATCTGTACACTTGGAGCTTAACGATATGCTAGAATTTTTCATATTTTTTCTTTTTGTGAACATCTTCAAGGCCCTTATTTTGAGTTTGTGTACAGCACCACTCATCACAGACCCAGAGAGCATGTATGGTGGTGTGTATTCAGTTAGAGCATTTAAACAGTGGAGCAGCTTTGGCTACATCAAAATCAGAGATGGCATTTTAGCTGATTACTTGTGAGTCCTTTGATTTGTTCTTTTAGGATTGTGAGGGCTTTGGCCACAATCTGGAAACTGGGAAACCAAATCTGTCTCCACTTAGCCAAAAGTAGAAAACAGATGAGGATTAAATCAAGTCCTTGTTCTATTCCATTATCATTTCTAATACTCCTTCTCTTGAGCCACACTTGTTTGGATGTTTTATGGATTAGTACTCAAATCAGCCATGATAGCATAGTGTCAAAACAAACAAACAAACAAACAAACAAACAAATACACTTTTTTTTTTTTTTTTTCTTGCAGGTATTGGGCACCCACCCTCAAACTTGTTTAACAATTCTATTAGTATTAGTAGATGAAGATAAGCAAGGTAAAAGATGGTAGCAAATATATAGCCATCTGTTTCTTTGGTACAGGAACTGATCACCCCATGTGCAGTTTTTCTTAGAATCTACATGTTAATAGTGGTAAAACAGTTTAAGCAAGAAAAACAGATTTTGGAAACTCATGTTTGATAGTGAATTATTGTTCCAGTTAATTATCTCCTAAGCAGTTCTCAACTGGTTTAAGAAGCATAGAGCCATGCAAACTCTTCACCATCATTCATATTTCTAAAAATATTTTCATAAACTGACTTTATACTTAATTTATGTCCTTTCTACTTAGGCCTTTCAGAAAAGCAGCTGTTCAGACGATGTCTTCTCAAGTTGCTTTCTAAAGCATCAGGAATCAAACTGGTTAATTATGCCATTTAGAGTAAGTTCCTTTGACATATATACTCATACAAAATGACTCACAAGTGTTGCTGTTACAACAGTAAAAATAAATAGTTCATTTGTGGTTTTAAGACTATACTGAGATATGCATCTGTAGGATTTGAATTGGAGTTTTCTACTACAATCAACTCTTCTAACATTATTTATAACTGGAAACAATCCATCATTATTAAATTGATTTCTTTGAACTGCTATTTACTGTTAAGATGAACATTCTTAACAATTACATTTACAGTGCAAATCATAAATGTGATTTATGGCTTAAACGGTTAATTTAATGCAGTTGATTGTGCACCTCTGCTGCCAATTACCTGACTGTAAATTTACAGGATTTCAAATTTGTTTTCCACATAGCAATTTGGCATTGAGAGAAAGAAGCTCAGCCACAAACAAATCAGATGGGCAGATCAAGGGACAAAGGCTGTATTTTCTGCCATGAGAAATCAGGAGGCAGCTGACTAATTGAAGGTTTCTGTGATTCTGAAACTTTGGAAACCATTGAAATGCAATGCTGGTTGCATTTACCTGCTGCGTGATTTCCCTACTAGACTTTGGACACCTGGCAATAGTGAGCAATATAAGAATGAAGGCACGCTCCATAATGGCTGTTGTGTACTCTCAAGCAGACTGTTGCATGAGTAAGAATGTAGCAGTGGGAGGAATTATATGATTGCCAACTACTAGCTGCCTAGTAATTTCAAGCAATTGTACAGTGGACAGTTGAGACGAATCCACAGAATATCTCATGCATGCATACACGTGTATAATGTATATGAAGTGTATAGTTTCCATATAACAAAAAACATTACTAAGAGTTCGGTGCATATCTCTGTATATAAGACATAAAAAGTGAATAGGATAGGTCAATGACCCTGTAGTGCAACTGGAATTTTTAACTTATTAAATGATTCTCTGGATGGTATGAAAACAGAGAAGGTAAAAAACAAGCCAAACACACAACCCCCCTTCACAATCCTCCTCTGCAGCAGTCAATGCAAATCTGACTTGCAGGAAGAATATTTTGGCCAAAAACCTGGTGATGTGTTGAAGTGTGAACATAAGAGGAATATACATCTGCAGAATGCTGCTGTCATTGAAAGTGTTAGTACCCAAATTCACTGCCTAGCTGCATAGATTTTTTTAATTTTTTTATTTTTTATTTTTTCGCTTTTCCCCTGCAGGAAGAAGACGCTTTCTTCCTCTTCTGATTTCTGCCCCCCCCCCCCCCCGACCCCACCCCAGAACTGAAGTTATGCTTCGAAGAAAGCATAGATCCTTTTCCAGGCTTCTTTAGGTTGCCAATAAAACAAGTCCTGATGCACAGGATTTCTGAGTGCAAACATAATGAAAGGAAAACACAATCTAGCTTGATTTTTGGTTCTCTCCTTAGAAGATCACATCAGACACAGATTCAAATATCAAGATCACTTTATTTATCTTCTGAAATTCTTGTGTGGTGTCATTCAGTCTATTTAACACATTGATTGAGCTCCAGCTCAAATCAACCTTTGGTTTCTTGTACCAGCTACCCTGAAAACATCCTCTTGCAGGACTAGTTTGAATAATATTCATGACTAAAGTATAGCCCTTTGATCCTTAATCTGTCTTAAGCAGTTTTTATCCCTCCTTGATATTTATTCCTAAACATATTTCTGAAGTCAGATAGTCTCTCTTGGCATTTATTTTGCTAGCAAAACAAGCCATCCTCTCAATATCACTGCAGACATTCAATTTTTCTAATCACTGCAATAGGTCCTCTATGAATTAATTCCCATTTAAATTCCTAGTTCTTGCATACGACTAGAACTATATATAGTATTTTAAGTGATGTCTTACTCAAAATGTGTGAAATAGCACTTTCCTATGTCAACTAAATAGCTCATTTGATAGAGCCTGAAGTCTCAGTATCACTTGCTTATCTGAGCCAACTTTGTTCTTAAATTGCAATTACATAAGACAGGATCAATCCTAAAGTGTTCCTTGGGTAGCGTCTAGTAGTCTTATATGTTTACTTGTTGAAAACAGATGTATTTTCTTGGAATAGCTGCAGAGATAGCAGCAATCTGGGTGAAGTGCAGGTGCATCTATTTTATGCCTCTGTTTGAAAGAGCGTGGTTTATACTATGATGGATGGTGGCATAGAGAAAATATGCAGAAATTTCAGCAGAGGCTTGTCCTGTTATCACTCCTGGAGGTATTTGGCATGCATGGGGTCAGTGTCTGTTTTTCCTGTAGGGGTTTATAGCTAGAACAATTCTGGGGGCATGTAATAGTCAGGAGAGACCCCTGCTGATTCACTTTAGTTAACAGCATTTTTGTCTGAATGGAGGTTGCAACATTTCCTGTCATTTGGAGATACTTCTCTGAAATCCGATTGCCCAGAACAGTAAAAATATGCTTAGCTTCAGTACAGCCTGCTGGTTCTGTCCACTTAGCTTTTCCATCTAAGTAACACTGTTTAACAAACCCATACAATTTTACTCCATTTTATGCACTGAAGAAAGCGTTTTCTGTAAATATTCATGTTTTGCTTTTGCTGTTTTCTAAGTGGGTGGGTGGCAGTGACCCTAGTGTCAAAATGGAGGTACCAGAAGACTTGCATCCCAGGGGGTGAGAAACTGAGCAGAGGTTTTCAGGAGTTAGCTTCGGAGTTGGTTCCCTAGTGGAGGGGTGAGGCAGGGTTTCGACACCTCCAGATTTGTCAGCCCTGCTGGCTTACCCCATAAGTGGGAGGATTACAGAAAGTCCTGCTGGCTTTCTATACACACATGAAGATTTGCATGTAGGCGTATATGTGCATGCTCATACACAACAAGTGATCTATCTTGAGCATTTTCATTAACTGCATTATATTTCCCTTTAGCATTTCATAGAGTGTGACAGGCAGTGATAACTGTCAAATGAGGCCTCTTTGGCTACAGGAGAGCTGTGATTCATAGGCCACTGATGCAGTCAAAAATAAAAACAAAACTTGTGATATTTGCCCTTAAGAGGTACCATGAAAGCTAGAATTTAGGAGCTCTTCTCATTGGCTATTTCTATTTATATATGTTGTTTCTGGTTTATGTTTGAGACAATGTTCAAACGCTAAAAGGGGGTTCCTAGCAATGCTAGCTTGAGAAATTTGAATCAGTTCCTGAAGTCAATGAATGTTGGTGGAAAAGCTTGTGCAAACATGAGATTGTTGTGACAGCAGCCTTTGGTTCAGTGCTTAGCTGATGTCTTATGTCACATAACTAGGCAATGTCAAGGGATTGTTAGGGATATATGAGAATATGGCCCTCAGGTACTTACACCTGTACATCATTTTGAGTAAAGTCAGATATGCAGTGTTTTCATTTAAACTTAAACAAACAAACAAAAAAAGGCCAACAAAAAATACTTGATAAGTGTACAAGAAATTAAGATGGATACTTGTTCATTACTGTCCTTGTTGCTATGGTTTTTAATAATTTTATTCATGACATGATCCTTGAAACTGTAGTTTCATAGTGATTAAAAATATAAAAAATTAAATCTTAATTTCATGAATATGTTTTTACAAAATTAAAAGTTGTGTAGAAGTAAGAGTGAACAGTTAGCAACTCAAGTGGCACAGAAACATCCCCGGTCCTGTTTATAACAGAAATTGAAGTTTCTATAGCAATTTTCATTTGTTTTCCCTCATTTCGTTCACAAGTCATTCTGCTGGCTACCAGGTTGACATGCTTCTGCCGAACTACATTCACCTCTGAGATGTTCCTGGTGATCAAATGGTTCGCAGCACATTGCAAAGCTCCATGGAGGTGAAGGTTCTGTCCCCAGTGAAAGGATCCAACAGCTCTCTGTGGTGAACAGACCATACCTCAGCCCGACCTCTTTGGTCAGCTTGTGGGAGTTAAGTAATCTATTCAAGTTCTATCCAGGTGGGAGATAACTCTGAAATTTCCATCAATTCAGCTCACCTCAGTTAAGTCATTACAGTGGAATGGATTGTATCAGCATGGGACTGAAGAAACCTCATTTTCTCTTATAGCTAGTGTGTGACTGAAAAAATTATTTCAGCTGGTGTTTTGTGGAGGATGAACAGTCTTGCTGGTTGCTGGGATCCAAAGAAATATCAGGAAGACTTATTCAAGGCAATTGCTCTGGAAATCTGAGCTGCTTTGAAAACATCCCATCACAGCTGTCTTGTGAGCTTTGGCTGTGTTAAAAATGAGGATGTTTTCTTTTGGGCACACTGCGTAAATATCTTAAAATGCTTCAAATAATTAATTGTCTTCATCACCACAAAGTGAGCATGCTGAAACTAAGGGTCCCTACTGCCCTACCTATTTTAAAATTTGTGGTGGGGTCTTATCTTAACAGTTTCTGAGTCCAATAGCAGCATCTTGGAAGTCTAGCTCTAGATTTCTGTGATGCAAGGTTTGTGGGCGTACAACTTGGTTCATTACTTCAACTAGAAAAGCTCTAAACTGGAACCTGTAGAGGTTCTTGCTATAGCCTGAGTAGTAACATATCACCCATGTTAATGAGCTGGTCACAGATAGCACTTCTAAAGGCATTTACAGGGGAGAGCATGCATCAGTGTTCACTTGATGATTTTCTTATGCAGATTTCCTGTTCCAGGATCCTGGAGGCACTGTGAGAGCAGACAGGCACTGGCACAATGAATGTGCTATTTATACCCCTCCGGCTCCCGCGGGGTTGCATGATGTTTGTTTGTTTCTTTGTGCTTCTCTTCTCTGTTATAGCCTTTCAGTCTTTAATCTGAATGAAGGAGTTGAACTGTGTAATATCCTGTGAATTTCAGGTAACTCAGAGCAGGCAATGCTGGCTGTCAGACAGACAGTATCAGGCAGTGTACAGCAGGTGGCACTATTTGGTGACTTTTGCTTAAAACAGTGTTTATTATTTCAGCGCACATGAATATATTGATACATGATCATTATTCTTCTGGCTCTTTATGGAAACATTAAGGTACACAGTCTGAAGAGGTATGTACATATGTGTCCTCCTTCCCAATGAGTAATAACTACAGTGTACTTTGCTAAGCAGATCAGACACATCTGTTAGACTGTTCTGTGTTGTTATTAATAACAAATTAGATGTATATTAATAATTTTTGGAGGAATGCTTGAAATAGGTGGAACATTCTGGAGGAGTGGAGTAATAGTGTTTAGCTGCTATATAGTGTGGGTTACATATTTTCAAGTGGCTTAGAGGTCTCTACCAAAAAGATTCTTTCTAAATACATAGGTCTGTTTTAATGGCCTCTTTAATTTTGTCACTGTACCACAAAAGGCGAAGCAAAACCTGCTGTTGCTGATGATATCTTCATTCATGATGGGAGAGAGACTTGTTGTTGCCTTGCATATTTTTTTTTTTTAGCATAATCACTTAAATACTAAATGCATGCTCTGTTAAACTGTGATGAATAAATGTGTCTATGTGCAAGCATGTGTTTATGTTCTCTTAAGTCATATTCTATTCTCATACCATTTTTGCAGCAGGCAGATTTCTTTGAGCCACTCTAGGCTAATGTGGGTGTCAGTAAACACTTAAACAAGAAAAATATAAATATTACTCTCAACTTAATTTGTATTTAGTATGAATGTTCAACAGATGTAGTGAACCTAAACACATCTGAAATGCTACAGATGAATTGCATCTCTTCAAAAGAAAAAAACAAAAACAAACAAACAAACAGAAGGAAGTGGTGAATGATGCAGGGAGAGAAAGCAGCTTGTGAGCACACACTGGTTTCTGCCACTGCTTCTTTTCTAATGTAGCACAGAGTTATTTTTAGCAGTAGGAAGTGCAAAACATGTTTAAGAGAAATAGACTGGAAAATGCAACATGCATAACCCATCTTTGTGGGTGGATGAGGTTTCTCTGTTAGGGTTGTTCTGGCCTCATTTGCATCCTCTTGCTGCATATCATGCTCTTCTGAATTACAGATGTGTTTTGTGGCTTAGAAACCCAATCTGAGAATATTACTACATGACTGGAAAATGTATTTAAATGATATAACATACACACTAGTGTTGTTGTTACAATCAATTTTGGTAAGAAATAATTTTTAATGTTTTGATTCAATATTTCTACTTTGTTTATCAGCCTTAGAGTAACAGCAGAGTTAGAGTGAGAAGGAAGCATTTAACATGGTCTTAATATAACTTCCTATTTTGTAGGAGCAGGAAGTAAACAACTGCTTCATGGTTATTTTGAACGATGAGCAGTATCCTTCTAGACAGGATAATGGAGGAGAACTTGAGACTACCTCTTTTTTTTTTTTTCTTCCACCTTTTTAGTTTTGCCACTTGCCTCTTGGGACAAGTCTTTTCATTTGTTTTGCTTACCTTTGCCTTTGAAATGAGGATAGTGATTCTCAATTTCTTGTTCAAGCACTTAAACATGTTCAGATGAAAAACGTGTCCTAACGGTGTATTGATTTTCATGTGTTTGGCTTCTGCCATCTGCCTGTTTGCTGGACTGCTTACTCAAAGGGAAGAACCCATGCTACATGCTGAAGTGTTTTCCTCTTCAGGGTGATCAAAATTAGGAGCTCGGGCACAAGTAATTGGTGATGGGGTAATCTCATGATGGAGAGAGTTGAGAGGAAAAATTCTTCTGCATGTGTATAGCAGCCTGCAGTTCCTCTCCCCTTTCAATCAGAAGGAAGAACTTGATTCTTGCCTGCAAAGAGCTTCCTTACCATGCCAAGTTATTGATCTGTACCCAGCTAGCTTGTGTGCCCATCTGCCTGCTCTACAGGTGTCCTACCAGCAGAAAATGGGGTCCTCACTCAGGTGAGACAGTGTCAGTCTGTCTGTGTCCAAGCTTATGGTCACTATCATTACTTTACCTCATCTTTTTTCCTCCTTTGAGCTCAAACTAAAGATGCATGAGCTCAATAACCTTGATGTAATTGACCGCAAAGATGAACTATTGAGTGTTTTCAGGCCTGTTGTATCACCCTCAGATACCTTCTAAACAACTGTTGCAGAGAATGTAGATTTCTAAGATATTTTTTCCTTGATCCTTTTCATATTTGCACTTTCACACTTCCTCTCTTACCCTTTTTGGGTGGATGGAATAGGGTGGTGGTGGAGTGAGAGAGTTGTAGTCAGTCTGCTCACTGGAAAGAGAAAAAAACATTATAGGTAGGGTATCTCTTTTTTTGAAAAACAAAAAAGCAAAAAACAACAAAAACAAAATGTTATGATACCATCTTAATCTTAGCTCAGTCTAGAGGGGGAAGGAACTTTACACGAAGAAATGCATCCAAAAATTAAATTTGGTTTTTCCTTGAGAAAGTTCACAAATAGAAAAGTGACACTAAGCTTTGCTTTCCTGTATGGTGAAAACAGATGTTTTACCCTATTGATATTAAAAAAAGAAGAAGAAAAAAGCCACTGTATGTGCACATATGTGCAAAAAGATAATGAAGTTTATCCATTTTAAGTACATGCTTAGGCTGCCCTTTTGCCCTTATAGGTGAGTGCAGGTATTCCCAAGTAGGTCTGTCAATTATGTGAACTCCAAAATTTACAGTATACTCTACCATGAAGCCTGTTACCATTTTGCTTCTTAGCTCTGAAAAAGCTCAATCTAGGAAATAGGGACATAGGAAATGCAAGGTGTGCAACGTTTCTGTAAACCCTGTATTCGTGTCTGATGTCATCACACTAGAGGTAAACTGTGGCAGTTGAGATAAAAGTGTACCCTGTTTTTGCACATGTTGAGTTGTTTGTCAGTTTATTGCAAGTGTTGGAAACGACTGCTCACATTGAAGATGTTTCATAAATAGTTCTTAACCTTCAAAAGAACTTGGGAATAAACATCTATTTTATTAGCTTTTAGTTTGTGTGGCATTTTGGAGACTTGTTTATTCACTGATGCAAGCACTAAAATGCATATTTATTCTATCATGTACAAAGTCTCACAGTCATATAAACTCTTATGTATTTGCAAGCACATCCTTCAGTACAGAGCTGCTACAGGCATTAGTCTTTTACTTGAGGATTACCACAGGCTGTAGAGAAAGGAACAATTTAAACTTCATTTTTGTGCACAGCATCATTCTGAATAGTTGATCCTCACTTACCCAAACATGGTTTACAAACATACACTTCTTAACAGCACTGGGACCATCCTTGATGACCTGAAGTCCTGATTATCTAAATATGTTCATTGATACAATGATACTCAGATGATTAAGGTTGTAAGTTTTGTGCAAATTAGACACCTAGTATTTAGGTATAATTCTTTATTACATCTTGAGGTCGTTGTCATAGGCAGTGTTTAAGGTGTTGAAAGAAACAGTGTCAATGAGCATATGTAGCACCAATTGGCAAGACTCTGGTTTCACATACACAACTTGACGAAGCTATCTGAAAAGGTGAGGTTTTCTGGTGAAAGGACCACAGGACATTTTGTATGCTGAATGTGTGCCATTATCAGCTGTAAACATTCATAGAGAAGTCATGTTCTCATTGCCTTGCCATGAAGTAGTCCTGTCTAGACACGGCCTTGCAATTAGTACAGGTAAGCAGCTGGAAAACAGAAGAGAAACATCTGTGAGGAAGGGGGTAGATGGGACACAACAAACCTTGGAAGTCATAAATGATTTTTTTTTTTTTTTTTAATGATAAAAAACAAGTGTCTTGTTCTAATATACAGGATGTGTTTTACCATATATTTGTATGGGTCTAGTGTTGTTCTTTTAGTCAACTTCTCGATGCATCTTCCTGTATCTCATGGGGAAATATTTAGAACTTCCCCCTAAGCTACCATCTTGAGGTGGGTTGTCAGAGGTATTTTTAAAAGTGTGAGCTGTGTAATTTTGACATGAAACTGCCTTGCTCACTGTCCCATACTATGTTTCCTGTTTTGACTTTTCATTACAATAAGCATGATGAACATACAAAAGAATAGACACAACGTAAATTAAATGTGAGGTTCATTTTCTTAGAGCCATTTGTTAAATAACTACTTTCAGATGGTTTACAGTTTAAATAGTATTGCGAATATTGGTATGAATTTCTCTTCACTTCTGCAGGTGCTGGTTTCCAGAGACAAATATAACCTCCAATTCCCTGCACACTGATCTGTCTAAACACAATTTGACATGCGTTGCTATTAGCTTAGCACCTTATCAAATAATGTGCCCTGATAGAGATAAAAGGTTTTACAACCTTGCAGCCTTTGTTTCTGTGTGTGTTCACCCACAGAGACAGCTCTGCAGCAGCTAATAATTAACACAAAAGACAAAGACAAATCTATATGGCTCAGTGTTGGAGGTTCCAATGTGCATGTTAAGCAGTTGGGGAAGTGAAATCTACAGTGTGAGGGTCTGGAATGGGATCTTCAAATGAGTCTTTAAAATGAATTGAAGTTGGTCTTCGTAAAGTCTCATTTTTACATGATGGAGTAGATGTCAAGTCATTCTCGGGAAATCAGTTCAGTTCTGTGTGTCAGAGCATTTACTCAAACCTTCAGAGAAGTTCTTGCTGCTCTGCTGGCAGTAACCCTGTGTTGCTTTGCATACCAAGTGTAAGCAAAGCATCTGAGAATGGGATTAAGTGTGCTGAAAAAATCAGCCAGGGAGATGATGTAAAATATTCACTGAATTGAAGCTTGTTCTTCCTTCCTAACTTATTTCAGTTTTGTGTCTTTGTAGGCATACACATGCACGCAGGTTTCAGTGGTGGCTTGGGGGACTAAGCCCTAGGCCATGCTGGCTTTCTCATGCTGTTTTATCTCCATTAACACTTCAGAGACTGGTGAAACCTCTCACATTACTTTCTAGATCCACTCAGCACCTTTAATCTACTTAGCATTTAAAATGTAGCCTTAGCCAGGCTAACTGCTCCAAAATGGGAGTTGTTCTGCAATGTATGGGCAGGTCATCCAGCATTACACAGGACTATGAAGCCAAATAGTTACCCTCACCTTCCCACTAGAGCTAGGCAAGTTCTTAAAAATAAATAAATTAAAAAAAAAATCTTACTTTTAGACTCCCATGGCCATACTTGATCTGAAAAAGTCTGCTAATTGAGAACAGCAAGCTGCTTAGTAGTTCAAAAAACTGGATCAAAATTCTACTTTCATGGAGATGTGTTGTGTTTTATCTAGATACATTAAAACACATTAAAACCTGACTTTTGGAGGTTTCTGATAACCTAAGTACAAATAGATGCTGTAGAGGATTTTGAGAATTGCATACCTGTAGGTGCTTTTAAAACTCAGTAAGTATCTGTCTGTTCTAAAGCACACGAAAGTCTGAACAGCATCAATGAATGCTCTGAAAAAATTTATTCTGAGGTTTATTTATACTCCTGGCCTCAAAATAAACGTGATCCTTGGTAGAGTTGGAAAGAGTCTGTGACACTCAGATGAGAGTACTTAGCAAGAGAAGCACTGAAAAATGTGACTTCTGTCGAACAAAACAAATAGGAGATACTTCAGCTCATTATCGTTTGCATCACTATGCTGACTGACTTCTAACTCATCACCCTCTCAAAATAACAAAATGAAGCTGGAAGGTCTCAATGAGTTAGAGCTCTGAACATCAGCAGAGACAAGCAGTTAAAGTTAAGTTTAAGAGGAAACAATGATACTTGGAGGCTTAAATGTGTCTGTGGAATGGATGTTTCACTTTGATGTATTGTGGTGCAATGCTGATTCCAAAATTCAAATCAGATTTGTATAATTGCAGTTTGGCTGAGGTTTTAAAAAGGCATCTAATGAGTTTAGATACCCAATTCCCACTGAGTTTCAGTAAGACTTGTGCTTTGGAAGTCTTGGGTTGCCGTGTTCATTTTTTTCTTCATTCTTGAAGCTTTTTTCTTTTAATGCAACCCTAACAATCTTGTGAAGATAAATGTGCATGCTGTTACTTTGCTACCTGATGTAGCTTTCTGAAGGGATATTTTCTGCTTTGCATCTAGTGTCTGTTACTTTATTAAGCTGGTTAGAGGTGTATCGTGTTGTGATTTGGCTTCACTGGCAGTGATGGCAATTGTTTTTAATTCCATGGACCGGCAAACACAGTTTCAAGCATTTTTTGTGCACTGTAGAAATGTAATGGCACAGCATAAAACTATTCTCCTCTGTGGGACTGCTAAATGTGCAATGGAAGCTGGTTGTGCTGTTGCTTACTGCCTGATTAAATCTTTGATTTTTGTTGTGGATGTGTTATGTGATAGCCTTGGTAGTACAGCGAAGCTGCCAAGCCTTATAAATTCACCAGGTCACCAAGGGCAGTAGTCAGTGTTTATCAGCAGCGTTAAACAAAATGGTGGAAAACACTTCCTTCTTAAAGAGTTCTTTGTACCTTTCAGAATATTTTTTTTTGCCTTTTCAGTTTACATTGTAAACCACAGAGTAAGACTTAAAAGATGGCCCAGTTACCCAAACCCACACATTGGTCTTGCCTGAGCTGAAAAGAAAAATGGCAGAAAAAGTGGTCATGACTAGCTACATCCTTCTGTGACTTGTGTGTTCAGCAGCTGTTTTCTCATGTACTAAAATTAGAGTGGCCTCTTTTATATTTTTTATATAATTTTGAATTTTCAGACTCCCGGGGTCTGTGTATTTTGCTCCATTGCTGGTCCCCTTTCCTCTTCTGTTATTGCAGTTCTGGAATTGATGTATTCTTAATCAGTGCCTCACTCACTTTCTGCTTTCTGAGCATATTTCTCTCCTGTTTTCTAATATTTACACTTCTTTTCAGTTTGTTCTATTCGGCTTGTAGTGATGCGTTAACCTAGTTATGTGGTTAGTATTGGTTAGTAAGGCTCTATCCAGTAAAATCCCAAACCAAGGAGCAAGTGCTAGGAACTGAAGTACAGTGCAGAATGCCTTAGAGTATTGAATAGCAGTGAAAAGCAACAATGAGAAGAAGCTGCAAAGGTTTCTTAGAGGAAATCTCATAACAAGTGCAGGATCCCTGGGGACAGATTTGGGTAAGGCAGTTCCTCCATAATGCAGTTCATCTGGGGTTGAAACTTCTGCTTGGAGTTCATGACAGAAGATGTAGTTATGAAAGGGAGCTGGGCTTGTTCAGCCTGAAGAAGAGGAGGCTCAGGGGCGACCTTATCGCTCTCTATAGGTACCTCAAGGGAGGCTGTAGCGAGGTGGGGGTTGGTCTGTTCTCCCACGTGCCTGGTGACAGGACGAGGGGGAATGGGCTTAAGTTGAGCCAGGGGAGTTTTAGGTTACATGTTAGGAAGAACTTCTTTACCGAAAGGGTTGTGAGGCATTGGAACAGGCTGCCCAGGGAAGTGGTGGAGTCACCATCCCTGGAGGTCTTGAAAAGACGTTTAGATGTAGAGCTTAGGGATATGGTTTAGTGGGGACTGTTAGCGTTAGGTCAGAGGTTGGACTCGATGATCTTGAGGTCTCTTCCAACCTAGAAATTCTGTGATTCTGTGATTCTGTGATTCTGTGAAAGACAAAATGATCTTAATAGGGGAAAGCCCTAAGCAAAAGCATGGTGAAATCCCAAAGTATCCCAGATTTGACAACCTCTTCCTATAGGCTTATGTTTTTCCTGCAGAATCTAGGAAGCTTGTATGCCTTCACAGAACTCTGCAGCTCACTGTTGCCTTTAGGTATAAATTGTAAAGACAACAGTGTGGGCATGAGTGCAAGAGATACTGAGGTTTTTGAAGTGGTTCTGTTGCAATGAGATGGTGAAACTAGATGGGTGCACAAATACCCTGAAATACTACTCCCAGTGATGATCTTGAAATCAGTGACATTTCAAAACACACACACACACAAACAAACAAACAAAAAAACCTTTGGTTTACTATCTGTTATCAGTTAGTGAACTATATTGAACTGTGTGGCAGGAAGATGGACACTTGATATGTTCCTGACCTGAGCATATAACCAAGAAAATAATCACCTAAGCTGCTGTCAGTGAAGTAACTCAGTTTTCAATACATGAGTGTAAAGGGGCAGGGTAAGGGCTTTAAAAGTCTGATATTACTTAGTCTGAAGTCAAGGCTAAAGAATTTTACTTGATGTTTTCAGTTGAGGCTCAGTGAAGAGGTATTCTTGTATTTTCTTATTTTTTAACAAAAAAACATTTCATGCAGTGCGACTGTGAGAGGAAAGGATATGCCCTGGTCTTCAGTAGGATTAAACAGTCTGCCCTCCTGTTCTTCAAGCAGGGTGCAACAGTGTAAGGGAAGAGGATGGAAATTGGGAAGGGACCTGGCAGTCAAACTGAAGACTGTAACAGGCACCCTGGGAAGCAGTGACACGATTGACTTTCCTCCCAGTATTAAGGAGATATGGCAAATGCACGCTAGGCATATATGCAGAGAAGACAGTAATGTACTGCTTTTACTCTGTCCTGAACGTAGGTGTTTTTTTTTTTTTGTCTGTAGTAGCTTCAATGAATCAATGAATACAACATTCCTTGAAGTGCAGGGGAGATAAATCCGTGCCTGTATGGTCTTACTGATGGCAAGATCCAGGAGAATTAGATGGGGGAGATAGCACGGGTTTGATCCTGATACCTATAAGAGAAGTGTTGTGCTGGGATGGTGATGAGCTACTGCATCGTGCCTTTTCTAACTAGTTCTGTTAATGCTTTCCTTAAACGCTTGATAAAATTTGCCAAATGGCACAGTGATAAAGGCAGTGTCTGAACTGCTATTATTTTCAGTCGGTTACTTTATTTTTAAAAAGAAAGCTTGTAGACTAATATTCATTTTTAATAAATTCATTAATATTAATTATGAAGAACATTAAGCATCTAATTTTTTATTAATAGGACACATTTGTGTTTTAATATTTTCTTTTCTATTAGCTGGTGACAAACTGAAATACACCATTTGTGCCTTGACCAACCTGAGAATCTGCTCATCTTTATTCCTGTCTTACAGCTCACAGAAAGGACAGATTGGTGGCCGAGTTGTGATTTATCTTGTAACTGACCCTGCTCTGACAACTTAGCTTAGTTTCAAGGCTTTTGATTCCATGTGTGAGGCTTTTGGGGAGAGCTGCTAGCAAGGTGTACCATCACTTTCTTATAACTCAAACAGCTCTCTTGCACTGTGGGACAAGCTGTACGTAGGAAGCATTCAGTGCCTACACAATTAATAGTACTAACAATTGTTTTTATTTGGTTTCTGACCAATTAGAACTTCTGAGCAAGTGTTGCAGCCCAGTTGTGCAAGGCATTGTCCATCTTTAATAGAAGAATAACTGGCATTTGATGATACACTGAGACGATAAGTGAATGCAAGAAAAATAGAAGATGGTGCAAGGGTGATAATGGCCAGTGTAATAAAAATCTTTAGAGAAGGCTCATTGCATGAAGCGTAGTGACTAGCAAGGATAAAACAAGTGTTATTACCCTGGAAGCAGTGAAAAGAATAAATCTGAAGCAGAATTAAATACTTTCCTGCAGAAAAGAAAGAGGGATGAAAAGAAAGAGGGAAAGAGGGATGAGGGCTAATGCAGAGGAATGTCATGTGGACACCAAGTCTGTCTTGGCCACCAGCCAGTACAAATGCTTAGAAGGCTGTGTCCTAAACTGTTCATCTTCTTCAGGACCCTGAATACATAACCCTGGTGAGTGATGTGATTTCCTAACCCTGGAAAACCAGGGGAGAAATTTGTATGCATTACACCTTTCCGCCTCCTTTGTTACCCTTTCATTTTTCTACAGGGGAGTTGTTTACCACTTTTATCTAGTTATCTAGGTTTCTGGCAGATGCCCGGTGATAGTGAAACCATTGGTCTTTTCACCATGTTAAGCCGTGTTCATCTAGTGTGTGAGCAGAGAAGAAATAAGAAAAACTAATGGTAAATCCAGCTCAGATGTTCTGGCTAAGGTTTAAAAGCTATTATATTCAGAAAGGAAGCTTTTGATTGAATTATGAAAGACATGATCTCTATGGAAATTTTATGATTTTCCTTTTCTCTCTCTCTCTCCTTTTTTTTTTTTTTTTTTTTTTCATTTCAGATCATGTTAATTCATTCCTCTGAGTGTCTCTCCCTTTAGTGTCTCAGATTTTCACAGATTTAGTTCCGTGCCTGTTTACATAATTACCTAAGTCGTCCATCATACTTCCCCCTCAGGACCTCTTGATTCTGCTTGCGATCTTTTGAAGTCCGGTCCCTGATTTCTGGGGTGTAGGTATTGGCTTGATTAACTTCAAAGAGATGCACCAATATCACATTAGTCTCTCAGCTGGCCTCCAGCACACTCTATGATTGTGAGTGGAATTGAAGAACTGTACTATAGGTATGTTTTTTAATTTTTTTTTCTTTTCTTTTTTTTTTTTTTTTCTCTTTTTCTCCTCCAGAGCAATGGCAAAATAATTACAGATGAAGGTGAAACAATGTCATATAAGGTACCCACTCACCCCCTGTGCTGCTCAGGGGAGGACACAGAGTCAGGAGTGAAATGGAGCAAGTAAAAAAGGAGGTAGGATGGGGGGGATGAGGGGGGGAAGTGTTTTATTTTTTGTCATTGTTGCTCACTGATGATCACTTTTTAGTAGGCAACAATTAAATTAATTTCCTGTAAGTCAAGTCTGTTATGCCCATGATGTTAACTGGTGCATGATCTCCCTGCCTTTATTTCAAACCCTTAAGTATACGTTCATTTGCTAGTTTATAGTATCTCCTATAGCTTTAAATGGAAAGTTTGAGAGAAAAATGGAACATCAGAAGACTTCTGTTGTTCACTGTTCTGATGTCCCAGAAGAACGGGGCAGATATGTAAATGAATTGCTTCCCTAGGACTTCACTAGTTTGAAATAGTGGAAGACATGCAAGGATATCTTGGGTTAAACTGAAACTTGACTGATGTTTTACCAGCAACACTGTCCATGTTATCTATGCAGTACTATCTAGAGGTCAAAGCAACATTTCTTTTACGTTGATAAAATGATAAATCATGTATAATTTCTATTAACTGCATATTGCTTATATTGGCTATGGTAGTTCATTTCTTGCTGTGCTACTTTTCCTACCATATATATTTGTAGTTTATAAGCTATTTAAAGATATCATCTGGCACCAGTAATAGGTTACCAAAACTAATTATGAAAAAATACCTTGTCATCCTGATCAACTAAGCTGAGAATTTTGGGGCAAAAGGAGAAATGTTCTTGGTAGAGAGGCATAGGTATTGCCAGTTTTCCTTAATAGTTAGAGATGAATAGAATCCACGTGACTTAGTTACTATAATAATTGTAATTAGGAGTTATCCTGCTACCCAGAGAACTAGTTAACCTGAGACTAGATTTGTTCACAGGTTTTCTATTGACTTGAACAGTTAGATCAATGAGGTTTTAAAGTGCACTAGATATGTTGATGACAAATAAACTATGACTGTATGTCTCTCAGATTTGTTTCAGACTATTCATTTTATATATATCAGTTTTTAGAAATGTTTTCTCTTACTGTGCAGTTTAATACATTGCAGTCTCATACAGTGTCTTCTGCACGAACCAGGTTGCACTTATGCAATAAAGTTCTGTAAGTAGCAGATGGAATGAAAAGAGAAATGACAAATTCAGAATTCAGACCATGGAAACCCTTGCATGTCTCCTTTGAGAAACCAGGCTTAACCATACAACACTCTAATTAATACTGAATACTGCATATTATTTGATTACAATTCAAAAACTTTTTTTGGTGGTTCGCAGCAGAACGGCTTGATTGAAATCACCAGTTTTAATCATGATTTAAGTCAGCAGGCAGAGGCAACTTATATTTAAATAATGAATATTAATTTGCTTTTAATTCTTTTCCTAAAGAAAGTTTCAGCTCTGTTGTTGGGTATAAATAATTAAAACATACTGATTTGCAACCAGATAGATTCTTTTGATAATAATTGGTAATAATTTTGGTAATAAGGATTGTATGTTAAAGATGTACTTAAGTAATTGTCACTTAGTATACATTTATTTATAATACTAATTTTTACATTTTATAATAATAATAAAAATGATAAATGCTATTTATCTCCATAAGGATACTTAGTTACCTAGAACTCTTTTGAAGAAGTGTGTCTTGTTTCATGAAACGAAAATGAATCAATTCATTAAGTTAAAGAGAATCTCCTTTAATGAGATGGGTACATAATCTTTAAAAGCACATTTGTAAAATATTTCGTTTGCATTTTCCATGGAGTCACTTATAAGAGGTATTAGCTATAGTCAATTTAAATTCTGCATGCATTGAGTTTTCAGAAGTGTTCAGATCTGGAAGTAACCCAATTTCAATTTAGTTGTGCATTTTCTGCCCACTTGGAAAATGGAACTGGGCACTCAAATACATGTCTAGATGTTGTCTTGAACAACCTTCAGTGTCTTTTCCCATGTTTTGGAAAACTTTAGAATTGACTCGTTTTATCAGCATCTACATTCCCCTCTCCCTCCCCAGACAGGAGTAGAACATTATCTCTTTGCTTTCAACTTAAAATTGGATTTCTCAATAATGATTTTTTTTCCAATGAATACCATTTTTAGTAGATCTACACTTAAATTAAAAAAAAAAAAAAAAAAAGTGGTTTAAATATGATTTAAAAAATATTTAACCTTGTGAATGAAAAATAGAATTTGGCACACCAATAAAACATTTTCAGAGGGACAAAGCAAGGAAAAACCATGTTCTTTCAACAAAGCAGCTGTTCTATATAGCTCTGCCTTTCATGGCAGTGGCTGAACAGTACTAAAAAAGCTTCTAAGAATCCATTACACCATATTAGATCAATGACCTAGGAACTAAAGGCTCCTGTTAGCAAGCTTTGACGCAGTTGTATCTAAAAAGTCTGGTTAAAATAAATGTTCTCTGGAAAATATTGTGATTACAGTTTAATGAGGAAAGAATGCACTTTCTACCAAGTCTGTAATTATGTATTTATCTCATCTGTAATTAGAGATTTCAAAATATCTATCACTTTGGAAAATTTTAAGATAAAATATGCTATATGCTCGTTTAATAGTCAGTGCTGGATTAGCAACCCCCTAATGCAAGGGAATAGTTATAATTTAAAACCGTGTTTTACTGTAGCTTATACTAGTGTTTAAGTCAGGATTTATTTTAAGAAAAGTAATGGCAGAATCTGTTATGGGGATATGTGCTGCATTAGGTTCTAAGTTGAGCTGAGATACCTGTGGTGAAATGCTCCCTTCTATGATCTCTAGATGGCAATGGAAGAAATAGTTTGACACAGAGGTTGGGCTGATAATGGCGGAAGAACTGTGTGCCTTCTAGACAGTGGGGATGCGCTATTTACTAGGGAGGTGTGCACTGAGGTGGTGCTAAGGGGATGCTACAAGAGCTGTGCAATTTCTGTGCAGTGATTCCCTCCAGAAGTTCTTCCTGCCAGTACCCAGGAGGAAGAGTTGGCATCAGGGCTTACTGCCATCATCAGTAGTGTATGCACCCACTGGAGCAATCTCCCATCTTATGAGCAGGTTATTTCTCTGTGGTCTTTGGCTGAAACAAATTTGAAACAATTCACATTATCCTAATTCAGTCTTATCTCTGTATTAACTGCTGAACAGGGCTGCCTGGGGTTTTTGAGCAAAGCTGTGCAGCTTGACAGTAAGGAATCTCTCATCAGGTTAGTGGGATTTACCATCACAACAGGGAGTGTTTTTCCTGTAGCAATGCAATGGAAGAAATAAACTGATTTTTCTTCAGCTTCATGAGAGGCCAGTCCAGCTGGTGCTGATTTCAACAGCCTTGTGATGCAGGGAGAAAGGCAAATCTGCATTCTCGGCAGTAAGACCCTGGGAGTGATCTTGACTGTTATGTCAGATGAAAATTCATGAGCCTGTGCTGTCACCATGTGAGGCAGCATAATAGAATATGGCCTCATTGATATAAATTTCTGTTTTCTTCCCCTGCCACTTGTCTTTTTAGCTATTAAACAGGGTTAAGGGCCTTCATGTCACTAATATTGATAGAGAGAATCTACATCAAGTAGGCTTTTGCCCTTCTATTCCTTGGGAATTTTCTTGCAATGCTAGAATTAGAAATGAAGATGAAAGCTGAACAAAAATGGGGACTGAGGAAAGGGTAGATATTCAGTAGTTCTTCAAGAAAGAAAACTTAAGGGAGATTATATACGTAATCAGATACGAGGTGAGAGAAGGGTCTCCAAACTGATATAAGAAAGGGGAACAAGATTTAAACTGATCTGTGGCCTGACCATGCAGAATATTAAAATAGGCTACAGCCCAAGTCCTTCTCTAATGATCTTGAATGTTAAGGGTTTGTTATTGATTTCAACCACTAAATTGCCATTACTATAGGGATTCACTCTTTAGGCTTCTCAGCTCAGGGAACCAAACCTTTGCTTCAAGAGGATTACAGCTCACTCCTATAGACCTAATCAACATAAACCTTTAGCCCAGCAGGCAGGTGTCACAGTAGTAGTTGGTTTATAAGGTAAGTATGTACAAGATCTGAGAAGTTCAGAATTAGTAATGCAAGTCTTCTGTCATTTTTATCATTGGGCCCTGCAGGGAGGATCTGATTAAATGGATATTAAACTCCTTCGCATTAATGTGCACCCAGTTTTAATTTGCATATAATTAACAGCACAAAAAGTATAATTTCATTATTTGCTGTTGGAAAGCACATTTCATGTAACAAGCTACATGCAGTTGCCTAAGTGTGATATAAATGACTATCTCTTATCTCTTTCTTATTCTCTTTCCTGCAGCATATTAATTTAAACATCTATTTATTAGCATAAAAAGCAACATCCAGGTAGTCTCCTGTACTAAGTTGCTTCATATATTGCTTTATCTTGTAGGTTCTTTACATAACAATAATATAACCTTTTAGACCTAGTAATCTCCATGAGCACTATACAGTTTCAGTGAGGCATGTAGAGGTAAGGTACAGGGCATAAATTACAGTATAGGGATTACATTGAGAACTTGGAAGGCTTTAGTTCTAACCACCTCTTTTGGGCATCCATCTGGCATGTGAGTGGGAGCAAATCTCTGCACCTTTGTTTCCCTTCTCGCTGCTGCCTGGCTTGTCAGTTGAGACACTTAGGACCAGAATGGAAAAAGACTGGAAGAATACTTGCACTTTCACCCTGCTGTTGGGCATGAATTGCTTCTGCAATCATCAAAAGTTTAGTTCCCTACTATTTTTCAGTAATTAATAGGCTATATTTGAATCTACATGCTAAATATACAATTATTTCAGTTTGTTACCCTAAACAGGGGTTGGGGTCTCCTAGGAAGAAATCCTGAGCTTGAATATTTCAGTAACGTCCCACATCATTGTCATGATGAGGCTGTTTGCAGACTAGTAATGATCTGTATTTTACCTTCCTGAGTCTTCTAGTTGCTGGTTGCTGAAAGATTGTTGGCTGCATCCAGAAGATGGTCTAGTTTTTGTCTTGTTACTAGTATCATTTTCCACAAAATATGGTATTGTGGCTATGCAGGATAAGAAAGACCTTCAGTTCAATTTTGTATGGCAATTCTCATAATCTCATATTACCACGTATGGTGCCTGCTCCCTACTAACTCTTGAGCATCTTTCTGCTCAGAAACAATACCCCCAAAATACATGCTATCAACATGTCTAAATGGACAGCTGTGGTGTTGTGTGCTCTTCCAGCAGTTTTAGATTTACAGCTAGTGGTTCTGTTGTCTTGTGTGTCTACAATATTGCCACTGTTATAATGATCATCTCTGACCTTTTGCTCAATTCAGAATTTCTTAGATCTCCTTTATACAAACATAAAACACTCAAATTTTAAATTGAGAGAGCAGCAGAGGTGTAATTCTAAGGAATATTCCTAATTATGGAGTGCTTTTTATCCCTTTGCCGTGAATATCTGGAATGGCAGTAAAGTTGGAAAAAAATCAGCAAAGTGTAGAGAACAGACATGAAATTTATTGTTTCTCAGTTCTGGTACAGACTTTTGGGTGATATTCAGGCAGGGTGTGATTAACACTCTTTTTTCCATCTATAAAATGATTAGAATGATTCCATTTTATGAAACAAGATAGGAATGTGTAATATTCAAAGTTTTACTACAAAAGCATAAAATGAGGAATAAACTTGTATTTGTAAAAAGGATTTTTCTAAGTTTATAATAGTCACTAAAAGCTATTAGCCTCCTTTTATGCAAGGATTTGGAATAGCATGTGTGAGAAACCATTCAGAAATGGTGGAATTTCTTGTGTGTATGTGGTTTAAATAAACCTTCAAATGACCTGAACGTTCCTTGATGGAGTTCTTTGCAGAGTTGACTCCTGTATTTTTCCCCTGTTCTCTTCCATCCTTCCAGTGAGAAGTCTGAGTATTTAAATTACCTTAAATTCTCTTAAATAATCTGTAAATGCCTGATGTAATAACTATTAAAGATAACGTACTACAGATAAAGTCCTTTATTTCCTACTTGTATGTTTTCATTCTACTGCTGCCTATTCTTAAAGATAAGAGGCATGGATAGGTTATTATGGTTAAATACTTAATTGCTAATTAATGTACTCATGATGCCGAGTATTTAGATAACCAGCTGCTGTTGTAGTCTCTGCATCCATGAAGTTAAACATGTAGTCAACGTGATGTGGTCAGAAACTGAAAGTAATTTTGCAAGAAATTCTATATTTGTGCACTCAAACCATGCTTGGATGGAAAAAAGAAAAAAAAATGATGGGACTTTCCAGAAATGCAAAATGTAGAAATATTTTGGTTCAGCTTATATAAACAGTGTTTGTGAAGGCACATTTCCCTGGCATTTTCATGGCATATAAAAGGGAATAGAACTTAGTCCACTAATTAACAGTGAGAAAAGCATTTCGAGTCTGGAACCAGACTCCAGTATTTGACTCTGGATCAGAATATAGGTATTTAATATTATTTATTTATTTAACTCTAATATTTTGTGACTATTTCCTTATCAGAATAATATAGATTGAGAAGAATTTGTTTAAATATCAGCCATACACATGCTCTATGTGAGACTGAATGCTTAGTTTGCAAAATTGAGTTTTGCAGTCTAATGGCAATGGGGGCAGACAAGTCTCAGTGTTACTAGGTAGAAGAGGAACTGAAGCAGTTCACTGAAGGGCTCAGAGGATAGGTCAGCAGCTTTGCTTTTATAACTGTACCAGGAGGCCAGAGCTTATGGTACTGTGGTATGAAACCCTGAAACCCTCCTTGTTCTAGTCTGGTCGCATTAATGATTTAAAGAAACCTCTAGCACCATGCAGAATTTATTTTATTTTATTTTATTTTCACCCATTGAGGCAGTTGAAATCATAATTGGAGCTGTCTGTTCCTCATTTGGATACCTAGTATATCTCATTTGCTAGCATATGGTCTCTGTACCTTATTGTACCTTGTCCTTCTTAGCACATCTTTCCTACGTTGATGTGTACCTGGAGAGAAGTTGCTGCATTTTGTGTGGTCTGTAAGCAGCAGATTACTGCTGGAAAGGAATTACAGTCATTGACTAGTGTGGTCACAGTTAGTTCTGTGGGAGAGGTGTTAGGGCTAAATGATATTATAATGGCATTTTGGTTCAAATAAATGGTACCAGCATAACAAGATATAGCATAACAAGTAGTTGACAAATGACCAGGAAATGCAAGTAACAAGTCCTAAATTAACACATACGTTCTGTTAACAACAATCCATCTCTATCAGTGGGCAGTACAGATGACTTGAGGGGAAGCAAGTTCTAAGCTTACTGAAAACAAGTGATACAACAACTCTAAACTGATTTTTTTTTTTTTCTAAGTACTTACACTGAAGGTCCTCACAGATCTCCTCTTTCAAGTGCTCTCCTTAAAATGGAATTCTCTTACCACAGGCAGCAGAGTTTCACTGAGGATGAAGAAACTTTTAGTAGAGCTCTGAGGCCAGATTCTCTCAAGAATTTAGGCACTTAATTCCTACTTAAATGTCCCTAATTGTACCAATGAGAAATCAGGAGTGACAGCGGTGGATGATGTCTGTAGTGATGCAGTCATACTGTTAGTACAGTTGCTATGAGTTTTTCCGGAGGGAGGTTCCTCACCCAGTTGCCTTGTGCCTCTCTGTAATAAGATGTGTTATGACTGTGCTGCCTCTGTGTGTTTTGCAGTGTGGGCTTTACCCTACGCTGCTATCTGCAGTGAGCTGCTCTCCCATGGAAGGGAATGGAGCATTACTCAAGGATGTTATTTACACAGTTACAGACACCTATATTTTTAGGTCTAATCACTCGGTACCTCTGTAAGCTAAGGAGATTTCTAGTCCTGTCTGGTACTCCTACATAGCAGCTGCATATGGAATTGGAAATGGAATAGGCAGAGACTTCATTTGCTCTTGGTCTTGAGGTCACCTGCTCTCTTCCTCTCACAGGCTGTGGCTTTCAGTCTTTTGCTGCAGAGCATTGACTTTCTAGCTTTTGGAAGTACTCTGAGGGGCTTGCAGTGCATGGCACATGCAAAAAGAAAGTTTCTGGGGCTCTTCTAGGCAGGACGATGCATGCTTGTTTGCAACAGAGGGAAGACTTGACTGGGTATGTTCTCTAAAGCTGATGCATATTCTCTAATGCTGTCCTATGTAGGACTTTAAGCAAGAGCTAAGTGGTTTGGTAACCTGGAAATCCTTCACTGAGATGTATTTGTCAAGACATGTAAAAGATTGTTTCTTTTTACTTATGTTTGCAGTATATACAGTGACTGCGGACCAGGGTGGCGAACTTACTCTACTCGGATATGTCTACACCTTTAGTTGAGTAAGAAAAAATGTATCTGAATTAAGGCATAAATAGAAATGAAGTACTATAAAAGTGTTATGTATTAGAAGTTTGACACATGTGCGATTAAAGTAAGTGTAGTTTAACTGTGGAAAGTCAAAGGCTCTGAAAAATCTACAAATTAAATATAACAACTTATTTTCAGGATCCAAGTGGAAACAACATATTTTTTTTCCCAATATTCGCTCTTCTAATTTAGTAGAGGGAAGCTTTTGCATAGCTGTTGTTGCCAAGGTAACCACTTCGTTCATATCCATGTGTTCAGCATGTGTATATCACTTTATCTCTTAGCTCTCAGAGGCAATATCATGGCATTGCAATTGGGAAATGTTTTTTTTAAAAGCGTATAAAACCTTTTAACATCTAGAAGATTCATTAAATGATCTTGCTCAAGAGAGGCTTAAATTATTCTTTTGGGGTTCTTCTATGCTAAAGCTCTGAATGTGCCTGTGTCTTATCTCATCAAACTCAGTGCAGAAGTAAATTTAAAAGTAAACAAGCCAGTGTCAATAATTTATTTCAAATGCATATATATACTGATTTATGGATTATACATACAGACATATATAAATAGATGGATTGTGCTTATGTATGTATGCAGCATGCATTGATAAAGAGAAACCTAAAGGGATTTTGCCACCTTTACCTTTTCTATGGTTGATATATTTTGGTGCCAAATTCTATTAACTGTCCAGTTAACTTGAGACTGGGTCACATGAGCTGTTGGTATCAAGCAGGAATACTCACAGCAGGAGTGCTCTGGTACTGCAGTGGCTTGAGAAAAACACATCATTTCAGATATGTTCCTGTGCAGCTTACACAGTGACTAGCAACAAATGAGTAGTTTTCAGTATTTTTTGATTGTTTCCAATGTGCTTGTCAAGGGAGTCCATGTACAGGTAGAAAAGGGCCAAAAAATTATGGCATAGACGAGTATACTGAAATACCTCACTTGAAACACTAACAAAATGATTTTTAGTGAAGTTGAGTAACTGCGGTTTCTATAGATGTAGAAGGGCCATCACCATGCAGCTTTTGGAGTTTGCACTTAGAAATCTTTTTTAGCCTTGTGAAGGCGGGGGGCAGGGGGGGGGGTGCATCTAAAACTAGGAATCCTATGGGCATTTCTTACCTGAATAGTTTTTGCACTATTTGTGTGTTTCTTATTTATATGTCTGAATTTTACCTTAGAGCCTAAAATAAATTAGGGCTGGTCTTGTGAGTTGGAGAGGAAAAGAAATTGATTTAGCAGTCATTAGATCAGATCCTTTGAGTAAGGCATGAGTGTAAAACAATTAAGCTTGTCCTTAGTTGAAGTATAAAACTCCATGCTCAACTTCATTGATCTAAAAGTTCAGGAGCTGGGTCAGTGTTCAGAGAATTTTCTCAAACTCAGGAGAGAAACTGTATTGGAAAGGATCATCTTCTGATTGTAACTCAACTTTACACTGATTAATTATCAGCATATTTGGCATTGTGACTAAACCTGAACAACAGGAATTGATTAAAGGACTTGTGTCTTGCCCACCTGATAAACATGTGGCTCCGAGGATGGTGCCAACGCAGAAATCTTGGGTTTTTTGATCATGGGGCACTTTACTCAGCACCTGGCCTGATGGCCGCAGACGGGTCCCTATCTTTTAGGGGAAAAAGGATCCTGGGCCAGGAGCTGGCAGGGCTCATTGAGAGGGCTTTAAACTAGGTAGGAAGGGGGATGGGGCTGAAGCTAGGATTGTTGGGGCTGTGCCAGGGGGAACAATGGCAAGGCCGGAGGATAAGGCAATGGCCCAGCTGAAGTGCATCTACACCAATGCACGCAGCATGGGTAACAAACAGGAAGAGCTGGAACCCATCGTGCAGCAGGCAGGCTATGACTTGGTTGCCATCACGGAGACGTGGTGGGACCAGTATCATGACTGGAGTACCGCAATGCCTGGCTATAAGCTCTTTAGAAGGGACAGGCAGCACAGAAGGGGTGGTGGTGTGGCTCTCTATATTAGAGAGTCTTTCGAGGTTGTAGAACTCGAGGCTGGGAATGACAAGGTCGAGTCCCTTTGGGTTAGGATCGGCAGGGACAACAAGGCTAGTGTCCTGGTCGGGGTCTGCTATAGACCGCCGAACCAGGATGAGGAGACGGATGAGGAGTTCTACAGGCAGCTGACAGAAGTTGCAAAATCGTCAGCTCTTGTACTCGTGGGGGACTTCAACCTCCCTGAAATATCCTGGAAGCACAACACAGCCCTGAGAAAGCAGTCTAGGAGGTTTCTGGAGAGCGTGGAAGATAGCTTCCTGACGCAGCTGGTTAGTGATCCTACCAGGGGTGGTGCCCCGCTAGACCTTCTCTTCACAAACAGAGAAGGACTGGTGGAGGATGTGATTGTTGGGAGCTGTCTTGGGCAGAGTGACCACAAAATGGTGGAGTTCACTATTCTTGGCGAGGCCAGGAAGGGGACCAGTAAAACCGCTGTATTGGACTTTCGGAGGGCTGACTTTGAGCTGCTCAGGACACTAGTTAGTGGAGTCCCTTGGGAGGCGGTTCTGAAGGGCAGAGGGGTCCAGGAAGGCTGGGCGCTCTTCAAGAGGGAAATCTTAATGGCGCAGGAACGGTCTGTCCCCACGTGCCCAAAGACGAGCTGGCGGGGAAGAAGTCCAGCCTGGCTCAACAGAGAATTGTGGCTTGATCTTAGGAGAAAAAAGAGGGTTTATAAGCTTTGGAAAAGTGGGCAGGCCACTAGGGAGGACTTTAAGGATGTAGCGAGGCTGTGCAGGGACAAAATTAGGAAGGCCAAAGCTCATCTGGAGCTCAATCTGGCTACTACTGTTAAAGATAACAAAAAACGTTTCTATAAATACATCAACACAAAAAGGAGGACTAAGGAGAATCTCCATCCTTTACTGGATGCGGGGGGAAACTTAGTTACAAGAGATGAGGAAAAGGCAGAGGTGCTCAATGCCTTCTTTGCCTCAGTCTTTAGCGGCAATACCGGTTGTTCTCTGGATACTCAGTGCCCTGAGCTGGTGGAAGGGGATGGGGAGCAGGATGTGGCCCTCACTATCCATGAAGAACTGTTTGGTGACCTGCTACGGCACTTAGATGTGCACAAGTCGATGGGGCCGGATGGGATCCACCCAAGGGTACTGAGAGAACTGGCAGAGGAGCTGGCCAAGCCACTGTCCATCATTTATCAGCAGTCCTGGCGATCGGGGGAGGTCCCAGTTGACTGGCGGCTAGCAAATGTGACGCCCATCTACAAGAAGGGCCGGAGGGCAGACCCGGGAAACTACAGGCCTGTCAGTTTGACCTCAGTGCCAGGGAAGCTCATGGAGCAGATCCTCCTGAGAGTTATCACGCAGCACTTGCAGGGCAAGCAGGTGATCAGGCCTAGTCAGCATGGGTTTATGAAAGGCAGATCCTGCTTGACGAACCTGATCTCCTTCTATGACAAAGTGATGCGCTGGGTGGACGAGGGAAAGGCTGTGGATGTGGTCTACCTTGACTTCAGCAAGGCTTTTGACACCGTTTCCCACAGCATTCTCCTCAAGAAACTCTCTGCTCATGGCTTGGACTGGCACACGCTTCGTTGGGTTAGAAACTGGCTGGATAGCCGGGCCCAAAGAGTCGTGGTGAATGGAGCCAAGTCCAGTTGGAGGCCAGTCACTAGTGGCGTCCCCCAGGGCTCGGTGCTGGGGCCGGTCCTCTTTAATATCTTCATCGATGATCTGGATGAGAGGATCGAGTGCACCCTCAGTAAGTTTGCAGATGACACCAAGTTAGGTGTGTGTGTCGATCTGCTCGAGGGTAGGAAGGCTCTGCAGGAGGATCTGGATAGGCTGGACCAATGGGCTGAGGTCAACTGCATGAAGTTCAACAAGGCCAAGTGCCGGGTCCTGCACCTGGGGCGCAATAACCCCAAGCAGAGCTACAGGCTGGGAGAGAAATGGTTGGAGAGCTGCCAGGCAGAGAAGGACCTGGGAGTGATGGTGGATAGTCAGCTGAATATGAGCCAGCAGTATGCTCAGGTGGCCAAGAAGGCCAACGGCATCCTGGCTTGTATCAGGAACAGTGTGACCAGCAGGGCTAGGGAGGTGATCGTCCCCCTGTACTCGGCTCTGGTGAGGCCGCACCTCGAGTACTGTGTTCAGTTTTGGGCCCCTCGCTACAAGAAGGACATCGAGGTGCTTGAGCGGGTGCAGAGAAGGGCGACAAAGCTGGTGAGGGGCCTGGAGAACAAGTCCTACGAGGAGCGGCTGAGGGAGCTGGGCTTGTTCAGCCTGGAGAAGAGGAGGCTCAGGGGCGACCTTATCGCTCTCTATAGGTACCTCAAGGGAGGCTGTAGCGAAGTGGGGGTTGGTCTATTCTCCCATGTGCCTGGTGACAGGACGAGGGGGAATGGTCTTAAATTGAGCCAGGGGAGTTTTAGGTTAGATGTTAGGAAGAACTTCTTTACCGAAAGGGTTGTGAGGCATTGGAACAGGCTGCCCAGGGAAGTGGTGGAGTCACCATCCCTGGAAGTCTTGAAAAGACGTTTAGATGTAGAGCTTAGGGATATGGTTTAGTGGGGACTGCTAGCGTTAGGTCAGAGGTTGGACTCGATGATCTTGAGGTCTCTTCCAACCTAGAAATTCTGTGATTCTGTGATTTTTTCTACTGTACAGTATACACGCAAAGTTAGGTCAGAAGTGAACCTGTGATACCTATGAAAGAAGAGTCACTTGGTCAATACACTGGACGAGTCTTGAGAATTTACCACACATGGTGAAAGCAAAACTGTGTGGGCAGGTGTACAAAGAATATTTTGATAGTGTCTCTAGAGCTGTGTTGTTGCATTCAGATTCTTTCTTGACTTCCAGTGCAGTGATCTAGCCTTCTGCTTTTAGCTATTTGCTTTTTGAAGTTGGTAATTAGTGTTGAGCAAATCCTCCCTAAGTGAAGTCACTATTGCAGCGTGGTATCTGTACTGGAAGATGTTCCCTTCCAGCTGGCAGTTGTGTTACCAATTGCTGCTGTGTACCAGTGTTAATTGCTAGTGAGTAGGGGCTGACTTCAAGTCCAGTTGCTGAGCAAACTAACAAGCATCAGTTTCCTGTAGTGAAGCAATTAGTCCCTAGAAGGCTTTTTTTGTGTCCTTATTTTCCAATTCCACTCAGGTTAAATGTATACATACTAGTACTTTTTTACTTAACAACAGAAGTCGGTTTTGTTATTTTGGCTGCAACACAGTGAAAAGGAATGTGATTTTTTTTTTTCTTTGTGTTGTTCCTGAGCACTGACAATTTTTTATTTCTAAATTCCACTTAGATTTTTTCTGTTGTTGCTTTCAGGTATGACTTGCAGGGGATAAACTGAGCTTTTCTGTTGTTTGTTTTGTTTTCTTGTTATCTGTAAAAACATGATCTCTCAAGCATTCCTACTTCCCAACTGTGTTAATGAGCAGTCGTGGTGCTTCATACTAGTTACACATTTTGTTAAGTTTGGAAAGGTAAACCCAAGTCCAGATATTCATCCTGTCTGCCTAGTATCTAGTATGGCCTGTGGCTTTTCTTGTCCTGAGTGTAATAACCTAGAAAAAAAGGATGCTGTGTGAAAATTTATATTGCTGAAAACACTAGTGTAAAAGCTAACAGAAGAACTTGTATCTTTACATGAAATGTCTTCTCCTCATAATCCGGTGTATCAGATTTTTGAGTAAAGAACCACCAAACTGTACCACTGAAATGAAGGTGGGCACTTGACTTACGGTTTTATTGCATCTCTTGGCTTGTGGACTAAAGATACCAACTGAACTATAGCCCCTAAGTCAGAGTGCTTTCAGACATTACAGTTTCAGCTATCTGCTTGCTTTCCAGAGTTACTGCCCAGAGGCAAAGTTGTCAAAATGAGCTGTGTTAAGCTACTTCAATTTTCAGTCAGGCATATACATGCAGATGAGACCTTGCTCGCAGGTGAGGAAACCCCAAGTCCATTGGGGTGTGGTAAGATCTTGTTTGCTTTGGATCCTTCCATGAATACAAAATGGCTTTCAGTGTTGGCAAGGATTCCACTGGGTGCAGAACATGGGAACTCAGAAGTGCTGCTCTGCTCTGGGGTCAGTACCCTCCTGCAGAGAGAGAGGGTGGACAGATGAGGGTGAAAGCACCAAATCACGCCAGGTAAGCTTGCTGGAAGATGTCTGTCAGTTTCTGGGATCAGGCTTATTGAAACTCCTCTGATTGATCCTAAAGGCCAGAAGAAACATAGGATTTCAGGTCTCAGTACAATCAAAGAATGTAAACTATATCAGTTACAAAATATTTTGTAGTGAGCAGGAGCTCAGCTCCTGGCAAACTGCAAGAAGTTGTATGAGCTATATGAGCTAAATTATTCACTGTTTTCAGCACAAAGCTGAGCTTTAGAACAATAATTCCTGTTCTATTCAGAACTTCCTGCTGACCAACATCATGCTGAAAAATAATTCTTTTCTGCAAATGTTACTTGTGAATTTACTTCAACCATCTTTTTTATATTTGGAATTCCTGCTATCAGAACTGTCTTTGAACACTGAAGACATCAGCTGGAATGAAATTTGCAATGAATGGGGGCAGTGCACTTGGTTTGCATTGACGGCATCCAGAAATTCCAGCAATTCTCTTATCCTGCCACCAGCCAGCTCCTGCACAGCATGTCCTCCAAACTCCGAGGAGTTCTGTGCAATCTCACATGACCATATTGGACATAATTCTGCCTGCAGTCTTGAGTAGTTAGTCTGAGGTTTATTTATGCGTACAAGCTTCCTCATAGGTAAGAGGACACACACATGCACACTGCCTACAGATTCTTTGATTAAGAAAGAAACAAAAAATGCTTGGCGGAAAGGACTGTGTTCTGTAATGGAAGAAGAATAAGATATGCTGGCATAAAGCAAGACGATATTGGCATACTTCGGCTACATGTGCAAATATTGTTGTTTTAATGTCCAGACTGCTGTTATGAATATGTGCATTAATGTAATGATCTAAAAATCAGCCGTATGAATGTCTTTTTTCAGTTGGCTTCTATAGGTTTTAGTTTAAGGACTTGTGTAACGTCTAGGCACACAAATAAACACAGTGCAGAGACCAAACATAAAAGCTTATTTCCAAAGCAAGATGAAAAAGGCCATCTGCTTTTTATTATAATTTATTTATTTTTTATTTTATTATTTTTTTTTACAAGTGTGAAGCTCTTTGTAGTTGCACATTTTTCCTAAAGCCACCTCAACACAGCCAATCTTTAAGTGTGGATGATTTAGTTCTTTGGCTTGTTTTCCTTCTGTATTTCAGGATTCCAAAGACATACTCTGTGAGAGAAAAACTCCCTCCACTGGGAAATCCTAGACTTCAGTTATGACATAATTACCTAAGTAACTCAGTAACGATTTTATAATTGGAACTACCTAAAATAATAAGTGATTACTAACATAAAACTAATATTATGTGGGATAGAGTAAAAGGGGATTTTCAGTCCAACGTGTAAATATACAACTTCTAGTCTTGAGCCACCTCTCCCTTCCTGCCACCACGCCACTGGAGTTTAAAAAGAGTCTCTAAGGTATAACTAGGGCATTTTCACAGCTCTACCTATAGTGTGAAGAAAGCAGGTGATAAATAGGGTTACACAAACATTTTGGAGGAAACTGCATTACATTCTTTCATTTGAGAGAATGCGTTAGCCTTCTCTCATTTACTCTATCCATTCTTTTATGACATCTTCAATAAAAGGCAGTTTCCCATATCATTTTATATTTAAGAACGTTTTGTTCTGTACTTCAGTGTATCAGTTATGGCATATAGTTAGAAGGCAAACAGTTTGTATTGAGTATTCATTTGAATATTTATCTTTTAATGGAGAATTTAGCTTTTTGTTTGGAAAATCTATTGATGACATTAATGGTAATATCTGACTTAGTTTTCATTTACCACTGGAAACCTGGGAATTAGGAGACAAGTAGCAGTGTGTAACAAGTAGAAGAATCATGTAACTTCAACCCTGGGGAAGGGCATTTCAAGATAGCAATAAACATACTTGTGCAGTGATTATCTGTAAAGTAAATACTCAAGAAACTCCAGGTTTTCACCAAAACAGAAAATATAACAATGTCTCAACAATTGTGTTGAGACAACTGCTGTGTTAGCAATGCTTTCAGACCAGATTTGAGTAAAAAGAAATGTAGGCAATTTTTAGGATGACGTAAGAAGTGATTCTAACTTCACTCTTTTATTGGCTTTGGACTTAAAATTGTCAGCCAGCACATGCAAGATGTGAGGAAAAACTTTCTCTAATGACAAACTCAGATGGCAACAGTGTTAAAGCAAATCCAAGTAAAACTTCTCAGCCAAGAGGCTGAGTGGAATGCAATGGAAGTGGCTACTGTGCTCTGTTTTTACTATGTCCTGGTGTTACACAGGAGTTTTTCTCTTTCAAATCAAGTATTACAAACCACTTATACTAAAAGCTGTAATTTTTCTGAATATTTAATTATACAGTCAACCAACAATTAAGTGTTTCAGCATTGGATTACAGTATATGCTCTGTATTTTGCCTCATTCATTTGTTAAGAAAAGATGCATTAGTTTTGTGAAAGTAATGGCAAGCTTTCAGCTTGCATAAACTGAACAAAAATTGTAAGGTTTCAATACATATGTTTTACATTTGGTAGAGATAGATCTTTCTGCTGGAGAAAATAATGTGGTCTCAGCAACAAAAATAATGACCTTTGAATGTGTTTTTCTTATTTTTCTGAACAGCTTATCCTTAGATATTAGTTCAGTCTAAGAATCTCTTGCATTAGTTGAAGAGGTTATGTTTGTACCTGCTCACTTCATTAGCAGATGTTACTAATTACTTGAGCTTACACATTAAAGAACCTGCAGGGGTTTAAGGAGAACAGGTTTTGTTTGTTTGTTTGTTTGTTTGTTTGTTTGTTTTTCATGGCATTTAAGCCAATCTTGTGTGTAGAAGAGTTTCAGTTGGGAACACCGAGATGTAGCTAAGTTCACACCTCTCTTGTGGGCTATGCTGTAGCTGTAGTCGCGTAGCCCCATTCCAGAGGCTCAATGGAGATCCAGGTGCTCCAGGAGGGGTGATTCAGAGCAGCTTTTTGGGGCTGAAGCTGTGCCTGCAGTAGGTAGTGGTGTGCGTCCCAGTCCTTGTGTCTGCGGGAAGTTGCATCCTTGCAAGTTCTAGCCTAAAGCAGTCTTTGGACAACAAATTAAGCCCCAGTATATGGGCAACATGGTGCCTTCTAAGAGTATGGGGGAGGAGAATTGCTTCTTTATGGGATGTTTTGCTTCTTTATTTATGCATTGCTTCTTTATGTGCCGTTCAGGGCACATGAGGCAGTGCATGCACATGGAGGGTTCAGGCAGGTTTCCCTAATTCATTATTTTTGTTCTGTGGAGTGGAACTGCTTTCTCACTTTTCTTAATCTAGCTGCCAGCTGTCCATAGATAGCAGTACAGTTTGACTCTCTTTCCAGAGCATGTTGCACTGATGAATTCCAGTATTAATTCCAGAAGCAAGGAGTTTATTAATGTTTTTCTCTGTCATGCTCTTGTACAAGATCTGATGGTGAGTTACCCTGGGAAATGTGAAGATGGCAGTTCTGATGACTTTCTCTGCTGGGGAGAGATGAAAGAGGAAGCCTTCCTGCTCCATCTTCCCCTTGAGCAGCTGTGTAGGACAAGTCACACACTGCTTGTCTGACTCCAAGATGAATGTTTGCCTTTTACAGGGATACTGTTGTTAATGGCATCTTACTGTCATGTACTAGATAAATCACATCATTGGGACAGTCCTCAGAAGGTTGTGTTGCTCACAGTCTTGCCAGATCCAAGTGTCTGTGTTGGACTTGAACTTGAGACACATCCGAAATATGTGCGGTTGTGCAGTTTTTGCTGATGGTATGCACATAACAAATGAAGTAAGTTGAACATATTAGAAACTGCATGTACTTCAAAATATAAAGTATATAAAGTATTAAAGCCCCGTAAGATTAAAAAATAAAATTAAAAAAATGTCTGCAGATTGTTCATGTTGATGGAGGAATAGAGGCAGTACTAATGGATCCAGTCCACTTGGTAATGCTTTAAACAGTACACATACATGAAAATTAAAATAACCAGTGGTGATATGATTGAGCTTATCCAGTAACAAAAAGCAGTTGAACATTGAAGAATTAGCATATCAAGGATATGCCACCAGCATGAACAATGGATGATCACACACTTCTGTCTTGAGCTTGAACAAATTGAAAAGATATACCCACAAATCAGATGGGTGAGATAAAAAGTATCTAGACATGTATTTCTATAAATGCTATACTATACTGCTATGATTATCAGTGGTGAACTTAAGTGAGTTTTCCATTTCTTTAGCATGTGCAATTAAACAAGAACAACCTGAGCATGTTTCATCCAAAGGACTTAAACTGAATGATTTTTCTTGTTGAGATCTATACTTACTATAGTGATAGTGTATCATGGTCTTGAATTTATGTAGTTACCAGCTGAAGGATGGAGTCCCTTTGGGAAATATCTTCAGCACAGCCTCTGTTTGATGGTAGCAGTTGTTGAAAGGCAGTCCACTACCTCCCTGAAATTATTTCTTGGATAAAATATAACAAGCCTCAGAAAAGATGTTGGGCAGGGATGCTTCTTAGCACTATTGATAAGATGTTGGAGCTGCACTGGAGGAAGGGAAAACATTTCCAATACATTGTCAGGACCTAGCCAATACTAATTAACAAACCTGTGCTCCCCTTAAGTTTGGTGGCAGAACTCTTAACAAATGACTCCCGGGAGTCCATGAGGCCTTTTGAGCATATTGTTGGTGACAGTCTGGAACTGTGTTGGGATAGCTCATTAAAATGTACATTGGTGTGATGGAACAGATGAAAAGAAGGAGCAGTGTAAGTGAAACTGGGAACTAGGAAAAAAATATCTTTATGGAACGTGTCCACTGTATAAATCATTGTTCAAACTATCCCAAACTATCCATTTTATTTTACATTTGCCATTTGTTTCACAAAAGATTTGGGCATAGTGCATTTATAGCTGTATATTATCAGGCCCACACAGGCATTTAATTCATTTTTGGCTTTACCAGGTACTTCAGCTGGAGTCGTTATTCGTGGGTCAAATACAGATTATTTTAGAGAGCAGTAACAAGACATGGGACCAGACTTCTCTCCTTGCTCCAGTCCCTTTACAAGCCTGAAGGATCTAAAAAGCTCTTGTTTCTTTGCTGGTCGCAATGCCCCTGACAGAAACCTCCCTCATATAATCTGTAGGGCAATCTTTCTGGATAATTCTTTCCAGTGTGGGGGCATGTGTGAGTGTTGTGGAAGTGCCAGAGCTTGCTTCTGTTTTCTGGCTGGTACAGGGGCTGCTGGAAGGCATAACAAACAGGATTAGTCCAGTGTCAACCTGTAAGCTGCAGAAGGACAAAACCGGGCAGTGGACAAGACTTGTGTCTCAAGAAGCATTGGAAACATAAAAGACAAATTCTGCATCTCAGAATAAGCAGTTGGTAACTGTAAAATTGAGTTATTTCATTTTGGAAAAGCATTGTAAAAAAATTTTGACAGTATGGGAAACCTCTATACCTCCTCATCAAAATGTGTTTAAAAAGACCCTCTTCTGGCCAAAGGGAATTAGCTTTGCCAATTATTTCTGTTGTTTTTATGGGGAGCCACAGGGGTTGTTATAACTTCTGAAATCATCTCTTTTGGGAAGTAAGTTGTGGCAGCGTAGCCAAAGCCACTGGAAAGTAAGATTTACCAGTGGTACAGATAAAATGTGGCTGTCTTCATTAGTTCCCTAACCTCTTGTCTCCAGCTACGCAGCCATAGCTTGTGTTGGGTATAGGATTGATAGGTCATTCCTTTGCATATGTCCTTTTTTCAGCTGGGATTCTGACTTGTGCCTTCACCTTCCACAGGTGTTTTCTGTTTCCTGATGGGTTAGTCTGTATGTCTCAGAGAAATTATGCAGATTTCTTGGAGACTGTGTTGACTGTTTTGATGATGGTGCCTTGACATGAGCCTTTTTCTTAGGCTTCAGACTACTCTGAATATTGGACAAGGACTGAATGGGTTTCACTGGCTGATGAACCTGCCTGCCTGCTTGTTTTAGAAATGGAATACCAAACTGAATTAAAGCTACATGTATACCATTGTCATAGTGCTGAGTCCTCTTTACCTTTTTTTTTGGCTCCCATGTCTTTCATCTGATTTTGAGGGAAAGTCAGATAAACTGTCGTGCTTTCCAGCATATTGGATTTGCTTTTCAGATGCATTTCAAGGCTAAGGTTAAGAGTAAGAATTAAATGTTGAACCTCATTGAAATAATTGGAAACTTTTGCCTTTAGGGGCAAACTGCACCAGGAAGAATTGCTTGTCAAATCATCTGTGTAGTACTCAGACTGTGGCTCTGCATGGTTATTCTAGGCTGCAATGTACACTGCCCATATACCTAAAGAACAAGCAAGCAGAAAACAATCCCAGTTTTGATAGAGCTATCAGCAAAAACCCAGGCTTGAATCCTGAACAGAAGTGGTACTTCCCTTGGTATTTGTAGACCCACTGCCAATGTAGCAGCAGCAGCTTGTGTTAGCCTAGTGGATAAGAATGGTGCACTTCAGAGAGATGAGAGGTTCTTCACATGCTGTACAGCACTTTAAAATGCTAAGTACTTCCAAATATGGCAGTACTTATCTTTTCATTTCTACAATATCTTAATTTAAAAAAAAAAAAAAATCATATTAGATTCTTGCAAGTGTTTGCTTTTATATTAATAAATCTTCAGGGAAAACACTTTTTTTTTTTTTTTTTTTTTTCTGATGGATTTTGTAATTTAACACCTGCTTTTTAAGATATTTCAAAACAGTGTTAAGCCATCGCATCCGTTTCTGTTGGATGCTATCACGTGACAGTAACAGATAACTGCTGTCTTGCAGTAATTCCATTACCATTTTATATCAATGAATACTAGAGAATGAGGATGCGTACTTCATAACAGTGCATGATCTCTAGTATTCCTTCCTTCCTGTTCCTTTTAAGGGCACTGTAAAAATAACTCATAAGCTATAATGTGGCTAATCTTCCTGCCATGAGGGTGAACTTCCTTTTCAGGGTTTTAGACAGGAAATTACTGTTGATGAAATGTGTACAATTTACAGCAATGTGAAATAAAAAATAGCACTGAATAATAGAAGAGATGAAACAGACCTCAGAGCTATGGACTTTCATTTCACCCCCTGGCAAAGATGCCCTGGTCTGACCTGGTGGGTGGAGAGGCTCACTGAGCCTCCACTAGCATTCAGGCTCTTGGCTCCTTGTTGAAGGTAAAGGCCAAAACATGCTTTCACAGGAGTTGACAGGAGGGCATTTGGGCATTATGCTTGCTTTAGTCAAAATCCTACACCAGCAGTCTGCAGAGGCCTACAAACTAGTCTGAGATCTGTCATATTTCCTCATGAATCTAACTGCTGTTCCTTTGTAGCTAAGTAATGGTATGTAGTGAGTTACATGTATGACAGGCTTTTGCTTGCTGAGATTTAAGAACTATGAGGTATGTAATACTGAACTTAGTGAGAAATCATGGTTAATCAGTGACAATACACTTCAGCAGAAGGAATATATATTCAAATATGAGACCTGCACAACTGTGTTCTGAAATGAACCGAGTTTTGCTGTCAGCTCCAATGCATCACATGTGGTAATGTAGGTATGAGTGCTTTCAAATCTGCAGTTGCCCATGTTACCCACAGAACTCCTAATAAAGGGCAATGAATGGCAGGTGATCAGAGTGAGTGTGATTTTTGCTACAGTACCAAGAATTGGGTACATGGTGCCAGTCCTTCATGGTTATTTCTCTCCAAAAATAGGCACATTTCTAAAGGCTAAATATGACGTCTGGTTTGAAATTCTGTGTAAAAATCAGGGAGCTTGTGGAACATAACATTTCCACATTTCTCAGTCTGTATTGTGAACTTGGTAGACTCACAAACTGTTCAATCCCCAGCCAGCCGAACTACAGTTTCAATGACCTGATTTTGACATTTGCAACTTTAATTTAATAAGCAGAGTTAGTTTTAGAGGAACAGTGCTGTTAAATGGAAGGGCCAGATCCAGGCTCACTGTAAAGGGGGATGGACAGAGCCACAAAGCTCCAACTTTAACACCAAGTTCTGGTACAATCTGGTAATTATTCCTTTCAGTCCCCTTACCTGTATCTAGTCCCTGTGGCTTGTCTTACTGCCATTTTACTCTTATCTTATTATTGTTACATACACAAGACTAGATGCTATTTATTAGTTGGGCAAAACTGCTCATAGCTAATTGCCAACCCCACGATGTGTTGCTTAATATTTAAATAAGATCCTTTTGTATTCAATATATTAGCTGCATGGAAATGTGAGGGGATATCTGATTATGGTGGTTTTACTTTCTTACTGTTTTTACATTCCTCAACTAAAATTTGAGGAAGTATCTGTTTTTGGTAATGTTTTGAAAATACTTCTGCCTTGGTGAAGTTTCAAAAGCAATGACATTGGTATTCACCTTGATATATATATATATATTTTTTTTTCTTTTACCTAGAAGCTAGCATCTGAGGTCCTAGAGGCTGCGCTGATTTGAATAAGCTGAGAGCTGATGTGGCTGTTTTTAACTTTGAAACGAGCACAGTTCTCCAAATGAGGGGTTTGAGTTGCTAGTTGCTCAAGCCCCACATTTCATGCTGTCTTTTACTCAAAGAAAACTAAGTAAGACTTATAAAATACAAATACATGTATTCTACACCTGTAAGACTGTCTCAGACTGGATACAAGGCTAAAATAAAATTTAAAATATTAATAAAAAAAATAAAAATCAGGTCATCTTAGACATGCATACACCAATACTGCTGTGGAAAGCACATCTGCATTGTTGACTTTCACAGCAATCAGTATGTGGGAAAAGCCAAGAGTAAAAAAACAATGGTGAGCACAGTACATTTCTATTATTCAGATGAAGACTTGCTTTAAAAAATAGACTCCTTTTTTAAAGGGGGACGATGAACTTAAATCGTGCAATATCCTAAAGATCTCTCTAAGTGAGTATAAGTCACTGGTATAAACTCTTGATCTTCACTGGGAGGAGAAGAAGACAATAACAGATGTGGTCAAATTTCTTGCCAAATATTTATCTTCAAAACATTGTTTATTCTTCTTATTATGGCAGAAGTGTCCTTTATAATCAGAGGTTGGTAAATACCCACTTATTTGAGTAAATTTCAGATTTCTGACTTTCATTTTATAGCACTTGGTCTAAGATATGTTTTATATGGCATACAACTTCACAGAGTTTTGTAATTTTGAAGATCACTTGGATGTTTCCTAATAAAAAATCAAGTGAAATGCGGATTTAGCTAAACAGTGATCATATTCAAATCAATCTATTGAAAATCAGTGAGATAATCCAGAGTTAGGACTAATGTTTTGATTATGTAATGAACCAGAAGTGCAGTGTTGCACCAGAAGGTTAATCAATTTTTTAAGGATAAATTGCTTGCCTGTGTTGAATGAGATCACTCTTGTGGAATATTTTCAAATAAATTTTGGTAAATACTTCTTTGTTATGGAGGCTTTTAAATCATGTTATAGTGATGCAAAGATCCCTTCAAGACAGACAACAGGAGATACTAAATCAGTTTACCACATGACACCAGTCAGGTCCCAGTCTGGTCCTCCCTTTATTTTTAGTCCTGTCTAAATTCTTTAACCATAAGTAGGTTATAGCAACAGGGTGCTGGGAATGTTGCTCATATCCTTGGAAATAAACACTCTGGTGTCCAGCAGTGCCAAGCATGAAGTGAACAGAGGCTGTATAATGCTTCTTCTAACACAAATGGTTAAAGACTCCCAGGAGATGATTTCTCTGTGCTCTCTATCTGGGTTTTCATTTCTGAGGCATTTACTGAAATAAGCTAAGAATGATATAGCATATATGGTATGTTTGTGAGACCACATCAGATGTTGAAGATGCATTAATGTTTTTTCATTATTTATTTATTTATTTATTTATTTATTTTACAATCATAGGGGAGATGATCACTTTTCACAACCAGTCTCTCTCCTCCAGCATAAATTTTTGTGTAGTTGTTCAGGAGTTTAACTATATAAAAGCTTATCAAATTCTCTGTGTCTCATTCACTGAATCTAGTCAATAATACAGCAGCATCCCTATCTGTCCACACCGACTGGTATCTATTATGTACTTTGTTAAATTCCTGGATAAGAGGACTTCATTTTGCTCAGGTACATTTACATTAAAACTCTAGAGCCTCCTATGAGTATTGACTAATGGCGTATTCAGCCAATGTGTCTTGCCTTTGACAGTGGGCCAAAGTGGGTGCCCTAGTATGAATGAGAATTGGGCATGTGTACGTGGTACCTCCCATATGCTTTATGGCCATTCACTGCATGTTTAGTAATCCTCAATAGATTTTTGGTTTTCTTTCTCTTAAGTTGTACATTTTTACCCTGAACTGTATCTCATTGGCTATATTTTTGTCTAGGAGTCTTAGTTACTACTGCATAGTCTTGAAGCATCATAAGCTTTGAGCATACCTTGCACACTTTTCTCCCAGAGGTTAGAATTCTTGGGCGAGCGCCAGCTGGTCCTGGGAATTGGTTTGTTTGCCCTGTTCTCCTTAAAATCACTTGAATTTTGGAGAGATCTTTCAGGTTTCTGCAAAAGTAAGGGCTAAAGTATGGGCCAAGTGTCTAATAGTTCAAACATCACATTTCTAATACATGATGGTCTTTTCAGTGGTCAGAACTGCCATAAATAACCTGAGTTTCCTGCTTTATCTTTGAGAACTTTCTGTTCTGATTGTCATCTGGCCTGCAGATTATCTGATAGGATTTGTGTTCCTATGGATGATCCAACAGTATTCATGTACATGAGGTGTTTGAAGAAAGATTTATAGGCAGTTTGGAGTCTTTTTGATAGCTTCTCTATCTCTATATTAAAATATATACATAAAACACATGTATATAAGTAGTGTGTACCAATTTTATTGTTTTTCTGGAAATGCGTGTATATGCAATTTTTGTTTTTTTATGACTATGATCAAACTTCATTTGAAGAAATGTACCAAGAGCTAGAGAGTTCAAGCACTGCTCAGCTGTGTGTGTTAGAGAGGAGTTTCTGTCAGGGAGAGAATGAACCAAGTGAGAATGATTTATATGTGAAATTCTCTCATCCATAATAGTAATAAAAAATAATAATATATATATATATAATTAGAAATGTGAAGTTTGAAGTATTAGACACTTGGCTACAAACTAAGAAACAGCTGGAATCTTCGTTCACATTGAACAATTTTGGAAAAATCCAGAGCCAATATTCAACAATGTGATAAAATTGGATATGTTATATTAAATATATGTTTTCTTCCATTAAATATAATGGAAGAAAATATTGAAAAAAGGAGGAAAAAGTCTTCATAGGTTATTTATAAAAGTAAGTTAATCTTATGATAAATAGGTTGTCATTAACATTCACAGGTACCCTAAAAACAAAGCAAGACAAAAACAAACAAAAACCCCCTGCATATTGCTTTTTAAATGAATTGTTTTTAAAGGAATATTTTAAAAGGAATTGCAATCAATAAAAAGGTGCCAATTTTCCAGTAACTTAGTCATAACTTAAGGGAAAACAGTGTATGTCAGTACAATTAGAATAGTATGAATCTGCTCCTCATTAGAATTACACAAATTTCATTAATATAAAATAAGAAATAATAGGAAATGGGAAATATTTCACTGATCATATGAAGCACTGAGACCTGGGCCATATCATACTTGATTGAGGAATTTCTTTATACTTGAAAGCATTTGATAATATTTTAGTAGGTTTTTGATCTGTGTTCTGAAAATAAGCAGTTCAGAATGAAGTTTCTGGTGTTCCTATCAAATCACAGGTGATTTAAAAACAGTAACATAATGAAATTAGAGGACGCTTCGAAATAATGCAAACACCTGTATTCTAAATAATGAAGTTAAAAAGCATTTCCATGTCAGTGGCTTACAGAGAGATTAGTTGAGAACGTGGGTATTTTTTTTTTTTTTAAAAACAGTGCTTTGTTCTGTGAGATTTTTGGTATCTTTTCATGGCATCTTTTGCTGTATACTGATTTTGACAAAGGATATCATAAGCTCTTCCTGTCTGCAGCCCAGCAAAATTTGACGTGCAATATTTTTACTCTTTCTTTTTACTTTTATTTTTTCTGTAGAAAGAGAATATCTTTGTATAAGTTGTACTTCCACGTCTTCATTATTTGTATGTGGAATATACAGGAAAATCATCTAGCTAAGTATTGTGGGTGTGATTGGTTTACTCCTTTCCGGGGGGGGGGGGGGGAGGGGAAAGCAAACAACAACAACAAAATAATTCTTAAGGAAAAACTTGAGCTCTAATGATTCTAAACGATACTTGAAAGCTTGGAAATGGGGTTCAGCAGCTGAAATTCAAGGATAAATACCCATTGGCTTCAAGAATTAAAAAAATAAAATAAAAATAAAATTCAAACAGCTGCCTTGTCTATACATAATCAGAACCACTTGGGATTCCTCAGGCTATGAATGCTATCAGGAAAGAATGTGATATTTTTTTTCTTTCCACCTACATTTCTGGGTACAATATCATGTAGCTTTTGAAGGCAATGAATGTCATTGCTTTAAATTTATAACATATAACATTAATATTGACTTGTTAAAAAACTGTATGTTTAGTTGAATATTACTTTATTCATTTGCCCACAGGTTGATAATTACTTATGTACAGTGACAGGTCTGAAGACCACGTTTCTCCTGTGTTCCACAAAATGGATCAATAGCATTCTAAGGGCAGAGAAATCTGACCCTGTGCTGTTTAATTAGTGTGCACAAAACAATTAGAAAAATATTTTGCCAAAGTAGTTATTGATGCTCTTATATTTTCCTCTTCATCTTCTGTGTTCCTGTGATGGCCCAGCCACTTCAGAGTAGTCTGCCTCATCTTATTCTTCCTTCCCAGTCTGAGTAGGATTTCCTCTGCTTTCTAAATGACCTGACTTGCTCATCCAGTTCTTCACCTTGGATACAGGGGCAACTGACATATACATGGTACATGATACAGGGGCACAGCCTGTTTGCTTGGCCAGGCCACAGGGGTTACAATGGCATTGATTGAATGGCTCTGTAAGCATAGGCCAAGCCCCAGCATGTTGCTGTCTTTCGTGTCTCTTTGGAATCGTCAGGGTGATGACACACCTTTTTGAAGCTTTTTGACAGTTTTTTGGATTTTACATTTGTTCAGAGGTGAATTTCCGAAGCGCTGTCGGTGCTGACTGCTGTAGATGCCTGCTCATATCCTCCCACACTCCTGCCACTCATAACTATCCTGCCTCAGGCCAGGTCTCTAGATGGCATTCTGAAGTAGTTTGTTAACTTTAAACAAAATTTGAAGTGCATTCAGGAGACGTAATAATAAGAACACGCTGGTTTGAACATCCCAAGGATATTTGAAGTTTTGAAGAGCTGTCGTAACTAGCCTGCAAGAGAACAGGGGGGTGAAGGAGAAAGGGAGAATGAAAAGGGGGGAAAAACATCTCTCTGTCCCTTCTATAGGTGGTCTACCTGAACAAAAAAGGTAGAAGGTGCAATTATTAGTAGTTTCTGAGATATAGTTCCCGAAGTATGGAGTTGACAGCAATGCTGAGTCCAAATACCAGATTAGTCTCATGATCATTAATGGCTCAGCATAACATCATATGATACGGAATATCCTTTTGGCTAGTTCAGGTCAGATGTCCTAGTTCTGTCCCAGCTCCTGCTGCAACCCCAGCCTGCTCACTGGCAGGACAGTATGAGAAGCTAAATCCTTGGCTCAGATTCTCAGCCACAAAGTTTTCATTAAGTGTGCTCGCTATGAGAAAGACACAGTGCATTTGGTAGATCAAGTCCTTCACCAAATCACCTAATACCACTAGGATTCAACTTTTGGTCTTCAGTTTATTACCTGCAGTGCCTTAGAGGCAAAAGGTTGCAACAACCAGTCTTCTGTATATGTTTCCTTTTACTTTTATACAGAGAAATGAAGATAAAAATAATGTATGCAAGAGAAGAGGTGTAGCTGCAAGACTGCTCAAAAAGATATATAACTCATTTCATACCCTTTCAAGAGGTGATATTCTCCCTCTTCATCCTTAAGGAACTCCTTAAACCCTCAAAACTAGAAGTAGAATTACTTCATGGTGATCTCATTTTTTTTTAGGCATGAACTTATGAAGTTGCTAATCCAGTCTTTTATCTTGTATTCACAATTATAATGTCAAGATTGAATAATCTGCCTTTATCTCCAGGGTGACAGCTATGTAGGAACTTCAAAAGGGACAGTTTTGCCAGCATCTAAAGACTCTTGTTAATTACTATCGTGAAGTAAAGCAGGATGAAAAATGTTATTTCTTCTTGACAGTGTTGTAAAAATATCAGTGATGAAGCAGTACATTTTAAGTACCTTAAGAATGCATTTAACTGAGATCAAGACCATTTCATCATGGTGCAGGCTAATCTCTATGAGATACAATATAAAAAGACGTGTGTGGCATTGATGGTTTAGAAAGCTCATAATTAGAAATAAAATATTTTGATTCCATTTTTCTATTGAAATAGGCTAAAATGAGTTTGTAATAATGTTGATACACAGTGTACAGGAAGGCTTGTATTGTTATAAGTGTCTTGTAAATAAAATTTAACTTCCATTTTCTTATCTTTTCATGTTGTATATTCCAGCTTTATGCTGTTTTGACTGCTGTTAGACTTAAATGACCTAATTAGTGTAAAGCCAGATTATATATGTTAATACAACCTGCAGCAAGCAATGTGTTGCCAGCAGAGAATATGAAGTGTATCAACCGTATGCCCACATTCCTCCAGGGCTGGGATTCTGCATTGAGCGTAAGTTCGTCTTTCTGGTACATGTGGAGAGACAGAGGCCAAGTGAAACTCTGCAGATGGGTGAATGGAGTGGTATTTGCTCCATAGGCTACAAGAGCCATATGAAAGAACTCGTTAGGTCAAACCAGTAGTCTTAGACCCATGGCCAACAACTATGGCTACATTCTCATCTTTTAAAGTGGTGGTATCATGCTAGTTTTTTCATAAATTATGGAAGTCTAATATAAATAAGTGCCCAAGCAGTCACCTTGGTATTACTAAGGGGAAAGTAAGTACTTCATACAGCCTAATGAAAGATAAAAATAAGGCTGAGGTTTTCAGAAAATATGTAGTATCTTATTTACTTTTAAAATCTGATTTAATATAATATACTACTATTCATATCACTAAAAACTTATTAAAAACACTAGATAACTTAAAGCTGAATTGACGTTGGTGCAAGAACATAGAGTTTCATGACTAAACACTTGGAGAATGGTAATTCTGTGAGTTTAATATTACATCAGCGAAGGTTTTGAATGGTAGTTAGTCATAGAATTTTGAAGGTTGGAAAAGACCTGCATGATCATCTGGTCCAACCATCACCCTACTACCAATATCACCACTAAACCATGTCCTGAGGCAGGGAGTGGGAAGGCTGGGCCTGCACCCGATGCCCCCTGGACGAGGGTTGCCTGTGGGCTGTGTTTGCGGATCGGCCGCAGGGACAGAAGCTGTGCAGGTGCACGTTAATAGCGCCTTTATGGCCTATGCAGCACTGCGCAACAACGAAGGCACACAGTTATTGAATCATAGAATAATTAGGATTGGAAAAGACAGCTAAGATCATCTGGTCCAAACATCCCCCTGCCACAAATATCACCCACTAAACCATAAACCATGCCCTTAAGCACCAGCTCCAACCTTTGTTTGAACACCCTCAGGGGCAGTGATACCACCACTTCCCTGCACAACCTCCTCCCAGTGCATGACCTCTCTTTCTGAGAAGAAATGTCTCCCAATTTCCAACTTAAACCTCCCCTGGAGCAACTTGAGGCCATTCCCTCTAGGCCTATCACTAGTTATCTGTGAGAGGAAGTCAACACCCAGCTCCCCACCACTTCCTCTCAGGTAACTGTAGAGAGCAGTGAGGCCTGCCTTGAGCCTTCTCTTCTCCAAACTAAACCATCCCAGTTCCCTCAGCTGCTCTTCACAGGCCTTGTGTTCCAGGCCCTTCGGCAGCTTTGTAGCCCCTCTGAACATGTTCCAGGGCCTCGATATCTTCCTTGAAGTGAGGGCCCAAAACTGAACACAGTACTTGAGGCCACACTGTGGCCTCACCAGACCTGAGTACAGGTGAATGATCACCTCCCTGGTCCTGCTAGCCACACTATTCCTGATAAAAGCCAGGATGCCATTGGCCTTCTTGGACACCTGGGCAACTTGTCAGCTCATGTTCAGGTGAGCATCAATCAGCACCCCCCGATCCTTTTCCTCTGCACAGCTTTTGACCCAGTCTCCACCAAATGGCTGTTGTTCCAAAATCCTTATGCTGCTAGTAGCTCATAAATTATGCCCTTAAGAGAGATCATCTTATGAGTATAAAGGGAGTAAGCAATTGCAGAGACTTTGGGTAAGGGGAAGAAGAACCACCCTCCCTTGTTGCTATGCTTCACATCCCAAAAATACAAGATTTGGCAGTGGTTATTCACAGTTTCCCTGCAGGAACTCCACTGTGACTGTACAAGGGATGACAATTCAGATGATATGAAGCAGTCCCTGCTGCCAACAACTGATTTTAGCAGTGCTGCTCACTTGTTTGCCTACATGTGCTGCGTTTGTGCTTTGCGATGTCTTGAAAAACATCTAAAAATAAAGGGAAGCTGGAATATTCAAGTGAGATAATACTGCCTCCTGGCAATGGAGAATCAACAAATGGAATGTTCCTTGTGTCTGTATAACTTTGTAATGGTGTCAGCAGTATGAAAACTGCAGATATAACATATCTAGTCCAGGCTTGGAGTCTCTCCCTGCATAACAGAAGGAAATGCTGAGTGTGTGTGGCTTTCCCTGTGTACATAATTTCTTTTATTTCTTTTACTTATGGAAGAGATGAAATTCTGAAACAGAAGCTGAGTGCATAGATCATTGTGGTTAAATGGGGGGTCCTGCTTTTTCAGCAAAGGGACAGCTTTAAGCAATTACCAAGATGCTCTCAAGAAATTGTAATGGTTAAAATGAGTCACGCGTCGTAACAGAGGCATTGTAGCACTTGTGCTTTCAGAAAAGTGAAATGTACATTAGAGCTAAGGCTTGCAAAATAGTTGAATTTAGTGTTAATTTTAGTGGGATCTGTGCGGTGTTTTTTCAGTTGTGCTTGAAACTGAGAACCTTGTGTATCACTTTAGGTTGGCATGGAAGCTACTGTTTGAGTTTATTACCGGGGTCTGTTTTAAAAATACTGAGGAAGCTTAAAGGAAGTACTGCAGTTTTTTTGTTTTGTTTTGTTTTGTTTTGTTTTGTTTTGTTTTTTAAGGTAGTTCTAGTGCCTGAATAGCTTTCCGAAGTTAAACCTTGTACCTGCAGGACATTAGCTTTGTAGTGCAAATGCCTCTTCTGAAAGTAGGTGTGAAAAATTACATGACTTGATATGTCCATAGTGGTGTCAGTACACTGGGACTTCTGAAAAGCTGCAGTCCTCAGATGAGCTTGTATCAAGTGAGCCTGACTAGTCTGTTCTGCCTGCCTTGCCATCAGAACAGTGCGCACAGCGCTTCCAACATAATTACACTTGAAAGAGTTGTAAGTGGGAGCATTTTAAGTGTTCTATTATTAAAGTGATGCATGCAAACAGGCACAGCAAAATATCCATAATAAATCTAAAAAGAGTGACCTGTGAAATATAGAGTGTCCCATGGTGGCGGAGCCAGAAATCATTGCTATTCAGTAGAAGTGGCAGAAGAGAGCAGCATGCGATGAAGTGGGCACCCAGCTTGGGAGGCAGACCCTGTCCCAGGATGGAACTGCAATAGTGTTCTTGCACAGCTCTTTGAATAGCTGTACTAAAAAATCACAATTAAAATAGGTCATTTTGTGTGCGTCTATAACAACAATCAAAGTGCAGTGGTGGTTTAAGTGTTCTAAAATGGCTAGGCCAAGTCACTTTCTCACATGGCTGGTTTTGATATGTAAATAATAAAAACCATGGTATGTGCATTTATGCTTTTAGAAATATATGATTTGTTACTAGGAGTAAATCTAGACTTGCTTTTAAGAATTATTACGTGTTGGCTTATTTTATTCACATGGAAAATGATGATGAAACCACCCTCAGAATCCAAAAATTGGAATGGGTCAGCCTTCACGTGTGTCAGTTAATGCATCTGTCATGCTGTGGTCAGAGATGTAAGTACAAAAGATTTTAACTTTCACTGTATGCAATTATTGGAGTTTTGGTCAGAACTAACAGATTGGAAAAAAAAAAAAAAGAAGTTATATTAACTAAGACAATTGCTTCTACTGATGTGGTTGATACATTCATTGTCTTAAATGTGTGTGTGCATGTATATATTTATGTATTTCATTAAGCTTGAATTACTTCCCAACTGGTATGTGAGAGGACCTTATATCACTTCTAATTTTCAGTCTTAAGCTTCTTAATCAAAATTTTAGAATAACTTCAGTTTACAGATAGAAACAAATGAAAATGTCTTTCAGTGACAGTAACTGAGGTTACATTACACATAAATATTTTTGGTAGCAGTAGAAAAAATCTTCCTTTTGCACTGACTGAATTGCACAGGCAAGAAGAACGGTGAGTTATTACACGGCTCTACTGTAGAAACATGTGGATACAGAGGAAAAAACTTTTGCTAATATTTTCAGTTGGTTTTGAATCCTAATTAATGTGTACTTGCCTGAACTGAAATACAGTCTAGTTTTTGCTGAACAGTTCAGTGAATTACTGCTGCAAAAAAGTGGAGTACGCAGTAGCTACTTAACCAGATTTCCCTAAAGACAGCTCTACCAGGCTTTTTGAAACTAGCTTGTCTGACTCTACACAGAAGGAAAAAATTCTTCAGTGTCTCTTTGGCAATTTCATTCAGACCTTAAATTAATGAGCAGAGTATAACCAGTTTTCAAGCAAAAAACTGAGAGGATTAGTGAGCGAGGCATGAGAAACAGTCAATCTGAATGAAGTAATTCTCAGAGTATACATGAATACATGAATATTTGCAGCGATTTCTTTTCTCTAGATAAATCTGGATTTTCAGTTGGTGTTTGCTCAGATCATCTAAGGCAGAAGGCTGTGAAGAACACTGCACTGTCACAATATAATGCTTCGAGTTTTGGGGTGGTTCTGCTGAAGGTTTCAGGGATTTTTCTGCTGCGTGTGTGGTCCTATAATTGGAAGTGTAAAATTATATCTGCTGTAAATATTCAGCCACCTAATAAAGACAAAGAATGAGACTACATTTTTGTTCTCCTTTACATCCATTTGTCTGTAGGAATTGATTCACAGTTTTAATTAGTCTGCCTTGTTTCACAAAAATCTCTTCCAAGAAGCAAAAGTTACAAGCACTTAAGACTTTTTTTTTTTCCTTTTTTTTCCTAGGTGCTTCCTTTGGTTTCTAAATTTGTACTCACAGTATTATTTTTTAGAAATTTTAATTATTAGCTCATTCAAAACTTGTGTATGTAAAATTACTGAAAGCCTGTTCTAAACTACTGGTGCATATATGTGCTTTGTTGGGGAAGTATAAATTCTTTCAAAACCTGTGTCATTTTTGTTAAGAGTGTCAGGAAAAGGTCTAGGTCTACATAGAGCTGATGAGAAAATGCAATCAGTGGTGTGTTACTGAGACCCTTATCTGTTGCTGGGGGAACAGCTTTTGATTTGAAAGGAACTGGGTAGTTATTTGTGTTAATCAAAGGATCTGTTCAGAAGCAGCAAGTAACCCCATTTATTAAAAGGGAAGATAGTCTCCATTCAAATCTCTGGCTGTCCTCAGAGCATAAATACCTATGCTACTAAATAACTTATCTCCTTGCTTTAGTATGAAGTCCTTAAACCTTCTTTATCCATGCTGTGTGCATAGGTGCCTTATTCCTTGGCCTGCTCTCAGAACAAGGCAGCTACTACCTGTTGTATGAAACCTGGATGGCTTGCAGAATAGTTGGCTCCAGGGGCCTATCACTCTAAGCAGTATTGATATAGTAGTGCTCGATCTGTCAGTCTTTCAGTTCTTCACCACTGTCCCATGATGTATAGACCTTCAGAGATTCTTGGGGTGTGCAACATGCAATCTTACAACAATGCCATAAAGGAAGGGATCTGGCAGGCCATGCTACAGCTCCCACTACTTAGGGTACATTGAATTGGAGGAGGGGATGCCACAGGGGTTCTGAAGGACATCTGTCTGCTCCTGCTGTTGCAAAGTGAAGGACAGCCAGCAAGCCCCATAAGGGAGTGATGTGAGTGGCTATGACAACATGTACACAATTTAGGGCTGTCTGGACCTACCCACTGCTTCCCAGGACATCTGCTTTAGCACTGTAGCTCTAGCACTTGATTTCCATGTTGCAGTCAAAAAGAAAACAATGGAGATTCTTTCTATACATACTCTGTTTCTGCTCACCATTAGATGTAATGTAAAAGTATATCCTTCATTTCAAGGTATTGGCTGAAGGAAGACAGCAGTTCATCTGACAAAACATTTTCACATAAGTGTATCAATTCATTGCTAAACGCTGGTCTCTTCTCCCTAAGCATAGGAACATAGGATTTATAAATCATTGAAAGCTGTAAAAAGGAATCCTGTCCAGTACATCAAAATGAAATAATTGCTTTTGTTTGGAAACTTCAGTTTATCTATTTTTATTTTATTTCATTTTATTTTTACACTTAAATATAAGAAAATCAAGAAAATGTTGGAAATTTTGGACTCTAAATGCATGGTAAACAGTTGCCTGCTCAGCTGCAGTATCAGAAAATCTGTTGCTGTATTATTGTCTGTTTTAAACAGTTCAGCAAAAATTATCATACTGACAAGTCCAAACCTGAGTGCTTAAATGCTGAAATGCCTGTGGTAGTAGATTTTTAATAAACACAGTAATTAGATAAATTCTGAAATACTGACTTATATTAATTTAGTTCATGGACACCCAAATCCAACAAAACATTTGCATGTAATCCCATTAAAGTCAATATAATAGAAATTATGTATGTCCTTAAGTGCTTTTTTGGATTAGGGCCTAAATATTTGTTCTTTTCCAAGAAAATGTTTTTCAGCTCCTGGCTCTTAGACACACTAATAAAAACAAATGTTGCAACCTGAATATCTGAGTAATGAGGTGGTCACTGCACCCAGCTATTTGTGAAGCTCAGTCTTGCCATTCTGCACTTGCCTAAGCGCATCTGACTTGAGTCAAGAAATACACGATGCTAAAGAGCTGAGAGGCTGAGGAGAAATGAGCTCCATGAGATGATGCTTATGGGAGAACAGGCTATGTAACTTCACAGACAGAGGAGCATGGATGAACTATGTGAACACAAATTTTAAGTAAATACAGATTATTGTAGATTGACCATTGTAAAGTAATTCATTTTTCTGATGTCTTGCCACAGTTAAGACAGCAAGCCTTTCTCTTAAATTTCCCCAAGGAAAGGTCTTTGAATTTACTGAGAAGTAACTCCTCTAGGAAACTATACCCTGGAAATGTAAAATGTAAGAAAAAAAAATATCCTCTTAACATCAATACTGTGGGAGTGGGGCTATCAGAGAGAAAGATAAGAGTCCTACTCTGGAAAGGGACCCTTGAATAAGAAAGCTGAGAAGGGTTAGGTGGTAGTTGAGCACAGGATGCTGTCATTGTTGTGTGGATTACAGAGATTAGATGCCTGACAAACCTGAGATTCATGTTTTTGTTCTTAGAATTATTATTCTTGTGATGATTTGATATTTTTCTTCTTAAACCTTTCATTTTTTAGGAATGTATTTAGGACTTAGGAATTTAACGTGGATACAAAAAGAAAGTGCTTGGGAACTCCGGAAAATGATTGCAAGAGTTCTGTACTCCAAAATCTTCTGGTTGCTACATACAAGGGTTTCTACCTAGAATCCTTGTTGTAGATCGCAGCACCTTACAGGAAGATGGAAATATTCTTTCTGTTTCCCTTATATACCTGACTGTCAAACATTCTACATGTAATAATTAAATACAGCTACTTGGATGCCTACAAATCTGTGTATATATTGTTCATTTTCTACTTCTATCTTATTTGGACTTATCACTTGAGTTAAAAAACAAAAATGCCTTCCACTGATGTAGTATTCTGTTAGGCAGTTCCGTTGGTCTGCTAGCTCTCACTGTTCCCATCCACTTTTGTTTTTCTGCCTTACATGCAAGTGCCTTCATCATGAAGCTCTTTACTACTTTGCTCTCAGATTTCCTCATGACACATTACCCTGCTCCAGGAGCAGGGAGTTGGTAATTTGTAGTGTTTTCTGTTTGAGTAGCAAACCTGAAAACTCTCAGAATTAGAAGTAGGAAGGTCACAATTTTCTGGTAAAAACAGGGATGAAACATAATGCAAAGCTCTTGTCATGAAGGAAATGCAGACATGATTCAGTCCAGATTTAAGAGTGTTTTGCAGCAGCACTGGAATAAAAAATAATGGTTGTACTTAGCTTGGACTGTAGGCACAGTGCTGTCAGGATGTTGTTCCTGTATTCATGATTCAGATAGCAAAACCTATTCAGAAGAGCTGGCACTACTGGATCTATGGCAGCTGTTGCAATGCATAATTAACGCAGCCCTGGGATACAGTTTCAAATACCATGTCAGTGCATACACGAAGCCAGCAAAATGGGCAGTACTTCCAATAGTCAAATATTTATGATTAAGTAACTTTTTGATGGCATACACATTACACATTTTCACAAAATACTGTGTGGAGAGGATGGATTCCCAAATACATTGTAATTGAGAGATTCCAGAGGAAATTAATGCCATTTTTTGTCCTCTATAAAGAGCAAGAGAACGATGAATTAATGTTTGCTTAAGCAGTTTGGGATATGTAGAGCATAATCAACAAAATGAGTAGAGAAAGAAACCTCTAGTTAGCTACTTCACATCTAAGTAGGTCAAAATAAGAGAAGGAAGCAAAAATGTGATCAACATTTGGGTAGTATGGTAAGAGTTTTGAAGCAAGCTTGTAGGTGAAAAAGGTTTCTCAGGGAAACAGGTATGTAATATTTATGTCCAACTGCTTGCTTGGCAGGTTAAGGAAAATAAAAATGGCTCTGTTTAATATGGCTTCCTTTTGTATGTGCTGGTAGCCTTCACTGAATAATAGGAGGAGCGTCTTGTCTTTTAGGTATGAATTTGGCTCCCAAAAACTGAAGATGTTATTAGAGTGTATGCTTAGTCTTCAATTATCCAAACATGTATGTGCTTGATCAGCTGAAACTGAGCTGATATATATAATATAAATATATTATAATATAAATAATATAAAGATATAAATAATAAGAAATAAGATAATAAGATATAAATAATAAGAAATTGTCTAGGGGAAAGTCTGAAGAGAAGTTTTGTAAAAAGAGAAAAAAAAAATCTAAATATAAACCACAGCTGTGGGGAAGATCCACATTTAAAAATCTATACTCTGACTGTAGACTTCATTTTTGCAGTGCGTGTTTTTTTAGAACACTATTCCTTATTGGATATGAATTATGTAAATTTGAGTTTTATTCCCAGTGCCCACAGTAGAAAACCTGCTTCATGTGTGAAATTTAACAGATGAGAAGTACAAATTGATTTTGAAATTTAGATTGTACTCCACCAGTTTTAACACGTGGGTTAAATTAACGAAGCTTTATAAATTCCAAGTAGCTCAAAACCTTTAGTGTATAGACAGATATACAGAGTATGTAGACAGATATCTATGTATAATGTCATTTCAGGACCTGAAATGTTTCTTGAAATGTTTTATGAATTTAATTGAAATAGAAAAAAAAATATTATCAGGCTGAAAAAAAGAGACTGTGTGTAAAATACGCGTCATACGGGTTTCCTAAATTCCTTTGGGATGTTAGGCTTTATTTTATTAATTCTTTACTACATAGTTGACCATATACTAGGGATAGTGGCTGAAGCTTAAATTAAATGACGTCTCTGTCTACAAAAGATGCTTAATTCAATGGTACTAATATAAGACAAGTTTTTCCTCCAGTCATCTATGTGCCACCCTACCTTCAAACAAGCTTTTGTGAAAATCTGAGCTTGTAGCCATCAAATGAAATCCACTAAGTAAACTAGTATATGTGTTGCAGTAAACTCTTTCATCCTGTTGGTAACAATTTGCACTAGGTTGTTGTAATTAAGTTGTTTCTTAAAAAGGCATGGAGTAGAGTCCTTAAAGAATCTCTTGCACAGGTATGGGTAACTTGTGGAATGAATAATCTGTACTGTCAGGAAATGGTTTAGCTGCTACACTTCATTTCAACAAGCTCTGAGAGATCTGGAGCAGTGATATAGGAAGGCCAGCTTTTCTAGTACATATCTTTGTAGCTAGCATGGTTCTGAAAAGCCTGGAGAAATATGAGGACCATAGAGGCTCTGATAAGCATGACCCCAAATTAGGAAACGATAGCTAATGGGCTGGCATTGGAATATGCTATTCTTAATCTGGATAGTGATTAGTGGTATCTCGCTACCTCTGTTTCGTGAAACTAAGAAATTATGCTACAAATCGAATACCTCCAAGTTTGCTTTAATATATGTATTTTGTATGCTTTTTACATGTATTTTTTATATGCTTTTTAAAATTTTTATATGCTTTTTATATGTATTTTATACATATCTAATTTGTTGGAGTAGATTGTTATTTACAAATTAAAACAAAAATTTATCAGATGTGGAAAAATGAGAAGGGAGGTAGACTGCATTTAAAGCAAAACAACTGCCCCCCAATCCCATGACAACAAAAAAGAGGGGATACATAGACCAAAGAAATGGTTTGGGGTTTTCTAAGACACTTCTGGATAGTTCTTGACTCCTTTCTAAACTCCTATTGAGAAGAGCACAATTTCTTGGCTTACAGACTGCAGGCTGTTGAGCAGTATCTGCCCCCTTTTTATGAGCAGAATTTCATCTTAATTGATTATATTCGAGCTGGGTGTTCCACAGCTAACTTAGAGTGAACAGAGGAAATTGCTCTTCTGCAGAGAGTAATATCTAGTTAATACATGGAATTTTATTCATAGTATGTAAATGAATAATTCTATGTATTTTTAGAGTCAGGAACAAACATTATCTAGTCTAACATTACTTGAAAATGAGCAAAGAACCCCCTACCACAGGGGAAAACATAGGTGCATCTTGTTTTGTTATAGGCTTGGGTGATGCTTAAATGAGCCAGAACAAAGAAACTATTTGGAAAGAAGTTACATTATGATTTGGTCCAGTTACTTCGTATGTGTCCCCTTTTGTTGCCAGCTGCAGAAGGCTACCCCATAATGGGTGGCCCTGTCAAAGACCATTTAGGTATAACAGAAGCAGTCTCCTAGTAAAAATGGAAGTAAATTTTTCATCTACCCACAACAATGAGTACACATGTTTCCAAAGCGCGTGTGTGTGTGTGACAACCAAACCCAAGAGCGCTTTGGTTTGTTTATTTATTTTTTTTTGTATAAAATGCTTGGAACAACCCTGCAGTGCAGTTCTGACCTTTTCATCTACCGAACTAAGTGGTAGGGGAAATTGGGTTTCCTGTCAGCTCTTACAATCTGCTATTTCTCTCCTTTTTCTTGTGGTCAATACTTGGCTTTTCTCTAAAGCCTTGCTGGGGATATTGTTATTTCAGTTAGACCATAAAGACCCTCACCTGCCACTGCCAACATGTTTCCTAGCAGAAATAGATTAGCTCAAATGACAGGATCCAGGCAAAAGTTCAACTTCAATGTTTGATGCCTTATAGAAAGCTAGCAGCATGCAATACATGGCTTAGCCGCACTTCACTGTCAATATGTGCTTTATTCAAGGTTGGCTCTTCTATATATATATATTTTTTTTGAGATAATTTTAAATGCAGAGAGAATAAAATTATTATTTCTTTCTTTTTTATGCTTGTAAAGGAAAAATGTTTCTGGTTTGTTGTAAGATGAGATGGCAGGAAAGGACAGAAGAAAAGTAGAGGATGATGACACAAAGTATTAGAAGTGAAAAAGATTAATTAAGTGAATCAGTCTGATTTGTGAAATTGATTAAATTAGGCAAATTTCTAAACCATAAGGGAATATTATTTATTGGAAGTGATTTATAGGAGCTCAGACAATGAGTAAGCTCATCTGTACTGCCTTTTTTTTAATTGGTAAAATTCTTATTGAAATTTTTAAAATGGAAGTAGCTGAAAATTGTTAAGAATGGGACTGTGTCATGTAAAATACATCACAGGCCTAGCAGACTTGGCTTGGAGTGAAAACAAAAGCGTAGCTTCAAAATTGTGATTAGAACTGTTTTGTTAGAAAGTACAAAAATGAATAAATACACAAATGAAGATCAACCCTCAAAGTGTAGATGATTCTGTGCCTGTTGTGATCTGCAGCTCTCTCCCCCTGCACTTGTGACACTGTAATTAAGGAGGATTAATTACCACGGAGGTCTTGTTGAGATTAATGCTGGTAAGAAAAGGGGCTAAAATTGATAGTCTTCTGTATCCTGTGCTAATCCATGGACAACCTTGTGGAAAATAAATGACAGGAGGAAAGACTTAGGGGAAGCTGACTTAGCAGAGTGTCAGGGTATCAAAAGGCTTCACATGAAGAAGAGGTAGAGAAGTCTGGCATGATCTGGAAAAAGTGAAATCTGTGGGACCAAGGACTGTGCATTTTTTCCCTGTTCTTTTGTTTGATGTTTGGAAGGAGTTTAGTATTTTGCTATTTCTGAAAAAGATGCTCTAGGGAATCCTTCTCAAGGAATGTGGACTTATGAAAGGTACTGTGCAGATAAGTTATGCAGAAATTATTTTGTATATAACATATCCTGTAGATAATGACAGAGAGTAAAGAACAATAAGGTAAGAGATGATATAAAAGCTGTTATTGCAGTTTTGCTTACAATAACATACTATTAATGCAAATTAAAGGCAAAGGACGGGACATCTTTATAGAGAACAGTGCATTTTTACAGAAGGTGTGTTGTGGCAGAGCTGAAGCCTTGGTTGCATGGATTGATCTTTGAGAAATGCTGCCAAAATATTCAGCAAAAGGACAAATAAGCCATGAGAAGTGGAAGAAATAGCTTTAAGTGGGAACGCATTGGGGCTTGCCCAAGCTGCTTGGACTGCTAAGGCGAATGACTGTGCAGCTGTTTTCTGAGTATTGGTCAGTATGATTTGAACTTGTTATTTTGCTCAACTTTGTGGGTTTTTCTTTTTCCTTAAAAATAGACTTAGATGAAAAGAATAAGGGGTTAAATAAAAGGACAGAACTTCAGATAAAAAAAGAACATCTACTTATGAATAAAATATTTCCAATCAATCCATAACACATTTGAAGGCTTCAACTGACCTAACTCTTTTACAGTACCAGCTGATTTAATTTGACTGAAAAACCAGAAAACTCTGTTCACCCAACTGTATAATTGACTTAAGGAGTGTGAATAGCCTGTTTCTCCTTCCATTTGATTTTTCTTCTTTATTTCTGGGAAGAATGTTGTAGATAGGTGGAAGCAAAGGTCTGTTACTTCATAATGTTTGTTTTTACAAATGGAGGCTCTGTTTGTGAAAAGGTCACTGTATGACTTAAATTTGACAAGGTCCCCTTTAATAAAACCTCTAGAATGCAGTTAGGCTTTTGCTATTATTTTTGACAAAGTTCAGCTGGCAAATCATAAGTTCAGTGAGGAAAAGTAAATCTAAGCTGCCCCATGCCAGCACAAGTTCTTCTGGTGCTACTGGTAAGCATACTGAAAAAAAAAAAAAAACAGGAGCCCATGCAGAATGGTGTAGAATTATTTAGGTTGAAAAAGATCTTCAAGATAACAAGTCCAACCATCAACCTGACCTACCGAGTCTTATTGTTGAACCATGCCCCTTGGTGTAACAGCATAGACTCTTGGTCCATCAGTCAGGCACAGATCATTGCTTTAGATGCACAAAAGGAAAAATAATACTAATAAATAAATAAAAAACACATAAAACATTAATGTGGGGAAATTGCCTGGATAGGTACAGAGCAATGGAAATTGTAGAGTCCCTAATGCTGAAGAGGTGCAGCTTTTTGTAGGGAAAAGGACCAGAAGAATTACACCATTTTTAAATACTGCTTTCTTTTGTCTGGTATAGGACTTGTAGTTTCATCACATTTTGCCTCCCTGTTGCTTTCTGGGTGCACTGCTACAGTCATTAGTCACTGACAGTATCCTGCGAGCCAGTAGGACTAGTGAGAGGCCAGGTCAAGGATAAGTGCAACAGACTGCTCCACTGAGAGGGGACAGGATAAAGCAGCTGAAAAGACCTGAGCACTTACTGTGCAGAGAGGTCACAAAGGAAAGAAATGCAACATCTAAGCAGTCTGTTGTGAGTTTCATGTGACAGTAAGGATGCAGCCTCCATTGTCCTGCACAAATTCCTCTGGGCCTTACTGAATGGCTTCATGGCATTTTCTAGAGTAAACACTCCTTTTGAAGAAAATTTCTAAGGAGAAAGACCCCAGAAACAGCCTATGGTCACAGCATGTTTGGTATAACGGAAGAAATACAAAATACAGGAACTCAGTGGCTGCCTCAGTCTTTGCTGGTAAGAGCAATATTCAGGAAACCCAGGTCCATGAAAGCTGTGGTAAAGTTCAGAGCAAGGAATACTCTTTCTTGATTGGAGGACAGTTAGGTTAGGGAACTTGAGAATCAACAGGACTTGCACAGCTCAAGGGACTTAACAGGATACACCCACATGTGCTGAGGAAGGTGGCCAATGTCACTGCAAAGCCATTCAATTATCTTTGAAAGGTTGTGGCAATTGGGGAGGTTCCTGAGAACTGAATGGAAGGAAGTATTGCTGCCTTGAGCAGGGAGTGGTTGGACCAGACAATATTCAAAGGTTCCCTCCAATCTCAACCAGTTTGTTATTCTGTGAAATAGAGCTTTTCCAATAAGTGAATGAAACTGCTTGTACCACACTGCTACCTGAATTCTGTACTCCATTTGAGGGATGCATAGAACTAAGCAGTTACTAGAAGGATAAGGCTCTTGCTGACAAGAACATACAAGCTCTTCGGTTGAAAACCTGTCTACAGGGCTCCTTTTTAGATTACGTAGAGAGGTGATGTTCTGTGGCTGATCCTGTATTTCATAAAAATCAGTGATTAAATTTCCACTGGGGATAGGATGTAACTGGTGAGCTCAGGGAGGGCTATAGTATCATAAATATAGATGTTGTCTTCTCAGGAGTGCCTCGGGGAGCAGGGCATTTAGAGTAAAAAATCTGTTTCCTGCTTGCCCTCTGTTGTTGCTCCCCCTGAAAGCTGCTGGGCTTTGTTGATCCTTCAGGGGCAGCTGCTAAAATTGCAGTGGAAACCCTACAGATAACAGACGCTATCATGGCAAAGAAAGAAGGTTGATTCAAATTCCTATATTCACTTATTTCTGGTGAGTTACTTGAAAGAATACAGTCACCTTGTGCCCTCTGCCAGATATTCTGTTCGCACTGCCTTGCCTTCACCTTCATGTTGGCAAAATATAAGTTTGTTTCAAAACTTCACTTGTTCTGGTGCAAATATGCAAGAAATGTCTTTTCTATAGCCCTACTGTTGTTGAAGAGATTTCTGACGTCCCTGTGTCTAGCTCAGTTAAATTGTAAGTTAAAGATGCATGGTTTTTTATGCATGTATGTGAGATCCTACACGACTAGTTCTAAGCTCTATATGCTGTTATAAGAAAATGAAGAAATAACATGAAGACTTCAGTAATACTTCATAGCTGATGAATATCAGATAACGCTTGTGTGGTACGTGATTGAGTGAAATGCTATGGAATGGCATCAAACCAGCTCACTGGTGAGATTACTGACTGCAGAACTAGACTTTGCTAAATAAACTGGTGTACGTTTCTTCATCTTGTCTTGAACTTACGCACTAAGTAGCTTGCATGCTCTCTAGCCAGAAATATACTGAAGGCAGAAGGCGGCTTTTTCACGGGATTAAAAATAAATATATAAAAAATCAGGCTATACTTGTTTCAGTAATGATGAATGGATTTTGAAGATGTTCACCTGTAAGGGAGATGACTACAAACATATCCATTGCTAGGTGTTTCTGTGTGGATAGAATCATTTATTCTAATTCAATGTGATTTTTCCCCCTTCTTTACATGAGTTTAGTTGTGAAATAATGATGGGAATATTTTGATATTTCAGTGACATAAAGTTGATACTAGAAGATTTTTTTTCCAAGACAGCACTCTATTAGCTGACTTCTGTGTTTTGTCTGATACCCCTGTTACTATAAAAAGGAAAATAATCTATTCTTGAAGAGCTGTCAGAGGATTTTTTTGCTAACTTATTCCAGACAGTAGTTCTCATAGCAAAGACATCACCCTCATACTCAGATCATATTTACTATTCCTAATGAGAACGAATGTTTGTATTCCTGTTATAGTCAGTTTGCTCATCCTTAATTTGTTTATGAAGAAGCAGGACCGAATGTTCTGCAGCATCTGTGAAATATTAACAATTACTTCCCCATTACATCATTACTAAATAACGTACCAGTTTTCTTGTGGATAGATCTGTGAATCACCAACAAAAGGAAAAGTTTTTTAAAATTTCATTTTTAACTAAATCACCTTTTACATGTAGACAGCTTTAATATTCTTTATTATAACTGCTTTATCTTTACTGAGTCTCTACAACTGCATATTGCGGCTTATGTAGCTGTCTCGTAGCCATCTCCTTTGGGTGTACAAACAGATGTCTGAGTAAGCCAGAAATGAACAGTATGACTGTATAGAGGCACTGAGCAGTTGGTGAGATTTCAGAGCAGTCCACCAGCTAAATTTCCTGTTTGACAGAAAGGGGTCAGGTTGTTACCATGCAATCTCACACTAGCCACAGCAGTGCTACCCTAGGAGTACAGGAAATCAATGGTGACTGACAGATTCTAGTTGTGGGCACAATTTGCTGCTTGTCTCATTCATTGCTCTGTGAGGAAAGAAACCTGCATTGGTTCTTTTGCTCGGATAAAATTGCTTCTCTCTATGTGTCAGTTCTGGTGCTTGATTTAGCTTGCAAGGGACCCAACAAACTGCTATTTCCTTCCTGTAACTGCCCATGCCCTCTGCACTTTCAGAGGGAGGAGAGTGAAAATTCAGTGGTGGTTTCTTTTCCTGATGGTAGTTTAAGGGGTGCAGACAGTCTCTGTGCAGAAATTAGGGGGGCACTTGAGCTGATTGCAGGTCATGTAGCCAGGCTCAGGACTACAAATGATAACAGATGTATCCCAATGTGTTCAAGAAACAAAAATGCTCTGGGAGGTGCACGAATACCAGTTGGTTATCTTGCGATGTAAAGTGTGTGTCGGTGCTGCTAACCTATTAGCTGCATTTAGGCAGATGGGTTACAGAAATGATGTAAAATACACATGGAACTTAGTTTTTCTCTTTCAAAGCCTGTAAAACTTTCAGAGACAAACCTTCAGAAAATCAGGTGCTGTATGAAGCTGACCAAATTAGCTGAGGGACTTATGTGTCATTGTAGGCAGCAATATGGGCAAGTCCTTTTTATTATTTAGTTGATGGTTATATTAGGAAGTTTCAGCTTACTTTTTTTTTTTTTTTTTTTTTTTTTTATGGCTGTGACACTGAAGCACCTGAGTTGGTTGTAAAGTAAAAAAGTTCTAAGTATTAGACTCTTTGCAGTATGATACTGGAAACATGAAGGGTATGGACTAATACACGATTGTTTGTCTGGAACAGTGAAGCTTGGGCAGTGAATGCACTAAGATTTCACTGTTTATACTAAATTTGCCTTTTTTTTTTAAAAACTTAGTGGTTTCTGTGAGAGAACACAGTGAAGGACTAGTAAGGGAGGGATTCTGTATGGGTTTTATTCTTTTCAAATAGAAAATAAAAAGAATATTGAGATTTTATTTTCTGTAGCTGGGGCCAATAGCTGGAAATAGCTGAGGAAGAGAGAGACTTGTATGTTAAGTCATTCACATAACACAGCTGGCTTGGAGTAAGGGGGCTGTAAGGAAAATTAAGCAAACGGTGCTAGAGTTTGCCAAATGAAGTATATCCACTTGACATGGAATAGTGAAAATTCAGTAGTGCAACAAAATGTTCAGACTTTATCACAAATGCTGGGTATAAGTTTGTTCACCCATGTTTAAGAATGATCGACTTTAACTGGAACAGGTACACAGAACTGCTGTGAGGTTAATGAAAAGCCTGTCTTCTGAAAAGAGACAGAAAAGAGATTGCTCATTTAACTTAGGAAAATGAATCTGAGTGGGATCTGAGTGCTGTCTATGAATACATCACAGAGTACGGTGGTAGGCAAAATGCAGTGGAAAGAGATGAGCTACTTAATCTCTGAAGGACACGCACAAGAACAAATGGGTACAAACTGGTTATCAATAAATTTTAGGTTGGAAATTAGAAGAAGGTTCCTTGCCATTAGAAGAGTCAGACTTTGGCATAGCCTTAATTAGAGTAGCAGGGGCAAGAAATGACCAAGCAGATTATATTAGATAGTGGATTGCTGATAGCAGGGGATTGGAATCAGTGGATAAGAAGGTCCATTTTGGGTTCACCTCTTACGTGCCCTATATTCTTTCCTGGGAAGATAAATATAAGCTGGTCTCCATATGAAAATTATGGCATTATTCATTCTACAGTACTTTCATACATAGTTACTGCAAGAGGTATTTAGATATGACCAATCATGTGTATCACTATTACACTGTTGACATCTCAGTACTGCTAAGCTCAATACATAGAAGAGAATTTGACATAGAAGAAGAAAACTTTTGCTTTGGACTAAACAGATTGTTCATTGAGAAACTGTAAAGACAAAGCCCATATATTTTAATTTGGCCAAAACACAAATAAGATAATTTAGTAATGAGTATATCCAAGCTGTAGGAAACCAAAGGATGGAGTGGAGGGAAAGAAAAGATGACTTAGATTATTTAGTAATCTTGCAGGGGTTACATTAAAATTAAAAGGCACAATGATACCTTGCCATTCTGTTTTCTCCAACCTTTTCTAATGTTCCTTTCATAGGAGATAGAGCAAAATGTAAATGATTTGAGGTGTATGGTAGAGAGCAGACTGGTTTTAGGCATGAAAGTAATACTTAAAAATTATCTCATTAGCCTGTTTCTTTTTATATCTAAATCAATGCTATGCTATCCCAAATGGATAATTCAGTTAGGCTTTGGTTTATGAGACCTAACAAGAAAGCTGAAACAAAAAAAAACATACAAGTTGTGTGAATTTATAAGATGCCATCAAAGCTAGTTCATGCTTCTATTTTAACATTGATTCAGTTTACCTGATATAAAAAATGTGCCACTTGGTCTAGTAATAGAGACAGGATAAGTGTTCAGGGTAGGTGGGTTTGTAACATATAAATAAATGTTTATATTGTTCTTCAGGGCTTACTGTAAGGTCAGCCTGGTTCAAGCTCAAACATAGATCTCCTCTGCAGGTAGGCTACAGAGGTGCTCAGTCTGTCTTCAGACCCTTCTAATATTAGCACAAAGCCACAACAGGCAGTGGGAGTAGAGTTATGCATCACAACCGAGGAGTTAAGAAAACTACTTCTGATCACCACCTATTTACTGCTTTTCAAATGAGCCCCATGAGTGCCCACATCTATTACTGGGAGATGGGACCTGAAGGTGCTCCTTACAAGTGGAGACCACTGCTTGCCACCTCTTTGAAAGAAGTCAAGGAAACAAAACTTCTGTGCAGTTGTGCTCCAGTCTCAGCTGGGAGGGGTCATCAATGGCAGGTAATACAGAGCGTAGGAAATATGTGTTTTGTCTATGTTTGGGCATTTTGGAACCCCATCCCTAAAATTAATTTTAATCACAACAATGTAAGGAGATGTGTTGATTCTTCAGGGATGAGTTCTTTCACATTGTAGAGAACATCACTGCAACCTAGGCAAGTGCACCTAGACAACTGAAATTGAAGCATTTCTGCTGAAAGTCTTCCATCAGGCACAAAAAATACAACTGTATGTAAAACATTTGGCTTTTAATAGCACTAATGACCTTGATAGAAGGTAGTCCTAGGGATTTATGAACACCTGAGGTTAATGGACTCAGCTCCACCCAACCAATCATTAATTATGAGCCAATGCCCCAGACTTTGATCATTAGTGTTGAAAAACAAAATCAATTTTACATGGTTTAGGGCACCTTTTGACCAGCGATATCAACAATGCAGATTCTTAATTTTGAAAATGACCTTCCTGCTAGATTTTTTGTTCCTTCCCCACATTTACCCACAGTTCAATAATGTTTAAGCATAAAATGAAAATGTCATATTTCAGCATGCTGTGTTTTGAAATGCCTAGTTTAAATCTTGAGGTGTGTTGATAATAGAAGCATAACTGCTTTTTTACATGGAGCACTTGCAGGTTCCAGAGTCTTGTAAATGGCAGTTGTTAACATTTTTTGAAGTATTTTCTGAACACTTTGGACTTCACATTTGAATTTAATAATGTTTGAATTTAACATACTATTAATCACGTTGCTTTTTTGCATGCCATACCCCTGTAGGTAAGTACATGGTGGTTAAGGAGTTGTGTTGACACACACTTGTGTCTGTTTTAGATGCAAATCCTGAATTCAGAAATACTAAGTGAATTTTCAGGAATATTTCAGTAACTTCAGTTATTCCACTGAAGACCACAGTAGCCTAATTTTTCTAACATACTGCATATAGGCTTTTTTTCAGCTGTATACAAAAAAAAAAAATAAAAAATATAGTGTACATAGTAGTAAAATATAATACTTGTTCACATGTTATAAAATACAGCCTGAGACTAAGCAGACAAAACTGATGCCACAATGCTGTTTTCGTATGGGGTAACATGCGCATCACTAACCTTCTGAACTGCATGGACTGGATGCTCTCCTTTCCATGTTAGGAGGGAGTTTAAGTTTATGTATTAACTTAAACATAGCACTCCATTTCTATGATATTGATGCTAAGCTATTTATTAATATAGATACACACAGACAATCAAACAGCAAGAAAGCATTCTGAAGAAAGAATATCTTGCAAAAAATAGCATTACTAAAACACATTTATTGAAAACAAGACAAAAACAACTATTTTCTTTTACTACAGAACAGACTTTGATTTAACTCCCTATATACATATTTATATTTATTAAAAGACTGACAGTGGAGTCCTAGCCCATTGAAGATAGTGACAAAATATCTCTTCTGTAGAATTAGAACTAAACGTGAAAACAAAACAAAACAAAACAAAACAAAACAAAAAAACTTATTGCATAAAAAGAAAGGAGACCAGAATAAAAGAATTTGCTTGAAAATTTATTAAAACAAAAATAAAAACCACTTGGCTTATTTGAGTGTCAAGGCATACTTTATAGAAACTCAAAATGCTTTGATGTTTCTGAAAGTGTTCCTTACATAATGTTGTAGAGCCTGACTTAAATGGTCAGTTTGCTTGAAAAATCATTAACTTTCATACCTTTCCTCTGAATTTTCTCATGTATGAATCTTAGTTGATAATACAGCTCTGTTTCTGCTTATTTTAACCAGAAACACCTACAATTACGAAGTCTTTTTTTTTCCTACTTACTTTTAGATGAGAAATAGTTGAATAGTTACTCAAGTGTTTCACTACTGTCTGTTGTACTGTGAATAAATGTGTGAAGTTTTTGATGGTAGCACCTACTACCTCTCGCAACAACAGGGATGCATCCCCGCTTTTACCAGGGCTTTATTAAGGTTATTTTTCATAGGACAATTGGTTTCCATGCATGTTTCTCCATAGGCTTTTCATTCCGGCTTAACTTACCAAGTAACAACTTGTTCTAATAACGTTATCCACCTGAATTCAGGTGCTGAGGGAGTTGGCAGACATGCCTGCTGGGCTGCTTTCCATCATCCATCAGCAGTCATGGTCATCTGGAGAGGTCCCAGATGACTGGAGACTTGCTAATGTGACACCCATCTATTAGAAGGATTGTAAGCAGGACCTGGTGAACCTCAGGCCTGTCAGCCTGACCTTGGTGCCAGGAAAAATGATGGAACAGGTCATCTTGAATGCAGTCACACTGCGTGTGCTGAACAACCTGGGGATCAGGTCCAGTCAGCATAGGTTCATGAGAGGCAAGTTCTGCCTGACCAACCTCATCTCTGTCTATGACCAGGTGACCTATCGGGTGGATGAGGGAAAGGCTGTTGACGTAGTCTACCAAGACTTGAGCAAGGCCTTTGACATGGCCTCCCACAGTATTCTTCTGCAGAAGCTTAATTGGATAGGGCTTGGATAGGTACACTCTTTGCTGGTTAAAAACTGGCTGCATGGCAGGCCCAGAGTGGTGGTGAACAGAGTGAAATCCAGATGGCGACTGGTCACCAGGGGTATTCCCCAGAGGATCGGTGTTAAGGCCTACCCTCTTTAATATATTTATTGATGACTTGGATGAGGGAATTGCGTGCACCTTCATTTAAGCTTGCAGTTGACACCAAGTTGGAGGGAAGTGTTGATCTGCTGGAGGGTGGGAGGGCCCTCCAGAGGGACCTGGACAGGTTGGGTCGATGGACAGAGGCCAGTGGGATGAGGTTCAACATGGCTAAGTGCTGGGTCCCACACTTCGGCCAAAACAACCCCCTGCCGCACTACAGGCTTGGGAGAGAGTGACTCAAAAGCTGTGCAAGGGAAAAGGATCTGGGGCTGTTGGGTTGACCCCTGCCTGAATATGAGCTGGCAGTGTGCCCAGGTGGCCAGGAAGGCCAACGGCATCTTGGCTTGTATCAGGAATAGCGTAGCCAGCAGGATCAGGGAGGTGATGGTTCCCCTGTACTCTGCTCTGGTGAGGCCGCACCTTGAGTGCTGTGTTCAGCTTTGGGCCCCTCACTACAAGAAGGACATGGAGGCCCTGGAACGTGTCCAGAGAAGGGATACGAAGCTGGTGAAGGAGCTCAAACACAAGTCCTGTGAGGAGCAGGTGAGGGAACTGGGGGTGTTTAGTCTGGAGAAAGGCTCAGGACAGTCCTCACTGCTCTCTACAGCTACCTAGGAGGAAGTTGTGGGGAGCTGGGGGTTGACCTCCTCTCGCAGTTAACTAAAGTTAGGCATAGAGAGAATGGCCTCAAGTTGCGCCAGGGGAGGTTTAGGTTGGAAATTGGGAGATATTTCTTCTCAGAAAGAGTTGTCAGGCAGTGTAACAGGTTGCCCAGGGAAGTGCCCAGGGAAGTGCCCAGGGAAGTGGTGGTGTCAGTGCCCCTGGGGGGCGTGTAAGGAAAGGTTGGACCTGGTGCTTAGGGACATGGTTTAGCGGGTGATAGTGGTGGTAGGTGGATGTTTGGACCAGATGGTCTTGGAGGACTTTTCCAGCCTTAGTGATTCTATGATCTTGTAACTGTGTGCTCTGTCGTGGTGCAGCGCTGGACAGGCCGTAAAGGCGCCTTAATGCAGGGAGAAAATGGGCTTGAAGGCAGGGCGGCAGCGGCTGAGCCCCCAGGTTACAGCTGTGTCGACTGCATGGCTTGTGTCCCTGAGATTGATCCTCACACACGGCCGGGGGACAGCTTTCACCAGCAGCATGTGCGGGCCCGGCCTTCCCCCCTTTGCTCCCCTCTGCCCGGCGGGCTGTTGGCTGGGCTGGCTGGCGGCGGGCAAAGCGGCCCCGCCATAGGGCACAAAGACATCCCCTATCCAGCTTTGGAAAAGCTCCGCTCCACTTTCCTTGTCAGATGAGGCCCTGACAGTGCCTGAGCGCTCGGTGCTGGGTGCAGCCACCTCGAGGGGCCGCCCCGGGCAGGCTGAGCCTGCCCCAGCACCACCCGGTGGCCCAGCGTGGCCGGGGGCATTCCGGGGGAGTCCTGCGGGGTGCGGAGGGGCTCGGAGGGAGCTGCTTGGCCCCTGTGGCCTTCCCAAGGGGTAACGCAGGGCATCTGGTGGTAACGAGCCGCTGTGAAGAGCTGATGGCAGAAAGGCAAAGCGAGGAGCTGAGAAGTGCATTCTGCTGTGCGTGCACACATGCATGCAGAGATAATCGCATGATTTTCCATCAGCCAAGCCTCTAGTGTGACAGAGGGAGGGAGAACAGTCACATGCATCAGCCTCATAAAATCTGCAGAAGCCCTGCTCTCAATTCAGCCATCGGCTGCTCCCAGACCTCATGCAGAGAATTACAACGAAATTCTATTTGCAGACTGACGTCCCTAATGCTGCTGTGTCCTTATGTTTACTTCAGTTAACTGTCAGCCCTTATAAAGTGCACTGTACCACAGCCACTGCTGCGGAAAAAAACCCTCAGCGTAGCTGCTTTTGGGGAGATATTTGAGAGAAACATAAATAAAAGAAGAGGAAATATTAGAAAAAAAGAAAAAATAAGGGGGGGGGGGGCGATAAAAAGCTGCTTCTATGGATCTGCACATGAGATTCAAAACAGGGATCATTCAAGCCTTGTTTTCAGCATATTTCCTGGTTTAAGTCTTCACTGATAAAATATTTAACAGCCATCTTAGCACTCAGCATAGCAATAACCAAAGCACATCCAAGCTCTCAGCCTCCACTGAGACAGAATTCCAGTGACATGAAGTTTTCTTTTCCCCCTTCAGATGTGATGTGCCATCTAGCCTAGCTCAAGGTTTAATGTGAATTCTTTGGGGGGGGGGGGCGGGAAGGCCCCATTACAGCATGTCCAGTTACTGAAACACACATGGTTTTCTGGAAATTACCAATCAAAGGATGCCACCAGCAACACTATATTTAATGCTCAGATTACTGTATTTTTCTGCCTTGAAAAATGTGTATAAAACAAAGGTTACCTAATCTTGTTGTTTTATTTCTTTTGTTTGTAGTCCCTGGTTAGGATGGAAGTTTGTTTTTTTTTTGCCTGCAGACATAGAACAAAAGGCCATGTCTATACTAAGGAGTGTGTTTTCTAAGTAAAAAGGTTGGTGAAAGGAATCAACGAGGGATCTCTGGCAAAGAGAACAAAGTACCATGTAAAAGATTCTCCATTATTCTCTGCTCTCAGGCCAGGAACTGAAATAAGGAATAGCTACAATCTTGCCTGTATGTTAGTACTATTAATTTTAAGATCCCTTTATTTATTTATTTATTTTTCAGATAGGAAATTAGGAAAATGTTAATGAAAAATTACATATAAGATTAACTTCACTTGTGAGGGATTTCATATAGAAATACAGTGCATTAATTGCTATACTGTCATTACTGTCATGTAATGATTTGTAATGAGTTGGATGGTTATTGTCATCATGGTGGTGGTTGTTGTTTTCCCCCTCCTCTCTTCGGGAATTACCAGAGGGGTCCAGCCCCAGTTCTGACTGAGCAGTATCTTTCCAACATCTTTGCAAGGTTGGCTTTCTCAGGCATTTTGTAAGAGAGGCTGTATCAGTTCTTGAGATTTTTATTAGAGCTGTCATGGTCTTTGGTGGTTTCCTTTACGTGCCAGCTGCCAGAATCAGGAAATTATACCATCTATTCAGCTGCTGTTGCTAAATAAGTAAATATGCCCAACTTTTTCAGATGTGCAGCTTGTGATTTGGTGAGGCTCAGGAGCCATCAGTCCAGGGCTCCAGAACATCTTATCGAGAATGGATAGATTCTTAGGAATTTTGTCTGGTTAGGTTCTGATATAGGTTGGATGATGAACACATGCTTGTAGGTAGAGCCAAGAGTTAGACTTTTAGTTAAAATTCTCATCCTTTTCCTAGATGCTATTTCACACTGCCTGTAGTGTCTATAGGATTCAGTGTTTCAGAGCAATTTTTCTCATGCCGGGTTATCTGTGTTGCTTACCTCTTTCTTTATTTCTGAATTTCAGTTTTTACTTACGATGACATCAGAAAACTGTTGGGTTTTAATGGTGTGATATTTGTTTAGGTAGTGATCATAAGCGTCTCAGAGTTAGATGACAAATCTGAAGATTTTCAAATGAGCTGAAAGTACCCTTTCCTACAGACTTCCAAAGGTGTTTTATTGTTGTTGTTGGCTGGAATAACGGTGATGAACATTTTCTTATTAAAACTAATAAACTAGGCCCTGAAACTCTTTTCCATGTGTGTCAGCTGCTGCTAGGGTTTTAATGACAGAAAAGATGAAGTAGTATTACAGCTGAGTAACTTTCTATATCAGGGATATATCTGGGGAACTTAACCCAGTTGCTCAGCATAGCAAGGCCTGTATTTTTTCATCTGTAATATGGTGAGAAGCTTTGTGAATTTTTGTTCTCTAAATAAAATTGCAAGGAACTTACTTAAAGGAACATATAAAAACTGGGTTCTTCCCAAAATTCTAGCCCTTCCTATGCCAGCCTGTTGTGGTTGACCCCAGCAGGCAGCTGAGCAGCACACAGCCATTTTCCCACCCTCCCCAGGTGGGGTGGGGGAGAGAATTGCCAAGGTCCAAGTGCCAGAACCCACAGGCTGGGATAAGGACAGTTCACCGGGGAAAGCTCAAGCCGCACATGCAAGCAAAGCAAACCAAACCAAACCAAGGCATCCATTCACTACTTCCCATCAGCGGTGGTTGTTCAGCCGCTGCCAGGAGCGTGGGGCTCGTCTTGTGGAAGGATTCCCTGAGAAGACAAATGCCATCACCCTGAATGGCCCCCTTCCTCTTCCTTCCCCAGCTGTTACAGCTGAGCATGACGCCACACAGCAGGGGGTATCCCTTTGGTCAGCCCAGGTCATGTCTCAGGGCCATGTTCCCTCCCAGGTCGTGATGCACTAGTTCCTGGTGTTACCCTTCACTGGCCAGGCAGCACGAGGAGCAGAAAAGCCCTGGGCTCTGTGTAGGCACTGCACTGGAACAGCTCAACCATCAGTGTGCTGTCACCACTGCCTATGTCAAAAATCCAAAACACGGCACCATACAAGGTTCTACATGGAAAATTAACTCCATCACGGACAAATCACAGGCTAAGAAGCTGTTAAAGAGGGCTGAGCTACTCTGAGTTCAGTGTTTTTGTTGAAGGTGTCTGGTTGGATGACCAGAAAATGGGCTCAAAGTATTAGGAATCAAGAAGTATTTGGGTCGTTCCCAACATGAACCTAGGTCCATAGTGTGTGCTGGCACAAGTGGAAAGAACACTTTTTGGTGGTCAGCATTTTCAGTCATATGCTGCAGTATTGCTTCCATACCTATATTGCTAATGACCTACACTACTAAACTTGAAGGAAGGGTGAAAATACAATTTGATTCTTATTAGATTTCTGGTAGCTGAAGGCATTGCTGTTGCTAGCACTAACTGGTTTCTTTGCCGGTAGGGTGGGAGAGGCAAAGGCAGAGAAGAAGCAGCGCTGCTCTTCCTCTCCAGCTCATTTCGAGGCCTGCTGTTTTAGTGTGAGGGGAAACTTTGTACCATCTTGAGGATTGGTTGTGGGGATGGAAGTTTATATTTATTTATATGAGCATATGCTTTTTTACTGAGAACGCTTTGAAAAGTTCGTATCATTCCTGGGTTGTGTTGCTGAGATTATCTAGGTAGTCTGGTGATGATCTGAAGTGTTCCACTGAAATGCGTTCTTCCTTTTGAAAGAAAACATTTGCTAAGCTAAAGGCTGTTTTGAATTGAGATGAAGGTCCATTTCCTGTATTTGATTTTAGTTTCTTGCTTTCTGAAGGGCATTGTCCTCCTTTATGGAGGCTCTCCAATACCTCTACTACATTACAGCAGCTCTAAGGCTGAGTGAGAACCTGAATATCCAATCTCCCTAATAACTGTATTCATTTATAGAAAAACTGAAGAGAAGTGGAAATACTCAATAATGTGTACTGTATAAGGTGGGTCCCTGATCTGTCAGCATTTACCAAGCACTATCAAACCCTGTCATGCAGGTAACGTCATCTATATGCAGTGTACAAGAACGATTTTGTCTTGAGTTACAACTATGGAAATGCTAGCCACACTGAAATCCTTTCAGGAATTAAATGTGGGTCTTTATTTTCTTCATTGTTGCCTTACAAACTTCCAAGAATTTATACGTTTTTATGTCATCCTTGTTGGTAAACAGGCTTATGCTTTGGCATTAGCTCTTTTTCGCGCACACAACACAAAAAGTAATGATTTCTTCCAGTGCTAATATGTTGAGGAAATAAACCACAAAAAAACAACATCCTAATGGTTGTACAGTGACATAGCACAAACAATGTCGGCATATGCACAAAACAATGTGAAGGAGACCTGGATTTGAGTGCCTCTGTGAACATACAAACTCTATCGTTATGTTTATTGGAGATGACTTATAAAGTGTATTTGATACAAAGGTACCCTTCAGTTTCCTAACTGAAGTCTTGTTTTTAATTCTTGTTTCAAGATAGCTAAGCTGTTGCAATGAATACTTGAGCTTACTGTCAAAAATGTTTAGATTATTCTGCAGTTATGAATGTTCCACTCTGTTTTTCTAGGCAAATGAACACAGTTAATAACATTAAAATGATAAAGCATTTACTATTTACAAAAAACATTTAGCTCTGCTGTCTCTGGGGATTTATTTGGAATATCTGTATTTTCACAGCTGCAAAATACAGGTGGCGTGGGCTGTTGTTGAATGAGTATGACATGTTTTTCAAAGGCAGAAAAATGAAGTCAATAGTCACACGACTAATTGACAATCATTAGTGAGTTGATCTTTTGCACCAATTGTTGGTTGAAGGCTTGAAAAATCTATCATTATCCCTGACAGCAAAAATTAGCCTGGTGAGATTCCAGCTCTCAGTTGACTAATTAGGTTCTCTAATGCTGATAGACTTCCACCAGGTACACCTAGGAAATACAGCCACGGTAAAAACCCTCAGACACGGATTCATTTGCAGGTAGTCTCTTTTGGGGAACTACAGTGTCAGGAGATATGTGAGCAGTCTATCAGCAGCGAAGGTGTTAAAGGCAAGAAAGCACTATCTTGGCTGCCTTAGAGAAAAGGGTGGTCACGCCTAAGCTAAAATCTCTTATCACAGTTTCAAAAGCTGTCTTCTAGATTAGGGAGCTACCAAGCACTATCTTAAAATTATATACAGCATTGTAGATGCTTCTGATTTGAATTTTTACTTAGAGGAGCTACTGAGTAGGACTAACTAAATATTTCTGGTAGAGCAAAATGGTTTTGAGAAAATGCTGCAAATCTGCTGTGTTGCTCTAATACCTGAAAGTGGATGTGCAATTTTGTGTTGACTAGTTTTTGAAAATAGCATTTCTAATTCTGTAAAGCAAAGTTATTAACAACAACAACAACTGTAATTAATGCATATATAGACAAATATTCAGTAACATTAAAAATGAGTTTTCAAGATAATGTGATTATTCCTGTATTTCTTGAAATCACTGTGACCAATGGACTGGTATTTCATAGCAAGAATGTGTAGGTCTTCTGGGCAAAACCTGACATTTACTGTCTTGGCTGAGACAGATCCAGCACAAATGGCATGTTAATAATGGCAAATAGCAAAATGTTAGATGAAAGGCTCTATATGACAGGCCATATGAAGATATAAGGTGGGTCCATTTTATTCAGATTTTTTTTTGCTTCATCTAGCTATATAGTTCACTAAGCTGAGGCTGAAACAATGATGAATATTATTAAGTTAGATGGCTTATATTCTGCACCCTGATGTCTTCCTATCATTTGGGCATTCAGATGGCTTTGTATTCTAATCTATTACTATCACAGACTTCCTCTGACAACCTAATGAGTTACTGTCATTAGTTTTATCTTTAATTTGACCACATCTGGGTGTTCAGTAGGGATGTGAAATTAATAATGTGCAAGTTCTTGAACACTCTTTGACATAGCGCTTTCACATAACTTATCACCTTCTCACAATGTATTTTTAAGTACATTTTTCAGTGGAAATATTGGTATCTGGCAATGTTCAAATATGTTGGTACCAGCTTTTGTTCATTGACAAAAAATATTTATATCTTATATTAATTTTATATGTTATATAATTATATATATAATGTATAATACATACATATATTTATATATATTACTTTATATATTAAGAGAGAGTAGTGTCAAACTTGAGTGTTGGCATATTTTTTCTTTTCTTATGGTTTTCTTGCTGTACCCACCCAACAACATAAAACCAACCAAGAAAACAAAAGAAAATTAACCCAAACAGTGTGTGATGATTGAAACATCAGGAGCTGGGATTTGCCTTGTTTCAACTGATCAGGAGTGGTTGCATTACACTGCAGAGTTACTAGGATTTTCAGAGTTGTCCCATGTTCTTGTGGATGAAGCATGTGCTCTACCTCAGAGCCTGAGGCAGCTTGCAGTGAAGGAAGGGGATTTCCCTTAAAGGGCTTCAGTGATGGACAGCAAGAATACATGTATTTCTCGGTACAGAGCATGTTAATGACAGATAGTACTCAGGCACAGTTCAACAAGATTAAACATAAGCTGAGAAGTGGGAAGGGTCTAGACCCAATTGCACGGCCACCCCAGTGAAGGTTAGGCTCTCCCTGCCCCAGCCACAATGTCACAAGAAGTGGCAATGGAGAGCAGGGACACACCTGGTCGCCCTTATGCTTGCTGTAGAGTCTGCAAACCAGAGTATTCAAGCCTAAATCAAGTTTAAGTTTGTCAGGAATAAGAATGGCACGATTGTGCACTTACAGTTAAATGTGTAGTTAAGTGCTTTGCAGAAGTGGAGTTGAAAGAGCTGAGGGAGCCTAGTCCATCTGCAATCCATATGCAATCTGTATAGGACCTGCAGAAATTGATCCCGTCTTCTCAGGTTCAGTGTAAACAGACTGCTCTCTTACTAATGAATAATGGTAGTCTCAGAATGGCATAAAAGGTTTTTGTTCACTCAGTTTTTTCAGCTCAGTCATTTGTGCATTTATTTTTTTGTGTTTGCAGTAATCCTTACCGAGTAAGTGCATTTTGCTTGCAGTTGGTTCTTTCAGTTCATCCTGCTGTTGTCAGTGTTTTTATTCCATAGCATGTATCAGAGTAGCTGATTTATTTAATTTGAATGCCCCTTTTGTAAGCTTTAGGTAAAAATTAAATGTCTTAGAAAAAGAAGGTAAGAATAAAAAGTCTGGTGTTAAATTCTGCTTCTGTGATTCAGCTGAAGCTAGGAACAAGCCTTCAGCAGCTGTATACGCTCCTAATTTCTTACAGGATAAGCATCAGTAAGTCACATACTCCAACACTGGTGACGTACCGAAGGCTTTTTAGAGAAACAAAGTGCGCCACGTAAGAGCTAGTCCTTTAGATAATTGCAGATGCATGTTGCACCAGTACTGAGAGCTTCTGCATTCCTGCCCAGCCCTGGATTTATCAAACTCATTGCATTGTGTTTTTATAAGCACACCTGAAATGTCTTTGGGAATGTCTTACAACCTCTTACAAGAGAGATCATAAAATCTCTTACAATTTCTCAATCAATTCTTACAAATTTCCCCATTTGAATCAAGACCTGTAGGATATACTTCACAGCAAAGCTTGTTAGTTACTGCCTTGCAAAACTGTGAACATTTAAAATTCTCTGTACTTTACCTACTAGTATTTAACAGGGATGTATGAAGAAGCAGTGTGCCTTTTAATAGTTATTCATGCAATACCAATCAGTTCCTCTCTAGCATTTGTTCCCCCCTCCCCCAGTTAATTAATCTCTTTCTCTGTTCTGTTTTAAAATTACCTAATTACCTGTAAACAAAAGGAAACATGTTTCTTTTTTTTTATGGTGGAATTTAATTTTTACTAATCTTATTAAATAATAATATTAATAAGACTTAACAGTTTTCATACAAAGAAAGAGAGAACGCTATAGAAAACATGAATACGTTTAACCAGTGTAAAAACAGCTTGAGCCATTTTCATTTCCACTGTGTATTATGTATTTTTTTTTAAAGAAGAAAATTAGACACGGGAGAATTAATTTTAACTTCATTGCTTCTGAATTATTAATTCCTTATGACTGGAGTTATTTACATACTGAATAGTTAGGCAAAGAGCAATTACAAAGGTCTAGTTTTCTAAAACTTTAAGAAGCCAAAATAATGTGCTCTTGCTGCCTTTTTAATTTAATTTTATTTTATTTTGTTTGACAGTCACATTTCCATCAGTTTTCCCTTGTGGATGTGTACGCTGTGACATGTATTCTTGCAAAGCTAGTATTGTAGCTTCCATATGCTCCCCTTTTATATCTACCTCTTGACCTCCTTGTCGCACTTTAGCAATTTTGTGTTTCAACTACATATTGAATATTTCCTTTTTGGTCACCATCATCTCAAATTCAACATCTCAAACTCAATTGCTTTCCTGTAGCTCCGCTTCCCTTTCTGTTGCTCAGAATTTTGTGCTGCTGTAACCCTCTCCTGCTCATTCTTTCAGCCTTTCATTGACTGCCTGTTTATTTTTCTGTAGGATTCAGCTCCATTTGTTCCTTTTAGATTCTCAAACATTTGACTCCTAGCTGATTTCCTGATACAAATTTTTTCTTACTCTGTTCTGAACTTTTGCCATGCAACTGTTCCTACTGTTCCTTTACCCACCTCCTTTCTATTCTTAGCCCTTGGACATGGCTGTCCGCAGAGCCTTACCCTTCTCAGTTTGCTTCCAAGGCTTGGTCAGTCTTTAGGGGAAGCAGAGAAGCATATAACATTGTTCTAAAATCCTTTTTGTCATCGTTCTTTGTTTCTGCAGCTATAGAAAACTGCAGTTTTTGATTTTAAAGAAATATATTCAGTGTATACCACAGGTTAAAGAAACTTTCAGGGGGAAACTGAAGACTCCTGGACACAGGTGAAATTAGGTGAGGTGATAAACATGTCTGTAAGCAGGGCTGTGCTGGCTGTTAAATATTATCCCAGGGCAGATAGAAACTTGGCACCTGATGACTAAGGTGAACAATTAAACCATTGGGCGAAATTTCACTGTGTTACAAGATGTGGACTATATTGCTTCAGTGAAATGTTTTAATGGGATAAGAACTGCAAACCTTCCAAACCCAGCTTTTGTCAATGCTAAATAAATAAAAGGCCTGTGGTAGGTTTGTCACAAGTTGTAATCTAAAATTGCAACTTCCTACATCAGTCTGTCTTTCAAATCCTTGCTGACTTGGATTGTCAGTGACTTCAGTTTTTATTTTCTTTTCCCTAGTTTTGCAAATATTTATGTTCTCCAAGGAATTTTGGCCCAGTACCTAGAGCCAATATGAAGTAATGATGTTATAAGTTACAAATACTTATAGAATACTTATAGGAAGATAGAGAAAGGCCACGTCTTTATGCTTCAGACTTCAAGATAATTTATAAAAGCTCTGAGACATTAGCAAAACTGTAATATTATAGTATTTTGTGTGATATGAAAGTATCTGGGGATCTCTGATTAAAAGATCTCAAAAGCTATTCAAGATTTGTTCTAAATTGCAAGAGAAAGAATACAGGCTTGCATATTATTCCTTCTTTAATGCCAGATGGATTAGTGTTATGATAATGAATATCCAAGGAATTAAACACGATTTGTCACTTGTTGCAAAGTTTTGCCCAGAATAGCAATCCATCATTGCTTTTTCATGAAAGAATTTTTATCGCTGAGTGAGATCTCAAAGATATTACTCTCTTCATAAAAATGCCTGTTGCCACTATTAACAGTGTTCTAATAATATCAAAGCAGGTTAAGCCCCAGTAGTTTAGCAGGAGTCAAGAGAGGGCCGAACTGACACTTTTAATGAGATCACATAGGCTTGCTTTAATGGGTTAATTTTGTACCACCCTCCTTCCTAGTTACCGTCATGCATGACTATTTCTCTTCCCTGCAGCGTGCAACAAGCAGATGGAACGGTCAGCAAGTCAAAATATGAAATGTTGGAAAGGTCACAGTACTACAGGATGCCACTGTCTTTCTCATCTGTCTTACAATTAGGATGTCTTGTTCTTGTAGCAAGAGTCATAATAAGGACTGTAATGAATACAACTTATATCTGTTCCTCTCAGCCAGCAGCTGAAAACAAAGGACAGGTGAATTTGTACTAATGAGGGACAGGGCAAGGCAGCTTTTATTTACATGAGCAAATGTTTCTCATTATATGCTCATACTCAAACTGGCAATTATTCAAGAAAGAAGGGATTGCAGGTCACTCCAAGACTGTTTTGAGTCTTAAACTTTTTAAGGTGGAAAAAAGCTTGGGAAACTAGAAGTGTTTTCAAAAAAAAAAATTGATGGGCATGTTTTTGATCAGTATACTGGACTTAGGTTCAGGAGACCCAGGTTCTGTCCAACAATTTCATGTAGAATGTAGTGGAAGTTATTTCACTACAAGGCAAGGTGTCTTTTCTTTGGTGGGAATGGAGAATGGAAGTAATGGAATATGTTCTAATCTGTTTCTGTGTTCTCTATTTTGTTTCAATTTTTTGAATGTCTTTTGAGCCATAGTTAATGTAAGTTTGGGTGATGTATCAGAGCTCTATCACTGCAAAAACTGACATCCAGTAGATCTGCTGCTCTGTGTAATAATCTCATGATTTACCAGGCAGTGACTGATGGTCATACCTGACATTCTAGTAAGCAACTTTCAATCAGGTAAACAGAAAAGTAGAAACAATGGCATGAAACTTATATTTTTGAAGGCCCTGTACTGTTGTTAGTGTCATTACCTGGATCATAGTAGTACCTAATGCTACATGTGAGCAGTTCCTAGGCCAAAGACACCTAAAAAGCAATGAGGAAAGCAGAAATAGAATTAGACAACCATCATAATTTCCTCTGGTCATGTAGCTGGTCAGTGGCAGAACCAGCAATATAACGTGTTCTGTGATTTCCTGGTCATCTCCGCTATCTGTGCGAATTTACACTAAAAGTATCTGACTACACAGTTACATTTGGAGACGTTTTTTCCTCAGTGTTTCTGTCTTGAATAATTTTTAAAACATGGTGTGTTTTCTTGCTTTCTCATCATTTATGGAAAAGTAGTAGTGCATGTAAAAGTATGCATTCAACTGTAATGTGAACCATGAGAGATTCATACACAATGAGCACTTTGCATGGAGGCATAAGCCAATATATGGAAAATGAATACTAGGAAGCTAATAATCCTAGTAAAGAAAATGCTAGTGTTTATTCATTTTGCAAACTTTTCACACATCATTCAATGCTGGCTGGTTTTTATACATGCCACTTAAGCAAAGCACCTCATGCATCAGGGAATCTGGTATGCGTGGTTGTGGGGCTAATTCTGTGCTTCGAAACTGCACCATGGAGTGCTAGACCTTCTCTGTCAATAACTAGAGAAATATGGGAGATGGAGAATAGCTGCATGTATTTTATTCTGATTCATGGTAGAAGCTTTACACAGTGGTAACATGAAAAAGTTCAGTGAGTGAATTTTCATTAGAGTTGCAGAAGTATAGGAGTTATGGCAATAGCAGAAATATATAGGAGTTTTGCAAATATTTTGTGAACGTTTTACTTTTGGTGAAGAGGAAAAACTTCAGGAATTTACACAGATCGACTTTGATTGTTGTCAAGCAAGCAGTGCATATTTTTGGCTGTAGAGTTTATGTGAGGAAAAATAATGGATGATATACCAGAAACCTTTGCTGAGTTATACTCCACAGTTTTTACTAAAGCTTTACTAAACCGGAATTTCTTCTTTGTCTCTATCACCTGCAGTTCACAAGCTGAATCTTCACAATTACATGTAAGGTCCTTTGCACTGCCATCAAAAGCCTTGCAGCCAGATCAGGATCTAGTTCCTTCAGAACATCTAAAGATCAGTGGAGGAAATCCTTCCACTGACTTCAGTGGGTTTGAGTCTCACTGTAACTCACTCCTTAAAGCAGTACAAATAGAAGATCTGAGGGCAGGAGTGCATTTGCAAATCTCCTTTACCCCCTGAAATACTAGAGGTGGTTGGATTTTTATGCTTTTTATGAAACTTCTGTCCTCCCCCTCACACTTTTCTCTTTCATGCCATCTTCCCCCCAGGCTTGATTTGAACACTCATTCTTTTTTCTCTACCTTGTATATAGTCTTTCTTTCGCGGGGAGGAGGAACAGGTTCTGGTTAGCTCTACAGACCATTTCAAAAGCAGGCACAATGTGCAGAGCTAAATAATTTGGATATTTTGTATGCTGCAAAGATACCATTCTCTGAATTTTCCTGAGTTAGGGATTTTTTGGTTTAGAGCACTTTTTTTTTTTTTTTTTTTAATATATCTGGCCAATGTAAGCCTGCTAAAATTAAGCAGAGAACCAAGCTGATACCTCACTTTATGCTGATATAATAAACACTGAAAGACCAAGCTCCCCAGTTTTTCAGGGGTTCTAGTTGGGATTTGGCTCTGTTGTAAGGTTCGACCTCAGTTTACATAATCCTTGAGTGACAGGCTGCATAGTCTTAAGGTTAAATCAGATAAACTGAATCTGCCACAAAATAACAAAAAGCTCTTAGAGTCGTACAGTCATTTACCTTGTTGGTTGACTGACTGGCTTTTTGCTGTTGCATTAAGTGAAGGGGAAATACCACCATGGTCTTGTTTGCATTAGGTCGCAGATGAATCAGTTTCCATAAAGCTTTTTCAGGTATTAATACTCGTTTCTCGCTATTGTCAGTATGAGAGCATTAGTGGGAAGGCATCCTGGTATGAAAGGGTTGCTTTATTAGGTTATGCTGTTGCTCTAAATGTTTCCTAATTATCTCTGTTATGGTAGAAATCTGAAAAAGTGCAAATTGAGTGCTTTGCATAATTTATAAAAGCTGAATGTTTCTTAATTAGTTCTGTTGGGTTAATGATACCACAGCCTCATTTTTCCATGGCCCTGAGCAATGACCTTTACCCTCCTCATTTTTAACACTTTCTTTTAGTTCAAAAACATGTGGTGACCTTCCTCATCTTGAATGATCTTAGGGAGACATAATGCTTTGGAAAACATTACAAATCCCTTCTCCCCTCTTCCTTTGAAAGTAAAGAAATGGCCTGCTTTATGCAGGCAGAGTAAAAGCCTGATTTATACAGATCCTCTGAAGAATGCTGGTGAAGTGCATTCCTTCAGTGTTTTCATAGAAACTGATGTGAGCTGCATTAGCAGAAGATGTGAAAATGGTGAGGTGGGGGAGAGAAAACCTCTCTCAAAAGGATTCTAAAATAACATTTTGCATCCTCGAGTAATTCCCAGCTCTCCCTGGCAACCATTCATTTCTTCCGAACAGCAGAAATTTGCAATATGAAAGTGGATTGGCTTGCTTTTCCCATGGGGCTCTGTATCTCTTCATCCACCGCCTAGGGTAAAAAGCAATGCATACGTTTACAATATAAATGTGATTTAATCGACCTCCCTGTCAGCGAGAAATGGCAAGCATATCAAACAAGCCCAAGATGTTAGGAAGAAAAAATCATAAATTATTCCAGTGATGAGTTTCTGAGCAGCATTTTGGACTAGTAGATGATTCTATGTAAAGCTGTTCCTTGAAACAATAATTAAGATAATTCTGTGTGACAAGGAGAAAAATGTTCAGCTTTGTATGAAATGTGCTTTATGTTTAGCAAGCTGCATGTTCACTGTATTGATTAGAATTTCCCTTAGCTGCTGCAGTGCAAAGCTAAAACTAATTGAATGATGCACCATCTTTATTTCTAAGTCCTTATTTATTATATCCTATGCAAAATCAGTTGGCTTCTAATTCAGGAAGATGATGCCTTCCTTTATGGGTGGGTCATTCTGCATGTATATGTTAAGGTTTTCAATAACAGGAATTTTGAGCTGTGAATATACAGCTATCTGGAAAATTAGATTTTTTATTTTTTATTTTTAAATCTGTTTTCTATTGCTTGAAAGACACTTGAGTTGTCCTGAGAAGAAAAGCAAAAGGATTCTTCAGTGATCAAGTGCTCACGGTGTTATGGCAATTAGCTTATCCCAGAGCCAGAATTATGTCCTATTTGTAGGCACAAATGCACATTTTATTTATAGTCTTTATTTCTCACGAACATAAGTAATAACATAGGTGGAAAAGTGTTTTTGTTTGTTTGTTTGTTGATTTGTTTTGGCAGTTGGAACAGTTCCCTTCACCAGTATGATCACAGCCGGTTCCTGCTCTGGGCCCCTCTCCCCACCAACGGGCTTTTTCTTTAGTTAGATTGTCCAGATTGTCTGAAACTTCCTATGCCCTTTATCCTTTTTTTTTTTTTTTTTTTTTTTTTCCCCATTTTTCTTCTTTGCTTTAATACCGTGGGGATTGAGCCATGGGTACCTTAGTTCAGAACTCTTATCTCCATATCTTTTTCCTTTTTCTGCACAAAATCTGGGCTTGTCAATATATTAAGTTTCTGCATATTGGAAAGATAACATGATGGGATTTTCTGGTCGTTTCCACTCATTTCACTGATAATTATTATTTTAAATATGCTATTGCATATATCTCCTCAGTATTAGTATAACACAGTAGTAGGAGGTGGAAGAAATCATTTTGCCTCGTGTCTGTAAGAAGGGAGATTTGGTACTTTGTTACCTTCTTTTATGTTATCTTCTTTCAGTCTACTTCATTACATTACTAAGAAAACGCTTTCTGTTGACCTCTATCCTCCAATTGTAATGCTTAATTTGTACATTGTTTATTTTGGACTTCTTCCTTTTTCCAATGTTAGGTACTTACGACTTTATTTACAGTCTCATCCTTGTCATCACTGGCTTCACATCTGCCCAGTACTGCTAAGGCTTTGGTTAAAAACAATTATGATCTGATGGATTTTTCCAAGTCGTTTCCTACGTTTTTATGTTTTGACCTGGCGTAGTATGTTTCTTTCAAACTCCTTTGACAGAATGTGTCATTTTTGAACTTTACACTTGGATTCTTGGCTCCAGCACACTTAGAATTACTGCCTTTCTCCCCCTCTCATGAATAAATTATAGTTCCTACCTCTTAGAGGACTGTCATACTGTCTCCTTTGCTGACCTCATGTTCTTAATTCACTTGAAAATTTCTTGTTATTTAGCTTAACCTCTTGTGTAGCTTTGCTTTCTTCCTCTGCAGTGCATTTTCTCTTTTTGTGCTCTTGGATCTTTAACGTATAATCTTGCCAATCTCATTTTGTACTTGCTATTTTACCTCTTAAAGGTCTTTATAGCAAGGTTGATATCTCTAGTAGCCTGGCCAGATTCCAGTTTAAGTAATTACATTCTGTCTTTCTAAATTCTTCTTACCCTTTCAATTGATCATGATGGTCCCTCTCTTCCTGTCCTTCACTATTGTGTGCATTGGTAAGCAGTTCCTGTGCTTCAGCCTCAAGCTTTCCTGCCACATTTTCATTTCTGATGTGTTTTGGGACAAAAGGGAAATTTAAGATCCTGTTTATCATTATTTTACCATGTCAGCCATCCATCCTTTATGCTTTACTCTTAGTGATGTATGGGTTCTTATTCACTCCTTCTCACTGTTACACATGTTTAATGACCTATTTGTCCTGCAGAACCCTTTTGCAGTACTTTGGGTCTTTTGTCCAAAGTGTGTTTCTCTCACTTCTCATGTCATAGGTATTGAGCCCTCTTTTTTTCCTTATTTTCCTTTTCTTCTCTCTCCCTTACTTCCCCCTTGTTCTAGCCCCTCTTCTGTGCTTTAAAATCTTCAATTTCTAGTGAAGTTCTTTTTGTTCATGTTCTCATGGTGAGTGTTGCATATATAAATACGTGCACCGTTCATTTCACAACAATGTGCGTAATGCCTTGCCCTACTGCACATGCCTCAGCAGCCATACCAGACTCTCAGGGCTGTTAGCAGAGTTGTATCAGCCTCCAGTAGGCTTGAGATAGGTCCATCTGGTTTTCTGATCTGTGTCTACAGCCCAAAAAGATGTATGAGAAATTGAAATGTCTTGGATCTCTGCAGCATCTGTGGTGCATAATAAAGAGAAAGGGATCCATGTCACTTACAGTCCCATTCTTTCCAATTCTGTTCTGAATTATATGTCTTGATGTAGGAATGGATGCTGCAATGGTCTGCATCTCTTGATAACAATTAGAAGTTGTTATTAACCAGCTGCTCCCCAAATGCTTTGGAGGCTGTGGCAGAAGTACACTGATGATCAGAAACAGGATCCTCACTTCTGTTGCTGTGTTGGCCTCCCAGAAAGGAAGATGACTGCGCTGCTGCTGAGTGAAAGTCATTGCAGATGAAATAGTGTGGAAGCAAACCTCTTGTCCTGAGTTTTGAATTTTTTTCTTAAAGGGAAGCTGTCTTCTAGAATGTACTGTGCCACAATGAATAGGTGCTGATAGCTCCTAGTGTAAAATAATTGTGTTGAAATGACATGCAGAATGAATTCAATGCTGATGTTGTGTGCTGGGATGAACATACTGAGAAATCTGAAGAGCTTTCCTATTGTAGAAGAGTTTGGCTGATTATTTGACATAATCTGTATGATTCATGACAGAGCCAATGAGATAATGAGGCTAGTTAAGTTTGGAGCAATATAACCCTCTGGGACATCAGAAAGAATCTGCTTTTATCCACCCCTCTGCTCCCTGCCCACCAAATATATATATGCACATATTTATTCATTTATTTATTTATTTATTTATTTATCTATTTATTTTCCATAAGCAAATAGAGTTTCCTTGAAAAGCAAGGTGTCCGAGAAGAAGGTTACTGCTAGGTGTGATTATGGTACAGTGAGATATGAAATGCAGTAAAATCAATGGAGAGATTGGGATGGTGATTAACTGGCTTAAAAACAGAACCATACTCATCAAAACATTTTTATCTCCCCAGATACTGTGTACAGAATAGTTTAGGGCTCATACCGTTCTGCTGTTCTTTAAATCAGTGTTTGTTAGCCATCAGTGGCTATTGACATGTATTGTATGATTTCTTTTAAGCCTCCAGTGTTCCTCAGCTCAGAAGAAAATGACTATTTTAGTTTTTCACGTTAACATCAGCAGACCCTGTTGCAGAGTCTTATCCAGGGACTGGATCACAAAGAGTTTTCAAGAGCAAGGTATATAATTAAGCAAAAGCAATAATATATCTGTCATAACCATAGAAACAGTCTAGTTAAACTATAGGCATGAGTGTATTGTGGTGAATTTGATGCAGATCCATGTGACAGGCAGGGTGTACACTGTGTGACTGATTCAGCGATAATAATTGAAGACTTACAGAGATGCAAAGCAGCATGGGGGAGAGCGTAGCAAGTGGAAATTAAATACACTGCGGGGAGATATGCGTTTCTATTGCTGACTGGATTATTCACATATTCAAATCTAGATGTAGATCCCTCTCTTATTCAGAGGGCTAGATGTAGCCAGCACAATGGGCTTCCCCCGCGCTCCCCCCGGCTGTGGTATGGTGAAGGAAAGGCTGTGCTGTAAGAGTCATTTATAGTATTTCCTTTCATTTTCAGGAAAAGGGGGCTAAGTAGAAACAGAGCTTACAAATCAGCATTAAGTAGTAGGAAAACAATCTACTTGAATGATAAATGCTGTGGCATGGCTAAGGAATACAGTTAGAAACCTGGTGCATTGTTGATATTGCTGTGAGCAGATGGACCGTCAGTGCATCCGCTGCCAAACCTTCCCAAACCCCACACGCCAGACATGGCAGCATGGCAGGAAGTTGGAGAGTGAGTGGCAGCTTGCTACCGTCCCTCTAGCATTTGTTTTTAAATTCTGTGGACGTATAAGTTTTTCAATACAAGTATAGAAATGTATATATATATGTGTATGTAAAATGTAATCTTTATGAAAGGGATTATAGCAAGGATATAAGGAACGCTTATGTTCCTGTTAGATAGATGCCTGCCACTTTCTAACAGTGTTGATTGATGATGAAAACTGTGGCCAAAATGCCGACTGTCACAGTGGTGACAGCATCTTCTGCCACGGGCAGGACTGAGCAGCAGACCCAAGCACCACAGGGTGGCTGCAGCAGAAGCGCTGTCCCCACCATCTGGTGGGCAGCAGTTGTTTCTAAAAGCGGCATAGTGTTTCTCTCCTGGTGGGCTGTGGCACTTGAGGGAGGCTGTGGTTTACTTACGGTGGCTATGAGGAGAAATGGGAGGGACATTACTGCGTGTCTTTCCATGACATAAAGCAAAACTGCGCTCCTTCACACACCACCACACTCAAGACCACATAGCTGTTAGCCTCTTGTTGTATGCATGCAAATGCTATTTTAGGTTTTTCTCTGGGGTACATTTTCATTCTAACTTCTCTAAGTAACAGAGGCAGTGGTGGAAAATATTCCTTTGAATACTCCAAAGCAGCTTTGCTCTAGATTGATAATTTTCACAGTGACCTAAACTGTTAAGAACAGTGAGACCTCCTATGACTTGGGACACTCCTGGTGAAAAAGGTCATGGAAGTATGCCAGGCTCTGGCACTAAGAATTGCAGAGCTTAGAAAAGATCCCATTAAAAGCTGTAGTTCGTGACCTTCATTTTGGATGGCATCTGGCTGCCTGGGCCAGTTCTAAATATCCTTTCAGACAATGTTGTACAGCCTTCCCTTGTCAGTCAAGCAATGCCAAAATTGTCTTTATAAGCCTGATAACAAAAATATTTTCTATTCCTTCTAATACTGATATTATCTGGGGGAGAAAAAAAAAAAAAAAAAAAAAAAAAGTAAATACCATGGTGTATGTTTCCTAGGACTTTTTTTTTTTTTCAACTTGGCCAGCAGGTAAAGGAAAATATTTTCTATATTTTCACCCAGTCACTGAGAGCTGCCAAATCTTCTGGAAGATAAGTGAGGACAGACTGAGAAAGAATAAAGCACACTAAAAATGAGGAAGGCCATGAGAGAGATTTCTAAATATATTGAGGCAAAGAAGGGTGTAACAGCCATTAATATCAACAGTCCTTAGTCAACTGCCAAATTAAGGGGGGTTGAACATTGACATTGGTATGCACCTTTGAGCACGTTAGGATTCTGCCAAAACTTTTAGTCTTGGTTGTCTAAAAGAGTCCGTTCACTTTAAACCTTGGTCAATATTTCTAAATGTAAAAAAGAAAAAAAAAAACAACACATGCCTTTTGATTAAGCCTTTACAATTTATTTAATGCTCCCAAGGTAAATGTTCTTACATGTTTTAATGACTTTCTTTTATAGATTGTCTAATAAGCAAAGTAGGCATCACTTATCATTCTCTTGAAGAATTAAAATGGAAGAAATAAAAATTGTTATTCATAAATGAAGACACATCACTTGCTAATGTATTTATATACCTTTCTCTAATTAGGACTTAAATGTACATGTGCATACTTACAGTATCTACTTAAGTGTCTGTGTATGCCTTTCTGAGAAACATAGGGCATTGTCCCTGTTAGAAAAGAGTACTCCACAGCTGGTGGGAAGGTGTTACAAAATAGCATGCTTCAGGGCTTGGGCTAATCACCAAGAAAAAGGTTTTAGAAAAATAGCTGAAGTACAAATTGAAAATAAATTTGGTATCATTTACTTATATTTGTTCACTGCTATTTTCTTTTCAGTTATGGTCCAGTTCTGTGATTGTATTAAATCAGTCCAACATGGGTGATTGTGCTATGCTCTTTCCTTCCTCCGTCCTTGCCTGCTTCCAGTATACATGTAAATAGATACCTCAGGACAAAATGATGTGATGGTACTTCCACTATTACATCTGAAGTTTTGGTATCAGTGGAAAAAACTTGTATTAAAAAAAAAAAAAAAAAAAAAAAAAAAAAAAAAAGCATAGTCTGCAAATCATGAATCTAAATAATACTGTCAATAGAACAGGTGGAAAAACAAATGGGACTAAGTAATTGCTAGTCTGGTCTCCTGGTGCATCTGCAATTAATTGAAGCACTCTTTCTTCTATGAGTTGTAAGTACAGTACATGGAATTCAGAGGTCTTTTAATACATTAGTATATACATTTGCTCATTAGTGTATGGGTATCAAAGGAGAGGTTATCTGTAGATACTGATGCTGTTATATTTGCTCTTAGTTCAGTTGGTGCATTATGTGATACCAGATTTATCTCTTTCTCTTTCCCTCTGTCCTGGCAAACAATTCTCTAGACATTTATCATTTAAAACTGTCACAGTCCAGTGCATGTTCCAGGGACCAAAATCAATACTGATCTTGGTTTGAATACATTTCTGGCAAGGTTCTTTTTGTAGCTTCACAAATAGAACTTATATGTTAAAGCTATTCAACTTGGTATTTCACAGCCTCATTGACATATTAAATATCGTCATTACCATGACTATTAACCTTATAATATTAAGAAACAAAAATCCTCTGTGCATATTTATAAGTTCAGTATTATATTGTAACATGCAGTAGTACAAAACAAGATAGAATGCAGCATGGAAAATTAGATTAATTTGTACAAATATCCATCGACTTTGCTGACATACTCTACCAAATTGCTTCACCTGCTAAAAGTTTCACCAAAGCAGGGAGAACTTCCATCCTGAATCACCAAAGCAGGCAGAACTTCCATCCTGAGTATGCAGACCTACAGCTTGATTGTTCCCTGGATGCTTCCCCATGCAGAAGGAACATACTGCAGGGACTGCAGTGGACAGCATGTCTCAGGAAGGACACATGCTTTAAGTGCTTTAAGAATTTCTTTTCTTTTCTTTTTTTTTTTTTTCCTTTTTTAAGTAGCTGGGAACAGCAGATGTAAACATGTTACATGATTACTTCAGGCTGCCAAACCTGTGATCAAACCACTAGAACATAAATACCATGTTTTCAGTCTTTGACTGTTTTGCTTTGTTTTGGAAGACAAACACACTTTTCTTTCTGTAATGTGGCTCTTTCTCTTTTATATTGTCACAGACTCAGCTGACACTTTATCAGTCTTTTCAAACCAATGTGTTATCTATATCCAGTCCATATTATGTGACCAACTAGCACTCCTCCAGTTCACTAGCAGTGATTCTACAAGTTAAAGGATATAGAAAAATGATAGTATTGTTCATGTCTTTTCTCCAAAGCATCTGTCCTGAGAGTTAGATGTCATCTAAAATGTTTTAGTGATCAGTTTATCTTCTCCCAGAGGAGTGACTGGTACATCTATATGCACAGATTCAGTAAAACAGGTTGTCAACCCCCCTCTTGCCTGGGGTCCCTTCATTCTCACCAGGGAGTAGGTACAGATACAGTCTGGCACAGATACCAGGCCCAGTCTTTACACCTGTCTCTCTTACAGAAACACCCACAGTGTCACAACTTTCTTTGCAGAGTTCGAACAAATGCAGATGATACTTTGCTAAACATCTGTGCCGCTGTCAGTTACTGAAGATACCTGCAGGTCAATGCATGGAAAAAGGAGGCCTTCTGCTGCCTCCTGCAGGAGGAAAACCTGTAGGGACAGGTTTTGTCAGAGATGCTGCTGTGAACCTGGGGAGGTATACCAGTGTCTCATACCCTTAGGTAACATGCTTTTAGGTTTTCTCTATGATCAAGATGTCTTTTTTAAAACAAACAAACAAACAAACAAACAAACAAACAAACAAACAAACAAAACACTCCTGCCCCTTTCTTTTTGAAATGATAACTCAAGGACAGGGAATCTACGTTGAAGCTCCTTGCATCTTAATCACTATTTTATTCTATTCCTTATGTGGCTTTCACTGTTTTTCTTACTTCTTTTCTCCCTTCCTTATTATATTATCATCAAACTTCTCTTGAAGCTGTTTCTCTTTGGACTACTTTCTTTCATGAATATGGATAAAGTCCTGAAAACAAGTCTTCATATCCACTGGCACTTAACTCACTTCTACTCTCCTCTGATCGTTAGAGACTCTATTTGCAAAGGGGAAGAGTACAGCTGAAAGGAAAAATTCACCTTAGTGACTTCCAGAGGAAACGGGCCATTGAAAGGGCAAAGCAGAGATACAGTATCCCTCAGTAATCCAGCCAAGAGATTAATAGGCAAGATAAAAATAGAAAAATATAATTATTCTAACTTCATTTCCTCTCTTAGAAAATATAAGAGCAGGCAGGGCCTTCACAATCCTGATTCCCAGGTTTACATCTCCTTCTCAGATTTGCATGACTTGAAGCACATGGAAGCCTTAGTAGTAAAACTAAGTGAATAATTCATGGTGAATAGTTTATTGGATGAATTACTGAAGCCCCTTTCTCTGTTTATGTGAAATTTTTCTAGCAGATGACAATTTCTTTCAACTTACGTATCATTCAAATTTACTCAACCATTTATTTATTTATTTATTTATTAGCATGCTGATTTACTGCAAGCAGCTTCCCTGGTATTGAGCAGTACCAGACTTTTGACACAGCAATTGTGGTCCCCAAAGCCACGTGGCAGAGTTTGTTTCCCAGCTGGCTGAACATAACCTTTACACTGAGGAGAAGTACTTGGAAAAGAAGGCAACGCTCTTTGATTTTCATAGAGAGAAGCAGCAATTGGTTTGAAATTCCCTCTAATTCTTTAATCTTTTTTCCTTTCTGGGTCACAGAGGCATTGTATGAGGTGTCATTCTTGTTAGGTAAAAGGCTAATGCAAGATTTATTGGCTGTGGGTAGAGTTCAGATTTAAATTTCTCCTGTCACATTCATACAGAGTAATTGCCTGTGCCTTTACAGACCTACTAGAAAATGGTACAACCAGACCCCTATCTGCTGCTTTTAATTACTTCCATATTGGGACAGTGGAAAGTGGTTTTTTTTTATTATTATTATTTTTATTTTTAATGTATTTTGTGTTGTTGTGTCAAGCAATATGTCATCTCACACAAAATCTTCATCTCTTGTAGTGCAAAGGCTTTATGTGTTTGTGCTGGTGAGAAAGAGGAAGATTATTGGAATTTGTAAAACTGAAATTCTTTGCAGGGAGCGTGATGGCAAGCTCCCCTGAGCCTGTTGTTCAGTTGAACACATAAATTAAGAAGCAGACCTGCACTCAGCTTCCCTTGTTCAAGGGAAGTATAATTTGCTAGTCTGTAGCCCAGGCTCAGGGAATAGTGCTGAAACAGAAGTTAAACACTATATCTTTTGCAAACAGTTAATTATTGGGGTTTCTTTGGAGATACTTTGTGGACATTGGAGACCTAGAGATGCAAAGTAAGAGCTGAGGGGTCATTTGGCAGGTAACATCCTTTAACGTTTGCAAGAGAGGAATTTGTAACAGCAAACCTCAGCAATTCTTCCTCTAAATCTCTTCTCTGTTTTTTGAGTGTTCTTACACATTATTGTGAGTTGTCAGTCTTCACAGAATTGTTTTTATTTATAGAAAACAAACAAACTGCCTTGTGCTTGGCATGCTGTTTCCTTTTGTTGCTTAGCATGTAAGCTGTGAAGTTATGCCCTCCACAACCTGTGCACCACCTTACCAGGTCTTAGCCGGTTAGATGGATTCCTGTGTTAAGAAGGTATGTCTTCTAGCAGAGAGATCCTCAGATCCCATCTTAGTCTGCTCTGCATTTACTGCTGAGATGAAGAAATCTGTGCTGCCATACCCAGGATGTATTGCTTCAATTAATGTGGGAAAAATTAGCATTGCTTGTTCTTACATGAAACACTTGTAAGACTAAGGAAGAACTGACAGAAATGGTATGCAATAAGTTAAGGGTGCAGTTTAACAACATGTCCAACCTATGTCATGAGAAATTATTTGGGATTTTACTTGACTTATACCTTCTGATTTTCCTTAGAAAAGCAGTTGTTTCCATAGTAACAGCCACATTACATGGTTCTATACTTATGATACCTCTGAGATAGACCAGCATCTCAAAGAAATATACCTCTCAGTATGTCATGTAAAACTCCTGTACTTGTTAGTAAGAAAAATCTTATTTTCAGCAAAGTGAGACACCTTGTTTGAGGTTTCTAGGCTATGGTTAATTTGTTTTTTCTTTCTTTTTCAATCCCTCACTCATTTATTACAGATGGTGCTTATATTGCTGCCTATTAAGGTGTCTGACACTTCCCATTATAGGCCTTTGTCTTCAGCACTATACAGCTTTTACCAAATATTAACTGTTTGTACCCATGTTTCTACTCAGGATCTCTGCCTTATACATAATCCTTTTGGAACATCTCAGTCAAAACCATACTATCTTTTCTGAGAATGACTGTATCTATTATTTTTTGTAGGTTAATTATTCAATGGATCATTTAGATTTCTGTCCTAGTATAGGGTGTTTTGATATACCTTTGATATACCCACCGAAATCTGAATTTTCACCAAGTTATAAAAGTTGGCAATCCTTAGTATCTGTGCTGTCATTTCCTTACTTTTTGATACTTGTGAGGGATGTTAATCACATGCTCCAAATGCCTATCTCTTTCTATATATATATTTAGTAAGTATGTACATATAGACATCCACACACACACTGAATAGAGGTATGCATTTAAAAAGTATATTCCAGTGGTGGTCTGGAGAATGACAGGTATAACACTACTATTCTTTTTGTGTCAGAGGAGGAAGAGATCAGGTATAGATACTGTAATAATTGGAGAATGAAGAGAGAACTCTGGGTCTCACCAATGCCACTAGTCCAAGGAGAATCAGAAGTGGTAAGCAGTCAGGTCGTGCAATTTTTGTAGCTTATTCAGAAGCTGCTATGGAAACTATTAATACCTCAGATATTTCTTAATGATTTTTTTTTTTAAGGATGTGTGCTTGGTTACTGCAGTGGAATGCTGTATTGTGATTCATTCCCTGCAGAAAATGTACTGAGGCACGTATTTATGAGGCCAGTGCTGTTCAGTGCATACAGAATTACTTCTGTGGTCCTTGGTCTGACACTGTGAAGAATTTTCTTTTGGTATTTTAGTATTTCAGAATTATGGTTTATTTTCTATGTCTTATTATTATTATTTATTTATTTATTTTTCTGTTTGTTTGTTTTTACTGTGGGCTCTATGGGTACATTGCTCTGTTGCAAAGTAACGCTATGTCAGTATACCTGAGTGAGCCCTTGAGTGCTGGTATGGCTTTTTTGGTGTTTTGCTCCGTCACTATTCAGTGTAGTTGACCTGGCTGAGCCACTGCACAGAGACAGATCCTGACACCTGAAATCTCATTGCTATAGACAGGCTGCAATATTGTCACAGAATCATCCAGGTTGGAAGATCACCTCCAACCTGGATCACCTCCAAGATCACGTAGTCCAACCTCTGACCTAACACTAAAAAATCCTCCACTAAACCACTAAGCTATATCACTAAGATTATGTTGTATCATGTAAATTTAAGTTGTGCACCATTTACCGAATTCATCCAGATGCATGTTTCTTCTTGTGTCTGGAAGGACAGAAGTCTGCCTGGAAAGCCCTGCTGAGCCTTGGGCACCGTACCTCTTCTTGTTTCCTGTAGAGAACACAGGTGGAGTTAGGAAGGACATGTTGCTTAGTTCAGGAGGGAGGAGAGACCCACCATCTCCTGCAGCCTCCACCGTGGTGCTTTCATGGTTGCTGCTTTGAACTGTCACTGAGGTGGTCTCCTTCAGTCTCCTCCTTGTGTGAAAATAGCTAGTGCTGTGTCATTTTCCTCGCTAGTGCAGATCTGAAGTGCTTGGTTCGGAAATGGGAGCTGCCACCCCAAACGTGGCAGGCAGAAAACAAATCAAACTCTGTAATGCAAGCAAGCTTCCCATAATTCATGAATCTCTGAAGCAGTAAAGATAGCAAAAGACATATTTGTAGGTGGGCACAGGCTATGTTATACTATCTCTGTAACACTTTATTTTGACAAGCTAGCAGATTTGTGGTTGTTTTTTAGCTTGGGATTTTGAAATCTCTCTAACTGTAACTCTGGTGTTATTGATCAGACTGTGCATAGTGGCAAGTTAGCCATGCGGGGTTGTCAGAACACAGGAGTGAAGATACAGATGGACATGAAATAGCATGAGCTGTGTGCTGCGTAGGACATGTCCTTTGCTGTGCCTTGAGTAAGGACTTCTTGGGCAAACAAGTAAAAGACAACAGCAGACAGGAGCCACCTCAGAGGGCCAGGTGTTGGTCAGAATAGTACCTCTGTATTACTTCCTTGTATTTGATTTTATTAAAAGAATTTAACTACTTTTCTTTTTCATTGAATTCCTCATTTAAGAGCTGGGAAGCAGTATATTGGGCGTAAACAGTAACGTAAATGTAGAAGTAGGTTTTGGGCCTGAGACAGGAAACCTGTGTGGAGGTAGTTGAGTGTGGGTAGTGCATTTTGTGGCAGATGATAATTTGAGGAAAGCCTTGAAGTAAGAGCTGCAAGTGAACTAAATAACCTGCCTATTTATTTACTTATCCTGCCAGCGTTCTTGGAATCTGTGTATTGTCTTTTCCTCCTAACTTGTTATTTAATCCTGGACAAAAAAGCATGCAAGTGGCCTTAAGTTGAAGCAAGATAAATAAGACTAAGAATAGATGGGAGCTTCTAAAAGAGAGAGCATTTAATCAGCAGAACAATGTACCTACAGCTGGTGTAGGTTGTGGGTTGTCTGTTGTTTGGAATCTTTAGATCAAGATCGGATGTGTTTTTATACTTAACAGGGAGCTTAGTGCAGAGTTTACTGGATCAGAAACTATGGCCCGTGTATGGCCATCCCACCAGGTGAAAGGTTGTGAGTGTTTTGGGAGAAGGATCTCTAACTCTCACTTCTCTTGGCTAATTGCTTCACGTTTCCTAATTAACATGTATTTTAATTACGCTCAATGTCACCACTCTCAGATAAAAGTATCTGAAAGTATCTAGATGAAAATAGGTAAATGTACCAAATGAATATATAATACTAAAAACCAATATACTGTGTTAATCGAAGAGGCTATTTTTAATATCAGATCTTAAAATTAGATCAGCATAGGTATATCTTTGTGTCCAGAGTTTGTTGCCTTTAATTCTGCAGATCCATTTGCTGGAATAACATTGTATGTTAGGATGACAATGTGTATGGGGCCGGATCATTATCGGAAAGGTCATAATACTGTGAGTAAGTCATAAAATGAAGGATAAAATTAATTTTAACAAGTTCAAATAAATATACTGGGGTGAAATAACCTTCAGTTTGTATTTATATGTATAAAAAAACATGGTTCTAAATTAGTTATTCATGCCCAGGGAGGTGATGGCAGAACTCCACCTTCATTTTCAGGATTTGGTAACTGTGAGCCCAAGTATGCCTAAAGCTCTGGTTCTTCAAGTGTGCAGGCTAAAGGACTTACTGGAGCACAGGGTCTCTGCTTTCCTGCTCAAGCATGTGCTTGCTTTAAAAAGCAGATCTTGTCTGTGTGTGCAGTTGAGATGTGAGGATTTGCACCTGGAAACTAGGAAGGGTTCCTTTTGGTGCCATGGTTTAGATTCACCTCTTATGGAGGGTTTTGTGAAAATATCAGCTGTCACTGCTTGGAAGTTGTCAAAGGGCCAATAGAATGATTACAAAGTTGAGGGCATTTACAGTTAACTGTTAGAGGAAAATCAAACAAACACATTATGTCACCATAGGGTGCGTGCACTTTCTGAGTACTTCATTCAGTTTTGATCATTTCATCCGAGAATGAATACAGTAAAGGAAGGAACAGTACACCTTAGAGAAGGATAAAAAGAGCAATGTAAAATTACAGAACAGGTTTCCTGTAAGAAGAGACTGAGATCTTTTAGCGTGAAAAGAAATGACAGAATGGAGACTACTTAAGAGTTTAGCAAAACCTTGAAGGAATAGAGAAGATGATTAGAGAACAATTATGCACTAATTCTTTCAATATAAAAATTAAAGGGACCTGGGTTTAACATGACCAAACTGAAATTCTGTTGTGTTTTGTCCATGTTATGCCCAAGAATTACACTGTGTAACTCAATAATGCATGTATGATGATGCAGGCGCTTAAATAATTTAGCAAGGTTCTTCAAATATGAAAGTCTGCATGGAGGGGGTTCTTCACAGAGAGGGTGGTTGCACACTGGAACAGGCTCCCCAGGGAAGTGGTCACTGCACCGAGCCTGTCTGAATTTAAGAAGAGATTGGACTGTGCACTTAGGCACATGAACTTTTGGGTAGACCTGTGCGGTGTCAAGAGTTGGACTTGATGATCCTTAAGGGTCCCTTCCAACTCAGGATATTCTATGATTACCCAGATGACAAAATCCCTGAGTTACTGGCTTCTACAAGGTAGTAGAATATGCAGGGGAAGTCAAATTCTGGTTTTGGGACTCTGTATGGGGATTCAGTAATGAGTGGTAGAGCTGATGGATCCTTGGTTTGCAGCACCATAGTGCTGACAAGCTTCTACCTTATTTTGGAACCTTGAGGCCTTCTACCGTCCACTTACCTACTTAGCATTTCTCCTTATTATGACTACACAACTACCTTGGAATATGGAAAATTAGTTCTCTACTGCAAAAACACAACTTAGTTTTTCACAACCAGTTAGCTTATTGTAACTCCACTGCAGTCAAAAGTCTGTGCTGATTTATACCTAGGACTTTAAGACTATCTCTTGTACAACACTTGCATTTATTTTACAGCAAATTTTATCACTACTTAGTTATATGACTGTTGTTTTCCCTTAATGCTTTTACATGGAAATTAGTCTTCAATATTTATTTTTAATTATTAATTTGAGCCCATGCCTGAAGTAACATCTGTCACCTATTTTTGTCTTCATTTCCATGTGAGACTTTAAAGACTCCAAATAAGATAGTAAAAGCACAAAATTACGTACAGTGTGAATATGGCTTCCCTAGACTGCCCACACATGATGAAGATGGTGCTGCAAATGCCAAATAAAAGGATCGGGTCTATTTCTGGTATAAACCACTGCTATTATGTTGCCCGTAAGTAGCATCGTGCCATTTCTCAGGATCTGTAATCAGAAAGGGAGCAATAACCAGTCCCTGTGACAACCCTACAGGTTAATATGGGTGCATGAGGGGAGGAAAAGGGGAGCAAATTATATAGGTCAGTACCTCATTGATCACTTTTTCTAGCCACATGAAGTCCTTGCATTTGTAGTCTCCATTCATCTGCATGATGATGCTTAGAGTCCTTTTTGCTTCCAGCAGGGTTGCTGCAATGTTAACACATGGTCATGCTTTGTCTCAAGAAAGTCAGAAAAGTAAGGACAGGTAAAACTAACAGAGGCCAAGCAAACAGAAATGAAGGAAGCATTTGGTGGCCTTTCCTGCATTTCACCAGTTCTCCTTCACACAGGCAAAAAAAGTTGGTTGAAGTCTGAAGTGCTTAAAAGAATTGCTTCCTTTTCTCTTAGAGCCTCAGTGCAACTTAAATCCCTACTGTGTGTTTGTTCATCTGCAGGGAAAAAACAGGTGCCATAATTTGTATGATTCCCAATATAAAACTCTGAAAGCCTTTGTAATGCAAATATTTTGAAGAAAACATAAGGCAAATATTGAATGCTTATTTTCCTCTGATGAAAACAATATGCTATTTTTTTGTGAAATGGAGATGCGTTTGAAATTACATTGCAGCTGAAGAACTATATTCCTTCAGTGACACATTATTCTTACTTCATACGGTAACTCTGAAGTTTCTGTGTTTCCAAAAAATTTTGGCATATGTTCCTGAGTGTCATCCCAGCTGTATGTCTGCAACTTATGCTAAACTGCTGGATAATTTATAATCTGTTCCAAAGCCAATTGAAGTTGATAGAAAAAAATGTTGACTTTTAGGAGCCTTGTATGAGGGTTTTAAAGATTATCTTGTTTGCTGATTCTGTGTGTCAGCAGCACTATTATCAACACCTACAGACTTGTTACACTATAAAGAAACAAACCTTTGGTATTTTTCATTTCATAGTTATGGAAATTAAAGCACAGGAAGATGAAGCAGTACACCAATGGTCCTTAGGCAGACAGTAGTAGGAGCAAAACTGATTCTGGTGCCATCAGCACTAGACCATAGTGCACTGCACTGCAAGAGGCTTAATGCGGTCTTATTTTCTAAAATATCCCTTTGCACAATGGATGCTTCTAATGGAATTAGTATTGCAGGTCCCTAACTGTATTTATCAACAAATGAACAATTTCATCCTTAGAACAGCACCTGGATTACTGGCTTCCGTCCTGCCCCTTGTTGGCCCAGATTCATAGAGTAAATGTTCTTTAAGGCAACGATCCTAAAGTCACTAGCTTTTAATGGCAGCTGCAGATAAATGAAATGATAGTAATCAGTGATGTGAAACACAGTAATGATCAGAGTCTCTGCAATCTATAGTAGCGTGCATTGTCTGCACCTGGCTTCTCAGTTACTATCATAGGTAGAAACTTAGTGCATTAACAGGAAGAATGTGTTGTATGATTCTGCTTAGCTAGTTTTCTTCCAGCTTTAGATTTACAAATAAAGGAAGTGGCACATGGCTGATACTGTTCTTAATCTTATTAGAAAAAATAATAATAAAAAAATAATAAAAAAGGAAACAAAATCCCACCCCATGTACCCCATGTTAGGGTTCTGAAGAAACCCTTCAAACTGACAGCCATCTACCTGGTGTGTTTTCTTCCTGTAGTGATGAACCTTTGTTCATTCTGCACAGCTACTGGAATGTTTTTAATGCACCGTGTAAATAAGGAAGCTGTATGCAGCTGGGGGGCAGTGAAGAGTTTCAGACAGTAAGTGGTGTTTCTGTGGTTAGTTCTTGGAGATGCGTTTATCCAAAATCTCCATTGTCATTGGGCTGGTAGAACCAGCTCTCATAAGCAGAGCTATTGTCCGCCCATCTAATAATCAGTAAGACCATGTGTGACCACTCTTCAGCAGTTCTGATTGATGATTCTTTGGTGGCTTGAGCTAGATGGCTCTTGGCTTACTGGGGGCTTCTGCTCCATATTTCACTCCTTCTCCTTATTTCCACAAGCTATACTAAAAATACTTGCTTTCTGTGAAACCAACTCCTATAGCTGTATCAGGAATAGTATTACTCTCCATTGGAAAATGACCTACACGTTTGTGAACAGGAGGTCAAGTCTTCCATGAGACATTTTATCTGTTAAGTAGTGCTTGCCATGCAAAAAACACCATGACCAACAAAAACAAACAAACAAAAAACAGCAGATCAGAGCCTCTGCCAAAAGATGCAATTAACTACTCAAACATAATTTGGTGGTCCTATTTGCATCTACCAAGGATGTAGCCCTGCTGCGTTTCTGTAGGTATTTATAAAATACTTATATTGGAAAAAATTACTTCATTTTTCAAAGCGGCAGCCAAAGAATTTTAGCTACACAGATCCTGGTACAGCCAATGGGACTGTTGCCATCTCAGGTAAAACACTGAAAGTATTACAACTACAGAATATAATTATGTATCTCTGTACCGCACAGCCTATGTTTGACTGTTCAACCATTGCTTTTAGGATGCAGTTAGGTAAAGATAATGCACAGTCATGAATGTAATGTCATGCTGCTGTCAGGAAAACAAGCTGGTGTCAATTGTCACAGTGTGTTCAGAGGCTTGTATGCAGTAGTGCTGTGTTTACTGCAGAGAAGTCGCTCCTTTTTCTAGTTTAATATTATGTCCATAAAATAACTCAATCCGTGACAATCAAATGTTATTGCAATTTCTTTATTATGTATTATTCTTTTTGCAGCACTGATAGCATTGAAATTCTCTTCAGAGTTATATTTTTATACTAACAAAACTTCTAAATTTGAAAATCAATATGGGATTTAAACTTCACTGCAGTTATGAGGAACACTTAAGTGAAATCTTCTCTTAGTTTGTAGTTGTAGGTATGTCTGGATTGCATTTTATGTCTTGTCACTAGAGATTTTAGTGTGTGTGGAAGCATTGAAGGATAAATGGTTACACTTCTTCAGTAGGTAGTAGCGGTGCGGTGTTTGTCAGTTTACTGTTATAATCATTTCACTTGCACCTCAGGTTACATCCTTTCATTTGTACTAGTTCACTCAGTACTTTTTCTGCAGTTGTGAGCTACTCTAAAATTCAGCATACCCAGTATTCATAGAATCATAGAATTCTTTCCTTTTTGATTGCTGCTTAGCAAATATTAAGTCTAAGACTACTTTCTTATTGCAGATAGAGTAGTTGTAGAAAAGAATTTCCTTACTTGCAGCAGCTTTGGCGAAGGCTTGACATGACCATTCCTTGTACCCTACGCTGCAATTCTTAAGTAAGGGATCACAGAGAAACTGCACTAGGAAGAGATGTGTAAAGAAAAGTTAGACCAGAACTGGGTTCTAATACTTCCATTATCCTCAAGCATTTTTCTACAACAAGTACAACCATTGCAGTGTAGAGCTGGAGAAAATGAGCAGTAAAACTAAAACTCCTCTAACCCCTCTGTGCTGTTACCATCCCTACTTCACAGTTGGCTACATTTGTAAAGTGGGGAATATCTGTGTAGTGATATCTTCTGTTGCTCTACAGTGTTTTCCCATTATATTCACCAATTAGTTTTCCTTCTTCAAAGTAAAATTAACTGGCCTTTAAGAAAACTAACTGTGGGGTTTGAACTGGGACCCATTGTCATCAGCTCAGAAAATTCCTAATTTCACGAAGAAGTCTAAAATACTTCTGTCATATCTGGAAAATCATTTAAAAGGTATATAGTTTTGAAAGTGGACTTCCCTTCAATTATCCAAACAGCATACAGTCCAACCTGGGGACCAGAGACAATAGGTAACTTGAAAGCAAGACAATACAACAAAAAGTATTTTCTAGCCTCTTTGGCAGTTCTCTTACCTGACCTACATCCTAGCTTTTACTTTACGTATGGGTAATTTTAGATGATATGTTTGAAAGAGATGAGTTGAAAGCTATAAACAAATGTGTGCAGGCTATTACGGGAGGGATGGTGACTTTTGGAAAATTAAATAAGTAGATACACTGCCACTACTGTCTGGACAGAGGTTGGGAAGTGACATTTCCTTGCTGAATGAAAGACAAGTAAGGCAGAGGCATGTAACGAAGAGCTTTGAGTTTGAAGAAAAGTAGTTGCAACTGCCTTAGGGCAAATAAAGGCGCACATCTCCCAGTGACTGCCATATTTCTGCATGGCTGGTGGGGTCTGAAATGTATTGGAGCAAAGTACAGTTAGGTTTTCTAAATGTGATTTTCTGTCAGTTCTCTAGGGACTAGCCTAGAAAATAAATTTCATGGGAATAGATTGAGTTTCTCGGTTCCTGTATGCTTTTCTGTTGTTACCCATTTTGTACTAAAAATCTCCTTGTTTAGGGATATCAGAAGTGACAGCAGCAGCTGATTGGATGCTATTCCCAGCAAACCAACCAGCCAACAACAGCATGTCTCTGTGAAAACAATATCCCTCTCCTGCTGTCTTGTACTCTGAAGCCAGGAATAGGCAGTTTGAATGACTTCTTAGCTCCCAGCTATGTGCCAATACCAGTACCACAAACTCTGCTTGTATTTTTTTCCGCCAAGTTATGAGAAGGGAACATCCATTTTCCCCTGTTGTCAATGGGTCCTCCTTACCCAAGAATGAACATACACGCTTTCTAGGAAAAGAGGTAAACCAGTGCAAAGCTGTATTTTTTAGAAATGACCTCTTCTGTGTGCTGGGTATGTAAGTTTTGAGTTCTTAGATGAGTTCTCTGTGAGAGAAAAAAAATAAAACAAAACAAAACTGAATCCAAAACTCTAGCCATCTTCATACTACTAGCAACTACTTTGAATATTTTAACCTCAGCTGCATGCATCACTGAACCCAGCAATCTGAATTTCCCCGATCCCTTTATAAGCACTCCAAGCTGAGGCCTCTCCATGACTTTCCAGGATATATCCAGGAATTATGTACTTGAAATTGTAACTTTGCAGGTTACATGCAGGAATTATGTAGTTGTAACCGTAACTATGATGCAGCTTGATTTATTTATCTCACAGCTGCCTCCTGACATTGTTAGCTGATTATTGTTGGCTTGCTATGAGCAAGTTTTTTTTTCCATGAATGATTATTATTTAGTTCTCTTTTCAGTAGTACTTCATAAAGAACCCTTAGAAAAAATAGGGTTTTGTCCTACTTGCTTGTCATTTTGGGCCTGCATGTGCAGGTCTCAGGTTTGTCAGTCATCTTACAGCTCAACTGTGGCTGCAGGTTTACAGATCCTCCTTTCCTAGAGGAAACTGCTCCTGGAGACAAGGCACAAGGGAAGAGAGAAATTGAGCCAGACCTTTTTGTTTGAAAACACCTCCATAAAAACAAAATATGCCAAATGGACAAAAAACTTAGTTTTTGCTTCATAAACTGGACATGGATTCTGCAGTGCAACACAAGAGTTTGGGAAGCAAAGTATTATTTTGGTCAAAAGTCAAGTCAGACAATAAAATATGAGTGAACACTATAGGCTTCTAAGTGTACACAGCATTGTCCAGTAGATCTGTCCTTCAGCCAGGCAGGGCTTCATAAATGTATGTCTGTGAGGTTAATGTGTGGCAGTTTTGTTATAACTTTAATGATCCTAAAGGCTGAAGAAGGAGAAGAGCCCCCAAACTTCCCTGTGAGACAGTTCAACTTGTGGCTCAATGCCAGCGGGCAGAACTCAGGTGAAAGTCTGGAGCACTGATTCACCTACCTTTTTCCATTCTCTTCCCAGCTACCAAAGAGGCTCCTCTTTGCTCTTCCTCCTTTTCATGCAGTTGGTTACAGCAGGCTGGGCAATAGCCTGACAGCCTGAAAAGGTGGCCTGTTGTTCCAAAGTCCTGCATGGCCTCTGTGTCTGTTCTTGCTGTCCAGCCATGCAAATGAAGTATTTTGATCCAAGGAGCATCTGCGAGACCAATTGTGAAGCATAGTGACTCTGGGAAGGGTAACTTTCCCTATTAGCCAGTATACTGTATAATGTGTAGCCCAAGCACATTGAGATTGAGGTAGGTTAGGACCTACAGATGTCCTTGGGCCACTCCAAAGGGCCACCAAGCCAACCACAAACCACTTACATATGTGTGCAGTTGTGAAGATGAATTATTGAATCAGAAAATTAATGAAAAAAGTGTTTAAGTTCATGGGTGTAAGATATTGGATACATGCCCCATACCACATCTGTTAGTAGTTGATAGTTTTCGGCTTTTCTATAGCTAGGCTTTTGCAAAGCACCTGCTACCAGCCTAACTTTTCTCGTGGTAAAAGCAATATACGAATGGTGACATTAGCATGGGGAGAGGGTAACATTCATTTGTCCATGGTGAGATTTTGGTGTGACAAAGAAGGGAAACAAAGGAATAACTTTAAACAAAAAACAGCTTCACAGATTATAGAAAGTGCAACAGATCTGCTACTTCAATCCTTTTTCCCTGACCAACACGGCTGCTGAGAGGGACAGTGATACCTGGAACAATGCTCAAGATTTGTCAATGGTTATTGGACTATAAATTGTATATTTGAATATATAACTAGTGTAAGTAAGGAATATGAGTCTAAATTTACTTCCAAGCAATCCTCACAGCTGCAGACAGCATCCAAGGTGGCTGTGATCCAGAAAAGGCCTCTGAAGGTAAGCATCCCCTTCTGCTGGCATTTCCCAGCTTTTGCAAAAGGCTAGGAGCAGGAATCAGACACCCACTCACCTTCCTCTTCTCAGATCTCTGGATATGATGTATGTGAAGCCATCAGCACCTGGTTCCTCTTCTTTCTGCCACTTTGAGGTATTTTTACTGTTTTATGGCCACTTATTTCTGAGCGTGTGGATTGGTAATGCTCTTAATGCTCAAGACATAGGAAGGACAAGTAGGAGAGGGATCAGAGAATGGGGAAGGAAGAAGGAAGACCTAGTAAAACGACTTCACTTTTTCAGTGCACTCTTTTCACACCATAGCAATGTAAAATAGGATCTCTGAAGCTTTCTTATACTCCCAGCTGCTTCAGGCAGCATGAACTGCAGCCATACTCTTCACCCCTGTTCTTAGAGGCTCCATGCTTCCCTGGCAATCACTTTCAGTGCTTCACACTCCTTACCATCAGGAAGATTTTGCCCAGTATATTATAAATTGATTATTACTTTTTGCAACCCAGACTTGTTCCTTGTTATCCTGGCCAACATGATTGTTGAAAAAAGATCATGTATTTTTGTGGTAGGATTTTACCTGGACTATGTTTATATGCTTCTCCTTGACTTCTTTTCAGTGAATAGACATCTCCTCTCCTCATGCCCCTTATTTTTTATTTTATTCTTTTTATATAGGCTATCCTTTCTTCATTGGATTCCTCAATACTTTTACCAAATGGTCCGCATATTTCCTAAAATGTGTCTGTCAAATAAGAAGAGTTTCATCAGCTGAGAGGTACCAGTGCTGCTTGTACTTGCTGCCACTGAACTATTATCTTTTTGAATGCTGTGTTTGATGTCCGCAATGATTTTGAATTTCACCACTAACGTCCAGTATGTTTATAACCAGATATTACTTGTCTACATAGTCATCTCTATACCATCACTTTTCTTTTGTGACAGTGTAAGTTGTACCAGATCCAGGATATACATGTAAACAACCCCAGCTGATATATTTAGATAAAGATTACTTTTGCTTGATGCAGAAGTCTAGCCAGCTTGGAACATACATATGTATATATAAATATCTCTCTATATATTTGTTTATTGGGAATACTATTTACATTAGTATTTCTAGTTTTAGTTATTTTTAGCTCTCAAGACAGACTTCTTGTCTGTGGTTACAGTTACTGTCATAATGTCCTGCATCTTTGTCCAGAGGTCTGTCCTTTGGAGAACAGCAACTCCTTTGAGATAATCCAGTGTTTAGAATTAAGATGCATCTTAACACTAGGAACTCAATATTGAAAAAAAAATTTATTACTCTTAATGGTGGCTTAAAAACAGTTTATAAACTAATCCTTGTCCTTCTGGAAAAAAAGTCTAGGACAGAGAAAATAGCTCTTGCAAAGGTATCTTTATTTGTGTGAATACCATCCAAATCTTCAATTTCTCCTGAGTGTTCTCAGAACATTAATCAATGAATCTATCTCTTGTTAATCAGCCTTAAGAATGATGTTCAGAGCAGAGAGAGAAGAAGGAATGCTGTGTTTAAAATACTTTCTCATGTGGCATTTCCATATGTGTTGCAATGAAATGGGGTCTTGTAGGGACTTGTCCCAGTCAGAAACTCAGCTGCTGGAAAACCACAAAACTTCATAAAATATCATAGCTGTATACAATGGTAAATGGTAGCAGAAAAAATTATAGATGGATGAAAGACTGGCTGCCTCAGTCCAGACTGAAAGGTGTATTGATATTGTGCAAGGGTATGTTGGTTTTGTGAGTGGTAAATGGGAAAATAATAAAATCCTTAAGCAGTGGAACAAAAAGGGAATATCAGAAATGAGGATTAATTTAGCTAAAGAAAGATAGAGCCTCCTCTCCCTTATGCCAGTATGCTACTCTGTCTTATTTTTCTCTCTCTTATTTCTCCTCTTCTCCCCTCTTTTTTTCATCTGCCATACATAGCTTTGCTTTTTGCACCACTACGAATGTCCTATCTGAGAAGCAGTTTCAGGCTATGTCTGTGTTTTGGCATAGGGCAACAGGCATCAGCACCAGAGACAAAAGCTGCATTCTAGATCTGATGATTTTATCTTTTTTTTTTTTTTTTTTTTCTTTTCTTTGTGTAACTGATTAAAATGAGGTAAGCTTAAATTGTAACAGTTCCACTTCATCTTACTGTTTCCTAAGAAAGCAGTTTTCATCATCTTCAGTACCACTCTATCAAATGATAGTCAAATGACACCTTTTGAAGACAGGAGGAGTATCTTGCCCTGTGCAGATTCTCTTCAACAATAGGTAATGAAATATGTTTTAAAATGTGCTAGTATTTCAAACACTTCAAACATTTTTCCCCAACATTCCTTTAACAAAGGTTATTGAAACAGTCCAAGCTCACAGTACTTGCTGCACAGAATTGAGATGAACTGTACTACAGTGGTAAGATGAAGTTAACATCTCTGATCCCCTGAGCTAATTTGTTCTGTTGAAATACATCAAATAGTATTATATGTTATTCATACAAATTGCTACAGTGTGTTATGGAGTGGACTGACATGCCTGGATTTTGCCCTTTGTTTTTGCAGTGATTTTTGATGGACTGTTAACTGAGTCATCCATGTACCTCAGTTTTACCAACAGCTCTGTCATTTGGCTTTACTATGTCAGTAACCAGAAAAATTTTGAAATATTTGAGTAAAAGATTTATGCACTACAAATGCATAATAATCTAAGCATTTGAAGGATGATACTTATGACTGCTTAGTATTTTAAATACAGATGTTTTTAAAAACAGTCATCTCTCATAGATTAAATACCCTTAAAGGTTTTTTGTGTGTGAAAGAGGGGGAGAACAAGAAATTATCAATATAGCTGACATTTGTTTTAAAATGGTTTTGCCCTAAAAGTGTAGCAAAGGAACACTTCAGAAGGAAAATGAGGGTACTTTGTCCTGGCTCCATCATTACACTTCCAGGAGGAGAGCATTCAGGTGTAGAAATAGAGAAAACTCTGAAAAGAAAACAAACCATTTGTGTTTGTTTGTTTTTGTGTTTTCATTTATTTTAAACATATATATTGGAGTCTTCAGAGCTGTGGGAAAACAGCCATCCTCAAGCAGCAAGCCAGAACAGTCTTGAGTGTGTGTTGGAATATTCTTTCTGAGCTGTTTTACCCAAAGAAACAAAGGTGTCACAGCCTTTCCAGATGGAAATCACAGCCTCCTGGGAACATAGATTGCAACAGAGCAGAGAGATTCTCACTGTCATTCTTCCAGTTGCACTGTGTTTTGCAAACTAAATATTGGGGTGGGGAGGGAGGGAGGGTGGGATTTCTTTCTCAGAAAAACTTTTCCATTTATATTTTGTCTGCTCATTCATTAACACTTTCATGTTATGTTGTCTCCTAAACTCATTGCTTCCACTTTCTCCTCTGCAAGTGCTTTTCTGTCACTGCTGTTTTCTGGTAAAATAGTTGGCAATTGGCAGCTCTGCTTGTATTAGCAGTTTCGGGACTGCTTCTCCTTATCTCCAGCTAACTATAAAATTATCCTGGCTTTTCAATGAAGAGATTAGCTTGGGGATATCTGTAAAAGCATGACGATGTCTGTAAAAGCAGCTAGGAAGAAGATGAAGGCATCACTGTGTGAGATGCAACCTCTCGGTACATCAGTCATTTGCCAGTCACTGGGAGAAAAATACTGTTTTGTAGTGCTTCACGATGTAAAAGACTAACTATCTTATGTTTCTTCCAGATGTTCTTCATGTTCCTCTTAATGTAAAACTGCTTGAGCTAGAAAAGTCTGTACAGTTTGTCTGATCTCTGAAATTAAATTATTATTAATTGCTGAGATCTTTGTCAGCTGACCTGTAGGCTTTCTACTACTTGTACATCTTAACATGTGATTCATGATCCTATCACTTAAAAAAAAAAAAAAAAAAAAAAAGGAATAATCAAAATGTCTACGTTATATGTGACTGAAAGATTGTTGAAATCCTAAATATCTTAAAGAAAAACAAACAAAAAAATCTTTCAATCTCTTGCCCTCTTGCATTGACCTTTATAGCTGTTCTTGCACTACTTCAATACTTTGACAGTCTGAAAATGTATGCAAGGGATGTAATTCCTTGTGTGTTAATGGTTTCTGTTTGCACCTGAACGATACTGAGTAAATGTTTAAGGGGCAGAAAGCCTGAACTTCTTCCCATAACTCAAGGTTTTTTCCATAACTTAGGGAGCTTGAGCAAGAAATCTGACCCCCTTGGATAGCTGCCAGGATGGTCTGGAAAGGCACCTGTATTGTATAAAGTCAGTAGATAATTATTATAAACTGAGTAATAGTAAGATAAAAAGGTAAAAGAAGCTGTCATTTTCCCTGTAAATAATGTAAGATTTTACCTTTGCTAAGTATACGTAGTTAATGAAGTTATTTCATTTTAATCCCCTTTACTTGTGTATATACAGTCTCAAACCAATATTGGCTTTAATATCACTTAATTCCACACAGCCATTTTCTGGGAAAGGAGCACTCTAACTTTTAAGGAAGAAAATTCATACAGTCAAGGTATTTTGCAGCCTACTCTTCTCTCTCAGTATCAGCCAAACCTAGTTAGCAGATTCTTCTGTCAACAACCTGTTATGCCACCAGGCTGCAACAAGGATGGAGCAGGGACAAAGACAAGGAGATTGAAGTGGTCGGGGGTATTAGTCATACAGCCCTGCGCTATGCTCTTTCCCAGGAGTGCATTCTGTGGGGCCATTAGTCAACTGAATCAGCACTAAGATGATGACGTGTGTGGTGATGGTGGGTATATGTGAGGTGACTTCACTGAAAGGTAAATGGTGATAATGTATGTTTTTGTGTGGTGCTGTTTACGCAGATTCCTATTGTGTTCTTCAAAGACTGCACTTTAGAGAGTTAGTTCCCATGTTATACAGACAATTAAAATACAATTAAAGAAGATAGAATGCTGAAAAAGAAAATAGTTAACAAGTAAAAGCATCGTGAGGCAAAGAGTTATTTCTAGAAAATATATACAAGGAGGGACAGGGAGTGAATGTTAGAGAAATAGAAAAGCATTCTTAAAAGTCCATCAAAAGATGACTAGTATGGGAAGGGGGAGCAATGAGTAACAGTAACTGAGCAAAATGGAGAAATATGACTAGCAGAAATGACTAAAAGGGAATGGGGGATTTGTTCCTTACTCAGGGTTTGATGAGTAATTGTTTTGGACCAATTGGTCTTTTACACATTGGGTATACAAGAAACTTTCCTAACTCTGCTCAGAGATGGCATTTTATAACCACTCCTTTCCTGCCTACATGCCTGTCATCCAGATGCCTGTTTTTCTACTTGGGGATGAAATCTAATGATTGTTCAGGCTTTTAAAAGTCTGCTTTTGAAAGACCATTGAAAATTGCTTTCAACTTCTTCTATGCTCTTCTTGTGTAGATGTCAAAATCGTTGAGAAAATATCATAGTTAAATAAGAAAATGACTTTACTGGTGGAGAGTACCCTGGTGAAGACAGAGAAATTCTGATGAGCTGTACGTCAGTTCCTGCACTAAATGAAGATGTATGCTGTGCTGATAGAAACAGAGAGATGTCTTAAATGGCTACTCAGGGGTCTTAATTCTGTGAGTTGGAGAGGAGAGTCTTTAACATGTAAGCAGAGTATTTGTGGCCTCTCAGTGTCCCCTGATTTAATCTGCAAATGCCAAACATGTTGCCTCAGGACAGTGTTGCTCAGAGATTGCATCCTGTCTCCTTGAATGGACTTCCCCAGTGTTCAGGGGGCACAGACTGTCCCCCTGCACCAGGGGACTCTACAAGAACAGGGAACAGTGATGTTGCAGAAGGGCTGTGAAAGTTATTTGTGTGACATTGGGACTTGAATTTATGTCCTATGTCAGAGAACCACAGAATGACTTAGGTTGGAAGAGACCTCTGGAGGCCATCTAGTCCCACCCCCTGCTCAGGCAGGGACACGTAGAGCCATTTGCCCAGGACCATGTCCTGTTGGCTAAAAAAGATCTCCAAGGATGGAGAGTCCACATCCTCTGTGGGCAACCTGCGCCAGTGCTCTGTCAACCACACAGAACAGACGTGCTTCCTGATGGTCAGAAGGAACATCCTGTGTTCCAGTTTGTGCCCGTTGCCTCTTGTCCTGGCACTGGACACCACTGAAAAGAGTCTGACATTGTCATCTTTGCACCATCCCTTCAGGGAAGGGTGTCAATTTTCTAAGACCATACACAAGTGGCCCAAGGCAGCAATGAAGAATAAAGCTTTCAATGGGAAACTTGGGAAATTTGATTTTATTATTAAACTAAGTTTAATTAAACTAAATTTAAATTCAAATTTTTCTGGTTGCTGGCTCCATGACACGTGACACCATTTTTAACAATAATAATGTTCCCCTTCCTTTCAGGAATTACCAGTGACGTGCTTTTGTTACTTAAACCCTTGGTTTTAAAGCACTGATTCTATGGCACTTGAGTTCTGCAACATGCTTAATTCTGATTTTTTAAATATTAAGTAAGAAATTGGGTCCTATAATTAGGATGCTCCACAAAATTTGATTATTTTTTGTATGTTGCAGACACTTTATGCATTTCACTTTGACTACGTAGCAGGTGAGCTCCAGAACAAAGCTGATCTACTGATGGCCCAGGGAGGGGAACTAGCCAGAGCACCTATTGTCTTCCCTCTGACCCATGTGAATTATATTTCCTTTCAATGAGAAAGAAGAGGTGATAATGTATATTCTGGTGCTGGCTCCACAGCTGGGAAGTGCATCTGGGTCTGACTGTTTAGAAGTGGCTGAAGTATTTCTGTATTTTGATATAATATCGGTGTAACAAGCGTAATAGTACTGGTCTACTTTCTAGGGGACTTAGGAAAAGTATTAAAGACTGTGACCTCTTACAAAATGCTGAAATAGGGAGGAAGCCCAGAGCACACTGCAGAAAGGAAATAGTTCTTCATGCACTGCCTATCCTCTCTTGAAAGTCCTTGCAATAGATTACTGTTGATGCCAGGTTTGTGCAGGTTGTGATGTGGAGTGAAAGTGAGATGCATTTTCCTAATGAACCATAGCAATTTATATACATTGCAATGGTTATATACATTGCATCTTTTCCCAGACTTGCAGGGTTTAGTCACTTTTTACCATAGTCAGGATCTGTTTAAAGACTGTTTTCCTGGGTTAGAATGTCAGATTATTACAGGTCACCTTTTTTTTTCTAGTACCATTTTCTATGCATTAAGCAACAAAAGTGTAAAAGAATGACAGTTCAAAAATGCATCAACTTCAGTATCTAAAATGTACTTGTTGCTTTTTACTTTCAGAGTACACAATACACATCTCCAATAGAATTAGATGTATGAATTTTCATGTGTTGTATATCCATGACCCTAGGAAGGCAAGAGATCTTGTAGGCAGAAGAATGAGGCAGTTGGGCTAAAAAACAATGTGAAAATCAAGGGAAATGGAGAGAGGTCTTCTCACTGCTTTGGTTGGTGAGAAAATATTTGTGCTAAGGATGAAGAGAAGGAATATTCTTGAGGGGAAATTATGGAGTGGAATATATTGGGGACAAGCCCTGGTTTCTGATGGTAGATGCTACTTGAACAGGAGTTTTACTAGGGATGCTGCTTTAGGAAGTTTCCCAAAAGAAACTTTAAGGAAGAAACTTTAGAAAACTAAGAAACTAAGAAAAGAAACTTTAGGAAGTTTCCCTAAAGGTTGATTCACGCCCGTGAAGGGAAACAACTTGCAGTTCAGTGTCTTACCCTGTTGGGAAGGTGGTGGCAAATATCTTTGCCCGAATTGAGTATAAACTTGTTTTAAATGGGTACTCAGGTCTCTACTTCAAGATTTTTATGCAAATGTATTAATGTTGAAGGAATGAAGCAGGCTTTCACCTTGCTGATTGGTCTGCAGGTTATTTGGATTTTTTGTGTATGTGAATTGAACAGAAAATTAATTTCTGTTGTTGATATTGTTAAATTAGTTATGCTGGTGTGTATTTGTGTGCATGCTGGAAATGCCGCCGTGGCTTGAGTTCTTGATGGCTTAAAACTAAAGGTATAGCCGTTCAGTTTTCTACTACAGTTTCTGTGTGAACCCTTATGGCAAAGCAGTGAGATCAATAAAAATGCTCAGAAATAAAGTGTCAGTGGAAAGTAGCTGCACAAATATCAAAGTTGCCCAGTACATTAAATTTGATAAACAACTGTTTGGGATTCTTTAAGTGACAAACCATACCGTATATTTACGCTGGTAGTCCCCCCGTCTTCTGCTATCCACGTGCCTCCTGAGGCTGGAAAATTATGTAGACAACCTGTAACATGTTCTGGAGAGGCTTGCTCGCCTCTAGCTCTTATACTCCTGAGATGTGCAGTATGGCTGCAGGCTGGAGATGTGAGCTCAGGTTCAGAGGCTAAACAAGCTTGAACTGAGGTACAGCTTCTGCCAAAATACCCACATGTCATCTGAGTAGATAGCTTCTTCCTTCTCTGTTAATAAGATATAGATGTCAGCTTCCCCTTCAATCCGAACACTGCAGTATATGGGTGTCAGCTGATTGGCTCACTAGCTCCAGAAAAAATACTCTCACTGTTTTTTCAGAGAGGAAAAGTGTTTGGCTTGAATCTGGTACCTATTCAGAGATGGGAAAATGGTAAGACATTTTATTCTTTGTTCCTGTAGTGCAGGATTTATGATTTGCCATATCCTGACCCTAGAGAGTTTCTTTCTTGTAAATGAACTTGGAAATTGTGTCAACATTTTCTAATAAACATGGTGATCTGGCAAGTGTTAACCATGTTCTGAAATGTTCAGACACAGTCACTTCTATAAATGCATTTCTCTTTAGACTAATTGCTTTGCAGAGTTGACCCCTGTATACAGCTTGTTTCAATACCGCTTAGAATGTCCTTTAAGAGTGTAAAAGTCTGAATAGCTTTTAAGCTTCAATTTACTATGAATGAAAACGTTTACTTGTTGTGCTTTTTAGTTCATTAGTACTAATTAGAACTCGTTGTGCATTGTTATTGCACTTTTATGTTGTCATAAAAATCATTAGACCTCTACAGAATCACTCAACTGTACCTTAATATAAAAACTCAGCAGCAGCACATATAAGACTAATATATTGCCAATCAGTTGGGAGTGGAACTGAGGGATATTTTTATTTTAGTTTTCCAAAGCTACTAAAACAAAACACATGCAGAAATTAACTGTATAGAGATTCACTTCAACACCTTACGTAGTTATACAATCCTTTTGTCTACAAAGCAGACCTCTTCCAGCTGTGCTTTTGTTCGGTATATTTCCCTTCAAATGCCCTAGCCTTTGCACTTCTGTAATAGGGTCACAGTTCTTCAAACTCTATACACATCACTTAATTTAAACATGTGGTGTGTGGTTATGGATGATCTTGTAAAATTTACTACATAGTAAGAGGGTCAGGGTTCTAGGTATTATTAGTTATGAGTGGCCAAAGTTCCTGATGAGTATTTCCTGTCCAAAATAATCAAACCAGTCTTAATTAAATAACCATGAAATTAGTGGCTAGACTAATTCCCTTATATTTCCTTCTGCTCAGTTATTTCTACTATGTTTAGAATTTAGTTCTGCAATCACAAATATTTGCATTTTGTTCAGAAACAATACATTGAAAGATATATCATCATATTCACCAGTAGACTTGAAAGCAACATCTTACAGTGTTGTATCACTGATCTATAATAAATATTTTGTTATGGGGAAATCATGTTATAATTTTGACCTGTACAGTATTAAGTAGAGATTAGATACCTCTCATTGGACAGTTAGCTTGGAGCTGAGACATAAAACTGTCTGATTCTTGCCTGTATTAGTGGTTCTATTTGTTTTTCTTTTCAGAGGCGAAGACATAGGATTTGGAAGAATTGCCATAAATAACAGCAGGCATAGAAATGCTATCTGGGGTTTTATAAGATAGGTCTTTTTACCTGGACATTGTATTTGAAGTTGGGAAAAATGTTTGTATATAAAAGATTTCTAGCCTGGCATGCCCTAAATTCTGGTCAAAAAATCATATCCTTCTGGAGGAGTATTCTGTGCAGTGTGCTGAGTGATCCTGAAGTCGTCTGGTTCTGCCACTTCCCTCCTGTGGCATACATCTGTGGAAAGTGCCTGTGTGTATCTGTTCATGTACTTGGCACATATTTGATGTTTCTGTTAAGGCAGTCAGACCATCTTAAACAGGGTAATTTCTTTTGCAGAAAAAGCACATTAAGATCTTTCCTCTTAGACGTGGTATGTGATCATTCTGAAATAACATCTGATACTGCATATTTGTTCAAAGCAATGAAACTTGAGAGAAACTGGCTTGTACTGTTCCAGTTTTTATGACCTTTGGGGCACTTTTAAAATTTTTGGTTTTGAAGCTGTTGCCACAGGGCAAGAGAATGGGTGTTTACATAACACTAAGAACTTTCTTTGCATCTTAAGAAATGAAAACGGTTGCTGGCTGCTATGAAAAAAATGCTATATAAAGGCTAGACTTGCAAAATATTGAAAGGTTATTAGCTGCATCTTGTCCATTCCTGCTGTTTTGGGGCCTTTTTCCTTGTTAAAGAACACTCAAAGAACTTGAACTCTCTAAGGATTTTTTTAGGAGCGGGTGTGTTCTCTTCTCCAGTTGCTGATTTTGGATACTAACTTATTGAAGCCAACCTAAAAAACAACTACAGGTTTTAATGTGTTAGAAGTATCTTTAAAAGTTTTCCTTCAGAAGAGTGACATAACACGCTGGATTTTCACTTCTGTCCCCTACTAGTTTAACAAATATGCTTTAAAAAAATAGCGATATTTATTTTATTGCCCATCCTCTGACATGAATGTAAAATCTGAAAACTCTGGTTAATCCTTGTCATTTCCCTCTCTATTAAGCTATGGATGTGCTGGGAGTAGAGGAACTACCAAGACTTCCTTGGCAGATGTGATGCTAGTAATGCCCTGGAAAAGCTGTTCCTTCCATGCTCCGGCATTTGCAAATGTCTGGAACACAAGAACAATGTGTTTAATTCAGGTTGTGTTCCTGTGAATGCTTATTCTGCACTATGTGAAGTAGGAAAGCATGGTGGAAATGTCTTGTTGTCTATTAAATAAGCATTTTGCACTTAAAATTGCACTTGAGCATACCTTTGGAGTAGAAAGCTGCTATTATGATTTCTCTTTTGAGTAGACTTATTCTTTAAAAGGAAAATGAAATTTCATTCCAACAATGCTGAAAGTACAGTACAATACATTACAGGATTTTGTTATATATGTGGGAAATCAGCATAGTAAATATAGTAAATTATGCATATCTTCAGGAAATTCAGAGACAAGTTAGAGAATTCAGTTTGTAAGCGGGATATTACAACTGCTTTTTGTGGGATGCTGTAGTTTACAAAACACCATGGCTCCTAATCAGCTTTTGTGCTTTATGAAATCATAATCATGTGCATATCAAAATTATTCCATTGAATGATGGAGAGCTACAAAAATGAAGGAACTGCGATTTCTGTAAAAGATCAGTAGTGCAGAAACCGATTGCACTGCTCAGTTGTGGACTGCAGGTTTAGCTGCATGCTTCCTGCCCCCTGTAATTCAGGAGACAATTCCCTTCAAACCCAAATTACTTGAAGAGCAAAATCATGAAACCAGTATTTCTGATACCTTTTTCGAAGTGAGGAGGATGAACAGACATGCTAGCAGACTTCAGCACGCTGTCCTGCTCCATGTGGAAGCAGTGCTCAGCTGAGTGGTACTCACAGAAATGCGCTCAGTAAAGACACCCGTTAAAGGTGAGGTGAATATGTACAGAAAACGTCTTGCCAAGTCGTTTATTTGATTTCTTATGACACCTAAGGGCAGTTAACGTACTGACTGATTAGGGGATGATGGCTGTGGGCCTCAAGTCATAGACAATGAATATATGCAGCCTTGAATCATGGTTTGATAATCATCAAATGTCAATGCACATACAATGCAATACCTCAGAGAAGGGTTTGTTAAGTCTTGAGGTGGAGCTGCAGGTCTATCCATGTGGACCCAGGGAGCTGTGCTGAGCTCAGACCCTTGGCTCTGCTGCCTCAGATGTGCCGTGGTCTTGTCTCTCTTCAGAGACTTAACGCTCCTGGCTTCTTTACTGCTTCTTTCCTATGAATTTAAATGACCTATTTCTTAGTGAGAGTCTACTGGCTACTCTTCAGGTATATCAGAGCTGTATTTCTGTTTGTTGGTACTCTGGAGTAGTCTAAAGAACAAGGAAATGACAACATAAATGAACCCTTGCATCTGTGAACACCCTTTTTGATTTGGTCTTCGTAGTGGATTCATAGTCTCACACCACAGTAACTCAATTTTTGACATAAATCGAGGTGTGGTGGAGCTGAACTGGTGGTAACTGGGCAGCCCCAAGGGATTTCCGTTAGAGTGACTGCACCGGGGTGCAAAGGAGTCAGCTGGGGATGAAGGTAGGCAAAAATACTGAGCACTGGAATGGGGTCAGGAGGCACCAGCCCACATAAGTCAAGGCTGAGAAAGGATAGATGTATTTGTTTACTGATATTAGAGGGCAGGTTCCCCCTTCTCTATAGATAGCAGTGAATGGCAGAGTCAAAACATAATCTGTGGACTATGCTTTGTCTGTAAGCAAATGGTGAAATGCACCCGGCATGGGAGCAGCATTTATACAGGCTTTTGGTCTGGTATGAGCATGCAAACTTCAGAAGCCATTTGAGAGAAAAGCTGCTTCTCTCTCCTAGTGCTCCTGAGACTGTGGGCTGTCTCAGCAGCCCTGAGATACAAAATGATTTTTTCTTTTGCAAACAGCAAAAGCATTAAAGTCTTAGAAAATAATTTTGAAGCAATAGTTTTTAATTTTTAGAGGCTTTGTAGAACCTTTATATTTTAAAATAATCGGGAGTATGGTTTAGATCTTTGTTAACACAACAGCGTTTCCTGGTTAGGTGATTTTTGGGCTGTGAGGAGAGGAAAAGTATTGCTGTGTGTTTGCTTAGTACTCCTCCCTTAGGCAGCATATGGATTTGTTTTTGTTTCTAACCCTTGTGTTTTTTTTCCTTTGTCTGGAATGATCCTGTGAAGCTGGAATCCTCAGCAGCCCTGGCTCTGTGTTTGACTTCTGCTATCTGGGACACATTGGCTGAGTTTTATTTTTATTTTTCCCCTCTATGTGCAAAAATAGCAAATGGAAATTTTTATCTTTTTAAGTTATAACAATAATGTGCTGTGCCCTGCCCCTAAGTCTGGCTTGACAGAATCCCTATGGCTTCAGAGCCACAGCCTAATTTGAGCCAGATCAATGAAGAGATTATTAAATAACTGAGCTCTTCCATTTGCGAGGCTTCACCCCTGTGGCACTTTTTACTTTCACCTCCAACTTTGGCAACACTAAAACAATCAATAATGACTCAAAAAACCCAGGCAGAGAGAAAATATTCCTCTTCTGGGGGATAACTGCAGAATGATTTCACTATTGCGATGCCTTGTTAGTGAGCAGGTAAAGCATAAAGCAGGTAAAGCATTCCCTTTAGTTGTGCAGATCCTCTTGCACTAAGTGGGGATGAGTCTTTCTGCTCTTTTACCTGTTATTTTAGATAATTTAGATAATCAGACTACCCCTTTTCCTATAGCTTTCCTTATCCCACTACTATTATTCTTGGTCAAAGTGTCCCATCAACGCCAACCCCACTCCATTCACTGGAGGACTCAGTTCTGAGGATTAGAAGAAATTCCTTCCTGTACACATTCTATTTTGTTCTTCATTTCTCCCTTAAGACCAACATGTCAGTAGTGTATTGTACAAACCACTATCATTGGTGATACTTTGTACTGCTTGCTGACCTCCACCAGAATCTAACCGGTACTCAGAATGAGCAGTTATGCTATCAGTTAAGTCTTCCAAGTACTTTGTACGTTACTGGTTAACTGTATGAGTATGAACTTTTTATTTTCTTGTTTTAAAGATTGTGGATTTTTGTATTTTTAACAGTTGATTTTATTTTTTTTTTTCTGAGAAGCCATGCATGTGTTATGCTTTTCCAGGCTTACCCTGTACATTTTTGTTTGCCTTCTTCTTTCTTTATTTTGAATAGAACTTTAAAAATTCATTAACAGACAATAGAAAGTAAAAGAGAATGAAATAAAAAATTCAGAGTATGTCACCACTTGATGGGACTAAGGTGAACTGAAACGATTCAGACAGAATGGGTCAAACTTGGTTTGTCCTTCAAGCAATGCACACTGCTAAAATTTTGCTATTCTTTGAATTGTACTAAGGGAATAAGGACAAGATAAAAAATGTAAAATATACTTCTTTCCCCTTCCATCCCTCAAAAAACTTATACACTCAACCACACAATCCACTATATATTTTGCTCCAAATATAACCAGTTTCCTGTCTTCCTTAAATCCATGCTTTTGTATTTCCTCTGTTGTGTTTCCCCCTCTAATTCCATCATGATGTGTTTTTTTGTTTGTTTTGTTGTTTTCCCTATTTTATCTGTCTTCCAAACAACATGTGAAAAGTGTGAAAAGTCCTCTTCTATGAACAGCAGTGGTGAAAGTCTGTTGAGATAGATTTTTTTTTTTTGAGGTGTTTTGGATTTCTATTTCTCTTGTTTTTGTTTTTTTTTTTCCCCTTTAGTGGAAATAGTGTTGTTTTCTGAATTATGGTTCTTCTCAGTTGCTGGTTTCTGGATCTCTTTCTGAGTGCAGGAGTTCCCTCCTGTTCAGTGGGGTAGAGCTGAGCAGGCAAGGATAAGCTAGCAATCCAGCTGTAGGCTTTTTTGGTTTAGTGACAATGGTTTCTTTAGCCTGTTATTCTGTCTATCACATTTACAAGGTGGCTCTACTAGTGGTTTTATAGACAGAGCAACTACTGTTCTGGGTAGAAATGAACAAACAGCATGGGTGGGAGTGACCCAACTGGTTAAAGTGGCTCTGGCACAGAAGTACCTGTGTCCATAAACTTAATTGCAGGATGCCACAGCCAACTTCTGCTATCAAGGGTCCTGAGTGCATGTCAGGTCCTTGCCAGCTTGTTACCACACGTGGGATTTCCTTGTAGATGCTCAGTGTCAGCTGGAATGGGTATCTTCTTAAGCACTGATAGAATAATAACATAGAATATATTGGGGGTTTTACGCTACTTTGATTTTTCCTTTTGTTGATGTTATTGTTGTGTTTTTCACTTTGGTAGATGTTTCAGAGTGTAGGTGTTAAATTACTACCCAACACCAGAATGTTTGTTTTTATGCAGGTGAAATCCTTCATCTGTAAGCCTTTGTTTATTAGTCATTGTTAACTTGACTGAATTCTTCTTTTTCTGCAGTGACTTCACTGTTGTCTTGACTTTAACTCAAAAACAAAACAAAACAAAAAGCACATCTCTTTAGCAAAGCTCTGGTTAAAAAAAAAAAAAAAAAAAAAAAAAAGACAGGCTTATAGAAAAAGAAGTAGCAAAAGATTAGTATTGTAAAATTTATTCACTGATGGATACAAACCCAAAGGTATCAATTTAAATAAGAGGGAAGCATAAGCATAAGCTCTGCACACACCGTACATCATCCCCGTTTGTATTCCTCTGTGCTGGTAGCTAAATGTTTGTAAAATACAAAATGTCCCAGATGAGCAAGTTTTGCTTTCTACTGTGCAGACTCAAAAGCCCTGTAGACTTGCTGTCTGTGTTGGCAAAGCGCCTCCTTCTGATTCCCATTAAAATATCTTCTGAAATCTTCATTCTTATATTTGGAAAGGATTTGTCTATGTATTAACTCTCAAAACAAAAGCAGGAAGAGAATATCTTACTGAAACTGCTATTTTTCAGTTCTGTGACCGATAAAGGCTTTTTACATGTGTCTATAACCATTTCACATTTCCAAACGGGGGTGTATTGTCAAGACAGGACCAAATGGTCCATAAGCTGAAATTCTGTTTACTCATGAAGTCCTTGATTTTTTAATTTAATTTAATTTTATTTTATTTTATTATTTTATTTTATTTTATTTTATTTTATTTTATTTTATTTTATTTTATTTTTATTTTAAAGTCTAGCATGTAACTGGTACATACAGTCAACAGCTAAACTTTGAAATTTTGCAAGGTGATGGTTGTAGTTAATTTATATTGCATTATTTTTCATTTATCTGTTTGTTTTTCTATATTAGTAATGTCTAATAGTCATCATTTTTCTATGCACAAGAAAAAAAAAAATGCCCCAAACAGGATTTAACTGTCCTTAACACTTTTTCTTTGTTGTACTCAGAAAATACATGGTGCATGCTTCTCTTTTAATATGACTTTGACTTCAGTGCTTAGTGCATTTCTTACGAAATGAAGACAAATTGCTGTAGAGAAATAAGGTATTTGGTAAGGTGGCTTTTAATTCTTTGTCTGAGAATTGCTCTGTAGTAGAAGAGCAGTGAAACTCGATATTGGATTGAAGCCATTGAGAACTGCAGTCTGTTACTCGTTCTTGAAGAGTTGCATTTGCTTACGTATAAAACCCTTCGTGTCTCTTTCTAACAGCCACTTAGAGATCTGCGGTGTGATAAAAATCTCCTTTCTCAATAACAGTATTCAGCAGCCTCACCTTGTGTATGCTCACGTGAACTCTTTTTGTATTAAAAAGTGTTCTTTTTAATACATAGCAGCAAAAAGAGCAGCCTGGCTTCAAACTTGCTAAAGGGCACGCGGAGGAAAGGAAGCAAAAGGCACACTTCAAATGAAACCCAGTTAGCTGTAACAATCTTCTTGATGGTTTGACTATTAGTCCTCATGTCAGCTGCCAAATGTACTTTCTGCCCTGAGCCTCCTTGCAGGCCTGGTTAACCTTTAGTCACTGCTCATCAGACACTTGAGGAAAGTTACGGGGGAAAATGGCTTGTTAAATATTTGCTCTTTGGAGTTTTACAGCTCTGCCTGTAGAGAAGTTCCACATGAGTCCCCGTACTTGTGGTATACATTTCAGCAATATTGTAACAACAGCAGTAGTTTGCAGTTGCTTCAGGATCTTTGTCTCCTCAGTTGTTAGCTGTGTAAAGAGCAGACTGTTTTTCAAATGTCTCTCTTAATATGTTTTACATTTTGATTGACAAAAGAAAAGAAAAAAAGTGTATTAGCTCTTCCACTTGCTTCAATGTTTTCTAGGGAGTGAAAAAAGATCTGTGCTTTGATGTGTCGTGAATAGGCTGATGTGAGCTTGGGGGATTAGTGTCTGAGTTGCTGGGCTCACCATCTGGGAGAATAATTTAATTTATTTTCTTTTTTAAGAAAGGACTGTGAAAGACCTTGAGGTCAGTGCAACTTGATGGAAGTATTCACCAGGAGTCCAACTGAAAGAACCTCTGGAATTCTAGTTTTATTTACATGCTATTTCAAAACAAATTTAATGGAGTCCAGATCCTCAGTGCATGTATATCTGCTGATAAATTTAATGGTATTAACAATCTCCACATCAAACTTTGTCCCAGTACAAGTTCTTGCTTCCCAAAGCTCAGTATTGCTGGCTTGCAGGCAGTCAGAGGCTCTCATGAGAGGCCCTTCTGTCTCTGCTGCATCTTCCTTCTGAGTTTGTTTAAAGTAATGAGGCCAGCTGCCCTGTCTGAATGAACAGGCACTCAGGTTCAGCTCTTTTTCTTCAGTTAAACTCCAGGGAGAGGAAGCCTTTGGTACTCATCAGGATTTCTGTTTCTTGAAAGTCAGAAAAAACAGACAGTATTTGGGTCAAAATTTAGGATAAATCCACACATCATGCTACTAACTAGAACAGTTCTCTGTGTAACTTGCATTTATTTACATAGGTAGATTGAAGGGATCTGACTGTTCAAGCCCCAAAGCACTTTTTCATGTGACCCCAAAGGGAAAGCATAGTTTCATAACTGATTATAAAAATATGTATTCCTTCAGAAATAGACTTCGACTGAGCAAATGCTATACACATAAATGTTGTTTCACCTCGTAAGTAATTTATTATGCTTAGTAGAAACGTTTTATATAGATTGCTGTAGTAGTTAATTACTAAGGTGCAGGACTCCAACAAATATTCTGGTAATGAACCATCCTTCTGTATTCTTTGAAAACACTGGCTTTTGAATACTAATATTATCCCTCCATATTCCCAAATGTGAAGGAAGGAAATCAGGTATATGATGTGAACTGCAGTGATGCTACGTTTGTCCAACCTCGTCATCTGAGCTTCAGTCACCCTGATGGGAGCTGATTGCTAGAAAATGGGATAATAGGTGTAGCACTGCAGATGCTCTAGAGGAGTACTTAAACATCTCACTGCATGGGATGTGGCTCTGTATATCCTGAGAAAAGAACTCTGTTCTAAATTGTCTAGGTTCCAGTGCTCTATGGGAATCTGCATTCCTGAAACAAAGCTTTGTGGGTAAGCTGTTTAGCTTACATGTAGATGAAAAGCATCCTCTGCCTGTTTTGTACTACAGAATATTTCTGAAGACCTGGACCTGGAACAGCGCAGTTGTGCTTTGTTCACCCATACCTTGTGGTGATTGTTGCTACTGTTGTGTTTCTTAATGGATCTCTCACATTAACTAACACAGCTTCAAGACAGCGTAGAAGGCTAGGAAGCAGACAGAACTTGCTGGGCTCTGCTGTGGCATTGGTTGTGCATGGTTGTGCATTGGTTGTGCATGCCTCCTTTCCTGAAGAAAAGGAGGCTCAGGGGTGACCTTATTGCTCTCTATAGGTACCTCAAGGGAGGCTGTAGCGAGGTGGGGGTTGGTCTGTTCTCCCACGTGCCTGGTGACAGGACGAGGGGGAATGGGCTTAAGTTGAGTAAGGGGAGTTTTAGGTTAGATGTTAGGAAGAACTTCTTTACTGAAAGGGTTGTTAGGCATTGGAACAGGCTGCCCAGGGAAGTGGTGGAGTCACCATCCCTGGAAGTCTTGAAAAGACGTTTAGATGTAGAGCTTAGGGATATGGTTTAGTGGGGACTGCTAGCGTTAGGTCAGAGGTTGGACTCGATGATCTTGAGGTCTCTTCCAACCTAGAAATTCTGTGATTCTGTTAGCAGTCTGCTTAGTGTACTTTAAAGTACAAAAACACCCTCGCTACATTTATTAATTACCTTTCAAAGAAACATAGTTAATGATATTTTTACACATTTTACTGTAACATCAGTTAGCGGAATCAATTAAGAATTAAAGAGCTTATACCATTTATTACCAGAGGAAAACGGTTATCAGTGAATAGACCATTCAGTGACCTGAAATTAAGACGTTGTTCTTCTGTTTGTCCTGATGTATTTCATATCTTGTCATTATTGAAGGGAGAAGAAATATAATGTCTATCAAGTGTCTCCCAAGGAGACTATACTGCATATCAAATGAATATTTCTCATCAAACAGTGGGTCTGATCTAAGCCTGTATTTATCAGTAAATGTATTTTGTCCAGTCTGGTAGAACTATTCATTTTTGGCACCAGCCCTCAGTATTGAGAATAGATGATATAATTCTTCCAGGAAAATACAGGAACATTCTGTTCACAGATTATTTGTTTGTGTGGCTGTTAGTGAAAAAAGCAACAAGAAAAAGGGTTGTAGAGAGGAGCTAGAGCAGAGGAATGGGGGAGTATGCAGGAATAAGGAGGTAAAATAAGAACAGAAAGACTTATATAGACAGTGAAGCAAATTAGTAGGTATCAGGGAAAGAACAACAACAAACATATAGGGTTCAGAAAGAGGAGGAAAACTGAAATGACTAATTCTGCTAGAGAATTGGAGGGAAAGATTGGAAACCAGTAATAAGAAAAACGGATGGAAGAAAACTGGTCAAGGAGAGGTTCAGCAAAACTGAATAAATAGAGAAAGGTCTGTCTGGGAGCTATTAACTGGTGGCCTGGTGTGTAATGCTGGTACAGTGGGGCTCAAGAAGTTATCTGTAGCTGTAACTAAGCTAGCTCTTAGTCACGTTTCTACTGAAATAGCATTAGTATTCATTCTTGTGATCTTGTGCTGGTGCTGAGGTTTATGCAGCCCCTGCTCTACTACCCACATCCCAAAAAAAACTCTAAAATTGGACTAAATGCATTGAGTAAATGAGTAAATAGTAAATGAGTAGAAAGCTCTTTTGCTCCGCTCTTTCTTTCCACCCCCTACCCACCCTATGCTTTCCCCAAACCCAACTTGTACTGAAACATTTAGGTGTGAGGCTACGCAGGGAGTCACAGCAGTGGAGAAACCACGTCCTTTCCCTCCCCCATCCCAAGGTGTATGTAGATTTAGCTCAGCCCAGGGCACTGGTTGGCTGCACAAATGCTTGCAGCAGCATAAGGATGGGGATGAGCGATGGGGTGAGTAACCGTGTTCCTAACAGCAATGGGTTCAAGTTTATGCTAGCATAAAATATAACTGTGTCTATGGCCACAAACAGCCATTTGGAAGGAAAGATTGTCTTGATGGGATTTGTTGGAAGATCTAGTCAGGGATTTGTTTTCTGGTGTAAGAAGTTAGACTGAAGTAGAGTCATGGAAAAAGGCTGTAGAAATAGCTGATTTCCACTCAGAATGCCAATGTTATGCCATCACAAATCTGAAAATTCTGGAAAACATTAAGAGCAGGTCTGTGTTGTAATTCATTTTCTGCTCATTTCCTGATGTTTTTGCAAAGGACACTACTTTTTTGAGAATGGTCCAGGAAAATGCAAGCCCAGAAGTTTCTCAAGAGGTCTTTTTTTTTTTTTTTTTTTTTTCTTTCATGGGTAATAACAAGAAATCAAATTGACCTGTCTAGACTATACTTTCAGTATGAAATCTAGAATAAGTGAGAAGTCTGTCAAGTTGGAAGAACATTCATTTAAATAGTCTTACTGTTCACATTTTTATCTCCCTCTTTTTTTTTTTTTTTTTTTTTGTGTGTGTGTGTGTGTAACATCCTGTGTATATTTTGTACACATGGCACTTATCATTATTAAGTTGTAGCATGCTAATCAGAATATTTTCAGATGCAAATTCCATTTCAGCCTTCAAAGGTCTATGTGGTCATTGATATTAGCAAGTAAGCATATGTTAACTGGATGTAAGCTCCAACTTAAACAAGGAGGTGCATAGAAAAATCCATTTGCCCCATGCCACAAGATGTTTTATTGGTCCAGGATGTTGTCGACGGAAGGAAGACACAGACACTCAATATGAGCGAACAATGAACTTCAACTTTAATGGATAGCTCAGTCGCCTTTTATCTAGTTCGAACATAATCAACTCATACATATGCAAAAACTAAGCTCAGGATTGGCTAACACTTCCCGCTCTTTTCAGGTAGTTCCTCCTTCTTTTAGCCACCATCCCGCCTTAGGGACTTTCCCCACCGCTCAAGGGCATCGTGTCCTTGAGCCTGATTGGCTCTCAGCCAGCTGCGTATGTGCCAGACTCGTGTGAGTTGAGTACGGTACTTCACTAGCCCATTGCCTCCTAACTGCCCAACATCCTCGTGTCCTATTTCACTTAACCATTCCTCCACACCAGGAAAACTCTGCATCTGTGACAGCATGTATGTACAGTTACTTGCTTACGGCTACCATCAACTTTTTTATTCCACCTTCTTATTACTTCTTTAAATGTGCTTTTTTTTTTTTTTTTTTTTTTTTTTTTTTTTTTTATCTTATGTGTATAAAATTCTCATGAAGACCTCTCTGTTATGCTGGCACTATTAATTTTTTCTTCTTCATTGCCAACTTAATATTCTTTTTATGAGTGATACTCTCTGAGACACAGTATTTAGCTCACTTGGGTCACAAATTATCTGTTGCAGGTATTCCAAGAATGCAGATGAGAAGACTTAAAATATGTATAATTTCTAATTTTTATTTTCATCTTGGCTTAAGTATGCCCACTTAGAGATGTCATCTTTGTCAGTAATAGGCCTCATGTGCAGAGCCCTGTCTCAAGAGACTGGCACTGGGCCCCCAAGTCTGGTGAAATTCCCTTTTCTGTTATAGGGGTAATAGATGGAGAGAGAAAGCATTGACTGGGGTTAGAGGCATGCATGGGTTAGGAATTAAGTCAAATAGGCTGCTGGGAGACAGGTAGGGAGTCACAGTGACAGGAGGAGTTAAGGATGTTTGCACAATGCTGGTTATGAAGGGGCCATCAGGGTCTGCCTATATGAGATTGGCAAAGGTTACAGCAGCTTCAGGAGGCTGAGGATGTCCCTGTTGTCATCAATTATTAGCTGATGGTTTTGAAGACTGCAATGTGGCTGAGAGCTCCCTTCCTCACCTCCTTCACCTAGTTTGCTTTCTTCTGGCCAGCTGCCTAGGAGAAACTCTTCTGTCCAGAAGCTTCCAACTCTTCCTTTTGTAGACTTTTTCCATCTCCAACACCTGTGAGCTGCTGCTCCTGTGGCAAGCAACATTTTCTGATCTGGAAAGGGAAAAGACATGGGCATGGGAAGAACAAGACAAAAACCTCGATCTTGTTGTTGCTGGTGGTAGAAAGAAGCAATTTTTTAAATGAAACTGCATGTGATTTTATTCATCTTGAACTGAAAACGTTTATGGCTTGTTGTTGACATTTGTGCAGTTCTCTATCTTACATTAGAAAGGATTTTTAATTTTAGTCCTCTACTCTATTTTTACCACTTCAAATCTGTAGTTTTACCTTTCAGAACAGTGCCTCCAAAACAGGAGGTGGAAGTGTTAGATTATGGATTGGAATGGCTAAGGAGCAAACTTGTGAGTACCAGGCTGTGGACAAAGCCCCTTGCCTATTGTGGTAAGCTCTGCTACTGAAAGCTGACTCAAACTCCTGAGGCAAACTTGCTTGGCTTGCGAGCACAGGAAATGCTACTGCTGTGATGTTTCCTATTTACTTGCACTCTAACTAGGAATGCCTGCTGTATGTATTCTTAACATATGTTAACCTCTCTGCTGCAGTTCTTGCCAAGAAACTGTCACAAAGGTATTTAGCAAACGAAACTGCATAGGAAACATTCCTGTTGAAGTGGAGTGCCTGGTGTAACTAATTGGGCATGTACAACAGGAGGGTGAAGATAAATAAAGCTACACGTGCACATTGTTTAGGTAAAGTGCATGATACTTTGCATCATGATTATAATTCTTTTAGATGTTAGTGATCTCCAGAAAGGCACAAAAAAACTCATCTAAACAAGCAAATGATGGAAATGCAGTCCAGCATGAGCCTTCTCCCAGGCTTGGTATTAACAACATGAGGCAGGATCATGCAGGGCTGTTGTTGCAAGTATCCAAAGAAAATATTCTTTCGTGTGCATGTGTCTGGGCGTGTGTGCACATGCTTGCACTCTACATACATAGTGGTTGTTTCTTTTCACCTTTCCCAGCCAGGCATCCTGAGTGCTCCCACCCCTCATCCCTAAACTTGCAGGAAAAGTTGCCATGTCATTGGAAAACAGAGCTGCATTTGCAAAGTATGCTGTTGAAAAATATTTTCCACAAATAAAAGGAAGTATCACTTCCTGCTGAAAAAGACTTGATTTTGCTGATCCAGCACAGTGGCCAGGTATATTTTGTGAGAAGCAGCGGAGGGAGGGCTGTGGGTACGGTCTGCGAGCAGAAGCAGTTTGCAGGCAGGACCGAATGACTGGGGAGGCTGGCACAGCGTGCAGTATGCCACCCATTGCTGCATGAAATGAGCCACAAGTGGTCTATGGGCTGCAGGGCAGAGGGGAAAATGGGTGGGCTAATAACACGTTAGGGCTAATACCGTATTAGTTTCACAGAATCACAGAATCACAGAATTTTCTAGGTTGGAAGAGACCTCAAGGTCATCGAGTCCAACCTCTGACCTAACGCTAACAGCCCTCCACTAAACCATATCCCTAAGCTCTACATCTAAACGTCTTTTGAAGACTTCCAGGGACGGTGACTCCACCACTTCCCTGGGCAGCCTGTTCCAGTGCCTCACAACCCTTTCAGTGAAGAAGTTCTTCCTAACATCTAACCTAAAACTCCCCTGGCTCAACTTAAGCCCATTCCCCCTCGTCCTGTCACCAGGCACGTGGGAGAACAGGCCAACCCCCACCTCGCTACAGCCTCCCTTGAGGTACCTAAAAAGAGCGATAAGGTCACCCCTGAGCCTCCTCTTCTCCAGGCTGAACAAGCCCAGCTCCCTCAGCCGCTCCTCAAATAGGTTTTGGATATACAAAGTGGATTAGAGAAGAAAGTCTCAGATCTTTTATCTTTTCTTTTCCCTCTGGTAAATAAATTTGTTCTAAATTGTAGATGGTTTCCCTTCCCCTTCCTTGTCCCTGGACTACGTATTCTTCCAGGCATGTAAGGGATATTTTGTTTTCTTCAATTTGGAAAGTCTCTCTCAGCTCAGGAATGTTGCTTGGCACAAGAAGCACAGTAACAGTCAAGAAAGATTGAGCTGTTATCCCTACAAAGAGAATTAAAAAATAATGTGTGCTGTTGTATTTAATGCTTTGCGGTGTCTGTCTCTTTTTTTAACCAAGATCACAAGTATGAGGTAAGGTAATATTTTTTATTTGAGTGATTTCCCAAAAGACAAAGAAAAGGAGTGTGTGGTCTTGTAACTTTTATAGTGAAGTTTAAATTACAAAATGGATTTACAGTAATGCTGTTTTTCATTCAGTATACTAAACCACTTTAGCATTGTAGATTTTTAATACTGTAAGTGTTGGCCAACATTGCACTTCCAAAAAGAGAATCATAAAGAAGAAATAAAATGGGAATTAAATTGTAGATTGAGCAAAATTGTGTGTTTGATGTGTATGTGTACATATATAGAGTCAGTCTCAGTTCATCTGCATCAGCATAGGTTCATTGTAATGAGGATAACCACCTGTCTTCACTTATCATTTTAATAATATATGTCTATAACTAATTGTACAATTTTCTCACAAAAATAAGCCACCAAAGCAAATCAAAGGCTGCATAGTAACATGGACAAGATTTAATTCCTAATCTCAGAAGAGGAAGATTTATAACTGTTCATATGGTGCAAAAAAAAGGGGTCAGGTGGGAAGAACAATTTACAGTGCTTTGATTATGATTTGGTTTACATGTAAATAAATTGGATTTATCCTTGTTCTAACACATCTGTGTAGTGAATTAGCAGGGAATAAGGATGTTTTGTGGCTCAGACTCATAGTTAATATCTATCCTGCCTGTCTTGGGATCCATAGCCAAAGCTTGTAGCTTAGCCAGTGCAGACTTAGGAGGACACTGGATAGGTTCTGCTTGGTATTGCACACAGATCAGTTTTATTGCTTTCCAGGGCTCATGCTTTATGCTTAAAACCATCTGTGGTCACTGACCAATTTGAATAGGCCCCTCATTGTGGAATACCCATTGTCCTAAGTCTTGTAGGCTCTTTGTTTGTACTCAGGTGATGCCAAAAGTAGGTTGTTTGAATGTACAGACCTTAGTTACTACAGCAGGAACAGAGCTTTTCAGGCAAAACTTAAAATATTTGGGAAAGCATCTTGGGCAATACACATTTCATACATGTTGCACCATGTAACAGATTTCAAGGAAACCTTACTGCATGGATGTAACAGATCAAAATAAGGTTTTGTTTTGTAACGCTTGGACTCCTTTCATGTATGTTCTTTCTCCTGGGATTTTGAAGACCAACTTCTTGATATATAGTATGCTGTGCTACCAAACTCTTGTGTAGTTTTTTTGGAGTTTTCTTTGAACACTTGGAGGCTGGCAGCATGCTGTGTATTACATGAATTCTGAGAAAATGAATCCCTGGATTTCCCTTGGGAAGCCGTGTTGTTCGCCTCTTAACTTCGGTGTGATGATCCTTTAAAGTAGCAGTGCTTTCTTCTCTTGTATTCTAGGGGTGGTTGTATGTCCTTCAACCCTGAGCTTTCAGCTGTGTGAGTGCAGGTGTGCTCCTTGTGAAGGCAGTGGAAATCTGCAGGGTGCATTGCACTCTGCTGCAGGGCTAGCTGTTCAGTTTGTCAGGTCAGACAGAAAAAAACAAGTGATTCCAAAATGAATGTCAGAGGTTTCATTTCTAGCCAAATTATCCTGGCCTTCCATCTTCTGCCATCTGGCTGAATCTGACAGAAACTCTCACTAATTTCTATATACAAGCCTCAGTTGGCTCCAGCTGTAGCCTAAGGATGTGTAAGACATATAGGGCAATTTGCCCAAGGTAAACTTCATCTGTGCTTTTTGAGCAGTTGCTGACTGGGTTTAGCGATGGTTGGGTTTGATTCTTGTATAGGATTGTATCTGTGTTCTCTGCCTGTGTATGAGAGAATAGATGATTGAAACAAATCACTGTTCATCTGTAGCTGTTCCTGTGCTTGAGATTTAACAACAGTTCTTTAGAAGAAATTGTGGCAAAGCATTTGCAGGCTGTTCTAAGGAGATTTGAGGTAGTATCATGCAATGTTATCCTGAATTCCTTACCATCACAAACAGCAAAAGGGAGACACAGTTGCAGATGCACATTTGATGCCATCCAACCTGCAGGCTGCACTTACATTGTACTGTGCACTGCAAATGGTAGCTAACAAGCAGCGCCAGGTGACGAGAATATCTGCTTACCTTCTTAGCTCTGCCTCTTCAGCATTGTTCTGAATTTCTGAACAGCATTTTGAATGTGAGTACCAATTTAAAGCTGTTTTTGCTGTCTAACAGGCAGTGTATTTCCTCCTTTATGAAAACAACTCGTAATGCAGGTGTGAGGGTTTTGCATGCTGACTGACTTGCCACTGGTGTTTCCACACCTCCTGCCCTAAGCCCTAAGGAGCATGTGCATTTAGTGAACTTGTTAGTCACCCACGCTTCTGCTGTGGCTCAGTGAGCAGGCTTGAAATGAGTCAAATTATATGGAGATGATGAAAACTGGAAGAGGTAAAGGAAAGAAGAAAAGCTGCATAAGTTATCTAGATGTTTATACACATTTACAGATATTTGCAGGCATTTGTGTTTGTTGTTGTTGATGTTGTTTTTCCCACAACATGTTGCAGCATTTCTACCTCTATTAATGTTTAAAAAGTGTGTATGGGAGCCTGCTAATGTCTGAAATTCAAGTGGAGATGAAATTCTCATATTACTTTTCCATGTGCTGAAGGTTAGAGGGGAAAGGAGCATACAGGGGGGAGGAAGGATGGCAAGATATTTCCCATTTGAATTTGAAAACTGCTTTGGCTTTTTCCTACAAGTTTGACTTTCCAGTGAACAGAAGAGTTGAAATTCCTCTTGCCAATTTTCCAATTTCCACTTGCGAGTGGGACATAAAAAATCCAGAATACACACCACATGTGATTAGAAGGGCAGAAAACTTAGAGATCAGATGCAGGACTGCAGGTTCTTGAGTCTGGCCAATAGAGGCAGCAGCATGTGGTGTTACTGAAGACAGTCACATCGCCCTGTTGGCAAGAAATGCATTCTAGGACCCTGAGTATGTGTGAAACTAAGCTCCCTGTTGCAATAACCACTTCTCTTCAAAGACCATGAAGCTGCTTAGGAAACAAGAGACACTTTGCCTGGTATTTCAAAGTTCAGCTACCTGGCAGGTGAATCTAAACAGCTCTGAATTTCCTCCCCTTTCATGCTCCTGCTGTGGAGCATGAAAGGGGAGCATGTGTGCATTTTTCTCTGGATGTTTGTAATCCAGAGGATACGGGAAGAATAATGGGGGAAAGACTTGAGCAGTTACTTTGAATAAATCTAAGAGATGTTCTAACAGATGTTGCAATCTGTTCGCAAACTTGTTTTGGGCATAGATTGCTTTCTAAACAAAGGTCTTTATTGCTTCACCGTAGCTCTGTGCAGCTCCTCCACACCTACACAGTAGAGTAATAATTCCTAATCACTTCATCTTTAATTCCTGGAGTTTGCCAGTATCCAGGTTTTTCTCATTCATTTCCAGTGTTTTTGAAGGAAATTGAAATTTCCTTAATCTCTTCACTCTTCTGCTTGAACTCTGTATTTCTTAAAAACGGTGCTCATGAAAGGTGCGTAATGTGTAATGATTGTGCTTGAGTTTTAAACCATCAATATAAACTGTTTAAGGAAAAAATCACTGGTAAATTTAATTTTGTATATATTCATTAAGTTCATTCTTTGCACACAAAATATTTTCTTGAAGCAAAAATATATCTTGCATACTTAGCTAAAATCAGATTAATATTAATGCATTTTAATGTACCAGTGTCTTCAGGTTTGTAGCCATATAAACTTCTGTTGTTAATTCAGAATCATCATAAGCCTGTAAAGTTGTTTATGTAATACTCAGGGAACCTTTCTTCATCTTCACTGGCTATAATCAAATCTGTCTCTTGGACTTCCTGTTTCTGTTTTTTTTTTTTAACAGTGAAAAAAAATCATTTTGCATTCTTGTTGTTGTTGTTTGTTTGTTTGTTTTTTCTTTTGAAACCTAAATTCAGTTACACTGTTATAAAGTAATGTCCTGATATTATGCTGAGATAAATTCAGTCTATCAGTCAGCTGGGGACTTAGAGTAGGATTGAAGTATAATATGCAGTGTTTCTAGTTTTTTAACCATTAATGCATAATCCTCAGCAGCCTTTGTCTTTCCAAGACCTTGCTCTAATGAACCGGTACATGTGCCATGTACATGTATCTTACCGTGCCATGTAACAAAGCAATCAACAGGTGCTGGGTTAGGCACTGAACTTGAAATACTTAGACTGCACACCAGGAAGGCTGGCGGGGAGGGCAGAGCAAGACCTCCAGCAGGTTTAAGGCTGCCTGGAGATGCGAAGCAGTGTGTCTGCTGTGCAGCACCAGTGTCTACTTCCAGTATGAAAATGGGCTGTGGAAGCAGTGTAGTTTGTAAATGCTGCAGAAACCCTGCTACTTGGAAGTAAAAGCATCCTGTTTGCAGACTTGGGCAAACAAGATGATGTAATTTGTTCTGTAACTGTACATCTATATAAATGGATTAATGTAGATCTATCTTGTGTGAGTCATCTTTACATGTGAAGGCAAGCTTTAGGTAGGTGTATTCATTAACTTAAAGTTGTGGGTTTTTCTTTCCAAGTCATCTAACTGTAATAGTTTGTATGTAACTTTGTGTATGTAAATTGAGACCTTGAAAATGAATTGCAGCCATAAATTACTTAAGTTTAAACAAACTTGTGTTCAGCATCTTTGTGTAGCAAATTTGTGTTGTGTAACAGATGATTCCTGAAGTAGCTAATATATGTGTGTTAGGGAGAGACATTTCCAAAATAAATTCCCTAAATGGATTGCCATCACTGCACAGCAGTTCAGTAGAGGTGGTGGGTGGCAGGTAACTTTCTGTAGTCATTTCCTGTAGTTCAGCAGTTAGCGATTTTTCCTCTGTGTCTCTGGGTAGGTGTGTGGCCATGGCTGTGCTGCAGCTGGCAGTTCAAAGCAGAACACAGAGGCAGCCTCTTGTTCTCTGCAGGTTGTGCAACCTATTCAGGGCACTGCAGAAATAGTGGCTGATACAGACAGAGTTCTGTGCTACCTGGGCTGTGTTAGAGCTGGTTTGTGTGCGTTGACTATAGAGATGCATCCGTGCCTTATCTATCATTCAGATAATGTGACTAGCCATTTGAACAAAATGCCATGAGAACTGATGGATTCTTGTATCAAAATTGGAAGATAAACTTTAACAAAACGGAGCTGAACAAGTACTGGGATAACTGGATGAAATATAATGCCCTGTCATACAGTGGGTCAGTTCAAGACATGATACTTTGTTCTGCTTTTAAAAGATATAAAACTATAAAACATATATTATTCCATTATCATCCTTTTCCTTTGCTCCCCCTCCTTCCCCATCTCTCTTTACTTCAGTGGATCTATAAAGCCTCAGAAAAATCTGGTGAGTGGTGTGCTTATCCTTTGGGAAGCGAGCTGCTTTACTCATATTGCTCCCTAGAACAGCAGCTGAGAACAGTGGGAAATCAAGTGCTGGCGTTTTTGTCGGCTTTGCATTAAGCAACAGGAGAATAGGTTATTTGCAATGGAATTCACACCAGGTAGTCAAGATACAAAGATCAACATCACTCAGCAACGGACCACAGGAGCAGAATTGAAAGAACAGGCGAGCATTAAATAAGAGTACGTATGCAATTGTGCACACTGAATAGCATCATCACAGAGCCACAGTAGCATGCAGCCTGTGTGCCCTAAGTGTAACTGCTTCCTATAACCTGCATGCTCTGTGCAGATGGACTCAGGGGAGTGAAGGCTATCCAGGAAAAAGTAGAATATTTTTGCATATTTTCACAGAAACCCTTTGGAACATTTTCAGTTCCCTCCTACTTGTCTGAGATAATCTCCCTTCCTTCCTTTTCCTTCCCCTCATATAATTCTTGCACTAGTTTAAAACATTGACGAACACAGAGGAAAATTCTTTTTGACCTGTGTGTCTGAGATCTGAAGAGAATGTAGAATAGTTCACTTGGAAGGGACCTGCAGAGATCAAGTCTGGCTGTCTTGGACTGAATTTTTTCAATGTCTAACAGACATTACTGTCTATAAGACCATATCATACTTTTATGTAAAATTTGTTTCTACTGCTTGACTTGATGACTTGTAAGAAATAGTGAGTTTGTGTATCATACAAGTCAGAAGTCATTTCATGAGGTTTTTTATTTGTTCTTTTCAACTTTATAAGATGTTCCATTTGAGCATAAAGGAATAGAACTGAAAGAAGGATGCTCCTCTGCCCTCATCTTTGGGAAATAAGATAGTGTTTACGAATAGTGGTTGGCACATTGCATCTGGTTGTATCTGTTTCCTGTTATTTAACTGCCAAGATCAAGTGTGAAGGGCTGCAATAGATAGAACTTGAAGTGAGATGAGTCAGGATTAAACTGAAAATAGCATGTTCCTTTATTTCTAATGTACTTGATGTAGGATGAAATACATTCACTAAAGCCTGAATGACTGTCTGGGGACATTGTTGAACGAATCAGCTAGAAGTTTCCTAAAACAAGATATGCAACATCCTACGATTTTGTTTTATGCGCACTGAGTTGAATAGCCCAATTCATGTAGAATTTCAGTAAATACCCTTTGAAAATTAAGCTCAAATGACCACTTAAGAAAGAACAGTCCATGAAGGACTTATTTTTCCTGAGAGAATGAAAATATGACTGCAGACAGTTGCTTCTCCATGAGGTGTAACATACTGTGTTCCACTGCAGATAGCAGGTTGTTTGAAATACGGTTTGATGAAATTGGGGAAGGAAAGTACTATTTTTGAATAAATGTACCATGAGCAAATTATGCCACTGTTGCTCTGCTGAGAAGTTCCTGAAATGCAAATGAACTGTAATTACAGAAATAGGATACTGCTTCATGGCACAAAATGACGAATAGCTGGAGAAGGACTGTAGAGCAGAAGGCTCAGAAGAGGAGGACAGCAAATAAAGAGCTGTGCTCCCCACTTCCACATTGAACATGGCTGAACCTCAGAGTTTGGGATTTTCCCTTGAGTTTCAGAGGGTTGCCTGGATGTTCACACATAATGCACAAGTGCTTGTGTAGTACAGTGTGTAGGATTTTTTTCTCTGTAGTGACTGTGGCTTACTATGTGTGTATCTGTTAATCAAGTACGTATAAACAGTGTACCAATATAAATTCACAATAGCAACTTTATGATGTTGTAGTATGTGTATCGTTATGCAAAGTTCCTTACAGGATATACTTTGGGACACAAGATGAAGAAAAATGCGGTGAATTATGCAACAGTGCATGTTTGAACTTCTCTTGCTTTCATGCATATTTTATGCTGATAATTCATTTTGCAAGCTGTCAGCCTTATAGCATCTTAGCCATGTCTAAAAAAAAAAAAAAGAGAGAGTAATATTTAAAACAATTATATATGATTATGGATTGACGTTTCACTAAAAGCTGGTTTTATTTAAACCTTAAATTCTCATTCATGTTCTGCTAACATTTGTATGAATGAGTGACTGGTGAATTTTAAACATTATTAATAAGTTCAATAGTCAAAACCTTAAAGGGATTGTAAGCTTGTTACTTTTAATTCCCTGTCTTCCCTTTTAAACTTCACTGACAAATGAAGTTTGATTGATTCCTGCTTTCTTGAACCAATTCTTTTTCATTTAGGTGCTGGCTCGTTAAGCTGCTAAAATATCTTGTGTCTTGAACTATAAAAATGGAGAACACTGGAATGGGATGGTGGTTTGGGTGTGGGGTGTTTTTTGTTTTATTTTGTTTTTCTCCCCCTCCTCCTTTCCCTTCTCTACATTTTTTCCCAGGCTCCATGCTGGCTAGACCTTGAAGCTTCTAGGAGAATATAAAAACAGAAAAGAATGGCTTTTGGAGTGAAGTGTAGGCAGTAAATGATTGGAAACCATAATAGCATTCTTGGCATCTGCTTGGCAATTTTATATAATCAGATGCCTCCTTTTAGTTAGTGGTTTGTTAAATCACTGGTTTATAGATTTTTAAATGTTTCGCTCTGTCTCTGTGCAGCTCTAAGGCTCGGGCTTATTGTCCTGGAATTGAAATTGATGACCTGGAAGGCATATTTCTCCCCCTCTCCCCTCCTATGTGTTTCCACCTTCTGTCTTTTAAAAGTTATGTCAGAAAGAGTAAAATTATGATTGGGTTTCAATGTCCAAGAACAGTGAAACATTAAACAATGAGGATGCAACTTCATATGTTCTGACTGGGGGGTGCTCAGTTCCAGCTTACATGATAATTTTTGACTCTGTGTGTGTACCTAAGAACAAGGCAGTGTTTTACAACAGCAAGTTCATCTGGTAAGAGTTAATCTGGGCTAAAACTCTGTCTAGGATGCAAGGATAGCTATCATGTAACAGCACCCTTTAACCAGGAAAGGTGTGGTGAACAAGTAACTGAACATAATGAGAAAGGACATTGTCATTTAGTATGGATTCTGATTAAATTATTTTTTGCTTAATGATTTCAATAGTTGGACCCCCTTTTTCATTCATATTGGACAAAATCAAATCTCTATTAGCATGTTCACTACTTGTGTGATAAGTGATGGTATAAGAAATTTTATTCAAAATTTTGCATCTCCACACTTTTTTATTATTATTATTGCTATTAATTTATAGTACTTTTGTGATAATTACATTAAAACCTTAATAGCTGCCACCAGGCAAGAGAATGCTGTTGCATTGGAGTGTGTACAGAACCATCCTGTAAGGAAGTGTCCCAACCTTCCCTTAACAACCTTTTGCTATAGGTGTGTCTGAAACATTAACATCTTGTTTATTGCATTCCCTTCGTGATAGTGACTTCTAATTTGTTCAGTTGTGTGATTTGGTTTGCATTACTAATAGAAAAATTCAGTGTCCTTAATTTCTATCTATAGCATCTGCCGTGCAAACAGTTTTCAAAACGGTCTGAGCTTTGAAATGGGAAAACTGCTGAATGAACAATGGTCACTGACCATTGTATTACTCTGAGGGCACAGCCAGGCTAAAGTTTATGGGCCTCTGTCATGGTCTCGAAGTAAATCTTGTTCAGAGTATGATAAATTTATGTCAGCTGCTTGTTCCCAGGAGAAAACTAATAGGTTTACTGTGTTTCCACAACAAATGCTACAGAAAGATTTCTCCATTCTTTTAATTCCAGTGACTTAATCACAACTGTGAAGAAATTTAACAAGTTACTAATGAGATTGGACTCCAAAGTGTTGCAGAGTCCTTGACTTCCCATTGGTTCTTCTGAAGACTGGCTATAATTCTTGAAGGATTTATTAGCTTGGTTATTTGTATCTTGTCTCCCAAAGTCTTTCTGCTGTTTGTTGCTGGGCTCTGCAGCATGCTTTATGCACCCATGGAGCTGTCCTAGGAAACTGCAAGGAGCTGTTTCAGAGTTAGCGATGAATCCGTTGAGACTCTGTTTTGAGGGAGGGTAGGGCTGGTGGTGGGCATGTTGGCGACGCAGTCCTGCTGCAGTCAAATACGGCATTGGGTGTATGCACGAGCTGCCTTCCAAGCTGCAGAGCCAAGCCTGTGCCCCACGGGTGCATGCTAAAACATGGTGCCATCATGAAATATGTAGCACTTGTAGCTACACTCTACATGTGTGTGGATGCAAAATTATGGCCATACTTCATTGACAACTGTAGACCAGTGTTAAGTCTATATCTGCAGCAGTTACACTGCTGTGAACAGCAGTCTGTCTCCTGCTGGATGAGTATATTCCCTCTAAAAACACGCCTTTTTGTCTACTGATAAACAGTGTGGTGTATTCACTGTGTGTGTGAAATGCTTTGTCTGCCTACTACATACCTATGACAACAGCATGTATATTCTGTAACTTTTCCTAAACCTTAAAAAATATTTGTCATCTTTTTACTTTACTCTCAAAATATTATGCATTTAGAGAAGTGCATGTGCTGAAATCCATTATATTGAACCATCTGTGAACAAGTACAGTATGCAGTATGACCCACTTCTGCTGAATATCCACTCTACTAATTATCTACAAAAATTTGTCTGCATAGCCTGCTGTCCAAATTGCTGCCATGCACCAGAAGTAATTTGCTGTAGGAAGAAGGAAATGGTTTAGTAAACATTATTAGAGAATCAGACACTTAAAAAGATCTTCAGGTACTTGATCCTTATCTGAAGGAAAATATGACAAGCAAACGAGGAAATCTGTATCCATACCAGCAACATCTTTTTTTTTTTTTTTTTTTTTTTTAAATAAAAAAAAAAGCAAAGAGCATGTTGAGATGAGAAAATAGGAAAAAGTGTTTGGGTGTCTTAATATGGAGTTAGCTATTACAATCTGAAGGCAATTTGCTTAAGAGAGCAAATTTCCATGAGCTTGGTTTTAATACATAAAATTTAAGATAGCTGGCTAAGTTTGATAAAAAACTTGAGTGAGTTGACCTGGGCTAAAAATCAAGTAAAATCTTGAGTGTGAGGCATACTCAACTGAGTTTATTCCAAGTCATCTTTGAATACACTCTTTTTTTTTTTTTTTTTTTTTTTGGTTTTATTTCAATAAATTCATTAATGTCAAAGTCCAAGAAGGAGTGGTGCATAAAAATGTGTTATAATTCAATAATCAGAATTATTATGGGGAATTGGTTTTTACAGAAGCTGGGAATAGTCTTAACACTGGATTCAGTAGGACTTAAGAATTGTACTAGAATGCTTTTTCTGAATTCCAATCTGGTAGAATTTAGGTAGAACTGCAATGTGAGAAGTAGTAGAAAATTCAGTGATTATTTCTTTTTTAAAATTCTGTCAAGTGTTTTCATATATCCTTGATGTTCAAGTTTCCATACCTGTTAGAATTTTGCATGGAACCATACATCAAGTTCAATTTATTGCCCCAAACTTCTAAGCACTGGAAATTTAAAGACAAGAATAATATTAAATTACGTTGATAAAATGAAAAAGCTTAAAGTGTATTGTAAACTTGCAATACGCAGCTTTCTTTTTCCTTCCCTTTCCTGTTGTGTTCCGGAGCAATAACTGTTTCCTTTTTTATTAAAAAAAAAAAAATAATTAAAGGAAAACTATTAGTTTTTCTTATAGACTACAGAAACCTGCAAACAGGTAAGAAATTAAAACTTACCTAATTACCTGCTGCATATAATTTGCTCTGCCAAAGGGAGATTCTTAAATTTTTCCTGTTTGTTATATGTGGAAGCCTACACCAAGACACTGAGGTCATGAATTTCTGCTTTGTTGTGCTTTAGCTTTTGGACATGATTACATTTTTATGTGCAGTTTTCCTTACATGTATGAAATCCTACATTTACTTGTGAAATCTGATGAAGTAACCCTCATGACAGTGTCCCTTGCCCTCATGGCAAGGTCCCTTCCAACCCAACCCATTCCATGAACTTGCCCATGACACAGGCTTGCTGCCTAGGAAATGAACCTTGCTTTGTGAGAATGGGTGATGTGGCCAGGTCTACTCCTGGAGGACTACAGTGGCAGAAAGCTCTACCTCAGCATTGTCCTCTAGGCTGGTGGGAAAGTACTGTGCCATTCACAGGACAGAAAAATCACATAAGTTGTCATGCAAATTACTCCTGTAAGATTTCCTTTAAATTAACTGGGCATTTAATATTAGTCATAAATCTGATAGCACTTTTAATACTGCCATTCCAACTAAATGTACTAGGATCTACAGGTGCTTAGTGCCACTGCAAAACAGCCTGTGCAGTCTTCGCTGATTCCTCTGCTACTTAAAGAAGTAAAGCAAAACTAGGAAGCACTGAAACATTGTCTCAGGCTTCATTCTGTGAGATGCATGTGTGTAAATCACAGGTGCAAATCAAAAGTTTGTATCTCACTAAAGTTTAGTTTCTATGAGTTAGCTGAAAGTCAACTCTGCATGTTTGAGTAATGCAAATGGACAGACAAGGGAGTAAGGAATGAATAGGTGAATTCTACTGAGATGGCCAATTAAAATAAGATTTAGTTTTCAGAAAGTATTATTTGGTCAATGCAGAACTTGTATGCCTGTAGCTATCTGTAATACATGTCTCATTAGTAAGTGCATACACTTAGTACAGATTGAACTTGTGCGTTGGTTTCTTACACAAGTTATAGATAGAAAGAAGTCTGATTTATTTTTTGAAGTTGAGTTCAGGTTTATTAAAATTAATCTCCTGTTTTCGTACAGAGAAGGCATTGATCCTTATCTACAATTAATATTGTGTATGAAAATGGAAATGATGAAACTGGAATTGGACTGACACCTTAACACACAGTTAGTTGTAACACTCATGCAAAACTTTCCCTGTGTGGATTTAGTTCTACTGAAACTTGGAAATCTAGCTCAGGCTGTGAACTGTAATAATTCTTTTTCTAAACAGGGAAAATAAGTGTTTTTTTAATTCTCTAATATGAAAAAATATATTTATATCTTATTAGATAATATGATTAGATAGGGCTGACTGTTTAATGATTCAGATGAAAATGAATCAAAATGGTACAGAGTATGATAATCCTTTTTTCTTTTTTATTTTTCATAGTCTTTACGTAAAGATGCCAAGAAGTTTTCTCATTGTGAGTTCAAACACATGACCAAAGTTGTTTGGAATGAAAATTCAGTTTTCCAGCTCAGTCTCATTTACTATCAGTTAAACAGTGTAAATAGGAGCATCAGATCATAGGATTTCTTGTTCTTCTCATTTAAGGAAGCAATAACATCCATTCCTCAGCTTGTGTTGCAAACGAAGTAGTGGAAGTAAACGCTGTGTCAGGATGAATGCATATGGACAAAATAGCTTGTTGGGGGCTGCTGCATAGCCATGCCTTTATACCCCAAGGTTTGCAACCCTCCTTGTATGCAGAGCCATGAATCCACATAAGCATTGCACTGCAGCTCTACTGAGAGGATTCACCTATGCGTGAACCCAGGAAAGCTGCAGAAAGCTTTCAGGGAAAGGTGCAGCATTATAAATATTTTAAATCTTACTGTGAGCAGGGAACAGTGTGACATATGTTTTACATTTCAGTGCCTGCTATGGTACCATTATTTTAGAACCTGTCGCCTTTCGTAGGCTATGCACTCATAGACAAATGCCATCACTTCAAAACCAATAACTAAGCTGCCTCTTTTCATACTGTTTCTTTCAGTTTCAACTGACAGTTAAAAAATGTTTGTTGTTCTCTCCACACACACCCTGTTCTAAGTGATCTGACCTAAAAAGAGTGTAGCATACAGCTGAGCTTAAAACAAAAACATTCCCTTTGAAAGCTGGAACATACCAAAGTAAAGGAAAATAAAAAAGAACCCAATGTTTGAGTGAAGCAATGCATAGATAAAGCCATCATCTGAGAGAAGGGGAAGGTGTGTTTAGTGTCTGTTTCCGAGTAGTAGGAAGAAAAAATGACATCTGTAGGGGTTCCTCCTCCCCAACTACTCCCTTTTTGTTTTTTTTTTTTTTTCATTTGAACATGGCTCAAATGGCCTGTGCTTTGCAAAGCATTGTTGTCATGGATGGGGAAACACAGCATGGCAATGATGAGATGGATCTCAGCTCCTTCTGCAGGCCAGCACTGGCACAAGGGATCGAAGCCAGGTCTTCCAAATTCTAGCTCAGCTTTCTGTCCGCTGATCTATACCTAATTTGTGGGAGTTAAATATGTGTAAAATAGCATGAAGCATTTCAGGAGAAAATGAGTAAGCATTTTTACATTGTTCTGAACAATTAAATGGGCTCTTATTAACAAGAAGTTGCACATCAGACAATGTAACTGCAGGTAATGCTCTGTGTATGTACGCAGACCTGCTTTTTCCTTCCCCCTTCTTGCAGTCTTTGTTCGTCTTTTTGTCACAGCCACAGACAGGAACCCAGGCCTGACTGACTTAAAGGCAGATTGGACGAAAGGTGTAGAGGATATAGTGTGCTATGGCAAAAGAATAAGGGCACAGTAAAACCAATCCGGTATTCTGTGAAGTCATTTAAGAAGATTAATTTCTTTCTCCCATGTATGCTATTCTTGCAGTGTAATTAGGATAACAGCTGACAATTGTGCGTTAACAGTTAATAATAATTCATTTTATAATCATGGAATAGGTATGCACAATGTGGATGAAACAATTTTTATTTAACAGTTGGCATTGACTTTTATAAAGGTCCTTTCTTGGGCCAAACAGTTTTGTGTGCTATTCAACAGGCTAATTAAAAATAGATTGTCAGGTATCTGTCAGGATTTCCTGATAAACTTTTTTTTTTTAAAAATGCTAAAGGTGCTGTATTGAAACATTACTCCTTAAGAGTTTTTTTCCTAGCTGGAAGCTATATAGTTGTACATTTTAAATGCTGATACAATGACAAAACAGAAGTTGAAAAGGAGATGGACTCCTGTGTCTGACAGAAATCTTAACAAGTCCCTTCTTCCTCTTCTCTTCCCCTTACCTCTACCAACTAATTAACAACAATATTTGTCACAAATTGCTTCCAGTGGCTGGAGGCATTTGGTGAACTTAAATGATATAGCTTTAAACAGTATTATTCTTAGAGGCCATCACAGGAAAATAAGACTACTGAAAAGGTGTTGAATCTGAGAGAAGAATCAGTCCAAAAATCTCAAATCTCATAGAGAGCTGCAGAAGGAGTTACTTGTGTCTTTATGTCCAGAGCTAGAGACCAGGAGCATCCCTTGGCACCTTGCAGAGAAACTGTTTTGGTAGTAAGCATTGCTCATTCAGGTGAACCCACATCATGGTCAAGCAAATGTGGCTTTGAAGTCAGGGTTTATAGATTTTTCTTGAACACATCTAGGAAAAATGTAGACCCATGAATTCTCAGTGCCAATGTTCTGAGAGAGCAATTTCTGTAATTTCACTTTGAAAGTTGATATATTGCCAGTGGTTTTAGAAGGAAAAAAAAAAAAAAAAAAAAAAAAAAAAAAGAAAACAAAACACCAGGACAAACAAAAAGTCAGAGGGAACAGTTATCTGCTAGTATGAAAAGAACTGATGATATTTTTTGAAATGGCAAATGGACAGATGTCTTTCTTCTCTGTACCTATCTGACTCAGAGGATCCAGTGCTCCTGAAATCAGGATCTGGGCTGCCTAAATTCCAGTGTGAAAATGTCCAAAAGTGTCAACAGTGAGAACATATGCTACAATTTCCATCTTCACTTAACATCAACATCTTTTTTTTTTTTTTTTTTTTTTTTTAAATACTGTTGAAGAGGTTTTGCTAAATGAACAAATCAGCGTTTTGTTTAAACATGGAGCTTAGCACATGAGAGTGATGCTTTAAGCCGAGTCCAGGTGCAGGGCTGAGGCTTCCACCTAACGTGCAATTTGCGGAGTGCCCTGCATGGGGAGGAAGGAGAGGGCAGCTTCACAAACTTCCCTGTCTGTATCTCAAAACCACACAGAAAAGTCAAAATGAAAAGTTTTCTCACACACACAATCTGCTGCTACAGCCTATAGCAATACCCAGCTGAGTTTCAGAGAACCTTTGGAATTTTGGGGTAAAATTTTTGCCTGAAAAAAATCCTGATTGTTATGATGAAAACTTTCACCAGTACTTTCCATCCAACCCAAATATATCTCAGTTTCTTTTATACCTTTCACATGTAAACTAAGATGAGAGATTTCACTTTCATACTCAGGTATGCAAGTGCATACTCAAGTATTTGAGTACTTGCATACTCAAGTCCTCCAGAATGATTGTGCAAAAGATGTTAACCTGGAACCTCAGGCAATTACTACAGAACGAGTAACAAGATTATCTGAAATATGGGAGGAGGTTGTTCTTAAAGTTATTCTTTATCCAATAGCACTCATGAAAACAGTTAGCTTTACTTAAATTATAAAGATTTAGGGAAACAGCTGGATAGTTCCCGCCCATAGTACAGGCTGGAACTTGTATTCTAATGTCTTTTAGCTGTCTTGAGAAGGATGGGTGTGAAATAAAATACATAAATGACTTACTGTTTCTTGCTCTAATCTCTCACCATTGACTTTTTTGAGGCAAGAGCATGTTCTAAAATGTGAGTCTTATCAAGGATGTATTTATGCATAGTAAGTAGAAATAGGGTAAATTGCAATTCATGATGTAAAGTGAATGAGTTTTTTTTTTTTTTTTTTTTTAAATCAACACTAGATACGGTTACAGTATTTAAAATAATGTTTTGGCTAGGGACTTTGATTCCTACAAGAAAAGGTGTAGATGATGGTGTGTGGATGTACAAGTATATTTCGCTATTTTAAGGACTGATTCAAAACTGCATCTCCAGGTCTCCAGAGATGATACAACAGATAAAAAGTAATTGTATAGCTCTTGTTCATACTTGGATTCCATGCTTCTGCAAAGGTTGAAATGCTCCCAGAAGTGGAAGAAACCCATTATACCAGCTGTTGCACATTTTCAGTAGTCTTCTTAGGTCTGGCTATGGATAACTTCACAACCAGTGACCTAGATAGCCCACAGTGTTCATCTGCCACTTTCCCCATCTGCCTTAGCTCTACAAATGCCTTTATTGACATCCTGAGAAGAGCACAGTAGCATCTTTTGCAGTTTATGCAGCAAGGGACCATTGTTCTGAGAATCTAGCCTGAGGTATGAAAGACTGGTCCAGTTCTTGAGTTTTACCCCTTCATGTCACAGGGGAACGAGATGCCCCCTTTTATTGTGTTAAATGCATGTTAGGAAACTTAAGAAGTATCGTGGAGGACTCTTAGAAATTTAGAGCAGAAAGGATTAAGTAGGTTATCTTATTACTTTCATATGATGTTTTAGACTGGCATTATAGTAGGCACTGTGTTTAAATGCTGAAGTGCAGCAGAAAGATTATCAGCTTGCAAGTAACACATGCAAAATTACAAATGCACTGATGTTCAGAGTGGGAAAGATGAAATTGCCAAAGATTAAGTCACATCCTCTGGAGAGAGAAATATCAGGAGACTCTGGTTTGAAGGAAAGCAGGCAGTTGTGTTTCCATTTATTTTATTCAGACTATCTTGTAGATATCAAGTCTTTGCTATATGTTCTCTGAGCTCTGTTACCCTGTACTGCCTTTAAGAAAGGGGATTAAAAGAAAATTTGTGTTTTGAAAGCCATTGTGGCTAAACATGATACTACATGGCTATGATGAAATGTTTAGGTGGAGCCTTGTGTAATCAACCATAAGTCTTGACGTGTTCCCAAGCGATCAAAGTAAGAATCAATAGGATAGACTAGGAATAAAAGTGAAGTAGATAATGATATAGGTCAAATAAAGATCACATGTTTATAAGTCATACAGGAGAAAAAACAAAAAACAAAAAAACAAAAACAAAACAAAACAAAACAAAAACAAACAAACAAAAAAAAAAAAACAAACAAAAAAACAAACAAACAAACAAACAAAAACACAAAACAAAACAAAAACACCTCTGCTCCTTTAATGTAAAACCCAGCTTGGAACGGTGCCGCTTAAATGGATGTGATGCCACCAATAAACCACAATGTATGGAAACTGTGGAAAGGAGAGGAGCTAATGAACAAGAGATTGCTACTTTTTCAAATAGATAAATGAAATAAAAAGCCTTTTTGACTCTTTTCTGTAGAAAAAAAGCTTCATATTAGGAACAACCAAATCTGTATACACTAGACATAATTATTTGCCAGTAGATGGAGTAGTTAAATCAAATGTCTATGATTCACTATCAGATCAGTTTCTCGTATGACAGTCTCCATAGCTTCTTGACACCATTAAACCCTCGAATGCTTTCTAGTATGATTGTGAAGTCATTCTGTTACTGGTGAAGACTTTCTGCGTTCACTGTAGTGGCAAACATGATTAGCTACATATCTGTCAACAAACCCCTTTTATTTTTTTCCTGCTTGGATATCACACTGCCTGGTGGATTTTTTGTTAACATCTACTGAGAAAATGTAGAACTAAACTATTCATGACACTAACATCAGACTGCTAATCAAGGCAGGACGGTATTGTAGGTTTTATACAGATTTTTACCTTGTCATTAGGAAACACATGATGACTCTGTTCTTTCACAGTACCATGCGATATCCATAGGCGAGTTCTTTAAAACAAACAAACAAATAAACAACAGAACCATTGGAGGATATGGGCAGGAAGTTTGCCCTTACTGAAGCTGGGACTGCCCACGTATTACCGGTACACAACTGTGAAACCCATGTTATTTCTCTTGACTTCTCTGACTCTCAGCTCTGGGGCAGTAACTTTTATAGCACCCAGGTTTTCTCTTCCTGCAGCTTGTCATCATGATGCCACAGCTTTTTAGTTACTCACAGCTTTTTAGTTACTTCATCCATAATTCTTCTCACAGAGACAAAATGTCCCCATGTCTTGCCTCCTATAGTAGAAAACAAAATGAACATTCCTGTTTTTCCTGTCTTCAGAGGTAGCATAAGATGCCCTATAATCCTAGTTATGTTAATACATGTAGATTCTGAAAAATTCAAACTCATTCTACCACCATATCATGATAGCAATTATTTTTCTTTCTCTGCTTGTAAATATGGAGTGTTTCCTGTATCCGTCCAACAGAATCATATGGCATTAAATATATATATATGTACACATATACGTATATAAAATGAGGCCATAAATGGGAGGGAGAGTAGAAACTGTGATGCCTCCAAGAATGTGTGAAAAGTAAAGATTTCTGCATGACTACTTGCACTTGGGTGAAAGAACTGAGAAAGATGGATGTAAACCCTTTCGGTGCTTTTGGGAAAGTTTGCACTGAACAATCCAAACATCTTAGCATCAAGTCTGTAGCAGACTTGTTAAAATTAGTCCAGGCTTGTCTTGCAATGGTGGTAGTTTCAGTTTTTAGACTTAAATAAGCCACACGTGGTCTGCTAATAGTAATTGATTGAATGGTCTGAAGAAATTTTAATCTTTGGAAATCGTGAATTACTGCTGTATAGTATTATGACATTGTGGTTGCTTTTGCTGATTGGGCAATGAAAATGGTAACCGAAGATGACTAGAAAATAGGTGGAACATGAAACAAGAACTTCTGTTCTTTATTTAAAATCATATTTTGATGCCATGCAGTACTACAGATATGTTAAGTATCACAAAAATTTCAATGCTTAAATACAAACAAAAAATGTATAAAATGATAAAGAATACAAAAGAATTCTAAGTACTTCTCCCTCCCTTCCATATCCCAAACTGAATCATTCAGTTGGCTCTGATTTTCTAATAGTTCTAAAAACTTTTAGTCCAACATGTCTGTTTTCTTAGCTGTACTGAGGGAGTGGAAAAGGGTGAAGAGGGAAATGCCTTGAAATGAAAATTCATAAAGCAGAGTTTAGTTCTGACATGTTACTTAGTGTAAAAAATGGAATATAATATTCAAAATATAATGGAAATGGTTGCAGAATTTTGGTTTAGGTATACAACTAGTGATTACCCAGCAAGCTGTGGGTATAGGGGCTACATTACATAATTAGACATGTGCATTAAGAAATGAATATACAATGCCCCAAGTATTTAGGACCACTGGGAATTCAATATACAATTTCATTTATTTGTACATTGGTTTTGGTGTTGATACATCAGGGATAATTTGGTTTTGTGCATTTGTTAACAATTATGAAACAAATCTGCAATACCTGTGTTAGCTGAACTGTGACAGAATCCAAAATGAGGAAAACAAACAAACAAAGAAACTATATGAGGCTTGGGTAGTCTGCAAACCAGTGAACATGCACAAGAGACAAAAACAAAACAAAACAAAACAAAAACAAAACAAAACAAAAAAACCACAACCTGTTCAGCCAACAATAGAAAGTGGTTCAATCTACAGGCACGCGTTAGCTACCCAGTGAAGGCAGGAAGGCAGGGAAGTATGTACTAGCAAAATGAGCACTCTTAGGAACTCCATGAAGAACAGGTAAAGATGAAAGCGCAGGATCAAAGCTTCGGAGACTTCCTGACAACTGACATATGAACATCAGAGGTTTTCAAACACTCTTTGAATAGATTTCCATGTTAGAATCTCATGCGTATTGCACATATCCTAAAGTTTTGATTGTAGATAAACCTTTCAAGCTCAAATCCATAACCTTATTCACTGCATTGAGTAATTTCTAAACAGATCCTTGCTGTCACCTTTATACAGTTTTTCTGACCCAACTCTCCTCTTTTTGAGGCTCAGCCAGAAATGTCTGTTAGCTACCTACTTATTTAATTGATCTCTGTGGCTCATGCTTGTTGTTTAGCTACTTTGAAATATCAACAGTCCAGTCCATGCTCTCCCCATGGTTCTGCTGTCTCAGGAAATTCTGTGTCCACTTTGTTGATGAGCTGTCCCTAACTGCAAGAGTGGTAATTGTTTCTATGTTCAAGGACCCCTTTGTAGCTCTCTCAGAAGAATATGCTGTACTATATTTGGATATAAGTAGGCATTAAGAAATATGCTATTTTTATAAAATACTTTTGCCTTTGGTAATACCAGTGAAATTCAAGATCATTAAAACTTCTGCTGATTTCAGTGTAAGACAGAAGTGAGTAAAAACTTTCTTGTATTTAAGGTTATGAATTAGTGCTTAAAACTCCTGTTTTGTTCATAACATACTACCTTGCTCTTGCTCTTCAGCATGCAGAACCTGGCTTTTCTGCAACAGTAATAAGCTGTAAATCTACTCCAGTGGAATCTGAAAAATCTGTGTTAGCTTCAGAAATAATTTCAAGTGAAATTTAGATGAATGAGATATAATTAGGAGAGTACAGATAAGGGAGCTGCTTGTTTCAAAGTGAGTTAAGCAGGTCACAGCTGAAACAGTCACTTTCTGGTCTTTCAGCACAGCACGATGCTGAGGCATACCAGGCACTCTCCAGACCTACGTGTTTAGTGCAGTCTCTTTGCAGACTCCATCCTGCACAAGTGTCAGATGTATCTGGAAAAAAAATATTCTTCCTTTCAGTGAAGCACAGGTGATTTTCATTTCACACCACAACTACCTCAGGTTGGCAAATTTGCCTCTGTTTTCTTTGTCTTAGATTTTAGATAAAGCTGATTGCTATCTTTATTAAAAAAAGTCATGCTTTAATATAAAGAGTACAAAGCCTCAAGGAGTTTGTCTACACCAGACTCCTTTTATTTTATTTTATTTTATTTTATTTTATTTTATTTTATTTTATTTTATTTTATTTTATTTTATTTTATTTTATTTTATTTTATTTTATTTTAATTGTCAAGTAATGTCAGGTACTCAGCACATTCAGAATGGCTAGTATGACATGTAGATTTGCCCTGGGCTATGCATTTTAAATGATATTATAGTTTCCTGAAATGGTATTCTGATATCAGTCATTTGCAGATAGCTTCTGGAAGAAGTTTGGACAATTACTGTATAATGTTGTAGCATTCTGGTCCTTAGTTTTGCCTTAGGGCCCCTTACCCTGCTTCCCTCTCTTTTACCATTGAGGACTGGACATTTGCTGTCAGAAGTTGTTGGACCACCCCTGCTACAAGCCTCATTTCTGTTGAGTGGCAACAAATTTACAAGTCATTTTTCTGCAATGGGCCTGCAGGTTAAAGCCTGCTGTTAAGAAGAAGGTGGGAAAAAAAAAAAATCACCACTCTCCGTCCAACCTTGATGAATGGCGCTTCTTTTGGAAATACCCTGATTTGGCCACTGCAAATGCTGACGGCTGCATATCACCTATAGTGTGACCTGTCCTTGATGAGTGCAGAACCCTGAATATTGCTCCATCCCTGATTTTCTGCCATCAGAACGGCCAGTATTTGGATTTGTCTAGGCTGATGTGCTTTTCTTTTTTTCTTCTTGTCGTCTAAAGGGATTTTTGTCAAGGTCCATATTCCCTGTGGGAAAAGAGAGAAATCACTCACTTAGGACCATGTCCATCACTTGTATCTGGGCCAAATAATAAATAAAATAAATCCTCTTCTGATAAGTAGCAGGCTACATTCATGTTGTCCAGATTCTCACTCTTTCTTCAGAGATGTGTCAGGGAATAGGTTGAAGCAGGTTTATGGGCAGCAGGCTGTAACAACACCTGAGTTACTATGAGTTTATGGCTATGTTCTTCCTGGCTATGCTCCTCCATCAGCTTTGGTACCTACTTTTTTTTTTTTTTTCCTTTTTTTTTTTCCTTTTCTTTTTTTTTTTTTTCCCTCAGGTTAGCTAACTGCCAGATTAGTAAATTATATAAATCTGTAGATGAATCTCGTGTGCATTGGAGCAGGTAAAATAAAAGCACTGAGAATGTGTGCCTGGGAGAGTTTTTCTCCCACTTCTGGCATTGGTGTCTTGTTAAGCTGACTCATCTTGTCCCATGAAACTACACACATTCCCTGAAGGGATGGTAGCAAATGTCCTTCAGGAGTCCTTCAGAAATAAGAGGTAATGCTAGTGAGTTTAGCATATCTTGCTCCTGTATCCTGTGTACTCTCTACATGTATGTTTATTTATCCAATTATGTTTGTATTTTTGTTCTGCTATAAGTGACTAAACATTCTAAATATTTCTAAATATCCTAAATATTTCTCCAATTGTTCCATTGAGATGGGTGCTGCCTTAAAACAGTGCAAAATGAGGATAAAGTAGTCTAATAATCAGAACTGAGGGATGATCAGAGGCCTGGACTTGAAGGTTTAATTTTAAGCAATGAAAACCTCAGCATTACTTCTTTGAATACTTATTTCTTACAAGCAGCCCACCTGCTCCCAAGGCACTGTCCATATTCCCAATGAAACCTTACTTGGAAATTCAGAAAGACAAAAAGTGGCTTACACTTGATTGGCCTCATCCTTATTTATTTATTTATTTTAAGCACAGCACAGCGAATAGAGAAAACATGTATTTCTTGGAACAGTTCCTGCATTTTGCCATCAGTGGTCAGTAACTGCAGCCTGCAGCTCTGTCACCTGAAGGGCCATTTATTCAGACAGTGCTTGTAGCATCTTCTCAAGTACTAATTCACAAATGAGACAAAGGGCAGCCAGCTACTGAGTAGCCAAATCCTTTCCAAGTTTTCATGCTCATTACTATGTGAACTCAATCAGGACTGCAAGCTAGCACAGAATATTGACAGCATGAAACCTTGAGGAGCATGTCTGCATTTTGGCAAATTAGATTTACTATCTCATCCTATCTAATAGACCATTTAGAGCTCTGCCCCTGAGACAGATCTCTTTAGCTGAGCATCTACCACCACCTTGTAATGTTTTCTCTTCAGTCTGAATGACCACAGCTTTATGAATATGCTTCTTTGTACTTTAATTCTCTGGTTAGGAAAAGAAGCTGGATAGCCAGTACTGTCATTACTGCAGTTGCTAAGAAAAGGCAAACAAGGATCTGCATTAAAATGTACTCCTGGAAAACCCCTTCAAAAAAAAATAAAAAATATATTTATATAGGGAGACATATTTACAAACACACACCTATGTGTATATAAATAAATAAATAAATAAATAAAATACACTCTCCCAAATGGGCTGATGTGTACAGCAGTGCAAAACAGATCTGCCATCATCCCTTCATCCCTGACAGTCTGCTGGAAATGGAGTTGATTGAATATGACTCAGACCCTCAGTCTCATTGTCCAATTCATCAGTGAATGCACTGCAGGCTCATTGATTATATGTAAGACCAGCAGGAATGCTTGGCTTGCTTCATGGGGCTGCCTGTATTGAGCTATTATAAACACCCTCTTCTGTGATGTGTGCATGTAAATAAGTTCAGATTGCTTAAATGTGACAACTTAGCCACGTGTTTTAGGAATAAAAAAAGGACAGAAATGCAGGCACAGATCTTCCTGTGCAGAAATGACTTCATCCAGAACTGAGAGGATGGGCAGTAAATCATCAGCTATGTTTTAAAGTTAATTCATGTATTCTAGTAAAACTCTGACAGGTAGATACACCTGATTGTGTAGTGTTTTTTTTTTTGTTGTTGTTTGTTTGTTTGTTTTTGTTTTTGTTAGGTTGTTTTAAGAGCAAAAGTGTGTGGGGATTTATTTAGTTTAAACTTCAAAATTAGCAGAAGACATTGAATGGAAACAGTTTTCCGTGAGCAAGCATGATTGCATATCATATGTGCAATTTGAAAATATTTTTCTTTTAATAACTAAGCACATGGAATGGATTTAAGTAAACCTCAGTTTCTCCGTAGATAATGGAAATTTTACCAGCCTATGCCTCTGTAGATGTGCCTGTTCTCAGGAAAACAAAATAATTTTTAACTGGAAGTGGTACATCATTGCACCTTTCATTTCTGTGCCCTGGTCACCCCCACAAAAGTTGACGTAAAAAGTGAGATGTGCTCAGCCATGTCCCTTACTCAGGGAAGGAAAACAGAAGTCCTTAGCTGGCTGCTGTTAGTCTCAAAGGCTGTACCAATTATTTCATTGTGTCATATGGCCCACTGACAAGATATACAGAAAAAGATTTACTCGGTTTTACAGTAAGTAAAACACTAGGGTTGCCTATCTTGCTACTTCTGGATGGGCAACCCTATGAAAATGGCACCAGTCAAGTTTATAGTTAAGGGAACTTTGTATGGAAAAACTACCATTTTGTTTTGTACTATTTGGTTTTGTTTTGTTTTGTTTTCATAAGAAAAATGACTTTTTGCTGAGGGATATGCTATTCCTTCTATAGTCAGGCTGAATATTAGCAAGTTTTTTCCAGTCTTCTGGCCTTTGTGAAGTATTCTATGAAATCTTTGTGGGCGGTGACAATAGAGAATGTGATGAAACACTGGCTTGCTTTCCTGTCAGTGGCCTTCCATAGGAGGCAACTTGGATGAACAGAAATTTTCATATGATCTGGGATATCAACCAAAATCATGATCATATGCCTCTGAGTTTGATGAAAAGGAGCAGGAAAGTGAAGAAACATCAGCTTTTATTTTTTTTTTTGCATGCACACATCCAAAATATGTCATAATATTTGTTTGCTCTAAGCATTGAGTAATTTGCGATATGCTCTTGCAATTGTATGACAGAGAACTTTTTGTAATTGTGCATATGGGATTTATGGAAAAGTTTTCAGTAACCCAAGTATTTCATCTACTCCTCCTGCTTGGGAGCCAGAAGTCACAGTGAGGTGGAGGAGGCCAGGGATGTCATAAGGGCAGCCTGAATGTAGCAAGTGGGTTACCAGCTTCTTGTAACACAGTGTGCTATTGCTATTTGCACTGATCTCATTAGTTTGTTTACATATCCTGATCTTACTCTCTCCCTGACCAACTCCCTGTACCTTATGTTTCCTGTGTGTTCGTTTCAGTGCTGCTCACGCAGAGAGAACAAACAATTCAATCAGGCTGTGGAGTTTGCAGAACAGACTGTGCACGCCTAATGCTCATGATGCCAGCAGTCAGGTCCTGAAAAAGTGAACTGCTTTCCCACTTGTGTTTGTTTTTAAATGGCAAGTCACTCATCCTGGGATACAAAGCCATTCTCCTGTCTCTGCTGCTGAAAGTGTTTAGTTTTCTATGGCTTTGAAAGGGAATGTTTAGTTTGAGTCATAGGGGCTCTATATGTTGTCTTGTTAGCTCTGTAGCTCAACTACCTTCTTTAGGTGCATGATCTTCTAGTTGTTGCCCACCGGTTTCTAAATGAAAGCCCACATTCTGAGTTAAACTGGTCTGAAAACATGAAAGTTCTCAAGAAAACAACCTCTTGTCAACCTAATACTTCACTTTAGCCAGTGGGAAAATAAAGGGAAGTCAAACAACTACGAGCCTAAATATTCAGTGGGTTTAACAAAAGCTGCTTTTATAAGAAATAAATCTACTCTGTTCATGATGATGCATGTATTCTGGCGTCTTTTCACCCCTGCTCACTACCCTGGATTTTGTACTTAGATGATCATTTCACAAAGACCAAGTGACTTGGTAAATCCATGTGTTGGTAAATTCTGAGGCTGAATTTTTGTTGTGTATTCAGAAATCTTCTGTTTTCTGTTAACGTGTGGTATGGTGTATTACTGTCAGAATACAATGGGTTTCACCTGAAGTTGGCACCTGCTGTTAGTTACACTGCATACTTTGAAGCTTTTGTCATTTTTTCAGGTTTGCTTTTAAGCTGTTGTTTACCTGCATTATGTTTAAATCTGACTGGAATTTGAACTGTCTGCAAATTGACAAAATAGAAGAATTGAAATGCTGCTGAACAGACACTTGTGCACTATATTCATATCCCAGGATTTAAAAACACTAGGAGTATCAATTTCTCTTGCCCAAACCTGAAAAACAGACAAATCTTTTAGACGCTTTGGCAAACTTCAGAGAAACTTCCAAGCATTTAGCTGAGGTGAAACCCAAATTTCAGATACTTTGCGATTCCCTTGCTAAATGAATGACATTAAAGCCAGTGCCCCATAGAGATGCGAAGCTGAGTTATTGAGCGCATTGAACTGTTGGGCCTGGGCAATGGGGACGTCTCTGGAGCAGCCAGGAGCAGAGGCTTCAGGAAGTAAGCTGTTGTCATGGCTTCAAGTCCTCCCTAATGTTCATCTCACAATAGCAGAAGGATTAAGTGTTTCAAGGAAGGGATTGAAACTGTGAGTTGGTCATGAGATGGTGAAAGGGGGTTCAGAACAATCTGTGTTGGCTGCTTTCCAGCAGGGGATATACATAATAGCAAATGATGTCATGGAGTGTAGAATGCAAAAACATTCTTCAGCGGCAAAAAATAGGGGGTTACTGAAAAACAGAGACAGAGGTGTTGTGAAAATACGATATGTGTGTGTGTATGCATGTGCACACAGGTTAATAATATATGTTTCTGGCTTCCCAGTTTCCAGGAAGGTGGCAAGGGGCAATAATATGTTTATACAATCAGTGACTGTGGCAACTGTATGGAGCAGGCAGAAATGGATGAAATGTGTTTAGCCTCTGCTTCCTTCAAGCTTTTCATTAGAGTATTGTAGATTACTACAACAAAAATGTAATTCAGTTAAAATACTGACATTAAACAAAGCCAGATGTACTTAAGTAGCAAAATATCCAGAAGAAATGACTTAACATACAAGCTATGTGTGGATTAATGCAACTCCCTGTTCCTCCCCCTGTCTAATATCTCTGTTCTCCTCTCAGAAAAACCCCAGATCAAAACACAGCAGACAGCAGAGGAAGGGGGAAGGGGAAAAAAAAAAACAAAAAAAAAACACCCAAACCATAAAACCTAAGACTTGCAGCCAAGCCAATCACTGTAAGGCAATTTGCTAATGGTTTTGGCAGAAATGATCCTGTTCAGCTTGTCTTCCTGCCATACTAGCAAGCTAGCATTTATCCATATGTGAAATGTTTTATTTCCCCTGACAATATTTGCATGTTTTCTTCTTTTTCTCTGAAATCTGACGAATGATCCTAAATTCACTGTTGTAGTAGAGAAAGGTTAGTTTAAAAGCAGTGTGTTGTTTATAGTTGATTTTGTGAAATCTATTGTTATCTCAGGTCTTAAGAGCGCAACTTGGAAGCAATTTGGATTCTTTCCAAGCTCTCAGAACATATTTCACATATCACATCATATGTTTTTACTAGTTATATGAAACTCGGCGAGAAAAATTTAATCAGAGTAGTAAATATGAAAATGTCATGGCCAATAATGGCCATGATAAGGGAAACCTCACCACATTACCCTTCTGGATCTTTCTGTTGTATAAAAGAAGAGAAATTGCAGAAATTATGGTAATTTTTACTGTTAGAAGTGTTTATACACAGGTGGGTCACAATTTGTCTTGCAAGAAATTGTTTAAATTGCATTTGGGTGGTAGAGAATGTGACCTCCATTGTAACTCATTAGGCCTGCAGAGAACTTCATGTACATTTAATATCCGGAGCTTGACATGATGGCTCCCAGATGCTCACAAGAGAAAAATCTTTAGATGATGATAGGAAAAAAAAAAAAAAAAAAAAAAAAGAGTGGAACACAAAAAATAGTTTTGTTTTGGATTTATTTTATTTTATTGAGATATAAAACCTTTAATTCATTTCAATTAGTTTAATTACATGTCAAGAAAGATAGTTTGTTGCAAAGTTCTCATATGTCACAAGAGCCTCCAACACATACAATCAGCTGTTCTGAAAGGGATTGAAATTCAAATTTATTTGTGCAAATCTAATTGGTCTCTCTCTTTTTTTTTTTTTTTTTTTTTGTTGTTGTTGACAGACGTAAATGTTTCTTTTGTACAAAAGTGCTATGGTAAGTTTGTTTATTTTTCTTATTCTTGAGTACCTTTTCTTAGGTTAATCAGAAGAGGTAAAAAACAAAACAAAACAAAACAAAAACACTAATTGTGCTCTTTTTCTGAAGATGTTTTGCTTTTTTTCCCCTGCGGTCTTTTTTCCTCTTCCATCAGTCTACTGCTTGTTTCCAGCTTCTGTGTACTGATAATAGCTGTATATCTACCACTATAAGATGATGTATGTCTATTAGCAGACATAAAATAAATTGATATAGTTACTCAGAGGTCATATTTTATTAAACTTGTTACAGGAGGTACCCACTGTGTGCAAAGAATAAAGTAATATAAGGAATCTGCTTTAATGCTGTATCAGAAGGGAAGAGAAGACTACACTGACTCAGAAAGAGTCACTTAAATATGTACAGTTGTACCATTTGGTTAGTCTCTACTAACTCATTTCTTCCATGTCATCCACTCAGACTGCGCTTCTCTCCAGTCTCTTTGCTCTACATGTGCTTTTTCACTTGAGAAAAAGAAAACTTTTGAATAAAGTGAACTTCTGGTGTAAGACTCCTGCTGGCTAAAATAAATAAGCAAGTCTGAGCTGGGCTCCTGAATGCTCTTGAGGACTCTGGTGTTAGCAACTGGGTTGTTGCAGGTATAGCTTCCCCTATAAATTCATTTACAGCTACTAATTAAGAAAAGGAAAAAAATTATGTGGCTGTGTGTGCAGCAAGGCAAGGGGAAGGGGATTGCAAATATCAGAATGCATTATTTAAACAAAATAACTAGGAAAGCAGTAGTTACTGATTTAAATGTTGTGATCCCTGCTGTGTCTCATTTCCTAAAATGGGGATATTCTGTCTGCTGTAACATCTGTTTTTTCTATTTTCTTTGCTCATTGCAGAGATCCTATAGCTGCTTTATATTTCTGTCAGGTATTGACAGGTATTGTTTAAATTTTCACCTTGGTTATTGCTTAGAATCAGCAATGTTATTATTTTTGTATTCACTTGAATGAGGAAATCTAAACCTCTGATTTAGTCTATAGCATCTCCCTGGCATTTGGATTTGAAGTTTAATGTGATGGAGGAGGTCAACTTCAAAGCATTTCTTGAATTTTATGACTTTCTAGTTAGCATTAGAAAAAGAAGAGTAAAGGTAGTCAGAATCAGGAGTGCTTTGTCATCCTCTACCACCACCATGACAAAACCTTTAATTAAGTGCTAAAATGTTATCTTTCTTTTCTATAACTTATGGGTTTTATGTTCAAGTTGGTGCTACTGAGCTGCACTGCAAGTTTCAGGCAAGTGCAGGTAGAAGGGAAGTTAGTTTTGTAGGTGCCTCTGCCAGATCTATCAACAGCTCAAAAGGAAAAAAAGAATTTTGGAGCAAGTTTCCCTCCACACTGCTCTCTGGAGCTGTACCTTTCCTCCTTTTTTGCATCTGGTGATTTCCATTCAAAGATCTTCTCCTTGCTCATCTGCTGTTCTGCTGCAGAATCCCTCCTTTATCCCTTTCTGTCCAGTTTTGGAGTCTTCACACTCACTGCTCACTTTTACAAGGGATAGTAGAAAAGAGCAGTGAGTGTTATAAAAATGGTAGTGGAACTGGAAAGGGAGGGATGTTATGGAGAAATAAAGTAATACCAGGCCAGTATCTTGCATGTCAGCTAAATGCTTGCTTCACGTTCTCAGTCCCAAATAATCTGAGTGTGGATTATATGTGTAGTTCTTTGAATAGAAGCCTTCCTTTATAGCAGTGAGCAATTAGATATGTGGGTCACTTAAAATAATATGAGAGAGAAAACACTGCAGCAAATTTTAAAACAGATGGTAAGTAGAAATTAACTGTTTGTTTGTTTTAATCTTACCAATGGAATTTTACAGCCTGCTGAGACCATTCTCTGTTTCAGATCTCTGTTGACTAAGACAATAGAGATCCAGTTTGACTGCAGCATCACTGTTTCTTCTCTTCTCTTCTCTTCTCTTCTCTTCTCTTCTCTTCTCTTCTCTTCTCTTCTCTTCTCTTCTCTTCTCTTCTCTTCTCTTCTCTTCTCTTCTCTTCTCTTCTCTTCTCTTCTCTTCTCTTCTCTTCTCTTCTCTTCTCTTCTCTTCTCTTCTCTTCTCTTCTCTTCTCTTCTCTTCTCTTCTCTTCTCTTCTCTTCTCTTCTCTTCTCTTTTCTCTTTTCTCTTTTCTCTTTCTCTTCTCTTCTCTTCTCTTCTCTTCTCTTCTCTTCTCTTCTCTTCTCTTCTCTTCTCTTCTCTTCTCTTCTCTTCTCTTCTCTTCTCTTCTCTTCTCTTCTCTTCTCTTCTCTTCTCTTCTCTTCTCTTCTCTTCTCTTCTCTTCTCTTCTCTTCTCTTCTCTTCTCTTCTCTTCTCTTCTCTCTTCTCTTCTCTTCTCTTCTCTTCTCTTCTCTTCTCTTCTCTTCTCTTCTCTTCTCTTCTCTTCTCTTCTCTTCTCTTCTCTTCTCTTCTCTTCTCTTCTCTTCTCTTCTCTTCTCTTCTCTTCTCTTCTCTTCTCTTCTCTTCTCTTCTCTTCTCTTCTCTTCTCTTCTCTTCTCTTCTCTTCTCTTCTCTTCTCTTCTCTTCTCTTCTCTTCTCTTCTCTTCTCTTCTCTTCTCTTCTCTTCTCTTCTCTTCTCTTCTCTTCTCTTCTCTTCTCTTCTCTTCTCTTCTCTTCTCCTCTCCTCTCCTCTCCTCTCCTCTCCTCTCCTCTCCTCTCCTCTCCTCTCCTCTCCTCTCCTCTCCTCTCCTCTCCTCTCCTCTCCTCTCCTCTCCTCTCCTCTCCTCTCCTCTCCTCTCCTCTCCTCTCCTCTCCTCTCCTCTCCTCTCCTCTCCTCTCCTCTCCTCTCCTCTCCTCTCCTCTTATTTTTTTTCCCATTATTAATCTTTGATAAACATGTAGCGTCAGATTTCTGTCACTACCTCTGACAGTTCCTGATTATCCTTTAGGTAGGAACCTGGCCTTTTGTAGCAGAGTTCCTATTTGGTTCAAATAATAATATCTAATAAAAACTTACTTAAAAATAAATGTAAAGAAAATTTTTGAAAAAGATTAGAAATTAAAAGAAATAATCTCTCAAAGACATGGACATCTGCTTTCATGTTAAACCAAAATTATGAAAATAGAGGATTAATTCAGTCCTGCTGTATTTTGAGTTTGACATGTTCCATGTTGTCCCATGAAATTTATAGGAGCTTTTATCTGTATTTAACAAAGAAATAATAAATTATTGTTCTGGTTGGATGATCCTATTTTATAGTCATTTGCCATTGCCTAAATAAGAGATGAGTGAAAGGCAAAGGAGAAACTTTGGCTTCTAGTTGATGTTTACCTATTTTATCTCGTGGGATTGAGGTTATATGTGCCTCTGGCCTTGCTATTATTCAATTATTGGCATGATGCATGTTGAAAATCACAGATATTGCAGTTGCAATGTACATAAAATTAGTTTCTCACCTGGTGTCAAATGGAAAAGCTAGTTTTACTGACGCCTGAACACAGAGCAACAAATTAAGATAATGCACTCATTAGTGAGCTGAAATTATCTTCCTGGTTTGGAAGAGCAAGGACCAGTTTCTTAGAGGCACTGCTTTTTCCTGAAGAGAAGTGTACAGAAGTTCTCCGTATTTTTTTCCTCATGGTTTTGCAGGTGACTAATCTGCAATATTATGACGATTGGACAAATACACCTAAGAAAATAAAGTAATTATACGCATGTTACGACTAACATTGAATTTACAATAATGAATTATTGTCCCAGATACCTAAGTTAGGCTGTTTACTTCAGCATTTTTGAAAAGAAGACAGAATTTTATTCTGTTTACTAGCCAGGGAGCAGGTGCCTAATTTTTTTCAGCTATTTACAAACATAGAGGGAAAATAAATAAATAAATAATCCTGTGAAAAATATGTGTGGGTGAAAGGATTAACAATAATAAATAAATAAATGGAGCACCATCAGTGGAGGTTTCTTCTTCCCTGTAACTGTAGAGTGTGCTGGATGTTAACTACATTTTTTTTAAGCACTGTTCTCTTTAAACCCTGAAAGAGACCCATCTCTATATTTTCTGCTGTTTTAAGGCAAAAGGATAATCACTTGATATGTTTTTTTCACTGTAGTTTCTAATCTACATGATTTTAACATTTTTAAAGCACTGGAGTCCTGTGTGGATCTCCACTGCCAAAGATCTGTCTTCATCTCTTCTTATGAGGCAGTGGTAGCACGGCTTTCCTTTTCATCTTTGGGTATTCCAGATTTTTATTGTTTGTATATTCTTGTAAAGGATTTTCAATAAACAGTAGGTATGTGGTTTTTGTTTGTTTGATGTTTGTTTTAACTTAATTTGTAGCTTTTTAAAAAGCAACCAAACAACAACAACAACAAAAATGCAGGCAGGCCTGCATATCATCTGTGTCCCATCAGTGGTAACTCATACCACATAGCAGGTATGCAGGGCAATGTTAGAAATGACTCCAAGTTCTGCTTTTCACCAGAACTGTCAAAAAAAGAATAAGGTACACAAAAACCTTGAACATAAAGGATTAATGAAAAAGAAAAACTTTTCCTGGAAAGTGGCAGATGATGATGATGATCATACAGTCCTAGCTAGCCCCACACATTCATTCAGAAAACTAAAAACAGACTGCAAAGGGTTAATGTAGCCTGTAGCAGAAATCTGAATTACTTCATCCTGAATATGTTGTATTTAAAATCTGCTAACTAAATCTCAGCTGAATCCAGGAAGAGTCATTAATCCTGCTGCATGCTGGGATGGGAGCGGTAGGCCATAGAGCCTGACGCGCCAGTTGTGGTAAGTGCTCTGAGGCGGGGAAAGGCCTAACGGCAGGCATTGCAAATGATGAGGAAGCTCACCAAGACTTGTCTGCAACATCTGTGTCTTAAGTTTGAATCTAAATCCTTCAGCAACACTGAAGGTTGTCTTTATTTGCCACATGATGGCAATGCACAAGATGTCACTTTCGAAATAACTCCTAATGGGATGAGCAAAAGGAAAATGTCTACATGGAAGCGTTGCTCGGGTATGTGGTTGTGGCGTAGCACATTTTACGCCTCTGCTAGCCTTTAAAAATTATACCTAGGCCTGTAGAAAGAAATGTTCCACTTTGTGATTTAGTTTGTTTTCTTCATCATAGCTTACAGAATGTAAACACAAATGCTCACTACAAGCAGCTTTAAACCACAATGACCTCTCTGTCAGGCATCTGTTAGTTTATTTTTTAACAGAAAGTGAATAGAATCTCTTAAACAGTCAGTTGCTTCATGTTGCTGTTAAAAGATCATCCTGTCAGCTGAGTTGGCTAGAAGATCACTGACAGAAAAAGTACTAGTATTTAGACTAGATATGTTGAGAGGCATTGCAGGTGGGTCTAAGGGACTTTAAAGGGAACCAAAGGAAAAGGTATAAGTTATGTTGATGCAGATTTGACCTGAATCTGGCTCAATATATTACCAACGCATGAGGATCTCTAAATTATTTTACAGAATTCTTTGAACTGAGTACAACGAAATTGCTTTTTATTGTCATTGAATCAACTCTCAGAAGTACCCTGGAATGTGAAATCAAACACTTCTGGGTAGATTACTCTGGAAGTTCATCTGTTGGTCGCTGTGTACTATATATACACCCTAAGCAACACAGTTTCATGTGACAATGAATATGCAGAGTAAATAAAGATGAAAGACTATTTTAAAATTGTTGTAGGGTAGTAGTATGTACAATACTAAAATACATAGTGCTTTTCACACATTTAAAACTGCTGATATTTTTTAGTTAGCAGCAGAAGTACAACCAGGCCTACACACTTTCTCTCTGCCTTGTTGCTGCCAACTATGATACCCTCAGATTTGCTTCCTGCAAGTTAATTCAGAGACAGGGAGTCATGTTTACCACTTTTTGTATCACAGTTACTTGCTTTATATGGATGGATACAATTAAGCGAATTTGAAGAGATCTGTCTTGTCTTTCAGGCTGGATTTGAGTTCTCAGAATGTACTAATATTCCTTCAGTTTAATATATTAAACTTTCTATACTGTATGTAACTGATGAATAATTTTAGAATTAAATCTTGCCTAGTGTAGGAATACAGATGTATACTTGCAACGACATTCAAATGTTTTAGGGTCTTCTATATATCACTCTTTTTTTTAGGTTTCTTATATTGTGGGTCTTATTCTCCTATTGTATGGGAAAACAACCAATCCTGGGTCAAAGTGGATCAAATGGTTATAAAAATGTTTATCATATATTGATTGTCTTTAAAAAAAAATCATAAAAGCGAAACATATTGTGCTCGTCTCTTACAAAAAGAGATGCTGATTTTAACCTTTGAGTGAAGTGTTAAGGCCAGCACTACATGGCAGAAGTAGGAAGGAACAGTGTGCTATACCTGAAAAACTGCCACATCTGATTTCTATTTCATTTCCTTTATTAGGCTCCCAAAGTTTGCCTACCTCTTTCTTCTTGGGAAGCTGTTGTGCTATCACCTTTTCTTCTCTCCTTGATCCTTTTCTTGTGTTCCAGATGCAAAGCATTCAGGATTCACTTCAGTGAAAAGAAGTGATTACCTTTAGATTTTCCCTGTCTGAAATGGTAAAAATGTGTCAGGAGAAATGAGGAGGGGCAGCAGCACGGGGCTGATAGAGAATAGCAGTAGGAAGGTTTAATTTATTTCAATAGCTGGGTCTGAGTACAGAGACAGGTTATGCATTCTTGAAGCATCTAGTTCCAAAGAAGCTGGCTGAGAACTTTTTGTACTTTTCTGAAAGAGAGAGTCACAAGATACATCATAATGAATTTATAGGGTATGTGCACCTTGTTTTGTATTATCATCCTTTCATTTGAAATGAGACTATAATTTAAAGTGAAAATATTCTCATATGTTTAAGAAATCTTTGGGAATTTCCAGTGATGCAAAGCGTACATAACATCTAAAAAGTCTCACCATGCTTTGGCCAGGGCAGTAGGGTTACTACTCACTGAGTAACAAAATGTTCATTACATGGCAAGTTTCAAATAAAGTTAAATCCATGTGACATGCATTTTCATGGAATAACAAGAAAGAATGTTCACTCACCTGTAGATGTAATTTTGAAATTTTATTGCTTGTACACAGAAGCCAGGCAATTGACTTAATTTGAAGTTTGAGTAGACTTGATATTTCCAGTAAATACCAATTTGTAATAAATAATAACATGGGGATAATTTGAGAGTGATGGTAGTGGTGAGGAAGACACAGCATGTTGCTTTTGAGGTTTTCTGAAATAGGCATGTAGGGTTGGCCTGTGAAAACTTCTACAAAACAAATTGCAAGGATAGGGGGTATAGATTTTTTGTGTTAACCCTTAGTGACCTGAGGAGCTAATGAATCAGTTGGAAGGGATCAAAATACATCAGTTTTCCAACAAACATGCAGAGTGTTTACAATTTCAGTATCACTGAGAAACATCTATCTACAGTGCCCCTGAGTACAATCTGGCTTGCACATTGTTGCTTAGTCAGAAGGTAAGTCACTTCTTTAAGTCAGAATTCTATTGCTGCACCTGATTACTTCTAAAGCACTAAGAAAGCTTAATTACCTTATTCACATAAAGGGTAATCTAACCTTTCTTCTAATCCAGGCAATCCAGAGTGCTCTTCTCTGCTCAGGGCATATAGTTCTTATATGTCTATATTATAATGTCTTTTATATCTCTGTGGCACTTCAGATGTGGCATGTTCATCATACCAGGATTGAGACTCAAGACCTGTCTGAGTTTACAGTATATTTTCACATTGAGTTAATGTTTCATCTGAGTTTGAGCTTCTCTGGGTTTCATAATCTGGATTTGCTGATGGTGGTACAAATGTATCTATTAGCATCATGATTTTATGAACTTTATATGACTTACTATGACAATAATCTTTATCTGACTGTCTATAGCCTGCTTTATACATGTCTTCCCTCAGCTTTCTGTATGTCAATGATTTCCATTTACATAGTTTATTCAGACATTGAAACATTACTGTGTATTAGAAATACCGCCAGGTAATTGATTTATCTGGAAAATATTATTTCATTATAGTACTGATTCATGGTGATATTTTTTCAATTACTTTTAAAATTGTATGGGATCTTAAAGAGTTTAAGTGCTTAAGAGTATATGCCACCTATTACTTTTAACAGAAAAGAAGAAAAGAAAATAAAAGAGTGGTTAATCTAATGCCACACTGTAATTGACATGTCACATTTTGCAAGAGCAATTGTTTCCGTTGTAGTGGTAACAATTGCAGGCAAACAGTCCCAGACAATATCCAAGCCTACTGGAAACCTGAACTGTCAACGATTCCTAATAAATTCAATGTGTTTGAATAGTGTAGTTATTTCTGCGTGGTCTGGAAACTGTGACAAGATGTCATTATTTGCTGTTAATTTTGTATCAAGTAAATCAGTTCTGCTCTACGGTAACTCATACCAAATAGTTCAGATGTGAGATGGGTAAAGTCAGTCTGGGGCATGTTCAGTCTGCCCCCAAACCCAGGCACTTATTTCTCAGGCACTTACCAAACGGTACAGATCGGGTATCATGAAGCTTATTTAAGCAAACACAATTGAGGCACCTGATAAACTAACCCCTGTAAATCCTGACTGTTCAGAGAAGTGGCTTAAGCAAATACACGACTTATTTGGTGAATACCTATAACATGCATATACTTCAAGATGAAAGAAAGGATTCTTTGATCAAGTACACAGGACTGCCCGCTTGCCATCTGGAGGAAAGTCAGACTCATGTTTGCTTTAGTGCTAACAGGTATAAATCTGTGCACTTTGATGCAGTTGTGGTTTTTCATACTGAAGCGTGCCGGGAAGGTACCTTGATGTCATGAAGCTGAGTAATATTAGGGTTCAGTAAAGAGTACAGCGCAGTTAAGATAAGGTAGGAACAAGTCCCTAAATTGGGGGATTGTACCTGGAAGAGAATTTGGCAGCTGGGAGATTGCTACAGGGGGAAATATTTAAAAGGAGTTATTTTATGCATTCAATCTTCTGGTTTAGGGAATTTGAAAAAACTTCCAACTAACTATGCAAAACATTTTCTCATGTTCTTGTGTTCATATAAACAACTTGTAAAAACAGCTGCTTGAAAACCTCCAGATTCAGTGAAGTCATAATAATACTGAAATTTTAAACAAAAGCAATATGTTTAAATTTGATTGGTTTATTTTTGAAAGTAACTTTTATTTCAACCAGCTTAGCTTGTCGAAATATCTCAATTGTTTCAACTCTTCACTGAAGGTAGTATATCTTGTGATGGCAGAAAAAAATAAGGTGGAAAGTCAGTGAAATGTACAACTATTAAATAAGTAAAATGTAAAGAGAAAGGAAACTACAGATGGTGCGAATGCAAAGAAGCATGATTAGAGAGAGAGGAGAAAAGAAAGATGAAAAATATATGGATGGTGAGTGGAAAGAGAATGAGGATAAAGTGGCAATCATGTGATGAGAATGTATGCTAGAGGTGGCCATTCACCATTCCTTTGTGGAGATGAAGTTCTGTCTGAAGAGGTAGGAAATAAAATTACAGATTTTGAACAGCTAACTTACTGTCCATCTTCCTTTTCATGAGACTATATTAATTCCCTGATAATTTAGTAAAGGAAAAATAATGTCATTTTGCATCAACTGGGCATTCACTAGAAAATTCCCTTTTCATGTGATGGTTTTGCATAGTTTATCTCAATTCTTCCAGTATGTCACACAACCCTTTTGTTTGGTTCCCTAGTTCCTGATGTTGTGAATGGTTCTGAGTTCTCTTCTCTTCTCTTCTCTTCTCTTCTCTTCTCTTCTCTTCTCTTCTCTTCTCTTCTCTTCTCTTCTCTTCTCTTCTCTTCTCTTCTCTTCTCTTCTCTTCTCTTCTCTTCTCTTCTCTTCTCTTCTCTTCTCTTCTCTTATGCATTTTTATCTAACTGTGGGACAAGAGCCTGCAAAATGGTCAAGTCAGTCCTATTAAATGCAAGGATAAGTCTTTCTCCTCTCCTTCTCCAAGACAGAATCAGAATTAATTCTATCTTCTTCTAAGATTTACAGCTGACCTTCATGCAAAGTGCATTCATCTTTGTCACTATTGAACATGGGTGAACATGCAGACAAACACCACTGTTCTTTTACTCCATTGCCTGTATACCATTGCACAATCACTTGATAAGAAAAGTTACGGACCTGAGGGAAAGTAATTCTGTTCTTTATTCCTGTGGTCTTGTACGTGTGGTTATTGTGTTTTGGATACAGTGTTTATCAATAAAATGGTGTTGATGACCAGAAAAATTTATTTGCAGAGAGATGATAAATATACCTTCATTTTGTTGTTTAGTTGATTTTAAAAGATTTTCTGAATACTAGTAAAGCCCATACCTTTGTGTCTGATGCTGGAAATCGAGAAATTATGCAGATTTTTGACCCACTGGTTTTGAAAAGATTTGGCATCCTTCTGTGGAAGCTGGGGATTCTGCATCTCTCTGCCCTTTTAACTCCTTACACTTAACTAAAGTGTATTGACTCTGACTTTCATCACATTTAAAACCATACTGTGGTTTTACATGCCTTAATGTCTCCTTGTATGTCTGGTTTTTATATGTGATATTCTCCTGGCTCTTTGGTTTATTTTTGTTTGTTTTCTAATACCTTCTCTCAGAGTTCCAGGAAGACAACCTTTCACATTCAGGCCTGCAAAATAGAAAAAAAAAAATAAATTAATTAAAAAAAAAAAAAAAGTGTATGTCTGTGCAGTTTTTTGAAAGGCAAATAGATGTTTACCCTGCCAGGTAACTGAATTAGAGCAGCACTGAGATTGAGCTAATGCAGTCTGCCTCCCAGCAGTTGTACAGTTTCCAGATCCAAGTTGTTTTATGGCCAGCTATCTTAATGTGGAAGCTGTGAATGTGTGGTTTTACTCATTTGTCCAGAAATACCCTTAGCTTGAGGACTGTTTTGTGACACTGTTCCATATATGAAAGTAGGCAACTGGGGGCACAGAAAAAGATGATATTTCAAGCACTTCCCTCACTCTGCCAAAACAGGTGTCCAGGTAAACATACAACATGTGGATTAGTCAAGGGAAAGCAGTAAATTACTGCTTTCCAAAAACCAAAGTGGTGTTTAATTTGCAGTTAGTTCTCCATGCATAAAGCCAATTAACTCGATGGACTCAATTCAAAAGTCTGGTAGGAATTTAGCCCTGCTTTACATGGTTGCTCTTCTCTGATATTTTTCAGATAAGTTTGCTGATAAGGACAATTCTCTGATAAATACTCTTTTTCTGAAATCAATCTAAATCTACCTGCCAGCCAAGCTAAAAAATAAAACACAGTATGCTCTGTCATTTCATGTCAGTATTTGGTTTCTGGAGGCAACTTATTTTGATCACTTTCACCATCAGAACTGTCCTATGTGACATTACGTTATGTCACTATCATTGCCTAAACTTCTACATTAATTAAAGAAGCAAGACATTACCAAATGCTTCTTATACTGATATATACTAGTCCTCCTTGCCTCTTCAAACTACAGCAAACTGTGAAAGTGGAATGATGTAGAGAGAGGCATAAGCCCTTACTGTAATATGGAGAACAGCCTGATGGTCTTCAGGATCATTAAATCACCCATTGTGAGGTAAAAGTTTTAGACTTTCAGGCAATGAAACCCCATTAAATCAGTGCAGGTCTGTGAGGGAGAATGTGAAGGTTGAGTTCTGAACTATGGCTTGCTTCAAAAAAAATGATGTGTGCTGTGCTGTGTGCTTTTCCCAGATGTGTTAACAGTCTACACTACACACATTCATAAGCTGCTTTGTCTTTCTTCAAATGCACAGAATGGTTGAGCTTGGGAGAGACCTCTGGATGTCATGATGTCCACCTTTTCTGCTCACATAGGGCCATCTAGAGCCAGTTTCCCAGGCTTCCCAGGTCCAAACAGCTTTTGAATAGAGTGGAGGTAACCTCTCTTGACTGCTGGCAACGCCTTGCCTAATGCAGCCAACAACACTGTGAGGCTCTTTAGCGGCAAGGGCACACCATTGGCTCATGTTCAGTTTGTCCACCAAGACCCCCCAGTCCTTTCTGCCAAGCTGCTTTCCAGCTGGGAGCCCACAACACATACTGGTGCCTAGCGTTGTTCCTCTCCAAGTGCAGGACTTTGCGTTCCTTTCTTGAGCTTCATGATGCTCTTGTCCACCCCTCTCTCCAGCCTGTTGAGGTCCCTCTGGATGACAGCATGACCCTCTAGCCTCTGAGCCCCTCTTTCCAATTTTGTGTCATCTGCAAACTTTCTGAGGGTAAACCCTTATATAGACACATTACTTATTCTCTTCTAATATAACTCCAACAAGAAAATCATGAGTAACTGGTTAGTAAGCATAACAACTAGTGGTTTCCTCTGTAAGTAGTGTTATCTCACTCTTTCTTTATGCATTCCCCATTCTTTGCGGTTTTTTTTTGATCTCCTATTTGGTAAATTTCTGGAAGTGTCTGTCTTTTAATAGTTTTTTTTTTGTTGTTGTTTGTTTGTTTGTTTGTTTGTTTTTCAAAAGAACCTGATATAGCACACTAGGCTCTGGTCTGTAACGGGGCAATATACCAGTACAAGTAACATTTATAGCACATAACTTGCTTGAACTTGTCTTGAGCAAGTCAAAGAAGTCCGGAAGGTCCATGCCAACCTATACAGTAACTATTTGACCTCTTGGAGGACAGGCTAAATGTGGATGACCCAGAAAAGAAAACAAATATATAAATGTACAACTGTATGAAAAGTTCAAAAGCATAATATCTCGATCTTACATTGTAGGAATAGAATATAACTGCAAACTGTGGGGAACCTATGATATAATACAGTTGGCATACTCTTTTCCTAATAACAATAACAACAACAACAAAAAAAGATAATCGAAGAAATGCATGAAATATTGTACATAATATATTAAATTCCTAAGTAAAATTAATACTTTTAGAAATTGAGATTGATGACAAATATTTTGTGATTTTAAAATGCAGGCTTTTTGAGAAATTTGTTGATATTTTCATAGAAACTTAAAAGATAAAGTGATTATGTCATTCTAATAGATATAAAATAGTAATCAACCTATTTTTCTTAGAAAATGAAACCAATGCTTTCAAAGAGCTAAACAGTATATTCTTTAACTAGTAAAATAATGCTATTAATTAAACCCAGGCTAGTGTCATGTCTATGACAAAGGGTACTTCGGCCAAGAAGAATCTTTCATTTAAATGTAGTACATGGCTATTTATAGCCAAATTTCTGGCAGCATGTTTTCAGTATTCCAGTTAAAAACACACTTGAACCACTCAGACCAACATCACTTGAGCCCCATGTTTGTTGAAAATGCAAGCTTCCTCTAGACACGAAAATTCTGTAGCATCAAGTGTATAATTGATGCTGAAGTTCTCCAAGCTAGGTATATACTACTAATTCAAGGCATTTTGGTGATAGTTGCTCTGCTTGTTGAAGTTATTTGAATGAATCTCATGCAGAAATTTCATGCAAGAACTTTTTTAGAAATGTAGAGCATGATTTTTAAATATGATTGTTCCAATCATTATTCCTCTTTAAGCCTACAGGCATAATACCGAAGATGAACACTACTGTAGAAATGGCAGAACGACTGACTACTGACTGTATCAATTCTAAGCACACTGACCTAACAGTGGCTAACATGGGTAGAAGAAATGCAACAACTTCCCTCACTTAAAATGCTCCAGATGATGGATCATGAAGAACAGCAATTATGAAAGTCATTCTTACAAGAACTCAGCAGAAGGTATGTTTTTTTTTTTTTTCCTCTGTGTTCTCTCCTTTTTGTTTTCCTGAACACATCATCCACCTGTATGATATACTGTTAATATTGTTGCTAGTTGCGGTCCTTGAAAGACCTATTTTTTTAAAAGGAGAGGGAGAATAAAAAAGCAAAGACAAGGTATTTTTTCTTTTAAATTCATGTAATGTGTTGTGGGACAGAATCTCATCCAAGTCCTTCAGGAGGCTCACGTAAAGGTGATAACATTTCTGGAAATACTAAAATCCTTTTTATGTTCCCTTTTTCCTGTTTTTCTTTTTTACTGATATTTTTTCAAACATATTTTCTGTTGAGTTGACATTTCTCCTCTGCATGACTTCAGTTCCTGGTAGTTTACTGTGTGATCTCACAGCTACAGCTGAATAAGCTTTTAAAATGTTACCTTGCATTTAACTTCTGATCATATCTTTCAAAAGTTCCATTAAGTTCTAATTTAGAAGAAGAAAAACATACGGGGGAGGTGGAATAAGCAGAAGTCTATATAAAAACACTGTTGGAAGTTCCAGAAAGCAGCCGAGCAAGCTCCTAATTTGTACTGCTAGCATGTAGTGTTCATTTTTGCAGCAAACATAAATAACCATGTATTGTGCAAAGGATTCTGTGGGTTGTAGAAAAGACGGTATTCTACCATGCATTGCAGGCAGTGGGGCATGCAAAGTTCTTCATGGCTGGGAAACTAGGCAAATATGCTTGGTGGTTCTGAACCTGCTGAGGAGGAGGCAGTATAACCTTCTAGAAACTGTCAGTTACTTGTTGTGGACAACAGCTGGCTCCCTAGTCCTGTACTTCAAGGTCAGTAGGTACTAATTATGTTTAATAAGACCAGTAATGCTGATTTTTCTCCCTAAAACATTGATAAATGGCATTCACTTAAAACATTGTCATGAAGTGTTTTGCTATTGTTGCTTGCAGTGCTAGTGAATATTAAGCAGAACACCAATGATTGAATTCAGGCAGGCTGAATTAAAAACAACACTCTTTTGGAGAGTTATTTTTAACCAGGGTAATTGCACTGATTGAATTTGCCACATGGCCCCAAAACAGTTGTACCTGTAGGAACAGGAGTCAGTGACCAAAGTGCTGGTGTGACTTCGGAAAGGAGAGCTTTTTAAATTAAATTAGTACACTGTGAATCTCTACAACCTCATTGGTTGCAAAAGTAGTCCCTGTTCATCTGCTTAGTCCTACTGATGCCAGTAAACTTGTTGGGCAAAATGATGTTTTTCCAGGACTGAACCTTCAGTTGTGTCCTTTTGTACCTATGTTAAGTGCTACTGTTTGATAGGTTCTCATCAGAAAATGTTCTGCTGGTTGATTCTAACTTTCCCACTTTATCTTGTTCTTTTATGATGCCAAGGTTAAGTATGAAATGTCCTGAGAATGACAAGAATCCTGCTTTCCACTGAGTACAGTTTTTTCCTCTGAGTCTGTGGTAGGAGGTTACCTATTTTAATTCACATCTCTTGATCACAGGGGAAATCATCAGTGCCAGAGATTGTTCACGTATTTTGGAAATATGAGTGACAAATCCAGCTAAGACAAGAATTTATCATTTTTTGTCTTATCCTTAATACTATTCTGTGCTTGAAAAATACTAAGTTTTCATACTGTTGATGCTTAGTGCCTCACAGAAGTAGACTTTGCAGACTTCTATCGATGCATAAAACAGTCCTAAGCTTTTGTTTCAGTTCTTGTCAAAAGAACTCAATATCTCCGCTTTTGATGTATTTTAAAGTTATATAACAAAACAGTAGAGAAGACAAAAGCATAAAGGAATGAGACCTGAATATTTATCAGAAAAGATAAAACATGGAAATGGGAACTTGGAGATGGCAACTATTCTGTCTGTGCCATGGATCTTTTGTGCAATCCTGGGCAAATTGCCTAACTCTGAACAGAGGACACACTTAAATTTATAGGGTAGTAATTTCCTAAGTCTAGTAAATAATCCCTTTATGCCTGCATTTACCTCACTGTGAAATGGAAACAATACTATTTCTTTTGCTCATCAGATAGGTAAAACAGCATTCTGGTAGGCTGTATGGAAGTGTCTACATGCACTCCTTATAATGAAGAACACTCCTTTTGGAATACAGAATCATTGTGAAATCAGTGTCCCTAACCACCTTAAGTTTTATGCCAGCCTTTTTTTTTTTTTTCTTGCCTGCTTTCATGGGCTCTCTGCTGCAATGAATGGTGCTTTCTAGGGAATGCAGCTGTTCAGTCCTGGAATTAATATGTAAATGTTCTTCTCTTATTGAAGCAAGGGAGGAAGATGGAATGTAGCTGTATTTTCTCTAATCAACATACTCTCCTTTTTATCTGGAACTACAACAAAGCTGACTGTCAACTACACAGATAATAGAATATTTATTTTTGCTGAAATTAACACATCCAGAAGGATACTTTTCTTGAAAGCTTTTACTGACCAACCCAAACAATATTTTAGTTCAGTGAAAATATATGTATTTAGAACTATTCACACACAAATCTCTCATGCTTTTTCAGTAAAACAAATAGAGTAAACAAAGTACGTTGACAGAATAATAAATTCAGCTGCATAAGTCTAGTATAGAACTGCAAATGTAACCACGACTGTGTTTTGGGGAAATGCAAATTTATATATTGGAACCGTTCCTACTGTAGAAGTCAAATTTTGTCCTCAGGTTCAAAGACAGAGGTCTCCCAGGATCAGCTCAATTGTGATTTGTGTACCTGATTCTCCACAGAACTGAGTAAAAATGTTACCCTATAGGAATAATGAAATTTAACAGATTGTTAGCACAAATGTAATTCAACAAACTAAGCGTGAGATGGTAGAAAGTAAGATACACAGACCTTAATTCACCCATATAAATAGACAACATTTCAGGATTACAGATAGCAAAGGACACCAAATGAGATATGAAGAGATCATCAGTTATTCTCTACAGAGTTTTAGAGCAGTAGAGAATATGGTGCAAGTTGTTCTGAAGATGGCTTTTGATATGGCGTAATATATACCTAGACTAAAATAATATATATTCTGAGACCAGCATGTGAGAGACCTTGTGTGCCTCTTTACTGAGGTTTCATTTATTTTCTTCCCTTTTAGCCTAGCAGACACATCTTCACATTCAGCTGAAATTTCTTTGGACAGTTTGAGGCAGCAGTAAAATAAACCTTCAGAAAAAAAAAAACAAAAACAAAAAACCACCACAGGACAGAGTTAAAGCTAAAAGCAACATCCTAAAGTCAGAAACAAGAGCTTGAAGTCAATAAAGAAAGCTATTGGAAAACAATGTAAAGATTGAGTCTGGAATTGCTGGCTGGTCTGACCTAAGCCAACTTAATCGATACCTTGGCTGCTGAGTTGGGAATAAACAGAACTGCTTGTATATGAAGAAGAAAAACATGACAATGGAACTTCAACTTCTACGATAAATCTCAGCTATGTAACCTTCCCATTGAGACAGCATGTTTGCAGTGCAAATTAGCCAAGTCCTAAATGACTGAACAAATTACTGAATTTGATCTACAAACTCTATTTTGACCTTTTAGAAAAATTAAAGGACAAAAGTAGTCCTGTGACAGTCAAGACACACTTAAGTTGGAAGAATAAAAACACCCAGTACGTCAATCAACATTCTGTGCATGGCATGATTCAAATTACATGAGATACAGCAGACAAATTTTCTTGGACTTAAAATTCCTATCATTGGTTATGTACTTTTAAAGGTCTTGTACTAAAAACTTTAGCTAGTGGTGACACATTAAATGATTCTTTCTCCCTGGAGAAGTGTTGTATACAGAAATGGGTCAAGTACTAAGAAGATGAATAAAGAACTGAAGATGCCTGAAAGTTAGTAGGATTAGAAAGTTAGTAGGAAGATAAAATGTAAATGCATTTCTTGAACTGCCTCCCCTGTATTGTCACCTTAATATTTCCACTTCCCCCTCCCCCCATTTTTAATGAAGTCAGAAGTGTTTTTATTCATGTTTGTGATCTATAAACCACCCTTACAACATGGTCCTGTGACTATTTCTGTCAGGTTTATGGCATGTTAGGTTAACTTCAGATTGTTATTAAGTAGGTGGTGAGAAGTTAACCTACTGTTTGTTGGCAGAGTAATTGTATTCCTCTGTAAGTCCATGGAGTGTTTCAGAAACTAGGAAGTTTAATACTGAGTGCTACCATAAAATAAACAAAAAACGGATTATACCGTTATCTCTCATAGAGCAGAGAGCTCTTTAAAATAACTAGCTGTTTAACTTGTGTGCCTGGTTCAAATCAGACTTTTCTTGACAAGCAGTCCCAACCATGGGTGTGAAATCTGTCCACAAATTCAGTGGTTAGAGTTCATTTTATTTTTCTAGGCACTGAATCAACCCACTCTTTGAAAACTCAGTCATCTGCAAAGCCTTAAGCCAATCCATATCCTTCTCCAAAGAGTAGTCTCAGATGCAATCTCGAATTTGTCTTCTGTAATTATAAAAGTCCTTCTTTTTAAATTGGATGACTTTTATATATTTAAGCAGGTTGAATGTCTCTAACTTAGATGCAAGTTGATGACAGTAAGGGTGGCGATAAGGCTTCACCCATTAAATCTTTCATGATAGAGGCATGATAGAGGCACTTGTAATGCTGTTTCACATTTTAGAGCGAGAGCAGTGAAATCCCCGGGAGAAAGGATGCTCACATGGGCTCTTTCTCAGGGTCTAGCCTCATTGCCCTTCCTATTCCAAATCAGCCAGCTGTCTGTGCACATGGCAGCAGTAGTCAGCACCCAAAGTGCTTTCCCTCAAGTTACCTCCCCAGGAGCTGGGCCCTGTGTGAATCCAGAACAAGTAACAGCAATTTGTTATTTTTCTGGGAAGATGAGTGGGGGTGGCATGGGGAATTACACCATTGCGAAGTGCTGGGGGACAGAAAAGAGCCCTAGCAGTCACACCCAGCCCTTGCTGGAGTGAAGATGCTGTACATGCTGCGCTGGGTAGGGCTGGCCTGGGCCAGATCTTCTCACTTCAGGCGATACCAGGCCAGATGTAAGACTCATGTTGAGAACACTGCGCTGCTGTCGAAATGTGTCAGCAATGCTCCGTACTTGTCTACTTAGAAACACGGTGCTGCTGAGGGGCTGCTGGCTGCCTGCATGCTTAACATGCTGTTAGTTTCTGCTTTTATGGTGGTTCAAGGTGTTGAGTCATTTTTTGAAGAAGGCAGCACTGGGATAAATTCTGCACTTTGCTTTACTGAATTTTTATTAACCTCAATAAAAATTACAACTTTGAACATGACAGTAAAATGGGCTCAGAATTGAGATATTTTTTTTTCTTTACTGTGTCGAGTATGTTTCTTACACACTTTTCTTGTTTCTTCTCCTTCTAGTCCATTGCTTTAAAAAATATTTTACTGTTATAATGCAGAATGGAAAACAATAGCATTAGACTTTCAGCTGAAATTTTGAAACTGTTGTATTTAATCAACATATCCTGTATTAAATTGGTTCCTGGCTGAAGTTTTTCTGAAGGGCAGAATTGTTGGGTACAGTACAGTGTGTTTTGGGATGAATCACCTTTTTTGGAAACAAGTCATCTTCCATACTGGCTAATTCTACAGCTTCAAATCCTTGACATGCTAGTGGTAGGTTGTTAGTACCACAGTTAATTCCACTTGGAATATCTGGAATGGATGGTAGTAACTATGTGCTAAATTAATTTTTCACCAAAACATCCTAGTGAATTTAGTCTTCACTGATCTTAACAGGGAATGCTATTTTTCTTTGGTAAATTCTGCTTGCTTTACAGGCTGTCAGCCTCTTTGTTTGCTGGGTTCACTCAGTAAATAGTGGAATATCAAAATACTCTTAGATTCTCCTCTTCAGCAAAGTTCCCTTACTAGCTTTTTTGTTGTCTTTGACATGACCATAGAAATCCTGTATTTATTCACAAATGAGGATATTAAGACAAGCATCTGAACTTACAGATTCCTGGACTTCTGGATAAATCTTCATCACTGAAAAAGAACTGTCAGAATCTTCTCATCATGCAGCTGTTGTTCCTGCCACTCACCCACTGTGTCTTTTTGTTTCTTTGGGATTTGGGGGGTGTGTGTTCTGTTGTTTTGTTTTGTTTTGTTTTGTTTTGTTTTAGTCTTTCATTGTAATACGTGGTGCCTCAAACATCGAGGTTAATTGATCTTGTCAACATCTGTGTTATGAGTGTGTTTTGTAGGAATAGAACTTGAGTGCAGGGAGAGTTTGACCTGATATTTTGCAGTCCAAAGTTTTCAAGAGCAGAAATATGCACTTCTCATTCAAAGCTAGAAGTTTGACAAGTCTAGAAAACATACTGCTGTGGGCTCCAGAATTGACAGCCTAACATTGCCTAATATTGATGGACTTCTTCAGAAGAGTTGGGCTTAGCACTTTTAATTGGAGGAACCCACACTTGTCATATGCACTGGGAAAGTGTTTGTGTCTGATAGACATGCATGATATCACAGTGGTTTTCATCTGTAGAAAGCATTTCATGACAGGTGCCAACTTAGAGTACCAACATTTTGTTGCAGTGGGCATCCTTTCCCAAATCCTGTTTGCAGATTCTCGATGTCTTTTGTTATTTGGCCTCTCCATTATTCATAGTGATTTTTGCAGGGGTTTATTCAGACATGTTTTGGGACATCTTTTTGTGTATATGTATGTACATATATACACCATATATATGTGTATATATATGTATACATATATTGTCAGGCTGATGATTGGACTTGATGATCTTGAAGGTCTTTTCCAACCTAGATGATTCTGTGATTCTATGTGTATGCAGAGGGGTGTGTGTGTACATGAATATCTGTAGATTAACATATTCAGACCTTGCTGAAGCCAAGGTTTACCTAGTCAAGGTCTACCTTGACTTCAGCAAGGCTTTTGACACCGTCTCCCACAGCATTCTCCTCAAGAAACTGGCTGATCTTGGCTTGGACTGGCGTGCGCTTCGTTGGGTTAGAAACTGGCTGGATAGCCGGGCCCAAAGAGTCGTGGTGAATGGAGTCAAATCCAGTTGGAGGCCGGTCACTAGTGGCGTTCCCCAGGGCTCGGTGCTGGGGCCGGTCCTCTTTAATATCTTCATCGATGATCTGGATGAGGGCATTGAGTGCACCCTCAGTAAATTCGCAGATGACACCAAGTTAGGTGCGTGTGTTGATCTGCTTGAGGGTAGGAAAGCTCTGCAGGAGGATCTGGATAGGCTGCACCGATGGGCTGAGGTCAACTGCATGAAGTTCAACAAGGCCAAGTGCCGGGTCCTGCACCTGGGGCACAATAACCCCAAGCAGAGCTACAGGCTGGGAGAGGAATGGTTGGAAAGCTGCCAGGCGGAGAGGGACCTGGGAGTGATGGATAGTCGGCTGAATATGAGCCAGCAGTGTGCTCAGGTGGCCAAGAAGGCCAACGGCATCCTGGCTTGTATCAGGAACAGTGTGACCAGCAGGGCTAGGGAGGTGATCGTCCCCCTGTACTCGGCTCTGGTGAGGCCGCACCTCGAGTAGTGTGTTCAGTTTTGGGCCCCTCGCTACAAGAAGGACATGGAGGTGCTTGAGCGGGTGCAGAGAAGGGCGACGAAGCTGGTGAGGGGCCTGGAGAACAAGTCCTACGAGGAGCGGCTGAGGGAGCTGGGCTTGTTCAGCCTGGAGAAGAGGAGGCTCAGGGGCGACCTTATCGCTCTTTACAGATACCTTAAAGGAGGCTGTAGAGAGGTGGGGGTTGGTCTTTTCTCCTACGTGCCTGGTGACAGGACGAGGGGGAATGGGCTAAAGTTGCGCAGGGGTGTTTTAGGTTGGATATTAGGAAGAACTTCTTTACTGAGAGGGTTGTTAGACATTGGAACGGGCTGCCCAGGGAAGTGGTGGAGTCACCATCTCTGGAGGTCTTTAAAAGATGTTTAGATGTAGAGCTTAGGGATATGGTTTAGTGGAGGACTTGTTAGTGTTAGGTCAGAGATTGGACTCGATGATCTTGAGGTCTCTTCCAACCTAGAAAATTCTGTGATTCTGTGATATATACATGTTGTGTATGTTGTATAACTAACTGAATTTGATACATTGCTCAGAGTTTGTTCCTTTGCCTAGTTGTTTTCTTAGAGAAGTGGGATCCCTGTGAAATGGGTTTATCCTGGAAAAATTTGGTATGAATGGAAGTCAACTACTTTCTCAGGGTATCCATACAGAAATATAAAAAACATCATCTAGTTATTGGAGCAAATACATGTGCTGAACAGCAAAAAGAACCATTCAGTTCTGTGCAACACTTATATTTAGAAGGAAAACATTCAGTTCTGTCCTCCCTAGTACAAGGATTCTATAGACAAAATAGTAGTTAGTCTGTCATGAAGCTGTTCTGGCTCAGTTACAGTTGTTATAGAAATGTCTAACTCTACAGTAAGGTGGTGGAATGCAACAGAAGCAATTGCACTGTTAAGGGTACCGCACAGCAAGAAGTTAATGTTGATGTGAATGCTAAATTAGGTCCAAACAAAGAATTTCAGACTTGTCTTGAAGAACCTCTCGAGCTTTGATCCTCTGGGAAAGAAATGATCTTTGATGGCAGAAACTCAGAGACGGCTGCACTCAGAGTGCCAACAGAAAGCAGTGGAAATTGCAGTGATGAGGTGCTGCCACTCCTGCTTTAAGCCCACAGAGACTCTGTAAGGAAAGCTAAGGATGGAGCTTCCTGGGCAGTCACACTGCAAACTGAATCTGCTCTGTCTCTCCCCTCTCTGGAGTCCCATTCTTAATAAACTATGTGGAACAGTTTTCAATTCTGTAAGCATAGCCAACCAAGTCATCTTGTGGTTAAATTATTTATGCCAAGAGCTGAATGCAAGGTTGCATGAGCAATGTGTTCACTGTAATAAAAACTAGATATGGGGTGGGGGAGAAGAACCTTGACCAGTCAAATAGGATTTTTTGTGTGTGCTCTATTGCAAATTGACTGTGAGGAGGGGAGCCAAGGGGAGGGATAAAACAAAGCAGATTAAAAAGAGTCTCAAAAAGCCTGTTTTACATATGGTTTGCTAAATGGAGGGCTGCTGGGAGGGTGCTGTGGCACTGATTACTATGATTACTTTATCCACATAGAAGGAGTTTTAAGAGATCTTACAGAAATGTGAGTTTAGAGTTAAAGTTGTATGTTTGAGCGATGTTTGGGTATGAGGGACCGCAACGTTTCTTGATCGGTAAGCAGCAACACTCTAATGCTCTTTTTTTTATACCTGTAATTGCTAGTTGCAAAATCAATTCAAGGTATGTAGCAATGGCCCATTATTTCTTTGTAGCAATCATAGGTAGTCGCCTTGCAGAATCCCTCCCTTTTAGGATGAGGGATTATTTCATTTTAGCTTAAATCAGCAGCTTTAGAAATACAGAAATTTGTCTTTAAGTCAAGTGGTTGTTTGCCTCAAGTATGTCAAACGCTTTTGGGGGAATCCTAGAAAACATAGTTTTTCAGACTGATCCTGTCCCTGACAGAGATATGACTCAATTAAAGATGGTTCTTGAGAGCATGCTGTACAGCTGTGGGCAAATGGAATTAGAGGCTTTAGAGCACTGTAAGATAAGTTATTTTACTACAGGTTCAGTGTGGACAGCTTGCCTGCTTTTTGCTTTCCTAGCCATGCAAATCACAGCGTGAGAAATAGCTTCCATGCTTCTTTTATAATGTAACTTCATTGCACCTGAAATTACATTGCAGAAATACTATTCTGAACTCTGGTTTCCCAGTGGAAAGCTTAGGTCAGGCAAAGTAGCCTGGAGGGATACATTTGCCTGATTAAATTTGATGTATTCTATGTATCTTTCCTTGCTTCTAGCCTTCTCCTAGTACATTTATTCTACAAGCTCCAAGTCAGTAATCAACTTCAGCACCCACCTATTAGAGTGATTATTATTTTACAATATGTAACATCTTACATTTGGGCCTTGCTGTTCTCTTTATGTAAACATAAGATGGAAAATGATTAAATTTGTACCTTGAGATAAACTGTACCATACATGCATAGAAAGACAGCTTCAGACTTGTGTTGCCTTGATAAATTAATGCCTGTTACAAAAGAAAAAAATCCTGTCATTGAAGCCACAAAATGTACAATTATGAATCATCAGAGGCAGCCAATTCTTTCATTTCGTTCTCTCTAATGAAAAGCACTGTGTACCGGAGAGAAAACAAAACAAAACAAAACAAAACACTTTTTTTTTTTTTCAAAAAGGTGAAACAACAGTTTGAAAAAAAAAATCACAGATAGTCTCTTGGGTGTTACAAATGTTTGAAGGTATTTTTGATGGAAAATGAAGTTTAAAAAGAGAGAGAGAGTATTGTCTCTGACTAAACAGAGAATTGTCACCAACTAAAAGCACATCAGTGAGACAAGAAATAGTTTATCGCGAAAATCTGAAGTCATATGATGAAAATGATGTTTGGGTGAAGTTTAATGGCATTGTTGAAGCATGCTTTCCAATGTATTTGCTTTTTATCTTTCTCCCACCTTGGCTGCTTGGCTCCCCTCTCATCTTACTCCATCTAGAGAGCCACCTTCACCAATATCCTCAAGTCCTCCCAGTCCTCCACTTGCTGGGCATCAGCCACCCACATGTCTGCAGACCAAAAGGAACAGAGATAATTGTTGAATTCACGCATAGTTTTTCTGCTAGTGACAATAATTATTCGTCTCTTTGTTCAGCTATCATTTTTCACGACACTTATAGAACTTGATTCTCTTTGAGATCTCACCTTTTTAGTACATGTATGGTAGAAATATGCTGGTTTCTTAAGAAGTACTAATCTAGAGTGTAGTGACCAACTGTCATTAATCCATTTTCCACAGAATAACATCTTAAATATAAGCAATACATATATATATATATATATATATATAAACAAATATTTTGCAGTAAAGTGAGTTTTTTTCATGTGCTTACTAAATTTAAATCAAGTTTAATTCTGTATTTAACTATGGAGATATCAATATTATGTTGAAAGAAAAATATTATGTTGAAAGAAAATAAATTGATCTAATCACATTAGGTGCTTAACTTTTTGCAATCTTCTAAAATAAATTAAAAAAACTGTTTTGTTTTAAACTAAACATTAAAAAAAGTGTCAGTGAAGCATGCTTTAGCATAAAATAGTAATTTTGCATTATCTCATGGCCCAAAATGTCTTGTTACCTATTTGAAGGAAAAGAAAAAAAAATACAGAAGAAAAATGTCATCTCAAAAGCCCTCTGGAAGAAAAATCTGCAACTTGTTTAATGATGTATACTCTTCAAGTGAGGTGAAAGAAATACACTTGGAGCCAGTGTAAATAAATCAAGACATATCGGACAGATGTTCAAAGATGATTAGAAGCCTGAAAATGCAAATAAGCATTGGCTAGATTTTTTTGAGTGCTTGAGTCAGATGCCTTGCTCTCACTAATTTCAGTGGGATTTAGCTGTCTAACCTGCCTAAGTGATTTTGAAAAATAACACAAGCTGCCTGTCTGCATCACTAGGTGCCTAAACACTTCTGGAAAATTTGTCCCTGAATGTCCTTAATAAAGAAAAATGACACATCAAAATGTGAGGGTGTAGTCTCAAAGCAGAGAGAACTCAAAGAACAAGGCTTCAGAAAAATCTAGCCTGAGTTCATGGCAGGTGACTCCTTTGCTGAGTCCAAAGTTGGTTGTGAGCCACAATATTTTAATTTTCTGCAAAAAGTATCCTGGTCTGTTCGAAGACTCCAAACAAAGTTTATGCATGTCCAATTACGCCTAACGGGCAAGGTCTAGGTAAAGACGGTAGTAAGCCAAATATAACCTGTGTACAGTCTGAGGTATTCACACTATTAACAGACCATATTTCTTTTGCTATGAGCTGCACCCAATACTGAAGATGAAACACTTCAATGATCTTAGCAATATTCTTTAATGAAGCGCCTTATTTAAGAAAATGTGTTGCATGTTAACTATCCATGGATTGCAACATAGTGCCTATTGAAGTTTAATTAGTCTAAGTAGCATATCCAGTGGTTCATGTAATTAATTGCAGATTACATATTCAAAAATCAATGTTTTTGTTAGTGGTATGAGCAAGTCTACAATGAGCAGTTAGGCACTGAGTCATCAGATGTACAGGAGCAGTAGCAAAGCCAAGCATCGGTTAATATGTCAAACATCCATTCCTTTTCTAAGTTCTATCAGGAAATGATGTATAAACAACAAAAATTTACTTGTACTTGGTAGCTGTGATAAATTCTTTTTTGAGTCTCACTTTACTTTCTTTGATGTTTCTGTGTTTAAGTGAGGATTCAGTGAGTTTTGCAGGCTGAAGCGAGAGTACAAATTCGGTAACATTCATGCAGAGTCAGCACGCTTAGACTGTTATAGACTAGAGCCAGACTTGGAAACTCAAAACATAGAACCCAGATCTGCAGAATCAATTAAAAATGTATTAGACAGCTGAGTATCAGCTGTCTGTATTATCACATGAATAGCCAGCTACTTTAGTGATCTGCGTGTCTGTTTTTACAAGTCAGAATGGGAATTACTTTCAAACCATTGCTCCAAAACCAAAATGATATGCAATATACCCCTGCCTTATATATAGGCACAATGTGTAGGCACAAGAGACTGTAGCAAAAGGAAGTTTTGGTACCCATATTGAGAGCTCTCTTGCTATTAGTGGCATTAGGTATGGATGAAAGAGGTCACGTGTGAAGGTCGTCTTTGCTTTGGTGTCACCCATCAAAGCTGCTGAAGACCAGTAAGGTTGCAGTGGTAAAACTTAAGGCATATTTTTTCTTCTGAGTGTTCATCAATTGTGGAAAGGAACGAAGGTAGGTGATTTTTTTATGATCTCCAGTTGAGTCTTCAGCCTATCTTTATTACAGCAAACTGAACTGAGATGAGATCAAGTTTTTGAATTCCTGTAACTGGGAGGAAAAAAAAAAAAAAAAAAAAAAAAAGAGAGAGAGAGAGAGTGAAAGGATTGCTTTTGTTTGTCCTTACTGTCTGTATTCAGTTCATGGAGATGGCAGCAGATGGTTGTAGTAAGCTGATGACATCCTGTTGCATCTTCCGTCACACCTGTTGAAGTTATTCCATATCTCTGCAGCTGACTAACAGATTTTAAACACCAACCCACAGCTATCCGTGTGAGAGTAACATATACCACTAATTCATATGCAGTCTAGAGTTGCAGCCAGAATTGTCTTTAAAACCCAGTGATTGACAGGAATTTTAGGTTCCTGAAAATAAAAATTGAGATGAGGAATGGAACAGAATTTCTCAAATACTTGATTATGTCATATACCAAGCCTAACTAATGAAATTATCAATTATGATAAAGAGTAATGATAAGAAAGGAATATAAATGAAACATAACCCATTCCTTGAGGGAAGAAAATTTGTTGAAAAAAGTATGTCTATGCCATTTGTTTTACCATATCCTTTGTCCACAAATCTTTTGCAGCATGAGGTAAAACATAAAGATTTGGAAAGATTATTTGTTTGAAAATTGCCATTTATTTCATGGTAGCTGTCAGATTTTGTGTGTGTGTGCTTTTATTACAGTTTTTAGTAATTGGTTGATGTGTTTTTGCCTGTTTCACTTATAATATTTGAGAAAATGATACTTAATATTGTCGAGTAGGAGCTTAGTTCAGAAACACCAGATAAGCTTGTGTAGGATTTGGTTGGTCTGAATTTGTGCTTTGTCTCAACCACTGTTGTGCAGGTTTGGGCAAGCCATTCTGCCTTGCACTTCAATTTCCTATCTGTAAAGTGGGGATAGCACACTGCTTTCTCTCACAGGAATATTGTTGTGAATAAACACATTACAGTTTATATTGCAGTCAAATTTGTTGCTTTGGAGATAATGTTAAGATAAGTATCTTACACAGATTTTAGTGTAAAACACACTTTGTTCATAATTGAATGTCAATTTATATATATATCCATATATACAACAAGATAGTCTCACTACAGCAGGGGAGTAGGGTATGCTAGAAATTAGCGTGCACTTGGGTGTACAGCCGAGTTTCTGACAATTTCCTGCTATCGATTTGGCATAATGCAATAATGTACTTCAGTGAAACCTTTATAATGCAGATGGTGCTGCTGTGTTCTGTGCAGATGGCACTGATTTACTGCTATGTTCTACAAAGTACGGGAAGTCTTTCATTGTTAGTGTGGATTGACAGCTCGGAGCAGGAATAACAAGATGCTAGACTGTTCGTGCTTCTAGCTGACTGAATATCTTCAAAGCTGAAAACCAGGGAGAGCCTGAGGTAAATAGCCCAAGCCTGTGTTTCTATATCTGTAATCTACTAGTTCTGTTTTTTTTGTTTGTTTGTTTGTTTGTTTGTTTGTTTTTGTTGTTTTATTTTGTTTTGTTTTGTTTTGTTTTCCTCCTGACAGGTGGCAATTCTTTGTTAGTTAGTTCTGAAAGTCAAAGCATTCAGCTTGTGAGTCTGAAGAAAGTTGTTTTAATCGTAATCACAAGAATGTTTTAAAGTATGATCTTGCCCATTCTCTTTGTTCTGTTGGTAGCCAGTTACAAGCTGCTAATGTTACACATGGTCTTTAGGTAATCTATGCACATAAGAAGGCCCTTCAATATCTGGCAAATTTGAGAAATGCAGTTAAACCTCAATACACCTGTTGGTACTTAAAAAAAAAAAAAAAAAGACGGGGAAAATGGAATGAAAGTGATTTTTAATACTGAAAACAAAAAGCAGACAAACAAACAAAACCCAATGAGAACCTTGAGTTCTTCCCTATTTTTTCTTCTTGCCTTTTGCATTCTTTTTCTTCCATGCTCCTGTAAATGCACCTCAATCACTGGCTGACAGTATCCTTCTCCTCTGTAGCCCTTCGCCTCCCTTTGAGCAGGGACTGCTAGTCACATCAGGCACCGCCTGAACGGGGAGCAGTTGTGTGAAGTGCACAAATGTGAGGTAGGACAAGAGCACCAAACTAATTTTAACTTGTGACCTAATCAAGGGTTTGAACCCAAGTCTCCCGAGATAAAAGGCTATTGCACTTATTTTTCATCTGAAAAGCCATTTGGTCTGCATATAGACTGTTCCCCTTGAGGGAAGGTGTCAGATTGATGTACTGCAGCACAAAATGGGAGTGTAAATGTATGTGATGTTCATGGACTAGTGAATAGAGCTAGTTTACTATGAAATGAATTACTAGCAAAATAAACGGGCTACCTCTAACCCCAGCAACTGCTTTCTTATTTGAAGCTGATGATAGCCCAGCTCCAAATGGGTGTTGATTCTGACACAATGGCACTGACATATCAGGGAAAGTTTAAATGCTGAAAACTTGTTCTCATTTTTATTACAAATATATTAGAACAGAGGAAGTAGCTCAAAGGAATGGAAAGAATGGAAATTGCTTATTGCTTCATTGTCACAGTGCTAAGGATTCATTTATTCAAGGGCTCCTTGGCTAATATGGATATTCTTGAAATTATCCAGCCTTCATATTTAACAGCCAGAGAGACTTAGTGAGTCTGTTAAAGTCTTCAGTCAGAGTGCAGACAAGCAGACTGTTATATTGCATGATTGTAAGGCCCAGCAGATTTTAAGACAATTTTTGGTTTGTGTTACTTGTCAAATAGAAGTAGAGATGGCTTTAAAATTAGGTAACTGAGGTCAAGACCATAATATATTTACAACCAGACTTTTTTCAATCTTCATATATTCTTTAGTTATTACAATGTAGAAAGGGAAATGCATTTCAAAAATAGAGAGCATTTAGGTGGTGTTAGTGACGTTGGGGTTATTTCCTGTTTCCATTCCTTTTTTGGAACTGCAGGTGTTGCCTAATATAAATCTCAAATGAGCAGATTATTGTGGGAGAGAGAACAGAATGAAAAGGATATGCTAAGGAATCCCAACCTAATTTTATGCCTTTGAAGACTAGTGACTTCTTATTTTTCTTGATGTTATGTATGTGTTTTATTTACCACTGGAGATTAAAAGTGTTCTGCTCTGAAACACTGTGGAGATGCAGGTTCTGAGTTTTAAAAATCACATAGCAAACTAGACTGAATCATGTCCATTGCCTGAGGCAGTGGAAAAAAAAAAAAAAAAAGCCAAGGGAAGATAAGGAACTGGTTGCTTGGCAGGTTGAGTCTTCAAAATAATAAAAAGATATAGCCTTATCAAAGTCGCTTACAATCATTTTCCTGTTCTATGTAAAAGTAGATTAAGGTATGGAAAGGTGACATGCCTTACCCATGAGTTCCTAACAGAGCTGTATCAGGGTCAGAAATAGAATCTGGTTCTCACAAAGGTGCCTTGCCTACAGATTTGGTTATATTTTCAGGAGGAAAAGGTTTCAAAAGATTTTCTATATAAAATCTTGGTTTCCAATTATTCAAGTATTTATTGATTTCCTAGTGGTAAATCTTTTATATACATATGTATATATATATATATAAAAATACAAATACTATATATTTTTTTCTTGTGGTTATTTAAAGGAGTTACATGATTCATGGAAGATAATTGAAACAGCAAAATTTTGTGTTGAATAGTAACCTACCAACAGTGATTGGTGGGGTTGGGAACTGGGAATATCCTTCACCTTCCCATTCAGGATTTCTAATCAGAAAGATTAGAACTGGAGAACTAGATCAGAGATGGGTAATCAACAGAGATGGGAAAGGGTGAAAATAATGGTGTTTTGTAAGGTTTCTAAGTCCTGGAATCATCCCAAATATCTGTCTTTTCACTCTTGCTTCACAGTCGCTTGGTTAACCCCTAGAAACATTGTTCTTAAAATTACCTTGCTCCTGACTCAGAATTCTGAATCATAACCAATGGCTTCTTAATAACAGATGTTATTTTCAATTATTTTTATGAATTTGGATTCTTATTACACTATTGCTCAAACACAACATGCAGAAATAAACAGTCTGTGTTGGTATTTCTTCTGCAGAACAACTTGTACATCTGTTCTCCACCATCAGAACTCTTCAAGAAAGGTGGTGATGCCATCACATGCTCCTTTATAGTGCTCCTTTATAGCCTCATCATAGTGAATATAGCTGTCAGTGCAGCCAAAATCTGTGTCTTAGAGTGACTTTCTGAATTCTGATGAATCAGAAGTTGCTTCTCTTCCATGTTTGTTTTCTGATTTATTGTACTAGGGGAAAAGGCGTATTATTTCAATAGATAAAAGATTGTAATTTTGGAGGGTTAAGGAGTGGTTGAACAATAACTTGTGATGTTTCTGTCAACAAAATAGTTGATTAATTTAATTTCTTGACATGAATACAGCACATTCTCTTGGCTGGTATTTGTTATTTACCCATAAGGAGCAGGGACTTGGAAAAGCTTCTCTGCTCTGTTCAGTTATTTTTAATGCGATGTATCGATGTGATTTCTTATTTTTTTGTTTGTTTTTATAATTTGTTTGTCAGTGTCTTAACAGGTTAAGTTAAAATGCATTTTGCTGGTTTTTTGTTTGTTTTTGAGAGAGATATTTTAAAAGCCACTATATAGGTGCCTTCCAAATTCTAGTCTATTAAGAGCACTTTAAAAATTAAAACTGAAGCATAATATATGCATTTATTTTTTGTTTTGTCTATTTTTCCATGCATTTTTTGTTTCAAGTACTAATATTTAGAGAGGTTTGGCATAGCAATGTTCATGAAAGAAATGTGACAGAAAATTCCATGTTCAGTAGGTGCTTCTTCAAGTCAGAATATGTTATGCCAGTCTGAATTGAGAGAAGCAGCTGACCAGAAAGCTCAGTGAAAACATAAGCAATTTCTCTTCTACTGCCAGCTACAGCAGTCAGATGAACTTGGCAAAAAATCAAGCTGGGCCAGGTGCAAACCTACTGAAGTAATAGATGAGATGAGCGCTTTTTCTCATGTGGTCATATGCACATTCCTGTTTGCCATGATCCAACCTTGTGATGGAAAGCTGCCTGTGGCTCTGAAAAGTGCCACTTCTAACAGCAGGCAGAGCTTGGTGTCTGCTCTAGTTCATCCGTCCATCAGCAGAGTTTGGTAGCAGAGCTATTCCGTGCCAGACCAAGTGTTGCTTTGGTTCTGCAGTGACTCCCACAGAGGGCTAATCCACGACCACCAACCTCCTTTCAGTTAATAAATTAAAATCAAACTGACTTCTTATTGTTTTTGTGGTCAAAAGAATAAGTGGTTAACACTGTAAGTAACTCAGCTCTGCAATTTTATGAGGTGTGTGAACGAATGTGAATTACAGCTATGGCCTTTCAAAGAACATGCCCCAAAGCAGTCTTGACCAATGTGGTGCAGACATATTGCACACACACACAGAGTACTGCTGGAGATTTCTTCTTGCTCTGCTTTCACTTATTTTCCACAGCGCAACATCTGCAAGGAACGTCATCTTAACCTTCAGCTGATTCTCTTTCTGAGGGCTGAGGGATCTAGGAAAGCAGTGAGTAACATTTTCTCCTGATATACCTTCTCATTATACAATGCTGGTGCCACAGAACTGAAATTTTCTAGCAGTGTGTGTTGATTTCATCAGGGTTGCTGACAGAAGCCAGGTAGGAAATAGGCTGACTAACCTCTCCTGGTTTCTTGGGTTTTGGCCAGCCATCTTGCCAGCTAGGCTGCTTGCAAGCTGATGTGCAACCTGACAGGCTTCCTAGCTCTCCAGAGGCCAGTCCTGCAGGCTGCTGGGCAGCCAGTCTCCCCAGCTGCCCTCTTGATTGTGTGCCAGGCTTCCAAAGCTGAGTCTCTGCAGGTGCAAATCCTGCTATTCCATCAAGAAAATAATTTGTTTCTGTAAGCAAGGCACTGTACCCCCAGGCAATTAGTAAGGAGCTGAGTTTGGCAAGTGGGAGGGGAAATCTAACAATAGAGGGAGATTCCTAGGACTTTGTGGTCTAAGTAATTAATGATAGAAAACCATTTTCCATAGAACTGCGTCAGACCACTTCAGGTAACTTGAAACTTTGCTTCAAGTCAAGGTGTAAAAATGAAAATCACCTGAAAATGGGGCCTGTATTTTTTAATTTTAAACGCAAAAAAAAATAAAAAAATAAAAAAAAATCACCCTTAAGTTGCAATAATTTTTAAATGGGTACTTTCTTTAGATTTTTTTTCAGACTAGTCTGCAATTTATTATAGGACTCAGATTTACTCTTTCTATATTTGCCTCTTCTGTTCTCTGCCTAATTTTGTAGGGATTGCAGTTGAGTATGAATATGCTATGTCCAGTATGACTTGTCTTGACAAAGTATAATTTGTACTTAGGTGTGGTACTGTCCTCTGATCACCGTGACCACACAGGGAAGACAAAAAGTTTGAAGCAAGGGTAGATGTTCAGCATGCCCCATCTTTGATAAAGCTGAAAGAACCTGACTACAGCTGTGGTTGAATTCCATTGGACTCTATTATTATATTTCTCCTGAATACCTTGTTTTGAGCAGTGCAGCACATATTTTACTCATCTCTATTGTATTCTACTGATTCAAGAGTGACTCAAATTCCTTTCTAAATATAAACTATAATATGTGTAATCACATTGTTTAATGTTCAGGAACTGAATATGTAATGTAGCTGCAAAATTGTTCATTTTAAGCTCCCACAAAATGTAGGAAAAATCAGTAAGTCATCACATTTTGTGGATATAAGGAAAAGCCTTAAAATGTAAGAAAGGCCTCCCCTCTGGTGATATGGTTATATGGAAAAAATCCACTTCAGCTTTGTCTTTAGATAGGAAAGTTCACTTAGTGACTTTACTTCAATGATTTTAAAAGATATTTTGAGGAGTTTTTGACATCTTTATGTTCATTTTTTAGAGAGTTCTCAGCTGTGCAGATCTAAGTTTACATCAGAGGTCAGTTCCAAACCCAGTCATATTTCATGGGTTTTGCAGGCATTTCTGCATTGGAAAGTCAAAACTACATGGTGCATAGGAACCATTAGAAACAAATGTTATATGTTTTCATTCTTTCCCACCTGCCAAGATGTTTCCTTGATGGCTGCAGCCAAGAAAACCATTACAGATGAAGATTAGATTAAAATAAATTGATTTAGAGTCTACAGGATGCTGCCTTTGGGGAGATTTCTGTCTATAAAAAAAGATTTATATATTTTTTTATGTCTGTGTGTGTTTTATACATACACGACATACAGTGCAACAGGATGCAGAAAGATAAATCAAATAGGTCTGGAGCTATGTAGGGAGGTCTGGGTTTAGAAGAGGGGGCTGTAAGAAGGCCTGCATACCTACAATGTATGGAGCTATTTTCCTGTTCACGATGGACTTGTTTTTTGTAGTGTTTTTAATGTGCTTCACTCTACTTCTCCTTTAGTGTATTACCAATTTGGGAAATCCAGGGAAATGAGCATGTGTGTATGGCAGGTTGGTATCTGAATACACAAATGTCAGATTCAAGCATGTAGTTTATACCTATGTGTACAAAACCGGTTTGAAGCCTCTTCAGCAAAGTCTCTGATTCAGGATTTCATGGGTGTCTCCAGTCTCATGCCTTTTTGTTCAGGAGCTTGAGAGTGGTTCAGTGTTTGATGCTAGACCTATGCACTGCTGAATCAGTCATGAGTGCAAATCTGAGTTCAGCCTTGCAGGTCTGAATGAGTGCATTGGAGTGAACCAAAATGCTGTTTAGATGCGTAATCTGGGTTGAGGAATGATTTAACAATACAAAGATTCAAAACCTTGAAAAAATGTTGGAACCAGAAGAGGAAGATCAACAATTAATTTGTATTGAATCAAATCTTAAATCCAATTTACCACCTTACAGAATTGGCTTCAGTTAATAATCCTTTACAGAGCTTTTTATTCAAACTAAAATGTAGAACTGGTCACACTGATGGACTGTTAAAGTAGGAGTTTTCAGTGCAGAAGGATCATTTACTGTAGATAATAATTACCTGTCCTTATCTCATACCATGAATCACTTTGAATTTTGCCAGAACATCTAAACGAATAAAACTATATCTCCTGCAATAAAAATACCATCTGCAAACAGGTATCAAAAAATTAAGAGTCTGATATATGGGATATGAAAGAGAAGTGATAGGTGATAAATACAAAGGCAACATGAGAACAAGACAAATCTCTTGGTACCAATAAAAGGGAGGTGAAAATCAGTATGACACTACGCACTGTTGTTGAAATCTTTGATCAGCTCCTGCCTCTGCTGACATTTCCAAAATCACAGCTTCTGCCACCAGCTACTTTGTAGTCTACCTTTTAAAACTGTAGAGACAGCCTATGGTAAGAGGAGTGGCAAAGATCAGTTAGTCATTTTCTCTGCCACTGACTTTGCTTAAAGATTGTTTGTCATGTAAATATATCCAAGTCATACATACCTCATTTGATAACATCTGCGGAGAAAAATAAAAGAACAGTGATCTCAATTTTTTCTTCCATTTTCTAAGCCATTAATGGGAGAGAGCAGAATGGAATGAGAACCCATGGCATTTTTGTAAACATTTCTGCAAATGAATGCACCTGTTCTCTCCCTCTCTCTCTCCCACTCTGTACTACTTGGTGTTGTCTGGTGGACACAAAGCATGAAAAGGCCTCTTTTGGACCATGCCATTAGGTTAGCCACCTATCTCCAAAAAAAAATTCCTGACAGTTAAGTTACTTTAATAATCTACACATCAAAATACACAGAACTGCAGATTTCAATTGCCCCACTGATACACAGGCATCTTTTAAAACTGATCTTAGGTCTGTCTGTATTTCATCCCATACTTGGATTCTTTGTGACATTATCTACTGATGTGGGCAGCATCCTCCTGGCTGAGTCTGGACATTTGCTTCCTGTGGCCACCAAAAAGCAGTTGGATAGCACCAGCTTGTGCATAGCTCAAAAGAAACAAATTTGAACTAGTGACTTCCTGATGAAAGAGCTCATAACTCTATATCCATGTCTGGATCATGCATCACCTTCCTAAAGGAATTTTTGGTTTATTGATTCAGGTTGAGAAAACACCCTGTAATACTGGCCTCCCGCTTCACATTCACATTTTTTTTTTTTTCATAAAGGAAACAATAGTACATCAGCACTCGCTTTGAGTATCTGTGTACAGCTGAGTCAAACATTCAAACTGTGTGCATCTCAATATTTTGGAGTCTTGCTGATCTCTTTCTCCATAAAGCCTTGTCTAGAAGCCTGTAACTGACTGACCTCCAAATAGCTTGTAAATAAAGAACACTTAGAGGCTAGCTGAGCTACATCTATGTATAAAAAGTTTTTTTCAACCTTTCACTGCACAGTTAGTACAAGAAAGCCATTTCCTGGAGAATGGTGCCTAGAAGCAGCTTGTGCCAGACAGCCAGACTTCATTTGTATTCTGTGGACCTTTAAATGCTATCATTTAGAAAAAAAATAGAGGCCTTTTTTTTTTTTTTTTTTTTTTTTTTCTGAGCTGTCCTGCTTAAATCTTCAATTTTTCTATTCGTATATAAAAATAATAATGCTGAAAGGAAGCAGGTTTTGTCCTGTTCTACATAACCAGATGACCATTACCATTGACTCTTCTCTTGTAAAAAACAGTCAATGGTAAGAAAAATAATAATAAAAAGAAAGCTTTGGCTTTTCTTCTTTTTAAACCACATGTTGAAGCTTTTTTTCTCTCTACATTTTCTATTCATGTGCAAACATTATTTATTTTGTATTAGGCATATCATAAATAAGAAGATGCTGTTTGACTGTAGCATTTCTAAGAGTTTTTCTTCCCAGAATTCAGTCCCCATAAATCAGAAATGAATCTTCTGGAGATTTTGAATGCAGTGTGGATTAAACATGTTTACTATGCAGATTAAGATTCTGTCAAAATCCACAGCTGAGCATTGATAGACTGAAGTTCTGTAACAAGTTAAACTCAGATTGGTGCCATTTAGTCCAAAACTCTCCACAAACAAACCTGACCCACTGTATTTGCTTTTGTTTGTGTTTCTGCTGCCTCTATGCTTTGTGTGTTTGTTCGTCTGTCTTTAACACCTTGTTAGGGAGCTATGACATATATGACAATTTCTAAATGTGAGATGCATTTTGTCATTCTATGTTATATTCTAATCTCATTGAAATGGTAAAAAGAAAAAAAAAAAAAAAAACAGCCAAGAAAATATCTCCCATGGATGACTTTTACAAAATAACAGGAAAGGTACACTGATAATTTTTAAGTATGAGTCTGGAGTATTTCTAAAATTTGCCTCAGGGGAGATTAATTTATACTTTAAGCTGTCATGACTGGTGAATATTTTCTGGTCTCTTGACTGAATTAAGTTTCAAAATATGCTGTGTTTTTTGTTTTTTGTTTTTTTTTCAGGAGTTTTTTTTTTTAAAGATGCCATATTCCTATAGACTTATTCTGTCCACAAGGTTTTCTCTTCAGTTTTGCTGAGTTAAATGGCAAAATGATGGTTTTAATGCTTTTTGCTTTGGATTCTGTTGCAGACGGTCTGTATGGGAACCTGTGTGCTATTGTTACCTACCAAAAGCATAATATATAACTAAATTCCATTTAACGACTCTAGGCATGATCTGTCAGAATGGCAGGGGATGGGGAGCAGTATGCATATCAGCATTATTTAAAGATGTGCAGAGAATTGCTCAAATTCATCTACAGTAAGACAGAAATTTCCTGGCATTCCCTGCAGCCAGCAACAACATGAGTGGTAATACAGAACAGCTGCTGAAATAGCTGTGTTTTGAGGCCCTAATTGGATACTGCAGGACCTTTTGTTACTAGGAATGATGAGAGACTAGGACGTGCATGAAACAAAGTACCCGCATAACTTGCAGATCTCTGTTTTTGTTGGTGGTGCAGTTACTGGGTGACTGGGGGAGTCTTTTTGTTTTTACACCAGGCATGTTTATAAACCAGGTGAGATTTATAAAGTCATTTTCAAAGAAGCAGAATTGCACTATGAAGACTTACAAATTAAGTATCACAGAGAAATCTTTATCCTTTATAGGTCTGTCATCACCCTAATAGCTCATTTTACTATGAGTGGCCAAATACTGATGCCAGCAATTGGTATACGTCATGTGGATTAGTGTAACTCAGGGCGGCACATGGCTTGCAGACTATGCGGAGATGACAACACGGAGGTCTGCCTACAGATAAGGAAATAGGCAGTAGCAGTTGCGCAATGGAGGGGTAATTACTGTCCCATCTTTATCAGGAAAAGTGAAAATTACTTTGCTAGCATACTTTAGTAGTGTGCACAAGTTGGATATACCCGGTACCAAACTTACTGTGCTGTAGACTTGTAGCTCTGTGTTTTCCTGTGTTCATTTATCCATTTTGGAATTGTCTGCTCTATACCGATATCTTTCATCAGTTGCTAGCTCTGTCCATAAGGGCTTACTTCAGTTTTGGCTGTGGTATGTTAACATCTGTTCCTTTTATTTGGCTATACTGAAGAAAGAGAAAAAGGAGAATTAAAAAAAAAAAAAAAAAAAAAGCCACTTTGAAAGATCCGTTCTTGAGAACAATTTCACTTTGTTATGCAGCTACATTTATGAGTTTTGAATACTTTCCTAGTTGTGTAAGACTTTTGTTCTGTACAAAATAAAATACTCAAGGAGCTGATTCTGGAGGAAGATACAGGGAGATATGAAATTATTTCTTGGTGATGTCTCTGGCAATTCAATCATAAAGGTTACCTTCTACTGAGTAGTTTTGGTGAGAGTATAGGTCCTGCATTGGGAGTACATCTCCTTTGCTCATTCTCTAATATAAGTTATGAGTAAATCCCATGTGAAAATGCATGAAAGTGTGTGGGATTTTTTCACTATAAAGCATTTTTAAAATAGTAAGAAACTGTTGCCATGTAGTAAAACTTCTAGTAAAACTTTGAGAATTTGGAAGCAAACACCTGGCAATTTTTTGTTTGTTTCTTTGCTTTTTTTCTTTCTTTTCTTTCTTTTCTTTCTTTTCTTTCTTTTTCTTTCTTTTTGATCTAGAGCTTAAATAGATCACCAGACAACACAGCTGATCCATTTTCAGTGGGCTACAAGGTGCCTACAGGAGCTGAGGAGTTCTGGAGTCAGAAATACTGCTGTGCAGTTCTGAAATCCATGAAGCAGGAGGTGTGTAGTCCCTAGGGAGCAAGAAGAAAGTGTGGAGCTTTTCAGGTATTAGGTGCTACGTGCAATTTTAACAGTTATTTTTTTATTTGCAATAATAGCAGAAAAGTGAAGACTTTCAAAAAGCATGGTTGTCTGTAGTTCCAGGGCTTTCTGTCAAGTGTTATGTTTTAACTCATTCTTCTGTGAGGATAGGCATGGTTACTTTTGCTGAAAGTGAGATAGGTGGTACCACACAAGGGAGGAGAATGCAGAAGGAGATACAGAAATGCTGGCCTGACCATTTCATTTTCTTCTGAAGAGCTCAGGTCTGCAATTGAGTTGCTCTAACTGGTATTAAACTTGCAGCTGCACGTTGTTTTTGTTGGCTGAAGGAGGCCACCACTGAGGGTCATGATCTCAGTTCTAAGGAGCTGTTTTTCTTTTGGGGATAGGTAGGCCTTCAGGAACTGCAAATTAGTTCAACAGGTGACCTGAGACTTGACCAGAGAGCTTTACTGAAAAAAAAAAAAAATAAAAAAAAAATTGTTTTGAGCAAAGTCTGTGTACTACAGTGTGAATGGCACATAAAGCTATGAAGGTTTGCAGGCTCTACAAAGCCCTAAGGTAAATTTAGGATGTGAGGAATAGAGCTTTCCTGGAAAAGTCTGTTGATACTTTGTGCTTTTCTGAATCAAAGTAACACACTGATCCATTTGCAAGGAGTAAACAAATAGGGAAGACCATCAGCTTTGCACATCAGGTGCTTTGAGTGCAAGTGACAGCAGAATGAAGTCTGCAATTCCTTTCTCTTGCCTGAGTGAAAATATAGGAAATGAGAACATACGTGGAGTTCAAATGTCTTCCCTCAACTATTTTACTGTTCCACAGTTCTGAAGAGGCTCGGCTCCATTTTGTATTTTTGTCTGAAGATTTTTTCTATTCAGCTAGATTCAATATTCTTTCTCCTATTCAATTAGATAGCAAAACTTCCACTAGATTCAGTAGGAGTTTCATCAGACTATTCTATTTATTCTTATTATTAAGAGAACGATAAAGCAGAAACAACAAATGCATGGTTATTTTTAAAGCATATGCTGAATACACGTTTATTTATCAGATTGTTTGTATTTGGTTACCAGTTTAGATTTTAAAATATAATAATCAAATCAATTTAGAAAGTGATGCTAGAATCAGGAAACCTCAAGTCTGCCTGGAGAACTGGGAGTGGAAGGGTTGGGTGCATTTTTCTGGCAAGTATATCTTGAGGCAAAGAATAACAATTGAAAAGAATAATAATCTTCCCCTAAAAGATCAGTTTCTTTCATGCACTATCTCAAATACCATTTCTGTGAATCAGGCCATGCAATAAAAATCAACGTTAAATATACTTAAGCTTTAAAAACACACCAGTAGGAGGAATACATGTATTTCTGGATTGATTTCCATTTTCATCGGGTTTATAGCTCTTTAGAATAATTTTATTAGAGCAAATGCACTTATATAAAAACAAATTTTGCTTTTGAATGATAGATTTGCACAAGTTTACATTTTTTGTCTTGATTCTCAAATACTAGGATAAAATATTTTTCAGCTCAGATTTTTTGAAAATTTCTTAGATTCATAAGGATTTAAAAAAAAAAAAGTTTTTTTTTTTTTTTCTTTTAACAAAATTACAACATAACATAGGACTGCAAAACAACTGAGTATTTTCAGACTGCAGCAAAATATTGTGTTTGAGAGGATTTCATAAGGAGTAAAAATTACTGGAAAATGGTTAAAATCTCTGATACCATTTCCTGCTCTCTGACTTTCATGATGGGGGATTGGACCCTAAAGTGAAATATTTTCAGAATGATTCTACTTGGTTTTGCTAATTTTTGCTTGTTGCTTTGATTTATGCTGTTTTGAGACATTGTATACATACTTCAAACAAAATGAAAACTTTCTATTTAACTTGAAATTTTTCGTAGAACAAGTTCTCAGCGTTCCTGAGGAGCACTTCATTCGTCCTGCGGTGGCCTTTGAAGCTTGGAGAAATAAAACTGCTGCTGGCATGAAATGCTTGCTTTCTTCCTCAGGAAGCCCCATCAGGGGAATTGCCAGCATATCTAAGGAACTAAAGGTCATTTGAAAAATGATTAGGAGTCCTTATTTTTCCTACCTAAGCCAGAATTTAAAAACTGATACTGAAGATTACTGTGTTATTTTGATGATTGTTTCACTATGTTTAGCTAGGTAGCTTATCTGTGCAGTGATCATGCTCTAAAATACAATTGCAAAAAACTGTGTGGGTTTACTTTATAGTATTTTCAGTTTAAGTAGTACTTAATGGTGCAAAGTGTGCTTCCAGAGGTTGTGCAAGGAGAACAATCACATTTGTAAAAATGTGTTAAAAAAAAAAAAAAAAAAGTAGTTTTCCAGTGGAAATTTAGGTTGCCTGTTTAAATTAGAATGGCAATGATTTAAAATGGATTGGCTAAAACCTGTTTGAAGGTCAAATTTGACTAGGAATTACAGAGGGAAGAATATGTTGTTTTTACTTGTGGCATCTTCAATAAATTTTCAAAGGGATTTCTAAGCATCCTTTAGCCTGTATGTAGTAAAATAACTTGAAAGAAGAGTGACAAAACCTGCTCTACTGGTGATGATAAGGACAATGTTCCAATAAAGCCTTTGGCTTAGGAATTCCCAAAGTACTGAATTCCAGAAACAGAGGCCTATATTTATTATGTATTCTGTTTTTTAAGCATTTTCACTAGGTGTGTTGTTGACAAGTGTTAAAGATGGTCTAGTGAGCAGTAGTATTCTGAGATGGGTGGTCTGATCCACTGTACAGGTATCCTACGGCCATGTTTAGAAGAGATAAAATCCTCAACAAAATCCAGAAAGATCAAGTCATATAAATCACGTTATTTGGTTTAGCACATCTCTAGAAAGCCAGGGCTGCATATCTTACAACAGCACTACTGGAAATCTCCGAAATAGAATATTCTCAAAAATGCATACTGCATATTTAGAGAAATAAATCTCCAAGGTACTGAAGTTTTCTTTGGTTTATTCTCTTCTGCAAAAGCTATCCAATTTTGTTTTTCACAAGGTTTGCCTCTTAGCTGTTGTATGAGACCCATGCTGGGGTTTGTGGACGGAAAGCCTCTTTCTTCAGTTGCCAGGAGAGTGGTGTGTTTGCACAGAGGGGGATAAAACATTTGAAAAGAGCAAGGGTTTTGGTGGAATAGGATTCGAATTAGATAAGATAGATGATCTAATAAAATCTGAGAGAGAGCAGTAGAAATGAAGATGTAGAAGTAATTTGTAAAGACTTGCTTATTCTACTTGTTCTATGATTAGAAGTTTTTTTTTTGTTTGTTTTGTTTTATTATTATGATTTTTTTGTGGTAAAAATTGATTCAGTTCAAATAGATTTTATGTCCGCAGAACAGAGAGTTTCCCAACCTATTCTTGGATAATGGCAGCATACATGATGTTAATTGTGGAACACTGAAAATTCAAAGTACGTAGTCTTTGAATTCACACTTTGAAAAAGCATCCAAATCAAGTGAATTTGCCTTTACTCTTTTCTTAGAGCACTTTTTGTTTTAATAAGTCCCTGAAAATGGAACAAAAAATAAAACATTAAAAAGCCAGAGAGGTGGAGGTTCACGTAAAAATTCCTGTTGGTGCATGTGAAAGTTCTGGTGGGGATGTTTGGTAGATCTTGTTACCTTTGTTGAGATTAAAACAAACAAATATATCAACTGCAGAGCTCCCTAGAAACTGTTCAGAATACTGAGCAGCAAACAAGAACATAGAAACAGATTGCTATTCCCTTTGTCTTGATGAAAATTATCATTTAGTGATGCTTTTTATTATGTTACGTGTTTTAGCAATGCATATTAGGTGTTCTAGCAATTCTAGGTAGAATTCTAGGTAGAAACCTCTTCTAGGGAAATGTTCATTTTCTGCACTCTCACTGTGCTCTTAGTCTCCCTATTCATGCATCCTGAAATAGAACTGCTTCAGGATTTTCTGAAAAACAGAGATTTGCTAGTGAGGTGGAACAATTATTAAATTGCACTACAAGAGCAGCTTCCCATGCCAAAGCCCTGTGATGTGTTTTCAGGTGACAAGAGATGACAGGATAACCCTGTGAATCTCTGCAGCTCCCAGAGGAGAAGGCTTATGTGTTCACAGAATCACAGGATGGCTGTGATTGGAAGAGACCTCTAGTGGTCATCTTGTCCATCCAGCTCCCGTGCAGGAGCAGGCCCACCCCAGAAGTAGGGCCACTTGTATCCAAGGCTGAGGACCCCACTGCCTCTCTGCCAGGACTCAGTCACATAGTGGAAAAATTGTTTCCTGATGTTCAGACAGCACCTCCTGTGTGTCATTTTGTGCCCATTCCCTCTTGTCCTGTCACTGGGCACTGACGGAAAGAGCCAGGCTTCATCTTGTTTCCAGCCTTCCTTCAGGTGTTCCAATAGAACACCTGAACTAGAACTGAAACATTTTCTTACAAAAAAGAAAACTCTACATGCTACTTTCTCCAGTAAAATTTTCCTAAGAGTTCTATATCCGACCAGAAAAATCAAAACATTTATTTTGCTCAGCTTCAGTCATGGCTTTTCAGACACGTAGGATATGGTGAGAAGCCTCTCTTCTGCTTATTGTGAACTACACCTTGAGTTAAAGCCAGTGTTGTAATTCACTTACCTGGAAGTATCATCGTTTCCTTGAGAAAACCTGTACTGATTTGCTGCTGTGTTTCCTCCATGTTCCTCACTTCAGGGAATACATTTTGACTAGACATGATGAAGAGAAGTGACAGACAAAACCTCTAGGAACTAACTCAAAGCAGCTTTGCTCCTTTATTTCCTTCATCTGTTGTGCAAAACATAATTTGCACATTTTCCACTCCCTGCATTTTCTGTCTTCAAACCTGAAGGGGGAGAAGTAATCTCCATGATATCCAGAGAAACAGGTTGTGCAGTGATTTCCATTACAGGGAAATGACCAGATGTGCTGGTGGGAGCTAACAGGGCGTACAGTCTGATAGTAGTTGCCATCCGTCATGTTCTTGCCCAAGTTGTTAGCCTTCTCAGAGTGCACAGGGCCTGGACTACGTAGCTGTAAGACATGATGGTTTGTTTCTTAGTTCAAGATTCATGTGCTACTTGTTCCTAAAGAATCAGTGCTGACTTGACAGAAGTCAGTGATATCTGCTCAGTTACATGTGCATTTCTAACAGTGGCACAGATGTCATTCACTCAAACACTAGCCTAATTTGCATTCTCAGAGCGCAGTCCAAGGACTAAATGAAAGTGTGAGCCTGAACTCCTCCCTTTCTACAAGAAATCATTATTCCCAGCCAAGGTTAGACCTACAGCTGAGACACAAAAGTAAGATCACTCTGGTACTAATGCACTGAGAAGATGTCTAATTATAGGGTAGTTGATGCAGATCATATCTCATTGTTAATTCAAATCAACTATATTTCTTTGATGCAGGTAATTATCAGAAATTCCTTTTGCTTTACCTTCTACATCACTTCTTGTGCTAAGTCACAGAAAGAAGCTGGCAGGAAGAATGCAGTGGAAACCCCTCAGAGTCTGCCAAATTTTGGGTTAGGTTATGTTAAAGAGAAATTTTATGGCATGAAAAATGAAGTGAGAATTTATTGTGGTAAGAGAAGAGAAGATAGGAATGATACCTATTTGTCACCACAGTACCTTAGAAATAAATCTTAAAAATCCACATCCATTGACCTGAGAATCTGTGGATGTTGACTCTCAGAAAGAGGATTTGCCAAAACCTCAGCTGAAGTTGCACTTATTTACATCAGTCAACCATCTGCTCTTGTGTTTCAGGAACCGAATTTTGATTTTCAAGGATCTGGAATTCAACCAGTTTTTGCATTACTTCAATTTTAATACTGAAGGAACTAAAATAATCCTTTTTTCTCTCTGCAAGGTCTTCTTTCAGTTTCCTCACCCACCTCCCCTTCCTCTCCCTTTTAATTCCACCAGCTCCTTTTCTGGTCTGTGGGGTTGCTTTTTCCTCCCTCCAGTTCAGCTAGAAGGCTGGTGGCTGGGGACACGCCATGCAATTACTATGCAAATAGGCACACAGCATGCAGCACCCCCTTAGAAGTGATGGAGAATCAAGCCCTACGGATTTGGTAGCAACTTGGCAGTCAGCATTACACCATCTCACTGTCTTGTTTCTGATGTTAGGCTTGTTTAGATGTGGTGAATGCTGCTGAATGGTATCAGCTGCATGTGAGAGAGAGTAACTGCTCCTCTTGCACTGCATTATCTAAAGCTGCATGTGGGCATTTGGAGTGCAGCCTGGCTCACTCTGAAGAAGAAAAAATAATTGAAGAATACTCAGGTGCAGTCCACTTCACTCAGCTGTGTTCAGAAGTCTGAAGGTACCTCCAAGCTAATGAAACTGATTTACATATGTGTGTGTGTGAACTTTATTTTACAGAATAGAAAGTTTCATAGTTCTAGATTCTGCTGTGTATAGAAGTATCCCACTCACTCAAGACTCACTGCAAGCTCAATGAACTGAGCAACAGAGAAAGGTGACAGAAACTACTTTCTTAGAGGTTTGAGCAAGAAGCTTTAATGTAAGAAATCATCACTGTTCTTTTGTTCTTTTTTCACAAAAGAACAGTGATGATTTTGAGTGTTCTTCCCTTTCCACTGACATGAAATTAAGGCCTTTGGAAGGTAAAAGCAAAGCTGGGAGAAATGAATTTCAAGGCACTGAGGGGTACACAGTTCAAGATATAAAATCTGGGAAATGAAGGGTTTTGTCATCGTTTTTATTTTTTTCAGGCCACTTCCCACATCCCCAGTGAGTGGCATAGGCTCAGGTGAGACATCATTCTCCCATAGCTTGATCAAAAGTTCCCTCCTGACTCCAAGAAACCAACTGTAAGTCTGTAAGGAAAAAATGCAGATAGATTCTCATTACTACAGAACAAACTTAAGTTAGTGGAATATAGAATGGAACTGGAAACCACTGAGAACTTGGATTTCTAGACCAACTTGGTTGACTTTGAGTTTAATATGAATAGACAAACTCAAATTCTCCAGGAAAAGAAAAAAAAAATCAGTCATGGAACTTGTTCCTCTTTCTATATTAAACCGTCAGTTAACCAAGAAATGCCCAGAAGAATGGAAATAGTAACAGAAGTTTCCCAAGTTGTGGAAACCTTTCATCGTCTTTGGCTTAAAATTTTAGAGTAAATTCTGTTAAGTTTTTAATTTCTCCAAATACACATGCTTAACCTAATTATACATTATTTTGTTTTTGAAGACTATTTTCGTTGATGTAACTGGAGTGTTTTTAACTGCTTGTGATCTAATTATATGGCATTAATTACAAATTGTTCTACTTAGAGCTAAATGTTCCATCCTTAAATCATACCTTTCACCTGCTTTTCCTGACTAAGTATGATCTCAAATTACCCATTTTCTTTTTTTGCCTGCATGCTGTTATTTAGAGATACAATGGTTGCTTGCTTGCTGCTTTCATTTTAAATCCAAATCCTTACCGAGAATGATTTTATTTGTAATGCAGCAGCAGGGACACCTGCTCTTGATATGTGAGAATGCTCTGATGACATAACCAGCTACCAATAATAGAAACTGCACTCTGGGCCTTCATTGTAAGCCATGTGATGCTTCCACCGCACTGCCAAGTCAAACATGGTAATTCCACGCATGGAGAAATTACTGTTCTCCAGAGAGGGAGCAAGAGAGCAAGTCAGAAGGATTTCTGGTTTGGAGTGCTGAGTGACTTGTGAATATCCTGATGTAACACATTCAGCTCTAGTGTGAGGTGTTTTCTTTGTATTGATGCTCTGCTTCTAGATTAATGGGAAGAGTTTTAATGTGTTCTTTGATTAAAACAATGTGACATGTTCTGAAAGGACTAGAATTGAAAAAATTAAGGGAAAGCATTTACTAAAGAAGTAGTTTCAACCTGTTACTGACATACTTTGTTTGGGCATTACTTTGTTTTAATCCAATTCTTATGCCCTGTCTAGTGAGACTTGTCTTACACAGGTCCCACCACTGCAATTAATATCCCTCTGAATACTTATGTGCCAAACTGACCCCTGCAGGGCCCACAGTCATTTCACAGCCTGCACTGTGAGCAAACAGGTGTGCAGAGTATTACATTTCTCTAGGGAACGATGCTTTGCTGTCCTGGAATCTGCATTCAGGCACCCTCATGTACTGGTTTGTTATCTCCTGCTAACCTTATGCTGTCAGTGTCTGTGTCACCCCTCTACATCTATGCCCTGTTTGGAGATAGTCCATGGTAAAGCTGTGAAACAGATCTTTAATTTTTCCTTTTTTGCTTTGATGTTTTTTGTTTGTTTGTTTGTTTGTTGTTGTTGTTGTTGTTGTTGTTGTTTCCATTAGGACCAGTGTGATATTTGGAGATCTTCATTAAGATCAAACATACAGTTTCTCTCCTTGAATAGCAACTGTGAAAATAACTTTCTTCCAAGCTGCCATCATGGCTTGTCACAAATGGGTTGTCTGAGTTATATTTGGTTTACAAGGGGCGTAAATCACAATAGAATTTGTCCTGATGTCTGGCATATCAGTGCTCTGGCAGATCTGTTCTTTTCATAAAAAGATCAGAGTTACTATGTCATTTTCTGCAAGAATGATTTTCTCACCTAGATGTTATAGTTTCACAACTAACTGCATTTCCAGTTTTTTTGGAAGCTGTACAACATCCTGCACACTCCTGATTTACATACCAGGTGTCAGATATGGAAAGTTTCTGCACTCCACAGCAGGGAAAATGAGAGAAAGGAGTTTACAAATGTATCAAGATGGAAGGAGGCTGAGAAGATGATTCTTTGAAAAGATCCCCAAGTTCTTTTTCTCACTTCTGCTGTTTGAAAATTTGCTCATTTATAGTAATCTGTTATTCAGAATTGCTCAGCAATGTTCCAAGTGAGTAAAAGCCTCCGGCCTGTACCTAAAGGACAGTCGCCCCATGTCATTGCTGGTTGTTGTTCCTAGCACTGTGTTTCCATGGCAATCTGCTTGGGCGCGGACTGGCCAAGTGTGCCGAACAAAGAGCAGGGACGCTCTGATCAATTCACTATGCTTTCCACACACTGTGGTGAATTTAAAACATTTTTCCCTCTGTAAAGAAGAAAGCTGACAGGCTTACATAAGTTTTAGGGGGGTTGTGCAGAAGTCAGCTGCTGGCCCAAAAAATAAGTTTACTTTCCTCAAGGAATGAATGCTGGTGTACACTTCAAGCTCGTGCCCATTGCCGTCAGTTTCAGACAACTAGATATTGTTCACACAGAGATAAATATATGAAGGGCAAGGAAACAAGAAATCAAAAATAACTTGGACTCACCAGATTGTTCTTGTTCAGTTTTGCCACTGTTCATCTAGCTGTAAACATTGTCATTCTCTAAAGTACACCTTCACTGAGGCAAACAACGTAACTCTGAGAAACATTAAAAAGCAGTAAAAAGGAATTTAGGAGGTTCTCATGATCTTTTTTGTTAGCAAAGAAAACTGCTGATCAAGAGGTTTAATGTTTCTGTTTTATATCTGCCAGTGGATTTCACGTTGTACCTTTCTGTTTTCTCTTCATCATCTCTTGCTATATGTGAAGCTTTATTCTGTGCTTAGCAATTCACCTTTTTTTCAAGCCAGTGTCTTTCTAAACCCAGTAACAACAAGAAATGAAGCTAACATCTTAACAGCTACAGTTCAATTCCACCTTTCATTGCAGCTCATAGCACAAGGATAGCTGTCGTGGGATGCCATTCTGCCAAGCTACCGCAGGAAGTTTTAGGAAATCCAAACAAAACATTATAATGACATCAAGGGACAAACGGCATCCTTGTGCCATGCATCATTCCACAGAGTAACTTTGTACTTAGCCACTTAGTAAAATGTCATGTAGTAAAACACTTGAAGAAACTGAAAGATTTGAAGCCATTTATTAATCCATATATTAGTTTCAGGTGCTTACAACATGGAACAGTGTTAATTATGAAAAACAATAATTGTTCTTAGGGTATTTCATCTGATTTGAAAATGTCCAGAGTACACATACTTCTGATAGCAATGAACGGTAACTGTGAATCCTCAGACCCATCAGCATTAGGAAATAACCAGATTTGTTTCTGTACATCTTGGGATTTTTGCTTTTGAACAAGTGGCATAAAGGACCCTCTCACCACAGCTAGTAAGCACAGCTCCAGCAACCTGCATATGCTGTGTTTGAATTTGCTCTAAAAGAGGGAGGATGGGTGATTAATTTGCTATTCCTGTTAGTGAATTTACAAAAATGTAAGTAAAATACAGTGTTACATGTTGTAGACTATTGAGGCTAAGTTCCAGCTTTTAAGTGCTTTCAGCACTAGTGGTGTAGCTATAGTAGCTTTTTGTTCTCTGAGATGTCATCTATAAAGTATCATTGCAAAATTGTATGAAATTTAGTTGGCTGAAATAAGTAGGTGTAAATAGGATCAGGCTTTAATTACAGCCAATGCCTCACATGGTTTCTTTTAATGTGAAAGAAAAATATTTTTACAAGAACCCAGCTATAATAATAGTTTCTACAAGGATCCAACACAAGTTATTTTGTGCTGTCTTTGATACAAGGGAGTGGAATATTGAAGGATGGCAGCTAGCTGGGTAAACTACACAAGAAGTATGCAAAAACATGCTAAGGTCAGAACAGAAGTCACTAGGAAGTAGGAGTGCACCAAAGGAAGAAAGAGATATCGTTGAGACATGGGTCAAAGGGCTCTGAAGAGAAATTAATTTTGTAAATGAAAACTTCGGCATCACACAGAAAGCCTGTTCCTGATGGTCACAATACTGCATTGCAATATTAGTTAACTGTTGCTAGTTTTTTTGTGAGCAGGTAGGTCTTTATTACTAGAGTATTCCATGGCACAGAACTGTCATGTTTTTGCTAATAGTTTTGATTGAGTTGGATAGTTAGCTTCTTGTTTGCTACTTTATCATAACTTCACAAAAAATTCTTTGATCTTCTACCCTGGACATAAATAACAGGTCACCAAATTTTGGAGTTCTTTTATATTATTTTGTATTGCTTTTTCATTTCATTGAGGCTCAATTACACCTTGCTATGAAATATAGAGAGCTTTATCAGCTTTCTGTATGTGTGAGGTTTTTTTGTAAGTTATCTGTTCCAGTTTGAAATTAGCAATAGGTTTCAAAGTGAAAAGTCATACCAGAGATATAAATTAACATTTTGTTAGTGTAATAAAATAAAGAAGCTGTAATGGCAGTTATTTTGATATTGTAAAAACTATCTGAACTAGGATTGGGTTGAAACATGCAGCAGGTTTCTGGAGTGGTACATCTGGAATGATTTCCTTAAAGTCAGAGTTGAACAGACCAGTGCAGAATGTCCTGGGCATGGAAGCATATTCCAGCTCCTTAATGCTAGAATAGCCCTTCTTAGCCCATCTCAGCACCACCCCCCTGATCTCTCATGCCTTGAGCTGTACCAAAAAGAAAGGGGCAGGCCAGGTTTTTCCCAGTGGTTGAAAAAGCTTCAACTGCCCAAACAGCCCTTTAAGGCTCACGGCCCTCATAATGCTGCCCATAGGTTCAGCTATTTATGATGAGGTTTGCTCAGCTTCTGGTCAAGGTGGGAAACAATATTTGAAGCTCCTTTACTAGACTTTTGATGGTGCCAGCTTACCTCGAGAAATTAGCATTATGGATAGTGATGATGCCTTTCTATTTGTTTGTTATGTTCGGAAGCTGCATTTGACAAGATCTGTGGACTCATTCCATTTGTAACAAAATAAGTTCATATCCCAATTACCCAGCACACTGCTTGTTTTTATTTAACTACATCATTTTCCGTTGTGCTGCAGGGTATGTTTTGCAAATTATGTCACTTCCAGTTACTCTCTTGAGTCTGACTGATGTTAAAGCACTGACCTGAGATGCAAAGTCAAATACTAAAAAGCAAAATAACATTTAGTTCATCACTGCTAGACTCAAAAAAGATATCTGCAACTGTTCCATTAGTCCTGAGCCCAGAGGGTTTCAGTGAGATGTAGGATTATGCTGAATATTAGGTAGAACTACAAAAAGCTTAATGGGTAGTTTTCCTGTTTGGTTGATTTTGTCACAGCTCAGCTAGAATTCTTTTGAAAACTTGTATCTTTACTTTGTAAGTGCCTAATGTCATTAAGTACTTTGCAGAGGAGTATAAAGAGAACTGGATTTTTTTTCCTTTTATTTATTTATTTATTTATTTATTTTTTCCTTCCCCTGGAGGTATACGTTTTTTTGCAGACTGTAGGGAAGATGAAATATGTGAGTAACTACAGCAAAGCGTGCACCTAGTGATGTGTAAGGGCTTCAGATGTGCTTGTTGCTTGACTGGTAATGCAAGAAGAGAGATGCATCTTGTTGCTTTACCCCTTTCCTTTACTGGAAAACAACAAAACACTACTGAGTTTAATTTTATACCTAGGTTATAGTGAGTTGAAAGTATCCTGACTGATGACTACACTGACAGTTACTAGAAATATCAAGAAAACTCTAAGCAGACTTTGCTGCTACAGAGATCAGAAAGCAAATTTCACTTAATGTGTAAAAGTCTCAAGTGTTTGATGTATTATGAGCTGTTTGGCCACTGCAGGAAACAAGCTTCTGGATTTGACAGACAAAAGAAAGGACAGTGAGACAGTCACTGTATTTGTACAGTGTAATGGGTTGTTTTGTAAGAAGAAGAGCTCATTTGTTTACTGGAGAACACCATAGATTAGGAACTCCACAGATTGCTGACTCTCATTGAATTCTCAAAGCAGCACATGCAAGGTAAAGAGCTAAGTAGCACGGATCCCCATGAATCCCTTATAACTTTTCAAACCAGAAGTTGAGAGAATGACCAAATGTGACTGAAAAATCACTTATAGAGAGATATGATTTTCAATGAACAATTTTGTCAAATCATAGTGGGATAGGAGCAGCATAAAGCTTGAAGATGCCATGAGGCATGGCATGACTGGATAAGCTCCCATGGCAGAGACTAGAGATGAAGAAGCTGTATGTTTTCAATTTGGAGGGTAAGGGCTATGTGGTTTACAAGGGGAAGGAGAGATCAAAGAAGAGTATGTCAGGTGGCCCCAGAGGGACTTCTAAATTATAGCAGGGACTGGAGTAATTTGTGAGATGCTTTTAATTTCCTGTGCTACTATTAGAAGAGAGTTTTAGAATTTTGCATGCCAAAATTGCTGGAGAAGTAGCTAATAGTTATTTCACAGAAAAGAGAAACTGTATGAGTATAATTTTTGGAGGATTTCTTTGAGCTGATGCATGGAACTACTTTGGTTGAGCTTTGTGAAGATATATTTCATGTGTACATGCAAAGTGCTTCAGGATTCTTCAGGATGAAAAGCTACCTATATAAATGCAAGATATTAACAAATGTGCTTCATGCATTTAATTTCTGAAACTACATATGATTCCCGACAAATTAGTTTGTTACTGTTCTTCATGCATTTATTTTGGATTTCTCCTACAGACTTAAGAATAAAGCAGTAGGATTTTATATGTTTTATTGAAGGGTAGATGAAAATGAAATCTATTTTCATCAACTTCTAAATACATATTTAGAATTTTTTAAGTGTGTGTATATATCTAAAAATATGAAGCTATCATAAACTATATAAAGACTGCACTTGCTTTAAACTATTATAAACATTTGTCTTTAACAACAATAATTAGAGTAGCATATATATTCTGTTGAAGTTTTATTACAGTCAGTTTGTTGAAGTATTAAACTAACTGTTGATGGAGATACCACCTTCTCTGTTTGTGTGAAAGTTTTCATTTTCTGTTTTGTATTTTTTGTTTGTTTGTTTTTGTTTTGTTTTGTTGATTCAGAATTAGTTCATTGAAAACTTAAAAACCACTTGGGAGAACATTGAAAAACAGTAGGATTTTTCGCTCTTCCAGTTTATGTTTAGGAACGAGATGTGAGAAGATCAGATGCACTGTTTCTCAAGTTATGGAAGAATGGAAACGATACGTTTAAATCAATTAATGTGTAAAAATATTTATTTTATCAACCAATTCAATGCCAATGCAATTTAGCACTTCATTTTTCTTAAGAAACAGACATATTTAAGATGATTTTATGTAGCAAAATTTCAAAATTCTTCTCTTATTTTAAGCAGTTTCCTGTTACCATGCTATTATGATTGATATGTATCAACTTTTTAAAAATTATCTAGTATCAATGTGTGAGCTTCATATGTATTTTCTAACATAATAAAACAAATAATATTGTTTAAAAGTATTTTCCAGCATAATAATACCAAAAATAAAACTAAATAAACATAAAGTAGTCATATATAACTGCTAAAATAAATACATGCGTAGGAAAGCTTCAATGCAGCAAAAAGAAATACTAAATTTTATCACCCAAAAAGTAGTGAACTTTCTTTGGACGAATGACCGAAACGTACAAATAGAAGTCAAATTATAATTGGTTATTTCAATTAAGGGTTTTCCTGTGAATTTAATTACAGTTAAAAGCAGTGAATTATGTTGCTTCCATTTCAGACACTGCTGTAAATATAAGTCTAGGGATGATCTGGTTTCACATAGGAAAATTGTCAACATTGTTTACCTGACATTAGAGAAAATAGGTAGGGGAAAGCACTTAAGCTTGTCAGATTTCAGTAGAAAATATTGTGGTAGAGCAACAGATACAGAATTATTGACGTGAATTTACCTTTAAAATTTTCATTTTGAAAACAAGATCATTATGAAATCATCTGTGGTCTTGGAAATGTACAGCTTGTACTGTTTATGTAAATACCCAGCTGGAAAAAAAGTCAGCTCTCTAGGCATACCTTCAAGAACGTACAATCTATTGCTCTGAAGAGAAGAGCTGCTAGGAGAATCGATGCAAATATAGTTCCTTTTCTCAGTAGAAAGCTCCTGACCAGGGTTCAGCCTAAGTTCAAAGATTTCGTTGCGTTGAAATACAATATGGTTACACTATGCTACGCTTCGAGGTTATGGATTCATCACCTTAGGCAGAAGATGCATAACTACTTGTCTGACACACGTTTGGCCATGGTGGCTTGGCTTTATCTGGCTTTCATGAGTGTTGTGTTTCCTCATTCAGGACTGAGCCTAAGCAGTCTTGTTTATGCATCTCTACCTTTTTATTTCACTTCTGTGTCTTTTTTTGGAAATGGGTAAGGCATTAAATCCATATAAAGAGAAATGTTTTTTAGCTGTATATGAAAATGTACACAGATTAGAATACTAGATCTTAAATTATTCTGATCCAGACGTTCTTTTTGATATCATAAGTCCATCAGCATGTTGCTGTGTGCACTACATCTTGTTTCCTTAGCTTAAATGCTCAAACGACCATTCCTTAGGCAACTGAAATAAATATTCAGAAAGGTGATGTGGAAATTCATGCACCTTTGCATCACCTTTCTAAATGACTATTTTTCTATACACCTCAGTCATTGAAGGGCTCATAAAAATTGGCCTGAAAATGTGAGCAGGAGGCTTCATTCATGCTGGGAAAATGTTTCACGTTTCTGGAAATCGATGTATAATTTTAATGTTTGATATGACATTGTGTGATTGGACTACATACTCTTCTGGATAGTGTATTTGACTGCATAATTACTTATGAGGCAACAATACGCATCTGATTGCCATTACAAACAAAGAGTAAGCAGCAAACATAATGCTCTCATGTTCCAAGGGAGCCCTGGGTGAAGAAATGTTTAATCCTTTAATGTTGGAAGTGTTAATAACCAGATAAGAAAATCTCCCTAGAGGTAGTGTAAATGCTTCCTCAAGGCAAAAATCCTTGAATGAAGGGGGGAAGCTCTTGGTGGACTGTTGGTCTGAAAATGTGCAAGGTCTGTTGTAGTCCAAATGGTGTGCTTTTTCCAAATTCAGAGCTTTGTGCAGTTTGGTGGCAAAGCCTTGTCCAAGGCTCTGTGCACAGAAGTGCTGGTGAGCCAGCTGGGCTGGATTGCCTGCTCCTTGCAGCTGCTTTCACCATTTTCACTGCAGTGTTGAGACACTAAAAAATATAAAGTATTAAATTAAAAGAGTGCAAATAAATTTGGATCTAAAACCAGCAAACTTAAATAAGTCAGCTTTTCAACATTAATTATTTTGTAAGTAGTTTGTTGTTAATAATAAAAAAAAAAAGGAGGAAAAAAAACAACAACAAACAAACAAAAACAAACAAAATACTTGACCATGACAGCTATTACGCTGAATTGAAAATGATAACAGAGTTAGGTTGGAGTGAAAATGATTGTTAGACGTAAATGGTGCCCAGTATGACTTTTTTCATCAGAGGCAGTTTTCATACAAGTTTCATGAAGAATTTTCTGAGCAAAGTAATTGGTGTTTAAACATTTCAGTATAAAGGGTTCCTCTCAAGATTTTGGTAAGTAAGAGGTATAAATGTATCATTTAAGAAAGTTAAAATTATTATTTAATTAATTTTTAATTTAATAATTTTCCATCAGAAATTAATAGCAGTCACAATTAGGGGAAAAGTAGCCCTATCTAGAAACAACCTCTGTTTTGAAATGTAGGATCCCAATGCAATCAAGTTAGTGATGTAACAGAATTTTAAGTAGAAATGGAAGGAAGCATTGTAGTACATGTTGGCATTACATACCGCCCAAATGAAAGGAGTGTTTATTCAACAAAAACAACTGCAACAACAGTAATTATTAATAATTGCCTTGCATTTTAGAGCAGGACTAATGGATTGTAATGGAGTGATTAAAAGGTATCTGTGAGACTGTTCAGAAGAGGCAGGGGAGACCCTGGATTTGAGCATTTTGCCAATTCTGCATTTTGGATAGTTGTGTCAAGATATGACTGAAACTCCAAGAAATCCTTTGGAGCTGTGGTAGTTGTGGTATTTGAAGTTTTCTTCTATGTTTGTACTAGCACAAGATAATTAATGTGAAAATGTAATTGTGTGTATGTTTGTAAAATCAAAATTACAGTTTAGTCTAAGCAAAGTGATGGCATTTTTATTTAATTTTCTACAGTTGTTGCTGCATCTGTTTTCAGTTATCTGATGAGAAATGCTAAATGTGTCTTTCAGTGTTTATTTCCCCTGTACTTGGTTCCAGGATTATTTTAGCACAAGAATAAACTGAAACTTCTACCAATAAGGTTATCCAAACCTAGGTACAAATCAGGTGTCTAAAATGCCAACACTTTTTTTATTATTATTACTATTATTTTAAAATGCTAATCTTTAGTCATCATCTGTGCGTATATTTTTGTATTATGTCTATCATTTTATTAACCAAAAACATCACCAAAGAAAAGTAACGTTTGTTCCAAAACTGCTTCTTAGAAAGTTTTCTTTCCAGCTTTTTTCATTGTTGAAATGTTTAAATTTAACACTTAAATATATATCGTAAATGTAAACCTGACTTAGATCTGGCACTTCGGAAACATGTTCCAGTTTTCTAAGTCCCATGAAGAACTGTAATTTGTAACCTCTCTGATAAACTTGATAGTTACTGCTGCGATTCTTTAAGCTTATTTTTTCAGATCAAACCAATTACTGGTGGAAAACAGTATTTTTATGTCAGGAAAAGTTGCTCTTATTTCTAAGTACTATCTTAATTATTACATTCTTCACCAGATTCTTGGCCTGACTAGAAATGAACTTCTTACCCAAAATAAATACGAATACTTACTTAGAGGCTCAGCATTTTGCCTGACTGAAAGCAACACATTTGTGTCATGTCAGTTCTGGCAAGAAAGTCAGATTAGACATTCTCACCTCCCCCTGCCCCTAGACATTAATTTGTGTGCCTCCATTCATTGCCTTTTCATTTGCATTGGTAGAACAGCTTTGGAAAATAAACTTCAAGTCAGTTACAAGCATGCCAGTTTATTTATTTTTTAATAATTAAAAAAGAGGCAAAAACCCCCAACACTCCACAAGAAAATATAGAGTCTGACCTTAAATAAGGATGATTTCAACCTTCTAATACAAGCAGCATTCTAAGCAACCTTCTAATGCAAACAGCAGTGTAGTTCCAACAGAGGAGGCAGTCACCAGTGGTACAGGGCTCCACTGGTAAGATCACTATGGGCATTTTTGGTGCCTGTTTGTTTGTTTCACTTCCAAATTGGTGCATTGTCAAAATGTTGACTGGGAAGGGAATTGAAGCTTCATGCGTATATAATTATGAATTTTATATAAACACAAAGACTCAGTGTAAACAAACATAGCTATAAGGACAACAGAAGCAGTTCTTGATACAGAAAGGAAGTACTGCTGGAGCAGCTGAAACCTGTACTAAGGCTTGCTTAGATGAGTCAGGGACATAAGAAGACATTTTTCTGCATTATCTTTCCAAACTTTTTTAATCCTGATGTTTAAAACTGCAAAATATAGTGTATGTTAGGACAAAACAGTTTTTTTTTTTTCCAAAATCTTGATTTTCAACATGAACATAAGGTCACATGGATAGTAGCTGAGATAAAAAAAATAATAAAATAAAATAAAATAAAATAAAATAATTGATTAACAGTAATTAAAAACATAATTTTGTTTTATTAATTGCACTTTACAGATGTCCATTGTCCTGGTTTCAGTTAGAACAGAACTAATTTTCTTCCTGGTAGCTGGTGGAATGCTGTATTTTGGCTTAGGATGAGAAGAGTGCTGATAACACCCCGATGTTTTAATTGTTGCAGAGCAGTGCTTATACCAAGCCAAGGACACCTCAGCCTTTTGCTCTGTCCTGCCAACAGGCAGGCTGGGGGTGCAGTAAGAGCTGGGAGGGGACAGACCCAGGACAGGTGACCCAAACTAGCCAAAGGGGTATTCCATACCATCTGACGTCATGCTAAACAATATATAGGGGTGGCTAGCCGGGGGGAGGGGGCCGGACTGCTCGGGGTTAGGCTGGGCATCGGTCAGCGGGTGGTGAGCAATTGCATTGTGCATCACTTGTTTGTACATATTATTATTAGTAGTACTATTATCATCATTGTATTATTATTAGTATTATTATTATTATTTTCCTGTCTTATTAAACTGTCTTTATCTCAACTCACGGGCTTCATTTTCCATTTCTCTCCCCCGTCCCAGAGAGGGAGGGGGGAGGGTGAGCGAACGGCTGCGTGGTGTTTAGCTGCCGGCCGGGTTAAACCACGACATCCATGAAGAAAACAAAATGTGAGGACTTTTTATTGTTGTTAGTGTGGTTCACCTCATCTGAATTTGTAGCATTAATAGCATCAAAAAGTGGGTGCACCTTATTTTACATGACTCTATTACATGTTAATTGCAGTTTTGACTAAAGTTAATCCAGTTGGAATGAAAGTGGTTATTGAATCTGATTTTCTGTTTCTGGTAGAAGGCAGATTTCAGCTCAACGAAGGTTAACCAATGGAAGATTTATTTTAAACTTCGTAAACAAAAAAATAGCTGGATCAGTTTTATTGGCAAGCTTTACATAAGTCTTTTTGTTTCATTCAGGTCCTGGTACAATATCAGCTAAGGCCTGTGCAAGAGCAATATGATGGCTCAGAGTAAATACCTCCTGGTTTGAAGGTATGCGATGCCACAGTTCCACTTCTGGCTTGGCTGCACGCATCCTACGTAACCTTGGGTAAGTCATTTACCTTCTCTGTGTCTTAGCAGCAGTTATAATTCTCCGTATCACACAGGACATCTCTAAATAGATAAGAGGGAGATCAGAATATAATTACATATGTAGAATGTCTTTGATAATGAGTTAGTAGTGTGGATTGTTGTCACTGGCCATTAATTGTAAAAATATTGTATTTTGCTTTCACTGTTTTGGAGGCTATTTTGTGCTGTCATCATACTCCCTGCACTGTTTTCTTCAAGTGCCTCTCTCACAGGAATATCTTCAATAGACGAAGTAGTCACTTGCCTAGAACAAAGGCTGTCTACCTTGACTTTGTACCCAGCTCAGACTTGCTCCTGCTTGAGGAAAAGACGAGATTTGTGCGGTGGCAGCTGGTTGTGTCAGGGAGGTATCCCCATTCCCACATTCGTGTGCTCATTCTCCCTTGCAGCTGCAGTGTTAGCTTACCCATTCCCCCATTCCACTCCTCCCCTGCATGAGAGCCAGCTACCAGGTGAAGCTACCCTCTCTTCTTGTCCCATCTCCAGAGCAGGGGAGCAAAAGCAGGGCTGCTGCAGCGTGGAGAACGTAAGAAGCTACTTTGTGAGCAACAGTATGAATCATTGCTCAGAGAGGAAATACTGAGGTCTGGTTCCTGGAGGTGGTGGGGGTGAACAGTTCTTGTCAAGAACTCAATGTTTTGTCCAAAATTCACTGAACCTTTTTTGTAGTAGCCAAAGGCTCTCACCTGATCATGAGAACTATTGGATAACCAGAATTATTTTTTTCCCCGATTGTAACTGCAGCAGCAGTGATTTTTTCTGTCCAACTTAATTTGAGATTTAATACTTTCTTTAAAGTTCTGCCCAATTTATTTCAGTTTTTTGTTGTTGTTGTTGTTTTTTTTTTTTTTTTACAGCTTTGATAAATAGTGCATAAATACGTATTTTGGAGATTAAAGAAAAAGTTTGCTGTAGCGATTTTTATTTTTTAATTCTGGTTATAGATTGCTACTTCGAGGACTGCTTTTTGATGTTTTTTATTGTTATTCTTTTATTCATCTCTATCTTATCTCAAAGACCAGTTGAAAAGCATTTCAGCTATTGTAGTTCATGTCCAAAAGCTGTTATCATTTAACAGCTGCTTTTGTTGTTTTTATAGCCATATGCCACTTAAAGCCTATTTGATCTCCTTAAATGACCTTATTGTGCACTCTTACGCAATCCTATTTTAAAGAGATTTAGGTGCCTACAGCTGGAAATAGGCTCAAACTGGGATTTTCAAAACTGTCTAACAGTCTGACTTGCACCAAAATCGGTGACTGTCACGCTACTGGTAAATCCCTCTAGATTCCTGTCTATCCATTTAGAAACCTTAATGACCTTGAGGAGAAGGGCCCACAGGGACCTCATGTTATCCCAGTGAAAGTGAAAACTCCCACAGTGCTCTCTGGCACCTGATACTGGTGAAGTGGGTGTGCCTGGAAAGCTGGGACTCATAGCTTGGTGGGGAGATCAGGGGAACAGAGCAGTGTTTAAACAGCAGCTAAATCTTGAAAGGATAATGGATGTGGATGTAGGGATTGTTAGCTGTGCATCTCTCTTGTTTTACTTGGAGTACGCGGCGTAGTTCTCCAACTAGATATAGTGTGTCCTGGTAGTCTGCACTGTGACAAGTAGGAACACTACTGAAAATCTGCTCTGCAACTTAAAACCTGTACAGGAATGTTACTTACCATGGGTATTTCCTATACCTGTCATCTTTCTCTTCCTGGAATGATAAATTGAGACTATTTCAAACAGAACATTTGCACACTCAAAGATGCTTTTTGAGTGCTGTCAGTTAAGGAGTTGATGTAAATCCTGGCACTGATAGGCAAGTATGGAGTAGGGGACAGTAAGCTCGTGGCTAAAAGCCTGATCAGAATAGTTAAGCGAGCAAGCTCTATAAAAGTAGCTCTATGTTTTTATAAGTGAGCATCTTGTGCAGCAGAATGAAACACCTTATAACCAAAAAGTAAGGCTGTTCTGTAGCTGGAGTTAAAAATTTCTCTGTTTATGTTGTAACAACCTTTGTTGTTACTCTCAGTTAGAGCCTGGAAGGCCTAACCTTGAGAAGTAGAGTCATAGCGGGAAACTCTCACTGGCAGACTTCTGCTTCTTTGGGGAAGCTTTGTCAAGCTGTAGCTCACGCATGTCATTTTGCTTTGCTGAAGCTTCCTGCAGAAAGTTATTCCTTTCCTGGCCTTATGCTTCTCGCTCAACATGATTTCTTTTTTCAATACTTCCCTTTCAAGCTCACTGTTGTAATATTTTACCAATGAAAAATGATTTTCTTCTGTCTTTTTCATGGCAATAACCTGTGTTTTTGCCATGCATTTCAGATCAATTTGAAAAACATAAGTCTCAGAGGTCCAGATTAAAAAATGTCTTCACATACCTCAGTCCTGTCTGCAGTGCAATTTAGGAGCCTGTGACTAATAGCAATTTGCATATATACTGTGCCTCATTTCTTAAGTGCCTATTAATTCATAGGCTTCTGGTTTTGTGCCTGTAACATTGCTTTAGTACATGTCCACATGGTGTACTCCAGTGCTGTGCACAACCCTGTGCCCATAGGAAGCAGCAGTATGGTTCCTTGTAGAGGTACTTGGACAAATATGAATCCAGAAACACTCTGCCTGCATAAGCATGATGCTGTGAAAGCTAATGTACAGCTGTTTGTTTAAAGCTCTGAGTGTATCTGTCATGTCTTCATTGAGTAGGATGAGATTAGGAGGGGCAAGGACGGATTGGTATGCAAGTGAATGATGCCTGGTAGCTAGGAATTGTTTCCTGATGACACCTCCTTTTTCTCCAGTTTCATTTAAAGGAGGTGGTTTGCAATATTAATGTACCTTCATGTATTTGGCTGGTCTTATGCTGTGCAGACAGTCAAAATATCATAATCAAAGTGCCTTCTACAGAAGTTCACTGATGTGTGACCTGGCACTGACATCTGTAAGCTGTCCTCCTGACACCTATCTATAAAACAGAGTTCTACTGATTCCTAGTGTAATTATGAAATAAGAACAGTGTCATCACCAAGCTGCAGTCAAATACTGGAAAACAAATCAGATCAGAGGTAGTCATCTATGGTACTAGTGTAGTTAGATCCAGTTAGTTGCCTACTAGATGTTACTTTACTTCAACAACAGAGGCTCTGCAAAGTTGGAGACTAGGAGACTTGATTGCACAGACAGACTGAAAGAGTACCATGGAGTTAACCAGAGCAATTCAGGGAAACAGCAGACAAAAATCAGGATTTCACAATCTTAAATTCTTTCTGAACAATTAGCTGGAAACAATGCAGAAAAGCTCTCTGGACTTGGGAGGAGACCTTGTATTTTTCAAGTGACCCTTATTTTGTTAACCAAGATTATAGATGAGTTAAGTCTTTAATATAATATGAATCCATCTTTTTCTGCAGTGTCGTCATCATCATCGTTCAAAAGCTGATAGAAACAAATTTCCAGCTCCAAGTATAACATGAATTTTCTTGAAATATGTTGTAATAGTCACTGAAAACAGATGTCTGTCAATGATGCATCTGTGTTGAGAAGATTACTGAAAAAAAAAGGCAATTGATCCATATGGGTAGTGGTGTGCTGTCTTTAGCAAGTTACGGAGATTTTTCAGCCTGAAATCTAAGCCTACTCAAGGTATAAGGTATCTGTGATCAATTAAAAGAATGAACTGAGAAAAATAAGTCTACAGTAATAGGCTTGTATTTTGTATGGGGCATCCATAGTCTCAACTGTTCCTGGCTTTGATGGGTGACCAAATGTGAGGGCAGTTGGAGTCATTTGGTTGATGTGGTTTAAATGCTGTTGTAAAATATCCAACTGCTGTTTCCAAAGAAATAGAAGCAAGATGGAGAGAAATGTGAATAAATAATTTAGAAACAGAAACAATGTAGAAATTAGTTGAAGTAGAGTTAGTGAACTGAAGCTGTCATTCTTGTTTATTGTTAAAAATAATAGTTTATTAATAAATACATAACTTTATAAATTATTTTAATAAATTTATAAATAGTAAATACGTAAAATATTATTATAATTATTATTATGAAAGCTATTCTCCAAGGAATGGAGAAGATTACAGGAGTGGACATATTTTGGGGGTATGTGTAGGTTGATTTATGATCAACTGAGTAAAGTAATGGGTTTGATACATTAGAAGACATCATGCAGTTTGTGCTGTCTATCAAGAATCAGCATGGATGCTTCTGCTGCAAAGCAAAAAGGAAAGCCTGAAGTGTTAATGAGGATGTTTTTGTTCTGTGTTTGACACTTAGAACAATTACTGTGCAAAGAGTGTGTTGGTCTTCTTTGCCCATTTAGATTTTTAATTTAATTTTATTTTTTCAAGTCTGGTTGAAGTAAACCATCTGGATTTTTGGGTGCTATTCAGCCTGCAGAGATTTTTGCACATGTACTGTATTATAGCTGGTATTAATTTTCAGGAGGGAAATTTATAGGCTTTGTGTTGGATGCTTGTAAACGTGTACCACATCTGCAGGTGTGGCCATTATATCTATTAGCTCAATACTGTTTTCAGGTTTCTCTGGGGATGAGAGATCCACAAACTGCAATAACATATAATGTTGTATTGAAATTAATCGTTTCTACATTGTAGTGATTCCCATTTTCTAGTCCCCAAGCTCTGGTTCCTCTGCAAGTAAAATCTTTCACAGATATAAGCATCAGTTCATTGACAAACTTAAGAATGTGCTTAATTTTAAACATATGAATAGTTCCCCAGATATGTCATAAAAAGGGCACCAACAGCAGAACTTCATGTTTCATACAGTATTTAGCAAATATAGACAAAGAACACAGGTGTACTGGAAGCCACTTTTTTTTTCTAAAGCATCGGTTCTGGTTCATGGTGTTATTATAAGCAGCAGTATAAGAATGAAAGCATATGCACAGTGGGAACGGGATCAGCCTTAAAGTTTATAGCTTTTGTAGGGAAATGAGAGTCACAAGGGCTTTTTAAAGGACTGCCTCACACTATTATGCATGACTGTATTTCGTCATTTGATTATCATAAATATATGTTAAGATAAGTAATGCAGTAGCTGGAGAAAGTTGTGGCAACAGAAATACAGATTCACTAAAATATCTGCATTTTACACTATTTAACAGCGAGTGTCATAAGTTGTAAATGCTCTGTAATGAAGGCATTTAAAAGTCATAATTGTTAAATCAGAGGCTGACTTGAAATTTTTCAGACTAGATCAAACTCTAAAAAGCCACAATGAAGTAAAGTTGGCAAAGTCAAATACTTGCTCAAAAAATCAAGGTACAATTGGTTCCCTAACTTTAGAATAATTGAATAAAAGAACTCCTAAAATACCTGAGAATATTTATATTGATGCTAAAGTAAATGTAAATGTTACTGTAATGTCTCTGTATGCTTTAGAAAAAATCTCAAAATTTCCTAAACTCTCTTTGGAAAGATTCCATCATTACTTTGTTTTGATCAGTTGCTTTGGGAAGAGGGATAAGTAATGATATCAGCTGAAAGCCATCATACTACAATCTTTATAGTTTGCTCCTTTTTCATGTAGCTGTAATTACATATGAAATCTGAATTACCTCAGAGAACAAGTACATTCCAAGTGACTCGAGAAAGATGAGAGCAATTGGGTTATATACAACGTACTTAAATTTGATACAAATTTTTGTACAAAGTTGCATGTTCAGTTACATATCTAATTTACATATTAACTACATATTCTTTTTAAAGTAACATATGTTTGATTCAGTACAATTGTCGTTCTAAAATTTTCAGAATATGGTTTCTGTATAAAAGTTCGTAATCTATGACTTATGCTTCAATGGAACAGTTCTATAAGCAGGTGTCATGGGTGTTTGTCTATCTGAAGACATAATCAGGCATTCCCAGCCTGGAATGTGGCCTGCACTTCTTCCTGAGTTTGAAATACTCATTAAAGATCCCAAGAAATTCACTAGAGGAAAAAATTACAAAAGGATTTGGAGAAAAAATAACAAAGTGTTCATTCAGCCCACATATAAGAAGGAAAACAGTGTTTAGTTGATCATTTCCTTGCAGAGCAATTCAAAGATAACAGTTGATGGACTACTGAAAAAGATTGGAGAAAAAAGTCAACAGTAGAGATTCCACAGCATTTTATCTCTGAGAATGAAATAAAACACTACTAGAAAAAGTACAAACATCAGTTATTCTAACCTTCTTGAACTAAACAGTTTCTTCTGGTGATGCTATTTCTGGCACCAGGAAAAAAATGAAGATGACTGGTCAGACCTTTATTTGGTATAAAACTGGTGTTCAGTAGAATTCCACAGACTTTGTTCTGAAGTTCTGTTTCCCGTTCTGTTTGTACACTTAGCTTCTGGTTACTAGCAGTGTCATTTTTTTATTTTTTATTTTTTTAAAAGCTCTTACTTAGCTGAGGCATAAAAGGAAAACATTCATCTGTTAGCAGTGTCAAAAAGAACTGCATTTTCTCACCAAAGTAAAAGTAATATAAACATACAGACTTGACAGGTTCTTTTCCTGTGTTCTTATCTACCACTGAGCATGGAATTAGTAAAACACATTTCTGAACAAATCCAAATTTTTTTCTAGCTCACATCACAAATATTTTTTATCAGGTCTGAACATAACCAAAAAATGCATTCCACTGAACTCTACATATCTCAGGCATTTGTGCTTTACACCAAATATGATATAATCATAAAAAAATCATAGCATAATTTTCACTCCTACATTTTAAAGCAAAGCTTTGCAGAGATGATGGCACTTTGTTCTGGGAGAGGAAAGCTAATACATAAGACTGAGATCATGAATGGAGGCAGTAACATATATACATGAACACTGGTAATATATAAATATTCTTGTTGAAAACTATTCAGAACATGAGACATTTTCATGAATTCCTTAAGGGCTGGTCAACATAGTCACTTTATTTGTAGTCAAACACTGGAATAGATCATGCTACCAGGACATCTGCTGAATAAACTGAGCCATCTGCTGAAAAACTGATGGCACAATATAGAACAGTGTTTATGATCTCTACAATTTCAGCACAACTAGTTTCTGATTTCTATAAAACTGTAATTAGAGCAAGTGTGTTGCAGGTGCAAAGTCAAGTTTCCACCTTCTGTCATTTCAGTAGTCCTGATGGAGAAGGAAACAGAGCAGACATTGCCCCTAACACCTAGGCCTATAGGCCCAGGATTTAAGCAGACGATGGTGAAGAAATAGGGCTGGGAAGAATGGCTCTCCTCCTCTGGCACACAGCTCTGCAACCAGCTCTGCTGGGGGGAATTTTGAAAAAAATAATGAAGCAGAGCTTACATGCAGTATTACACTTGAATAGGTGCTAGTTCTCCTGTTCCTTTGGCAGTCATGAATGAGGAATAAATAAATACTCAGCTGTTAAATAGGTCTATGCTAAACTGACTTTTGCCTGGTTAAACGAACTTCACTTTAGTGTTGAACATGATCTGGTCCACACTACTGTCATGAACTTGCAATGCACCTGCACCCAATACCATATAAATTCTCTTTGAATGTGAAGTATGAGTTATTAATCGTTTTGCCTTTTTAAAACTTGTTTTATTTTGTTTTTCCCTGTTTTAAACCGTAATTTGCTGTTAAGAGAAATATGTGGACCACATACTAAATGTGATGCCAAAACTGTTCACTTGAAAAGTAAACTTACTTTTGTCTTATGCTTATTGTAATAGCACAAGTTTGGAATGCTCTAGGGGTTTTCACTGAGAACAATTTATCCAAATATTGTTGTTATTCAGGTGGAAAATTCGCATAGTTGGGATTCTGCGCTGCTCCTGAACTGTGTTTGTCCAAGGTGGATTGTGTGTGGCTCTGTGGGTGGCATGCTATAAATCTTAGGCCTACCTTTCTATTTTTTACACCTGTAGTGTAAACTAGATGAATCACAGACCTGTTCCATAATAAAACATATAAATGTCTCCCTTGAGAGTGATACTTAGGATAGGTGTTGCCAAAGTGCAGATTACTCTTCCAGAGCCTTTGCGGTATATCCTGATCATGCCTTCAGGGAAAACCTCATTTGAAATGAAAGGTCTCTAGATAGCTGGGGGATTCCTTGTGTTTGGGGGATACCTGTCTGCTACTCTAAGGCACATGACCAGACAAGCTCTTGATACTTCCACATCCTTGATAATTGGTCTCATTTATTTGAGCGGACAAAGTTAATAGAGAATATAGAGATTCATGTCAGCCTTCACACACAATATTTTGCTAGGACAACAGATAAATTTCAATGCATCATTGTGTTAATACTTTCGTAGCACATGCAATGTTATTTCAAAACATTCTTTAATACAGTTTCAGTCCCATTTATATCTAATTCTTTGTGTTTGGCAAGCTGAATTAGGGGTCATTCCAAAGAATTCAGCATAACTTAGAGGACAGACATTTTACTAGGCACAAAATCTAAGCTATATAAGATCACACATTCTTCTGCTATTAATATAGTTGTTCATAGCTTTTTTAGTATTTTTTTTACATATTCAAAACAAATCATGTGCTATTCTTTCCAAACATTTACATGTTATATGTAGGAAGTCTGTCTTTAATACTTCCATATTACCTTGTATATCTGCAAATTTTTCTTTCCTGTATTTATGCAATTGCTTAAAATAAGATATCTTTCTACTCAGATGGCAAAATCATTCAAATGTTTAAGCTTTTACTTATGTTAAAGGCACAAATAATCCTACTGGGTGCAAACACTAAGAAAATGCCAAACATAGTTGTGTGATTTCTACTGAAATTATGTTTTTAAGTTAGGCTGGAATAATTTCTAACTACAGCTGTGAATATGTTTTTTTTTTTCCAGCTTTCAAAAATATCAGTGTAATCTCCAATTTTTGATCATTGATATTTTTCACCTTATTGTTTGACACTGAAACAGTGAATGTTTCTCTTAGATACAGGGGGAACATATCTTTCTGTAGAGTTTTATTTTATTTCTTTCCACTTGCAAACTCCTTTAACTCTTTTGCCTACTCAGGACCCTTTTTTTTTTTTTTTTTTTTTTTTTTCTTTTAAAGCCTTGCACAGTCCAGATGTTCCAGACTTCAGAGTTCCAAAATCCCATGGAGAATCCCAAGCTTTTAAACAAGTGCCAGTGTGGGCGAGGCTGAAGTACATCTAATAGAGGGCTCAATCTTCAAATGCTAGCCAAGCAGCTGGCATTTAGGCTGACATTGATCAAAAGATAGTACCTCTGATTTTATGAAGTCTGCCAAGATGAAAATCTTACTTTCAATCTGGCTCTGCCATTAATGCAGTTCTCCGCATAGTTTAATGCTAGGGTTAAGCCAGATCTCTTTCATGTTACATTCAAGCATGTTTTAGCTAGAGAAAACAGGCTCTGTAAAGCTATCAGAATAATGGGGTGATTTTAAAATCTCCCTCGGGTTTAATAAAAGGTGGTAGTTTTGGTGAAATTTCTCAGATAGGCCTTTCTGTTAATGCTTATCTAGATAATGCATCTTCCAAATGTTCTGACTAGAGTGTGTGTGATATTAAGAAGACTTTGTTATGTAGCTCCACAGATGGTTTTTCTGCACCTTTTTTATTATGAGTTGGGGTTAGAATTTCACAGCTACGTTCAAGAGTATTTTGTATTCTCTATGCATCTAGCTATAGGCATGTTGAATTCCCCAGGGGAATTTGGCAGGGGGGGTAATAGACTTCTAAAAGACAAGCTTGTTGAAATGAATGCAGTTGTTACTGCCAAATGCCAGCTGCATTATCACGGTTCAACTGCTTCTTATCCTCTTTAGTATGGTGTCTCAAGAACAACATGGTTTTGAATGCCTGGTGGTCATTGCAATATAGAGAAAGGTGCCATCAAAGAAAAGTGTGTATCAGAGTGCTCCAGGTGCAGATGAAATGTGTATTTTCTGTTGATTTGCATATTTGGGAAGCAGAGAAATAAAATATTTTCCAGTAGTTGCATTGATTTTGGTGGCAGTTTAAAGATTGCATACATGCTAGGACCTGGTGTAGTAGTTAAAGGCTAACTTCTAAACCAGACTTCCTTCAGATATGCTGCAAACTGACATTTTCCAATTTCTGGTTCATCTGGGAACAGCCAGTAGGAATTTTATTTATGTATGTATTTATTTATTACTGCAGCCTGGTATTTAAGCTCCTGTGTGAAACTGGCAGAATTAAAAGACAAAAAAAAAAAAAAAAAATAGGTAAACTTTATAATTACCTTATAAATTGTTCTAGGGGAAGATCAGTGGACAGTTGCCCTACAAGTTCTTTCACTGTAATATTTACTTATTTAAATTGTAGTGATGCAGTGAAACAGTTATTTTGATACATGTAACCATTCTTTAATAATAATAATAATTGTTTTTTCCTTCAAAGGAAATTGTTTTTTCCTTCCTCTCTACTGGCCAAAAATATGTAACCCTTAAGGCAGACACTTGACTTGATACCCAAGTGTGACTTTGCCTTTCTTTGCTCATAAAGCATTGCAATAGAGCTGCAGCCCCGTGCTGTACTGTTGGCCAGCGGGCTACATTGCAGGCCTGTACATCTGTCTAGAGCCTTGAAAGCAAACAGCCCTAACAACTCCTGTCTCATTACACAAAACACAATTGTATATTGCTAGTTGGCCAGTAGTTGGCTAGTAGTCAGTTTGTTATCTGATGTGTAAATGCACGGTTCTTGGTATCTTCAGTTTGTGAGCATTTCTGCCCAATCTAGAATTTTTGGCTCACAAGTATTTGAGCTGGGTACCATGTATGTGGTGTTCTTCAAACACCACTTCTTCAAACCTGGTTCGGTCCTGCTGACTTGCAGTTCTTGTTTTCATTCCTATGACAAAATCAGCAATTTCTAGGCCAATATAGAACCCTGCCAGCATTTTCATAACTTCCCAGTTCTCACTTGTTTACAATTAAGTAGGCGCAAGCCAAGAATCACAATCAGTTGATGTGTTGGATGTATTGTATGACTTGTGTTCTGCTGTTTGCTCAGTTAGGGGTTTGGAAACACTTTGAGAGTACTGATTGCATTTCAGTACAGAGTGTGTCAAATAGACCTCCCTTCTGTCTCATTTGCAATGACATGAACTGTTACCTTTCCCATTTTTAGAGTGCAAAATGAGCTTAAGCTGGTGTTACAGGGAAAAAGAGAATATACTAGAAAAACATTGGGACAGTAACTGGTGTGTATACGTGTATGTGTATAATTTTCTTGTTAACAACAGTTAAAACAGAGCTTCCAATGCAGCAATGATGTTTGACCCCATACCATTTTTTTAAGGTTCCTATTACTCACATTTGACTTTTGATGATGCCTTCTGCAGCTGGTCAGCTCTAGAATTCACTACTAGTGTGTGTTATGCTAAAAACCTACTCCTGCTAAGTAACAATTCTTACTTTCTAAGTGGTGTGATTTGCTTTATGTCTGCCACAGTTCGGAGACATAATATTCAGAAACATAGTTAAGGTCTTGGCACATCTGACAATTTATCTAAAAGGACTAGGAACAGTTCAGTTGGTAGACATAGACCTGGTTATTGCCTTTTGCAATAGAGCTGTGAGAGCTTTGAAAATGTTTGGTGCTAATTAAGCTCTTAAAAGTTTTGAAAAGTGCTCTGATTTCCATCTGTTCCTACTTGTCAGCAGATCACAACTTCATTTCCGAGCTCCTTGTGCTTTCACACAGAGGACATTCCAAACAATCAACTATCCCTGTTGTCCTGTTCAGTGCTTTTCCGATACATTCTCTACGCAGGGCTGTTACAGTCTATGCAGTCTGTATAACAAATAGCTCCACTGGCTTTGCTTTACATTACCCGAGGATGTTAAAATCTATCAAAACTATGCATTTGGCCGTGTCTAGGTAGCTTTGGCAATTTCATGGAGAAAGTTGGAATGACCTGTGAGCGTATTCAGAGAAAAAAAATCTTGTATATACTCTGTAGTTTATAGTGAAAAGATGGGAATTCTCTTACTGCATGGTTATTGTTTTCTCAGTGTATAGATATTGAACAAATGCTCATTTCAAGCTTTGAATGTCTTACCACAAACTGAAATTCCCTGATGAAATGTGTGACCATTCAGAATGTGCTTGTTCAATTCGTTCTTGCAAACCTCCACCATGATAAAATGCCCTCCACAGTGAATATTTGAATAGTGGTGCTTTCCCTTCAAACCCCCCCAAAAGCATGGGATCATCAATAAGAAATTCCTTTTAAGCATGTGCTTTTCTCATAGACAAAAGCTCAGGAGATCAGCACCCATAATTGTACCATATTAAAAATGAACTTAGCTTTTACAATAGAAGTGTTTGCTATTTCCCTGTGTTCCGTAAAGCAGCTCTTCCAAAGAGCTGGCTTACAACTGTGTCTGTTTCCCCATCCCCTGTTGTCAAAACGATAACATGAAATACAGCTGAATGACCTGATTTCTTAAGACAAGCTGACCTGCTTCATTGTTCACTCTTTGGCCATAAGCTTCAAGTGCCAGTCCTCTGGGGATCTCTTTGGAAGTATGTAGAAACCATATTCTATGGATGCGGTCAATGTAAGGAGAGGAAACATCACTGAAATTCCACTGTTATTAATTTAGCTCTAAAGAATAAAAGAATTCTGAGCCTTGTAATGTTCTGTGCTATATTCAACATGGGAAGAAATCTACACTGTTATGAAAAAAATTAACTGAGCCAGATCTTCTGCTGATATAGATTGCCTACTAGCTTATCATTTTGGCTCCATGATATTTATGGTATAAGTTGTTTTTTTAAAACAACAACAACAAAACATAGTAAAATGATCTGCAAGCTCAAAAATGAAGATGATTTCATTTGAAGATGTCTGTACCTCAAAGAAATAAATAAAATTGCACTCACTCAATGGAAAACTGTATTTTAAAGATTTAGTAGTCCACAATAAATGCTCAATTAACTTTCAAAGATAAGTTTTATAAAGAAAAATTTGAATTCAAAACTTTGATTTTTTTTCCCCTTGATTCTACAGAACTGAAAAAGCACCAGAGAAATCATCAAGAAAGTTTAAATATGTTCTTGCTTTCTATACTTGAAATTTCTTCATCATTTCTTCCATCATCAAATACTCTGGGTTCTGCTATGCAGTTATACCTTATGCTATCATCTTTGGTATGCTAGCGATGTCTGGAGTTATTACAGATGAACATGTATGAAAATACCTCTGCCATATCATGAAACATCTTCCTAAACAGCATGAATCCTGTTTACTGTTACAGTAAATATTGTAGTACCTAATAGCTGCTTGGCTTAATCACACAGACACATAACTAAATACATATATATAAAAAAGATAATTATTTTCAAAATCTTGGCTGGGACTAAAAAGTCTGAACTGCTGTTAATGCACTCTGAACTGCTTCTTTCCACACAGACATAGAAAACATTAAGACACTCAAAATAAAAATATAAAAAATTTTGAGTGAACTGCATGAATAGGTTTTGCTAAAGCTGATCTTGCACTAAAATTGTGCTTTCTACAAATGTCCTGTAACAGTCAAATATTAGTGTAAACCCTAGAAGCATGATTGTTTTCTTCCAATAATATATTGAATATAGTGCTCAGTAAGGGCTTTTCATGACAGCATAAATAATGTTTTAAAACAGCAAATGGTATTTTGATTTCATGTGCTTTCTTTATTCAAATTCTTGTTAAATCTCTTGCCTTGCAGAACTCTGCCTCTAAGAAACAACTCTGATTTTATATTTCAAAGTTTTGTTGAAATTTAGATTTTGCTGTCAAAGATGAAACTGGTGACTGGATTGTACTGTGCAATCAAATTAGATCATTGCTGTAAGCCACAAACATAAAAATATTTTGTTTCACAAGATTCATAATAAGCCACGAAGTTGAACATCAGGCAAATAGCTGAGTCAATGACCTTTATTAATGCTGTTTGAGTTTTTGCTAGTGTTGATATTCTCAGTCTGTATTTTGAGCTTAGATATACAGAACGCAACACCATCTCTTACATAAACAGCTATACAATATACATACTAATTTGTAAAGAGAAAACCTACTCAGAAATTTCCTTCCATTTCTGAATCTTAAAAACTGCAGCATACCCTGCCATCCAAGGCACTGAAATACAAAATATCAGAATTATACATGTTGTTTACATCTCTTTGATGGCATAATCATATACTTTCTGGAGTCTTTTTGCTTCAGTTTGTGTCTGGGATCTGGGCCTGGCTGCTAATTTATGCCTTCTGAACAATTTATGTAGAGGGTACATTGACAGTTAATACCACCTCCTTATTCAATTGTATGTTAATTATAATTGAATTTGTATGGATTCTCTTCCCTAACAGAATGCATTCTCTAACTAGTAGAACAGCAAACCCCGAAAGTAATACAGGACTGATTTTCTCTATCTCTAAATAGAGATTTTAGAGTTTTTTAATCTTTTTTTTTTTTTTTTTTTTTTTTCCACAGAAGATAGGCAACATTAGCAGATGCTGTTCATGGATGTCTTCTGACAAAATATTTTGTGTTATTTGGTCAGTTCAGACTTTTGCTGTTCTTGTGGAGATCCATGTGTGCTAGTCACTTCTGAAGGCCAACTGTATTGACATGTTAGCTATGGTGATGACACAGTCAGCATCACTCTGAGCTGAAAAAACATCCCAATCATCCAAAAATCATAAGCTTTCTAGTAAGGATACCTTAGCAAAAATTTGTGACTTGCAGTATTTCATGGTAGCTTGTTGTCCTCATAGCTGTGTTGGCTACCTGCTGGCAGTAGCGTTATTGCAGCCTGCCCAAGCTAGGCACCTACGGACCATGTTTGCTCATGTTGAGAGAACAATCAAGTGGCACGCTCTATGATAGTGTGGGGCTCCTTCAAAGGACTAAATCCCCTCTTACATGGGCACTCTACATGTTTTCTGGTTGGCTGATAAATTCGAGTGCTTGAAGTGGATGTTATTTCATTACTCGAAAGTTGCATCCAAGCAGTTAGTAACCTTGTTAATTACCACCTTAATTTTTTTTGTGAAAATTTAAGAAAGGCACAGGAAAATGTGGGGCACAGGGAACTTTCCTTTTTACTTGGTCAGCAACCCCTAAATCATTGCCAGCTTAGATGAAGCTGTAAAAATAAAAAACAACTAATGACATCCGCTTAACAACTTTTCAGCATAATACCTAACTGCAACCAGCATTATTTCCATTCCTCTTAAGGCAACTTTAGATATTGATACAATAATGATTTTTATCCTCCATAGACAAATAAGAAGTGAGTGCAGGGTGGGTTTGAAAAAGTCTGGGAATGAAGAGTGCAGAACATGAAGCACTGGGTGGGAGGCAGAGAGATGCAACGTGTCAGTCCATCTCCCGAGCTCCCGGCAGCACACCATGTTAGTCTGACTGAAAGTGAGTGTACAGATGAATGTGTAGAGAAAAGAGAAGTTATCTTTGTGATGGGGCAGATTGCTGACATACTTCTTAATCAGTTCTGTGGGTGTTTTTTTGTTTTTGTTTTTTTGTTTTGTAGCATATTGTTATCAATATGTATTTTAGAGCACAGGTGGAGTACAAATCCTGACCCCACATAAAAAATAAGGTGTTTCCATAACAGTGTTTGCGAAATTACAAGCGCTAGCCCAAGTGGAAAAGCTTTAAAATACAAATGAAACAAAAAATGTTAAAGTGAAAGCAGATATCCTGCCTTCAGCATGACTCTTCTTCAGTGTATAGGTAAATAGCAGTTTTTACTATCTCTCAGACTTAATAGGGTATAATTCATAATATCTAGAAGCTTTCTTTTGTTCCCCATAGTTACATGTTTAAAAAATTGGAAGTCTTTAATCTATTAAATCCCTAGATTTTTAATTTTCTAGTTGTTTTAGTATTTGATTGCATCTCTTTTGAAGTTTTTTTCTTTTTTCGAAGTCTACACCCAGCTACACGCTCCCAAGGTGTTAACCCAGGTTTTTGTGAAGTACTACCAGTCTACTAAATTCAGCAAGTGACTGAGTTTCCTGGCTGGGAGTTACGTCAATCAACTTGAAATGTGCATTACAAATTAGTAAATGAATGCAAATTCATTCACTGCAAGATGATGTTTCTTGTCAGATTAACTTGTGTGCCTCCCCAGTTGCAGTGATTCATGATAGTTGCATCTCTTATACTTTCTTGATTTTGTTATTAGCTCTTCTCATGCTTCTGTAACGCATGTAAGATATCACTCCTTTGATATCTGAGTTTTGTGCCTTGGTAATCAATGAAGGAAATTTTAAATTCAATGCATTTTCCAAAAGATAATGAAACTAGCAGTGAATTGGCTACTTTTTCTGTCTTAAAACAGTACTTGATAGCAAAACTGACAGCTCTAATGCCATCAAGCATGTAAGTATATACTCAGCTTTACACTTCCAAAGCAAGAAGTGTTTATCCAGACTGAAGGTCTGAAGTACTTCATCCATTTAGGCTTTTACAGAAGAACTTCCAGTGCACACCAAATTTTAATGAAGTTTTATGAAATTCTTAATGAAATCACAATGACAGAAATAATAATGACAGGACTGTATAATACTATTTTCCAAATGAACTTAGTATAGATTGTTTTGTGTCTTCCTATATGCTTCTATAACTTTTTTCTGAGTACCATGTCTTATCTTTCCCTTTATCATTTACCCAGACAAATATTTCATATAAGCAGTACATTTGTAATCTGTTTTATCTTGCTTCCAATATATATTGAAAATTTAATGTAGCTGAGATCCACTTTCAGTTGCTTGCTATCCAATGAACCAATTAGGTGCTGTGTCCTTTAAGTAGATAGGAGTGAACAGGTCATTCAATTTTAATCACCTGTGTTTTAAAAGCAACCTGTAAAATTTCAAATCAGCCTACTTACTTGAGTTACAAAATTATTTTTTCTTGTACTCCTTGACCTCAGCAGGTCTTGTGATTTCATTTTTTCTTACGTAATTGTCTGCAAAATCATGAAGTTCCAAATTACTGAGTTGTTATATGAGATTTTGTAGTCTTATTTATTTATTTGTTTTTCATTTTACATGTCCCAAAGTAGTGAGGGCAGTAATGTAACAGTGTTAACCAAAACATTAAGGCATTGTAGCTATTAGGGATGACCAACCTTTTACTCAGTCAAAGCATCAATACAAGATGTACTGTGTCAAAGAGCCACAAAAATTTTAAAATATTTAATATTTTCAGAGGTTTTTGTGTTGTAGTTACTACAACCTTACTATTTGGTACTGCATAAATCTGAATAAGTTAATTCTTTATATAGGAAGGCTTTATAAGTTTTGTGTTTTTTTTAATGAATGAAGTAACCATCAGAAAAGTTAAACCAATAATGTAGGTTTAAATTTAATTGAACTTCACAGAAGTGTAAGGCATTTTCAGCAGAAGAATCAGGCTTATATTCTTTGTCATTGATATATACACAGTATTATGAAAGTATTCGCACAGCTCTTAGATCTGAACTTTTTCTCTTTGCTGAAGTCTTATGCTTCCCACTATTCCCCTTTTGGCATTCCCTGGTTGTTTCTGCTCTTCCCCCCGCCCTGCCATTTTTCTGCTGGTCCCTGTGTGTTCGTTTTTCTCTCCTTTTCCTCTATTATTATAAACCATGGCCTTCTCACCCTCCACCAATGACTGCATGGGATCCAGGTGGTTGTTCACACGGAGGGGAAGAAATGGCAAGCTAAGTGTTGCAGCAGCACTGCTCACCCCACTCCGGCTGATTGATTTGGTACACTTCCAGTTCAAGCTATCAGCTCGCAGTGCAACCAGCCAATATTGACTGGCTGAAAGCCAGATGTGGCAGCTCTTTTAGTTGTCTGTGCCATGACTGTACAGAAACTTTAGACACCCCACTGATAGGAAATGTTTGCAGAGAAAGTGTTTTCATCTGAGAAGACTTGCATGTCTTTTAATGTATCCATTGTCTGCAACCCGTATTACAGTGAAATTTCTATTTGCATCACAGGAATCTGAATCTGAGTTACAATTATAATGCAGATCTCCAGGGCTTCTGCTTCTGTGATGCCTTCTCCCACATTTCTACCAAAAGGGTTTTCTGATAATACCTTAGAAATTCCCACAGTAGTCATTTCAAGGAAAGTTAAGAGTTAAAAGGAAATAATCATTTGCAGAACTAAGATACTTTTTAACCCCTAGAATACTTTTCACAGAATCCTAGCTCTAAACAAAAGAGAATTTATTTTGGATAGATAATGCTTCCAAATAAAGTAGCAACATGAACTTCTAAGAAAGATAAACCACGCTCTTGACTCATTTCTACCATTTTCTTTTTGATGAGCTGACTGCAGCATGCTGCGTACACTTGCAGACTGCATTCATCAAACATTTCATTATCAAATGGTTATTTTTAAGTAAAAAAACAATACAACTATCACTGTTGTTTTAGAAGAAATAAACATGCCGAAGTACTTAAGCACTACTAAAAAGAAAGAATTATCTGAATGTGTTTAAATGCAGATGAATTTTGACAACATGCAGTGAATACTAAGGCCTGTACAATACATTTCATTCATACCACTTAGTGTTGAACAAATATAACAGCTCTTCTGATAGAAGTTGCTGAAGGGCTAAACTGTCGTTGCAAGTCACATCACAGTGATCTATACGTAGTTCAGAATACTAAATTGTTCCATTTAGCTTTAGAGCCCCAATTAGTTGTTGTTTTTTTTTTTTTTTTTTTTTTTTTTCTCTTTACAGTGATTTAAGTGATTTAAATACAAAAGGTGAATATCCAAAATCTGCTTTTTAGAGGTTGATACTAACATACTGTGTTTCTGTCTCTGCAATGACCTCTTCCGTAACCAATCTATCATTATTTAGGGACTTGCCTAAATATGAGTATGTCTGGTTTTCCATACAGAATATTTCAGTTTTCAGAAGGAATGCTTGTCCCCCTATTTGGATAGCCTTTGCAACAATAAAGTTGAAAATAGCATTAAAAACACTGTAATATCATCCTGCCGTTTTAAATCTTCAACAGTACACAGAACTACTGCTAAATTGCCTTTAGTGTGCCCGTGCAGTACTCATCCACTGGCTGAGAGATAAGAGAAATTTTGATGGATTGCGATTTAAAGAAAACAACAACAACAATCTTTTATTGGTTTTGTTGTTTTAACCTGGATTATTTCACTACAGACAGCTGCATTAAGTGCAACCACTGCAGATGGCTTATTTCTTGGGGAAATGTGGAAGAGTGCAAGTGAGGAATGATGTGGCTGCATCTCTGAGAAAATGTCATAGAACTACACCCAATTTTCTCTTTCTAAGCAAATAGTCCAAGTCAGAGAATAATAAAAACCTCAGCTAGACATCTGTTCATGTGCATCAGAAAGAAAGAAAGTCAGGATGATACATAACCATCTTATTATTTCTGATGCTACATTTCTGTTATTGAAATATATCAAGTGCTAGGGACAGTCTGAGATGAAAACCCTAGGCACAGCCAATCCTTTAATTTCTTGAGTTGCGTCAGGGATGAATGGGTTTGGCATGGTGCCAGTAGGTATCCCAGATGTTATGTGAGAACTGCCATATTTTCATTCTGCACACTGCCTTTAAGAGTGGTGTATTGAGTAGACATGATAGTATTTGCCTATTGCTGCTGATTGATATAATATTTTCTTTTCTGAGTAGCTGAAGCCATTTAGCTGGCCCAAAAACTAGTGGAATCAGACATGAGATAAGTAAGTAGTCACCCAAGGACCTGGTGAGCTCTTTGGATCAACTTGGACCAAGTTATTGTTTTCTGATTTGCTCACTCCCTAGTGAGACTGAATGTTGATCCAAAACTACTGCCATGAGATTTTTTTCTGTGTTGGGAAGTGGGGCTGGACAAACCTGGTGTGCTGGAATTTAATAGCTCTGTTCAAGGCAAGTTTGCAGCTGCATGTTGAGTCTTCTTGATCTTGAACTGTGTAAGGTCCTGAGCTGCCAGTAGCAGATAGCACTGTCTAGAATACAGAAAATAAAATTTGGTGGGATCAAAAGTTTTATCTATTTTTATATGGATTTTACTGAGCTTGTTATATGCAAAGAGCATTTGTGTTCTGATTTTGATTCAAATCAAGTTTTGATTTTAAACATTCACCTTTTCTGAAAACGGAAGTCTAAGATTTTGGTTCAGGTCTGTCACTCTTGAGAAGTTACACCCTGCTTTGGGCTCAAAGGCCATTTCTGATCTTAGGAAATACAAAGGATGCAATAACTTGATCAAGTAGGAAATAGTCTTATTAAGCACTGTTGTGTTCTAGAAAACCATACTGCAGTGGATATAATATTAGGCCAACTGTTAATAATTTTACAAGCAGAGCGTGAAATAGCAGCTTGATACCTGACTAAAGGGGAGCCACAACGCTGTACGAGAATATTTAAATGTACTACCCTTAGTGAGCAGACATTAATGCTATTTCAAGGAGTGTCAGTGAAGAGTCTTTGATATTGTGATTGGGATACTTGCTATTACATCCATAGTGACAGCTCCAATTGACAGGATTAAAAAGACAAAATTAAAAAAGGAATTATTTCATGCCCTCAAGTGCAGATAAGAACAGTTACATCTCTGCTACGTGTCTTGGCTTGACAGGGGATTTTTTTCTTAAGGGTTTTCATATTCTACACAATTCTTAAATTCCCTGTGTCATTTCACTTAGTCTTCCTCTCATATTCTCTCCTTTCCTGCCATATCTTTTTATGCTCCTAACTCTGCCCCTCAAGCCTCCTTTCTTTCTAAATGATGGACATTTGTGGTTTTTATATATTTTATATTATGGAATTATTTTTGTCTTTAGTATTTCTTTGTACAGTGCTGTTTTTAAGTCTTGTACAATGTTCATCGGTAAAATTACAGTGAGAGATGGCGATGAAAATCCTATCGCTATCCTCCAAAGAAAACCACAGAAAACTAGTAGGTTTGGATATCTGTGGTGGTTTTACTCGGGTGGGCAGCCGAGCTCCACCACAACCACTCTCACTCCCCCTCTCCTCAAAGAGGAAGGGGGAGAAAATACAACACAGAGAGCTCGAGGTTTGAAATGAGAAAGGTTTAATTAAAGGGAAAGGGAATGGGGAGAAAAAGAAACAAGAGAAACAGTAAGACCATGCGGAAGCACAGAGAGAAGGAAAAAAAATTATTCTCTACTTCCCATCAATGAGCAATGTTCGGCCACGTTCTGGGAAGCAGGGCCTCAAAACGTGTAGCGGTTGTTCAGGAGGAACAGCCCCCTCACCCACGCGAGCCCCCCTTTTTATTGCTGAGTGTGACATCAGGTGTTATGGAATATCCCTTTGGTTGGTTTAGGTCAGCTGCCCTGGCGATATCCCCTCCCCATCACTTGCCCACCCCCAGCCTGCTGGCTCTTGGGGGCTTGGAAGGAGTCCTGATGCTGTGCCAGCACTACGCAGCAATAGACACAACACTGGAGTGATATCAGTGCTGTTCCAGCTACGAGTGCAGAGCACAGGACTGTGTGGGCTGCTGCGGGGAAAGGTGACTCCATCCCAGACAGACCCAACACAACTACATAAAGGAGAGACTTGTCACAAGATAAAAAAAAAAAAAAAGATTTATTCCTTTCTACATAAGGTTTTTGAGATGGTACATACTGTAGGTAGCTTGGATGCCGTTTGTCATGTTAACATGAGAAATTCTTGAGTAAGATGAAGAAATACCTATTTACAGGCAACAAAAACAGTAAGAAGACAAGACCATTGTATGTCTCTTTCAATCTAAGAACCTGGAATGCTGTGTAAGTGACACTTTCTTTGCCAGTGTTAAATAACTAAGCTCAGGTAAACTTAGGTGCAGGAAGCTTAAGTTGTCCAAAGATGCTCAGCAGACTGATGAAATAATCCAGAGCTGCTGAATCCAACAAAGTCCTAAGAAAGCAAGCAGGCAGTCCCTCCCACGCAAGTGAAAATAACTGTGACAAGTGAAAACTGATGAGATCTATAAGGGTGGTAACTACAGCTAGACCACATATTTCAAGCAACGTTGTCTAGAATTTATGGACACATCCTGACTTTAAGTTTCTAAAGAGAAGGACAAAGTGGATGTATGTCAGAACTGTATTTGTGCAGTCAGGATGCACACTGGTGGGACCTAGTCTGAAAAAGATGGAGGTCATGAGGAGAGACCAGAGGAAGTGGCATCTGTCAATCATGAAGAGAATGTCCTGTGACTGAGAATATATGTTTTTGTTTATTTCTTCCACTTGAGGAGCAGATTAAATCGTTAGTTAAGATTTATAACTAGACTCAGGCAGTGGGTTTGGTAGGGAGATACTACTTCAGCTTTTAGCTTTGCCATCCCTGTTCCTGCCGCTCCTCAAAACTATTGCAGTGTTTCTTTCAGCAAGACAGCAACCCCAGCAGATGGTGTTGGGGCACATTGACCATTGGGATCTTGGAACTGGTTAGGTACTAACAGGTATCGAGGTACATATAAAGATCTTTTTTAACCTCATGTTTCTAAAACTTGTGATTTGAGATTTGATTGTGATGTAAAAGTTCCGAGAGGCTGAAATTCTTCTTCCAAACTGAATTCTTTTTCTGCCAGTGTCTTGCAGACATAGCTGTAATCACCACAGGAGTCTGAGATGGACCTTGTTTTTTATGAGCAGGCATTAAAGGGGATAGAGGTGGTTGAAACTGATTGTGTTTTCCTACCGCCTGCTCATCTGCCCGAGTGTAATCCATGAATCCATGCCCCTCCTCATGGTCTTGGGAGGGGCACCAAGGGGGAACAAAGATATCCCACTGCTGTTGGCCATTGAAATGCAGTCTCCTTCTCAACTGCATTGATGTATTAGTCTGAAGGAACTCGCACTCTTTTTGCTCTCCTGCAATTGCAGAGGGTTTTCTTTTGTAATCGCAGCTCTGAAGACTGTAGTTCCAGCACTTTATGGAACAATGAAACAGAACTAACCCGAAGATCCCTTGTGAACCAAGTAACTGTATACAAGTATATTGACTGAAGGAAATCAACTGAATAATAGTAGAGAGGATGGGTTGCACAGAGCTGTATTTAATAATATAGACTGTGAGGAAACATGCTAATTTATTTATTTACAGTATGTTTGCTATGATATATCGGTCTCCACTAGGTTTCTTTTCTCTGTTAATTTTTTTTAAATGTAATTTGAATAGACTTTTTTCTTAGTCCTATTTTATTAAATCATTTTCTTTCCTATTCCTGGTGATTTTTTTTATGTTTTGATTTCTTTGAGGGAGAGATTTTTTTTAGATACAGTATTCTTTATGTTATCCTCGCTTTGGGAAAATGTTTACATGTTGCAGAGTTGCTCATTTGCAACTATTAGCTCTGCTGCATGTCTGCATTCTACTTTATACATTATTAAAGATTTCAGTTCAAGAGCCTGTGTAATTGGCTTATTTATGCCAAGTCTTTTCTGATTTCTGTAGTCTTATTCATATTCCTTACTTGTTCCCAAACATACCTATTCTCCTCAACATAAATATTCCTCTCTTCAGAAGTAGAAGAATATCATTTCTGGGTAGAGCAATATTTTTATTAAGTCTGTGGGAATTTGCCTCATTCTTTAACATGCAAGTTAGATTTTAATCCCCTTTCTTTACTTCTAACTGTGCATGGCTGGAATTCTGGTAATACCTTAGGAAAGATGGACCAGATAAACATGCCTGACATCTATTAGAGTATGCATACATGTATGAGCAGAACTACATTTATAAATTACTTAAATGGAAGGTTTTTGTTTTTTCTGAAAATTTTTGCATCACAAAAGAGTTAGAATGCTGCATCAATAACATTTTTTGTTGCTAATATTTGCATGGGACAGCATTTCCAGTTCTTACCAGCATCAAAACAATGACATTCAGATGACCAAATGATGGTCAAGTAAGAATGTGCAAGTGAACCTTGTGGGGGTAGGAGGTCCAGTGGTTACTTTGCAGATTTCAAGTCTGTAATGGTGGGCTACAAAGCTTATTGAAAGAAACACAGAAACTTAACTCATGTTTGTCTTTTTTTTTTTTTTTTTTCTTGTCTGTTACTGTGTGTGTTCAACAAATTTAGTAGTTATTATTACTCAGCAAACGTCCATTAATATATTTAATGCAGTGAATTGCTGAGAAACTATTTATTGTCACAGGTCTTTTGAGTAATTTGATACTCGTCATTTATATCTGTGATTTAAATTGTTTTGACTATGCAGAGGTGGCATTTTTTTTTCACCGACTGAATAGCAGTTATCCTTAGGAACAGGTTTCCATATTTGCTCATTCCAGTTTCATTTTCTATGAAAATATTGTTGACTTCAAATTGTCATTCTCTTTAAACTGAAGAACCTTGACTGAAGTTCTCACATGAGTAAATTCAGAAGCTAACATATTTAAATACAATTTAGTCACTATAGCTGTTTTTTATTTGCTCAGCTCTTCAGTTACATAAACATTTCCTATAAAATCTGTATTGTCTCTTTCTTTTGAGAAGTTAGTATGTTTTATAACATTTTTTCAACCAAAAGTTGTTTACATATGACTTTGATGTGTTATAGAGGTTAATAATTGATTTTTTTGATTTCGGCTTTCTAACCTTGCTCAGAACAGTTTTCCATCTGGCTAAATAGAAACTTAGCAATCTTACACTAAACACTGAAGTCAGCATAGGTCAAATGCACATACTAAATGGCTATTTAATTATTCACTCTGTGAATGTACATATTTTATATCTAGATTGTACTTGGTTTTGACAAATCCTTGAGTTCTCAAGGACTCATGGGTAATGAATTCACATATGATTTAAATTCATTAAACTGACTGCCTTTCGAAAAATAATGATTTTATTGAAAAAACAGCAAACAGACCTCCTGCTTATTGTTGTAATGAGTAAACAGATGTTCCTTCTGCAGTTCATTGAAAAATGATTTTGGCCACTTTGGGCAAAATCAGCCTTTCAAAAATTATTAATGTGGTGTATCAAAATTCATGTACTTTCTTTAAAATCCGCCATTATAAGAGTGTTAATATTAAGTAATTTTTATTTCATTTTACTATTTTGAGCTCTCAGGTTTGAATACTCAGTCCACATTCTTGACATTTTTCCTTGTAAAGAGAGAGAGAAATGTGCTCATATTTCAGTGGAAAGGGAGGTTCTCATGTAACTGCTTAGTATCAGATGATGGGAACTGCTGAAAACCCTGTGTACCTCTTGTGAGGTCCACTTCAAACACATCTCAGAAAGAATAGTCTCAAAACTTCATACAGAAAACTTTTCATAGTGGCCTTTTTCATGCTTTTATCAGGGTTTCAACTGATAAATATCTAAAAGTGGTTTATGTTCTTTCAGGTTTCTTCTTTCCTTGCTGGATAAATCTATAGTCCTTTCCCTTCTATAACTAATAGTTACATTGAACCATACTATTTCCTGTTTCCTCTGTTTCCCAAATATATTTCTGATTATTTCTGCTCGCAATTCATCAAGATCTATCATTAGTCAATCAAAACAGTAAAATCTAGAATGCATCTGCTCTGAATAGAAAATAAGAGAAATTCAGAGATAGAGTTGGTGTCTGCTTTAAAAGAGAAAGAGTTTAGCGTTGTTGTTTTATTTTGTTTTGTTTTAATCAAAGTCACTTTCCCTAAATAGATTATGTCCGTTTTTTAGAGATTTCTTGAAAAACGTTGTTCATATACTTATGCATCATATCAGTAAGTATCCATGTTAACACATTTATGAAAGTGCCATAGTCCCAAATTTACAAACATATTAGTAGACTTTCTCAGATTTTTGACTTGCAGATAAACTTACTATGTAAACAAAAAGTATTATTGAGTGATGTCCTATATTTGGAGAGAATATTAGAAATCAATAGCAATACAGACCAAAAATTAGGTAATGTGGTTAAGCATCTCTGATTGATTACATTTTAAAAGTTAATTGCACATAAATATGCCAATTGTCGTGGAGCCTATGTTTGAAATAGTGATGATTATTCATTTTATGTGTGCAAGAATGAGACTGTCTTCAAAATCATAAAGTATGTTGTGCATGGCTGGTTAAGAGGGACGAAAGACTAGCCCATTATTGACACAGAAGCATGTGAAGAAGCATAAGATACAGGACATGGACTCTAAGAGAAACAAGTTAGGAGGTTAAGAGGCTCATGATCCTCACTATTCAGATCAACTGGGCTAGAGATGAATAAGGAAAGACTACTAAAATGTAAAGTGGGTGCCCAGACAGGACTATTTGACTTTTCTGAGAGTAAGCTACTTAACCTACTACCCCTTGGTGATCAGACAACAAAGAAATGAGGTGACCGCTGTAGACAGTTCGACATGATCTGTTATATTTGGGTTACATAATTATCATACACTCACAATATTGAACAAGCAGCATGTTTAGATTCACATTGAAAAAATATTCCTAACTAGCAAAGATTTGGTTTGTGTTTTTATAAAGGCTCTGTTCTCTAAAATTTACACCTACAACAATCTTTCTTATGCCAAGAGTCCTGTTGAAGTAAATGGAATTACTCAATCAAGAAGAATATTTGGTCTAGGAAGAAGAATTAATGTGGTACACCAAGTACTACTAATAGTTAAAATAGTCTTCCTTTGACAGTGGTTTCAGAATAACCAGATGTTTTTTATTATTACCACCATCTTGCCTAGAGAACTGACCATTGCTTTTCCTTTGTCTGTACCGCCAGAGGTTTGCTTTCGGGGAGTGCATGCCCTCCCTCATCCTTCCCTGCTTGAAACATGGGCTTGTCGGATTAAGCCCTACTGTGATTTACAAATGTGAAATAGGCGAGGGAAGAGATTCTCTCTCTTTTGCAGCTCCTGTTTACATCTATAGCTATGAACAAGAGAGAGAAAATGTCAATATACCCTCAAGGAAATTTGTCCTGATTTCCATTGTATAATGATTAAATTAATTCTTTGCATGAGTCTAAACACACTGGAGTTAAATGAAAAGACCAATTCTGGAAATGTGCTGAGACACCAATATTATCACACTAATAGTAATTTTCCCCTCTTCTTTTCCTAATTTGTTTAGAACTGTCCTAGGACTTTGAAACACAGAAAATCCTTAACTCTCTATACCTGTTGAGGAAAGTGTTCTGTCTCCATTTAACTTCATAAAATTTTGTAACATTCTGCTTTTCTTTGTCTCCTTACTTACCTGTCAGGTCGTGATGCAAATCACTGCCACAGATATGGAAGGTTAGCATTCCACCTTCAAATTTCAGGTGGATATCTTTATCTGTCTGAATTTCTATTGAGTCATGCATTTATTTCTGTAGCTGTCTTCTGTCTATGCCATATCATAGGCATGATAAAATACTTATTTTTAGTATTTCCCTTTCAACTGAAATAAACTTGTGTATGCCACTGGAATAGGACTGTTCCCCACTGGAGTTCTTGTTACATGTTTCTCCAGGTAAAATCAAAAAGTAAAAAATAAAATGATAATTCTGCTTTCTAAAGTATCTTGAATTTTCAGATTTTGTTTCAGTTCTAGTACATTATTTTTCCTATGCTTAAAAAAAATCTGAACACTCACAATGTATGGGTGGCAATAAAACCTTTGAGAAGTGTTCCTAATAAAAGAACAGTAGCCTGTGAAATGTGCAGCTGTGTTGCGCAGTAAGTATAGTGGCTCACCTTGAACACTTCTTTTATTGAATACTTTAGGGCAAGCATGTCTGATTGTCAGTAAAAGCTTCTCATGTATGGTATGGAGACCTTGTGTGCTCCTCCCTTCATGCCCTTTTCCTCCTCCTCTTTTTATTCAAGGATGTGGCTGCCAGACACAGAGCCGTGCTCCTGTACATTCTTCCCAGGAGGCCTTGTGAAATCAGGTTGCTCACTGTGTGCCAGCATGGCTTTTGTTCCTTCGAAGGCTGAGCTAGGAGCCTTCTTCCACTGGCAAGAATGCAGGCAAATTGTGCTGCAGGGAAAAAAATCCTCTTTTTTATTCACTGCACTGTTTCATCTTTTCAAGTAGCTGGCATCTGCAGCTGGTTGTGGCAGGGAAAACCTACAAACATCGCACTTGATGTTAATAAATGTGTTTGCCATTAAGTGGCTGTTGTAATGCTTTGCTTGTTTGCCTTTCTGTGTGCACTTTCATCCTTCACTGTAACACTGCTGCTGCCTTGTAATTTGTCTCAGACATTTACATTGCTGGTTGCAGGTATACAAACCTCTTAGATCAAGTAACTGCACTTGATAAAAGGACCCGGTTAGGGTCTTTCCTATTCTGTCTGCCAAATTCAAGCATAGCCTTGATGCATGGAATACAAACTGCCTTATAGTCATAGACCACATTTCACTTCTCCTTGACTCCTGACCGAATGGTACAAACCATTAAGGAGTTTATGTGAGATCTTTAGTGCAGCCGCTGATTTTACCAGAGTCTAACGATGTCTCCTGTGACAGCTTTCTATCTCTCCTGAACAGCTGGAGCAGCTATTCCTAGAATTCTCTGAGTGAAGTCCATATTTCAAATAACTGAAAGAGGATCATATAACATTGTTCTCGGTGGGATGGCAGCCATTATCTCCTCCAGAACATGCCCACTGTAGAGAGAGAAGGCATCTCAAAACAACACATCTGCAGGGTTTTTTCAGCAGATGCTGTTTTCATATATACAAAAGAGACAGCTCTCCTTCCCTCTCAAAACTACCCTCTCTTCTTTTTCCTCTGAGCAAACTGTGACAAGTTGATAAAGTTAGGCTTGTCTTAGACTGACTAATGAAAGCATTACCAACAACTGGACCCGTTTGGAATACAGAAGAGCAGGCAGGCTGCTTTCTGAGGCTCTGCTTTAGCAGTCTGTCTCTATTTAGCAAAGTATACAAACGTATGCTTAACTTTCGGGTACTGTAGCAGGACTTAAGCGTATATTTGGCAAGATAAGTGCCACAGTGATCTGGGATGACTTGAACGTGCAGGAGCCTGAATACAGTGTACGAGATGAGGGGAGGTAAAGGGCAAGTCCTGGTAACAGCCTTTCCATTATTACCCGGGCAAAGGTTGTACAGTATGAATGAAGAAAGGGAAAAGTGGAAAGATGTGGGTCTTTTAAAGATGGTATTTCACACAGGCTCACAAATTTGACAGAGCAGGCAAGCATAAGTGGGAACCAATGTCATTTCTCATAAAAGTATCCTCCTTTTCCTTAGCAAAGCGCAAAATAATGTGTCACAGCAATTCCTTTGGTTGCCATCAGTAACAGTAAGCTTAGTGTTTTGTAACTGTGCTCCAGCTTATGGCAGCACAGTTACAGGAAATAAGAGCAGTTTGATGGTTGCAAAGCAACATAACCAAGGTAACTGAAATTAAATTACCTGCATTGGAAACTGAACGCTTTCTGGTGTTCCAGCCTCACAAGTGTCTTCCAGTGTTATGATAACCTCACTAACGTATGCTATTCTGGGCTGAAAGAAGATGTGTTGTTTTTAAAGAAATAAGCAGGGTTGCATTGCCCCTGTTGTGAATTGTGCTGTGGTTGTTTTTCACCAGCTGAAGTTGCTTCTTTGTCAGGCTGGTTTCCAAGTGAGAGAGTCTCTTTTCTGTAACTTTCAATCCAGCAGCAGCAAAGAAGTTTTTCAGAGTGGAGTACATGTAAGTTATATGCTAAAGAGTGAATGACTAGCTAAAATACCTCCCCAATAATTACTTATGTTCGCTTAATATCCTGTGGATTAATGGTTTAGCAGTGTAGGAATATAATGAGTAGGAAAGTTCTTAGAACCATACAGCACAGGAGTAAAAAGGGAGTAGTAGTAGGAGAAAACAAGACAGCAGCTGCATCAGATTCTAAGGGTCTGGGTGCAGGTCTGCAGCCCAGTGGGTAATCAGGGTGCAATGTAGCAAGGAAAGAGAATCCACAGCAAAATAGCATGCTATGGATCCATGCTTGCTTGATAGCCATTTTTCTCAGAAAGCAGCTGAAGACTGATTCCCCAAAACTGCCTGTCTCCCTTGCACCAGAGAAAAAGCCCAACATTGAGGGACCTCCCTGGCAAATGTTGAAATGGCTCAAATAGACCTGGTTGTCTCTCCCCGCCTTTAGGATTTCCCAGAAAGTCTGTCTGGGATGAATCACAAGGGATGTGCTAGGGACAGCTATCTCCAAGCTGCAACAGTGGTAAAGGGCCAAAGAGAGGTAGCGATTAAAGATGCAGAAGGGGTGCAAAAGGCCAGTATTCCCTGAAGAGGATCATACTTCCTTTTGGTTTGTCTTTTCCCCAAGGCAAAATTGAATCAAGCTCTCTGTTACTGGTATTTTTTATTTGCATCAATGTATTTTTCTAGATGTTACTGGTGGGTCTGCTTTACTGTCTGGCACCTGTCTCATCTTGATGGCATGGCATGAAGATTTACTTTTTCTTTGGGTTTACCCAGAGATCTGTAGATTGCAGCTCAATAACTAGAACTAACCTTGCATATTCTGAAAGAAAGGAAAAAAGAAACTTGATCAGTGTCTCAGCTCTTCTCTGCACTTTAACCAGGCTTTGCCATCTGTGATGTTCTGACTGAGAATTTCTAATTCACTGTTTCAAGAGATGTGAGTGGTAGGAAGGATACGTTTTTTAAGGTGTAATTATCTCTTTTTAACAGTGAGCTCCTCAATGCTGCTTTGATTGTGATACCTCCACATCGCCTGATTAAATCAAAGCCAGGTTAGAGCATTAGGATTAAGGACATAAATTAATTGTAATTACATCAGAGCCAGCCAAATTAGCGAGTCATCAGTAATATAAGCAATGCTAAATGGCATCTAATTCTGTATTAATTGGGTTCTTTTACTAAATAAGACCCGACACATCGGTCCTTTATCAATCCACTAAAGGCTGATTAGCCTTGGGCACTTCTGACATGAAACAATTACAAAGGTTCTAAAAAACAACATGTTTTTCCCCATTTTCATTTTAAGCTCCAATACCCTGCATTTACATGCTTCTCCCAATTTTCTGTTAATTAAGTCTTTCTACTCTCGGATTTCTGTTATTCATTGTGCCTGTCATCCAGGACAGCTGATAGCTAGAATAGTGCTGCCCACACATGTTAGAGAGAGGGAGTCCAAAGAGGCAACCAGAAAATGACCAGTTCTGGTGATTGGGCCAGAATGACCATTCAAGGGAGGGCTGATTTCTGAGTCAATATCAAAATTTGGGAAATAAGAGCAAAAAATGAGACCTTCCTGTAGGAGACTAAATATCAAGAAGGCAAGAAATTTTGTAAAACGGCATCCAAATACAGAATTAAGGAACTCAAAATTTAGGCTGGTTATCAAGCAACTCCCACCAACAGCACTCTTAATGGGCAGATCTGTGAAAATTTGAATAAAATTTCAAGAGAAGTGGTGGGATCATCAATATTTGATCTTTTGAAACCAGTCTAGGAAAAAACAAAAACAAAAACAAAAACAAACAAACAAAACACAATAGGATCCTGTAGGGTATAGCCTTAAATTTTCAGGTGGCTAGACTAGTAGATCAATAGGTCTTTGTCATTTTTAACAGCAGCAGTTCTGTTCTGTATCTCTTATAGAGATGCTGCTGTTGGCTTCTTACCACTGGAAGTGATTTGTTTCTTGTTTGTGTGACAGATTAAATCTTCAGTAGCTAGTCTCTCAGAACTGCATGGTTGCTCTCCCACTGCTCCAAAAGCTTTCCAATTACATATCCCTCACAAAGAAAAACATATTAGTAGTTCTTAGCCCTCAGATGTAGTCTGGCTAACCTTTGTTCAGAGCAGGACCTCAAGGGAAGCAAAGCAAGCCCCAAACCACCTTTGTATTCCTCAGGTCCATTGAGCTGCCAGGAAGTAGCTTGGCATTGCTCCTACTAGTCACAGAGTATGTGAACAGCCTTTGCCATCATTCTGGGTGTTCTTCCACTGTATATACTACACATTGTAAATCTTCCTACATTATTTACCAGTTATATCAATGGTAAATTGATTTAATCTGTTCCATTTTAAATTGTCACAGTTAGTGTCAGTGCCCTTCTGTTCTTGAAAAATGCTTTTGGATATTAACTCTCAGAATCCCATCCTTCCTGGGTAGTTCCACTCAAGAGAGTTAGTTACAAGAGGAGTCAAAACTGAGACACAGAACTATTATCAATTTAATTTTTCACTGTATTCATTTTTAACCTTGTACAAATATAGTGGGAACTGTACAAATTTTGGTTTGTTTATTGCGGGGCCTCTGAAAAATGCATCAATTTTCTCTCAGAATGTGTTTGGGGATGGCTGGTGGGGTGGTGACATTGATGGACTCAGAACTCCAGAATGAGCTTCCTATCCCACTGCTGTCCTGCTCATGGCAAAGCTTCCTTTGCCTGCTGGCAGCACACCTGTGAAGGAGGTGATGCTTAAAAAGGAGCTAGACCCCTATTGCAGACATTCAGTGAAAGTTAAAAAAGGATACTGAAAGGTATAGTTTGCAAACAACAGCATCTAAAGAGCCATTGAGTCGGTACTTCTGAGAGAAGGAGACTGGGATTTGCAACAAGTGCTGCATGGCAGCACCAGCTCTGTGAAGAAGTAGGTTTTAGACACTTTACAAACCGGAATGTTTAAAATCATTACCTTCAACCTGCACTTTGCTTTTGTCTCTTAGTCATTTAGGGTGAGTTTACCCTGTTTCTGACTGCAGTGAAGCAGATGAGGGAGGACTCACACATTCTTTTTTTCCAGCCAGCAGCAACAAAAAAGGGAGGGGAGGAGAGAAAGAGATTTATGCTGAAAAGTAATCAGGGCGGCAAATTCAGCTCCAGAGGAATACACGTGGATGTGCCCTCATGTGCATTTTTGAATGACCTGCTATGTCAGTAGGCTTAACACAGTATGCTAAGATAACTGTCCATATGACTTTGTGGGTCAGGGACTTTGTGTCTTGCAGATGTAAAACTAAAGGGTAACATGCTTCTTCATGGCTCTGTTTTTGCTATATATGTGCATAACAGTGCTATCTCTAAAGGTAAAAATGCTGCCTCTGACTTACAGTGTGAGTTATACAGCTGACTTTCACTATGTGTCATTCTACTTTTCCACAGAAACTTTTTCTGTACATTTTAAAACACCAACCAAAATTTGATGGAAACAGTAAATAGTACTGAAAAAAAAATAATCCTACAATAATATACTTCTTGTCCAGCATCTGGCATTCTCTATTCAATATCTACATTCAAAACCAACATTTGACTTTAAAATATTTCTTATAGTGGTGTTTTTTTTTTTTTGTTTTGTTTTGTTTTTTCTCCTAAATTATTTTTAACATAACTCAGTGCTGTGCTTTTCTTGTACTATTCCCTGTGGAGAAGTCGTCTTCATGTTCACTCATGCTCTAGCAAGACAGGATATCTATGTAATACATTTGCCTAATTGTCAGATACTATGAATTCAGGAGAAATGGTAACTGGGGTGAGACCTGCTGCTATTTGTTCTACTCGATTTGCTCCAAAGATTGCTTGCTCCTGAATTCACCTAAGAGCATCCTACTTTTAAAACCTGCCAGTTCTAGTTCTGCATGAAGCAGAGACAGTGTTGCGGGATTTTTATAAATAAAATCCAGTGACATTCATAGCCTTGTAATCAATTACTTGGCCACTTGGCCAAAGATCTGTTGTACTGTAAATGTTTATACACCCAGAGTGCCTCAAGGCCTGCATAATCATTTGGCATACACCATTTGGTCCACAAGTGTAGCGTGGCCTTGCTTACAAAATACATCCATGATGGCAATTGGTAACAGCATACTGCAACATCCACGGGGTAATGGAAACAGTAAATTCAGTCCTGGGTATGACAGAATAGGTGAGGAATCTGAGAACCTTTTAACCAGAATGTTTTCTACTAAAACATATGTTTCTATGAAAACATATGCAAATGTATAGATTTGGAAATATGTACAGGCACATGTAGATCTATATTAGGTTTTTATGCATTTTAAAAAATCTAAAAAGATTGATCAGTGGCATTTATATTTATTGAAATACTTAATTCCCTGTGGTGTCCGTAAGCTTTCATATAGTGCTGAAAAAGTGGTTAAAAACTACTGGATAAAATGGATGAAGAATTGGTGTCCTTCCATATAAAGTGTCCTGAGTAGGTCAGGTGAAAGAGCTTAGGAAAACCATCTGATTTGTGGAATTATCTGGGATATAGGTAAGAGAAAAGGTAACTCACCTGACAGCAGTTATGGCTTTTGACAGTACTGTCAAAGATTGAAATTTCTCCACTTATCCAGGGTTTACAGGAGACTTTTTTTTTGCTTTTTAAATGTATTTTTTATGAGGGTTAGATAGGAACTGAGATTTATTTATTTACCTTTTTTACATAAGTATCCAAAAGAAACAATCAAGAACCTGCCCATAAGTGGGGATTTTGTGCATTTCAGATGTTGATTTTTGTAAGCAGATTTTTGTATGCATGTGCTTACACCTTTTGAAAACAACACTTAGAGCCACTCAAAACCTGTCCTTTGAAGTGCCTAAATCACTTTGGGAAAGAGGATTGCAGTTCCTGTTCAAGTACGTAAACATAATCCCTGAGATTTACAGCACATAAACAACTTCTGCTTTACATTTGCTAAATGCTTTACTCTTCCATTGGCACATTTTCTTGTCCTGTGCCAAGCAGTATGATCTCATTGCAGATACTTCTGATGTATAAGAATACTCACTTGTCATTGGTTACAAAACCTAATTAAATTATCTCTAACTTGGTAACTGTTCTGCAAATAATGTAGAACTGTTTTATTTTGGTAAGAACTGAAGAAATGGTAATGTCTGTGGCAAAATGCCTAAATAAAGGACAGTATATATCCCAGTTTCCAGTATAAAGAAGGTGAGCATCAAACCTTGAGTTTATGCAGTGTATTTTATTCCAGTGTTAAATACCTGTCCTCTTGGCAGTAGTTGCCTTTTTCTTGACTTCAAGCTGTGCCTAGACTAGCATAACTAGTACTGAGAGGAATAACAGTAGTGTCTTCTGATTCAGTCTTAGGAGGCCTGGGCAAATTGCCACAGATTACATTTCAGCAAGCGAGGTAATAAAAAAATGTTTTTTCAGGTCTGCTGTATCTGAACTTTAGCGGTTATTGTCCTGCTCTTAACAGTGAAATGGAAAAGGCTTGTTATTCTAACACTTTAATTTCAGGTGCCTGTCTTTTCATTACCATGGAAATTATAGCTATGAGGAGTACTATTTAAAAAAAAGGAAATGCATATTTTTGAGTTTCAAATAGCTCCTTAAATTACAGCACTTCCATAAATTTCCCTCTTTGGTACAAGACAGTTTTATTTTATATGTAAGCAAAGAGTTATGTACATTAATGTAAATAATTATGTGTATCGAAGACTACCTTACACTTATCGTCACTTTGAATCATCATCCATCTGGTTATCTTAAAATGCTTTATAAGGCTAAGTACATTTCACATCACCTGAGACATTCAGGACACACTTCGTAGAACCTCAGGTAAAGTGACTTGCTCAGATTCATATAGGAGGCCATCAGCAAAATAAGGAATAGAATCCTTCAGTCCTCACTCCTAGGTATCTGCTGTAGCCATTAAAATCTTTTTACTTCTTAGCAATTTTATTTCAAAATACTATATTTTGTAAAACCTTGTGATCCTAAGTTTTCCAAATAAATAAATAAAATTATACTTAATAGTTGTGGTGTTGGAAGGGATGAATCATGGTCTGCAGACACTGTATTGTTGATTTTTTTCCCCTCATTGTTAAAGTTCTCTTGGGGAAGGTTTGCCTCATACATATTCAGATATGCCACATCCCACATGGTCCCTCAATTTAAACCATATTTTTCTTCTCTTCTTTCTGCACCATTCTTGTTTTGTACATAATTATGTACAATAACAGTTTTTAGAATTGTCCCTGGCAAATTTAAATGGGGATTGTAAGCAGAAGTGAAAACTGCAGGGACATGTCTTATATATCGCTTCAATCTTTCACTTTCTAGGGAGGGTAACCCTCCTAAAAGGTAGTAGAAGCTGGTCCACTGGGAGTCTTTTGTTCCCTGCTGGAAAACGGATTTGAACCTTGTTATTCTTTGCCATACGACTGTTGCAAGATGAAATGTAAGAAAGAGGGAATCCCACAAAAAATAAAATTAAAAAAACCAAAATCCTGTTGGATGCATTTGTTTCATGAAAAGCTGAAGTGAATTAGATAGGAGGGAAAGCTTACAGATTTAAGGGAAGATGTTCATGTACTGAAAAAGCTGGGATAGATCTCAGGAAGTTTGCTGTCTATTCCTGTTTCCTGGTATTGTAAAATTGGGCAAGTGACTTCATCTGTAGGTTCCTCTGCTGCTAATGTGTAAAATGGAGATAACCTCTTCTTTTGTTTGTCTTGCCTGTTTCAGGCCACTTGCCAAGGCGATCAGCTCTGGGGCAGACGCGTTCTGCAGTGGAGAGGGGTATCGGACAGGCAGGGCTAATTTTTCCGGCACTGAGCCCACTTGAGGGAGCTGCCAGGACTCAGCAGCCCTCGCGAGGGAGGTGAACGAGGTGAGAAGGAGGCACAGGCGGAGCCAGCAGCTCCCCCTCCCCAGCCGTCATAAACTGCCCTTAGGGAGCACGAGCTACCAGGATGGGCAAACAGGGCGTGGCGCAGCAGTTAGCATGGCAGTTCGCGCAGGGAGGGCAGAGTGTTTCCCCCCTGCCCATATGAACACCTCTAACGGCGGTCTACCGCTAGCTCAGCTGCAATGATGTACGCCAGGCACAGTGCGCTCTCCAGGAAGCCTGTACACACCCAGACCGACTGCCTACTCAAAACTGTGGCAGTTCAGGTCTCCGGGTGCAGGGAGTGCCTGAGCCTGTTGCTACCACATGCGGGGGGCAGAGAGACTGAGGGGATCGAGTGTACCCTCAGTAAGTTTGCAGATGACACGAAGTTAGGTGTGTGTGTCGATCTGGTCAAGGGTAGGAAGGCTCTGCAGGAGGATCTGGATAGGCTGGACCAATGGGCTGAGGTCAACTGCATGAAGTTCAACAAGGCCAAGTGCAGGGTCCTGCACATGGACAGCAATAACCCCAATCAGAGCTACTGGCTGAGAGATGAATGGTTGGAAAGCTGCCAGGCGGAGAAGGACCTGGGAGTATTGGTGGATAGTTGGCTGAATATGAGCCAGCAATGTGCTCAGGTGGCCAAGAAGGCCAATGGCACCCTGGCTTGTATAAGAAGCAGTGTGGCCAGCAGGGCTAGGGAGGTGATCGTCCCCCTGTACTCAGCTCTGGTGAGGCCGCACCTCGAGTAGTGTGTTCAGTTTTGGGCCCCTCGCTACAAGAAGGACATTGAGGTGCTTGAGCGGATCCAGAGAAGGGCGACGAAGCTGGTGAGGGGCCTGGAGAACAAGTCCTACGAGGAGCGTCTGAGGGAGCTGGAATTGTTCAGCCTGGAGAAAAGGAGGCTCAGGGGTGACCTTATCGCTCTTTATAATTACATTAAAGGAGGCTGTAGAGAGGTGAGGATTGGTCTGTTCTCCCATGTGCCTGGTGACAGGATGAGGGGGAATGGGCTAAAGTTGCACCAGGGGTGTTTTAGGTTGGATATTAGGAAGAACTTCTTTACTGAGAGGGTTGTGAGGCATTGGAATGGGCTGCCCCGGGAAGTGGTGGAGTCACCATCCCTGGAAGTCTTGAAAAGACGTTTAGATGTTGAACTCAGTGATATGGTTTAGTGGAGGACTGGTTAGTGTTAGGTCAGAGGTTGGACTTGATGGTCTTGAGGTCTCTTCCAACCTAGATAATTCTGTGATTCTGTGACTCTGTTTCTAAGCTTACAGGGGAAGAGGCACTTACACTACATGTTTTCTGAGAAGAAACTCCTCAGTAGGGTTCTAATCTCATCCAGGTTCTCTGCATATTTCTAATTGTGAAGCAAATAACAAAATTTCTGCAGTGCTACATATTGTGTTTCATAGCTGACTGTGTTATCCTGTTGTAAGACCAGAAACAGACAGTACAGTTGCATCTGAGGCTGTCTAAAAATTCTGACATATGTGGTGCTTAATTTCTTTCCCTTGTGACCTACGGCTTGTCTTGAAAATACCATCCTTGCATATTTCCCTGACTTTACATTGTTTATGAAAATGAGGTGGTATCAGAGGGCTGTATTCTCTGTATATGCACATAGAACAATTGAGCTCTCCAGCCAGGTTTTCCCCAGGTTGGATATTTCTAGAAATCTTCCTGCTCCTTGATGCTCATAAGGTATGTAGCCGCCATTAACATTAATGAGAATTGCATGCACACTTGGAGGAGAGAATAGCTGCATGCCTCTGGGCATATTTAATTGCTATCAGATCAAGGCTGCTTCCCCATAACATAGGGTGTGCATAGAACACGGTAATAAAATTGAGAGGCAAAGGGTTTGTTTAGGAAGGTGTGCATATTCCTCTGTGGGGAAGCTCTACAGAACTTGGAAAGCTCTGCCAAAATGGACAGAAACATGGATGGAAGACAGGCACAAATGTCATATTTGAGGAGTGCATAGGCTATAATATGTCTGTAACCAATAGTTTGGATTTCCTTTGTAGTATACAATCAAGACATGCTGCTGAGAATGATTAGCTGCACAAGGAAGATGCTAACTTTTTTCTTTAAATCTCTTTTCTTTCCTGCATGAGGCTTGGAGGTTGCTGTGCTGCCTCTTACTCTGACTTTTCAGTGACCTTGGATTAGGTTGTAGTGAAGTGGAATAAACCGGCTGAAAGCAAGATTAAAAACCAAATCATTATTTTTGAGGGAGTAGAAATTGAGTACTAGAAAAGTGCAGAGGGGTCTAGTGCCTGTGCTCTAGTCCTAACTGTGACTTCCCCTGTGAGTGGTTTGATTCACATTAGGTTCCATTCTTCAGAATAAAACTTGTTGTTGTTTTCTTTGTTTTTGTTTTGTTTTTATCCCACAAAGTACCTTTCTCAAATAAGGACTGCATGTAAGCATATGATTGGCAGCAAAAATTGAAGCAGTTCATTGCTTATGTGGGAACACTCATTTGTCTAAAATATTTTTCTAGATGAAAGATAGAGTGTTGAACTATAGAGCTGAGGACAGTCTTTATGGATATTTACGTTATGGTACCTGTGTTCTGAGGGGTGGCCATGCCCTGAGGTATAGTGCCATACTGAGTTTCTCCTGAAACCATCTGGAGTTAAGGACTTCACCAGATGAAAGGATCAAACCTTGTACAATACAGGTGAAGACAAAGAAATGAATATGACTGATCCAAGGCCCATTAAAGACTTCTCTCTCCATCATTAAAAGGTTGGACCACATTTACATGAATGCTGTGTCTAGACAACAGTACTGATACTGGACTATGCAGTGATCCCTTTACACCACAGGTACAAAGCTATCCTAAGAGCACCATGTGTACCTATAAGGAGAAATCAGAGAGGGCCGTCTCAGCCATACAGAGTGGTTTAGTCGCAGTGTCCTGCCCCTGAGGTCTCACTGTACAAGTACAAGTAGAAAGAGGAAGGCACAACTGTGGCCTCTCTGCACAATTGCGACTTCAGTCACTCTGACAGCTGTAGGGCTGATGGACACTGATACTAGTTAGAAAAACCTTTTGGAAGCTGTAATTTATACCATTTACGTTCAATGCACAGTTAAGCTATGAAATGAAGGAAAACGAAGGCAATTTAGATCCACCCATCCATAAAATAAGTCACCAAAGAGCTGGTTTAATATGACACTAGTAAGAGCATAGTCATGATGAGATAATGTTGGAATGCGATCAAATGAATGTATATAATTTCATGTAAACAATGGAAGTAGCTTTTACTGGGATTTCGTAAAGATCAACATAGGATCAACAATGAGCCAGTTTGTAGACCATTTAGTGAATACGCTGTGTTTAATATTGGGAATGGAAGCCTGCATATGCCTGTAGCTGATTTCTAATTAAAGAATGGAAGGTTCAGCAGAAGAGCAGAACCGAGCAACGCACACTCGAAGCATTAGGAATAGCCTACTCATTTAGTGATGCATTATTATACTTCTTTCTATTGGATATCTCTTTAGTTTTCTGAAGTTAAATATGATACATATGGGAAATAGATTGAAGTACATTAATTGCCTTATTCATCACATCATTAAAATTATGGGTCTTGCTGCAGACTAGCTGCAATGTCTTATTGTGTTTCTGGTACACCATTAATAAAAGCACTCCTGCTAGTGGTATGCAAAATGTACTTTCTAAATAACTGTACAGTGATTTGGGGCTCACTTATGCAACATATTGCTACAAACTATTGTGATACCCCTGGCACTAGCTTAAACTCATTGGGCTAGTGATGGAATTAATGAGGCTGGTGCTGCTGCAGTATGCCGAGCACGCTCGGCTCCTTCGCTGCTCTTTGTCTGCGGCGCGGCTCTTGTCTTTCAGAGCTGGCTGCCGCTCTGTCTCCAGGGCTGAGCCGGGGATCAGATAATGAACAGCGTATCAGTGCAGCAGAGGGGGTAGGGGGTGATGGGAGAAGACTTATTATTCCTTCACTCTCAAACAAAACAAAATCATTGAACTGTCAGGGTCATTAAGGACCCTGGGGTTGTCATGGAAACGACCTTTGTGGGTTTATGGCTGTTAATGCATGAGTGACTGTCTGTATTATATGTGTGTGGAAGGGGTCACCGTTTTCTTGGTGGCTTCTAAAAAAAGCTGGATTGGATGGCTGATGTTCAGAAAGGAATCTCTGTGCTCTGTGGTGTGACTAACTATTCTGAATGTAGCAGACTTGGAAGGGGGAGGTGGGAATGAAAACCTTTACTGACAAATATTTAGACAGAAACGTAATTACTCTTGAATTTTGTTTCAGTAGCAATGCAACTTTATTTCCAAGTTTCAGGAAATAAAGTCAGATTCCCTCATCTTTTTATGATGCTTAAAAAAAAACTGAAAGCAAGTAATTTTGGTCCAGATAGATTATTTCAAGATAGCAATGCAGAGCACTGCCTAGAGACCGGCAATAAATTTTAGAGCTGCCACAGCCAGAGAGAAAAAATGTTAATGTACACAGCTAATAAAATCTCCCTTGTCCTCATACAGACTTCCTGTACAACCCTGGGCAAGTCATTTAACTGGTTGTCCTGTTAAAGTCAATGCAAAACACCAATTGACTTCCAAATTGCAGTAACAACATTTGTTGAAAATGAAGAATATTTGATTTTAAGAATATGATTTTAAGGCTATAAGTACTGAGAAAAAGAAGTTACAGTAAAAGAAAATCAAAGATTGCCTAATTTTTTCACAGTCTCATCTGGAAGTCATCCTGGCATTTTGCTTTATCAGCCGCTCTCTGCTGGCTGATTAACAAATATTCTGTTATACATCAGTCTTTGGTAGAAGCTACAGCACTTGCCTCCATATGAAGAGAGAAAAGAAGGGAGAGGGGGAGACAAAGAGGCAGCAAGGCAGGGATAATATTGATGGTTCCTTTTACAGGCGGTAAGGAGATACCGACCACCCAGAAGCCAGAAATATTAAAGATGAGAAATGTCCGTGTTTTGAAGTCATATTTGTAATGCATGGCACTTAATATCTCTTCTGTTTAGATATCTATTCCTGCAAAAAGTTCTGTGTTTACAGTATATTGACCATAGAGCTGGATTCTTGCCCCCCAGCACCTGTTAGATAAATGAATGATTGCCAGGTTAAAATTGGAGGCAGGATTTGACTTCATCTGTGTTGTAGAGGAGGAAAGCTGAAGTCTAAGCTTAAAAGCTTAAGTCTAAACTTTTAAGTCTAAGCTTAAGTCTAGGTTAAGACTACTCAGAGTTCAGTACCCTTGACTTCACTTTTTTTTTTTTTCCAATTACTAAAAATGATATCACATCATCCTTCTTGACTCTCATATATCTTCTGTAAAGTAAGCATACTCATATTTTTGTGTTTCATACATACCTTGTATTAAAGTTCATAAGCTACTCTGGTAATACATCAGCATGCCTACATAAATATCGCCGAAAGAGCGGTCAATAGTGGTGTGCTACACATAGGAGCTTCAGAGCCTTATAGCCCATCTTTCATCTGATTTGTGTAGCCTAAGAAGTTTTGTAGAGCGATTGGACAGAGCAAATGCAATGACAAAGTTGCTGAATATCATAACCTTATCGGTTGTATTGGTGTGCTTGTTTCAGAAATTCTGCTTTCTTGTAATTGCAGCAGTTACAGCACATCCCTGTTAAACGGATTAAGAAGATAAAAGAATGTCATCGAAGCACTGAATGTCATTGAAGCACTGAATGTTGTGTTACTGTAGAACTGATTTAATTCAAAAAGGCACTGTTTTTATTTATGTTGATGGTTGTGTTGAAAACATTTAATTAAACTGATCGAAAAGCATGTTTGCAGATTGTATTACTAGACTTTCTTTCCATAGACTCTTTAGGCATCTCTGTGTATCAGCTGCTAGAATGAGATTTGAGGCTTTCTGGCTAAACTTCTCTTCAGTGTTGTCTTAAAATTTTGTATTTTCTTTTACTAAAGGAAAAGAAAATTGTGAAAGCTCAAGATTGAACTTAGTCAAGCTCAGCATCAATTTGTTTCAATACAAAGCTTTGCATCAGCTCCAATTCCCTTGAACTGGGGCCAATGCACTCTGAAAGCATGCATGCTTTAAGACTTGTTCATTTGACATGCCAGCTGTGTGTGATACTGGTTGTATTCACTTCTTGGAGTCATGTCGTCCCCCTTGCTTTTTGTCTTCTCTGTTTCTGCTTCTCTTCCTGCCCCTCCAAGCAATCCTTGTCCCTGCCTCTCCTGGATCTCCTCTCCCCACACCCACCACTTTCTGTGGGGGTCCCGCAGGTTTTGTCGTTGACTGCCTCATTTCCTCCCTCTGCTTTTTATCTCTGGCATGTGCAAATGGTATTATCTCACTTTGCTACCATTTCTGTGCTGAAGGGTCATAGGTGTACCCCTCTAATACCAAATCACTTTTTTCTGTCTAAACTAATATCCTGGCCTGTTTCTCTGATGCCTGTGTGCACATCTAGCTCTCAGTCTCTTTAAATCAGAGCTGTTAATCCCCTTCACTTCTCTTACTACATCCTTTAATTGATAACTGTGAATAAAGCCACCATCCTTTCTGTAATTTGGGGATCATCTTTGTTTTTTGTATCTCTCTAGGTCCTCAAATACAGAACGCATGTCATGCACAAACTTTCTACAGAGCATCTGAAATATAATTTTTCCTAGTCACCTACAGAGCTGAGACTTGTCCAGGCTCTCTTAATTGGACATCCTGGTTGTTTTAAGATCCTTCCTCTTGGTCTTGGCAAACACAGTCTCCCTTCTACAAAGACAGCAGTTCTGGATTCCTTTGTTCCTCTCTACACTGTAAATATCATTTTAGCTAAAAAATGTCTGTAGAAGTTCATCTTGAGCTCCTTAATGTGATTTGTCTATTTTCACTTTTTGGTTTGTATTGTGCCAAAGTTCCCACTGATCATCTTGATATCAAGGCTGGCAATATATATATATATATTATTATTTTTTTTTTTTAAATCTGGAAGAAATTGTAAATGTCTGGATGTTTGATGATCAAATATATTCCCAGCCTAAAACCAATCTCTGAAATATTTTTTTTCTGGGTTGGGTCTGGGTAGGTTGGAAAAACTTTGATGTACACAGTTCTATTAGGTAAATATTTATTGATATGAGTCAAAATTCTTAGACTCTTAGTATCCTGAGATCATCAAAAATCACTTAGAATTTACACTCCTTAATGTTTTATTAATTATTGATTTATACATGGTTGCAGAAATAAATGCAGACATTAAGAGTCGAAGAAAGAATTCTTTTGTTCACTGTTCTACAAGTTGACATATATATTTGATGCACTAATCTTCTGCAGCCTCATCCTGCTAATTTAGATAAATGTGGTATCTTTCAACATATAATAATTTGGAGCATAGTATATTGCAAGACTTGTTTTTGCTTTTGTTATTCATATTTTCCATTCAGATTTTAGTTCTGTAAAGAGAGTGTCAGTTAAGCACTTATCAAGGATAAAATTTGAAGTAGGAGAAACAGCTGGTGTAAACTGGGGTGGCTCCACTAACTTCTCCTGAACTGTGCTCATTTACACCAGTATTAGGATTTCCATTGCTATTGCACTTTCACTGCAGCCCAAGGAAACTTAGTGCAGAAGTACCATACAAACCAAGAACAATCAAAAAAAAAAAGAAAAAAAAGAAAAAAAAAAAAGTGATACTCATTTTCTTCCTCAGTCTACAGTGATTGCTTTTGTAATTACACTGGGTTCTGAAATGGCCTTAGATCTTTTCACTGCTAGGGAACCTAAATTTATATCAAATGCTGCATAATTCATATGGCATGGACAGCAATTATGAGTTAATTGAGGGGTGTAATGTTTAAAAAAACACATAATGAAGAACAGGAGGAATGTCAGAATGAAAAAAAGGCTCTTCAGCCAACTGAGGCTGATTTCTTTTAGTATTGTTTTCTTTAAAATGGCACTCATTGTCTGTTGAAGTACATGAGAGAACCCAAAGTTCCCTGCTTCTGCAACGTTTCTTGGTCAGGCAGCATCTGAGACATTATTCTTTCTGGGACAAGTAATTCCAGTATCAAGTACAAAATTATTCCTTTCCATTTTTCTCATTTCTCTCTCAGCAACAGCCATAATCTTTAAATCAGATATATTTCAATTAATACATCTCTCCTCTTGATACTTTCTCACCTTTCAGATTATAAGGATTAAGTACTATATACTATCTATACTGTCATTGCTTGTGTTCCTACAGTCAACTGAGCTGTTAATTTGCTGTCCCTTCTCACAAGTTATAATATCTCCTTTTGTACAGCTGGTTTGAATGGCTTACTGGTAATCTGAACAGAGTTTCTGGCCTGTTTCCATGCCTTTGAATAATGAGGACATTTAGCACTGTTAAGATGTTTGTGTTTTGCATTTGAAGTGTTACTGTGCTGACATGCACTATAGGGGAAATCCACCTCACCCACACAAAGCCAATGTCATCAGGCTTTCAAATAGACTCTAAATAGAGACAGGGAGATGAAATTCAAGCATCCCAATCTATAGGCAGGTCAAAACAGGGCTACAAAAAGAAATCTTGACTTATGTTATTTCATTCCTGAGGCTGGAAAGAAGGTCGGGACCACTCTGTACTACTGGGCTGGTCCAAGGATTCCTTAGGTTGCTTCTCCACTGCCTTTGCCAAGCTGATTTACTTAGGTCTGAAATTAAGTTCTTTTTTGTAGCGCTGAGGATGTGTGAAATTAAATAGTTTGACAGATCATAATGTCCTGTGTTGCTCTGTACAGCCTGTATACTCTGATAGGAAAGGCTTTTGTTTTCATATGAACCCTCTGAACTTACCACTTTGGAAGGAGAAAAAAATTATTTTAACAATAAGTATGTATTTAAAAAAAAAAACTTCAGTACGAGGCAGCAAGTCAGTTTTTGTCCAAAATAAACAGAATTAGTTGGACTGAGTTCATTTTAGAAATTTCCCATTATATTGTAAAGAGAATTTTGATTTTTTTTTATTATTATTATTTTACGGTGTATTGAAAATGTTCAATGAAAAAAATATGCACAGAAAGTGTACTTTCAGTTCAAGTGTTCTGATTCTTTTTTCCATTTAAAAAGTGTGATATACTACAACACTATGAAGAAAGGAATGAAACATGATATTAACATATTTAACAGAGAATTTATCCATTCAATGATGGGGAATATACAATTGCAGTTATTTGCTACAGAAATTTGAATGATTCTTTTGTCTGGAATAGGTCAACAAATTTGCACTGAAAGCCTTAATCATTTCTTAATTTCTTAATCGTTTATCTTAATGTGATAATAAGTCTCTAGCAGGCAAAACAAAGTGGCTGAATTGCCAGTCTGAGTTAGCTCCTCTAAGCTAGTCGCTCCTCTGTAGCTGGGCACTGCACATGCACAGTGCATGTCAGAATTGTTGGATGCAGGTGGAAGGCTTGGGAGTTGAGGAGACAGGATGCACCTCAGTTAACTTACTTTGTATTATAACCACAGATGGAAAATTATTTCATCACAGTTAGTGATCCATAAAAGGCTGCTTGGAACACAAGTGGGTCAAGTCTCTTCTGTCATCATACTCAGAAGCGTAATTGCTCATGGGGAATGTCTCTCTTACCAAATATTTTCTCACAATCATCTTCATTCTTACTATCCTGAAAATATATATATATATATTTAGGAGCCAATGTTTTTCTGTCTTCTGCTTCTTCCAACTCACTCACAGAGGTGCTAAATGACACCTGTTTTAGTTGGAAGGCCCAAAGCATCCCAGCATCCTACCTTTTTTTCTCCCTAATGTGTTTCTTTCCCTGCTATTCCCTCCAGTAGAGCACCTTTTTCTTTCTGAGATTTTTGTCTAAACAGAACCCTTGGTTCCTACATTTCTGTAATAGCTTGTTTGAAGACAAGGGAAGTGTGGTAGTTCTAATCTTTCTGGCCTTCAGTGAAGCATTTGATACAATGCCATATGGGAAATTACTGACAAAGCCAGGCAAGATGGGGATTAGTACAAGAACTGTAAAGTGAGTGAAGCAGTGGCTAAAAGGAACTGGCAGAGGGTTGTGCTGAAAAGGGGTATGGGGCTGCAGGCAGGTAACTCCTTGGGGACCACTCTTAGGAATAATCTTCATTTAATATAATATTTTCATTAATGATCTGGGTAGCAAAAACAGACATTACTTAATGACAATTGATGAGGAGTGGATAAAGGAGGCGTCACCTACAAGCAAAGGGATAAGAATGTCCCAAAAGAGATGGATGCTGGTCTGTATCAACAGCAGTGGGGTTTAATTTAGTGTTCAAATTGTAAAGCAATAATTTGTAATATAATTTGGAAGCTATGCAACTGGAAACTGTGGGGGAAGGAAAAGTTCTGGGTGTTTTAGTCCATCACAGTAGAACTATGAGTCACCAGTTGTGGAAAAGGTGTGATCTGAGGGTGTGTCTGGTGAGATAATTCATATGGGCTAGCATTGAGAGCATTGCAGTAAGTTCAAGAGCTCTTCCAAAATGGTGAGTACATTGGTCTCTTAAACAAGAAAGTTGATTTCAAGATGTAATAGAAAATGTTTACTAGGATGAACACAGAAATTCTGCACTATAAAAGAAGAAAAGTCTTTTTTTTTTTTTTTTTTTTAACCCTAACAAGGTGATCACTTTCTGCTACAAGTAAAAAGCAGAAAAGAAAAAAGACTTTGCCTTTAATGATAATGCTGGTACATATATAAATGGACATCAAATGGTTCAGACATTAGCAGGACTGTTCTGAAACAATTGTCCTATCAGAGCAAAGGCTATGATAGCATATGATAGCAAATTTTATGATAGCAAGTTGCCCTATCATAAGTTTTAAGAGGTTTTAAGTGAAGCTGAATAGCTGTATTGCTTTATTTATTGTTTATAGAGTCATCGCTGAAACAAAATCCCTTCCTGTTTAAGATCAGCATCACAAGATCATCCCCCTAACACAAAGACCAGTCATATGAGGTCATCGGGAAGACTTGCTCACCAAAACTTTGAATGTCTGTGTAGCTGTAGTCCCCTTTACTAGGTAGGACTTCAGTTCAATGGCATTAAGTTAGAGACATAATTTACACCTGTAGTTAAGGTATGGCTCATATTCTCATGCATGCCTTTCCATACTGATAAGAAGGTGAAGGTAAATGACAGCAGGAATGGTTAGATTTGGAGAAGTCATTTAGAATAAATGTTTTAATTAGTATGCTACATTTATATTATTTATTCATATTAAATGGTTTTGTTACTGTGCAACTTAGAATGCCAGCAAAAAACATCACGAATGTGAAAAAATACAGAAAATATTCAGGGAAAGCATTCAGTAATAGAAAGTGGGAATTGTTTTCTTGTAATAAATTTAGCAGAGAGGTAATAGAATTTGTAAAATGGTACCTATTTTGTTCTACGTGATGGTTTATTTCTTTTATTTATAGCTCCCAGCCCTTGTCAGGTCCTCTCTGGGCAGTTGTTCTCAGGAGCTGACATGTTGATGCTTTCAATCCTGTCTAGGACTGAAGGCCTGATAAGCCTGGCTGGCCTGACTTTTTTAATAACCATCTGTCCAGCACCACACCATAGTTCTTGCATCATAGGTCTTTTCTCTTTTCAGTTAATTTCACTGAGGGAATTTGAACATTTCTCTTTAATTTTCTATTTATAAACTTTAATGAAGACTTAAAACAGTGATGAGAAGAAAAACATAGGATTAGTGACAAAAAGTAGCCAATTGTCTGTCCTTGTTCAGTGGCTATAATAATGGTTTGTGAGATCTTGAAGTGCATGGCAAGGAAAGGATAAGAGGCTTGAATGTCTCTAGCAGGGAGGGACTGGCACAGGGAGCATTGATTTCAACGGAGCCTGATATGGAGCTGTCAAAGCAGCAGTGTTTTAAGTACTTGTGTGTGTTGTTTGCTCTCATGCAAAGGTGGTATGTCTTCCTGACACTTTTCCTCTCCCCTTAAAAGACTTTAAATCATAACATCTTTCCACTTTGGCCTCACAGAGCCACCAAGAAAATACCTGCTGGAATTCTAATAAAATATGTTTGAATTACAGAATCACAGAATCACAGAATTTTCTAGGTTGGAAGAGACCTCAAGGTCATCGAGTCCAACCTCCAACCTAACGCTAACAGCCCTCCACTAAACCATATCCCTAAGCTCTACATCTAAGCGTCTTTTGAAGACTTCCAGGGATGGTGACTCCACCACTTCCCTGGGCAGCCTGTTCCAATGCCTCACAACCCTTTCTGTAAAGAAGTTCTTCCTAACATCTAACCTAAAACTCCCCTGGCTCAACTTAAGCCCATTCCCCCTCGTCCTGTCACCAGGCACGTGGGACAATTGGTGTCATTATCTAGAAATCTGCTTGCATTGAGTCCTACCCTGTATTCTGTTGTGAATAACACAAAAGGGATTGTATGAGAGAATAGAGGGTAAAGGCTGAGTCCCATGGATTAAAACCATTCTTGCTCCCCACAAGGATAACAGATGGACTCTTCTTTGGGCTGGCTTGCTGCTTTCAATCCAGGCAGTGGGCTTATCCGGCTGGTGGCTGCCCGGTTGGTAGCAGCAGGTCAGCTGCCGGGCGAAGCAGGGCACGCTCCCTTGCAGCACATGGACCGCAGCGCTTGAGCGAGAGGCTGAGAGCAGCCCTGCTGTGTGTGACAAAGCACAAAACCCCCTGACATCCAGGTCTCAGGAGGAGGACAAAAATGAGATCATTGTCTTTGAGTGCCTTGGCTGAGTGCAAACAGTGCGAAAGGACTGAAAAGGCAGAGACAGTATGAAAGGATGAGGCTAGAGGACCCCCCTCTTCAGCAGGAAGACAAATGTGGAATCTCATCAGCGTTTCTGAGCTCAGTCCCCTCCCTAGGATCTAGGCTCTACTTCTCACTAGGAAAAAGCTGTGTGGTTCAGGTGTGACATACAGAGCTTTGTAAGACTGCCTGGGTAGATCAGACCAGCCGCTGCACATTGGGTGCATGGTGCTGGATGTACCAGTGGCATCACTGTTGGGAAATACTGTACTGATGATGTTTTTCCTATTGTATTAGTTTTCAAGGACTCAGGAGGGATACCCACATACCTACTGTGTATAAATGACTGGGTTTAACTTAGCCAATAGAAGCAGTAGTAATTTCACCACAGTAAATTTCCACCAAAGTTATTTTGTGTAGTATATTACTTTAGGGGGGGGGAAAAAAAAAAAAAAGGAAAAAAAAAAAAAAAAAAAGTAAATTGGGACATTGTACTTAACTAGACCAGCATGGTAATATGGCCATGTTTTTTCTGGTACCCAGGCCCAGTTCACCCAGAACCAGGTCAGCTTATTTGGCACAGCACTGCACAATAATGTACTGTAGCAGCTTAAGGATCAGGCCAGTCTTGAACTATATAGATGGTGACTTTAGTGTGTGCAAAATTCAGTGATAAATTCCTATTCATATGACACTATTAGTTGAATCATGTGAAAGACATGCCTTTGAGCCAGAGCAGGTGTCTGTTTTAGTTCTGCAGCAACATGCCATCAATATAAAAAACAGCACGATGAAGTCAAAACTTCCCTGAGGATGATGTCCAGCATCAGTGATTCGTTAACTCAGGCCTCACACTGAACTGGAACAGATTAATACAGTAAGAGCCGTGCTGCCAGATGTAGAGTTTCTTGGCCATGTTTTGAAGTCTAAGCATTAAAGGCTGGAGTTAAAGGTGAAGTTTGATCTTAATTCCCTAAGTCTGAGGAAAAGCTGTCTGGCTAGTTTCTTTTATGTATAGCTTTATTAGAAAGGACTTGTGTAATTAAAAGCATTTTACATAAAACAATTTATGTGATTACTTTAAAAGGAGTGAATGTTGTCCTCTTGGGGCAAATAAAATAGGTCTTTAGCCTGTAAGAGACCAGGCACAAGCTTACCTTTACATGTTGAGCAAATACTGAAAACAAACAGAAATTTTGAACTCTGATGAATACATTTCTTCAGGGCAGAAGCTGGGGCCCAGTCATCCTCAACATGAGTAAAGTTCCTGTTCTGAGAGCAAAAGCCAAATTTGCAGTTTGTGGAGCCTTAGCTTGTGTGCTTTGCTAATGTTGTTCCTAGAGAAGGTAATTTGCAGTTAGTAGCAGGTTTTAATGCAGAATAAGTTATCATGCTCTGCCTATCTACAAGAGCTTAATTCTGCTGTCACGACTCTTCACTAGGAACATTATTTCCTATTTTCAGTATCTTATACTGAAAGTAGTTCAAAAGAATGTAAGATCAACGGTCTTTGGCAGCAACCATTTCCTTACAGAAATATAATGAATACAAAGGAAAACAGTGTTGCTTAACAAAGATGGGGAATAAATATTTTATCTCCTTGTTTTAGCTTTCTTAAGGTAGTGATAGAGGTTGGTATACAGATTTGAGACAAATTTGGTAGATGATCCGCATGGCTCCTCTTCCAGTCCACAAGTAGGAGCTACTCCTGTGTAGTTTTGTAGAAAACTCACAAATAGAAACAAATTATTTCCTACCAATCTCAAATACGCAGATTTAATAACTGATTTAGACTGCCCCAGCTTATGTGACAGAGTTCATAGCATTCTTATTTACAGGCAAGTGGAAACACTCCTAGTGAGCACAGTGTGATCTGGTAAGAAGAAGCATCATGACTGTTTGGGGAAACTCTGTGTTTTCTTTACGGTATTTCTCAGCCTGGCAGGAACAGACAGGTTAGGGAACCTGACAGTTCTGCACTCAAGGTAGAAGTGACTTGAATATGAATCTTGTGTGTTCTTGAATATGAAGCTTGTGTGTTCTCTGAACCTATCCTTCAAAGGCTAAACAACCAATTTACAATCTAGCCAAACTAAATCATCTTCAGAACATGTTGACTGACTTAGTACCTTGAGAGAGCTACTTTATACCCAAAGAAGAACTAGTAGAAACAGAGCTAGAAATATTCAGGAATGGAGACTTTAATTTTGACCAAAATTGAGAAGTAAGAAACTTGTTTAAATCTCTCAAGTACATTACACAGATATTAATGCAAAATTTATAACCAAAATATTTTGGCTAAAATCCTGTAGCATCCCCAATAGTGCCTTATGAGAACTACAGACATTCTTATGTACTCCTCCAAACTGGGCATGTCTCATGCCATCTTGCCTTGCTGAAGGAAGGCAGTGACCTGCTGTGGCTGTCACACTGCTGCAATGCATCGCAGCAAGCATGTTCCAGCAGAGGAAGCACTGTTGTAGATTAAGTGAGAAAATTGGACTTCTGAGCAAGATATCTGAAACAAAATATCTGCTATTCTGAGATAGCCTGATTTTCCAAAACCACATAATTTTCACTTGGAAAAGAGTTACCTTAAGTTCTTGCACTGAATTTGGTTAGCGTTATCTCTGAGCCTTTGTGAGAGTAAAGAAACATTGCAGCAGAGTGCACCTGATTCAGTAAAGATAGATGTATTTTGTGAGGTAGAGTCCCATCTATAATGTGCCGAGGTAAACCTTGTATATGAAACTGTCCAAAATCCTAGATACCATTGTAATCTGTAGAGAATCTGTACTGACTTGAACTTGAAAAGTTCATGTATTTATATTCATCAAGTACTTTTTTATTGTTTTAATTCATTCTTGGGAATCAGAAAAAAATCAAATAACAATGAAATAGTCTATGAGTAGGAATTAAGTAAGTGAAATAAGTAGGAATATGAGTGGGAATGAAGAGAGTTAATAAAGTCATACAAACACTGCTATAATTCAAAATTTAGTAAATAAGGAACTAAAGTGTCATCATTTTTATTTATTGGTTTTGGAATGTATTTTAAAAGACACTGGCTTTTCTGTAGCTGGTAGCAGAACTGAAATGAATGAGCAATGCTGGGCCTGTGTCGGGGAGGCTCTGGGGCCAGAGGCCTAGCGAGATGAGGCTGCAGCGAGGTGCCTGCATCATGCTCCTGCACTGCTCCTGAGCTCAGGCACAGCTTGGAGCTGTGCAGCCACGCTGTGCCCTTCAAGGATCACAAGGCTCCCGGGAATGTTAAAAGAATCCAGTATCACACAGACTGCTCAGAGCACAGTGCCGGCAAACAGGTGACAGGTTCATGTGTGATTTACATAGAGTATTAATTGATTAATCCTGAGAGCCCTGTGGGTGATTACTGTGCTGATGAGTAATTTCTTGTGCTGATATGTAGGCCCTTCCTTTCCTCTGGCTTGCTCCCAGGTGCCATGAGATGCTCCCAGGTGCTCCTGTGATGATCTTCCTACTGCGTCCCAGTCTGCTCCTGTTTTGCACCACTGGTGACCCTGGCCAGGGCTGACGGCAGGCTTGCTCCTCGAAAGAGCAGGCAGGATGACAGCTGCGGTGCTGTGGCTGAGCCTGAGTGGCCTGGCCACGTGTCCTACTGCCATGTCCTCTCCTTCCTGAATGCTGCAGGCTGCAAAGAGATGGGGAGTAGATCACTCTTCTATTCTCACTACAAGTAGCAGAGCACTCCAGAGGCAGCACAAAAATGCAACAGCATTGTCACAGGAGCAGTGGTGAATGTCTGAAGACTACAAACAGATGCTATTTTATTGCACCAGTTAATTTTAGGCTGCCCCAGTATCTTTTTCCTCTTTGAAAACACTAATAAAAAGTCAGGCTTTGCCACAAAATTCAAAAGAAAAAACATTACAAGTGACTTGGTTTTCAAGTTCCTGAAAATAAAGTCACTTAGGTGATTTGCCACTTTGTATTTCTTATTTCACAGCTTGATTTTAAAATTTCTCATGATAAAATGAGAAAAGATTTGAAAAACACTAAGGTATTATGTAACAGAAATAAACAGAAATTATTTTTCTTTGGATATGTTTCCTTTAATTTCCTAAAGTATGCTGGAATGCATGTAAATGTAACCAGATATTCACTGTACTCTAGATGTTGTTATTATAACATAAACGATTTACCCTGATAATTTGCTCCCAGTATGGAACAGTGCTTACATATATGGATGGGTTAGAGTTAATTGCCACACAGTTCTTTTTATTAGGGCTATTGAGATTAGTGGCCCACACAAGTTCATGAAAAGAAAAATACACATCTACAAGCATGTTGATCTGATTAGGGCTGAGAACAGACATTCCAAACATAATTACATGAAAATCTGTAAATAAGTACATGTAAAATAAGAAAAGAGTTACTTTTTAGGTAATGCCTTCATTTGGTTTAACAAGGCATATGCTTTTCAGTTGATAATTTCATAGAGATTAATGTAGTATTCCACTTTTTATGGAGTAATATTCATCCCAAGAAAATCCAAGGTCACCAGGTTTGAAGATCAGTTAGTTGTACATATGTGTTTCAGATTTATTTTGCTGAATTTTTTGACTGTCTTTAAGAACGGAGTTTGATTAAAAACTACTTAAATTCATAGGTGACTTCTATGTACATTAAGAAAAAAATGCTTAAAATCAAGCACATTTTAGGATATCTTTGCAGATGTGCAGTTTTAGTTTTTCATATTAAATGAAGGTTTGTTAATGGTATCTGGATGAATAATACATATAAGTGGATAAGAAAAATGTTATTTGACCAGGGTTTCACTGAGCAGCTATGGTCATTAGTCTGTGCACGAAGAAAGAAAAAAATTGTAAAGAATCTAAAACCTGTCTTTGTCTCAACAACAGTGTTCCAATCATTCCAGTGGACAAATCTGGTTATATCTTATGGCAATTAGTTTCCTCCAAATGCTTTTCATGAAATTGTTACTGCTGTGATTGCAGAATAGTGTTAAATCAACCTGAGCTAGTTTTAAACTATAGTACTGAACTGAACTACTACTGGTAAATGCCTGAGGTAGTTTAAAACTCATGTAAGGGTGCATTAAAGCTACATCAACCCCATACAACAATCATACAGAAAGAAAACGCTGGCGCCTGACTTCAAACTCCAGTGACTGGACTGTAGGCACACCGCCAGATGATCTAGCCTCATTTGGCTATGTGGGATTTTAATAATAGGGAAGGAAAGTTATTTGCTTTACCTATGTTCTCTCACAAGAATCCTCTGAAGGCTTTGTATTCCTTGTCTTTATTAATATTTGCAGTTTCAGAAATTTTGCTAACTGTATAGCCCTACAAAAATGTCCATTCATGAGCAGCACCCATTAAAATAAGGTGCTTAGAAGAGCTCTCACAGGAGGTGTTGTAAGCAGAAGGGCAGTATGTCAAGGTTTTTTGCTTTCCTGTTTTCATCAGAGGATGCTGGGAGAGAAACCAAATTCTTTTCTGCCCAAACCAGTTTGTGAAAAAAAAACACAACACCATTTCCTTTTGTTTTGTGTTGTTTTTCTAATGTGGTATATGTGCATATTTTGTGTGCATGGCTGAACTGGGTGTTGGATTATTATTGGTTAGTGAACAGCCGTAATAATAATAATAATAAAGTAACTTCCAGCAGGTCTTCCATGTCAGCTGTGGGAGGGAGGCCCTCATAAACCCACCTCCCGAGCACCCAATGCAGTTTCTTCTTGTTGAGGATTTAGTTGGTTTTGGACTCTTGAAGTTTCTTGTCTAGCTTCAGAAGCTACAGCAATTCCCTGTGCTGAGACCAACTGAAAATTCAGACAAATATTGTTCTGTGACACTCGGCTCACATTGTACAGCTGTTGTTCTCCCTGAAACCCAGAGCAAGAGAAGCCTTTGGAAGTAGCTGATTCCCACATCCTCAAGTGGGCTGTCGAGCTGACTACCTGGCACTTAATTGTCTCTTTACACGAGATTAGGACTGTGAGGATGTATCTGATGTGAAAAGAAACCAGAAAACGCTTCTGAGACTCAGTGGGGCTGGAGGTATGACTGTTATGCAGGAGGGAAAAGATAGCTTCGGCAAAAGGAGCAATTGCGTTTCTTACGCTGCAGAGCCTGACTGTCCCTGGAGCTCAGTACGTGTACCTGAGGCACTGTGTAGTTTTAAGTAGTTTCTGTTATTTAAAGTACCTTGATTCAATTGTATAATTATTTGATTTTTCTGCACATGTTCTCTCTGGAGAAAGTTCCCTAACAATTGCTGTTGCTATTAATATTATTAGGACAAATCCTCAGAAACACTGAACATCTGTGTCTTTCTTGGGGGAACACCTGAGCCTACAGGTGTTCAGCATCTTAAAGGCTTCTGGATAACTTGCCCTGCATTCTGGACTTAATCCTCTTAAATGGTCAGGATTCAAAGCCATGATTTTACCCTGACTCCCATCTCACATTTGGAGAACAATTTGTAACATGGGATACATTTGCACTTAAGTTTCCAGGAAAATATGGCACACGTACTTAAACCAGTTACTAACTCCAGCATCAGCAGTCATCTTGCATGTCTCTAAGCCACCAGATAAGGACAGGATCCTGAGGAACTCTTCACATTCAGAAATTTTGTGGATTTTGTTTTGTTTTTCCTCAGGAGGGCAGTTAAGATAGTCAAAAAAGCATTATCTGAGGAAGAAGAACAATGGCATGGAACAGGACTGTTTGATTAGTCATATTAGGTATTTAACGTTAAATAGAGGCAGCCTATGGTTTTTATTACTGTTCTGAAAAGCTGCACTCTGGGAGGTACTAGCCAGTAATTGGGCATGTGTGCAAACAAAACATATATCCAACTTGAGTTATGCATTTGAGAGCAGTAGAAAGATTATCATCATAACATCCTTCACAGAATATTTCATATCAGGCAGCTTTCCACAGCTGTAGTTCTTAGTCTTTATTAGATCTATTATGCAAACACAGAAGTCTTCTTGAGTCAGCAAAAACTCAGCAAGCCGGTATGTGTTGTTCGTGCAGCCTTGCAAATCACTTACTCTAATCACCCAAGAGTTGATTAAAGTGGAGGTTGATTGGTTAATTTGCTCTCAACCTTGGAGAACCCATGAAAATGATTATTATAGTAGTTATTTAAAAATACGTGGTACGTCATTCTCTCTTAGGGTACAGCTGACTCCTAAAGACAAACAAGAATTTATGGATCATTATGGGGAGAAAAAAAAAAAAAGGAGGTTGGGGGCAGTAGGGAATAACTTCCTTGTTAGGCATTTGTGTAACATGCTTTTAAATCAAACAGATTTTCATCAATATCTCTACTAGTCCTCTGCTTGACAGGGTTCCTCTGACTAATTACACAAGTTAGGGAATGTATGGACATGAAGAGAATAAAGAATGGACAATAATAATATATATAGAGATTATATATTGTATAAATATACATATTGTACCTCAGTTTACTTCTCTAACAGTGTCCTCTCTGCAAAGAGTTAAAAGCAATGAAGACTGTTGGGAAAACCTCCCTCCTCCCCCACGTGCAGTAAAAGGAAAGATAATCTAGAAAATACCTTGTGTCCTGAGGGAAACGATGGGAAAACTATTAACAGGGTGGAGTACTGCTATCCTAGTTCCAACTTTCTAGAAAAATTTTACAGTTCCCAGCCCTGCCCTGGTGATGAAAAGGGAGAAAGGGGGCTGAGTAGTTTCCCAGCACTGCCCTGGAAATGTCCATGACTGCTGACAGGGTTTCTTGGGCTCACACAATATACCATATGTTTCTCCTAGCCATAGATGGGAGTAACTGTAATGAAAAGAGGATAACAATGCTTGAAAGATCAAGCATTTCGTAAAGGAAAACATATTTATAGTTCTGCCTGTTGTTTTATCCTTTTGCTCTAAGTACTTTGGCTGAAGGAATAAATAATCACACAGAATCACAGAATTTTAGAGGTTGGAAGGGACCTCGAGAGAAACGCGTTGCTTATAAGGAAGCTCATTTTGAGTCATTTTAATAAAGCATTGGCAGTCTCCCAGAGCAAAAAGTTTCACAGGTACTAACAAACACAGCTGAGCTTATGAGGCAGAGATACAGCACAGAGGTGTGCTTCTGGAGAGCCCCAACACGGCAGCAGCACCACCCAGGAAAAGGGTCAGGGTTCAGTCACCAGGGATAAGGAGAGTGCTGAAAGCATGGGTTGCCCTATCACATCTGCTTCCTTCCCTCATTCTTTGCAGAAAAGAAAGCATTAGATATCCAGGTATTTGGTCTCCACACATAAAGTTCTCTGTTACTCTTCTTGACCAAGGCATCGTAGTAGGACTTAATAGAATTTAGACTCTACCTTCTGTTTCATGGACAGGAATAATCACATTTTAGTATGTATGTTGAGTAGTTCCAGGAGATGGTATGGACAGCTAGCTTCCTCCTTTGTATTTAATCAGTTCCTCATTGACTTGCACGTGAGCCAGGCCAGAAGTCTTGGGCATGCCGTGCAGGACCCCAAAGCCCTCACATCTGTCACTAAGGGGAAACTTGTCCCCTTTCTTCTTTGCTTTTTCACCAGCATGGTGCTTGTGGTCTAATCACAGCTGACTTTTTGTTTTGTTTAGTTTTAGGATTGGAGGGGAAAGGGGTTGGTTGTTCTTGTTTTGTTTTGTTTTTCTTTATCAGCTATATTGGTGCATATCCCTGACTTCTGACTACAGGGCTGGTCCCTGCTGACTGCTGTAGCATCTTATACACAGTTTGACTTACCTTCACAAGTTTCCTGAGTGCATTTATTGAGGCAGCCTCTGTTATCTGGTGCCATTTATTGAAGTTGCTAAAATCCACCAAAATATAAGAACTGCATGTACACGCCTTCTTTTTACTTGCTGTCTGCATCTTTGTTCATACAGTTGATTAATTCTTCTGTACAATGCCTCAAGGAATTAGTGTGTGAAGTATTCCATCTGATAGATCTGCTGAGTGCATTTATGAAGACATCTTCCAGCAACTGTATTGTCATACAGCTGTAGAGGGCTTGTTTTGAGTCCCGTCCTTACTGGTAAAGTCATGTCTGTATATTTCCTAGTGACTAATTTATGCCTGAGAAGAGATGTTTGTGGGAGCCTGCTAGTAACTGTTGGGTGAAAATGACATGCACACACAATGTTTCCTTGTTTTATATTGTCTACACATTTCTTCATCAGGTAAATGGTGTGCTGTTCAGAATTGTATATTTTTTCTTTTCATAAATTATTCAAAAAAGAGAAGAGGAAAAAAAAAAAAAACGGGCTGTTGCACACAAGTCCTTAGTAATTTTAGTCATTTTCTTGCACACATTGACACCTTGCAAGAGCTGCAAAGGTCCAGTCCAAACTGACTAACCTGCTAGGAGCAGCAATTTCCTACCTGTAGCTTTAAGCAAGTCTAGTGGTACATTTTCATTCTGAACAGGTATCAACCTCACCACTGTGTACAGCATTTTCCAGCTGGGGTCCACACTACCAGTTGATTAGAGGCTTTTCATGCTGCTAAAGGACAGTGAATTGCTGTAGATCAAATACTAGCAATAAAGGCAGATGACCTCCTCTACTTACTGGGAGGAATTGGGAAGAGGGAAAGCATATGTATTTCATAAGTTGCCACATTCAACTGTCAGAGAAAAGATACAAATCTGTAATCATCTTTCAGATGGATATTTCTAAACAGATACTTTTAATCACCTGTTTTTACAGATGGCCCTCTTTATTTGTTAGAGCACACTCTAACACAATCCAGATTTTGTGTTCATACTCTGGCACCTGAGACTCAATTAATAAAGCTAACAGTGAAGGGCTTTAAAACACCTCTATCCTGACACAGAGTCTTGTGCTTTCTGTACATGAATATACTTTCTATTATCCCTGGCCAAATATGGAAGTAGTCTGATTTTGCAGTGTTTTTTGATACCTTCCACTTTGTGGGATTTTTCCAATGGAGGTATGACCTGTGTGCTGAGGGCTGAAGATTGACAAAATGCATTTTTTCTTTAAATTCCTTTAGCAGATCTTCTGTAATAATGTACGGACCACTGGATGAAACTGCTCAAGTCCCCTGTTTTGTCTATATTTGGGCTCTGGAAGCAATGCTTCTGTAAAAACCCATAGGCTTTGTGATGCTATGCAGTGGTGCAGGATAAGGGCTCCCCATAGAAGGTGTGTTTTCAAGGAATGGTTTATATCTGTTTTAAAAGCATTTATGCAGCCAAAGCATTATTAGGATAACTGAGGAGCAGATGCCTAGTCAACCTGAGTGCACATGAACTTATAGTTCATTTCTGTTTCTAAGAAACAGAAAAGGGTAAATACCAAAGTAGTACTATTGTGCTCTGTTTCTTCTCTTAACACACAGCAGTAGTTTTGCCTTTCAAAATTGTTCTGGAGCTACAGATTCATTAAAAGATTTTCACTGTTGCTGATAGAGAGTGGGGCCTGGGGGTACTAGGCACGGCATAGAGCAAAGCAGACAGACCCAGCTGTCACTTGTAAAATAAATAAATAAAAATATACAGAGGGAAGATACATAACCAGCAAGCAGTGCAGAGGATAGTACAAGCAAATCTCAGGTGAGATCCATGGCCTAGGGCTCAGTTTGATTTTTGAGAAGTAGTTAGACAAAATGGAAAGCGAATAGAGAGTTTAAAAAGAGAGGAGATCACTCTAGGTATTGAATCACTGTGTATGACTGAGAGTGTGAAACAAGTGCATAGAAAGTAATTCAGTGATGTTTTGGTCTTTCCTGTGTGTTCAGGGTGGTTGCACCAGCTTCAGAACAGAATGTGTGAGCCCTCCTCACTGCCTTAGTGCAAAGTCCAGCAACTGTGGACCATGGTAACTAGCCCTCTGCTAGCTGTATATAAATATTAATTACTGAACATGTCACTTTTAATCATTGTTAAAAAAAAAAAAAAAGTGTACGTTAAATTATCAAAGGGTAGAAATCACAAGCAATTAAGTCATTCTGTTACATTTTTATTCACCTATGAAACAGAAGGATGCTTATCTAGTTATTTACAATTATTAAATCAGTGATGTTTGTATCGTGCTGGAGGACAGCAGATGAATGAATTGTGTTCACAGTGTTTTAATATTCTATCACTCTGTTAAATGAGAGAGAATGATTAGCAGAGATGGGTTCATTTTACAGAGCAGAATTTCCCTACCATCAAGATTCAGAAATTCTTAGTTTGGAACTGCCATTGCTATTGGAGCAATACAGCATCCAGACACCACTCTGGTGCCACCAGCTTTCTGCTTCGAGTAGGGAGCATTGTCCATTTGCAGTTCTTGGAGAAACATCCAGGACCCACTGTTACAGCATTTACTGAGATTTTTGAACTGTCTGTAATCTGAATGAAAACAAGTGTTCTCAACATTTTTGAAGAAAAAAGAAATACAGATCACCAGCTTAAGGAAAAAAAAAATATATTTTTTTTTGCATTGTTTCCATGCACTGGAAACAATTCTATTTTTATTCACATTACTAAATAACACCTTGTGTTATGGGATATTCTTGAACTTTGTGAAAAAGTAAATTTATATCAAAACCATCTGCAGTGCAGAACTGTTTCATTGACATTTTCTAGTTTTCATACACTGATTATTTGTAGCATATTATCACAATATGTAATAACTGGTCAGATTTAACTGTCTTTAAACTCCCTAATCTGTTTATGTGAAATACAGTCCTATCTCAGCTGGAGATACTGTCCTCCACATTTTACAGAGAGGTCAGCTCCTCATGGTTACCAACCTTTGAGGTTTTTCTGTGTAGTATTTTCTCAAACATCCGGAACAAATTTATCCTTGATATCACACAGAGAGTAGCAGGTCAAAAATTATTTAACATAATATGTTTTTATATAAGAAAATGTCAGTTCATTTTACGTTTTGCTGAAGCACATCAATTTTGATGACATTTCTTTAAAAGCTGGTAAGCACACTGCTAAAGCTATCTTTTAGACTTTTTATAAAGCACATATCCTTTGAAATTAGTGTTTCAATCATTTATGTATAGACTATGATATATATAATTTTATCAAGTCAAAACAAGAATGAAATGTATTGAGTTTATCAACACAAGTGTTTTTCTGAAGTTTGTTGTGTTTCTGGAGTTGAAGTATGATATTTCCTATGAATTGAAGAGTTAACAAATTATTGTAGGAAATTTAAGCAAAAAAATCTCATAAACAGAAAATCCAGATTTCACTGGATTTGTACTGGTGAACTTCATAGGCAACTCTGTCATCCTGTGTACTTAGACAGCAATTATCAGCTGTACAGATTAGCTGTACTGTAGAACAATTGTGTTGGGTGGCAATTTTGTAGAAGAGGTACCATATCTTCTTTTAGATCTCAAGTGAATATGAATCAGCATTATGTTTGCTTCCTATACTAGAAAAATGCACATCTTGTACTGGAATGTGTTAAGAGGAGCATCTTCAGTAACATGTATGAAATTATCCTTGTGTTGATGGGTTCCTTTTACAGATCAGAATTTCCCTGCCATCAAGTAGGGAATCAAAATTCTTACCTTGAAACTGTCCTTGCTGTTGTAACAGTATGGCATGCAGAGACCACTAGGGTGCCACCATCTTTCTGCTTGGCACTCTGTACCATCTAACTTGGCACCACACCTCAAGGAAGCTGTGGAGCACTCAGAGGAGAAGAAGGTGAAAGCAGGGAGAAAAGTCATGAGGAAAGAGTGGATTATTGGGTTGTGATGTCTGCAGAAGACTGAATGAAGGCATACATACAGTCTTTTGGTATGTAAATGTTATCTTAAAAGAGAAAGGAAATAATTTGGTTTTCAGAGAATCATTTGTTTTACTGTCTAGAAGACGAAATAATAGGCCTAAATTAAAGCAAAAGTGTTTTGGATTATAACTACATTAGCAGGTAATTAGGTGCAATAGGAGCTTAATAGTAGATCTAAACAGTTGGTACTAATACACTTTCCTGTCTTCCTCTAGACTAAATTTAGTCTGGTTCCCTGGAGTGAACATCCTCACCATCCAGGAGGTTTGAAACTGCATGAAGAACTAATCATTGGTTCTTCCCCTTAGGTGTTGGTGCATATTTGATGTGCACCTGTAGCAGATCTTTTGGTTTAGTTTCCTCCAAACGGATTCTAACTTATGAGCACCAAAAATGCTCTGTGGACTGAAATAACATATGATATTGACTTGAAAACTGTACTACTGCTCTGAACCAAACCACTAATGTAAACAGCTTACATTATGTTACATACATAATGCAGACATCTGCTCATGCTAGAGGCTTTGTGTCAATGAATTAGATTGATGCCTTGTAAGAAGTTAGATTTATTTGTCAGGTATTGCATGAGTATAGATTGTTTTCTCAAGGTCCTTTCCAGTGCTGTTTTCTGTGCTTTCATTGTATAGATAACATGTTTTCTACCCTGAAAGGGGGAGACTGGGATAGATAAACACTATAATCAAAATGTGTAAGGGATCACTGGCCTCAGTGCAGAAAGAGATGTATTTAGGTCTTGGGGATATGAATAAATTAACCCTACTGCAAATTGTATAATACTGATGTACCGTCAATATTTTTAAGCAGGTCTCCTGGCTTTTTCTTTGCAAAAAATTACATTTTTAAAGTTTAGTTGCATTGCCCATTTAGGCACCACTATTTTTCTATTTTATTCTTACCATCAAAAGGGAATGCAGATTTCTTACAGTTACAAAACAAAACAAAATGTTTAAGTTAAAAAAAAAAAAAAGTCAGACTATCGTAAGTATTTATGATGATTTTATAAACCTATAAAAATGTAAAAATGGTCTGCTGTTTTCTAAACTCACTCCTTAATTGAGTGACATGAACTTTAATTAATTAAATGGTTGCTTGAATTTTTAGGTGAATTCGGGTATTAAGTCTGTGTTCCCTTTTTCAAGAAAATGAAACTAACTGGGGCACTATAAAATGGCAAAATCCACATATTGTTATACTCCCATTGCTTTTGATTTTTTGAAAGTTTCTAATTGCTATTAGGTGCTCAAAGTGTAGGTGGTTCCAAAAAGAGTGCAGTAACAGGTGCACGACAGCCTAAGTGAGACATAGCTTGCTTAGTACCCTGTGCTTACACTAGCAAGCTGGGAAAGTCCTCCTGAATTTAGACTGTAGAATGTTCCCATTTGGAAACATCAATTCCCCCATATTTTTCTTGCTTTTACTTCACAGGCTTTTCTCTTTCTTCAATGCATTGTGCTGCTTTAATCTCACCTTTTTCTCTTAAGCTTGCCCTATTTCTCACTCATACATAGCTAGACCAAGCCCTTTTTCAAATGAAGGCACAATTCTGCAAAAATACATAGATATATTTTAACCAATTAGCTGTGATTAATTTAAGTCTATTAAACATTAGTTAGTCTAATTTAGTGGTACCATGACTGATAATCATTTTGTATGAGGATTTTCTGAGTTTGGGTACATTTTTAACCAAATCAGTTGAATCCTTCCTAGTGGTGCCAGGATATAATTTTGAAATTTGGGAAATTACTGTATAAGAATTTTTGGTGGTGATCATGTGATATTCAGGCAAAGAAGAAAAATGCCATTAAATTCAATGGCTGCCTGTATTTGTCTTTCTCAATGCCTTTCTAGAAGGAGGAAGCAAGACTCCTTGAATCTCCACGCTGACATTGCTTTTAGTATTTCTTGGTTTCTGACCAGTTGCACTCTGCTCCTCTTGGATAGGGAATTATGTGTACTACTTCCTTGCGTTCTCCTTTCCAGCTGTATGAAGTACAGTCATATTCGAATCTCCTTTGGGTTACGGCTATCTGATTTCAAGTTAATGTCTACTTATAATACAAAAGGCAGTAATATATGCATCTATGCTGACCTAACATGACCTCACCACAGTAAGAACAGTTTTTAATGGCCAGTGGGACCTTCCAGGTTATGTTTCTGTCTGCACTGGTATGTAAAAGAAAGTCCTATTATGATTTTTCATTGCCGGGTGGCTGATTACATTTTTCTGCAATAAGTGCCATTTGGGGTGAGTATTATCAATTATATACCCTGAGGCATACGATGAAGACTTGTTTCTCAGGTAGCCATGGATTTTTTAAAAATTGATTCTGTACAGAGACCTCTAGAAGTATGAAAGTATTACTGATCATGTTTCTAGGATATACGAATAATGATCTGATGTGTTGTAATTAAAATATTACAAGATCTGGTAATACAAAGGTGACAGTGGAAACTTGGTCTGTGTCAAATACTGGGTTCTCATTTTGATATACTGAGATTAAAGTGAACCTGGGTAGCTTGTTTATCTATACAACTCAATTTAGAGAGGTGTGTGTCAAATGGGTAGAAAGTTATCTTTTATGTTGTTTTACACCACTAATCTTCCCAAATCTTTACATAATCAACATACTCCTCCTAATGTTACCTCATCATTTCATTCATGGCTGGATTTATTCATGGGTTTTTGTTAATGTCTAGATTTTCTCCCCAAAGTGAAGAATGAAATTTTGTTCATTAGAAGATTAAATTTAGGTTTCTCACCAGAGAACACTTCTCCTAGGACATACTGCCTGAGGATATTCCATATTATTATACGCATTATTCCATCTATAATATTCCTTGCTTTTAAGGATGGAAGGGAATCCAGCTGTCCCCCATGAAAACTGCATTCAGCATTGGACAAAGACCAGTGCAGAAAGCAATGCTTCATGACCCATCTTTCACACCCTGAGCAGCAAACTGCCCCTTTCAGCAAAGCAGTTAAACACATGCTTATATCCTATTGACTTTTTACCACTTAAACATATGCTTAACAGCTTGGCTGAATGGGGATAGACTTAAGCAAATGATTAAGTGCCTTTCTTTATCGGGTGTCAAAGGAAGGGGGAATATTTGCCTGCTCTGCTTTTAATTTTCAGTCTTGTTATTCAGGAGGCTACATAGACAATTGTGGGTTGAGAAAGCTCTCTGAAATACTGTATCCTCTTACCAGGTGTATGTCTGTTTTTGTCTGGTTAACCAGCATGAGGTATAGTACAAGAAACAGACTGCTTCTTGCTTTCCTCCTCCTAGCACATTTTTCAGGACTCTTGCATTGAGTTACTTTTTTATATATTGATTCTGGAAGAAAGTATTGACTGCTTGTTTCAATACCGCCCAGCATAGCTAGATGTAGCAATTTAGCTCTCTTAAGGCAGAAATGGGCAAACTCCCACTGAGACAGCAATCCATTGATTAACATCAAATACTCACAGCCTTTAATGTCATTCTATACCTAGACTCCTATATTATTAGCCAGTGTCTGGTTCGGAAAACACGGGGATATAAATCCAATTCCACTTTTACCCCCTCCCAAGAGAAGGAGATTCAGAGATATAACACAATCCACCTGAAGCATAAATCTGCAACCGAAGCTTAGATGCAGACAACAATTTTCTAGTGCAAGCTGTTGAATTGCTTTCCCTGGGTCTCTCTCATTTTTCCATCATCATGCAAATGGCTGACTATTGGGTAATACAGCCTTCCCTTTATATCTGAATAAAAGCTTGGTACTCTGAGCTTTGTCTCCTGGTGAGTATGGCAATCATCAGAGCATTTCTTTTCATGAGCTTACACACCAATGTAACTGTAGGGACTCTAGGAAGGGTCTAACCTTTGATATTTTTTGAACAGTGTGAGATAGTTTGGCTATTTTGATTTGATCTGCACCAATTTACTACCATTAATCAGCAGGGAAAGCCACTAATGAACCAGTGGCAGATTCCCCAGCTCTAAAGCAGGTACCGCATAGCAGGGTTTCTGCTGTCTGTTAGTGAAATACCTCTGCTTGTTTCTAAATAATAAAGATTTTCATTGATGCTGTTGGTTGATTTAACTTTCTACTGATGAAATATTTGTTTAATTGGACATTTCCTGAAAAGTGTCTTATTGCTGCCTTTGCCAATGTAGGATCACCTCTTCCAGAAATGATTTATGTACCTGGGATTATTTTTACCATGAAGGTCTCAGCAGCTTCAAATTTCAGAGTTTGTACACAGACAAGGAGCTACAGCTGGCAGCCCATGAGGCTGAGCTCTGTTAGCCTTAAAAACTGAGACCTGTGTGTTGTGCCTTTGTTTCACTAGAGACCAAGAGTCAGCATGATGAGTAAGAATATAGCTTTAAATAATTTTTAAAGGGTATTTTAGGGTCAAGTTTAGTTGATTCTTTCCCCTTGCTGGTGATGTGATAATACTATATAGATACTTCATGGTCGTAAACACCATGAGACATGGGAGACAGAAGAACTGAATGAAGTTTGCTATGAATTAAAAGAAGTTGGAAATTTGAAGAAGCTTTTACTACCTAAGGGAGCAGTCTTGGAATAGCCTTGTAGACAGAATGAAACTGATGAGATGTCCAATAAACTTTATGTCAAAGGTTGATACCTTTATGAATAGGGCAGTAAGAAATGGGTGCTAGTAATCCTGAGAGACTGTGTTTGATGACCCAGGAGGCCATTTTCATGAGCTTCATGTCCAGCGTATACGGTATTGAAGTGACACATGCAAGCAGCACAGCTTCTCTTCCTGGATAAAAGTAAGTCAGAGATCTCTGTGCGCCTCCTTCGTCTGCACAGCACAAACTGCAATGAAGACCCATTACTGGATGGGGTAGGCTCCTTTAATGCAAACAGTTGTTGTTTTCAAAAATGAAATTCACTTTGTAATGTTTTCATTACAGAACAACCAAGCACACATTTGTTGTTTTGAGGAGCTGGAATGCTTTGTAAGCACAACAAACACCGTAATTGCTTAAAGTTGCCTCTGGTGTGCAGCGCATAACAATGGCCTTGCACTCACCCAATTTTTTTTCGACCTGTATGAATCATACTGTTATAATTTTTATCAAAGTTGAATGAAAAAGAGTTCAGGGCTGTAACTGAGTGACAGTTTACACCCGTTTTCTTAGAAGTAACCCTTGGGAATCTAGAAAAACACAAGCTTTACTTGCCATTATAGGGTTATTCTTCCAAAGAATCAGGGAATCTTATGTTTCACTGGAATGTTTCTAACACGTAATGATTACATTAAAAATTAAACGAATGAGCCTGATTCCACAGACTGTTAAATGGGAAGTCCCTACTCTTGGTTTGGACTCATGTTCTGTTTGCCTACTTTCTTAGGTTTCTTCTTCTTGTGATGAATTTGCACATGAATTGCAACCTGATACATTGCTCTCTAAAATCTGTCTTAGTAAGACTTCTGATTTTTTTTGCTGAGTAGTGTGATAAATTAGTAGGGGTTTGTTCATTGTCCTTGAGAATTTAAAGAATCTACTGAGGAGATAAGGTTTCACAACTCACGGCATTGTAACATGGGGACAAAGCAAGACATCCTGTTTTGCCCCCACCTGAACACAAGCACAACGCACGATCACCGGAGGAAGAACGACGACCCCCAACAACAGACTGCGCAATCTCAGGACAGGTCTCGACAAGTCGACAGGTCTCGACAGGTCTCGACAAGTCTCGACAAGCCGGAACTTCAATGCTATAAAACAGCGGCACTGGAAAGGGGAAGTTGCGTGCTGTTGCGGAGCGGAGACTCCCCAGCCGCCCAGCGCTGTTTTGCTTGTGTCTGCTTACTTGATTAATAAAATAATTTCAATAGACCAGTAAATTGTGTGGTCTAATTTATAACAAGTTGGTGCCGTGACTCGGATGAAGGCAAATCTGATTGAAAGACCTTCGGAGGGGGCGCCCCGCTGATTTCAGCGGCCTTCGCTAGGACTACTTTCAATCAAACCCTTCACCGACGAACCCAAAATTAGACACAAGCAAATAAAACCGGTAAACCCCAGGCAACCTTTGTGCACGAAGCCCGAACGAAGACCCACGGGGTGGGTAAGTATAGGCCGGTGTTCCGTTCGGTTGGGGTTGGGTATCCCGGAGCACGACATTTGAGACGTCCAAGTGCGGACGAAGCGAGTGCGGACCCCTCGGTAGTGCGGTTCCCACCTCCCGCGAGGGACTGGGCCACGAAAAGGGGGAAGCGTTGTGTGTGTGTGTGTGAAGGTGCTCCGGAAGATGGGACAGAAGAAAGGTAAGCCTTCTGGCCCCATGAGGGAGGGATCCAATGCTGTAGGGATACCCTCTGTTCCTTCTGATAGTCCGTTAGGACAAATGATTAAGAATTGGGATGATTCCCCTTCTAGGCGGGGAAAGAGTAAAGTTAAAATGATTTATTATTGTATAGAAGTGTGGGGCAACAAGCCCATCAAAGGGGACAGCGTTTTCTGGCCCCCGTTCGGCTCCTTTGAGGATTGGGTATGCCAAGCCCTCAATATTTATGTTAACTCTAAGGAGCCCTTTAGTTTGGAAGAAAGTGAATTTGCGCACCTCTGGATAAATTCAGATACGAGGACGCATCTATATCCTCTAAAAGAAAAAGGAGGGCGGGATAAAAAGAGAAAGGACTTAGAAGTCCCAACACCACCTCCGCCCTATATTCCACTGCCCGCACCAACGGCTCCCGTCCTTAATGGACTCCCCGAATTAGCTAATCCAGGAGAATCGGAATCGGATCATGAAACACAGGGGCCGGTAACCAGAAGCAGGGCAAGAAATCAGAAATCTGCTTTAAGGGAGGGATTATATCCTCTACGAGAAATAGCGATGGGGGGACCCCAGCCAGGAATGGAATATGTGGCCATCCCCATTAATTCTGGGGATGTCCGAGATTTTAAGAAAAGGACAGGAGGACGGTAAGCAAGCTTTAATGGCAACTGGCATAGTGTTTGCAGCTGCTGAGGAATAATTCTAACTGGAATAATAACTGTACATTGTATATTGTATATATAAAAGCCCGGGCATTTTTGTTAAAGTATTCTTTTATTCATATGTTAATATGTAAATATGTAAATATAAGAACTGCCATTGAGGTGTATGTCTAAGGGAACAAAATTTGCCCAGGCATATTATTGGCTCATCAGGTTTAAATGTCCTCAGTGTAATTGTCAACAGGCAGTTAATTTACAGTGGTTTGATTTTATTTGTGTATCTATATATTGTGAATTTTGGAGGGATTGGGATTGACTAGTAAAGAGCTTCTAGGAAAACGGTGGAATATTAACCACTGTAGATTACAATAGGAAACGTTCAAAGCAAAGAAACCTCGAGGAAAAGCCCCCTAGGGTGTATACTAACACATTGGAGGGATATAGTGGGGTGAGAGTGTACAGAAAGTAAAAGAACTCTTATCAAATATTGTAATCAATGGTGGCCACTTTATAAACTAGAGGATGGAGCGGAGTGGCCCCTAAATGGAACTATTAATTATAACACCATATTACAGTTAATGTTGTTTTTTTGTGGAAAGAAGGAAAATGGGATGAAATATGGTATATTGATTGATATGTTGTTTCAGTATCTTGGAGGGAAAAGGTATGGAATTAAGTTGGACTCTGACTGAGCCTTTGGTGTTGGTATTAGAAAAGTACGGGCTTGAGAAAGATAAAGGAAGTGTTAAAGGGGTTGCTGAAGGTGTTAAAGGTGTGGCATGTAGTATTTAACAGAGCTGTTTGAAAATTGAATGAGCAGGGAAAGGTGATGTAGGCATTATCTAAGTAACAGTCTAGAAGTTTTGGTATATTTGCATATTTGCTGTGATGTTTGTTCAGTTTCCCAAACATCGGGGAGGGGGGGAACAGCCTGCTCCACCAGGGGCCTCTCCAGCAGCCGCAGGGGGGCTTCAGCTCCAGCGCCTGGAGCGCCTCCTCCCCCTCCTTCTGCACTGACTTTGGTGTCTGCGGGGGGGTTTCTCGCTCTCCCAACTGCTGTTGAGCAGCAGGGTTTTGTTCGTTTCTTTGTCTGTTTTTGTGGATGTGCTCTCACGGAGGCACGGACTGTGTTGCTCATGGCTTGGCTCTGGGCAGCAGTGGGCCTCTTTGGGGCCAGATGAAATTGTCCCTTACCTACCACGGGGAGGTTTCTGGGTTTTTTCTCACGGGGGCTGCCACTGCAGTTTCCCACTCCCACCACCCCCACCCCCCCGAACCTTGCCAGCAAACCCAATACACTGGGGCAGCTAAGTCATTACTGACTTGTAAAGCTTCAGGGATTAAATTAACTAATGAAACCCTAAATGTGATGGGGGTAGAAGGTACTGGGATAACAGTGCCACTTTTGGGGAATACTAAGCTGAGACCAGGGGATAAAATGATCACTGGGCAATTATTGTATGTATCCAAGGCGGAAACTAACTTGTTGGGAAGGGATTTGATGATTAAATTGGGCATTCAACTAGTAAATTGTTAGACTGGAATAACAGTGTTATTAATGGAGTGCTCTCAGGCCCTGAGAGCAAACGTATATTCACCTCTGACTGGAAAGACTCTGAAATGGGGGTGGAAGCAACAATATAGGTGGACAATTTTACCTCAGGGGTTTACAGGGCCACCTATCTATTTGGGTAAATTCTAAAAAAGGTTTTGGAGCAATTACAACCTCCCAAGGAGGTATTAATGTTACAAATATGTGGATCATTTTAAGGAGAATCGATACTCCCCAATGGGAGAGAAATGCTGAATAAAGTGATAATGAGGCAAATATTAACTGTTTTACATCAGAAGAGTCATTGGGAGGTGCAAGCAATGTGTGATGTTGTTCTAAGAAAGCATGTCTGTGTAGAAAAATATACTTTAGGGAAGCACACATGCAGAGGATGCACTATATGTCAAAAGGTAAATAAAAAAGGTCTTCTGTAACCTATCTAGAGGGGGACGGGAGCCAGGGCTTTGACCTTTCCAAAGTATACAGGTAGACTTTACTGAGTTACTTGTTTGTCCTAATTGACCATGTGACTGAATGAGTGTAAAGCTTTACTGCAAGGATTAAAGCAGGCCTTAGAGATTGAGTGGGATTTTCACAGCCCCTGGCACCCCTCCTCTTCTGGAAAGGTAGAGCGAATGAATGGTGAAATTAAGAAACAACTAACAAAACTTATGCTGGAAATTAAGGCTTCTTGGGTAAAATGCTTACCCCTTGCACTGTTAAACATATGGATGCAGCCCAGAACTGATGTAGGAATTTCTCCTTTTGAAATGCTATATGGTATGCCCTATGACTTGGAATTGCCACTTGATCACCCTCAATTCTAATGAAGACTTTGAAAGAGACTCTTTTTAACACCACGATGGGGAAGGCCCCTATGTTGTTTTGCTTACTACAGAAACAGCCCTTTGGACTGCGGAGAAAGGATGGACACATGCCAGCCGTGTTAAAGGACCCATCTGTGACGAGAAGTGGGAGATCGCTCCAGGAAACAAAGACCTGGAGCTCACATTGCGACAAACTCGATAGGTACCGTGGGTTAAGGTAGAGGCTCTCCCCTGAAGAACACTACTGCTGCCGAGAAGAACTAAAACCTCGTAGTTGGCTGCAACCCAACTGACGAGTGAGGCAGAGGAGTGAATAAGTGGGGAAAGAAATGGGCCTCAGCCATTCCTATCGGTATTTGGGGGTTCTCGCACTGATTTCATCCTGCATAGCGACTCAACACCACTCCCACCAACCTTTTAAATGGACTTTAAGTTGATTCGAAGATCAACAGGTTATTGCAACCCAGATAACATCGGGGGGGGGCCAAGCTTTACTTCTACACTATGTCAGCTGATCTCGAGGCCCCGATGCTGGGAATATATGGGATTTTATTTCTGCCCAAGTTCTAACCCGGGAAAGGGGTACTGTAAATGCCTGAACGTGTATTACTGTGCATACCGGGGGTGTGAAACCATTGCTACAGACTGGACACTTGGGGCTGGTCGGGATAAATTCTTACAAGTGGGATATGGGCTGCAAAGTTGTAACCAACAGTTGGATCCCCGTTACAGGTGGTGAGGGCATGGTATAGGGTATACAGGAACCTTCCACGGAAATAAAGAAATTTGCAAGGTTCTATATATAAATATAACAAACTCGGACGATACTAGCTGGGTACTAGGAAAAATGTCAGATTTTACGAACACGGAACAGATAGGGGAGGACTCATCCTAATAAAGAAGGGAAAACCCGAGACTTCCAAGGTAGTCGGGCCTAATAAAGAGTTACTAGGGGAAGGTTTGGTTGTCCAGACTGTAAATATACCTGGGACTGCCCAACCTACTACAGTGTTTTCTAATAAGTTGACAGAGTTATCCTTTCCCACACTGCTTCCAAGCATTGTGAAAAAAAGAAAGGGGTTGTACCCAAGGAGATAACTGAAGGGTACTGGCTATGTGTAAGTGTTAAGCCCCCATATTCAAATTCTTCCAAGTGCAATTGGAGTCAGGAAATCGGGATAACTTTGACCCAAGTTACGGGAAAAGGTAGATGTATCGGCACAGTTCCAAGAGATAAAAATGATCTGTGCCATGCCACTGAAAAAAAAAAAAAAATAAAAATAAAAATAAGAATGGACCAAACACATAAATGGTTAATTCCTGCAAATAACACTAGGTGGGTATGTTCATTGTTGGGAGTCACTCCTTGCCTATCTTTAAAATTGTTTAACACATCTCATGATTTTTGTGTACAGGTGGTCATTATACCAAGGATTCTATACCACACTGAAGAGTATATGTATACCCATCACACAGTGGCTGAATACCATCTGGTAAAGATCATACTGGGGTGGTAAGGGATACAATGACTAAATTGAGGGAAGGATTAGAAAAACGCAAAAAGGAAAATGAAGCTCGTCAGAATTGGTATGAATCCTGGTTTAATTACTCACCTTGGCTTACTACCCTGCTATCAACCATAGCGGGGCCCTTGTTGTTATTAATATTAGCACTGACTTTTGGACCATGTATATTCAATCGAGTAATCGCGATTGTGAAAAGCCGATTAGAGGCAGCTCATCTTATGCTCGTGCGTGCTGAGTATGAATTTCTTGAGCAGGAGAAGGAAGACACAGAAACTTTGATGCTCAGTAAGCAGATATTGCAAAAATTCAATGAACAAAATATGTTTGAAAAAGAAAAAGGAGGGATTGTGATAAATTAGTAGGGGTTTGTTCATTGTCCTTGAGAATTTAAAGAATCTACTGAGGAGATAAGGTTTCACAACTCACGGCATTGTAACATGGGGACAAAGCAAGACATCCTGTTTTGCCCCCACCTGAACACAAGCACAACGCACGATCACCGGAGGAAGAACGACGACCCCCAACAACAGACTGCGCAATCTCAGGACAGGTCTCGACAAGTCGACAGGTCTCGACAGGTCTCGACAAGTCTCGACAAGCCGGAACTTCAATGCTATAAAACAGCGGCACTGGAAAGGGGAAGTTGCGTGCTGTTGCGGAGCGGAGACTCCCCAGCCGCCCAGCGCTGTTTTGCTTGTGTCTGCTTACTTGATTAATAAAATAATTTCAATAGACCAGTAAATTGTGTGGTCTAATTTATAACAAGTAGCACATAGAGTAGAGGAGAGAACAAGGGACACAATCGCTGCCTTTGAGTTAGTGTTTGAGTCTTAATCCGATTAAGATTTCTTAAGCAGAAAATGGAATTTAAAAATGCTCAGTTTTGGCAAGCACTCAAAATCTGATCAGTTATAAGCAAGTAAATAAAGATGAATCACTTTGACCTTTTTTGTTTTGTATCTGGACAATAGTGTTGTTAGTGAGTAGCTCCCATTAAAACATCAGCCTTTGCACATGATGGCATTGTGCAGCCACACTGCCTCATTTCCCTCGTGTATTTGGAATGGAAATTCCAAGTGGTAGCATCGTGGATCATGTTCTGCACTTGTTAATTTCTTAATAATGTATGTTATGTTAATGTCTGTAAACATGCAGGAGACTATATTCTCTCATCCTAGGTCTTGTGTATTCACTAACAGCTTTTCTCCTTGGCAACGTTCTCATGAAAAAAAGTTTATGGATATGTTTTTCAGCAGGATATTAACACAAACTGGAATAGGGTATCCAGAGATGTTGTAAAATCTCTGTTTTGAAGACCTATCTTGGAAAAGATTTGGTGATATGATCAAGTGTTGGTGAGCTCTAGTGATTGTCTTTTTAGTGGAAACTAAATCTAGTGGAAATTACATTTGAAGGTTCCTTCTAACCAACTTATTTATTGTTCTCTGAAACAGATGCATCTTCAAATCTTTTGCTGCGTATTTTCCAATTTTAACAGTTGAGTATCTTTGTTTGAACAGTTGAATCTTTATTTGTCATGATTCTTAACAAGTTTCTGCTGCTCTGACACCTTCAAAATTTTGATTTACTTTATTATAATGTTTAAGATGCTGCACATTACATATTAAAATTGTTGTTATAATTTTTATATGACAAAGGAATTTAAAAAATCATTGGAAGTTATAGAGAGACTTGAAACATACCTAATCCAGTTAATAGGTGCTGAGTTTTCATGCAGTATATTTATATTATAAATATGTATGTATGTATTAAAAAATGCACATTCTATACCTATGTGATTATATACCAGTCTGTACTCACTGCACAGCGACACAGTAGTTTTGCCTGTATGTTGTGAATGGGAAAATCTGTGCCCCGGCTTCATGCTCCCAGCTGCTGGAGGGTTCTGTGGCTGTGCTGATCAGCCAGGGGGTGAGCTGGAGGGAGGAGCGGGCGAGTGGCCCAGGGCAGCTCCTGCAGCACGGGTAATGATGTGTATAATGGGTAATGATTGCTATGTCTCTGCACCTCTGGCAGGTCACACAGCCCACTGATGGTGCAGAGAGCCCAGCATAGTGAAAATATACAGGGATTCCCCTGTATAGACTGTGGAAAGTATCCATGGTATGCAGTGTATGGCAGAAAAACATTCTTGGGGTGGCTGGAGCCAGACCATTCTCATACAAAGACGTGAGTAGGGTGAGGAATTCCTCCTCTTGCTGTTGTAACCTGACCAATGAGTAAATGAAATGGCTCCACAAGGTACAGCTCAGCTCAGCTGCTGGTTTCACAATCTTATTTTGCTCTTTATAGTACTAAATAGGCTGGACTGCTTAATTGACATGTAACCCTGCACAGTCAAAGAGTTTAATGGAGCAAAGATCTAGGCAAATTTAGCCCCTAGGTTGCTCATTTGACTCAATATCACTTTGTCAGTAATTCCTCTGAGTGTTATGGATTGAAATAGTTTCTTTTCTTCTCTGAATATGAGTGGTGGAGAGATTTAAACATTGCATATCTAACTAATTTATTAATCAGCTTGGCTGGATTTCAGCTGAATAGCAGCTGAGAGCAAAAAAAGCCTAAACCAAGCTCTCAGAAAATGTGTTTACTTTGCAGGCACCAAACTGTGACAGGCCTTCTGTAAGGAAAATTCCCAGTGACATACATTGACATACTTTTACAACAGAGCGGTTGGAAAGAACTCCAGCATTTAGATACGTGCACGACACAACCTTGCTTTGTGATCAGATCCGTGCATGGATTCTGGCCAGAGTCTGGCCTGGAAAGAGTTAACGCTGCCCTGGCTGGGAGAAGTACACAGCTGCAGCCCCCGGCTCAGGGATTTCCAGCCCCTGGGCTGACCCAGCTGTCAAGAATTAAGTAGTGCACTCTACAAAAGGGAGGTGCTCCAAGGGGTGGGCTCCTGTTAGGGGTTAGGTGCTTTGTGCGGGAGAGCAGAGGAAAGAATGAGCTAAAAAGAAAAAAACACTCTTTTTCCTGCCCTCTTTCTCTTTATTGGATTCAAGCTTTGAATGATTTTTTTTTTTTTAATATATATATTTTCTTTTCAAGCTTCTATATATAGAGAGATTTTTTTTTTTTTGGATTTTTTTTTTTTTTAGTCAACCTGTTAGCAATATTAAGCAAGGAGCTTTTTGCTAAGTTGTTGTTTCTATTAGGTAGCAAAGGGGAAAGATTTCCCAACCAACTGTCTGTTCTTTTAAAAGCTGGGGAATGTAGTTTTAGGTTATCTTTGGTGCCCCTGACCTTTCATGAAACATCATATTAGGGTGGTATAAAATTGGGTGCTCTATTTAGCAAGTGAATTTATTCTTTTCCTTTAGATCCAAATGGTGTCAGCCATAACTTGCTGAACCTTGATTAAAGGGAAAGCTGCTACTCTATTATGTAATGTAATTATGCAGTAAAGTTATCTAGGAAACTACAGGAAAGGGTGAGGAGGGAAGAACTTGAGAACTTGGTAGTCTTGAGAGATTCAGTCTGATGAATGAAAAGCTGCTCTCAGGAGAGTGCTTCATGGTGGGGTTGTATAGTCTAACACACTCTAGCAGTAAAGGAACTTTATCATGATTTGATCAAGGGCATTTCGAAAAACAGCACTAGAAAGGAGTCCTGGTAGGTCATTTTATGCTCTGGCATTGTTTAGCTGATGTGTTTTTATCATGGTGTTCTTTACCTGGTATGTTTGTATTGTGCTACCTGAACAAATAGCTTCAGCTGTGCTGAGTCAAGATTTTCCCAAATGGGCAATCACATAATTCTGCAGTTATGAAAGTATTTATTAGGGGGAACAGATTTGTATGAACTATGTGAGCTTAATTATTCTATAAGAAATAGTGGGCAAGCATATGCTGGAAGTAATAAGGATACCCTCAAGCAGCTCTGTTTACACAAGTCTGTTTTTCCCCAAACTGCTGTTCTGTCAGTTACTGCTTGTCTGGTGTTTTTTGTTTGTTTTTGTTTGTTCTTTTGTTTTGTTTTGTTTGTTTGTTTTCACCTCTTCTCTCATCACAATAAAATACATTTCTCTTACACTTGTTTTGGGACAAGACTCACTCCAGAGCAAAACAGAACGTGTAGGCCCCACTCATCTTCATGTATCCTGCTGTTTCTTCGTGTATCCTGCTGTTTTACTGCTTAATGTCTATATTCACTTTGCTATTATTGTGCGTTTGAGTGAGTACAAAAATTTTGTCTTGTATTAAGTGTATTTTTTGCTTTACCCTTTGCAGCACAGATGACAAAGTCCTGCAAGTATAGTCACCCTGTCTTTTGCTACATAAGTGACAAGTATATATGACAGGTCCACTTTGTTCAGCAGGTTCAGGAAGAAAACAGCTTCTGGCACAATACTTTTAAAAAGTGCCTTTAATAATCAAGCAAATGGAGTAGGGGAAGCCTTATACACTACAGAAATTGCTATACCACTGAGTTATGAAAAATGGCTCCTCCTTGCATAGCCATATGCATGCTGTAGGTTGACAAGGGACCAATGAGATTAGGAACCCTTGCATTTGCTTACAGCTTGCTAGCTGATTCTTCTCCATATTGACACCCTGAGCTTTGTAAAATGGCGTGGTGGTGTTTTCAGAGAGCAGAATATATTAATGACAGTCAAGCAGCAATTGACAGCATTTTGGCTGTTTTGCTTATTTGCTTCAATTATTTTTGTTTTCTTATACTGTGGAGATTTATCCTCCCATGCTTTAAAGATGCAATAAAGCAGATTTTTAATTTTAAATTTAAGTTTCTTTGTAAGGTATGAAGAGGCCTTTTATTGAAAGCAATCCCTGAGTACCCCATAATGCCACAGGACTGGGTTTTGGAAGCTCAGACTAAGGCTATCTCATGTTAGTGACATGTGAGTTGTAATATACCAATATCTCAGAACTGTCTGAGGTGTAAGGCCAGCAGGCTTTTCTGGGCTGCTCATGTTCAGTGTTACAAGTCTACTAAAGCTGTTACCTATCAGCTTAAACTGCCACCTTTTGTATTTTTTAATTAGTAAAGAATGACAATTCCTTTCTTCACCACAGGATGATGAAGTATATTTTATAAGGCAAACAACAGCTGCAGGGTATGGGCATGGTTATTATAAAATAATCATGCCTGCAGGGATCAGGGAGGCATTTGGTTCTGCCTCGTGCCTCATAAGAACCATAGGGTGCAATTGCTGTGCAGCAGTAGCCTCCCTGTCATTTTCCATTATTTAACAAATTCCACTACATTGTCTTCAAGCTCTGCCTTGCGGTTGTTATGAAGAAACTCAAGTATCTGCTGTACTGACTGTATTAGCCATTCACCTCCTATTTGAGTTCTCTGCTGCCACTAATATAGCATGGGACAGTTTTCTGCTGTGAAAGAGGGAAAAAGGTGATACAGTTGTTCAGTGTAATGCCCAGGTCCTGTTAGAAGGGCAGTAAACACTTCAAAAGGCATATAAATTGAGCAAATCATAGACTAACTCCTTAGCACCTTAACCTGAAGGAGTGTCAATTGTCTGATTCAGACAATAGCTATATTCCCACAAAGTGATTACAGTGCTCCCTTCTAGCATTGCATTATAATGTCACCTCCTGTATTTCACAGACCATTGTGCTTTACATGCTTAAGTGTAGTCAGTTGAGTAATTTGTTTATTTTAACTTGCACATGAACAAAACGTCTACTCAAGAAAAACTTGCTCTCTTTGTTTGAGCATATCAGTCAGTCATTCTTGGCCATGATAGTTTGTTCTAGTGGTATATTGTCACCAGTGGTCTTTCTTTCTATATTTTCCTTTTAGCCACCTAAATTTTAGTATCTCCATCTTCTAGCTCTTAGAGTCTTTTCTTTGCCTTTGCAAAGCCTTGGTAATGGGTTCAATCTTTAGTCATCTTCTGCAAACCCTAATTAGGTGGAGACTACTGCTTTTGGTTTTCCCTCCTCCCCCACCTTGAATCACTTTGCTGTTCTTTTCATGTCTTTGTCCTTAGACCTATTATTCCCATCTCAAGTTAATTATTTCGTTTTGATTTTATAGCATCTGTCAAACACTCTAGGCATTTTCCATAAATTAAATCTGCAAGCATCAACTAAAGCTTTACATAAACAATGTAGAACAATCCCATCAAATAATCATCATGCTCTGAACTGCATATCAGTATTTCTTGCCTCAGTGTATCAGCTAGCATAATGGGGCTCATCTTAATGGCTATTTTCCTTCACATGTTGTCAAAAGGGGAAAATGAAGATGTGAATAAAAGCTCTTCCTTGTATTGTGCTGATTCTTCGGAAGTTTGAGAGTATTTTTATTGACTTGATACATTTTTATATTAGATAAAATCTTTACAAACATATTTGAGGGTAAAATTTCAGCTCCTAATGGAGTTGGGTTCATGTGGAATAATGAGTCTCCTAGAAGTTGTATTTTCTATTTATAAAGGTGATAAAGTACTGACAATACATACTTTATATTATGTCAGAAATTTACTTAACCCTATTAAATAATGATTTAAGAAAACACTTCTGCTGTTATAATGAACTTAGTGAATTTGTGTTTGGTAGATGATTCAGAACTAGTAAATCCATCTGAATTAAATAAAGTTGTTCCTGATAAATAGTCTGACCAGTTTTCATACCTTAGTATTTCTGAGTTACTGCAAGTCTGATTTATGGTTAATGAGGTAGGGTAATGTATGACCTTTAGTGTGGTAGTCAGTGCTACAGGATCTGAGCACTTCTCAGATGCTGGTGTGTTGCAGGAAGAACGGCCAAAAACATGACAGACACTAGTATGGTCAGATCATGTTCCATTTTATTATCCGAATAGCCTAGCTTTTATAATGAACTTAACAGGGGTGGATAGTGTCTCACACAAGATTATTGGTCAAAAGCACTTAGACAAACAACTACAAGAAAATCATAGAATCATAGAATATCCTGAGTTGGAAGGGACCCTTAAGGATCATCAAGTCCAACTCTTGACACCGCACAGGTCTACCCAAAAGTTCAGACCATGTGACTAAGTGCACAGTCCAATCTCTTCTTAAATTCAGACAGGCTCGGTGCAGTGACCACTTCCCTGGGGAGCCTGTTCCAGTGTGCAACCACCCTCTCTGTGAAGAACCCCCTCCTGATGTCAAGCCTAAATTTCCCCTGCCTCAGCTTAACCCCGTTCCCGCGGGTCCTGTCACTGGTGTTAATGGAGAAAAGGTCTCCTGCCTCTCGACACCCCCTTACGAGGAAGTTGTAGACTGTGATGAGCTCTCCCCTCAGCCTCCTCTTCTCCAGGCTGAACAGGCCCAGTGACCTCAGCCGTTCCTCGTACGTCTTCCCCTCCAGGCCTTTCACCATCTTCGTAGCCCTCCTCTGGACACTCTCCAGCAGTTTCATGTCCTTTTTATACTGTGGTGCCCAGAACTGCACACAGTACTTGAGGTGAGGCCGCACCAGCGCAGAGTAGAGCGGGACAATCACCTCCCTTGACCTACTAGCGATGCCGTGCTTGATGCACCCCAGGACACGGTTGGCCCTCCTGGCTGCCAGGGCACACTGCTGGCTCATATTAAACTTGCTGTCTACCACGACCCCCAGATCCCTCTCTTCTAGGCTGTTCTCCAGCGTCTCATCGCCCAGTCTGTACGTGCAGCCAGGGTTTCCCTGTCCCAGGTGCAGGACCCGGCACTTGCTCTTATTGAACTTCATGCGGTTGGTGATCGCCCAGCTCTCCAACCTATCCAGATCCCTCTGCAAGGCCTTTCCACCCTCATTCGAGTCCACAACTCCTCCAAGTTTGGTGTCATCAGCAAACTTGCTCAAAATACCCTCTATTCCTACATCCAGATTGTTTATAAAAATATTGAAAAGCACGGGCCCTAAAATGGAGCCTTGAGGGACCCCACTGGTGACCGCCCGCCAGCCTGACGCAGCCCCATTTACCGTAACCCTTTGGGCCCTGCCCGTTAGCCAATTGCTCACCCATCATATGATGTTTTTATTTAGCTGTATGGTGGACATTTTGTCCAGTAGGATCCTATGGGAAACCGTGTCAAAAGCCTTGCTGAAGTCCAAAAAAATCACATCAGCTGGTTTCCCTTGGTCCACCATACGGGTGATCTTATCATAAAAGGAAATCAGGTTAGTTAGGCAGGACCTACCCTTCACAAACCCATGCTGGCTGGGACCAATGACTGCTTTGTCCCCCAGGTGCGCCTCAGTAAGTTCGAGAACCATCTTCTCCATGATTTTACCAGGCACTGACGTGAGACTGACAGGCCTGTAATTGCTAGGGTCTTCTTTCTGACCCTTCTTGAAAATCGGCACAACATTTGCCAGCTTCCAGTCTACCGGGACCTCTCCAAATTCCCAGGATCGTTGAAAAATAATAGAGAGAGGTTCCGCGATGACGTCCGCCAGCTCTTTCAGCACCCGGGGGTGAATCCCATCCGGACCCATGGACTTGTAGGGATCCAGGTGGAGTAGCAAATCCCGCACACGTTCAGGGTCGGTTGGGAGTTTGTCATCCCCCAAAAAAGAATCCTACCTGCAAGAAAACAACCCTCTTGTGATTAGTAGTCACATAGACCTTGTCCTTGAAGCCAGCTGCTGGCAACAGTATTTCTCTAAATTCCTCAGTTGGGCGATATGGGAACACTGTCATGGGAACTTCTCATAGTCATCCTAGTAGCTTGGTTTGCTCAGCTGCAGCAAGCCATGGGATCTTTGCTGTTTCAAAAATCCCTCAACGCTGGTGACTGTTTTACTCAAAGAGGAAACAGCAGAACATTATCCTGATTTCATAGGACTTGAAGTGATTTACAGAGAAATTACAGCATTGGTAGGAACAGAACTAGGTTGTGAAGTCCATTATCACAGCAGCAGTATAAAACCCTGCTTGCAGACTTACCAAACTCCATCTTTAAACCAACTCTTTGGCTGCACTAGAAAACTTTGTTTATCTAGTGACTGAAACATCTACATTTCAGCCAAAGCTTTTCTCTTAATTTTCTATTGCTTTTTCTTATATCAGCTTTGTACTTCTGTATTGAAAGCTCTTCTTTGACTCCTTTGATATATTTATTTTCCCAAATTAGTGAGATAGAATCTTGAATTCCCTAGTCATGCTGAAGTCTTTTTGCATAGTCATTGTGTGTGCATGAATATTTTTTAATGTGGATGATTCAGCACAGCAGAGTAAGTTGCATGTATACTTTATACTTTGCAAATGTATTTCATACTTCCTCAGTTCTTCTGGGAATACTAAGACCAGTCTTTCCTGGACCTATTTACATTTTTCATTAATATGTAGTGTAAGTGGTTTCCAGTTATTGAGAGACTCCTTTAAAGCATGCAGTGTCCTTCTACTCTTCATGTTCCACTTCAGGAAGCTTCAACTTATAATGATAATTAATGTTAGTCCTTAAAGGTGTGAATGTAAGTGACTTTTTTAATATCACATATGAATAGTATCAAAATAAGAATAGCTCAGAATAAAATCTTGAACTCCATAACTTACATCTTGTACTTTGACCACAGGACTCATCTTCCTTTTGCTGCAATCTATAAATGAGATATTTTGCCTGAGGTCAAAAAAAATTTTACATTTGAAATGACAGCCAGTTAGAAGGACTCCATTTATTAAATAGGACAAATCATTCTACATTATAATTCTCTTATTGCAAATATACATTATGTAAACTTATTACGGATTTTGCCCAAAAAGAAATGTTCATTACACAGAAATGACAATGGACTAAAATAAACCCCAAAGCTAAATTAAAAATGTAGATTTTAATTTTCAGAAGACGTATTTTTATTTTGTTTACACTAGCATTTAGTCCAGTTTGACTTGATTCATTAAGCACTTTGTAGTCACTTCCTGTCACATTTTTAATGTTTTACACATTCATGAACTTTTGGTGGTACACAGTAATAGATCATATCTATGATCCAGGATCTCTATGATCTCTTTTATGGTACAGAGACTGCCATTAAAATGGAGATCTAAGCAGAGAACTTTTTCCTCAAGATAAAGTAGTCATTTTCTTAAAAACAAAACGAAAACACAAGGGAAAGAAAAAAAAAAAAAAAATAAAAAATAAAAAGAGGAATAAAATACTGGAGAGACTAATTTGCAAAAGAGTAATACATATTTTCTTGGGGAAAAAAAAAAAAATCCATGAAATAATCGTATGTCCACTTTCCAAATAAATAAAACACTAAAAGAGAAAAAGTGAGAAAACTACCTTCCAGACTTGATCCCAGGTCTTCAATGCAGATATACTGACCAGATGTTTCTGACATCCATAACGCATTGCCTAAATTGAGATATTTCAGGTTATGTTTCTTCCACTGCTGTCTTGTTACATTGTCTTGAACAAGTCATGAATTCTCTAGATCTATGTACCTATTGCTTATCTTTCTTTAGAGAAGGCCCTTTGCAGAGATCAGCATAAAGGAGTCTTGATCTCTCTAAATCCTCCAGCATATACTAAAAAATATAAAATACATCATGAGGAAGGTATGAGAACTGCTTTCTGAAGGGAAGCAACATTCTTAAAATAAGAGCCGAGACAAGACTTCAGAATAAAACTGCTGCAAAAGGGTCTACAGAAATCATGCATTTTTTCTTTTGAAGGAAAGAATACATTTAAATAATTGTTTCCATCTCCAAGGATTTTGTGTTACTGCCGACCTGGAAGTCACCTGTCTGTGAAGTGCAGCTGTCTGTTTAAGATTGTGTCGCATCAAGCTATCAAGTAGGAAAGGAAATCAAGTCAAATAGTTACTGCAGCTGGAACAGTGGAAAGATAAAAGTACTCAGAATTAACTGAGGACTTTGAATTTTAGCCTATTTAATATGGCTAACAGTCCAAGTTTCTGTTTAAAAAACTCACCAACACAAACCTGAAATGTGAAGAAAATCTCTGCTTTCTTGCTCTATCTGAGAGTCAGATGCTCCACTTACCACCCTATTGTGAAGACTCTCTAGGGGTTGCTGTAGTCATTTAAGTGCCTTTGGAGTTTCTCTGAGCATCCCATCCTGGCTTGTGAAGGAGCATACTACAAAAATTCTCCTCTGCTTTCTTGTTTCCTGTGTTTTTGGCTTATGTTGTAAGAATCTCTGTGTGGCTTCTTAGACACAACAGCACACCAGGTAAATCTCATTTCTCCACAAGGGAAATGGAATATCTTGTAATTAGAGAATTGAATGTGGCTCAGGAGACTTGCTTACATTGCTGTATGACCTTGACAAGTCCTTTAGTCCCTGTATGCCTTGGTTTCTAAGCTGTAGGCTCTAGCATTGCCTATCTAATCACTGGGAAACTTGAAACATAGGTGCAGTGCCTGGCTATCACTGAAGAGTAAAATATCACAGTCCAAGATGTTTGACTGATACAGATCAACATGAACCACTGCACCCTGAACTCTGGAAGATGGTAACATGAAAACATTCACTCTGTAAATTTTTCTCTCATGTTAATAAAGTGATTTGTTTGCTTGTGGTGGGGCAGATCTTTCTCTTCTCTGTATTTTCAAGGCAGCACTTCCATTTCCTTGGGCTGGTCTGGAGTATAAAGAATTGCTATTAATCTGACAAGTTGTTTCCAACTGCTGCAAGCATGTCATTAAAAGGATCTTCCTAACCCACACATCAGTCTTCTTGACATCTGTCATGCAGCTTAGATCATATGTATCTTTCTCCCCTATGAGAAAGAGTCATACTGTAAACATTCTTTCATTACTCTTGGTCTCATGTCAAAAAGAATTATATACTTACTTTCAGCACGTCCAGCTTCCCCTACTAATGGCAACCACAGATCTACAAACATACTCCCTGATTATTCTTTCTTTGCATCCCTTTTCTGGTTACCAACAAGCTTCACAAAGACAGAATTAGACTTTGCATGAAATCAGCAGTACATGTTGTTAACAGATTGCTGGACAATGCAGTAATGAAGCCACTTCGCTCTTACCAGTCTGCTTCTCTTCTTTGTTCACACTGATAGGTGAAACTCTCTTAAACTGTCCCCAGTTTAAGATCTTCAGATTCTTTAGGATCTTCCAACTGCTGCTGCTATTTTTTCTTACTCTTTTTCTGTTCTGCTCTTCTGCTGGCAAACCCTCTGTTTATGTAAGTGATTGTACTCTCCTTCTTTTGGTTGTTCTCACCGTTGGTGCTGTTTCTGTATTGTAAATAGCTATTTCTGTTTTCCACTTTTACGTGTGCACTTGCATGTTTATATCCAAAATCTGGCATCACGCTTGACTGTAATTCAGATGTCAGTTTGGATTGAAGCCATGCCTTGGAGGATACACATTTGAAGTGGCAGGCAGTAAGTGATTGATAATGAAAATAAGCATTTATTATGTCAGAACCTCAGCAGATCATTTATTGGAGAGCATACTCTAATGTGTGCCACCCACACCTACCAGATGTGTCGTTGGGGATTAGGCCAGATCCTTAACAAGTGTGTTGTTTGATACCCCAAACAACCTGAAGAAGAGAAAGAAGGGGAAGATGGCTTAACTTTAATCACTAAGATGGTGGTTTGTGGATTTGCAAAATGGGTTAGAGACTTGTGGCAACCATATTAAAATGTCAGACTTAGTTTGTGCTTTGAGTCATGTAAATCAATAGTCATTATTTAACTAGACTTTGCTTCACTTTTTGGCTGTGTTTTTCTTTATATGTATAATGTAATTGGTAGAATGTCATGATCTGATTGAGAAATGTGGGCTACATGTCATATCCTTAGAAATCCTTGCCCCCCAGGATTACTTCTGACTCGTCATTTCCATATTCCTCAGCTGCATAAGCATACACTGTCTTAAAGATCCAGATGTGTAGGCAGCTTTGTCATCAGTTCATATGCATAGCTGGGGTTTTCTATCAAAATTATTTTAGATATACACAAGCAGAGCCTAGAAAAGAAATCTTATTCTCATTTTCTTTGCCCCATTTTTTTTTAACAGTATTTGGATAGATGTTAGAACCTTTTAAGGAATCAGATTCCCCCTTCTCTACTTTCTTACCTTCAGAATATGGAATTCTTCTTTCCTGCAGCCTTTTTCCATTTTCCATTGTCTCTTCTTCTGTTCACCATGTTAACTCCAAAGTGATATTGCCCTTTAAAATTGCTTTCCCACCTCTGGCAGTTACTTCGTGATGATCTTTTATAAGTGTGAAAATTCCCCATCCAATGATCAGCTGAAAATCCTTGTTCTCCTTAGTGCTGTCCAGCTCTGAAAAGGATTTGATCCTACATGAGTTTTTTTCTGTCATATGTAGTATTATCAAGTTATAAGAATTCTCCATTGTCAAGCATTCTCCCTCTACTTGTCAGAAATAAAGCCTGATGTGGAATTAGAAGACAAGTACATTCTGACTGAATTTGTAATTTAAAAATAGATACTGGGAGTGCATTGTTGTCAACTGGAATTCAGAATTGGTACACAAAATTTTTCTTGTTAAGCATGAGGCAGAAATAGCAATGAATTTCAATTAGACCAGAACGAAATGTATAACAGTTCTTCAGGGTTTACCTAGTAGTTTTATTTTTTATTGATTATGTTTTTTTGTGTGTGGATTTTAAATTTCGTGAAATCTTAATGAGAACAAGGTCATCATTCTCATGGTATTCCGTGTTGTATGCATGTGAACTTAACTCCAAATAATTAGTGGTCTAACTGATTGCCCCAAAGCTCATTTTTATTCTTATTTTTTTCAGTGTTTCATAAACAAAATAGTAGTGCTTTCAGTGAAATCATTGAGAAATTGAACCCAAGATTGAAACTTTAAACAAGTTATGGTTTTGATTGTTTGGTATTTCAGTAACAGCAAGGTGTAAAATGCAAATTAGATTAGATGAGCATGTGGTATTCTCTACGTTGGGGTAGTCAAATATTCTGGAATCCTGTCAGAGTGGAACTGTCATTGTGGAATCCTGTCATTGTGGAACTCCTCAGCTCACCGTCCATGGGAACAAAAGTAATCCCACTCCCTGTTTTTGCTCAAATATATAGCAAGGCTACATCAGTTGGTGTGTCATGACTTTTCCCAATGATAAGGGAAAGAAAATGAAAACTGAGAATAACATTAACCTTGATGATTATGAGGGGTTAATGTCTTTATGAGTCAAAGATCTGAGAACATCCCAAACTGAACTTTAGAAGTTATAATATTGCCAAATGTTCTCCAGTGAAAAATGTCAAGCACACCAGACCGATCATTCTGTTTTCACATTGGATCCACCCTCCAAGCTCTTAATCAAATTTGCATGCTTAGCTTGGAAGCATTTTGAGATGGAATCCAATCTTTTCTTGACTGTGAGACACCTAATGTATTTCAGGCACCCAGTAAAAACAATAACATTGAGATTCAATATCTTTTTTATATTTCCAGAAACACGTAAGCCAGAATTAGAAATTTGAGCCTATCCAAATTTATAGAGTGATGTTTGGATCAAGATTTTTGAATACTCACTAAGTGATTTCATTAAGTAACACACCCTATTCTCACTGAAATCCCATTTAGTCAATATTGTTATTAATAACACCTGGTGGAAGAAAGTAGTAAAATATGTTCCTGAGTTTATTGTGTTTGGGTCTATGTGTTTTGATGAAGAATATACGCATACATTAATCTTTAATCTATACATATATTTTAATTATTTCTAGGCATAGCATTGCATACACCTTTTTTTCTCTGTATTTACCAGATGCTGTATATGTTGTAATACATTCTGTAGTTTACATACAGTCTAAAAAAAGAAAAAAAAATAAATAAAAAAATAAAAAGAGGTTTTGGGAGAACTAGAGAAGTAGAATTATATAAAAGTCAATTGTATGGAAGAACTTTCAAAAAAGTTAAAATAGACCAGAATTCTTCAGTTACGAAAAGAAATCAGTGAGGAGCAGTATGACAGAGGTCTATTAAATCCCAAAGAGTACAGAGAAGTGCCTGGAAGATTTTCTTTTACTGTCTCTTCTAATGTAAGGACTAACTAGCCTGAAGTAATGGCAGGGTCAAAACAAACAGCAGAAGATGGTGTTTCTTAAAATAAGAGATATGAGAGAGATTTCACTGCAGGATACTTCAGACATCAGAAATTTACATCATGTTACAAAGTTGTGTAAGCATATTAGAGGGAGAAAACTCTGTTTTATATAATTTAAAAATGGAAACTATTTTCTCTAACTCAGAAAGCTCATGAACTGCAAAAAGTGCTGATTGCCAAGAGATTTTATCAGAGATGTGACTGTGTGTCTGCCCTGCTCTTCCATGGGCATTTGCCTTTGGCCTCTGTCACATGCATGACATTGGACTAGTGGGTGGTTTGGTCCATCTCAGAGACTGATGGAATGGCAGAGAGACTTGGCCTTCTGTCCCTCTCACTTAAACCAGTGTAATGTGACTAAGTGAAACTGTGAAGATGTAAAGTCTGAAAGGCAAGCATGAGCCTCATCATAGATTAACTGTAGAACAGTAGATCTCCACAGTGTTGTCCACATAAGTTAGTCGTCTCCATCATTAAAGGTAACAAGAAAAAGCACAGTGGGGTAGGGCTGTTATGAGTGGTATTGGTTTTCATATATAAGAGAAATGTGTGCATGTCAGTTTATTGTAATCTATCTAAATTAAACTCTCAATTGACCAATGGTTCTGTTTCCAGCAGTGATCTTCTTCACTGGTGCATATGTAAAAAAAAATTGGATTAGATGATCCTTGCGTCACATTTATCTTCCTGTGCATTTTATGGTTATAACAGTCAAGGGCAATAGCACTACAAATTGTGTAATATTTTGAGGAAGCAGGGGGAAAAATAGAAAATATGTTAGGATTTGGACTGGAGCTCCTACAGAGAGCAATGACTAAGATCCCATAAATATTTCCTGCTGGTCCAGCAGCTGCAGAAATTAGTAAGGTTTTCCCCACCCATTTATTTTAAGCCTTCACAGTGCCATCCCTTCTCCGTGAACTGTATTTAAAATGTAAATAAAAAGAAGGCTTTTAGGAGATTTAACTATTTCCCTTGGTATTTAAATTATTCAATTATAACTAAAGCTATTAAAATACAGTTAATTAAAATGGTTAGATTGTTTTCCTTTGCACTGATCACAGCATTGCCCTACTTCTCCCTCTAGCTGTTTAATTCCTATTAAAAATGATAATGCTTTGCTTTATTCATAAATGCAGTAACCTTACGTACATTCTTCAAGTGATCTCTTTGGTACAAACTGTGCTGGTTTTCTTCTTCTCTAGCAGTGAAGCGGAAATTCTGCTGTAGTCTTTGGAGGTTTAATCAGCAGTAAGAGGACTGCGAATTTAAACATTAGTATTACCGGGTTATGAGAAATAATACAGCTCACAGTTAAAAGCATGGGTTTCATTTTGATGCAATATTATGTCAATAGGGACAGTAGGAGAACTGTGAAGCTTAATAAAAGGTAGAACCTAAATAAAGGTTTCATAATTCACAATATAAAATTACCAGATTTACACTTTTAAATATTTATCTGAATAGTTTCACAAAACTCTGTTGACAATAGCAATCCAGCTGAAGTGCAGATGGGTAAGTGCTTTAAAATCTGCAAAAGATGACAAGGCAAGTTCATCTTGTCTCATCTTTATCTTCACAGTCAAGAAGGAGACAAATCTACCTCTCTGATTTTTGGCATTACATTTAGAACATTATAACCCTTCTTTCTCCCCCAGGGTCAGAGAGACCTTTCTTGTAAGTGGTTGTTGTCTCCTGTGGGAGGTGAAGCTAAATTATAGAGAAGCGAACTCTTGATAGCCTCTCACGCTCACTGACTAACAAGGTTTTCTGAGGTAAAGCCCGAAAGAAGCTCTTCTTATAAATTATGTTTACATAATTTTGCTTAAGTTTGCATAGGTACAAGAAATATGTCTGTGAAGGCACAAAGGATGTTATGCAGTCATCATAACGATAGTAATGTCACGTAAAGATGATCACTTGGATCTTAGTCAGGCCCTGATAAATGTTTACTCATCAAAGTGCTGAGGAGCTATACATATGGGGCCACATCCACAACTTTGATCTTTTCCTTGCATCATTAGGGAGGGGCGACAGGGAAAGATTTGGACATGTTTGTTCAAATGTTTGTTGAAGAACCCTAAATCACGTAGCATTGTTTCTTCTCTACCATGAGTGTTTCCACAAAGTGACAGCATACAGCCTGGGAATATAGCAGTGTGTATGACTTACAGTCATAGGGCATTGCTGAAATTCTGCCTCTGCTGAAGCAGATAGAAGAACACTTTTGGTTTTCAGTTTGGCCACTTTTGCTTATTTTCATATAAAAGCAATTTCACAAGAAGACACTCTGTGTTCCATGTTTCTCAAGGACATTGAAAGCTTTAGATTTTGCTACAACCCACAAGCTGGGTAACACAAGGTTGCGTTAAGCTGGGTATTAGGAGAAATTTCTTTGCTGAAGGGGTTGCACAGCACTGAAACAGGCTGCCCAAGGAAGTGATTGAGTCACCATCCCTGGAGGTCTTCAGGAAATGTGTAGATGTAGAACTTAGTTTAGTGTTAAAGATTGGACTAGATGATCCTAGAAGTCTTCTCCAATTTGAATGATTCTATGATTCTAAGCATAATAAATAGTATTTGCCATATACAGAACTTCCAGTTATAGCAATGCTGTTGCATAACTATGCAACAATTTGCTCTGTCACTTGTGTGGCAGAGAACATGTAACACATGGGCCAACGGTAAAGAGAAAGCTATAGTGTGTGTGTGAATCAGGAAGGATAAAAGGCTAAACTGAGGCTTCCTGATATAGAAAGAAACATTGGAAAGAAAAGAGTGCGGATAATGTAGTTCAGACTCAGCCCTGAATGAAGTTAGAACCAGCTCAGGTTGTTATGGTTAATGAAAAGCAGTGGAAATTGAGGGGTTCTTGCTGATTATTTTAGTTCCGTTATCTATTATGAACCATTACTGACTATAACAGAAGTGTAAGTGGAGAAAAGTGATGTGTCTGCAATGAGCTAGAGAATGTAAGGAGGAGGCTTGGCTAGAATTTGAAAACCTCTGGTCTTTCAGCCCACACTAAACTTTTAATCTGAGAAAGAAAGGTTTGTATACAACAATTTTACCTGTTCTTCTGTCATATGACTTTTTCCAAACATAGAGACCTCTGGAATTTAGCAAGGAAGGAGTCATTTGCTTAGCCTAATTCCATATCTTTTTCCATAAGACAGATTTTCACACAGTGAAATTATTCACCTGTCAATTGTAGGAGGGCTTCATGTATTTTACATAGGTATTCTTGCATGAATCTGTCTCCTTGGGGATGGAGCAGGAGGGGTCTTAAAAAAAAAAAAAGAGTTGTGAGTGGGACAGTTTCCAAGACTTAATCCAGATGTTCAGGTCCAGTATTCAAGGTTAAGAATATTTGCATTTTCTACTGTTTCAAATTAAAACAATGGTGACAGCCTTAAAAGAAAGTTTTTTTCTTTCTTAGTTGAAAATTTAATTTTCAATAAAAGATATTAGAGGCTTTTATGCTCTGTAATGTTACATTATGCTAAGTAGTTTGACTAGCCACCTCCTGTTCTGTTTCCATTTTGTCTTCCTTGTAATTGAAGTTCTCAACCAAGGACTAAATTTGTCAAAGGGTTCAGTGAGTACTATCAAACCAATGATTCCAAAATGCACTACAGGAACGGTTGTTCACTTATTCATTCAGTGGAGCTTTCTACAGAGACAACATCTGCTTATTGACTTCTGATGAGGTGTGTGGATGGAGAAGTAGCTATTGCTTCTAAAGTGTTTTTTATTCATGAAGTCCTTTTCTGGGAGACTTTGTAAGGGATTCTCATACCGAGGCCATTACAGTTGTTATCAGCACTGAAGGTTTCTGTTCCCTGATTTAGTTAGCACAACTGATTCAGCTGGGCTTGTACTGGTAGGCTTCCTTAGTCCTACAAATGTGCTTATCTCTTCCTTCTATTAAGTATTCCATCTCCTTTGCCAAAAGGAATGGCAGAGGTAGTATAAATATATTTTTTTCCAGACAAGTTTTAATTGTTGTGCTGAAGGTTTACTACAGAACTTCATTTATGGACTTTTTATATGATTATGATCTTATATTAAGGGCCACTGTAAGAAATATAATAATTTTGCATTAGCAGTAAAACAATCCTAATTTGTAAAAGGGTTGTCTATATCACTACTTTCGTTGGTCCCAGGTTCCTCTGTTTTATTTGAATTTTTAGAATGTTGATGGGTAGCTCTGCTGGTGCAGAATAGCTGCTTCCTTCTATTAAAAAATGATTTTAAAATCTGGAAAAGAGAACAGGGTTTCTCCAGTTGAAAGTACACTCAGTAAGAGTTCTAGTGCTAAATTACATGAAAGGAGAATAAAGATCAGAGAGCCAGTTCAAATGTGTGCTGTAACAACCAACCAAGCCCCACAACACATCTTATTTAATCCTGGGAAGCATAAGAGGAATGCATCAGTTATAACTGCAGCTTATCCTGACTCTTAGGATGTATTCATCCCATGCATGCTCTTTGACATCTGCCGTACGGTTATTTAAAAATTTCTGATGACATGCTTGACTGCTAATCTTGGATTGGGGTCAATTCAGTCATCGTTCCATGCAGTGAGAGTAGGATTGCTGTTCCCTTCGTGCATCGCCAAGCGTAGTAACATTCATGTACACGGTGCCACCATCCTCCTCCCAGTACTGCTCTGTAACATCTCTATTTTTCTCATGTGGCATACATATTTATTTAACAAGATTGTTTTATCATGTAGCTATGTGATCTGATTATTTGTATTACAAGTCAAATAAAGTACGTGATAAGATATCCCAAGTAAATGAGCCATTAGAAAATCTTTACAAGTAAAAAAAAAAAAAAAGTCAAAATCACAAAAACTACCACTCAGTAATCAAATCTTTTTTGTTTCCAAAATTCAGCATGTCACATAAATGTGTGTGACACACCATTTACTACTTGCCACATTAAAAATATTTTCATGGGTCGAACTAATAGCCATTTTTCTCCTGAATCTTAATTTATATAGGATAAACTGTGAAGAACCTGATATTATTAGATTAGATATTAAATAACGATTTTACAACTCCTCTCATTATCACAACAGTAATAAAACATTTTGTGACATCATTATATTGTGAAATAATGTAAAAAATATTAAGTATATAGATGGTAAAAATGCACTGTGCATTATGTTTTGCTCACAGGAGTAAAAATGAATGTAATCTCAGTGTATCATTATGGAAGTGGGGTTCAAAAATATTTTTAGTGGACCAGTGAGGAAAATTATTTATGCAGTAGTTATCAGGCCACTGAATGCTTTCTTGCTGCAAAGAATTCCAATTTGTAGATCCAACAGATTTTTTTATTATCATTATTTATTTTCGATTACAATAATTATTCAGTAAAGAGAGTAGACTTTCTAATAAATAAATAAATAAATCTCTGTAATACTGCTTACAGAGGTAAGAAAAAAAAAAAAAAAAGTATTCTTACTCCACTTGAACCTGACACATGTGCAACTGTACCTGCTTCTGCAAAGGTATGTCCAAAGAAGATAGCGAGGCACAGGACCGAAATCTCCTTGCAGGCATGCACCAGTCAGAGTTAATATACTGCTGAGCTGTTCTGGGCCAGAGTGAACAGCTATGTCAGATTCCCAAAAAAGCCTGGAGAGAGAGAGAGAGGCACACCATGTCCTTATATCTGACAGCCCGCAGTGTCAAAAAGTGACACATTACAAGCATATTCTCCAAGGATGCAGCGAGCTGCTGCTAGACATGCTGTTCTAGTAATCCTGGAGGTGTTTTACTTGAGCCTGCACAATTCCCACTGGGCTGTCCTGCTGAATTGCTACCCCCTAATTTTCTCTGTTTAGTACCACCGGATGACTGTAGGTTAGCCCCCATGTGACTTTGAAATTTTGTATTATCTTCCCCCCAGCCCAGTGCTGTGCAATGAAAGCTTCCATTTTATTTCTAGCAGCACTGGCTTTGCCAGTATTTGTAAGTGATTTTCCAAGTCCCTCTCACTCTTTCTTTGGGGCCAGTATGCAAATTGAAGTTGTGTAACTAATCTGTGACTCATCCTTCCACTTGCAAAATCTCTCTTTGGGTGGGCCCTGCTGGTGTCCAGTTAACTGTCTCTGCTATGCTGGCACGTTTTTGTGCTCTGCTTTGGATAGCCAAGGATTTTTTTCCAGTGAACAAGTGCCACGTTTAACTATAATGGCCATTTCAGTTTTCAAGGCTTAGACACCATGCAATGTAATATCCATCTGATTGCATCCAGTTTTAGTAAATTGTTTCCTGGCCTCAATAGCAGAAACAATTCTCTTAATATTTGTGTTTCTTTACTGAAACAACATTTACTTTGAAAACTGTAGAATGACAGGCACAAAGTAAACAAAAGACTTATTATATTGATTTCACTAATGGAACAGAGCAGTCTAGTATAATGCCGAGTGAATATGCTCTTTTATATGAGTCACTAATGTTTAGTTACATGTGTTTATCTAAATCATGCTATTCTCTTTCAAGAGAGCAAATCTGAAGTCTGTTAGAAAAGCAGTAGAGAGTAACCATACTGCTTGTGGTTGGTTTGTGCTTGCACTCTGTCTCATGATTATCATTTGAAGTGGAATGAAAACACCAAAAACCGTGCTTATTTGCTGTGCAAGAGGTAGACTCCTCAAGGAAAGGTGTATAAATCAAGTGGACACCAAAACCACAGCCTGTTTGAATGTTACTGCCTGCAGCTGATCTGGGTATCTTAACAACTATTCTATTTTGAAAATGCTACTTGTCACCATTTTTTTATTATATTTTTTAAATTATTTTTGATACAAGCTTTGGAAAATAAAAGCAAGCATAAGAGGCATTAGAGTGCTGTGAAATATTTAACAAAAAAAAGCTGAGCAGTTCAGTGTGCAACACAAATACATTATTGGTCTCGATTATTCAGGAAAAGGACTTATTATCAAGTTGTAGAGGAATAGAAAGGGAAAATATTGTCCTTTGTTAATTCAGCTATGGGCTTCTTCGAGTCTACATTATCCATGGACTTCTTACAAGACAGGTTTCATAAATAGCTAATCAGGCCAGTATCCAAAATTACCTTTACTGAGAGAAAATGGATTCATGATAAACAGGAAAAGTTTGAGTCAAAGCAGAAATAAGAAGCAAGGAATATTTCCCTAATTTGAATCTCACAGAGAATCTATGCAGTGTTTGCCAACAAGTGATATATAAATGAAATAATCACCAAATGATCTTAAATAATAATTTCTGGAAATTGTGCTCCATCCAGAGACAATAGATAGAAACAGAGACATCATCTTCAATTTAGAGAAATCTGTTCTTCAGCTTCCTTGGAAAAGACCATCAGCTGCACTCAGCACAGCTGGGGAGGAGAGTAGAAAATATGTCAGTAAATCATACATGTAATTTCTGGTATTCAAGCTGTTCCAGGGCTGCTTTGGACCCCGAAGTATTTTAAACAAGTAGTGGTATTGCTCTAGCTCATGCCTTGCCATAAAGCTTCCTTTCAGCCCCCAGGGGTCTTTGTGGCCAGGGGTTCTGCCACATTGCTTTCTCCAGGCCATCTGTGCTAACCACAAACTTCCCACATTCTGGAAGACTCTCCAGAAAACAAAATCCACCCATCAGCAAAACACAAAGCATTTGGAGAATGATCAAGGAATTTGCATTCTGAAGGAAAAAGAGCTGAAGCATTTCCAAGTAAGAGGGCCATCAGTCCCACAGAAGATATTGCCATCTTTTGCAAAACATTCAAACCCTTGAACTGAATCAGAAAACTAGTGAAGAACAGAGTTTTGAGATCAATATATATAAAATAACTTTCATGATTAAAAGGACATGAAAATCAATTACAAACAATTAAAATATGTTGAAAGCTATGGATCAAGTCAAGCAGGGCTGAGCAATGTGATTACTGGCGACAAATGACAGAAAATGAGACAGTACAAACTGACTAGAAAACGCACCAACACAGATTTTTTTATATTTATTTTAGACACTGTGTATCAATAATAATGACATTTGACAAAGGACTATGGTCATTCAGTATTCATTATGGTATTTGAAGAACTTTAGGTAATAATAACATATATTCTTGATAACTGACTAAATAGAACAGGTTTTTAGAGTGTGATAAATTGAGGATCTTGTGAATCTCTCTGCAGTGCAAGTGAGAAAATTGTTCTGAGGAAGTAAAAAGTAGATTGAAGAACCTAGAAACAGATTTTAAGTGGTATATAAGAGCTTTACTCATCTAACAAACTGTTGAAAATATTAGTGATTAGAGAATATGCAGTATAGGGCTTTAGCATTGATAAGGACACATGATGTTTTAGTGGACCTATTTCATTTAGTTTCCAGGCTGGGCCAACAGAATTAATCATGAAATTTTCTTTCTGCTTTAGTCTGAACTCAGCTGACTGTAATTAAAGTTTGACTCTTTCTATTGGGTTAGAAACCGTCTCTGAATCCAAATAATATCGAGTAACATGTTCATACAAATTACTAACAATTCCTTAATGTAGATCCAAGTATGTAAATAAGGATCACTGTTAACAAAGGGTCTCTTCATTACTGTATATTTTTCTGCAATAACAGTATATTGTTTTGAATTCTTTGCCTCTCAATGACTTTTGACCTAAATAGGAAATTGCATTGAAAAAGCTTCCGTTTCCTCATCCCTATGATTTTCATGAAGGACAAAATGCTAACTTAAGTGACTAATACATTTCACTGACCCTCTCCTCTCTGATGCTACCCTGGCACATTACCTTGTATTCATATATTTTGTGTGTGTGTGTTTATAGTAATAAATGCAGGGGACTTAGTTAATGCCATAACAGATTGTTACCCAGCACTGATACATTTTTTCTTTCAGATCCAAAAGTTCACTGTGGGGGTGTTAGTATTTGTATAGTAAGAAGTACTGACTTCCAAAGGTGATAAACAAAAATGGCATGTGAAGACATTTTCTACAGGTGGGCTTTGCCGTTATTTTCACCACTAATGTAGCAGCATGGTAAAAATACCTAATTGGCATCACCAATGCCAGCGTTTGCAATAGTGAAGTCTGAAAGCAATTTGAAAGTGGATAGAGGCTGGGGAATGGCATTGGAAAACCAATGTGGAGTGGAAGCCACCATCTCAGCAGGAACTTTTCTTGCATATCTTTTGAATGTGGAATAATTTTACAAATTATTAATTTTTCTTTGTTGCTTTATGTAGTAAAAGCTTTTCTCCCCAACCCTTTCATGGCTAAAAGAGTCATTAAACCGTGTGGTGAGCTTTTTGAATGATGGATAAGATTTCTTGAAATAGTTGCCCGAAGTCATACGCATAGGTCTATACCAGTGGAAATGAAATGATTTCAAAATGTAAATAGCTAACTCTTAACTAACTCTCACTAAAAGTCAGTTCATATACCTTTATTGATAACATTTGCTCCATATGTGTATGAATTTTACCTGTGTAGTATGAATATAAACACATTATAATTATCCACCTGCATTTTTTAAAGTTATTAGTGGTTTTGAGAAATGTGCTCTTTGTGAATACTGTGACACTTGAACCCCTTTGTTGCCTCTTAAAGTATGAGCTACACTTCATGGCTAAATTTGCAGTTACAGTTATTAATATGTCCATGATTTATGCAATTATAGCTGCTCTACTAGAAGCCTCTCCAGATTAGAGGTCTTTTTACTTTCTTAGAGGTTCACCAAAAAGAAAAGGAATATATTGTTTTGAATCTGTTTTGTATTTGCCTTTAAATGATTTACGATTAAGGTATTGTATTCATTTTTCCCTCGTTATTCTGACCCTAGAATGAATCATTATATAAGTCTCTGAGATTCAGTTATTAAGATGCCTGAAAGCAGACTTAGTACTACCATCCTTTATGCAATCTTCAGTTGAAATATCAAGTGCCAACACTGAAAATTATCTTTCCACATGCATATATTCTATTAAGAAACAAAGTAATGTAGTGTGAGATTGAAGATTAAGACCAAATAAAAATTAATGTCATCGGTAGTTCTACAGTTCTACCTGTTAAAATTACTCCTATTTTGACACACCTCAAAGATTATGCAGTCAGTAAGCTCTAAAGTTAGACCTGTGTTTTGTTTTTAATATGGATGTTATTTCTCAAATATTCTACAAATTAGCCTTCAGGGGAAATAAAGAGATTTCATTTGAATCTTCAAATCTATTCCTCCTTGAAAAATCAGTTAGACACGTGCTTAAGCTTGTCCCACTTCAGCAAGAAACTGGAGAGGTTCTCCTCGCAATTTAATCCTTCCACATACTTTACTTATTTTTCATGTTTTAAGGTAATGTCTTCTTCAATTTACCCACTAGGAAAGCTCCTTTTTCTTATAGAAGCATGTCTCATCTCTGTTTCACTCACTGTTGTACACAATACCTTTGCATCACAAATACAATTTTTGCTGACAATTTTTTTGTCTGAAACAAAAAAAGTGCAGACTGTTATATGTGCCCTTTCCCCCATGTTAATTATAATAAGTCACCTAGTAAAGTCTTCACAGAACAAAATAAAATTCTATATAAACCAAAATAACAGAAGATACAAACAAATTCAAAGTGAATCACAAGTTCATCCTAAAAAAAATCATTTCTTTGCTATCCTGTCACTGAATTTTACCATATAACAATGACTTTCAGAGATAGTTTGGCTAGTTCAAAGCAAGGAAAATGGAAATTGCATAATGACTCTTCTGTGAGCGTGCCCTGTTTGAGGCACAGGACAGACACTTGAGTAGTTCAGGTTCTGTTCCTGGCTCTTCTATGAGCTTGCTGGACAAGTCACTCTGTCTCATTGTCTGAGTGACTTTTTTCGTGAATGTAGTTTAAAAAAAACCAACAACTATTAGGACTAAAAGGAATATATAGTCTTGTATATATACATATATATATATATATATATATACATACATACATATATATGCATATATGCAGCACATAATATATAGTACAAAAATATAACTTATTTATATATAAATATAATTACAGGCCACAGTCTAACACACTTCAAAAAGTACATTACAATAGCAGTAAGACACTGTCTGGTCAGCCCAGCCCAGCCTAGTTGACCGAAGGGTTCAGGTGTGAGAGCCCAAAAGAGTAGCAAACTACAGCTATTAGTCAGCATGAGATGTATTGACATGATGCTCATTCTTTGCTCCGCTGTGGTGTCAAGGCTCGGAAAGCCCTTATGAAACTTGTGTCAGTAATTTATATTAATGATGTTTTAAAGCCAGACTACTTACTAGTAAAATCTCGTGCTACTCCTTTTACTTTGGTGGTTTTTCATTCATAGGAACAGAGATTTTATGGTCCCTGCTGTTCATGAAACATACTAAAATGACAGTTCAAGGATCTCTGAAAATCAGTTAAATTCCAGGATTATTTTTCTGCCCCAGAGACTGACAATTCATTAGTGTTTTAGTCAGAGCACGTGTAACTCAAATCTTGATTCAGATGTAGCCTTTGTTTTGAATCTCCTGCACCACTGACATCTGTTCCTTTCAGTAGGATTTTTCCATTTGGATCCTGAAGAGCTCAGCCATCGGCTGTCTCTGGATCTTCTCCAGACTAGCGCTGCCAGTAGCACACTGTGTCCACCTCTCTGCACCTGTCTGCTCCTGCAGCCTGAAGTGGGCAGAGCACCAAGCTGTCCCTGCAGAACAGGGCATGGGCTTCATTGAGGTTTGCATTTCCTTGTACTAGCAGGAGTTCACTGTGAGGGAGACACAGCTCCTTTGAAGCCCTTCATTGCTGACAAATCCCCATGTAAGTGATAAATCCCAAATTTGCAAGTTGTGGTCAAGCTTTATTCCTGTTCTGTATCATAACGTTGATAAGCTCCTTACCTCAAAGTATACTTACATGTTTATTTTGCCATTTGTAAATAACCTATTTGGAAAGCTGGCAATAATACAAGACAAAGCCATCTTGGGATGAAAAACACTCTTTCTTCAAAGTGTGGAATCAGAAACCTCTGAAACAGCAGCAGTAACAGAGAGCAGGTAGTTTTTCTATAAATTGTGAAGGAAATCTTGTTATTACTGTCAGTTGGACCTCTGACCTGAAAGTTTGCATGACCTGACTCAGTTTCCCTTGTCCTGGTGAACTTGCAGTATCATTGATCATGAATTTTTCAATTGCATGTTAGCAGTACCCAAAGGCTCAGTTCACAATTGTGTCCCTAGTATACAGACTCTGGGACAAATGCAGGGAAAAACTAGTTTTGGGGTGTCCGCTAACATCAATATTTTCAATATAGAGAAGAGAATTATCTTTCTAATTCTTTCTAATCTGTTGTGAATTCTTTGAACATTAACCAGTAAATCTGAAGCAACAATTTGATGTTAGTTCTGTAGTTTTAAAGTTCCTATACCTTTCTTGCCATGTGCCCTCTAATTTCCCTTTTTGGCAGCTCATCTCTCAGTTAAAAAATCTCCTTTAAGAGCTGATGATACATCTCCTGAATTTACAGTTCTTCATAATACTGATGATGACTACTTTTATATTATGCATTTTATTCACTTGACAAAGGCCTGAAATCATAGTCCAGATAAGAATATCCAAATTGTAATGATAGATTTTCTCACTTCATGTTTGTTGTTAAGCGTTGTCCACTTCTCAGAACGGAGGTGTATTGCTGCTCATGTGAATTAGAAATAACGCAGAACTTCCTTAGACCAGTATATGCTTGCTTAGTGTAGGTGCACACTTTTTTTGTAAATGGCAAGTTATGTTAGTGCCAGAAATATCTGAATTCAGAATATCTGAATATTTAAAACAAAAATGTATAAACAATACAGAGGACATGTAGACCTGAGTCTCTGTGACCTTTATGAAAATGAGAGAGTATGTAAAATAGATGTGAGGGGTTCCAGTTCTAATCTGATGTCATTTGCCTTAGTTTAGAAGATTCATCAAAGCCCATGACAACAGTGAGTTCTTTCAGTGTATTTGTTTTGAAACTTGTTTGGGAACAAAGCAAAAAGTTTTGTGAGGTTCTGAGGATTAGGAAAACAAGAAATTCTAAGTTTTGCTCTAAGACTCCGAGCACATGGTAATTCAAAGTTTGATTAATTTATTTTTATTACAAAACAAGTCATGTTTTTAATTAATGCCAGTGTTCATGCTCTTTGCAGAATTCTTTTGGAGTGGAGAAAAGCACACTCCTCATAGGCAGGTCCTTAATTTTGATTTCTTTTAGGTTACTTCAACATATTAAGTGTGTTAACTCCTATCGTCATGTCCTCTCTTTTTAAACAATAAATGGCAGAATAGTCTGGAAAATTTGTATTACTACTAGCCTGCAGTAGCCTCTAGTGGCCTGAGGCAACTGGTTGTATGTGAAATACAAATGCTTCTAGCACCCATGGCTTTTTTATTTTAGCTATACATACGTTAAATATATATTCATATCTGCTGTATTTGAGATATTTAATCTTCAGCAAGTGTAATTCAAGAGAAAAGAAATCTCCATGTACACTTCCAGCAGAGCAGGAAAACAAGTGTGAATTTGAATTTCTGTGTATTATACTTGAGCATCAGCTACCAGGCTTCTCCTGACAATGTAGTCAGCGTAACAGAACAGATGTGGATTCTGTGTCTGATCGTGGCTTTTAGGTCAATTGTTTTGTGTCTAGCTACAAAATGAAAGACACTTGAAACATGTTGCTTATGGAAAGAAAGAAAGCTGTAAAAAAGATATGAAGTATAACCAGGTGTTGGCTGATTTTCAACACTGTAATCTCAGGATTCTTGCTGACCTAGAACTATATTTAAGAAGCCAGAAAGTGCTGGTACAATGCTGCTAGCTAGAGGTCTTCTTTCAGTACAAAGATACTGGTCAAAGGCTAGAGAAGAATCTTTCTTGATAAAATGATTACCTTTGTCCCAAAGTAATTTGCTCTTGGATTTTTGGAAATTCCATTTTCTTTCATGTAGCTTGTTGAATCGAAAAGCAAGGCTTCTCCTCCTTAGGTTTAATTCCTATGATTTATGAGTATCACTCTCTCTGCCTTATTGCATTTCCATCCAATCCCTTCAAACAAATCAAGTGTGAAGCCTGGGACTATGCAACTCATTCACTAAGGCCTGAGATACATCATTTGTTATTTTTATTAACATGATAAAGTCAAGCTTGCACTTGAAATTTTCTTCTTTTAAATCAAGTCTTTCTCAGCAGAGTCAAGCAAAAGAGAGAGATTGCTCTGGTCAGTCCCAGTACCCTCATTAAGCGCTTTTGTTGACTTGGGCTCTAGAGAAGCTTCTCTTCCCAACTTTGCTAACTCTATAGGGATCTAGAGAGTTATCTCTCACTTCATCATCTAAGTAAATCATCACTGGTAAATTAAAAGAAAATATTAGTACTATGTAACCCAGCTGTCATCATTTGTCTTGAAAATAACAATATTAGATAATCTGTGTTTTGGAATTATTATATAAATAAAAGTTTTTGCATTTTATAAGAATCCATCTTGGTAGTAAAAAATCATCAACCATGGAAAAAATAAAAGTTATGTGAATTCTATGTTCCTATATTAGCTGCTTGTTTTATAACTGAATTTATAATCATGAATTCTGTGTTCTGTTCCTGTATGGGTGTTTTTTTTTATAATTGTGAATTTCCCAGGTGTGATGTCATAATTTTCAAAGACAAACGGATCTCAAGGGAAGAAAGAAAGGGAAATTCTCCTAGGGTGCACTTTCATTACTTTTAACCAATATAAATTTACATGTCTGCCAAAAGGGATACGCCCATTCTCACTCCCCATACAATGGCTTTTCTGCTGTCAGTGTTCATCTTACAGAGCTTTGTGAGCAGCCAGATCAGGTAATGATCATGATGAAAACTAACCTTGTTTCATTTCTTGGAGTAACTTTCATTCTTTTTTTTGTATCCTTGGGCAATGATAAACATATAAGTGCCTACAGAAGAAAAGCAGCAGGCATATGCAACTGAAGAGCAAGAAGGGACTGTCCCTTTTAACAGAAGTATGGACTTGGGTCATCTCAGTTTCATTTGATTGAGAATGAAATTATTCCCTCTGTTAAGAGACATGTAAATAGGATTTAATCACCTGATGAGAATCCATCGATGTCCATGTTTACACAAAAAGAAATACGAGTATAGTTACTGTAGAATAAAGTATGCTGGAAGAGTTAACTACATGGCCTTTCTGTTCCAAAGTAGAAATCACTGTCATCTTAGAATATTATAAATATTACTCCAGAATATTATAATTTTTTTAGTACAATCTCTCCATGGAAAATTATTCCTGAACAGTTGTGTTAGACACTTCCCTTGGTGAAGATGTAAAAATACTGTTTGGCTTGTAAGGTGTTCTAAGAATATACTTAGCGTTTCCTTCATGGAAGGTTTGAAAAAATCAGTCTGTTTACACAGTGTAGATAAAGTATACAGACATTTTCTTGCTTAACAGCTAGAACCTGCCTTTTCTCTTTTGTGTTCTGCTGAATTGTAGTTTTAGTCTTAATTGTTTGAGAGGGGAATCAAACGCAGTCTGATAGTTAAGAATCCCAGGAACAGGTCTAGTGATTTCGTATTGCATATAAAACCATTAATGCAGCTCCACACCTCAGCAGGGCTGTAGTTCCCAATTCATAATCCTTCTTAAGATTGGAATAGACTAACCCAAATGCATGCACACCTCAGAGCTCAGATTTTCAAGTTGCTCTGTTACTCATTAGCATTATGTGAAGGAAAGGGCAAAGCAGTCTGGATAGTATAAAACACATACTTCACCACTGGAACTTTGCCCAGTGCTTCAATCAAATTCAGTCAAGCCTTTTTGAATTAAAAATAGTTCATCATATTTTCTCTATCTTTTATATTATTATTATTATTATTATTATTATTATTATTAAATACTTCTTGTGTCTTCTTAGAACTAAGAAATAGAAGTGATGAAAATGCTAAGATGGATCTCCGCCTGATGACATACAGGAAATTGTAGAAATTACATTAACATATTTTGACTCAAGAAAGCCTGAAGTGTGTGGTTCCTGGATTCCCTTGGAATCAGGTTTAACTCAGATTCATCTTTGCTAGATAGCATGACTGGCTTAATTAGAAGAAAAATTTTATGTTCACAAATGGGGAAACATTGAGTATTTCTACTTCCTTTGATTTTCTAGCAAGTTTTAAGGCAGCTGCCATTTTCCCAGGAGTTCCATTTATAGTGTATGAAAAGGTAATAAATGATTAGTGGATGTTTTAATAAATAATAATAGGTTGCTTACTGAAGAGTCAAATATAATGAAGAACAATCTTTATCACATCTCACTGATGTACATACAACCATCTGCAACTATTTATAAACACCCCAAAAGCTACAAGGGCTTGCAATATGCGTTAAGAATCTATCAACAACATGTTAACCCTCTATAAACCACTTCAAATGGATTCTTAATGTGGATTGTAACTAACGTAAGTTCTAGGTTCTGGTTAGAGGCCATGGGCTGTGGACAGTCTTATATTGACAATGTGTCTTTAAGACCATGGCGTCACCATATATAAAGCTATGACCTTTTTTGTGTGTGTGATTTCATGCCTTAAGATCATTATTTGTGTGCTGTCTGTCTCCCTACTTCCATCTGTATGGGAGGTGATGCTTCCACAAATAATATACAACATTCAGAGCAGGGGGCTTCATCATTTTATTAGGAGCCCTTGGTTACATCTGCAAAATGTCAAGAGCAGTGGTAAACCACCAGCTCCACTGTTAATTCTTCAAAACAACTGAAATGCACTAAAATGAGCTATTTAACACATTGCCCTCTGTTACTTTTGTTACCGACAGCTCGTTTTAGTATTGCATGCAAACACGTGCCGGGCAGATATTTTGTGTTAATCTCTCCATTTCTGCACCTCGGAGCTCCCCCCTCCCAGGCTGGCCTGCAGCCCCACATGTGCCATGGCAGAGCTGCACACCAGCCCACGGCATTGGAGTGCCATGTGTCTGTGATTGGAGGGCCCGGCACACTGCGTACCAAGCTTGTGCTGGGAGGAGAAGCTTGTGAAGAAGCCAGGAGCTCAGATACAGGGTTAAGCAGCTGTGTTGTAACTCCCTGACAGGGACGTGCGAACCTCAAGCTGTTTGTCTCAGTTTAAAATGAGCACACAGAAATATCCAAACATTTGAGGAATGCAGTGCTGGCTCAGGACTCGGCACTGTTATTGCTGGTGTTATGCTGGTGGTTAGCAGTAACTCAGGACAGCTTACGTGCTACTTGTACCGCTCCGTTCACCACTCCCAGGCAGGCTGGTTTCAAACCACCTTCTCCTGCAAGTAGGGCCTTGTGGTGCTGCTGCTGTAATTAAACAAAGCCTCTCTTCTGGTATGCAGTGATGTGTGTTAGTAGTTTTCACTTCACAGTTACCTGAGGGAAGCATTCTTTGCAGGGACCGTATTTTATCAGTGCTGTTGATCGGCGTGATGTGTCTGGGATTTGCTGCTCCAAGTCTCGGTGTCAGACTCCACTCTCCTTCCTGGCTCGGCAGGCACTATAAATTAGATGGTACTGCTTTTCTTAGGGTGGTAGTTGTTTAATCCCACAAGGATTGTTCTTTTATTTCACTACCTGTAGTCTGAGGATGGTATTTGAATTGTTTTAGATTTTCTCATTTGTATAATATTTCAGAAGCAGCTGGAGGAGGAAGCATGCAGTTATTTTAGAATCTCCAGCACAGTTAGGGTTATCGTGTCTGAAACACCTTCTGTGTGTTTACATATGTGAGCTGAGCTGATATGTTGATTCAATTCCTACTATTCAGATATCAACATTACAGAAATTGTGAACATGACTGACAGCAGCTAATGTGCTTTGGATTGTCAGCTGTTGAAAGAAAGTGGCTGGTAATCAAATGGATTGGAAGATATTATACTTAACTCTTCGCATTTTCTTCTTTGTTCATATTTGCCACAGGCAAGGGTACAGAATTTACAGGACTGTTTGTTTTATGCATGGGACTTTTTCACTGAAAGACTGGGACCAAGTGTAGGTAGATGGCTGATGGCTGAGAGTCTGCACAACCCTAGATTACTTTTACCAGTAGGGAAATGAGCTTCTCTGTATTAACACACTTTTTTTCGTCCTGTTGTTTACAGAACTAATGCAAAGTGCTAAAATCAGTTGTATTGGTATTGCTCATGTTCTTATTCCATTACTGGTTTTGTAGGCAACTGTAATGAGTTATTTTTGTATTCTTCTTATGCTACAGAAATGTAAAAGTCAGTGTTGACTGACTGTTGTACATGAAGACTTGCAACTTGCAGCTTCACTGTTATTATATTGCTGTAATGCTGTCACTAACACCACTTAAGCTTAAAATTACTAATTATACTAGTAGAGTATACTTCTGATGATACTTATGTCTGTGTGCAAATCTGAGAAGATCCTATAAATTAAAGGCTAAAACTACTTCAAGGCAGAATTATAACTAATAGACTCATCCCTTGGTAGCTTGAAGGATTTTTCCACACTTGAAGCTGTTGATTTTAAACCTAAAAACAGTTAGCCCTCAGCATAAAATCATCTGCCTGCTTTTCTGACATGCTCAGCACCTTCCTCTCTCATCACCTTTTGCATACCAAGTAGAGTCAAGATTCACAGAGCCTGCGTGGGACTCGAATGACATGATAGTCTGTGCGGTCTCTCTGCACAGGTGTGAATTTTGACCAAAGTACTGAGAATTTACTCAGCCGCCCATGCAGTTAGGACAGACAGTCATCTGGAATTTACTTCAAGAAAGGAAAATTGTATGTGCAGCTTGTGCACGGAGATAATCGTACTTTTAAAATAAGAGTCACAGCTTACGTATTTGAGATAACAGATGCAGCACTGCCCTGCAGCAAAGCCTTACTCTGCATATCATGTGACTGTTATATTAGGAATATGTCCTGCTTAAAAATAGGAAAGCCTGCTGCACCAGTTGGGAAGTAGAGAAGTAGAGGTCATTATTAATAGGAATATTTTGCATGCAATTTTCTGTCAATTAAGTTTCAATAATCAAACCCACATGATTTGAACCCCCGCATCACACCCCTTTAAGAAGTGAATATTAACATATTAAAACAAAACAAAACAAAAAAATCCTCATGAGTATTTGCACTGCATTGGCTCAAGAACATATTTGGAAACTGGCTGAATGACTGAGAAAGAGAGGGATGCCCAAAAGGATGGCTATATTTTGGCAGCTACAGGGGTTCAGAGCTGCACCTGCTCTAACAGTGTCAACACACTTACATCTCTGGACCAAAGTAAAGGCACAGTGGAAATTGTAATTTTCCTGATCTGGTCCTTCTTGACCCTCAAAACCAAATGATGTCTCTTGTCCCATGTAAAATATTTAATTCTCTCACCCCATTTTAGTTCACTGCAAGTGTCTGGAAGTCAATGGGGAGCTTTTAAGTAAATTACAGACAGCTCCTGGGCAGCTGAATACAGAATTATTACTGGATGATTTTTTTTAAATAGTGGGAACTTATTTTAAGTATAAGAAAAATAAAAGTATACATATTGCCTTTATTTATTTTATTTTCAAAACTTAGTTGTTAACAATATGCAAATATTTCAGTGCTACAGTTGAGTGAGGATTTTAGGTGAGTGAAACTAAAGCTAAGTAAAAGGCCACAGCAAAACAATGATAGCTGGTGTGATTTGCAATCCGTGTGATATCTGAATAACTTGGGTTCTCTACTAATAATGCACCAGGAGAGAGGCTGGTAGGGAGAGTGTCCTTTCTGAGCTCCCAAACAGCTCACCAAAAACTGACCAAAGTCAGGTTAATTAACTCATAATTTTCTTTCCATATCCCTTGCTGCCATAAATTCAGTTTATTTAGCCAGCCGATACCATAATGTACCATCAGAAGCCATGCCGAATGACAGATTTTAGAAGTTAGTAGTTACCTGATAAAATAAAACCAGATGAATCTAACAGTCTTGAAAAACAGTTTTTCTACCAGCAAGAGAGCGTTGTTCTCTTTCTTCTACTTTCTTTTTTTACTATTACCTTGCTCATCCTAGTGCAGCTGTCACTGGAAAATAATAATAATAATAAATAAATAAATAAATAAATAAATAAATAAATAAATAAATACTGTTTGAAAAGATGCACACTGGGGATTTTTTTTCCAGCTTCTGACACCTCATTCCTCCTGGAAGAGGCAGACTTTGGGTAGGAGCAATATGCCTGAAATCCCAGGCTACCACAGGTGGGCAGCAGGCACTAAAAATGACCAGTGTCAGGATCAAAGAGACAGAAAAAAAGGCAGATGGGGCAAAACTTCACTAAGAACAACAGTCAACACCCAATGTCTCTTTCAGCTTAGCATCTGATCCCAAATCCACCTTCATCTTTATTCCAATTAAAATAGACTATGAGTTAGGTTCAGGAAAATAAGTATGACTAAGGGCTAGCAATTTGTTGGGAGAAGACTTAGCCAGGTGCTCTGGGAGAACTGTTATCAATAACCAATTTAGTTGCAAGACTAACAGTCCTAATTACAGGATGATGGGCAATGTGCCTCAGCCCCAGCTTGGCCAAAGGGTGCACTTTTAAAACTATCTCTTTAGTTCCAGAGGAACAAATAGATTAAGGGCAGCTAGAGTCATTTGGGTGAGAAGGATGTAGAAAGAGTTTACAGAGAGAAAGGGAGCTGGGGAGGGCTGTTTCCACTTTCCAAATGTGGTTCACTGCCTTAGAATAGTACTTTTTAAAGCATCCATTCTATAAATTCCATCTTTTCCCTTATGAAACTAAAGCTTTATAACAAACATTACAAATGGATGAAATAAGGAAAAATTTTAAAAATAGTCTTTATTTCCAGACAGTTCTCTGGTATAATGGTACATAAAAAGTACATAAAGTCATCTTGTTGCTGTTCCAGATTGGTATTGAAAACTAGCAAAAGCTCTGTTAGCTAATTATGAAGTGAGCTGAAACTTCAGCCTAAAGTGAACTTTTTAAGGTTTCAACCATTTTTTTCTCCCTCAAATTCATGCAACTCTGTGCTTTTGCTTTATGCCAGAGCAGAAATGAAAGAAATAAAAAAGCACCAGGGAACAGCATTTGAGCATGTCTGAAGGTGCAGAAATTGCCCACAATCTTCTCTTGTGAACTTGCCTCTGAGATTTCTACGTTTACTTTCAGGCCCTAAATTTCTTGCCTGGCTTTTCAAAGTCAAGCATGAATCTTCTCAAGGCATCAGGAAGGCAAATATGTTGGTTGGTTTACAAACTTCACTTCTCCAGCAAACGGTAGCTTCAACAGCTTGTTCAATCAAGAACATAATAAGACCCGGTATTTTTTTAAAGGAGTCTTTCCTTTCTCCCAACAGTTAAAATCCTGGCACGCAGTGCTCATTGTTTAACAGAGGAAAGCATCCAACTCTTCTTTCCTCCCTCTGTGTGGTCTGTCAGATACTTATCTGAAGAAATGTGAATCACAACTCGCTGCTCAGCCACTCCATGGACATGCGGCACCCCTTGGGAGGGATTAGGTATATCCAAACCAGAGAGAGTCTCCTGCATTGCTTTTCCCCTCCCATGTGACAACTCTACTTTCTAAACACAAGAAACTGTTCGAAGCAGGCTAGCTGGGGAGGCTGCTTTGATGTCCTGCCATCACACTGAGCTGTGGAAAGCCTTCTTGTTGTCTTATGTAGGGAGCAGTTGAGGATATCAAAGGGAAGATGGGATGTTAAATTTTTATTGATGAATGTTTAATAGTCTGGGTTGTAAGCTGTCATGAGTAATGCAGTAAAGGGATTCATTCTGAATCTCACTGTTTGCCATACAGTGCCTGAAAGTGATTAGTCTTTAAAAAGTACAAATCTTTACTTTTTTTTTTTTTTTTTTTTTTTTTTTTTCTCCAGCAATTTATTTTCTGCAGCAGATTAAAAGAAATCTATCATGATACTAAGGAGAGAGTCAAGTGGGCACATTAGGTTAATACACCAGCCTCTCTCAGCTTGAGACTTGAGTTTGAATCAGGTTTACAACAAAAAAGCAATGAATTTAGCACCGTTTTCTGAAAGCCCACTAATGTGACAAGTTTGGCCACATCTCACTGGGCTTAGGGTCACACATCTCATGAGGTGCAACTTTATACCTTGTAAAACATGAAGTGTGTTAATTGAGCAGTGTGCAGAACCACTGGACACAGTCCCAAGGACATAGCCAGAAGATTGCTGAGGAGTGATCTGTTCCCCTCCTCCCCCTCAAAACATCAGGACAAAACAAATAGCTCTATTTTACCTCATCAGAACATCCAAGTTTTAAAATAAACATAAACAAAAGCATTTTAAGGCCACTGCTTTCTCCTCCCTCCTCCCCCCATTGAAAAGCATTGAAAAAATGTTTAATATAACACTTTACACACAATTTGAAAATAAACCTAATATAGGAAATTCTGAATAACAGGGTGGGTTGAATATCATTAAAGGTTAGAGCTGTAATTAAATGCTTCTAGAGCCACAGAGTGATCCAGGCACATTTCTGAAAGAACAGAGAGTGCACAAGGGCCAAGAAAGGTACAGGGAGCAGAGGTGAAATCCTTATAGGAGATTGCATGCTGGTACATGGTTCACTACCCTGCCATGAGCAGATCACATGTGCCTGAGAGGTCAGAGGGATGCTTGATAAAGCTTCAGGAGATGAAAGGTTTTCTTTTCTTATACTAAATGTGAGTCAGCAGCAAGGTTTGGTTAAATCTAAGCTCCAACAGTTTTCAGCTATTGTTTAAGACACTTCAATTTATGAAGTTTTAGTGAAGTACAAATGCAATTGTGTGAAAGAAGCCCCATAAGACAGCCTTAGGTCCAGGCATGTCGTTAATTTTATCAAACTCCATTGAACATAGAAAATAGCTAGCATCATCCTTTAACCACTTCCCTGTTCTGTAGAGAGCAGATTTTTTGGATAAGGAAAAAAGATGATTATCCTTTATGCTTCTTAGTCAACTGTTGATCATAACTAATTTGGTGTTTCTTGACAGCCCCAGAGGCATTGGGATGCTGTGAATCCATATTTATCCAATGAAAACTTGAATGAGATACTCTACTCATCCCCTCCTAGATTTCTGAGAAACCATCAGACAGATAATGGGTTTCATTCACTACTGTCTGAGCTGGTGATGAAAAGCTTTCTCAGTCTGAGGTCATGTTAGCAATGGGTTAACCTCCTAACTACTATCACTATATTTTTTTTAAGATTTTTTTTCTTTCATTACTTCTGAAAAAGAGCATGAACAGTGTTTTTTGATTAGATATCCTAGAAAAAAAAATCCAAATTTAGCAAGAAAAAATCTAGTGGCCTGACACAAACAGGTAAGGAAAGAAAATCCTGCATATGTATGTCATTTATGAGGTACTTGAGGATAAACTTATGCACAGGGAAGAGTATGTGCCTGTCATCCCACAATCTCTGGTTTACACATCTGTGCAAAACTCATGACTGAAGATACACAAATTTGTTGCCTGTGTACTGATTAAAGGCTGATGGAGTTTCACTTGCTTTGAATAAATAGTTCTCATTTCTGTTTTATTTTCACTTTTTAGGAGAGACTCTGTTTGCATAAAGAACTCTTCAGCAGAGCATGATTTAACAGCCTACTCTAAACAACAGCAAGGCTACCTGGCTACCTTGAAAGGCAGACTTAGAAGGGTGATAAATACTTAGGTGAACCCAAAGTTTAACTGTATAAAGTTCTCAGTCTCAATTAGAGAAGGGTGCAGTGAGAAGAGGTGGCAGTATTTTCCCAAGATATTGCTTTAGACTAGAAGATCCATGGGGATTTTCCCTTGGATTGCAAGCTGTTAAAGTCTACTTAGTGCAAAATTTTCTTTACTTTCTGAAATGTATGCTTCGCTGCTAGTTTTTTCACTTTCTGTAAATTCATGACAAAGTGTCTTACAGCTCAGTGGAGAACCAAGAGGAAACTAAGAGCTAATTAAAGTATCACGGTTTTTTAAATGTAAATTATATATAACGGTTTTTTGGTGTAGGCACCAAATTTTATTTAAAAATAATCTATATAAACACTCAGAATATTATTATTACTAATGACCAAACAGAAAAGGAAAAGATGTTTTCCTAATGCTTTCCAACTCCCTCTCTTATGAGAGCAACCACAAGCAAGTGGTTCTCTGATCTTTGAGAAGACAACTGGAAGTTAAAAAAAAAGAGAAAGCACCTTGTATCTTCTTGGGATCGTTTCTCAAGCACGAAAAGTAAAAAGCAGTCAGCATACTTCTCAACAGAATCATTGAGCTTTTCCAGTACATGTCAGATAAGAATGATTACATATTTTTTTTCAAATATTATTTTGGATTGAAACTTATAATATAATTTCCAGCTGCTTTCCAAATGATTGGGAAATAAAGCCCGCTGCATTTTCTTGAACCAAAGCTAGGATGTTATGTTACCTTTACCATGCAGGCTTTGTCTAAAGCCATGGTGTTATCATATGTTAATTGGTGTATTCCAGTACACTCATATCATCTAGTGTGGAGCAGTCAGTGAATATTTTATCTTATACTAACCTGCCTTAGGCCTTTAAAACATTTTTAGAACATACTTGCTAATACTTATCAACCACATTCCTTTTCTCAGCTTTCCAGCAGTGCCATATACAACCAGAAAAGTGTAGGTGGGCAGGTGTTGAACTCATCTCAGAGTCTGATCCCAGAGATTTTTACATGTTGTGTATGGGCTACAACTTTCTTCACAGTCTTTATTGACAATTGCATGTCACTGCAATCTGTTTTGAAAATGCAGACATCATTTACTTGTCAAGAACTTCTGAGGGACACACAAAAAAGTATTTGCTTAGATCTTGGTATTTTAGTTATTATATGCTGCTCAGGTTGTTATTTGCAATAACTATATATTAAACATCATGCAAGATCATATAGTGTAAGCCTATAACTCAACTTGATAGATGAAATTGGTAGCGTTGCAAACATATCCTAGAATGATCACTTGCCTCTGGCACTGCTCTTGTGTTAATGGTGACATTTTTGTCCCTCCTGAGAACTCCCTGTGTTGATGGAGTCAACAATAAAGTGCTCATGAAAGAACTGGTGCAGCTTCAAAGGTAACTCCTTGGCCCCTGCCTTGCCAGAGAATTGTTCTCTTCCTTTCTTCATTTTAACTCTGACCTTGAGTTTAAATTCTTAGTTAAAGGAGTCTACTGGACAACGTTGCCCCTTAACACCTGATTGCCAGCATCTTTATTAAGCAGAGTTCTTGATGCCTACAGATCTCTTTCCTTGGGAGTTACTGAAAATACTCAGCTGCTTAGGAACTAAATAAGACAAAGTCAGACCCACAATCTCAGTCCAATTCTGTCACAAGATAACATTTCTCTCTTTCCACCAGATTGCTCCCTGGTTCACAGAACTACAGTTATGGCACAACAGCAGAGAAATATTTTTCTAGGCACAAGTGGAAGAGAGCAGAATTGTACTGTTTTCTGCTTTTTGCATGCTCATTTGTAGACACCAAGACTCCTGTTAAGGATTTGATTTTAAGAAAAGGTGTAAACTTAGCAAAACTTTAAGACTTTTGTTGAACAGGACTAAACAGTTTATATGAAGACTCTTGTGCTTCAGTCTCACTAACTCTCACACCTAGTAGTAGTACTCCTGTAACAGAAATTAGGCATAAAATTAAATATTTTTAGGATTAGGACATACATCAGTCCATTCACTGTTGGCTGTTTACCCAATTGGAGAAAAAAAAAAAAAAAAAAAGAGAGAGAGAAAAAAGTGTCATAGAATATAATAATTGGAGGGAAAGAGTGTTCATCCATTCTTTTACTTGGTTTGCTAAAGATAGGCTGTATTTAAAGACAATAGTGTGCTTCAGTTAGGTATGAGCATTGTTTAAAGCTCTTTTTTTTCTATATGTATATGTGTATGCTGGGCAAATTTTAACTGCATGTTTAGGAATGCTTTTAAGCAGTTTCTCAACTCAATGAAATAATTGATTTGAGTCACTAGAGTAATATCTGATAGTATTTTATATGTGCGAGTGAGCCTCAATATTGACTAATTTTTTATTATTTTTTTAATGCCTAAATGGGAAAGCAAATTGGTGGCAGGCAGATTTCAGGTTACTGAAAGAAGTTTCATCACCCTGTCAAAGTGTGTGTCTAGAAGTACAGCATACAAAGATGAGTAACCTCAGGAGCTGCAGAGGACCTAATGCCTCTGACACAGCACACATCTGAGTTAGAGTACTGTGCCTGAAGTCTGTACCATCTACAGGAAGGACGAGCTTGTAAGTAGGGATGTTCCACTGGTTTCAGTGAAAATATAGCTGGTTTTACCAAGCTCAGATTTCCCAGGACAGCTTAAAGGGTGACGGCTACAACCTAAGGGCCTCTTCAGTCCACATCACCTGTTTTTATAATGTTTATGCAGCCTCCCTTGCACACATTCACAGCACAGCTGGCTCTGGTGTTAGATTTATAACAGGTAAGGGATGTGGTCTGGGCATCCTAACTACTCACAGTCATTTAGTAATTGCATATATAAAAAGAAAATTTAAGGAAGAGAAATGTCTGTGTTTTGAAGTAAGGAATTCTGCTGACACTACAGATTCTGAAAGCACAATGTGCTCAGTGAAAGTACTTGAACCTTGAAATAGAAATATAGACCTCTTAATTAATCTCTCTGTTATTCTATAAAGTGCAAAGAAAACTAATACAGGGAATTTTCCTACTAATTACAAATGTTATATGTGTGTGTTTGAGTGTTTGATGGGGAGGAGAATGTTGGACCAGGGCAACACAACATTGCACTTCCTACATAATTATGTAGGAGGGGTAGGTTTATTAGGCTGCAGCAAGCCATTATTTGTGCGAGTGGAATCTTTATTAGGAAACTACCTTTTAACATTGCAGTTGTTCAAGTTGTAGTGGAATATCTAGTCTAAATCCATTTTTTTCATGAGAGTATATATAGCCTGGAATTATTTTCCTTAAGGAGAAATAAGCCATTAAAAAAAAAAGAAAAAAAAAAAAAAAAAAAAAAAAAGAAAAAAAAACGTACAAGCATACACTTTCTTAAACCTTTGCTGTTATAGATTTGTTTGTACTGGATCATTTTTCAGCTGCTCAAAGCATTGAAATTGTTTCCTTTTAAGGTGGTACTGTTAAGACAGGGCAATATAATTCAGTTTATTATCTCCACTGTTTTGTAGGACAACATATGGAGGCATTGCTTACTTTCTTTCCTTTCATGTGGCTTAGCTGAGTCTTGCAGCCCAATGTGAGGGATTCCTTATCGGCCCATCGGCCCAAAGCCACTACCCAGGTTCTCCAAGGCAAAAGAGGCAGCTCAGTGAAAGAGATCCACTGGCTGCATCTAGTTTGTGGCTCATCATTTAATCCTAATGGTCACACTGACACTTCCTGGAGGTCTCCACCAGTGATTGTTCCATGAGCTGCAGTACCTTGCAAATTCATACTTCAAACTTTAAGGACATCTGCATCTACCCAGAGTGAATCCCGTCTGCATACCAAACGGGTGGAGATGCCTTTCCATGTCTGAGTGCTTTAAGCACCCTCAGCAAGGCTCTTGTAGCATTCACCTCTGCTACACTCATCTGTCTAATACGTGCTTTGTGACATATCAAAGTTCCTACCTACTCCTCTCTTTCATTTTTCTACACTGTTCTCACCTCCCAAAAAGGGCACTCAAACAGATGTTTTTCAGGAACATATGTGTGCCCTGTGCCACTATCACAATCTATTCTCTCCCTGGTTGGTGACTTCCATGACCCTGCTGCAGTCAACCTGGACCTTCTTGGCAGTTTCTGAAAGGATGTGATTTACTGAAAAGATGTGACAATATATGGCATCAATTACCATAACAAAGGCTACATCAAGTAAAAACACTTTGCCCTGTGCCATGAGTCTGAATGACAGATGATGCTGCAGTTTGGACTGAAACACAGAGGTCCCTTAACCTACCTATTTTTGTGTACCCAGTAGTTGGTTTAAAACCAAATCCCATTTCTGATCTTTCCCTTTTTGAGAATGGAATGACCCAGAAAATTCACTGTCATCCTGCTTTTACTGCTTCTTTACTGCTGAGGTTGTTCCAAGAAGGTGGAAGGGGGTTTGCCTGAGGAAAAACTCAGTAAGAGAAGATACAGCAAAGGAGCAGGACTTCCAACATAACAGCAGCCAGCTTCAGACACAAGGAAACACCGGCAGCCCTTCTACAGGGGGGTGACACACTTCCACCTGAAGGAGCCCCAGCCATTAAATGAGAGAGAGAATAATTAGTTGTCCTACTTACCAAATACATAGTGCCAGATAGTAAGTCCTACTTGAGTGCTGCCTGTGGTCTTCCTCAGGAAGACTGAATGCAGCTCTGGCCTGGTTACTGGAAGTTGTAGGAGCTATAAATGTGCTCCAGCCTTATGTACCCTGGATGGGACAGTATTAGTGGAGGGAGAGCTCAATCTTTTTTTCTCTTTCAGCAGATTTGTGCCTGCCCTTCTTCCCCATCCTCTCAGCAGTGCATTGTTCTAAATTATGTTGCACAATGTTGCAGTGCATCTTACTTTTCCTCGTTTTATCACAAAGTCTCACAGTCACAAATTCTGTGATCTGTACATTCCTGAGGATAACAATATAAAACAATCTGGGAGGAAAAATGGATAAATGTAATCTGCCTTGTGAATGACGCATTAGCAGAATGGGATGCATTGGATCTTGCTTTTCTTCTGCCCCACAGGGGAGAGACTAAATTAATTCATCATTTTGCTTAAGCATGGAAGAGGGCACCATTAAAGAAAGCTTAGAGGAAAGAGAATTAAAATGATAGGGCACAATCTTTTTAATCATTTGGGCTCAGCTTCATAAAAAGAGGTGAAATTTCTTTTCATTGGTCTTCAGAGTGCATGAATTTCATGCATGATTCCTCATCAACTTGTCTGCTGTGCATAATTAAAAACTCAGTGATTTTTTTTTAATATGCCCTATATAATTCAGCACAAGTTTTATTGAGAAATATTTGCAATGTTTTGGTATTTTCCTTCTTTCATGTGTTTACTGTTCCCCTCCAAGAAAGCAACAATTATTTAAATAAACATGAACGTGTCCAAGTAAGCCAACCTTTCATGCAGCAATGCCAGCTGTTGCTGACCTGGCAGAAAGATCCGGCAGAATCAAGAAACACATTCTTATGAAAAAGAAAGGGGTTGAGAAGTGGAAGGAATAAAAAAGCAACACCCGGTGTTCTCCTGAAAAAAAAAAAAAAAAAAAAAAAAAAAGTGGATTGTTGTAACAAATAAACAGAAATGGAAAGAGTAGAGACAGACCTCATAAAACAGGCAGTCTGTGAACCCAGTCAAAGGAGGTGAACCTTGTCCTGCAGCAGGATTCAGATTTTCTAGTCCTCTAGCCTTCTCCTGAGACCAAGTGACAGCTACTGCTCTGTGACATTGCTTTACCAGCCACTAAACTGGGACATGGAAATAAAAGGATTAGTTATGCAGATAACATAGTTACACAGACACTGGCATGGAAGATACTCCTTATGTGGGATACAATGTCAGAATGGATATGTGAACGTCAGATGCTGAACCTGGATTAGTGCTGGCTTCTGTCGTTCGTTGTTTGCCACCATGAATCTTCCTCAGCAGCTAAACTCTCCTAAGCAGGTTTCTGAAAAGGGATTCTCAATAAGGGGACTGTACACAGTAAGCACAGCTGTGTGCAGAAAGACTGTCCCCTTGTCCCTCAAAAAATGGGCTGGGGTACAGCCAGCCCTCCAACTCATCAGCTTAATTTGCCTTCCTATAAGTCAAAAGTGAGCCAGTAACTACTATATACATAAACCTTACCTGTGTGGAAGTGTTAATTATGTATGTAAGGTTATGTGAAATATAAGGGTCGGTATGTGCAGGGAAAAAAAAAAAAAGCTCTAAGATTTGAAAGGCTGATGAGAAGAGGGCCTGCTTCTTCATCAAGGATCAGAAGGATGTTTAGGGCTCAGGGAAGCACCCATCAATCATTAGGTGACTCCTTTGCTACCTTGGTGAGAGTTAACATCTGGTGGCATATGCAGAGTCAAACTGGGCAGGGACAACCACTGGGAGGGGAATTAATACTCCTCTCCAGCTGAGATAAGGTACAAGAAACCCAGTAGAAAAGGTAGGTCAGTGTAGAAAGGACAGCCTTGGATCTAGATGGTGCTCTGTGCAGGCTGTGATCAAGCTGTCTTGAAAAATAGCTGTCTTGAAAACACAATTTGGGTAAGAACGTCAGTCAGATACAGCAGTTGACAGAAAGGATTTCATCTCAATGTAGGCGAATTTACTGTGGTATTTTGCTTTTCTGTGATGCATGGTGTCACCAAGTAAATGTTCCAATTATTTTAGGGTAAATAAAGACGTGTCTTTTCTTTCCCTTAATCTGACTCACAGCACCACAAATTTGGGGTGAGAAGGGGAGAAGCGAGGCATTAAGGTCTTGGTTCCCTAATCTGTCATTGTCAACGGGAGTCTTTCTGTTCATGTAAAATAATCTCAGGATCAGGCCCTAAGCTGTTGTGTCTCTGTATACAAACACATTTCTGTGTCTGTGTGAATATGTGCTGTTGTGGGGATGCATATAATGCTTTGTGTATGTGTGCATATATGTGTGTATTTACATACACATTCTCACAAACACAAATATATATTTAAGATTTACTGTTCTGGAAAACCTAGTGAATAATGTAAATGATTAAAGCAGATGCCTCGCAGAAAATATTGTTCAGACCTTCTCATTTAAATTCAGCCTCTTATTCACACTTGGTAATACACTCTGCTGTATGAATTATGGATTCCTGTTTTTATCTCTCACACTACACATGAATGTTTGATAAAGATTGTTTCCAATATTATATTTTGTCAAAATGCTCATCTAAAATGCAGTCAGAAATGCTTCCTAGTAATTATGCATTGACTTAGCACTATAAAATAGAAAAGGAAAAAAAAAAAAGACGAAAAAAAGAAAAAGAGAAAGAAAAAAAGAAAGCCAAATGATATTATCATTGTTTTTCCTGAATATTTGTGCTAAATCAGACTAAGAGACTGACAGGATTTGCAGCCAAAATTCCTTATTTATACTCCATCCAAATGGAGCCAAGGCAGCTACAGTATGTTTTTCACACAGCTCTACAAATGCTTCAGCCTCATTGCTTTGTCTTGTGAGGAAAAAGGCTGCTTTTATGCTAAATTATTCGTAATGACTTTGTGAAGTGGATTAATATCCAGAAGGGGTCTGGATTCACACTGGAGAAATATCAAATAATATCTAATTTACCTCCTTAGGGAATCAGGATAGTCTTACTATAAGGTTCTGGGGGGGGGGGGGGGGGAGATGTATTAGTGTCCACAATATTTTTATATTTTTTGTATTTATTTTCTTTTGCTGCATGTGACATTGCAGCAGCTGAGAAAAGATTCAAGTAGAGAAAAACAAAATGTATTTTCCATTCTAGCAGGAAACCTATGTCTTGACCTATAATGCTACCCAATCTTCCCCTACTTTTGTGCAGGGTTATCTTCAATTTTAGCAGGCTGTGCTGGGGTCAGATGTCCAGAAGGAAATCTCTTTGGCTATAACTTCATTCACAAGGAAGGCAGCACAGTAGGCGTGCATTCACAGCTTGAAACAGTATCTGCTAAGGACCTGTAACCTACAGCATGTGTGTTTGGGGCGGGAGCATTACTTTAGATTAGCTCCAGTCTAGTTTCATGGACTGACCTCTTGTCATGAACTGGCATGCACAGGTACACTGCTGGAGTGCATTTCCCGCTTAGCTGCATTTGGAAGGAATCTATCTTGTGCTCTCTGAGAGCCAACCAAACACAGTAAATGGGGGAAACTGGAAGACTGGCGTTGAAAGGACAAGCCTCACCTCAACTAAAATGATGTCATAGATACACCCATTGAATCCAGCAGGCTTAGGATCTGTCTGCAGAAGCTGTGAGCTTTCCTTCCCTTTCAGAACAATTGAATTAGGAGAGACTGAGGCCCAGATCAAATGCGGTTACTTGTGTTTCTCTGCAGGAAGCATTGTAGTCAGCTGCACAGTAACTGATGCTCTTGGTTGCACATTACTTTTGGCTGGGGGAAGCTCCTGGAAAATTGTCTGTACAGGCAACATCATCATTTTAATTTTCTCTCTTAATTTATGGTGCAACAAGACCAAAATCACTGGTCTCAAAACACTAGAGAAATTATGGACTAGTTAGTATGGGAGGGCTGCCTTTTCTGTCTAAAGGATGAGCAGAAATAATGGATTCATTTTTGCCTTTCTGTCTGACACTCCAAAACCTTTCTGCTGCACATTTAGCTGAAGAGTAACATGCTCTCATATGGTCAGCTGTGAGGAGATAAAAGCCAGTTCTCTGTACAGAAAGACCCCACTTCCTTTTCCAAGTGCAAATCCTATTCCTTCATTTCTGTTCACCTGCATATTCTCCTAGTGTTATTTGAAATCCTTTCATGACTGTGTTGAAAGCCTAAAATGCAGTGTTAAGAAAAAGATTGATCCATAATGGAACAGACCAATATTGACAAATTTCAAACATACTTTGTATAATGTATCACATAAAGCACATCGTTATTAATCTGTCTTAGATACATATGTGTTCTGTATCACCAGAGATACTAGCCATTTTCCACTCTTCATTCACAATCACTCCTTACAACATGTTAGTGCTGTAAATGCTTTTACCCCTACTTAGCTGGTGGGAAAATGCTGTACCAGGAGTGGCTTGTCTAAGTTCAGATGTATAGACCACCCCCAAAAAAAGTGCTTTATACAGTGGAATGAAGTCATGAACAACCCAAAGCATTTCAGCTTAATAACATGTACAACTTGTTCTGAAGAAGACAAAGAGGAGAGCATGAGTGCTCTATTTCAGTATTTTTTGGTAGCATGCTGTATGCATACCCGTGAAATAAAAAAGATGAGGTTTGTTTCCATGTTTTATATGTATCAGGCTGTGCAACTGCTATTTTACAAAGAATGAAAAAAAAAACAGTCTCTCACTTCTACCTGAAGTATCACATTTCTTTCACAGCTGCTGCTACGTTTTCCAAAAGTTTTTCAATTCAGGTTACATCATGGTGTATTGCCTTATAAATTCAAGCTTGTGAGTACCTAATATAGAATGATCCCCATTTACATTTCACAGATTTCATTTGTTAATAGTGGTGCTGCTGTTGTTTATTTTTTTGAATTACTCTGTACAATCAGAGAAGCCCCAGACGGCTGCCATAGCAGAGAAGGAATTGCCTTTTACACTGTGATAAAGTGTGAAGGATTATCCTAAATGTAAGTGGCATACTTTCATAACTCGTAAGGCCTACTTCTTTAAGAGAGGGAAACAACTTCTAGCTGTAGACTTCTTAGCTGGGGTATCGTCTCACCCTCCAGTACTTCAGCCTCAAGTTCTTTCCAGGGCATTTACAAATCTCAGTCGAATCCAGTTGCTTAAAACCACTTTTTCTCTTGCTTCCCATGACTTTACACATGGGGAACCTTGGTTGAAAGGTTTCTTTGGGACCAGTGGGATTGCAAAGATGGCCTGATCACTCTTCCTTCATCAGCTGCTGCAGTGGGAAGTTCAGAAATTTCTAATACAAGGATGAGTGCTTTAGGCAATGCAATAACCCTAATGACTTTCTGGATGCAACTACTGTACAATATGCCTAACTCCTTTTGTATAGCATTTTATTGTAAGCTCCATTACGGAAGGCATTAGCACCTTTCTACATAACAATATGATGACAGGATTTCTGCCTGTGCTTTCAGAGGCATGTCCTTCAGGGAGTGCCACAACCAACATAATGTTAGCAGATCTGTGTGTGAGCATACACGTGTCTATCCATCTGTTTAATAAATGCTACACATCAGTTACTCTGGCTAAGGGAATTATTCTGCCCCATATGGCCATCACTATGACATATTTCAAGACAAAATACTACATATTTGAAGTGTCAAGTCCTCTAAAAAAGACACACTTTGTACTAGTTTTGGATATCTGTCAGTATCTCTTAAGAAATAATTAAGGCAAGAAAATACTTAGCGAAGTCAGTACTTTCACCTTGCAACCTACAGAAATCATCACCTCTACATCTTAGGCCTGATCTGTCCTAGTGATCTTATGGGAAAACTTCACATTAAATGGCTATTATGTTTGCTAAAGGCATTATCAGCATTAATCGGCTGCCTGCTATCAAAGGAAAGGATCCCACGGCATGACACATAATGCCTAGCATGAAAATGTTTTAAGGTCAATAAATACTTGTACTTTGAGTCTTATGTATCTGAATAGATGACCTGAATATACTCTGAAACAGAGTTCACTGACAGGGAAAAAAGACCAGAACATTCTGTTTCCTGAATCTTTTCTTAGTTGCTTCACTGCATATTTTTCTCTTTTTCTTTGGAAGTGAGTAAAATGTTTCTGGTATCAGGCCAAATCCTCAGCTGGAGTCCATCCACACCATTCCAGTTAGTAGTAAAATGGAATTAAGGAATATTACACCAGAAAGAATCTTGCCCCCCGCACCAGTAATTTGTCCACTGTATTTTTTGCATCAGTAACCATAAGAAATCATTACTGCTTCCTCTTCTGCTGCATATTTGTACTGTGGTTAAAGATGAGTTACTGCACAGTTTGGGTTAATGGAGGCATATTCCCCTGAGACATAAGTACACACTAGCTTTAAGACGGGGATGGGTACTTTATTATGGTCTATGACTGATTTCAATGCTGCTTTATCATCTGCCAGCATGCACACACAAACTAATAAGCTATTCACTGCTTTTTGCCCCTGAGGGCACCTTTCAATAAGGAAAGTCATTGATTTTTACCATCAGACACACATACCATAAGCCATTCCCTGTATCATTCTATCCCCAGTGGTGCATTCTGCAGGGGAAACTGGTCATTTTGGTCACACGTGTGCAGACACACATGCACACACACTAGCCAGTAATAATCTGTTTTAGATGCCCAGATATTTATTTTGCCTCTATTAGAAAAACTATTTATATTAACCTTTTCTGAAATCCTGTCAGCATCATTTTTATTTACTGTGATACAATGATGAGGCTTCCTTTCCTTTCCTTTCCTTTCCTTTCCTTTCCTTTCCTTTCCTTTCCTTTCCTTTCCTTTCCTTTCCTTTCCTTTCCTTTCCTTTCCTTTCCTTTCCTTTCCTTTCCTTTCCTTTCCTTTCCTTTCCTTTCCTTTCCTTTCCTTTCCTTTCCTTTCCTTTCCTTTCCTTTCCTTTCCTTTCCTTTCCTTTCCTTTCCTTTCCTTTCCTTTCCTTCACTCTACTTCTGACAGCATGCTGATAGTATATAAATCAGCAGCTGGCCATCAGTGCCACTCTGTCAGGCAGTCCTAGCAGGGAGCCCACAGACTGAATTGCAGTAACGTGTATAATTATAGCCACTGCCTCTTAGGTTACTTGTGTTTCTCCTAGGCCTGAAAGCATCTCTCCTACGGCATTTTGTGGGCCTGCCTACAAAATTTTTTGTATTTTATAGACCACTAGTACTTAAACTTTATGACCTAGCTCACCATATTTAAGATATAAAAGTCACAATGCGAATTATTGTGGTTCTAATCACTGCCACTGTCTTCCACTCTTGCTCTGATTCTGTGCTTTAAATTTACTAATTTAGCTTCCTAAAGCTGATGAGACCAAAAGAATGCTTAGCCGGTATCAAGTGGAATAATTCAAATTTCAGAGGGAGCATACTGATGTCCTCCAGCTGAGGATCTGGCCATCATGAAGATATTTCCCACTTCATTTACTCCTCTCATCAGCAAGCTGTCCCTGGGAAAATAGCTGACATACCAGTTAGCCTCACCTCCCCAGTTAGAAAGATGTGAGGAGCAGAGCCGGTGCAGCAGCTCATCTTTCTCTCCTATCCCCTCTTCAGCCATCTGGCAAAAGCAGCAAAGGGAAGAGTTAGCTCAATTCTTGGTACCCCATGATGCTTGAGGTACTGAAAGCATCCTGGCCTGTCTGGAAAAATGGCCTGTAATGGCCTTAAGCTATTTTAGCTTCATCTGAAATCCTAGTGACAATTTCTTCTGGGCCACTTGGGCACAGAACACATGCTGTCCCAGAGGCTTTGCTTCCAGTGGAGGAAAGCAGTTTTTAACAGCTTTAGTGGTTCATGAAAAAAAAAAAAAAAAAAAAAAAAAAAAAAGGCCATAAAAGCCATATGATGTGGATTATGCTTTTTTATCTGCTTTATGTATGCCTTTAGATCAGTCCATGAACTTCACACTATCTATAGCACATCTAAACTTTAAATAATCAAAACAGTTAAAAATGTTTTAGGCAGAAAGTTTTCTCAGCTGCAAGTGAGGACTCCCTAAAATATTTTTTTCTTTAAGAAACAGTCAACTGTATTTCTGATCAAAATACTGACACAAAGTATTGCAGCAAGATACTTGGAAGTCCTCATTCAGAGTTTTCTGGAATTCCCTTAAAGTATTTCTTAACAGCCTTTAAAAGGTTTTTATTGAAAGGCCCTAAAAGGCCCACAACAGAAAAAAAAAAAAAAAATCTGAATGCCAGCATTACTGCAGAAAGTAAGGTAGCATTTATTTTTCAGCTATCTCTAAGCATTAATCAACTAGTTTGTTGAATTATATTTCCATAACATACACAGCCTTGCTTGTAATTCAAAATATACATGTAACCTGTATTAAAATCCACAACATTCAACTGATAACTATGCTGTCAACTTTCACATGATAACACTATGCATTGAAACAAAGCACCTTCATCCAGTCTGGGGATGTACTGTTATCTTTGATCCTCATCTTCCTGTAGGGGAAGGACATGTTAAAATGAAGGATTTGAAATATTACAATTTTTACATCATGAAAATTATTTCCTAAAATGGAGCAAAAGATGCTTTCAAGTGCAATAAGTACATATATCTTTCAAGATGTGTTTGAAAATTCAGGCAGAAGAATGGATGTGCGGTTAATTGGCAAGTGCAGCTGATCAGAAGCAGGTAAGCAGCTCACTGCACATCCCAATGCCGTGAGGTTACGAAATATGGTTCTGGTTATTGCAATGGAACTTTACAATGTAGTTTTTATATACAGGTCTGACTGTGAATGTTTCCTTCTGTGTCATATTACACGATCAAGTGGTCATCTCTGACCTCAAGAATTTATGGGTTTTGTAGTTTTAGTAAGGAAAATTTGAAGTTTTGTGTATTCAAGGTTGTAGGGAAGGAATAACTGGTTGGAGAGCAACTAGAAAAAGAGATATTTGTGATGGTGGCACTGAGAAAAAAAAATCAGAACTATCCCAGCTCATAAAATGTCAGTAGAAATCTACTTCTCCAAAGTTAATATCAAAGGATCACTATTTCTTATGACAGTGTCTCTAAGCAAAGCAGCTAAGCCTCTGATTGCTAATTAAACCATTGCAAAAAGTCCTTAAACAAAGCACCCCCATGCCTGACTAACAACTCAAATCTCAATGGCTTTCATAATTGAAAGTGGAAAAGACTAAATTAAGAAAATATTGGAGAGTTAATGTATGACAAAAAAATATATATATATATGTGTTTATAATGTTTATCTGTTTATAATGGAATGAAACTCAAGAGGTTGTCTCCCCTAGACATGGGGGAGGGGGCAGGGGGTAAAAATGTAAATACCTATCAGAACATATGTTTTAAAATGACAGCACAGCCTCAGAGCATATCCATCCAAACAAATATCTTGTATTCTGCAAGGACAAGTTTGCCTCATTTTCTACTTTTTTTGGTATGGTATTATAAAAGAGATGTTTGACTCTAACCCAAGTTGCTTGTTAGGATCTATTTCAATGGATGTAGGAAAAAATATACATTTGAAACGCATACTTTTGGTCCTCCAGCTCGGACACATGTTCCAGCTTCCCTTTTTCCCTCTCGTGTATGCAACAGAGTGAAAAGGGCTCCGGTGGCTCTGGTTAAGGTGTTCCTCACTTCCATGGAGATGTGCCATTCTGCTGCTGAATGATGGCAGATCTTTAGGACTCAGTTCTGGGGGGAAATGGAGAGTGATATGTGTCTTCTGAGAAAAGTCTTTAATTGGTTGCTACAACACAAGTATTACTCTTTAAGGATATTTCTAGTTGAGGTGATAAAAGAGTGGCAAGTAAAATATACATATCCTAGTGCGCATGTTCTGCTGTTAGAAAAGTGCGAAGCAAATACCAAAGATGTCAGTCTCTTTTCTTCCACAGCTGAATGGAAACATAGTGGTGGAAAAACAATTTATCTAAATATGTAAGTGTATTGCTGTTCCCAAATAGGGATTGATCCCTTTCTCCTTCTATTATATTGCATAATCTGTGATCTCCTGTTTACCTTGTCTTCCTTTACTGTCAGTTTTGCCTCCTAGAAATAAGCATCTCCAGTTAGCTCTTCCTAACTGAAAACTTTTGTGTAGAGTTAGAAAGGGCTTAGCTGCTACAACAGAATGCCTCACAATGAACCTTTGTCAGCACATTGCTACTGTTTCCTAAATAATGTCCATGTTTGTATGTACATGTAGTTGTGGGAAGCAAGTAAGCTTTAAGGAAATGTTGTTTGTGAAATGTCTGGCTGATCTGTCAGCGATACACCTAAGCAGGGAAATGGTGAGAGCTCCAGTCTGCTCTCTCGCTTCTCACAGACCAGCTGAAGCAAGGGTTTAAGATGGTGGATCCTGCCCTGGCTGATAAGACTGCAACATGCTACTTCCTCCCATTTTGGAGCAAACCAGATGACAGAGGGAAGTGAGCCTCCCACTTGGATTTAATCCTCCTGAGGTGAATTTTATACACAATCCCTTGCTCAGGAGGTTTCGTGAGCAAAAGCTAGCCCTCACTAGATAAGCTCTTTTGACTGAAATTGCAATCAGTTTCCAAGGTCTACAGAAAAGGCATTTGGACTGAGCTGGAGAAAGATTGCATTTTACTCTTTTTTTTCTTTCTTCCCTTCCCCTTCAAACAGCAACTGAGTACTCAGTGCAGTGGGTTTAACTTCAGTGAGGATAAAACTGCTGGAGAAAATGGTCTCACCTGAACTGTTCACCATCAGTGAGCTTTGGATCTCAGAGAAGCCCTTTCCCTGCAGGTTGCAAAAGATGAAGGCTAACTCTTTAAGGATTACTCACTTATCAGGCTTCTGATGTCTGAGCCTGGAAAATGTGATCTGTGACCAGTGGAAAAGTGGCAGAAGATTTTCATGGAAGTTCCAGAACTGCCTTCGCTGTAGACTGTAATTGCCCTGTAATGAGTATCCTGACATCAACTGCTTTTACACTGAGCTGCCTTTTCTCTAAAAGGGAAAAAAATCACCTTACTTGTTAATTTAATTTCAGGTAAAATGCTTTGAAATTGGAAACAATATTTTCTGAAGTCTTCTTTGCATTTAAGAAAATGAATGTTCAACATAATTTTAAACATCTCTCCTCCTCTCAGCTGCATTAGGGACTAAATTGTGTTGTGCCTTCCACTACTAGCATGGAGTTCTCACAGGCATCAGGCCTCTTGCAGTCATATAGATTTCTTAGTAGGAAATAATCACTTATTCCTAAAGCATGCTTGAGTTTCCTGTTAATGTTTTGAAATGTTAATGTCACACAGTTGCAGAGTCAAAATCCCTATGAGACTTCAGTGGAGGTGCTTTGTAGGTAGACATTAAGACTCACAGAAATTTGATGTCAAGCTGTCAGATGTTGTAAGGTAGGATTGCTCTCCTGACTTCAGAGAAGAGATGCAGATTTACAGCTGATAAGGAGCTGGCCCCAGATCTGGAAAAGACACGTTTTGTCCTATCCCTCTGCTAATACAGGACTGTTTCAGAAAGATGCAATCTGAATGATATGTCAAACTATTCTTCCATTTTTCATGTGACAAAACTTCATCTGTTTTCCTGGATGATTATTACACAGCTGAACAAGTCTCACCAGTCCTGGTGAGAAGAATGACAATGTCTCAATACCAGACTGAAATTTCCTCCTTAACAATTCCATGAAATCATTTCTAGTGATCTCTCTTTCAGCTGCTCTAAGAATTCTTCAACTGTCTTGCTGAACAACACGCTTCCAGCACTGTCTTTCTCTTGCAGCATGGCTCAGTGACCCAAGCTTGGCTAGTTCAGAAGCACCCAACACATTTAGCTGTGTCCATGAGGTTCTCAGACAACATGCAGTGTATGCCAGGGGCAGGTCACGTTCCTGTGGTGGGGCATGGCTATGCTTGTTGCAGTTTCTCTATTTATAGTCTTTGCTGTGTGCAAAATGAATCTGCAAGGAATCTCTGGAAGTATTCCTACACAAGAGAAATAGGGTGAACAATAAAAAAATAATAAACACAAATCAGTTTAAGGCACTTCCAGCCCTTCTTCAAACACGTGGCCTTGCCCAAACACCCTAACTGTAAGATGTCTGTTCACAAAAATGGAGTTAAGAAAGGTCAAAAATGCTTGAATATGAATGAATCCAGGCTTTGCTGGGTAGGTGATAGAAATATTTGTGCCTTACTGAAAACTGGAAACAGATGCTTTGTGCAAACAAATTTTTGTGCTTCAGAGTAACAACGGCAGAAAAAAATATTTCAGCCTGTGAAATGGTACATTCAGAGAAAGTTGCATGTCACATTTAACTTATGTTTTCAAGCTTTCTGTCCATGCCATAGCATGCTTCATAACACTGAGGGTCAACGTGATACAAAGAGCAATGCTGCTCTTCTAAGGGAGCCTGCCTATAACATTAAGGAAAGAGGCCTATGCATCAGCACCAGGACATTGTGAGACATTGAGTATGAGGTGGCCAGTCTGATCCAGCAGTTACATAGTTCTGTATAATCAGAACAACATTCTGTACTGTACTGACACCCCCCCTACAGTCCATGAAGAAGAGCTTTTTTTTGCTCCGGTCAAGAATTTCCAGGTAGTTTTCAAGTGTAACAGCAAGTCAACAGCCCGGGAGCAATGAGGGATCCAAAAGCCTTCCCTGAAGTGGGAGAGGGGAAAGAAACTTGCAGCATGTTCAAGGAAAAAAAAAAAATCCATCTCCTAACAATTTATGGTTGTGATTGTTCTGATTTTTCCTGGCTTTCAGTGTCTCCAGTGACTTTAATTTGACTTTTCCATGTGGTGCACACACTGGGCTCTATTTTTCTTTTTAAAAATGAGGCTGTTCATGAGGCAGGTTTTCCCAAACACTTGCAGTTCTACTTAGTAATCAGTCACCCTCAGATGAATATTTTTAATTATGAGCTTCTGGCAAAATAACAAGCTTATGGAAATAACATATTAGGTCATCTTGTGCAACTCACTGGCAATGCAGGATTGTTTGCTATAGGACATCTTCTAGCGCTTTGTCCTTTTCATCCTAAATTAATAAAGCATAGTAGATTACCTCACTACTCTTAAGTGATTGTCTTAAATACTGCTCTTGGGATTTATTTTTTTTTGTGATGTTCATGAACCCAAACATGAAAATGTTTAAAATTGTTTTCTTATTACAATTATGTGATGCTACAAAGAAAAAGCAAACAGCTGTAGATGTGCAATGGTTCTTGCTAGGATAGTCATTTTTATTACAATATCACAATATTAAGCTTTTTTTCTCACTCACTTGTACTACCTTTTGGCTTATCAGAACAAATTAATGCAGATTTTGAATGCTATTTAATAATTCTAGGGCTGTCCACACTGTGGTGATTTCAATGCCCTCAGGTAGCCTTTTCTTTCTTTCTTTCTCTCTCTCTTTCATTTTTTCTCTCTCTCTCATTCTCTTTCTCTCTCTCTCTCTTTCTCTCCTTCCTTCCTTCTTTTGTCCAATATTACAATTTCCATTTTATAAGGCTCCGAAATCTTAGTTCTACTGCAAGTTTTGACTGACATTAGTGGCAAAAGACCCTGTCTGCACAGTGAGCACTTTTGGAAATAGTTCCTATCACCCTCCTGGTATTGTGCTTTTCTCCAGGTCCATTGTGCCATTGTTGTGCAGCAGAGTAACTCCTCTGGGCAGGGTATTCTTTGTCATTTCATTCCAGGAATTCTCTGTGTGGTAACATAAACATAATATTGGAGTCCTCTTTATCTTAGCCTTTGAGCAATTTTTGTTTAAATCTTCACAAAGGAAAAGCCGTTTTGTTGTTCTTATTGGCTTACGATTCTGTATTTGTTTTGTCTATCAACAGAGAGAAAAGGAGGATTCAAAATATTTTCATGGATTGATAAATTACTCATTATTTCAATCAAAATCAAAGGATCTACAAGTTATTTGTGAATGATGCAACGCATTTCAGAGTAACTTTCTAAAGTTACTGATGCTAGCTGCAATTGTTTCCCAGTGTTCACTACATGAATGTTATATTTTCAGTGTAAATGTACTGGCAGGAAACAAAAAATTAAAAATCCAGCTAAAATGAGGAACCCATTTATTAGGCACATGGGCTCTTGGAAAGGTGAAACCTGACCCAGAAGTAAGGACTAGGTATGCTTTCTTTTTTTCCTATTCTAATGCCGTTACCTACTTTTTACCTCTTTACTGGATTAGTTTCACTCTCCCTGATGCTTTTTCTGTTTTTGTTTTCACTCCTACTCTTATATTTCACTTCTTTCTTCTTCTTTTTCTTCTTCATTAAGGATTGCATAAATTTGATGCACATGTTTTATCTGAGCTCCTGAACATCACAGCCCAAATGAGTTTAGAAAGACACAGAAAAGTTACAGTCTCTAATCAAGAGAAGGGAATAAATGATCAGTGCATGTAAATTTGTGTAGCTTCATGAAATGAAATAAGGTTGTTGTGCTTCCTATTTTTAAGAACGTTGATTCTAATTTCAGGTTAGGTAGCAATGTTCACCCTGAATTCATCCTTGAATTAAATGCATGGATTTATACTAAGGTCAGATTTCAGCCTATATATCTTAAGAGTAGATTGGCTTCTCTTTGTTTGTGAGGAGTCCTTTATATTTCCTCATTTTCCCCTATATTTTCCCTCCTTTAAATTCTACTGGGAGATTTCGCTTGCCGTCATGAGAAGTGTTGGACTGGGCAAAGTAAGCTTGTGCCAAATTATTGGTGATATAGCACTGCGCCAGATCATACACTATTTCTACCAGTGGCCGCATCTGGTACTTTCCCTTTCTGGTTTTGCTGGTTAGCTAGACAGCTCTGATTCATTTTCTATTATTATCTTTGGAGCAGGAGAGGCTGTATCTTGCCCTCTCTTAAAAGCTCTGTGTCTGAAAATAATTGCAAGAAGGTTTTAAATTAGAGGTTCCTAAATAGGAGATGATTTTCCAGTAGCTTGAACTTTGATTGATTTTATCTTTGAACTTATTAAATAGCCAGATCAAGAATTGTTTAGTCCTTATTTTTGACCTAATAGCTATATCTCAGCTAGAGTCAGGTCCCAGCTGGAAAAAATCTCACTACACCACTGAACATTGCCCAAAACCCTGACAACATTTTCCATGATACAAATCTATGTGTGTGAGTTTCAGGCTTTCCAGTTAACAACAAGTGCCTATGCTCTTTCTTCTGAAACTCTGTAATTGAACTTCTGCATTTCACAGAATCAAACAGAATTGTCTAGGTTGAAAGAGACCTCAAGATCATCGAGTCCAACCTCTGACCTAACACTAACAAGTCCTCCACTAAACCACATCACTGAGTTCAACATCTAAACATCTTTTAAAGACCTCCAGGGATGGTGACTCCACCACTTCCCAGGCAGCCCATTCCAATGCCTCACAATCCTCTCAGTAAAGAAGTTATTCCTAACATCCAACCTAAAACACCCCTGGTGCAACGTTAGCCCGTTCCCTTTCGTCCTGTCACCAGGCACGTGGGAGAATAGACCAACCCCCACTTCGCTACAGCCTCCTTTAATGTACTTATAAAGAGCGATAAGGTTGCCCCTGAGCCTCCTCTTCTCCAGGCTGAACAAGCCCAGCTCCCTCAGACGCTCCTCCTAGGACTTGTTCTCCAGACCCTTCACCAGCTTCGTCGCCCTTCTCTGCACCCGCTCAAGCACCTCGATATCCTTCTTGTAGCGAGGGGCCCAAAACTGAACACACTACTCAAGGCGCGGCCTCACCAGAGCCGAGTACAGGGGGACAATCATTTCCCTAGATCTGCTGGCCACACTGCTTCTTATGCAAGCCAGGATGCCGTTGGCCTTCTTGGCCACCTGAGCACACTGCTGGCTCATATTCAGCCAACTATCCACCATCACTCCCAGGTCCTTCTCTGCCAGGCAGCTTTTCAACCATTCCTCTCCCAGCCAGTAGCTCTGATTGGGGTTATTGCACCCCAAGTGCAGGACCCGGCACTTGGCCTCGTTGAACTTCATGCAGTTGACCTCAGCCCATCGGTGCAGCCTATCCAGATCCTCCTGCAGAGCTTTCCTACCCTCAAGCAGATCGACACATGCACCTAACTTGGTGTCACCTGCGAACTTACTGAGGGTGCACTCGATCCCCTCATCCAGATCATCGATGAAGATATTGAAGAGGACCGGCCCCAGCACCGAGCCCTAGGGAATGCCATTAGTGACCGGCCTCCATTTGACTGTCAATGGATTTGACTCCATTCACCACGACTCTTTGGGCCCGGCTATCCAGCCAGTTTTTACCCCAACGAAGCATACACCAGTCCAAGCCACGAGCAGAGAGTTTCTTGAGGAGAATGCTGTGGGAAACGGTGTCAAAAGCCTTGCTGAAGTCAAGGTAGACCACATCCACAGCCTTTCCCTCATCCACCCAGCGCGTCACTTGGTCATAGAAGGAGATCAGGTTCGTCCAGCAGGACCTGCCTTTCATAAACCCATGCTGACTGGGCCTGATTGCCTGCTTGCCCTGTAAGTGCCACATGATGATACTCAAGATAATCTGCTCCATGAGCTTCCCTGGCACTGAGGTCAAACTGACAGGCTTATAGTTTCCCGGGTCTGCCCTCCGGCCCTTCTTGTAGATGGACATCACGTTTGAGTATATGAATTTATTATATGAATTTATTATATGAACATTATATGAATATTGTGTAGGTCTGAATCCCACATAGGCCTTTCATAGCTGAATAACTGGGTATAAGTGGTAGTCCATTTCTCTCTGCCATATATGTTAGAATGGGGTCTGGTATCATAAGATTTCCTGTGAATACAATCATGTGAGTGTCTGCCCATTGCAGACATTAGTATAAATGTATTCTAGCTACAAAAGGTGCAAGACAATGGGGAATGGCATCCTTCATGTCACAAACTACTGCAAACCCTCTTGTACTACTAAAACAGTTTCAGCCTAGTTGTGTCCCTTGTGACTTGGGGCTGCATCTTCCTTATGGATTAAATCTGCTGACTTAAATAAATAAATAAAAAGCTTCTCTAAAAAATGATGGTAGTAAGTGAATGCAGATTCAGTAAAATGTAAAACATTAGTAGGTCAATAATTTGCATTGGTTTATAGACAGATTACTTTGAAGGTAGTCTATAGTATGTCCATTCTGGATTAATACACAAAAGGATGAATACAGTAAGTGCCAACAATATTAAGTAACCTTAATATGCTGCTCTTCTCATGTGGGAGAAGTATGAAAGCAATCACAGCCACATAGCATCCTGGTTCATTTCTTACAGAAAATGGAGCAGACAGGACTAACCCTAGATACTGCAAAAGCTCATTTAGAGTCTGTGACAGCACTGGACAGCCTTATTCTAGAAATCATGAGAAAGTGTTAATTTAACATAAATCTAAGCTTTCAAAATAATTTAAGTATAATCAGGAGTCCATAAGTGGAATTCATTGAGGATCATCTATCATTATGTTAAAAGCAGACTATGCAGAGATCAGAAGCACTGGTTGTCCCAGTGCCCTCCCTTTCACCCCTAGCATCAAGCTCTATTGCACATTAAGCTTCTTATAAGTCTTCTGTATTTTTCAGCTGTTGGTCCTGTTACAAATACATCTCTGCTTTGTAATGTCACAACCAACTCCTCTCTGCAAAGAAAGCCTGTCAGGCCTTCTCAGTGTTCCTTCTGTGCATTGTGCTTGCAGACACTGGCAAGAGCAAGGAAAAGATCTAGTAAATGGCTTTGTGTAAAGCAACGACTGCAAGCACATTAGTCATAATTATTAGTACTCTCTTTTGCTTTTATATATAGATTCAGAAAATCCTCCATAAATTTGATTTGCTCAGACACCTTGCTTGCCAATTAAAGAATATTCTTTTTGTACAGTTGGTGTATGAAATGCTTGCTAGCATGAAAGTTTTGTGAATAAAATGAAAAAAGTTTGGTTTTCTGGCATGGAATAGAACTTCTAAATAACTCAGTCATCCCTGCCAGTGAAAAATATCTGCAGCATCCCTCAGATAGTTTATCAGGTAACAGTGGAACAGTGGTCACAAGCAAACCTGATACGTTTCTCTATGTCCAGTCATAGAAAGCTAAACAATACAGATCTTCAGTTACCTGGTTTTATAAGAATGTTATATCTAGACATTTGAGAAGAAATCACTATTAAGTAAAGTGCCAGCAGATGGCATTGAAGAATATATGTCATCATTCCTGTTTCTTGTAGAAGTAATGTTTCATATCACCATGTACCGAAAATTGCTTTGTCTATATACATCTCCTGAGTAATGTACATGTATGTCGTCCATTAAATAGGCCAGTTTACAGCAGCTGGGTACCTGGTTTTAGACACCAAAAATTTTAGAAGGCTTTAAACTCTCTTTATATGCTAAAGCCTTTATTTATCAGATACCTCTGGACACATCAATCAGATGGAGAAATCCTGACTAGATTGCCATCAGTAACAGAACCATCACAGTGCCACAGGTTTTTCTTTGGTGTCTGCCATGCTTGCACACTGTTGGCCCCACTCCCGGTGAATGACTGCTGCTTAATAGCTCTGATGTCCCTTCTAATGATGCTTACTCCAGATTATGTTTTTACAACTTTCAAACTCCTTTAGCAGGATGAGCAGGAAGGGAAATAAAAGCAAAGGGAAAATAGGTATATTTAAGAAACACAAAAGAGAAGGTAGACAGTGAGAAATAAAAAGAAATGTGGAAACAAAAAGCAGAATGATAAGTAGCAGAGCAAAGATACTGAGATCATGAGGATTTAGTCAGAGATCTCATTTTGATTATGAAAAGCAGCTGAGTTTTAACTTCGATTGCTTTTTAGGTAGTAAGCCTTAGCAAAGTCTGATCTACATTGATTCCGTTTTGCAATCAGTTCCAGTCAAGAGATGAAGGACCGAAGACAATATACAAGAAAAGGGTAAATGCAGAAATTAATAGGGTAAATTCTTTAGATAGTTGGAGAGTTGGGAAACATAATTCCTTTAAGAAAATACCTTTGGAGATACTTCCTACTGTTGCTCTCCTTTTGGTTTGCCTTTCTAGACATATCTCTCCCACTCCCCATATGCACCTTTTTTTCTGTCTTGATTCTTTTATTCTCCCTTTTTCCCCTCTTTCCCCCCCCTGTTTTGCAGCTGTTTCTTTTTAGTTGAAGGTAAATAGATAGGATCTCCATTTTCTGTTAGATATGTTTCTCCAGATTGAAAGGTTTCTACAGCTCCACTCTGAATTCAGTAGTGAAAGGCTTCAAATATTCATCTTTCCATAAGTGGAGAAGGTCTTAACAAAACACTGTAGATAGAGAAATCAAAGGCTACTGGCTGTATTTACAGGCTGTAATAAAAGGAAAATGTCTGCTGATTACTCTCCATCTTTAATGGTGGTGGGTGATTTCTTCCTCCTTTTCTGAATTTGAATGGTTTTCAAATGCCAAATCAAACACCCATCCAGTGACTGTGCAAAGATGTATATGTGACACAAGAAGCCACCTGTAGATTGCTTTACTTTTTACTCAAGTAATACTGAGAGGACGGGTTGTCCAATGGGGAAAAGGAGACAGACTAATTAAGAAATGTCATGTTTCTTTTCCTTGACTTAAAATTCTCCATAGATTTTTTTTCTTTATTAAGCACTTCTTAAGATCCCAAGCCTGCTAAACTTATAAAACTTTTTTTTTCTTTTTTTTTTTTTTCTTTTTTTCTGGATGTTCTAATTAGAATATTTCCCATTCCACCTAATGACAAAAGAAGTCTTTGGTCTATGGTTGGTCTTCATAATCATCTACCTAACTGAAGGATATAAAATTGTGAAGTTTATTTTAAATCTTCCTAGCTTCATCTAGGGTATTTTATACGAAAGAGAAGGAAATCCCAGTAGTTATACAGCACAGCATCATTCAGCAAGCAAAGGTGTGAAGTGTTGGATTTATTGCGGTTTTTCATACAGAAAATCAAGCTGGCATCTTTAATGCAGACACAAATGTCAGACATCTTGTGAAGAGAACCAACATGCTGCAGTATGATTTACTTGGCAACATAGTGCAGCAAAAAAGGGGAAATTGTTTGGCTGTAGAGTAGACGATTGATTTGAATGTACCTCCTAGCCAAACAGTAGCACTGCACTGATTATGTTATCATGAGTTCATCTTTCTCCCAGAGAGCATGATGTCCCCCCGACTCCATTTCACACTGGTTACTTGTTTTCAACATTGTCTCCCAATGACCTTTCTGTCCAGTCTTGTAGTGCCAACAGGGGTGATTTTTTAAAACATATTTTCAGTGATCAAACAATATGTTAATTAGAACACACACAATATGTTTTTGACCTCATATGGGGGGTCAGTGAGAATAAAAAAAAAAAAAAAAAAAAAAAAAGATCAGAAAAGCTTAAATAACATTACCTACGTTTCTGCATATGGAAATGTTAAGAAATATATATTTGTTTATTGACTTCCAAGCCCACCAGTAAGGAACAGAGCACCATCTATCATCTATCATGATTATCTGCTTTTATTTATTTTAGTAAAATGTTTTCTGTTCAGACAGTTGGGTCTGCAGTTTCCTTGCTCATCCTTTAACCAAACCTCACTTCTGCATGTGGACAACAGTTCCATCAAATCTCAGAGCTTCTTTTTCAGTGTCATGTTTGACTTGTCCTGTGTTCTTCTGGTGCAACATGTCAGGGCATTTGCACACACAGCATCATTTCTCCCTTCAAGGGTTCATGCGCTGGATGCAGCTCAGCTGCCTGCCACCAGACAACTGTGATGGTGACCACTGGAAGGATGCACTGCAGCACCGAATGGCAGCTGAAGGCATGACTCCATGCTTGTGCCAAAGGCTCCCTCTCAAGTCAGCATGAAATATGACCCACCAACCACCACTCTAGAGTGGTCAAATGACTTCACGTGTTCACAGAATCACAGAATCTTGAAACGTCAGAACCTGAGAAGAGCCATGTTGAGCCAGGATACTAGAAAGGACTAAATGAGATTTTTCATTGGCTGCCAACAGCACCATTAGCACCTACAGAAGATAATGAGAATAGAGCGAGCAAGTGTTCTCCAAACTCTTTCCCAGCCTTCAGCAATTTGCAGATCAGAAACCTTCTGAGATGAAATGTTTTGCTTTCCTCTTCAATAGCTCTTGATGGATTTTTCTTCTATGAGTTTATCATTTATTAAACAAATGTAAATTTTGACACCTACATTGTCTTCATTAGGGCTTCCACAACTTAACTCAGCTGAGTAACTTCTTACTTCTAAACCTTCTATCTGTGGGTTTCATCTGATGCCCTGTAGTCCTTGTAATGGAAAAAAAAAAAAAAAAAAAAAAAAGGGAGTATTGAGTCTCTGTTTACTGTCTCCATTCCACTCATGTTTTAAATATCTCTATCATACACCCACTCAGCTGTCTCTTATCCAGGTTGAAGAGCTGTAGTCATTACTTGTATGAAAACCATTCCATCTCTCAAAACATCTTTCTCTACCTTTTTCAGCTCTAGTCTGTATCTCATTTTGAGTTGAGGACATGAGAACTTGAAAGGTTAGAAACATTAACTTGTTTCATATCCACAGTTATATTACATACAAACTGTAGCAACAATAATACAAAATCAGGCATGAAGGTTGCAGTAGATCTGAGTAATCCAGAGTTATGACTTCTGGGATAAATCCATAGGCCATTACATCTTGGACTTGTTAATTTGTTATTTTATGCTATGTTATGTTATTTATGTAATTTTATTTTGTTTACACTAAGCCTTTTTCTACCACTCTAACATCTCATATCTCATTTTAATTGCAGTACCTATTTTTGATTTTATTGTATATTTTAATCTGCATTTTGCCCTACAAGCACGGCTCCAGAGTGCCTCCAGCAGCGACAGTTTGGCTCCTTTCAGAAGCCGTAAAAATTCCGTCAGCTCATAACAGCCCCACCAGCCCCAGAACATCCCACTGTTTTCTTTTACCCTTTCTGTCTTCTCTACAAAGAAACCTGTACAATTCAATTGGCTAGACTTGGACCGTTCTGTGCGATGGATCTGCTCTTAGGAAATGCCGAGAGGTAATTCTGATCTCATGTAAGATGGGTGAGAAGCAACGTTTCTTCTACATATTCTAAAAGGAGTTAAAAATATAAAGGAAGGGTTTTTCAGTGTACCTAGGGAATCTGGGGGCAGAAATCCCAACAAGACATCAAAAGAGTTTGTCCTCCTAAATTCCCTTGAATGCTCCTGAAACCCCCGTTCTCAGTTTCTTTTAGCTGCCTGCCCTCCAAGGCAGGATTATAGGTATGCCTCAGCAGTGGCAGTGTGTTGTTCTCTTTGTGATCTTGAAAGAGAAAACTGCATTTGAACCATATGTAAACAGACTCCCTTAAATCACTGCCTGCATCTAAAGATTGGAGCAACCCCCTCTTCTGCCTTCTTGTTCTATCCCAAAATGACCATGGCACAACAGAAAACCCATACTGGATGCTCTGAGGAATGACAGAGCCAAGGAGGACTTTCACCAGCTGCTTCACAGGCATAAAAGCAGCTGGAATCATTGTACATTATGGAGTTAAATGTTGTGACTGTACCTTCCCCACAAAAGGATCAAACCTGGTGAGAAACAGTCTGCAATCTACGAGTTTTTCCAGATGGGAAATGGAGACACAGTGTGATTTAAGTGGTTCACCCAAGGACAGAAAAAAAGAAACAATGGCCAGTGTGTTAGCTTGAGACTCGCAGATTTAATTCAGTGCTTTGTCAGATGCTTCTGAAAGTCAGTGTGCTTTACATAGAAAATTGGATTTCTCTTGCAGTAGCATGAGATAATTACACAGAAAGTTTTGAAGTGCTCCAGACTGTTGTACCGGTGTTCTGGGCACACAGCTAAGAGGAGTCAGAAGCTGGAGGTTCCCAAGTCGTGGATGGTTACCTTAGCTACCTGGTTATCCCTCTTCCTTCCCCTCCCTGTAATTACTGTTTGTGACCTATCACATAAGATGTAATTACTATTTTATTGACATGGGAGCTTAAGCTCAGGCTCTTTCTAAGGGTGAGCCTGAATGTTTGAAAAGGCTTCTCTGTTATCTTCCCCTTTTTGATAGGAAAACGAGAGTACTAGGAACGAAAACACTGAGATCCCATGCAGTGGGACTTAGGTTGTCTCAAAAAAGCTGTCTTTCTGTGGTGATAATACAATTTCTAAGGAAAACCATAGAAAGAATCTAACAGTTCTTGGGTATATGGAGAAAAAGAGAGGGGTGGAGACACAGGAATAATAATAATGATAAAAATAATAATACAACCATCCATTTTCTAACATGGGCAGTTGGCCACTGTGTTTTTCCAATTAAGATGATAGCGTCTGGACTACTGTAATCCTTAAGGTTGTAAACTGTGTCATGTTACCCTCTCCAGAGTGGGTTCATCAGTCAGCTGGCAATAATTTATCTGATAAAAAAGAAAACCATTGCCTATAATTTTACTGTAGGGTGCTTTTTTTTTTTTTTTTTTTTTAAATCTCATATGCACTGTGAGAAATCATTTGTCTAAAGCACCAGACTTGAAGAGAAAAAAAAAATCAAGAAAAAACTTTTACTTCATCCTCCCTTGCCTGTTCAAAAATATCTAATACAATGGAGTTAAGATGAGGATTTAATGATTTTAAGGTGATTTTTTTCACCTTCTGTATTAGAGTGTGTATTATACACTGGAGTTGTACAGTGCAGCTTTGGAAGGGAAGAGCAGCATGGCACACGGGGCTGTACAACAGATACCACCAAGATAGGTATGGCAGGGGGATAGCAAGGAAAAAAAGCACCAGCAGTAGTGAGAAGAGAGAGGAAGGATGAACTTAAAAGAAACTAAGAGCAAGTGAAATGAAACTGGCTTTGATCTCCCTGGTCTTTTCTTTATCATCTAGCAAAACTTTTGCATTAGAAACCTGAACGTAATGTTTTTATCCTGCAAAAGCATAATATTCACTGCAAAACAAGAACCGTGCTTTTGGGTGCAAATAAGGGTTGGTGCTGACTGTTTTCACACTGCTTGTCTGATGCTCATTTAAAAAATAAAATAAAATAAAATAAAATAAAATAAAATAAAATAAAATAAAATAAAATAAAATAAAATAAAATAAAATAAAATAAAATAAAAGAGTTTATCAATATTTTTGACATCCCTGTAAAGTTATGATTCTTTTTTCATTTCTTCCAACTCATTTGGGTCAGAAGTTTAAAACCAAAGCTCAGTTTGGACCACTACCTACTAACTTTACAGAGGATACTTGATATGAATAAATATACAGAAAGACTTTGGAAAAAACAGTCATAAGAGTAAGAAACCAAGGACTAGCTCTTATAGAGCTAACAAACCTTCCCTCAGACAAGCTCCTTGTTTGAGCCTTGTGTAATGGGAATGCTAAAATGGAAATACTTGACACCTGCTTTGCACAGGTGTAAGAGGTAATAAAAACAATGAAAGCAACCTTTTTTTTTTTTTTTTTTTTTTTTTTTTTAAGGACTCAGGTAGGCAGAAACTCCTGAGATAACTGAGGTAGAATGATAGCTGAGCTCTACTTAAACCTTGGTGGGTTTTCTGTTGGTTTGTTTGTTTTTGCGTTTGGTTTGTTGTTGTTTTTATAATGTAGGATAAATTTCAAATTGTTTCTCGTCTTTCTTAGTGAGGCCTGGTAGTTTTTGGGTTAGGAAAGAGAGAGCTTTATTTTTTTCATCGTGGAACTTAAAATTCTCTCCAGACTTTTCTGGCTTGGTTTGGAGCATTATGCTGAGACCCTCTAATCTTGTATGAACCCTAAATGCAGAATAAAATATCCTGGTATCAATACAACTTCCTTGAAGTTTCCGAGGGAATGGCAACATTTGCTAAAAATGTGATTTCGAAAAATGCAGTAAATTGTTAACCTCATCCTTAAAACAGCCTGAGAAAGCCAGATAAGACCATGATTTAACATCCTTGTGTGCAGTAGACAACTCTGACCAAAAAAAAGTATAGTCAGCCTTCTCTCCAGTCAGGCAGTAGTAGGTTTGGTGAATCAGTCGTAGCCCTACTTATGACAATATTTTTCCTGTAGCAGAGGCTAACATTCTTTTTGAGGAGTTCTACAGACACAGTAGGCATCTCATAAACTTGGCAAGAGATGTAGGTAGCTCTGCTGCTTCACCAGGATATAGGTGGAGCTTCTCTTCTAGTTCATAATTCCCACCTGTTAGAGCCTCCATAAAGAGGCCTCTGCAATATCTAGAAGCTTTCATGTTGGTGTCCTGGATGAGTGAACCATGAGCGGCTCTAAACCCTTGGTTCCCATGTAGCTCTTAAAAAAAAAAAAAAAAAAAAAAAAAAAAAAAAAAAAGAAGTGTGAATTGACAGCATCAAGTTGACTCACATTTATCTTTGTTATTGGTACTCCAGCCTTACTGCTAATCTGAGTATGTTTGCTATCTGAATTAGTTTAATATTAAAAGATGAGTTGAGATTAGGGCAAACCGCAATTAATCTCTCTTACCCTCTCTCCCTGCCACTGACAGCAACCCATTTGCCTTTTTTTAGGTGGCTTTCAGCTAACAACCTGCTGAGTTTCCTTTTGGGGTAGCTGCAATCCATAAAGAGTTGAGAATTACATAAAAATACTCCTAATGAGTTAGCGCATGCAACGCACAAAGAACAAAAGCCTGAGCAGAAAATAGACTGCTTCTGTAAACAAACAAACAAAAAAAAGTATGTGTTGGTTAACAGGAAGGAGTGATCTGTGTTAAAGAAACCATGATGTGCAGAGTTACTGACAGGAGCTTTGCCTTGCTAATAGGAAACCTGCAGTTTCCCAGTGAAAACTGTATTTTCCCAGGTGGACTTATCCAGTAACCCAGCTATGGGTGCAGTCCTGCTGTGCCAAGGGTTTTGGGGGAATCAAGAGCAGTAAATAATCATTCCCTGGAGATTCCTGTTTTTAATCAGTGATTAAATAAAAGTTTAGCTGTATATATAAATTCCTACCACTTTAAGTGCCCAAGATAACACAGGGGCTGTGCTTCTTTACCCCAGGCAAGACTTCAATATAATAATTTTGGGAAGCTTCCTCTTTTTCACATAGAGTTCTGTATTATGTAAAGGGAGTGGTATGAGTGTTACCTGGCCTGATTTCTACATGTAATTAATTGACTTCATCTTCTTTTTCTGTATGCAATTCCACATGCAAAAGGGTATTTCAAATTGCAGCCAATTGTTGAGAAGATCTTCCATGGAATCTCATTAAAAAAAAAAAACAAAGAGAGAAAAAGAAAGAAACTCAAGTACTTCCATTTTCATTTATTTCCATGTTATATAATTGTAAAGCTTTTAAGCAAGCCAAGTGCTATTTTTCTACTGAGCCTTGAAACCACAAGCATTCTGTTTTTTTCAGAAATACCGAAGTTCCTAAATTATTTCCATAAGAATTAACCCTATATCCTTGACTAGTTTTTTTATTTGGAATACTGTTGTCCAGCAACTCCACCCTGAAGGCACCTACATATGAATAATTCATAAAAAATGAAAGACCATTTGGGAGTGAAGAGTAGTTTTAGAGAGTACACAAAATATTATGACCAGGGCTTCAATTGTTTCTTATCTAGGGCTCTAACACAATACCTAGAAATACTGTTTTCCTGGAATGACAGCATCATGAAGTGGTTTGAGTAATTTGTTTGGAGCAATACCTGTGAGTTCTGGCATGTGCTGGAAATTTTAATTCCAGCTTACATCTGTTGAGAATAAACACTTGAAATCACTAGACGGGTAAAATATATAAGCTTCTTTTTATGACCTTGAGTTGACTGAAGCTGTAGTATCAGTGGGAGCGTATTTTGAATTGCAATAAAAAATGGCCTCTTTAAAGGAAATCTCAGAATGGAAATTTTCTGGGTTTTCTTTTTTCAAAATGCTGATGGATAGAAGAAGGGTCTCAATCAGAGGAAAATATTAAGAGAAAAAAAAAATAAGAGAGAAGGGAAAAAAGAGTTTTGAAAGTTAGATGATTCATTCAAGAGGAAAGAGAAGGATAGAGGTAGGATACAGAAGTGATGGGAATTGCAAGGGGAAAATGATACAGAAAGGAGCACATGAAAAATGAGAGAATAAAATTAAGGAAAAGAGCAGAACAACCAAGAGAAAAAGCATAAGAAGCAGTGCTGGAATTAGGCCAGTACTGAGCTGTGGCAGTTCACAAAAGAGTCCTGATAGCTGTCATAATGAAGGTCAGAGTAATGAAATTTGTCCCTAATTTTAATGGTGAAATCCCAGTACTGATGAGGGAAACATACCGAAAAATGCAGAATGAGAACAGCTCTCCAGTATGACTAGGAAAACAATTATTTAAACATCAAACGTAAAACGAGAAGAATATAATTTTTCCAAGGTCTAAGTTTTTCCTTTTTATTTTCCAGCACACAATAAATTATCACTGAATTATCCCTGACACTGAACATAAGTGGAATTCAATCAAGTTCCAACTTTAAACATCAGGCCTGAGGAGACTTCTTAAATGTAAGTCATTTGCGTATGAATATACATTATTCAAAACAAAACAAACTTCCTGCATTCTAAAAATAAGTGTTATGCTTTGGGGAGGAATAAACTGTATTCATTGTATGTAACTAAATGGCTAAATCTACCTTTTAAATACAAAGCTTATTGCAGGCTGAACCACAAGATCATGACTGATGCTTCTTTAATAAGTAACTTCTTAGAGAATCTCCTGTATTTAACATTAACAATAATATAGAAAAGGAAGATATTTATGATTCAAGGTCTGCAACTGGCAATTTATACCGGGAGAAGATCTGATCCTTCTTGTCTATTTTATCACTAAATCATTGCAGGGAATAGACGAAAATGAGGCAAAGAATCCTTGACTTTTTCCAAAGCAGAGAGTCTCCTTTTGTGTAAATTAGGTTAATAAATTTACAGTTTTAAATATTAGGCTAGAATAAATTGTTTGAATAACCTTTTTTTTTTAATTATTATTATGAATACCTAGTATAATGGAGAAGTAATTTCACAGAGTAAAAGACATGCCCAGTATTTTTCATTTAAGGTGGGAAAGACCTGTCAGTACAGATAAAATTTATGGGGCATAATTCTTCCTTTTTACTCATACCAATTTAAAGGAGAGGCAACTCTGCTGAGGTAATGCTGATATAAAGTACGCTGAAGATCTGCCCAACGGTGAGGGGCCTGATCCAACAAATTGTATGAATACTTGCTTAAAGTCATTCCCACTCTGAGCTCCATACATGCTCTTTATTCACATGCCTTATCACACAGAGTCTGTCAGCTGTACCGTAGTCCAAAATTTATTAAGTAATTTCAGATGGTATTCAGAGCTATAGTCTATGTAAAGTCAGTGTTAATATCAGCTTCTGGGCCCCAAAAGTGGAGTGAGAGCCACATCCAGGCTCTGTCACAGGGTGGAGCACCTCAGAGCTCTTGTGAGAAGGCACTGAGTTGGCTTGCTGTGGCTGAGCAGGAGGATGTTTTGATCTTGAATTCTTTTGGAATAAATACTTAGAAAAACATAGCTACTTTGTTAATGCATTTAGATGTTATAGTGATTGGCACCTTAGAAATACTGAAGACAGACAGATAAAAGGATTCCACATGCATCCTTTGTGAATTTTTAATACAGAGATTTTGCATTGTCCAGTGATGAAAACAAATCATCTGTGTAAAGGCAAAACTGTCTTTCCATTAGTATCACTCACTGAGGATGTTGGTATATATTCAGTGTCTGATAGTATCTTAAACTTAATCACTTTGCCATTTGTAGCATCAAGTTATCTCACTTGACAAGCACTTATTTTATATATTCCTCTCCTTTTTTTTTTTTTTTTACAAGCTCCAAAGCCCATCTTTTTTGAAATCATCATTCTGTGCTTTTTGTGCAATCAGAGAAATCCTGTCTGAAGACAGTGTTTAGAATTCAGTGTCTTTAAGATAGTCGAATAGAGAGTTGATCATCACTGAAGTTTTCTGATGTAAGATTGTTTGTTTTCAAACAGTTTTCCTTTAAAAAAAAATGCAGAAAAGTGAAGAAATTGGGAAACAATTTTCTTGCTTCAAATCATTTTTTTTTTCAGCTGGAGCTGAACCAAAAAGATCTATATTTCCCAATAACGACAGTCATGCTGACTAGACTTGACCTTGCTTTCATTTCTGTTTTTGCTGCACTGAAATGTCTCCAATCCACACCTTTTCCCAAAGCTATGTATGAGCAACTATTCTATCCAGAAAGTTTTAGTCACTGGGCAGCTTCCTGTTTGCCCTTGCTTTGGGACAGTGACTTAACTTGTAATATGTTTGGTGAAAGAGATTGGTCAGAGCAACTAGCTTCCATGAAGTGTGATCTGGCCTGTAACACCATGTCACTAACGTTTCCTGGTGAACAAACCAACTCTCAGCACCTCATGGGCACTCTATAAAGTAGGAATTATTTACCAAAAGCTAGCGTGTTCAAACCCAGTCATCTCCCAGTACCATATATTATCCGGTCAGTTCATGGGTACAGAGCAGTACTCTTAAATGTGACTTGTTTCAACATACTTGGATTAATAAAGTTTTTTCTGTACGTGTTTCTCCATTTAATTTTCTAAGTTATTTACTGTGCATCCCTGAATTCTTTTAATTTCCAAACTTTAACCAGCCTTAAACTAGAATCCTTGATTGTGCTGCACAACTGTTAGTAACGAAAAGGTGTTTTATTCCTAACATTACCCTGCTATAGGTTTTAAAGGAAAAATTGCTAAATGATCATTTAATATCTCACACTCAGTTTCCAAGAAGTATTTATGAACATTTTAAGTCCATAGCAAATGTATTTTTTTCCCTGCAAGTTATCCTAATACTAATGACAATGAGGTATTTTATAAATGTTCAGTGTGTGGTGACAAATAGTGTATTTTATAAATTAATTCCAAGTTAATGCTAAATTATTATGGAATTACATATTACATACACTTTACTACCAAAAGAGTTCATCATGATTAATGTTATTATAGTGAACACCAAAGGAATTAATAATGATTTGCACTTATTATAGACTGGTACCAATGTAGAGAAAAGAAGGTTAGCCTAATTAAATTCCAGAAACCACTTTAGGGCTCTGCTGCATTGTGGAGGCTGGTTTTTATGTTAATTAATTCTGTATGAAAGGTTGCTGAAGTCTTTTAATATTGTTCCAAGAGGCACCAGGAAATACTTCAGAACTGTAATATTTATGTCCAAAATATTTGGACCAAGCAAGCTGAGATCCTATCTGTGATGAGCTCCTGCAGGCTGTGTAAATGATGGTAAATAATAAGAAACTTAAGATTGTGGGGAGTTTGAGGGATGAAGCTTAAGTGGGCTGGACGTAGAGCTGTGTTCTGACAGAAACCAACAAAATGGGGATTGAAACTCAGGCCTGGAAATCGAGTTCATTTTCTTGCAGTAAGCAGAGTTACTGGGTGATACATTATAGGTTTAACTCCCCTTCAGAATTACTGCCCTGACTCAAATGATAGTCCAAAGTTAGCTTAGATTTTACAGACATCTGATTTCACAAGGATTTGGAGATCCAGGTGCTGTAGTTCAAGGGGTGAAAGGGTACGTTTCTGCACATAATTTGCTTTTGGTTCTTTTTATTCTGTGACAAAACAGGTAGAAAGCATTTATTGGTAGCACTTTGACCTGCCTAATTCATTCACAGCTTCCCCTAACTGTTGTTGAGTAATACAGATGTTTCAGACTTGGATTGAAACCAACAAAAGTAGTTACGGAAAAAAAAAAAGAAAAAAAGAAAAAAATAATTGCTTTGCTGCTTCTACTAAAGTTCTTGGAAATGTTTTTACTTTTATCCTTCTAATAGACCTCTTTGGAAATCCTATTGAAGCTGGATTTTTCAAACCCAAATTCCCTTAAGCACAAACTTCGCATGTTAGGAGTGTTTAAATTCTCTTGATTTACAGGCATGTACTTAAGGGTATCGCTGAATAAAGAAGGGCATGAGCATGTAGTTAAATGCTGATAAAAGGAATAAATCTTTTGATTTGATCTACACTTAACGCAGGTTAGGTTGCCTTTACCTGTTATCCAGTAGTCAAGAATATGCCAAATGTCTCTACTAAATACAACATTGCTGATTAAACTGAATTCTGTTGGCTATGGAAATAGGAAGGGCTGCATAATACACCACATTTCTTCCTTTATGTTTTATGGCATTGGTTGTAAATTACATTTTCAAGTACTACAGTCTAACTGCAAATAAAAGGGGGGATCAAGACAGTAAACATGAAAAGAGGGAAGAGGGGTTTGGCTGTTAAATTCATATATTCAGTGTAACACTAGAATGATTCAATATGTTTTATGTTCTTAATATTTTTCTTTCTATATGCAGTACACTATGCAATACATCTCTTCCTCCTTACACTAACAATTTATATTCAGGATACTCTAATGAAGTACATCTTGAGTCTCCTTTTCATGGCTAATGAGGAGACAACAAGAATTTGACTAATACTAGTACAATTACTGGAGCAGTGAAGCGTGCATCTCTGATTAGACGTGATAATTTGCAAGGCTGGGCTCTTCACATTAAGTTTGCAAACAGTTTAAAAATCACTTCCTCTATTTATCCAGCTAATCTCTGTTTAATGACTCCAGGCCTGACAAAAAGAAAGAGAAAATGTCTCTTAAAATCCTATACTTCATTTATGAAGCTTGTATATAGAGTGGAGGTGTAATTTATAGCAAATCTTTTCCAGAAGACTTTTGATGAAGCCCTGCAGCTGACTTCTCACAATCCAGTGGTATTCGTATTCATTCTGTAATACTTCAGTTTTCTTTATGTAGAGATATGTTGTCTTTGTTCAGATTTAGACATATTTCTATGGATTTTGGACTTTTGATTCTTTTTTTTTCTAATTCACCCTTCGTTTTCAATACTTCATTATCTACAGAGGGTGAATATTTTTGTCTGATTTGTTTATTTTTGCAGGAAGGTATGGTAGTGACTGGTGGTGCTGGGGAGTTCTTCATCAGTCATCATCATCATGGGCAGTAAGGTTTTAATGAGAATCTGGCCTGTACCATTCCAGATCTATGAAAATCCTTTTTCTTTGAGACCTAATTTCATCATTTGGACTTGAAGCAAAGTTGCCTGAAGCCACAGCAACCCAGGTTAAAATTGTTAATGAGTTTAATTAAGCAAATGGAAACAGCTCTTTCTGTCAGTAGGTGGCACTCGTCCTGAATCAGCAGTAAGATAATACAAAAAGCCCGTTCAGTATGTTTGTTTCTGAGCCTAGAAATGGACAGTGTCATGTATGATAGTGGGCCAGAAAGCATCACTGATAGAAATAACACATCCTAGGGGTGATCTCAAAGAACAAGTGGGCAGCACTTGTTCTGGAGGCTGCAACTCAGTTGTTGTAGTTATGAATGACTCACCAGTTGCTTTGCTCCCCCTTGGACCGAGTGCTAGTGTTGAGTCCATATTACACAGTGGCACCATCAGCTGGTAATTTCTTTTAGGATTCACTATAACTCAGTAAAACAAGATGCAATATCAAGATACTGTCCTAGGAAACCATAAAGGATTCAGGACTGTGCCTCACATAGATCTTTCCTGGAGTGTAAAATCTGATATGCATAGTGATCAAATGCTCAGCCTGTTGTGCAGTGTGTGTTTAGTTGCTTATATAGCTTTCTGAGAGCATGATCAAATGTGTCTAATGTGTCTTGTTAAAGTTTGGCTCTGGGATTTCCTTGTCTATTTTACTTAGATGTACTTAATAGCTTTTTGTTTCCCCTGAAAAGCAGCAGCTGTTGCAAGGTTTGTGTGGTACAGACAGAAAATGTACATCGGCTTCATTCTGTACCTGTAGAAGTTATTTGCGTCAGGGACAAGTGGGTCCCTAGAGAAGTTTTGGCAGACTGTGTAGAGAAGACGTCTTTAAATATAGAGGCATCTGCATTTTCTCCTTTTCCAAACACAAAGAAGCAGAAAATAATAGAGAACTGTGGTGGTTTTTTTGGCTCTCAGGGATGGCAGGTTTCTAAAACTGATCTGTGAATTCCCAGTAGGAGAGCATCCTCCCTGCAGACTGGGATGGAAGGGTGGAGGCAGTGCAGAATGACATCACTTTCTAGCTGTTACTAATGTGATGGAAGCTGGCCAATACAACTTCAAAAATGGAAAAAGCAGATAAAGGATTTTCTTCTTTTTGTTCTGCAGTCTCCACTGGTGGTCCTAATAGGGTGAACTGTATGATTTCCCTCTCCACCATTTCAAAGTAACAGATTTAAGAATCAGAAGGTAGCGTTTGAGTGTTACCTCTTATAATTCTTAATATGATTTTGTAAATTGGGCTAGTGCTGCATAAAGCTGTAGGAACTAAGGAAGCGATTTCTCCCCAGAGGAAAACTGAGAAGCAAGTAGCGCTATAATCAGGGCTAGCAGTAAGTGTGACTTGCCAGTGCTATGAGAGCTGTAGGTTGTGAATTGCTGCATGTGCTCTATATAAGTGGCATCATTTTGTAACATTGATTAATTTCCTGCTCCTAATCACAACAGCAGTCCTGGGAAATAAAACAACTTTTGCACTTGCTTGATAGCTTGGGAAGCACCTTATCCCATCCATGGATGAAGATGAGAGCATTGCACTGGTGTTTTTGTGCCATTTGGATTCTGCCTGTGATTATTTCAAAGTTTCAATCAAAGTTTCCTCACTTTGTTAATGGGCAATCCCAAGCTAATACCAGGCACCATCTGCACTCTCCAAAGCTGCTCATGAAGCTCTGAAGAGGAATAGAGAGATGCCTTTTCCTCTCCTGTGCCTTGTGTCAGGATGCTGAGGGAGGGTGGAGCTACTCCCTCTTCAGCTGCCTGATGGAACAGGATGTGCTGTGCTTGGATAGGTCATTTAGAAGTGATTTAAACTACAAGATAAGATGTTGAGAGAGATTTACTAAAACTGGTTAGAATTAATGCAATTAAGGAAAAAAAAAAAAAAAAAGATAAAAGCAGTGAAATGAGTCATAACCTTACCTTTAGAGCCCCCTCCCTAGCTGATTGCTAGTTCCAGCTTATAGGGCTGGCCAATTAGCTACTGTATTTTTCCTAGGGCTTGCATACCTGGGAGAATTCCTAGGGCTACATAATTCCCACTCCTTTTGAAACAGATAATTAGCGGAGCCACCTTCAGTTAAGTCTGCTTTTTTCTCATTCGCAATGAAATAATGCTTTTTTCTCATCTGCTTACACATCTCTTTGTGACTGTAAAAGGCAGGACAGGAACTTTTCCTTCCTCTTCTACTGATCAGTAATTTCTGATTTGTATGCTCTGGTACAAATAGCAAAGTATATTTTGCCTGGTAGTCAGCAGGGTCTGATCTGGACCCCTCTGAGATTGGTGGGAGTCTTTCCAGTACACCTTATTCTCTCATAATAATGCTGATTTACCACTTGGATGCATTTTAAGAGAATCACTTTTTTTTTTTTTTTTTTTTTTTTTTTTTTTTTTTTGGGGGGGGGGAGAGGGGGAGCACCTGAGTCTTGTGGAAATAATTTGGGGCCAGGAGTCTGAACTAAAGAAGGGTAACAATATTTGAAAGATACACTCACTTTATCTCAAAGCTGAGTCATTTTCTAAAACATATTCCTGTAGTTGGCATGCACACTATAAATCAAGAAAGCACATAGATACTCTTCTGAATACACCCATAATAAAACCCTAAGTTTGTTCTGTTGACAGTTCCTTAAATTAAGAGTCTTATTCAGCAAAGTTTTCCTTACAATATTTTCATTGTCATTATCAATGTAACCGGAGCACTGTTCAGAGCATGCAAAGAGTGACTGCCTTTTTTCATTCAATACTTCCAACTTCTACATAGTATTTGTGCTTAGATGCTCTATCCTTTTGCAGTTCACAGTGAGAAATATCTTGATCCTAATTTTTTTAAGGAACTACCTCCAGTGCAGACTGTGCTGGCAGCCCCCTGTGTACCAGGCCCCACTGCACATATCTGTCACCTTTCCCTGCTGAGATGGCTTGCATGGAAGGGTTCACATATCCCTGTCTATGTCCAGGAGGAAAAAACAGTTCTGTGCTTAAGGCATTATCATGGGGCTCTGGAAATCTGAGCTCTGAGATTAAGCCACATGTCCAAGGAGCATGTGGAGAAATTTGTATGATAAATGGCATCCCTGTCAGAATTGCCTGTGTAGAAATGTTTCCTTCTTTCCTTGTTCACATGGGTCATAGACTCCTTAAGGAGTAGATGGTGGCACAGTAATCACAGAAATAATATTTGGATTTTCCTAGGACAATTGTTTTTCCACCATAAGGAATGTTGGAATAAGATTCACTGCTCCACTGGAAAGCCACTGTGACTTCCAAGTTTACCTATTCCCTCAGGTTTTCCACCTCTATGTTGTTTGAATCCTGATCGACAAAGCTGGTGAGGGGCCTGGAGAACAAGTCCTACGAGGAGCGGCTGAGGGAGCTGGGCTTGTTCAGCCTGGAGAAGAGGAGGCTCAGGGGCGACCTTATCGCTCTTTTTAGGTACCTCAAGGGAGGCTGTAGCGAGGTGGGGGTTGGCCTGTTCTCCCACGTGCCTGGTGACAGGACGAGGGGGAATGGGCTTAAGTTGAGCCAGGGGAGTTTTAGGTTAGATGTTAGGAAGAACTTCTTCACTGAAAGGGTTGTGAGGCACTGGAACAGGCTGCCCAGGGAAGTGGTGGAGTCACCATCCCTAGAAGTCTTCAAAAGACGTTTAGATGTAGAGCTTAGGGATATGGTTTAGTGGAGGGCTGTTAGCGTTAGGTTGGAGGTTGGACTCGATGACCTTGAGGTCTCTTCCAACCTAGAAAATTCTGTGATTCTGTGATTCTGTGATTTCCAAAGGAGATAACATTTATATAAGCATTTTTACTTCTCTTCCCTTTTTGAACAAGACATGTTTGTGAACAGATTTCTTAGTCACATTAAATTTCTAATATGCAGCAATTAAGCTCACCTGGAAAGCAAAGATCCTCTTAGGGCACTCACTGGAGGGAGTGTGGGGAGAAAAAGCATCATTTAAATTCTGAAGTCATAAATCTGCACAGGTTAGCATCTTATGAAAGCTTAACTGCTTGAGAAGAAGGCATGTTTTGGGGTTCTTGGCATTGGCACTGGAGAATGCCCTCCTCAGCTAGTTTGTTTCCTGGGTGAATTATCTATTTTCAAAAAGGGGGTAAAAGAAGGATGTTTTTCTTCCAGCTGACACTTACGGGTTATTTAATTAGGGTGAGCTCACACTGCAGTAATATTCAGTTAAAAAGTCAATCAGCTAGAAACCAGTGGAAACCAGATGTGGTTAGCTCCAGTGCTCACGGAACAAGTTGTTCTCTGCAGACTCCTTGTCGCTTCTTCCCCAGATGTGAGCTGTATGCTCAGATTATTTTCCTATTTCAAACAATTTGCAGGCGCCACACAAATTTCAGACCAACTTTTGTGCAGTCATTCTTCTTCAAGCAGGGAGTACATAGGGATTGAGCTATTTCATAAATTACTCTTTAGAAAATAACCTTAAGTAGTAGCATTCCTTTCTGCTTACTTGTTATCCATGCAGTTATTCTGAAGCTGGTGCTGCCTGGAGATTCTTCGTGTGACATTTCTTTCAGTACCTTTATTTTTGCAGCTGTTGTGGGAAATGCGTGCACTTTTGCTACAAATAAGACTGCCTTCAGGGTATCTTGCAGTGGATTTTTTCTTGCTTTTATTTGTTACTTGAGTGGACACTTAGAAACTGTGATTCAGTCACCTTTTCAGTCTGTTTCCTGAATTCCATGCCTAAATCTGGAATTTATGGTGCCCTGAACTATCAACCTAGGAAGTCCTTATGAGCTGACCATTAGTTCATCTTTGTGGAGATTTGTGGCATAGTCCATACAACAGAATGGTATTACACATCAATATTACTACTGCTTCCATAGCAAATTATCAGGTTTGTTCCTCTTCGTAAACTCTTTACATTTGAATGTGGTATAGGCAGGTAGAAGAGGTATTTTATTCCATTTTCTATGAGCCTATATGGTTCACTTTGCCATGGGTAGACTTTGTGCCTATGGGCTGCTTTTGAGCTGTGAAACACCAGCTCATAGCTGTTGGCATTTGGAAATATGCTGCTGTTGAAAATGTGCAAGATGTTCAGCATTGTCAGAATGCAATGTCCAGCTACAACAAAAATACTGCTTTTGTGAGGGGGCACAGCTACTCAGCAAAGTACAAAGCAGATCTGGAAAAGCTGTCTTGGCATCTTCTGTCCTCTCGATGTGTGAGGGGCATTTATTTGTGTGTGCTGTTCCCATTAACCCTGAAACAAGGGTTCCTTGCCATAGCAATCTTAAGGCACAGGTTGTTGGTTTTTGGTTGCAAAAGTTAAAACAATTAACTCATTCATGAATCAGGAATTTTAATTGAGATCACCAAGGCTGGAAAACAAGCATGTTATTCATGAGTAGAATTATGCTTCTTCCCAGCCTTTTCCTCTGAATATTTGGCTATAGAAGGGTTTGGTTTAGACCAACTGCAGCAGAAGAAAACATTACACTCAGATTTGATATTTTGTGAGTCAGTGAAAGTTGGTAACATACAGCTATATTTATCTTGTCCTGTCATTTCAAATGTACCTTAGCTACTCTATGGAATCATTTCTTATAGATGCTAGCAGCAGTCTTTGCCATCCCATACCTGATTTTTTTTAAGCCAGACTTGTTTATTTTAGACAGGTTGCTTCATACCGTGTTCAGAAATGAAATGTTTTCTTTGTGTATGGACTTTGACAGAAATGAAGAAAAATCTCATCCATTTTCCTCAGTTGTCCTTACCTCATAAGAAGGAAAACATTCACAGCTGTCTCTGGTGTCCTGCAATGCAATAATTTTTATCAGAGGTAGACTAATACCCAAAAACCTGCTGACATGGCCACTTGCCTTCTGTGGTACTGTAATGTCTGGACACTGGGAGTGTAAGTTTGTCCTTTGCATATTTCCATTAAGCCTTTAAACAACCTCATAGCTTGCTATTTAGGCTATCAGAAACCGCACCAAAATTTTTTATTGGCATTGAAATGAATAATTTTCACAACACCCCGGGGGAGCTAGGCACATGGATCTTACTGATAATCAACAAGATTTGTACTCATTAGAAAATTCTCTACTTAGACAATTGTTGTAGACAGATAATAACAATTACTCTAAAATAAATATCCGGTCTTGGATAAGTTATTTTCCTTTATCCGTCTTTATGGCATTGGGCTCATCTTTCCTTCGAATAAAGTATTCTGCACAGTGCTATGCTCTGGATATATGCATTCAGCATAAAGTTGACTTGAACTGGCTTGAAACTCAATTGCAGCTCTAATAACTATTTTTTAAGGAGTCAGCATGAAATGAATATGTGCAGTCTACACAAAATGAAGATAAAACAAATGCAAACTCAGATCAGATATTTAACACATCTTTGTAAAGTACTTGTTATAAATCCCAAGAAATAGTTCCACAATTCTTTGAAGCAAGGAGGTTAAGCTTTGTAAACCTAATGAGGTTCCTTTTTCTCTCTTTGAAACTGTTAGCAGTTTTTTGTTTAGGGTCAAGATAATGTAAATGACAATGGATTTGAAGTGTTTCAACCTCAAACCAGATGAAATCATTGTAACTTCATAAACTTAAAAAAAGAACAACAACAAAAAAAAAAGATACAAATCTTCTGTGTGATATAAAAACCACAAAGGTTTAAACACTTTGAGAGCTAAGCAGTACAAGGGAGGGTTGTAGTAGTGTTAAGGAGGTGTTGGGGTGTAACCTGGCAGGCAGCTCAGTATCATGCAGCTGCTCACTCCCCCCCAACTCCGCTGGGACAGGGGAGTTGGGGTAGAGGGTTTAAAAAAACCTCAGGGGTTGAGATAAGGGCAGTTTAATAGAACAGAAAATGAAGGAAAATAATAATGATAAAAGAATATACAAAGGAAGTAATGCACAATGCAATTGTTCACCACTCACTGATGCAAGCACAGGCAGACCCTGGGCAGCAGCCCCCAGCCCCAACCCCAGCCAACTCCCCCATATTTATTGTCCCACATGACACCATGTGCAATGGGCCATCCCTTCAACCATCTGGTCAGCTATCCTTGTTCTGTCCCCTCCCAGCTCCTCATGTACCCCCAGCCTCCTTGCTGGCAGGACAGCTCAAGAAACTGGCTTTGTAAGTCCTTGGCTTTGTAAGTGTTTTTCTACAACAGCTAAAACATCAGCATGTTATCAGCAATATTCTCATCCTAAATCCAAAGCACAGCACTATACCAGCTACTGGGAAGAAAATTACAAGGAAGAAAAGTGGGCTGGATATTCCCTGTCAAATCCAGGGTGAGGGAAAAGAGATCTTCATGAACATAAAAAATAATATATATTTATTATGTTTTCTGGAGAATATTCAGACTTCTGTTTTTCTCTTTTTTGTGTTTTTGTTTTGGGGAAGAGACTTCCCAAATTTTTTCCAGGAAGTCAGATAATTGAGTTGAATAGGGAAAAAGGCCTGGCATACAAAATAGACAAAACTCTTTTCTGAGTAACCTGCAGCAGAGAAAACTGAGCCCCCAGTGTGGTTCCACTATCCCTGCCTACCACTTCTAGTAGCAACTGCAGTATGTGACTGCAAATCCAGGTGTGTCTAAAGGAAAAAAGGATTCCAGAAGTGAAATATTGTGGGTTGAAGTCAATGGTGCCTACGCCCTTGGAAGGTCAGAATTAGACTTTAAGCATTCATTGTATTTTGTTAAATTGAAGAATGTAACTGTTATCCTGATGGTAAAAATTTTATTATTTCCTGTGTATGTAGCATTTTATCCCATTACATGTTGACCTCACTCTCATAATTGCCAAGAGGGTATTCCATTAAAAGTAAAAGCTTTTTTATTTCATTTTTTTTCTATATAGTTCAATTTTTAAAGTCCATTCTCTTAGTGACCAAGCATTTGCTAGGTTCAGTAACTTCCTGTAGATGACTGTATATCATGGCTCCATTGCTCTGAAGTCAATCTACTATTTTTTCTATTTATTTACTTAAAGAAATGACCAGACCTTTCTTGTCTGGACTGCTCATCTTCTAGGCTCGTACATATGTCAGAATAAGCCACAGCTTTCAGGTGCCAGGAAAGCACTGTGTACTAGATATATAAGTATATAGTTCTTAAAGTGAGGCACAAAGAATTTTTTGTCTTCAAGGTCTTCTATAGCCTTTTGTTTTGTTTGGTTTTCAGCTTTGTTTAATTAGAGAACATATTTCAGTGTGTATGTGTGCCTGTTAAGCAAGTATATGAACAGTACGATAGCATTATTAAAGCTTTTATAGCGTATGGAAATTTTATACTTGGATTTATTCTAGGAATGGACTATCATAATGAGACAGGAGAATGGACTATCATAATGAGACAGGAGATAAGGGTTTATACATTGTAAAATTTATAATATTTTGACATGATGAATTGAAAATAAGGAACACTCACTACAGATTAAATTTGGAGACTGGACTTCTTACACTTCTGAATAATTATTTAAAATATACTTCACATGTTTTTCACAGGTGAACAGGGGACCAAATCTGTTCTCAGGAGAAATAATTAAAGTGTCCACCAAAAATAAATAAATAAATAAAATCTTTCAGATTACTTTATTATTGAAAACTTTCCTCCAGATTAATTTCCTCATCTGCTTCTGTTAAAGCATTTAATTCAAGTATAAACTTTCTGTACTCTGCTTTTATGGCTTTGCCTCTAATACACAAGTGTACTGTCACATACTTGCATTTATAAAGTGGAGATAGGATCTAGTGGTGTATTTATTAACTAGGTTTCACAGACTACAGCAGTACCGGTTAGAAAGAACACATTTTGGTAGAAAAATGCATTCATATTCATAAATAAGTTTGCTGGTTAGTACTTATTTGTGTGGAAGGTGCAACCTGCTATCTGATCGGGTCTTAATTAAATCCTGGGAGCAAAGCACAGCCATTCTCTAGATGTCTCATAAATTCATTTCATGAACTGAAATAAATTTAATATAAATACAGGACAATATATACACAAAAGATAAAACAATCGTGCTAGAACTGATGGAATAGATTTTAAATTAGATGTTTGGGGCTTTGGCTTGTGATCCATTCTCTGACAAAGTAAGGGTTTAGCCTGCTTATATCTGGTTCATGGAGGAAAGTAAGAACAAGGTTGAAGGTATTTTAGATAAAAGGAGTTAATTTATACACACAAATTCCAAAAGGCAGTTTGTGGATACCGAAGTACTTCTCATGGTCATGAAGTTTGCTTAGTTGATGCAAGTCTGATGAAACCCTTCTGATTCTACCTCCAGAGAAGCCAGGAGCATCCCTTCCACACCACCCAAGAACAGGCTATCTTGACAGGACTCAGCTTGGGAAAACTGTCTGTCCAAAGATTTTGCTGCAAAAAATAGTCTTTTGGAGTTTCATTGGGTAGATTGCTCCAAGGCCGGGCATAGGTCTATAAGATTTGTCTCTGTGTTGCTATGCCAGAAACTCCAAGCTCTGTCCTGAGCAGGAAGCCCCCACAGTAACACCAGAATGGTCCTCCGGCATGATGCCTGCCTGGTAGCCAGCACACCTAACCAGAGCCCTGGCTCTATCGCTGTCCTGCTTCCTGCTGCAAAGCACAGATGAGGAATTTAAAATGTGGAATAAGTCTGGTCTGAGATTCCCATCAGTCTTGGGAATCTCAAAGTTTGGAGAAAAATAAAGTCAGTTGGTGCAGCTGCAGGGTCCTGAGAACTTATTTCCTCTGGAAACATCATGTTTTTGGAAATATCTTGCTGTCAACTCACATTTGTCCAAATTGATAGTCTTAGAAGAGGCATATTTTCTGGGAATTGCAAACTACTTTTTGACTAGTTTCTGTTATAGCAATTGTCATGGTTTTTCTTTAATTTTTATTGTCCTCCTTCACTTTTCCAACTCAGCATGCTGGCTTTTTTTTTTTATTATTATTTTGCTTTTTTTTTCCATAACTGAAATAAGTATCTTTAGAGCAGAACACTTCTGACCAAGCATAGAGAGGAATAGTTCCAGGAGAGGTAAAATCAGTAAGAGAGGAAAATAGCTGCAATAGCTTCTTGACATACAGAGAATAAAACCCATAACCGTCTATGGGGAACAGCATTTTTTTCTTCTGAAATAAGAGATGGAAAAATGGGGGGAAAGCTATTCTGCTACCTCATTATAGAGTTGCTTCCCATGTGGGTTCACTCACTTCCAGCCAACTTTTTGCACACAGTTCTGTGGTAGATCAATAATTGTAATGTGCACAGTTGGGATATGCCTAAATCCTGGGATACACAAAAGAAGTTATCGTTTAAATGTGAAGACATTGGTCCAAAGCCTGTTGATGTAATCCCTCCCAGTGATTCTACAGTGCTTCGGAACAGTCCTTAGGTAAGCACAACCACCATCTTTAGTACTCCTAAGAACACACTAACTCAGTTGAGGAGAAGAAATGGCGATATTGCTTGATAAATAGAATGCTTTCCAATCTGCTGAGCTACTGGCCAGCTGCTGAGATCTCTCACTCAATCTGACAGGAAGCGTGCCTGAACAAAGGAAGCTGCTAGCACTAAGGAATAGTCAGAACTTAAGCACAAATGAGCTGCTTTGGAGTAATTAAGGCATTTTCCCTATTATAGTGATGTAGCTGCCAGCATTTCATGTTTTTCTTATATAAGCACTACCAAATGGGGAGATGCTGAGATGCCCAGTGCACCTTCAGATAAACTGTTCACATTTGGAAGTAATTGAAATGGAGAGAAGGCGGGGTTCTCTATTGGCATCTACTGATATGTTCTGGTTTATATTAGGATGGAATTTCTGAGATTGAGAATGTATTTCTCTAACAAACAGTGGTTGCTATAGGAAATCTATAATCATCTGTATTATCCAACATGTACAAAAAAGACATGCATGTTGACAATTTGTTGGGATTTGAGTGTGCTGGGGAGAGTTAACGTACTCTAAGAGTGTTATACTTGTAATTTCATATCTTGCATTTGTCTTCTTTACCCTTGCCATTGTGATTATTATGTGTAATCCTCAGGAATCCATGTGGGCTATAATCTGCCACCAGTACACCATTTGTACTTTCCATCTTCAGTTCCATCTAGGACAAGATGATGATTGGGAACAGCCAGCATAGATTTACCAAGGGCAATCTGCCTGACGAATCTGGCAGTCTGCTAGGATGGAATAAGTGGTTCTGTTGACTAGGAGTGGAGTGCACGTCTTTCATTCTGACTCTAACACAAATATAAGGATAAAAAACAAAATTCTGTAAAGAGGGCGAAGTAACATATCCAGATACTTGAAGTTTCAGGTTTCCTCAGAAAATAATCTGGAAAACGTCTGTAATGTAAATCTGTAGTGCTTAATAATGTCTGTAGTATACCTAATTAGTAGGTCTAGTTTTCCTCAGCCTTTAATGGATGTCAGTATAGAAGAGGTTGCTGGGTGAAGGCAATGCTGTGTATCATCCAACTCTGTCCATGCCATGGAGATTCCCTGTAATTGTGTGTGGTTGTTGCAGCCTTCTGATGCATCAGGCACCACTTACATGTATTATCTTGTTTCCCAGAGACTAGCAGATTTGAAGGGGGTGGCTTCAGCATCAGGTATATTCAAGCCCTGTTTCAACAGCCAACATTCTCCTCTGTACTGCTTGCCAGATGCATTCACTGAGTGTTGTATTTGATAATATTGTCTATTGAAGACTGGGTCACTGAGCCAGCATGTAGTGATCATATACACTGAAATCCCCTGCGTTTTCCTAGCTCTGTGCTATTGATGACAGGCAAAATAGTAATAATTCTGAAGCCAGTCATAGAAATAAAGAAACAGGAGAGCCTAGTCTCAGGATATGTGCTACTGATAGTGTTCAGAAAATTTGAAAATACGGTACTACAAGTAGAGCCTGAGAGTACACAGCATTTGAATTTGGACCACCTTTCAAACATGCAGCTGTCAAAATAGCAAACATATTCATGAGGTTCAGATCGGATTTACTGTTGCAGACATTCTTTCATGGATGCAATCCATCTCTTCCCCACCACTGTACAAAATCAGCTTATTATAAGATTTGAAATAGGGCTCTAAGTGCATCTGAGGCCATTTTTCCAGGCACCCAAAGGCAACTGAAATAGTGACAAAAAGGTGTAGGGCATGTGAAGTGGAGGTGGCAATGATGATCTTCCACTAACATCTGGTCATTAATTCCAGCTTTAGGGACTTCCAAAATGCTGGCAAACACAGCTCCAGCTGGCCTGGGGACTGTTGCTTCTCCAAGAGCAGGTAAATATGCCAGATGGTCTCTAATTTTACTACTGTTTCTTGTATGGATGATGGGCTTGGTCCCTACAGAGCAATGTGCCTTCCAAATGCTGAACGTTTTTATTCACCTTTTGACCACATGGAAATAATGTAATTATTAGAAGAGTAGTAAAATGATTAGAGTAGTGGCTAAAAAGAAAATCTGAGAGTGAGAAGCAAAGAAATGGAATCTAAGATCACCTTACTTTCCTCTTCCCTTTCAGAATGGCTAAGTCTAAAAAATCTTTCTGAACAGTTCCAGTTCCATTTCTTTGCTCTAAAGCAAAACCATTTTGCTTGTAGGAAGGAATTGGAAGAAACTCTTCATTTTTCTATTTGTGTTTCTCTCAGCAACAACACAAAATATCCAAACAAGAAAAGCCCCCAAATCCCATCAAGTAGTCTCTAGAACTTCTAGTGCTAAGAGCATCAGGAAACTGAGAACTCAAATTTAAATCCCTTATCATTTTCAGGAGTTATTGGAGGGGATTTTTGCCATGGCTACATGCAGCACAAAAACTTGAATCAGAGTGGGAGGATGAGATTTGGAGGCTCTTGACTTGGAACCTAAGGCAATTTTCAGGCAGTGATTATGCAATTGTTGCGTAATATGGAGAGTGCTTGCATGAATAATCCTATTAACATGAGGGTTTCACAATCAGGCCATTGTGGAACATTGCACAGTTCAAAATCATCTGTATTTATGGTGGAAAAATCAGCAAAATCACTATTAAAGAAAAATAAAAGGTCTCATAAAGATAGTCTTTCTAAGCAGGGATAAGAATGCAGGAAGGTCAGAAGAAGGAATCACAAAAAAAAAGCATTTTTCCAGTTTGGATGAAGCAGGAAGGTTTGGTTTTAATAGTTGCTCTTGAGAAAGAAAAAGATGGGAGAAGGTATAGATGACTATTATGGCTTGCCATTAGTTGGTCATATCTGAGAAAGACCGTGAGCACAGAGAAGTGGATAGGAAAGTGAAAGCACACATACTAGTACTCCAAATAACTTGTTAATATTTATTTGCAAATACCAGAATGCCAGAGCCAGGACAGGCGAAAGGATTAATTCCCAAACATTTGATGGTTCTTTGTGCCCATACAGCAATGGCTGGAGCAGCAGGTGCGGCCTCAACACCCTCTTCAAGTTGCGAGCCCCTGTTGTTGGGGCTGCCATGGGGCTGCTCCCCTTCCTGCTGTGGGTGAGGGCCACTGCCTGCCCCCACGGCACAGCAGGCAGAGCAGCATGCACACACCAATGGGAATGTCTGCGCTGAGGCTGCAAGAGCAAAAGCATCTCTCCTCACTGCTTGTGTGCGCCAAGTGGGAGAACGCGCACTGAGCTCAAGCTTGTGCCACGGGCAGCCAGGGGTTGGGCTTGGGCTGCATGCGGGGTGGGAGCTGTGCTCTGCCTGCACAACTCACGTGCCACCTCCCGCAACTCTGCCAAATGCAGAGCAGCCAGGCATCTCTAAGGAACCTCTGCACAAACACATAGGCGGCAGCAGCTGCAAGGCTGGTGCCAGCAGTGCTGTGGAAAATAAGTCATTGAATGTCTGATATATGAAATTTAAGCTAAGTGCCAAAGCAAAAATAAACCTCTGTTAGGCTGCCTTTTTTTTTTTTTTTTTCCTTTTCTCCCCACCCACCTCTGAAGGTTTAAGGCTACAGAAAATGAGTGGATCTTTCAAGATGCTTCTCTAGGCATCAGGGACAAGGCAGAGTGACAGCTAAAATTTGACTTGAGGTAACATTGCCAAGAAGAATCTGAATGTTTAGGTGCTGATAGCTAAAGAATTTGTATAGTCATCTGTGCAAAATGATTGGGAAAACTATAGCTAGCTGAGGAAAGTCATCTGCTTTTATCTCACTCCTCAGAGTTTAAAAAAGCAAATCCAGTGCCCTAAACACCAATAGCTGCAGAACAGTGGAGCTTTTCAAAGCCAGTTTGCTTCTAGCTGGATTTATTCATTAGGTTTGTAAATCTTAGGGCATGCCAGAACTTAATGACTATTTCCAGACCAAATAGAAGTGGTACAAGACAAAAATAATATTTTTATGGTTGTTCCTGTGTGACAATCCAAGACGAATTCTAGTCTGGAGGATAGCTGTCAGTCAGTTTTCCCTGTTCTGGATGTTACTTACCCTGTGGATAACAATAATCATCCAGTAGTCTTCTGTATTTGCTGGTTTCTTGGATATGCATAATAGATTTGGATGTGACAGTAATCTTGAAGTTTACTTCTATGGCAAGATAAGTCTGGAGAATGCACTGAAGGCACGGTTCGTTTTTTCTTTGTTACCCAGCATACTTTCTTTGTGCATTCTAGGGTGCAAATGGAGTTCTCAGTGTGCTGTAGGAAATAAACTGGAAGAGCTACTAAAGGCATATCCATTCACTTGAAAAAATGTATTTTAGTGTATGTCAGTTAGTATTTTCATTTTGGGGAAGATAATGAGTAATTGCTAAGAACGGGCAAATCTCTAACATCAGTGCAGATGCATTCATTTAAATCAGCTGAGGATCTGATTCACTGTATGACAAAATGTCTCGACTAATATAATTAGCTAAAGCTGCAATCAAAGCCCAATGGGGACGTGGGTTGTTGCAGAGGTGTAAAATAGAACCAAAAGCAAAAATGAAAGTTTCCAATATATATGAATGTGTTCAGCTACATCTACTGTTTTTTGTTGGATTTACTGACGTGATAAGTGGGTGGCTGTGCTGGGACAAGGTGAGGCATCTAAGTGAGTGGGACAGTTTGCCTCACAGTCATGGCAATTACTTTTTCCTTTGCCTTCATGCAAGTAACAGATGTGATAATGCAGACCTGTGGCTGCTGGATGAGCAGCAGTGAGAGCTAATATCTGAGCTTACATTATCCATTTTCCTGTTCTGTGTTTGCAAGGCTCTGTGTTCAGCTCACCAGCAGCAAACAGCTATTTTTCTAGGTGTTTTAGCATGCTCATTCCCAGACCTGTCTAGCTAGATCTTGGAGGCAGAGCTTGCTTTCGCTCTGCTCCTGTCATTGTGCCTCCTGCAATGAAACCAGCCTTCACATACCTTCTGCTTTCTGCCTCTTCCCAGCACTGCCAATTAGAATGAATGTAGTCATCGCCAGGCATAAATACTGATTAATATAAACCAAATCCCATACTATTAAGAAATACAAACTTTGCAGGTCCCAAAATTTCCAACCTAGCCTTTGACTCAGTTTATCAAAGCTGACCTCTCTTTCCTATGGTCATATCTTTTACTGGACTAGCACAGTATCCAGGGCCTCAGTTTTCTCTTGGCTGCTGGCCTGAGCAAGGAGGCAGGAGACAAGCATGGAACGCTTTGTCAGTGCCCTTGTAAGCACTGTTTGTAGCTTTGCTGGGGACACCTATCTCTAGGTGGGGTCTGACTAATCCGTTGTACCTTGTCAGCAGAAACAATTTTCATTGCATCCTTCTCCCACTAACAGGATATTTTTAACGTCAAGTTTTAGGTAACAGGGAGTAACAGTTCATTCTTTTAGTTCTCAATTAGTATAGTGGGTATGAAGAGAGAGCTTCTTGTGGTAATGTTCGTACATAAAACACAAACCGCTATTCAGAACAATGCATTGCATCTTGGTCTGAGAGAATTCTTGCCAAAACCTTTCAAACAGAAATATATAATGAAAAAATATAATGATATATAAAAAATATAATGATGCAATAATGGACAGATGTGTAGTGAATGGGTGTTTTTGATTGGTGTTATTCATTCCTGCTCTAGTAAGAGAAAAAACAGTGCAATGGAAGAGACTTTGGACCAGAGGAGAGCAGAAGCAGAGCCTCAGCACCACAAGGCAGGATGCAGCCCTTTCTGTCAGGGCACAGCTCTCCTGCTTTCTCCAGTTTTTTTCCCCATGGTTCAGATTGCCTGACAACAGGTAGAAGTCCTTAGCTAATGACAAGAACAGCACACACAGGAAAGGCCACCCTCGCTTGAACTTTGGGAACTAGGAGACTGAAAATAAAAATAATAAAGCTACACATTGTGAGACCAAAAGAGCGTACCTTGAAATGCTATTATAAAACATTCCTGTGGGGGGCAAATTTCTGTCCTAGGAATTCTGGTTGTGATGACTGACAGTGGCATCCTAATTGCCTTGTAAATCCATAATAAGACTCTAATATTCTATTTTTAGCATTTCTCACTTTACTTACTATCAGGTTCTTTGTGTTCAAATTACCTTAATTTTTTTAATGCCTGAACTTTTTTTTTTTATGAATTACTATTTGAGAAGTTCATCTTAGTTTCATGTTTATTGTTTGCTTTTGAGGTTGGTTAATGATTTTTCAGATATCATACAGTTTAGGTAAGAACACTAATAGTCAATCTACAAAAATAAAAAGAGTGCAAAAATAGCAAATGGAGTATATTGCTCAAACGTGATGCTAATATGTTTTCAAGGCAATTAAGCAAGAATGAGACAATGTGAGACATTGTCTGGGAGTTACGGGATTATCAGTTGTACAGTTGTCCAGCTCTAAGGCTTTAGAACTTCATAGCTGTTTGCTATCAGTCAGGCACATTTCACTACTTGCAACCTTAGCAGGGCTGGGTCTTTCACTTCTTGCTGATTATGGAGAAAAAAAAAAAAAAAAAGACACCTGAGATGAGGTGAGTTTTGTCAGAGATTTGTAACATTAAACAATAGCTTTGTAGTTAGCACTGTCTGCTAGCAGCAGACAAGTTTTTCCAATGAGGTTTTTGGTTTCATACTTCTAGTAGCAACTTAGTTACAGTAAAATCACTAGAACAAACTGCATTTAACTGATGTGACAGTATATCGGAGTCTAACATAAATGAATTCTTTATGGCGAAGTGGTGTAAAATGTGGACTGCTTCTAATTTGCAAAATAAAATCAAATAGTTTTAATTTTTTTTTTTTTTTTAATTTTTTTTTACAATTTCCAGTTCAGTAAGAATTCTTTCTTTCAAACTACAGACATGGACAACTAAAACCTCAGTAGTAATAGTTAAATTATTTTAGAGCCTGAAGGATAAACTAAGAGAATAAACTTCTGCATAGGTTTGTCAGATCATCTGGCTTATTTTAAAGCATTTTGTTTAACAAATATTTCAGTTCCGTTCCTTGTGCTTCTTAGAGCACTGTCTTGAGTGTGCTCATGTGGTCTAGATACCAGAAAAACAGGACAGCTTGCAATGGCGAAAAATGAGCTGTGTGCATTTTTCTACCAAATATCTGGAGACAGTAACTAGGACACTTCAAAATCATTTTTGAATTTCCAAATTATAAGAAAAAAAGGGCTGTGAATGATTCAAATATGTATGTGGATTTGAACATCAGCCATCTGTTGGTCTGTCAATGGTTTTATATTCATACCTATTAACTTAGATTTGAGGAAAGGCTAAATTGTGTGTTTGAACATGGAAATCTTCTGGAGGTGCTAGCTCAGAGCAACAGAGACAAATGGTAATAAAAACAAAAACTGGAAAACAAAGGGAAGGTTTCCAAAGTGCAATCTCAAGTTGTGTTGCTGAAGTAATTGAGCTTTAGGCTTCAAAGACAAGCAGATAGGGACTCCAGTTTTATCCCTGTGGGATGGACTCTGCTACTGAGAAATTCTGACATTCCAGACATAATTTCTAACTCTAAATCTGAAAACATCTGTTCTTAGCAGATGTTTAGGTGATGATACCTGCCTTGTGAAGACGGGGGAAATTTGAGAACCTTGCAAAAGAAAAATTAGTTTCTTTAGACACTTGTATGTTCTTCAGTGCAAGTATGTGTCTTTGAGATCCCAGTGTATTTTGGCTTCTCTGTCAAAAAAAGAAATGAGAACAGCATTGAGATTGTTCTATACTCCGACTCACCAAGTGAGAAAGTTTTTGTCTGGATTTTGAGCACTGAAATTTAAAGAGATGATGGATCACTGAGAGTTGGTCACTCCCTCCCTGGTTTATCTTTGCATAGAACAGGAATCACAAAACCACAGCATGGCTGATGTTGCAATGGACTTCTTGAGATGATCCAGTCCAGCCTCTCGCCTCAAGCAGGGTCACCCAGAGCAGGTTGTCCCAAGCCTTGTCCAGTCAGGTTTGGAATATCTCCATTGACTGAGACTCCACAGCCTCTCTGTGCAGCTGTCCCACTGTTTGACCAGCCTCAGAATAAGGAAGTGCTTATTTTGTGCTCAGAAGCCATTTCATGTGTTTCAATTTGTGCTCCTTGCCTCTTGTCCTGTCATTGAGCACCACTGAGAAGAGTCTGGCTCCCTCTTCTGCATTCCCTCACATCAGGAGCTCACGGGATCCTGCACAGGGGTTTAGTCAGTAGTTTATTACTAACATTATGCAAAAATAATAGTTTGCCTCATTTAAAAATGATTTCCCATTGCAACTCCAATAGCTTTGGATTAGCTTAAGCAAGACAGGCAACAGGTAACCCTGCTGGCATTTGGTGAACCAGACATTGCAAGAAGTATATAAATCTAAAGCAGAAAATCTGTCATTTCAAAGCTGTTTTTGTCCAGAACTCAAAGTGCTTTCCAGATGAAATGAGGTCATGCAAAGCTGTGGTCATACCCAAAGCCAAGGAGCAGCTGACTAGAGCTGAGAACAGCTTTTACGTTAGACCTCCAACCCAAACAAGCCTAGACTCAAGGTCCTATGTGTTTGTGTAGTATCAGCTATCCTCTTAGAAATGCTGCTGACATGAGCCTGCACATACATGCCTTAGCTAGTCGTTTCTTCCCTTTCCCTTTGTGCAGACCAGGAAATATTTGACTCAGTGGATGTAGATCTGCCTGGTTGAGCCTATGAGGTCTCTGCAGGTTTTTTAATTTGATCCCACTCTCCACTGCAAATGTTAAGCTCTTCATTCTCTGGTTTTACCTCCTTGATCGAATGCTAAAGGCCAGAGATAGAAAACTAACAAAGCAGAGTTGATGGCTACTCCCAAAATAAGATAGAGTTGAATAATAGGCAATTGCTTACCTGGGAAAATGTATTTGTAAGGGAAGAAGTCATCTTATCTGCAAGGTTGTATGCCGAGGTTTGTGCTTGCTTTGAGAAGGTGAGTAGGCCCTCGCAATGGCAGACAGGAACATGATAAAGGGAAAGAGCCTCTCAGTTCTGGAGGCCAATTTTACTACTTTGTAGAGGAATTGTTCCAGGAGTCTCATAAAACAGGATGTATCTGTGTCTCTTTGAATACAGACTCTCTGGATTTCTCAGGGAACGGTAAGTGAGGGAGAGAACTACTGCATTGAAACTGCTTTTCTGAAGGATCACTATTTTTAGGCGTCTTCCTTTATTTAAAGAGCAAGTCGCCTGATCAGAATCCTATGCACATGAGGTGAGCTGCCTATGCATTACGCTGGCAGCTGCCTGAGGTTGCCTGTCCAAGCCCTGTGAGAAGGGCAGAGCAGCAATGCCAGGTGAGGCACCTCTTGGAGATGGTTCAGAAGCTGAGGCTCCGTCACCGTGGGGCAGGCAGTCCTTGCTTGCTGCTGGGTGGTACAGGCACCAGCTCTGTCTGCTCACAAAGCCTTTTGGATCGTGTGCACTGGAAAGCTCAGTTGCCAGGTAGACACAGGGTGTATTTGTGTTAGAAAATTAAGATTTGACATGATCAAACTCCCAAACAAAAATTGAACTGTAGGTAAATAATAAAATAAGTATGGAACACTGTGAAACAGATTGAGAATAAAAGAGCCAAGTGTCTACATGAGTTCTGAGTTTAAATTCCATTAAAATAATCATTTTTAAAGGCATCTATTTTCCTTACAATCCTAAGTTAATCACATAATATGCTTCTGACAGGTATTATGAACGTGGAAAATAGCTCTAGTTTTTCAGACTGTCAAACAAACTGATAAGCCGTGCCAGTGAGTTCACCAAACCTGTCTTTCTAAAATGCTGTTTCACTGACATATGCTACTTACTGTTCCATGTGCCTATATTGCTAAATAAAAACAATTATGTATGTGTAATCATATATTATTTAGTAAGCACCACAACTGCTTGCATATTCTGTTAGGCACACTGAGAATCTATTTATTGCAGCATGTCTTTGTGAAAAATAGCTGGGGAACTGTTACTCTAGCTATCTATTAGGACAACATTAAATGTGAAAATTTTGGGACCAGAAGGAGAGATAATATTTATGTTTGTTTAGGTTTGTTACCATGGTACTTAGAATAGTTACTATGGGAATGGAAACAAATTGGTAAGTTACCATTACCCACTAGTATCAGTACTACAGGGGGTTTTGTTTCTACAAGCCAATAACCTCAGCTTCATTGATTTGCCCAGAACACTTTTTATTATTTAACTCCTTTCTCTACATTAAAAAGGAGAAAGTAGAAAGCAGAAAGGGTCTTTCTGCTCTCTTATTGCCTTGGCAGTGTGCACATGCACACAAACTCTTTTAATGTAGAATTGCAGTGATGATGAAAATGTAGACTTTAGAGGGGTGATTAGAAATACTAGGGAAGCAGCACAGCGTGTGAACAGGTCAAGTACAATGGAATGGAGAATCATAAAAATGAGATGCAAAAAAAGAGGTCTGCTAACACACATTGTACCATCTTGATGCTTCTTGGTGGTTCTAAGGTGCATGTATTTCCATTATCATTCAACCCTGTGTTTCCAAATAAACCTGTTGCTTGACCAATTTCCAGCGTATTTAGATGTATACAGGGTGAAAGATTATTCTAAATTTGCAGCTCCTAGAAGCATAAGTCTTCCTGAAAATCTGTTTTTCTTCAACTGCTTGTGAATGTCTTGTAATGGGCTCAAAAAGGAGAAAACAAAAAAAAAAAAGAGAAATTCATATAATCATGTAGATCATTTTAAAGCACTCATTAATATATATGATTGTTCTTTTGAAATCTCTGATTAAATACCACTGAAATGGTATTTTTTGCCTTTAAAACAAACAACACAACATCACCTTCACAAGACTGAACAAGGCATGAGTGTCAGAGAAAGTGTTATGACTGTGGCTGTCCTCCCACAGCAGCACCCGTGGAGCTGGTCTGCATTAGCTTGCTGCTTTTCTGCCTCAGTCAGTGATCCAAAACATACCACACAGAACACTTAGGAGAAATTAAACATTGGGTAATCCCTGACAATGGGGCTCTTGAAACTACCCCACTTTTAAGAGGTAAGATTCATGTTAATTAGTATGCATTTTAAATGAACTTGCAGAACCCTGTGATATTAACCATGTACAGTGAGTATTCTGTGATGATTGTGTGCATGTTTTAAACAGTCGTGAAGATGTTTGTATCATCAGTGTGAAATGCATGTGTACTCATCTGCATTATATATCTTTGTTCCCAGCTGCACTCATGTAGTTTATCTTCTTACTTTATTATACGTACTTTGATCATCTCAAATTTTCAGGAAAAGCTGGTAAAATTGATTAACTTTTTGAGGCAGCCTGAATTGATTTGCAATTCTGCTTCTAAAATAAAACGCGAGGTACATTTGGTGGACTGGTGGAAATTGTCTTCTAAAAATCAGCTCTGCTTGGAGGTTTGGGAGTCATTTAAACCTACACAGAGTGGAATTAAAGCAAATAGTCAGAGGAGGTGCATAATGAAGGCAATGAGAAAGGGAAGGTTCAATTTTCCACAACTGATTTTCTCTTATGAGCATTGCTACAGTCTAGAACCACAAATCACAGAATCACAGAATTTTCTAGGTTGGAAGAGACCTCAAGATCATCGAGTCCAACCTCCAACCTAACGCTAACAGCCCTCCACTAAACCATATCCGTAAGCTCTACATCTAAACGTCTTTTGAAGACTTCCAGGGATGGTGACTCCACCACTTCCCTGGGCAGCCTGTTCCAGTGCCTAACAACCCTTTCAGTGAAGAAGTTCTTCCTAACATCTAACCTAAAACTCCCCTGGCTCAACTTAAGCCCATTCCCCCTCGTCCTGTCACCAGGCACGTGGGAGAACAGGCCAACCCCCACCTCGCTACAGCCTCCCTTGAGGTACCTAAAAAGAGCGATAAGGTCACCCCTGAGCCTCCTCTTCTCCAGGCTGAACAAGCCCAGCTCCCTCAGACGCTCCTCGTAGGACTTGTTCTCCAGGCCCCTCACCAGCTTCGTCGCCCTTCTCTGCACCCGCTCAAGCACCTCCATGTCCTTCTTGTAGCGAGGGGCCCAAAACTGAACACAGTACTCGAGGTGCGGCCTCACCAGAGCCGAGTACAGGGGGACGATCACCTCCCTAGCCCTGCTGGTCACGCTGTTCCTGATACAAGCCAGGATGCCGTTGGCCTTCTTGGCCACCTGAGCACACTGCTGGCTCATATTCAGCCGACTATCCACCATCACTCCCAGGTCCTTCTCTGCCTGGCAGCTTTCCAACCATTCCTCTCCCAGCCTGTAGCTCTGCTTGGGGTTATTGCGCCCCAGGTGCAGGACCCGGCACTTGGCCTTGTTAAACTTCATGCAGTTGACCTCAGCCCATCGGTGCAGCCTATCCAGATCCTCCTGCAGAGCTTTCCTACCCTCAAGCAGATCGACACACGCACCTAACTTGGTGTCATCTGCGAACTTACTGAGGGTGCACTCAGTGCCCTCGTCCAGATCATCGATGAAGATATTAAAGAGGACCGGCCCCAGCACCGAGCCCTGGGGGACGCCACTAGTGACTGGCCTCCAACTGGACTTGGCTCCATTGTCCATGGTTGTAACCGGATTAACATGTGTTCAACATGTTAAGATGTAGTTGGTAATTGGTATCCTTTCCCTAAATATTTGATAACATTTTGGGACAATCATCAAACCTTTTGTTATAAATGCTCGATGTAGGTCTGCAGCATTGCCAGCTTTAGGTACCTTTACCACCAGTGGTACTTGGACTAGAGCAGAGGCCTCGTGCCTTGGACACTGGGCACCCTGCTGCAGCAGTGCCTTCCAGAGGGGCTCCTTCAGCTGCCAGCTCTGACACCATGCTTTACAGTAGGACCTCATATTTCAGATAGAGCTGGCTGCTAATTACTCTCATACTATGTCTCATCCTGGGGACAGATGGATTTTTGCTGAGGATCATGAAGTTATTTTTACTGCCTCGACTAGAGAGAATGAAAACTCAAAAACATGATGCAGTTTTACACTAATGCTTCCAATTTGAATTCATTATTTGAGAAAGAATGTGATTTTTCTTCTTTTTTTTTTTTGTTTGGTGATGTTTGGTGTCTGACTTGTGACTTTTGGCTGCGTGGGATCAGCTGTACCCTGAGCTTCTTTCTGTTAATAAACCCTCATGGTTTTCCCCAGCCACACTCACTGATAAACCAGTTAATTTTCTTCTGCTTAAAACATATTCATTGAAGAGAGTTAATTTGTGCTTCACAGTTTTTATCTTTACAAGGTAAAATGATGATTCTGCCTGACATTTAAAAAGAAAAAGTTTGTGCTGTGATGCAAGTAGTCCCAGGGAGAGCCCCACTTCTGATCCTTGTGCTTGATCCCAGTGGTCTCCAGCAGTGTTTGGGAGGGTTACCTGGCGACCAGCTGCACAAACACTGTACCTGGCTCTTCTAATCCTGTAAAACCCGGCATTTGCAAACCTAAAAGCTGTGCTCTGTGTACACAAACATCACAAATAAATACCAGAGCGGGGACTGTCCCAATTAAACAGCTGTAAAAATAAAAAATAAAAATTAAAAAGGTTTGCCTTATGAGCAAGCTATGAAACCACAAGGAAAGCATCTGCAAAGAGCAGTTAGAAAAAATAATACTTTCCATTCAGCTGCACAGGCAAAAGCACTTGCAGACGAGCATCTAGGATGCTGGTTGCTATATTTAAGTTATGCACAGAAAAGGCAAGATCAAGTTCCTCTCCTGGCTTGCTCTCAAATAATGGGACATCTTAGTCTGGCACATAGTTGGAAGTGTATTTTTTTGGCTAAAAAAATCTGATTAACTAGTTTTGAACCATAACAAAGTGAAAAGCTTGTACATTTCAGGCTTCATATTTATGCAAGGTCTGCATGTATGCAAGCAAAAACAAAAATTCAAATCAATTTATCCTGCAAAGGAGAAAACTGCATTTAAAACTACTCATGCTCATCTTGCCTCTGAAAGGAGGTGTGCACTTGGGGGAAGAGCACTGGTTCTAAAGGGTATGATACCGTTAAGCAATAAAGAATACAATTACAATAAACCATTTGTATCTTTTAAGTATAATCAGAGGTATTATTGTATTTGTTTCTTTTTTGAAAAATTTTTAAAGATCATGCCATAGTCAGTATAGAAGAACATTAGAAGTTTAGCGTTGGTGTAAGGATGCCAGTTGGATGTTAGTTTATTGTGAGAATGCTATCCAATGACACGTAGTATTTTTTCTTACAGTAAAACACATTTTCATTCTTAGTGTTTTAAAAACATTTCTTTCTTGGACTGTTCATAATAATGCTAAGTTTTCTTGCAAATATATATCTCCAGAGATATTCCTGGTTTAATTCTTGGCATAGCATCTTACTAGGGGTAGGGATGTCTATTTAATTAATGGAGTCTGTGTATGAAATTCACCTCACTAGGGGTGACTATGACTTGCTGCCCTCTGACTAGTTTTAGCTCTCATCTCTCAGAGATCTTGCCAATGAAGTTCACAGCATAGAACCTTAGTTATATGGTCTCTCTATCTGATCTTTGATACTTTGCTTGCCCTCAGCAGAAGTAATTTGGGGCCCTTATTTTAATCCGTCACAGCTTGGATGCCAGCACCAACACTTCCCTTTGCAGGATGTTCCTAGGGACTAGATTCCCGTCTGCTCTGCACACCCTTTGCCCTGCCTGTTTGCTTCTGAAGAACACTGGGGGTATGAAACTAGCTGTTGCCTGCATTTTCAAGTGTTTTTCACCTACTGTTTGCATGTCACACACAGTAAAGTGCTTATTTGTTATTTTTCAATTACACAGGAAGCTCTTTAACAGTTTTCACATACAATTACCGTTTTTCAGTGAATGTGCTGTTTTTCAGTTGTTCAGGCTGGCCAGTATCCTCCACCCAGTAAAGATATGTTAGTAGTCTTCTAAATTGTTGAAATCTAAACTTGGAAATCATCCATACTGGCACCTAATATCCTTGGGCCCTTTCTTGCTGCTTCCCTGCCGCTTCAGTGTTTCTCTGCCAAAGGCTTTGGGTGAGCTCTGTTGCCCCTGTAGCTGGTGATCTGAGGTTGGCTTTTTTTCATTTATGCTACAGAAGTACCATTTGATTTCAACTTGCTGAATATTTTAGTGTACCTTGTATTTTCTCATTTGAAACCAGTGAGTCCCTAAATGTTTCCTCCGGAACTGCTGATCAGAACTTTAGATGAGGCTGTGAGCTAATCCTAAACACTGTCACAATCAAGATCATTGGTTTTTACCTACAGAAAAATGGCTGCGGTGGGGTGTTAGAATGGGTTAGGGCCTGACCCTGCACAGCCTGGTCAGAGAGCACCGGTGCTCCCTGAAGAGGCCAGGAGCTGCATGGGGTCAGGGGCACACCTCTCCCCTCTGCTGCCTCCAAAGGGAAATCGGTCCGTCCAGACTAACCCTGTGGGCAGGGGCAGTTGTGAGGAACAGCACAGATCTCCACAGCTGGTCTAAGAGCAAAGTGCATGGCATGGAGACATAAATTCTAGGCTGGTATCTCCTTGGCTCTAGGGAGTCCCTAGTCCATGTTTAAATACACACATACACCTCACACCCCTAAGAAGTTTTTAAAAATTGGATCATTTCTAAGCTAGAAGAACTTTAGTGATACTTCTGGTATTTTCTCAGGCCTATTCCCCCACGTGCTGCCTGGCCCAGCGTTGAGGCCATGTTTTCAGACTTGGATTGGTGCAGGCTTGCATTGGTTGCACCATTATAAGCCAGAACACTGAAAAAGATAAACCGGTAAACCCAGAGACTTGCCTGTGAAGGGAAAAAAAAATTTAAAAAATCCAGTTCTCCCTAAACTTTTTAAAGAGATCAGAATTCAAGTGTGGTGTAAATAACTGGTTGCAAAGTTGGGTCTGAGAAATCATGCAGAACATTTAAATGTGAATACTTTAAAAGCAACTGAAAATTCCCAGGCGTTTCAGCAGATTATATCTTCAGGTAACAAATGCTCTGAAGTAATTTTCTCCATCTAGGTTCCAGTTAGGAACGGTCACTGTGAAAGGAAATTACACTTTGAGAAGGCGTAAGTACAGCGAAAGACTGGGAAATACCCATTAGGAAATCAACTCTTCTCCACCCAGGCAATCTTCATTTAAGACCTTCAATGCCCTTTTCAAACATTTATGAAATAGTGACCACTGGAGGAAATTCAGACATGGCTGACGTGTTTGTCCCATTTCTCCACATGCTGCAAGCCTTTGTTTTCAGACCATCTTACCTGTTCTATGCTGTGTGATCGTGCTTGGCAAAAATATCTGAAAAACTCCAGTGGCTCTTTGATTCTAGCTCTCATAAACAGAAAAGTCATTCTTTATTTAATTGTAGTATCAGGATTTTTTTAATTTCAACATTTATGTTCCCAGTTTGTGTAGAGAATTTATGATGATGCCAGTAATTCCAAATACATAACAATAATTGTAATTCTTGGCATTTTTTCATTCCTACTGTGAATACATGAATTAATCTAGCTTCCAAAAACTGCTCCTGAAATCCAGGGTACAAGTTCATGCTTGCTGCTTAACCAAAAACTATATCTGCTTTAAAAACACATGCCAAAGGAATTGTGTGTGTTTTTAAAGCAAACAATCAAAACAATTCATTTTAATCCTAATATTGGCATAATAAAATAAATATAAAAATAAAAAGGAGGGAAAAAAAATAAAATAAAAAAAAGAAAATACAAGAAGGAAAGGAAAAGGAAAGACTGGCCAGCCTCCTGAAATAAAAAATTATGATTTCCTGTGTGACCCTGGGAAAAGTACCTAACGATGGATCCTGCTGGGGCCTGCTGTTTCCATGGGAGGCAGCACAGCACCAGGCAGGACTCGAAGGCAGGCACTGCACCCTGGGTAGCTTTTGAGTCACCATGCTCCAGCGTTTTGATACTTCACCCATCCTATCGCAAGAATGGATTAACAATGCACAGGCTTCCCCCTCAGCATACAGGTGCAGTGATGCTGCCTGTGTGCCTGCATTAATCAGTAAGGCTCCTTCTTAAAAATTCAGGGACTGTGCTGAGAGGTGTCAAATCAAACCCAAACCATTTTCAGTTGAAACTAAAGGAAGGGATAATGTTAGATTTGGGCCTAATCATGTGTCAGAGGTCAAGTGTCATGTGACACAGGTCCGTGAAAAGGAGTTGCAGTATTTTGAATGAAACGTTTTCCCTTAAAAATATTTTCAAATATGAATATTTTAACTAAAAATCATCATCAGGAACAATGTTTCTACAGGCATTCTTTTGCCATCTTAATTGAAATCATATGCAAATATTAGCAAAATGATCGTAGATGTCTTTATTTTACAAAAAAATAAAAATAAAAACACTTCTGGCAGCAGCAAAATATATTATTATATCTAATATATCTATATCTAATATATCTAATATGTCTATATCTATTATATCTATATTATAGTATCTGTCAAGCATTAAAAGAATTTCTATAACTTAATTGCAAAAGTAGTAAACAAAGAAATACAGATACTATTTCAGAAGCTTCAATTCTAAGTGTCTACATGTTTAATTAATTTTTGTTTGTTTGTTTGTTTTTAATTACGTTGGCTATTACGTCATTTTTATACTTTCAAATTCTTGTAGAAATATCAAGATAGATGGTAGCCAGGCAAACTGGGCCTTTCTCAATTCCAGGAACCAGTCCCAAAATCTCAGAACACACTCTGTAACATTTTTTGAAGAAATCCTGCTAGAATCCACGTAGGAGTCATGTTGGTGAACAGTCAGACATCTGGTCACATCTGGCAATATGGTCCCCAAAATGAGGAGGTCATCCTGTTAGTGACATAAATTACCCCTGTCCAGAAGTCGTTACTTCAGACTGAAGTGTTTATTTTCATAAGAAAACACTTTGTGAAAAAGTGTTTCAACAAACCATTCCATTGTAAATGTATTCTTTTGAAACTAATTAGTAGTAAATTGTCCACCAAAGAGCAAATCCACATGCTTTTGAAGGCTCACTTTATGAAGAAATCTGAATATCTCCCCTTCCCATACCTGGATATAACGTAGAAGACAAGATACCAAGAAAGGGTTAGAAATGCCTTTTAATGAAGAGAACTAAAAATCAGATTAATAATTGTGATATATTTGAGCAGCCATTTATTTGGGCTAATATCAAGATCATGTAAACCAAGTGGTATTATGATATTTACATAGCAAATAGTCTGAAAACGACATGCCTCAAAACTGCTTTGGCAATCAGTTACATGAGTGCTTGTATGTGTGATTTTGTTTGATTGTCGTTGTATTCTACAGAAATATTCAGATTATTTTTTTTGTTTTTCTAAAAGTTGGCAACAACAAAAAATAAAAATACCATATTTGATTTAGCTTTTCTTTGGAATAGTTAACTTTTTAACAGATTTTGAAATCCACTGTATTGTAATTTTTGCTATACAAATATCTATTCTAACTCCTGAATGTAACATAAATCATTTAATGAGAAGTTGAGTTTACAACTGAAGTTCTTTAAAGGCTCACGTTATAAGATATAGTATTTAACATCTGGAGATATTTTCATATAAATTGTCTCATGTTATCTGCAAAGTATTAACCAGGAAAAGTATGAATTCCCAGCCATAAAATAGATTTTAAAAAAATAAATAACAAAGAGCAAAGCCACATTATTCCTGCTTTAGACTAGGATCATATATAAAATTCTTGGACCTTTTAGAAATAAATAGAGACAAAGATTGATTAATCCAGTATGAAAGGCAGACAACAAATATCAGACTTTATCTTAATACAGATGATGGTATTCTGTGATAGATGGCACTTATGCATGAGAATATGCTACACAAGCTTTTGGATTCTCTCAAGATCTCTTTATTATCAGGTAGGCTAAATTGCATATGTAGTAGGGTTATAAATAATGTACATAGCTTTGCTTAACCAAAATAAGTTGTCTCATTTACTAGGGAAAGTTGATGTGTTGTCTAATAAACAAGCTATTGGGAATAACTTGTCCTTTTTTTTTTTTTTTTTTCCTCATTTAATTATATCTAATGCCTGGTAGTGCAGTGACACATCTCAAGAAAATCAAGTTATGTTGATAGAGCAATAAAATAATAACAGTAAAAAAATTATGATTCAGCCTAAAGTTCCACTTGCAACAGTAAACAACTCTGCAAGAATAAACATTCCAACTTCTATTTAATAATTAACTACAAATAGTGACAAACATAATTTTCTGTACTGCCAAACCTGGACTGCTCGTGAGTTCACATTATAAGCTAATTGTACAGATTAGGCTCTGTAACTTAAACCTATGCATCAGTAACTTATCATGAAACTCCTTGGCATTTGGAGACTTTTTTTCTCATTCGACTTTAAGACTTGCATCTGCTCATAGTCAGAGGCAGGAAGGCTTTCCTGTATGCCTTGCGTGTTGGCTGGGATGATAATGTAATTGATTTATGCCCTTTGAACCAAAAGACACTGCGTTTAGGATAAAAACAGTTCAGAAAAATGTTAAAAGACACTGGCCTGAAGTTAGCACCATGAGTATGTCTGGAAAAAACTTTTAAGAAATCTGGAAATGTAGCAGAAACCAAAACTGCCTCTAACTCAAGACAGAAGTAATGGAAAAGGTTTTTTTTTTTTCTTTTTTTTCTTTTTCTTTTTTTTTTTTTTTCCAAGAATTCCAATCAGCTATTTCCTAAAGAAATATTTCTTTACACAGAACCTGTTCTCAGACATCATTAGAAAAGCAGGGGGAAATCTCTCATTTCCTGTGCTCAGGCCTACCAATACACATGGTCTTCGTTAAGCACTATCAGTCATTGCTTGGTGTGTGTGCTTCTGTCCTATCAGCTATATGAAGTGAGTGTCTTGTTTCATGAGACCAATCACAGCAACAGGATTATGGTAGCTTTACTCCTCTGACCAGGTCCGTTGTTTTCGCTGGTATTGCTCTCCTGAGTGAAGAATCCCCCAAGTTCATCCTTTATCTGTGTTAGCTTATTAGACCTTAAACCCACATGCCTATAATTTTATTTCACAGCATCAGACAACAGACTCATAATTTCAAACACGTGAAACAGAACGGAGAGCTATGTTAATACCTGTCTGTGTCATGTGTTTTTTTTTTTCCATCTTTCCTCATTCCCATACTGAGCACAATGTTCCTGCCTACTCTCCCAAAGCTCATAAATTTAGTAAGAAATAAAGAGCTTTTCAGAGTTGGAAGCAACTCTAGAGTTCAAATTCATTCCAAAACCTATGTCTTGTTACATTCCTCAATTGCTCAGTAAGAGGCTCAGAACTGGAGGAGATGCAGAGTGAAATGAAGAACAACAACTCTGGCTCGAGTTGTAGGCATTGAGACTATTGCTGATCCCTGTGGACATGGGCTGTTTGCAGCAGCTAGGAATGGTTTCCCAATGCTTTCACTTGCTACTGTTGTATGAAAAATTTATATAAACATATGTTCTACCACTGAGCCTTTCAGGAAGTCAGCTTTATTTTTAACTGAAAATTGATCAAGTTTTAAGGAATGGTCCCAATGTTTACGTACAAAACATCTTGATAAGAACATGGTGAATAGACTTTTTCGATTTTCTCTGCCCCTTCTGCATTTTTCTCTCTCTGTCTCCCGGTTTCAGCTTGCTTAATTTACTATAACCTTGGCTATCATTTACATTTTAAGTCCTGTGCAGCCAGACAAGAGATTCCATAGAAATTAAATTGGGAGGATTTTCCTTCGCTGCTAGTTTTAATATGGAAACTCCGTGATGGAAAGGAAAAGATTTTTTTTCTACACTGAAGCTATGCCCTGAGAACAGTATTCTTGTGTTTTGCATCACAGCTAGTAAAATGATAGTGCGGACAAATCATCACTGGGAAGGAGGGTAGTGGATGGTGCAAAAAGAAGAATAAAACCAGGACAAGTTTTCATCACCACTGCAGTTCGGCTGACAGAGCTTGATAGCATTTTCCATTCTACTCTGCTGACGAATCAGTGGCAGCAGAGACCAGGCAATTTAAAATAAAATTCTTTGTTGTTTTCCAGATAAATTCAGTGGTTACTGAAAGAATGGGAATCACACAACCTCCAATTGACTTCAGCCAGTTGTTATACAAAGCAATAGCATCAGGCTATATTAAAGAGGAAGCCTTTATGCTCATATATGCATCGTGGGGGTAGAGCAGTTTGACCCTGAGTGGGGAAAAAAAAAAAAAGTTGGGCTTTACAAATATAAGAATCTAATAATAAGTTTAATAAATGCATAAATTATTTCAAAATCTTGGATATATTCCTAAATACAGACTTTTTCAAAGATAACTGTTGTTAGCTATATTGTGAAGACAACTGGCTAGCTGGGGACAAGTTTTGTAGACTCTCTTCCTTTGCAAAAACGATCTCTGCTGAACTCAATGGGAACTTCATTGTTTTTGCACTGAATACGACAGAGAAGAGCTCATTGAGCTTTTCCTAATTAATCTATTTTTAGCCTTAACAAGCTAGTTTGAGAAGAGAAAAATTTCTGAGGTATAAATAAAAGTACGGAATATAAAAACACCAATTTTTAATTGGAATAAGGAAAGTGGGTGAAAACCTGTTTGAAAATGATGCTGAGTACAGATCAGTGAAGGTACCTCTGTGTTGCATTTCCTGTTCCACCCTAAATACTGAATCTGCTGTTTGAATTTAATAATAATAAACAATAATAATCAAGGTTATAAATCTGCCAGAGAAGATCAGACCAATGTAGGGGCACAGATTTTATAGTGGTTATGTCAGGAGTAAAAGGGATAAAGTAGGAAGCCAGAAGGGAGTTCTCTTCAGTGCTGGGAGCAAAGGCCGTGGGCATACCGTGGCTGGAGAAAGGCTGTGCCTCCCCTTACACGCAGTTTAGTAGCTTTCTTGTAGTTTTAATTGTTCCTTTAAAAGACATTTAATTGATTTTGCTTCTCTGGCAATGTGATGACTTCAGTGACTACTCATGTGATATTTATTTGCTTTTTACTTGCATTCTTGTGATAGCTTGCTTATTTAAAGAGTTGTTATTAACTGACTAGCAAGTTATCAAGCATTCATGGGTTAATGAAGAAAACATTTATGGTCAGCATTCTTTATGTTTTGTTTGAACTGTTGCTAACAGATTAATTATTAGAACAGAATAGAATATTCTAATGGAATAGACTAGTTCAGTTGGAAGGGATCTTCAAAGATCATCAAGTCCAACTACCTGACCACTTCAGGGCTAACCAAAAGTTAAAGCAATTTATTTAGGGCATTACCCAAATGCCTCTTGAACACTCTCCACTTTTAAGAAATGGCTCGGATTCTACTAGATTATTCACTATTTATATTTATTAAACAGGTCACGGAATTTTATCTCTGAGTTATTTAAAAAAAAATCTGATTTTGGTTGGCCATGAAAGTGAAACAGTTTTGTGGTTTTAGCTTCTGATTTGATCACTCAAATATTTTAAACACTTTATTACTGATTAAGGAGAGATGAAATACCTCTTGAACCATTTTAGGACCAATTTTTGCATGATTACTTACTTACAATAAATTAAATTATATTTTGTTGGTTTACCAAGATCATCTCAAATAAACCAGCAGCTAACTGAATGTTTCACAAATGGCTAACAATGAGATATATAGAGGAGTAGAAAATCATTTGCTTGGATTCTTTGACTGGTTCTGCTCAACACATAAAATGTGGAGCACTTCCTATAAGGCAGAATACTTCATTCCCAAAAAAGGATCTAGTTTATTTTGTTTCACGTTTTTTGGCACAACTGCAATAACAGAGCAGCATTTCTCAGATGTTTCTCATTAGACCCAAAGCTATCTACTTTCCAGATAAATGTGAACTCTCTCCTGAAAATGAGAAAAGCAGTATTATGACACTGAGGCTGCAGAAACAAATCTACTACTGAAAAAAAAAATAATTAAATAATAATAATAAAAATCAAAAAGCAATATTCATATTTGCCGAAAAAGGCAAGGATTCTACTAAACTTGAAGTATAGTTCAATATGAAACATTGTCCTTTCTCAAGGAATGGCAAAGTTCACACAGGCTTCAAGAGAAGAGGGATATCTCATCCTTAAATGTATTGTGCTTATTGCTGTGATGAACATGGAGCTGAAGTATTTGGGGGAGGGAGATAATATTTTAGGTTGAGTCTCTGTCACACCTGGGTACTTTGGGATATCTGGACCTCATGGAGCCCATACAATGCACTTCAGAATCATCTCCTTGCACTTTTTACTAGAGAGGTGGCACTGCTTGTTCAATGGTCACTTGTTTGTATGAGGCTCCTTATCCAGGCACTATTAGAAAGAAGGGAATACATCTGAAGAAGTCTTAAAAATAGCCTTATTTTTAAATTACATGAACATTATAATAAAATGCTTATGTAAGAAGCACTACTTATAGTGTAGCATAATTGTTTATGCCCTATTTCAAGGCAATCAACTTGTGGACAAAGTAATACATATCTAAAATGCATAAAGAAGATCACTCTGTTTAGTTTTTGTTTGTTTTTTTTTTTACTTTCCCCTTTGCACAGAAATTTTTGCTAACTTACTGGTAGTTATATTGTGCTATCCTTTCTCCTTAGAACAGACATGGGCTAACTACCATCTGTTGTTATAAAATTTACTATTCACACAGGATGCTATATAAACAACTGGTAGAGCTGACTGAAAAATAATTTTTAAAAATAGGCTCCATTTACTATTTGGCTTTATGAGGAGGGGAGACCTTTTTAATCGTATTTCTTTTCAGGTATTTTTGGAGGACATCAACTCTCTCAATAAGATTTTTATAGTATTAGATTGAATGTACATGAAGGGAGGCAGCAGTGAAATAAATCTAACTAAATGAGGCTACAAAGTGGTTTCATACCTAAACTCAAAAGCATTATGTGTGTTTTTTGCTCAAGTCATGATATTTTCACTGCACATAAAATATTTTTCTATCCATATCAACGCACATCCAGAAACATCTGGATTTCAGTGTCATTCAGCTTGAGAATGCTGAGCATGGTTTTGGTCTAGATACTCATTTGGAGCAAATTAGTGTGGCTTTATCGGCTTCAGTAAAGCAACAGCCAACTGAAGAGTGAACCTTCACTCTCTTACCTAATGAACAGCTTAGGATATACTTTTTTTTTTTTTTTTCCTTTATATTCCTCGCCCTCCTCTTTTTTGATAGTCTTTTGCTTGAAATGATTATGAATTGCAACATGGGTAAACAGTACAAAAGCACTTTTACATGAAGGTAGTTGCGTGTTTAAGACCATGTATACTGGGACTAAGTTGGGTGAGGTACTACATACAAATCATTGAAAGGTTTCTTACTTCTTCCAAATCTCTTTCAGTCTAAAAGCATTTCAATATGCCCTTATACATGCTGCAGGGAATAAATACTTACCACATACTAGGCTGCAGCTAAATTTCAAAGCCTTGGAATGGGACCTCTGAGAGCCCATTGAAAGGCGTAGCTAGCCAGAGGATTTCATCCCCTCCTAGAAACTAGCATGAGAAAAGTCCATGTTTGTAAAACTGAACATGTTCTTTGCTGAAGACACTGACTGCATGTGTTTTCTTAGCCCTTTTGCACATGTTCCGGTTTCTTGGCAGACTCTTCAGACTCCTTTTCTTTGCAAGCTGTGTTCCTCCTTCCTGTTCCATGTAGCATGTTACTACCTTGCTCTTGCTTTTACCTTATATCCCACCAACTTTGTAAGGGACGGCCATCTTTTATTCCTTCACAGAATATATGAATAAATGGATGAATAAATAAAACAGCTTTTGCAGAGCTGGGTACAGCAAAGCTCAGCTTTGCAAAGTAGATGAACATCTCAAAAGAATCCTTGAGCCAAGGACAAGGAAAGAAAACTAATGTTTAAAATAGCAAAACAATGCCAGCCAGTAGGATTTTTTGCAAGCTAGTTCTAAAGAAAAGTGAAAGATGAATAGGGTCAGTCAGTCACAGGTTAAAGCAAACAGGAAATTTTTACATGAGATCCGGTACAGTTGTCTGGAGTAGAAAGGTGAGAAAGTGTTTTGCAAAAACGTGGAAAAAACAGGATGAGAAGCAATAACTACTAACTGTGGGAGTCCCACAGTGGCAAAGAAGGAATAGGTCAACAATGACATGTGGTCTTGAAGTGACAAGAAGCTGGAAGGGAGATGCAGAAATGGTTCAAGATGAGTTTTGAAAACCAGGGAGATAATTCTGAATGTGTTTTAGGATATGAGTGAACTGTGGATAAACTGTTGATACCTTGAAGCACATTAGCTATTCAAGAGTATATCTCCATAGTTCTCCAAGCATATTTATCACCCCTGCCCTCAGAGGGAGAGCTGGGAAGCTCAGACCAGCTCAAGAAGCCTTTGGGTTAGAAGAGCCGGAGCAATGCAGGTTTCCTGTGGGGCTGGGGGTTGTTGGGGAGGATGGGAACTTGCACATTGCCCATGTTACCTGTCTGTTCTCTGCCTTGCTCAGCTCCTTGCTACTAGTCTTGTCTGGTTCAGGTGCAGTGCCTTCATACAGAGTACAGACCGTGAAAGGAAAAAAAAAAAAATCATGTCTCATCTGGGATCAAAAGCACACATATTTTTGCTGAGGCTCCTCTCTGTGTGCCCCTCAGATGCTATAACAATGTCAGCAATCTAAGTCCTTAACTGTTGCAGACTGCAATTTAAATGAGATTCAACAGTACCTGATGTTTTGTTGTTTGTTTGTTTGTTTTTTTTCCTTTCAGAGTTTCTTACACCCTCACCCCTCTGCAGGGATATGTTCAAACAAAGAAAGCACAAGAGCAAAGATTAAACTGAACTTAAATCAGACACCTCCTGCGCTCAGATAGCTGTGTCCTTTGTTCACAATTCGCTTATAACCCTCCCCCTACACTAAGCTGTATTTTTCATTCTCAGCAAATCACAGGAGCAGATGCTCCTCTTGACATGTGGAGACAAGTCACAGATTTGGAGGCTTTCTCAATTTGTGTTGGCTAATGTAACAGTTATTATAGCTACATTCTCAATATTGGAGAAACATGCTTCCCTGACTTGCTTTGATTTCTTGTCAAAGTACCTTACAGAAAACACAACAAGTGGCTATTACTTGTTTTACTCTCTCTCCTGTTAAGTTTATTTTAAAAGTGGCATGAAATTAATTTTTCCACTTTGGGTTTTTTCTTTTTTATTAGTTTTCAGTGTGAAATGGTTGAATCTGACTTCTTTCTCTAAAAATGAGAATCTGACAGTAGTGAATGTACTACTGGGATGGAAAGCTGATGCACTGACACTTCTGGAGGCCAGTGGTTATTATTAGTAGCACTGTGCAGGTACAGTTGCTGCAGTACACTGCAGCCTCAGCCACGGAAAAGGACCTCATTGTACCCTATGTGTTGTGCAGACAAGAAACAAGAGTAGACAGTGGTAAGGCAACCTTCAGTAATAAGTTTGTTTTGACTCCATGTTTGGCCAGTTTGCAGTTCACTCAGACATGCTGAGCCAGTGCAAAGCTGAAGAGCAAATGGTGTTTGAGTGTTTTCAGCCTGGGTATTCTCTTGGGTATGGCAGTTCATGAAAACCTAAATGTGTGGCTTTAGATGAGCTTCTGGTAAAACTCCATGTTACTATGTTAGCTTCAGCTGAATCTAAATGATGATCACTGTGGCACAGAGCTTGTCATAGGTTAATTTATCCTGATGTTTGGCTTGTATATCTGCCTCTTACTCTGAGTACTAGTAAAGAAGCAAGAGCAGGAAATAATTTCTTATGTGTATAGGGCAGGAGTGAACTGCTAGTGGTCTAAATATCTGTTCATACAGAGAGCAGAGAACTAATGTTTAGCACTGGTATTTACAGTGTCTCTCATTTTTCAGTGTAATGTGTGTGCTCGTTCATAGTGTAACATATATATTACCGGTCTATTTCTAACATATTTATCAGCTGGAATCAGGTAAATGCACAAATCTCTGGCATGCAGGTTGCTGTATAATAATGGTAGTAAGGCTTTCACCGGTGGGGCAGGTACCTCAGGTTCTTTCAAATCCACGTAGAGGAGAGGGGCCTTCATTTTTAAAGACCTCAGTCAAAGGACTAGATGTGGTTACAGCATGGTGCTTAATTTTTCTTCCTTGGAACGATGAAGGGCTGAGATGACCTTGTAGTTTCAAGGAGTCTACAGCAGTGATTTCAGACCTGACACTTAGATCTATCACTAAATCATTCCCCTTAGCTGAACTGACTCATTGCCTATTTGCCCACCATGAAGAAAAAAAAAAAAAAAAAAAAAAAAAAGGTCTTTTAATGCCCCTCTTATATTTCAAAACCACTCCTGTGTAAAGCCTGTCCTATTCAATATGCTCACTAGGCATATGCCAGCCAACTTTTCTAGTACAGAAGCTGCTGCATGTAATTTAATAAATGATTCCAAAAGCAGCAGGATTAATTAACCTACATCTCCTCCACTCAAGAAGCCATCCCATGACAGCTCTGACTACAATATCTGCAGGGCTCCCCCATAAACCCAGTGCCACATTTCTTTTCCCAGGATGTTTACTATTCCCTACCCCCTGCCGTTTCCTGAATCCTCAGCTATACCCTTCTGGTCTCATGTTCCTAAAATCACTCCCTGTTGCAATGCCATGCATTTATCCTTTGCTCCCTGCAGTTCGTACAACCCTTCCCAACCTCCCCTTGTCTTCCACCTCCCAAAAGTTTCTGCTTTCTGCTGTGATGAGTCCACAGTACATATATTTGTGCTGCTTTGCAAGCTGTGCTGATCAGTCAGTCCACACACACATGCGACTGCCGGGCTAGCCACTGCCAACAGAATGAATAAAGCCTCCTTTCTCCGTGTCTTTTCCTCAGAGAAAGGATTAATACGGTCATTTTCTTTCCTCTACCAACTTCTGATTTTCATTAAACTTCTCAGAGAGGAAGAATTTTGAGACCTCTATCCCGAAGGCATTGTCAGATGTGGTTGAAATTGGCTGGCAGGTTCAAGATCATTAGGGTCAGGACTGACAGACAGGCTGGTAGCATGATTGCATTATTTTTTTCCATAGAAACCATGATAAAAAAGTGGGTTTGACATTGTAATTGATACTGGAGGTTGTGAGCAAAATAAGCTATACTGACAAAAGTACCTTTAATTTAATACTGATTTGTCTGCAGTAAGATTTCTGCAGTACTGAATTTCCTTAAAGGATCATGCCCTCGGTACCAGTAAAAATGCACTCCTGGCCTAATTTTGATTAGCAGAAAAAAATGTCTGCCCAGCAGCAACAATCCACACTGCAGAAAACAAATAAGGGCAAGGACTCTTCACATACTTCTTGATAGAAGAACAAGAAAAAGCTTATGCAATTTATGATCATTAATATACAATGATAAGTTTATAAATAGAGAAAAAAGAAACCATTTATGCTATTCATTTTTGTTAATATATAATAATTAGTTTAGACTGCTGGCTCTGTGCTATTCAGTGGCTAGATTAATGAATCTGTTGTGACTGTCACAAAATGTCTCTGGCTTTTCTATTGAAGACATCCTCCTGCTCCAAGAGCAGCCTTTAAAATAATAATAAACAAGGATAGGAACCTCCCACAATTTAAAGAGAAGGGTGTAGCTCTCATTTTGCAGCCAATATCTCCTTGTTACTTTTCCACAGCAATGGGAAAACCTCAAAAACATCTGTTGCTCACAAAACTGCTGATGTTGGCAGCAGATCTGGAGATCATCTAGTCCAACCCCCCTGCTCAAAGCAAGGGTCACCAAGAACAGATTGCTCAGTACCACATCCAGTTGGGTTTTGAATATTTCCAAGGATGGAGGCTCTGGGAAACCTCTGCCAGTCCTTCCTGGGCTGTGAAGCCCAGAACTGGACACAGCACTCTAGAGGAGGCCTCACAAGTGCTGAGCAGAAGGGAAAGACCCTCTTTTTTGACCTGCTGGCAGTTCTTCTCCTGAAATCATGCAGGATGCCACCTTTGTGAAAGGCCACATTGCTGGCTCACAGTCAGTTTGTTCACCAGGATCTCCAGGCCCTTTCTTGCCAAGCTGCTTTCCAGCTGGTCAGCCCCCAGCCTATGGTGAAGGTTGCTGCATTTCCCTTTGTTGAACTCCGTGAAGTTTCCACTGGCCCACTTCTTTGGCCTGCCAAGAATCCTTTGAATGGCAGTCCACCCACATGGTGTCCCTTCCCAAAAGTTCCCATTTAGTGAACATACATGCCCAAAGAACCAGCTGGAAATTTCACAGCATGGTTATAGCAAACTTAGTCATATTATTTCCAGTCCCATTCAGCACACAAAATGCTCAGTGTTTCTTGAGATTTTCCGGTTTCTATAAAACTTGTCAGGAAATGCTGGCATACAGACTTCTATGCCAAGCATACTCGGTGACACTCCTCTAGTCACATAATGGATGTTGCACTTAGGGTCCGCTCTAAAGTGGACCTTGTTTAGGAACAGTGAAGAACACAGGTTTATCAGGCAGAAGAAAAGGATAATTCTCTATGGTTAAAACCTTTAGCTGCAGAAATGCAGTTATCGTGCAAGAAACTGTATATACAGATCAGATATTTCCCCAGAGAAGTTGTGGATGCCCCATCTCTGGGTGTGTTCAAGTTGGACAAGGCCCTGGGCAACCTGATCTAGTGGGTGGCATCCCTGCCCATGGCAGGGGGGTGGAACTAGATGATCTTTAAGGTCTCTTCCAACCCAAGCCATTCTCTGATTCTATGATCAAATGATTTACTGAGTAACTTCAATCCCAATCTGACAACAATTTACAGTTTACCCTTGGAAGCTCTTTTCAACTCTGTATAACTCAGTTATCCTTTGATGAAGCATTCATAGCCTTTACCTGCTTCACATGGGTGTTGTGGGCTTCATTAATTAATACTTGAAGATTCTAAAATAAGCAAGTGCCATATAAGTGCAATGTATTCCTTTTATTAATTCCATTTATTAATTCCACATAAGCTATTTTGATCAGACTCTTCAGCTGCAGAGCCATCAGATCATACAGCAGGCAACTATGGAGGTAATTTTTCCTTTACTGAACTGAGACCCTAGGTGTTAATGGTTGACTGTTAAAAGGTTTATCCTGTTAAGTTATGGGGAGAAAGAGGGTTTTGCCTGATGTGATACAGACAAAAATAGGAAAATATCCAAAGCAAATTCAAAACTGTTGGATATAAGTGATCAACTTATGGCATGTGTTTGAATGAGATCCTAGGAATGGGAGAAGGTTTATAATAGTTCATACAGTCTGAAGGTTTGCAATGAATTTTGAGCTACACATTGCCTACTTTCAATTCACTATTTAAGAAAGAAACCTCTATAAGACCAAGCAATGAAATCTATCCTATTGCTAGTAGAGAAGTTTTGCAAAGTAAATGTTTATAAACCTTTCATATGAAGTTAATGATGCTTATTAAAACATTAAAAGCAGTCATTCACAACGACTCCTATTTTTAAGAGCAGTTATATTATCACACTCTGCTCTGTGAATTAATGGGCAGCTTAGTTACTTATTTGGTTTACAGTAAATGTTGGCCAGATTGTATAATTTGCTTCATGAAATATTTAGGGATTTTTGAAGTTGTAATCATTTTTAAAGTCTGCAGTATCTACAATATCTGTGATAGTGTGAATTTAGCCCTTGAAATAATTCTCGGCATTGATATCCCTTTCTATACCCCCAAGAACCTGTTTCCTTACAGAATTACATTTATATTACTTTTTTCCCTGCCGAAATATTTCCACTTCTAGGTTTGTGAAACTTGCCATTTTATGGCCAATCGCATAGGAGTTCAGGGTTGGAAGTAGGGACATGCCATTCATAACTTCAGGGAATGTGCAGCCAGACACATACATGCTTACACAAACTTGATTTGGGCTAGGACAACAAGCTATTAAATGATTGGAATTACCATCTGAGTAGAAGAGGTATTAGACTTTTAAACTCCACATTGTTATGGCTGTAGAAAATGCTAACAGTTAAAGCTAAATGGTAACAGTTTCTGGTTACTTTGAAAAAGCATCCCCAATTAAAAACCTCTAGAAAGAAATATTGTGTATGTAGTATGACTACAATTTCACAAAAAACATAAGCTTACTGATATCACTAGGCCTTACATATGGGCCTCAATTTAAACATATGTTGTTTACTATATAAGAAGAGACTGCTGAATCAGAGATGTAAATAGTGAACAGATATTTTTCTTTCTAAAAAAGTACTAAAAAAACTGCTAGTAAACACTTCTGGCAGTGTTTCTTTGTCTCTGATTTTGCTTTCAGTTTGGGGTGGTTTTGAGGGGGGTGGTTCTTGTTCTACACGACACAGAGAACATCAGTCCATCCTCTTTCAAAAAAAATCTCTTTATACATATATAGATAACAAAAGCATGGTTGTAGGCCAAAAAATTGTCATGGGACTCTAGGACAGAGGTATCAGCTGTAACTATTTCTACTACTAGTAAATAATTAAATGGACTTAAAACTGCTAATGTAGTTTAAAATAGCTAATGGCATAGGCAGATAAAATCTTCAGTCTCACCTTTTCCATCTTCTGAAAGGTCTACTGTGACCAGATTTTTAACAAAATCATTTTAACATGAGAAGCACAAGAGAGCACAAGTGCTTTGAAGAATATTTAGGCAAGATTATGACTGGTGGAGGAAGTTCAGAGCGCTTATGGAAACTAATTGTCCCTGAGCAATTAGTGGCTATTTTTGAGAACTTGTGGAAGACTGGTAAAGAAAGAACATAGAATCTGCATTTTAAAAATAAGAAGTGGAAAAAATGAAGATCTGAGTAATTAGAGACATACACACACAGTCTCCAGAAATATTCTAGCATTTATCTATTTGTAAGGAGCTATTACCTTCATGGAAGACAATAATGAAATTAAGGCATAGATTAATATGTTCATGGAAAAGAAATTGTATCAAATCAATCCATTTTCCTTCTTTGTCATATTGTGGTAAGTGATTCAGAGAAAAATGATAGATGGGATACATCTTTAACAAAGTATTTGATTTTCTAGTATTGCTGTCTCAAAGCACATTGAAAACAGTGACTCTAATGGGAATGCAGAACTCTCAAATACTAGGGAATTTCAGATGGATCTCTGCAGTGATCCATTTCTTTTAGATGGATTTGTTCTACACTCAGCTTTTTATTATTTTCACTAGTATTTTGGACAATGAAATACAGAATATAGTTGCATCATTTGTGGATGACACCAAAACACAGGGGTTTGACTGCGAGCTTTCAAAGGCAGAACTGTAATTCAAACTCATCTTTATGAATTGGAGAACTGGCTTGGCGCTGACAAAAGTAAAATCAATACACGCAGCCAAAAAAAGAGCAGTTACAAAGTTCAGAATATATTATAGGAGTTATAATGGATCACAGTCTAAGTTATGAGCAAGGAGTGTGATGTTGCAAGAAAAAACAGCTCTTATTTTGGGGTATAGCAGTAGAAATATAGCAATTGCTTTGTTAAGCACGGGTGAGACTTTAGCTGGTACATAATTCTGGACATCACAGTGTACAAAAGATGTACACATTTGGAAAAACTAGTAAGGGAAGCAGCAACAATGGTAAGAGGTTTAGGAAGTGTATCATGAGTATTTGAGTAACTACTGCTTAATTATCACAGAGAATAGAAGACTTACAGGAAATAAAGAACTTTCTAATGTTACCTAGATATTAAATTGAAAATAATTATGTTCAATGTCAAATGAATGGTAGGAGAAATAAATTGACTTGACTTCTGAATACTGCATGTTCATAAATTGCAACAGATTATGTAGCAACATTGTGGTAAACTCCTTAACCAGCACTTTTAAGAACAGTTTAAACCTGTTAGGGATGATTTAAGTATTCTTGATTCTTCCTTCATGCAGGGAGTTTGACTAAGTGCTCTCTTGAGATCCCTTCTAGTCTTATGTTTCTGTGATTTTAATTTACATGGAACTCTCTAAAAAATCTGGGTCAATCTATTCGTTTTTTATACATCAAATGAAAATGTTAGATACATGAACAACTCCATAAGCTAGGGTATAAAACTATTATTTTATTTTTTCTAAGTCGTCTTGGGTGCTGGGAAATGCAAAATTCATCCTATTTGCTTAATATAAATTGTTGTCAGTTGCCAGTTCTCTCTCATTTGCAAGAAATTGTTTTGTCTAATGATGACTTGAGAATTTGAGAATTCTTGTTCTAGGTTCTCTAGATCATTTTTGCTTCAAATAAGAAAGCAAAACAGTGTTTATCTTCACATTTGTCATGAAAACAAAATTCTAATTCCTCATTATGCCTTGGATACTTCAGAGTGGAAGTTTCCTGAATTCTTACAGAAGGCTAACTTGACCTGTTTTTCGTGTTTTCCTGTAGATGGAAAGTTTGAAAAAGTTACCAAAGCTGCTTGAAACCCACCACTATTTTTTATTGTGTTTTTTTTTTTATTATTATTATTTTATTTATTTATTTTTTTGTCCTGTCGTCCACCTCAGTAGGACTCTTAGATCTACAGTATTTTAGAAAAGTACTGACACTGGAATTTCTGCTGTTTGTACAAAACAACAGTTTCTTGGGAACATTAAATTTGTCTTTAGACACAGATGAGAAATCACATGCATAGTTTTCAATTGTCCAGTTTGGGATAGCTTTATTGGAAACCTCATACACAAATAAATCTGTGCGTTGGCCCATGCGTTTTTTCAAAATTGCCAGCAGGACTGTACAGGATGACATTTGCATTCAGACTTTCTGCTGGTAGAAACAGTGTGGATTTCACAAGAGGAAAGATGATTTATACTTACCAGGGCACTGAAAACTTATGATAATGTTGCTTGCTTTTGTCAATCAAAGGAGGAAAAACTGGATTTAAATCTTTAAAAGCACATAGTGAAATGGTTCAATCTGTATGTATCCTTAGGCTTCATTTTAAAAATTACTAGTTGGGCTGATTAAAACATACTAAAAAGCAGCCACTGTGGGGCTTTTTCAAGTCTATGTGCTTATTAAAACCAGAGAGCATGCAAAACAATGATATAGTTCCTTAACCAACAGTTTATCTTCCATGAAGGAAAATACCATTATATCAGTCTTGATGAAACCTAATTGCTAGTTGACTGTGATCACATTAACTGCTTTGTGCTCCAAAAGTGACACTTTAAAAGTGAATTCACGTATGCATTAGTAAGCCTAACTTATAACAGAATCTTGTTGAAAAGGAGTATTTTATGACTTGTGTTGATCAAACATCATTTTGATCGCTTATACTTAGTATTAGACTGATTAAATTATACATGTCATCTTCCTGACAACAGCCTTTTTTTCTTTTTTTTTTTTTTTTCTTTTTGCTCACACACTCACAAAAATAAATCCCTGGATCCCAACTGTGCCAGTAATGAAGGTGAATTGTGTTTAATGACTTAAAGAGTGCCATTTTGTGCTTAACAGTTTACGTATTGCAAATTACCCTGTAAATACTCTATTTCTAGATCAAATTAATTGTATAACAAGTTGTGTTGTGAGGCAGTGAATTTTCTTTGCTATTTTAGCTCCCAGAGTCTGGCAGTTTTAAATGGTTTTCTTAAAATCCTTCTCATAAGCTTTATGTTACTACCATATGAGTACTTAAACACAGATATGGAATTCATTATGGATGTGGATGTTGCCACTTGATGTTTAAAACAATAAGCTGTTATGACATTTAGTGGGCTTTGACTTGGTTGCTTTTGTTAATAAATGAGTGCACTGGAAACTGCATGACTTCACCTTTTATGCCCGCAATTCATTAAATTAAAGATAACTGGCCAACCTAAGCTCACCTTTAATTACTGTGGGCTTACATGGAGTTATCCCTGATTATACTTCACCTAAATGCAGCTTACTCTTCAAGTGCTGGATCCAAAACACGTCAACTGCAATCAGAGTCCAGCATCCGTCAACATTGAAATGAATATTCAGACATGGGAACAGGGACACCCAAGAAATATGAAAGGAAGCAGCAGGAAAGAGGAAGTGAGTGGCAAGGTGGAAATTTTGCTTTCTGAGCCCTTGTCTTTTAGTCCATCTATCTACCTGCTCCTTCTGTAATGTACTTGTGCATTATATTTGCTCTCATGGTTTCATTGCTTCATTTGAAAACAAATATAATGAAGATTGTGACTAGATAAGCATGAGAGGCCAAAACACAAAGAATCTTTGGGTTTCAAAGTATTGCATAAGCAACTTTATTTACCATTAACTCTGAAACTGTACCACCCCTAATTACAGAAGGTATTTCCTCTTTTTCTTCATCTTTTTCTGTTACCTAAGGGACATTTTACTGAAAGCCATTACTGCCTGCTTCAGAAGAACAAGGACTGAAGGTACAGATGAAAACATTGTTGTGGTACTTAACTGATATTTAAGGAAAAGCTCCAGGCCACTGATTTTGGATCAATATAACCCTATCTAGCTCAGTAGTGACTAAAGCCAGTCTTAATGTTTAGCAACAAGGAGGTAAGCCAGATTGATAAAGGACATGAAAATATTCCCAGAAACCTCTGCCATGTCCTACCTTACCAGCAATTGTTGTGTTCAGCTGGTGCTCTGATTTTCACCGGGCTGTTTCTGGCAGCCTCCTGTTTATCAAGGGCTGTGTCAAACACAAATCTTAAAGAGTCTGGCTTGAACTGCAGAGTACTAGTCTGCAGGTATATAATGGAGTGCTGAGGTGAACTTCTGATCCCATGAGACTGGAGCTTCCAATAACATCTACCCCAAAAGAACTTGGAACAGGAACAACCTGATTGATATATTGGCAACAGTCTCATATCAGAAAACAGCTTTACCGGGAGAATAAATGAACTAGGGGCTCAATAGATAGATTTAAGTGATACAGCAATGATCAAAGGCAGAAGAGGAACAGCTTTTTTTGAATACTTTATGTGTGATCCTGGTAGCTGATCTAAGAGACTGCTGAAAGTAAATGATCTTACAGTGTATACCTGAAGTCACATTTGAATCAAACACACATAGTTTGGTTATGCAGTATTTTTAACTGTATTTTGGTAATGGAGGTCCTTAGCAGTGATATGAAGTTTCCTTATAGTGGTCTGAAATAAAAGCTGAGGTGCAAATTAAAAAGACCATTAAATTGGCTGTCACAGAAGTATCAAAAATACTGAAGGCCATTTTACCACTGTAGTCATGTGTATACACAGTAGATTGCACTCATTTACCTAAATTGTCTTTTAATTGTGTTTTCTGTTTGTAAAATATGAGTGGCACCACAGTAACATTTGGCCTATTTGAAACCTCACTTTCAATATTCAGATGGTCACATGGACTTCTTTGCTTACTACCTTCTGCTTTAATCTGTGAAAATGGTGTCTGTGAACTGAGTCATCAAGAAAAAGGAATGAAAAAATAATATATACACATCACAAAATAGAAATGTAAAAGTATGATATATTTTATGCTTTACCAATTCTTGTCCCACGTTTGCATCTGCAGAATCTGGCTCATTCCCTGTCATACCAGGGACATGTTGTAAAACTAAAATCCTTTTTGTCAGTGGGATCTGGATACCAGTGTAATAAGCAAGATAGACCATCTCAGAATAAAATTCATAAATCTGTCCTCAGAGCAGGGCTATGCTATGGTAAGGCATGAACCAGATACTGAGTAATATAGACAAGGAAAGAAAGAAAGAAAGAAAGAAAGAGAGAGGGAGAGATAGAAAGAGAGAAAAAGAGAAAAATAAGAAGATTGTGTAACTTCTTGTTAAGCAAGCATTTTGTTTTATGCAGGGAAGGTTACAGGGGTCCAGGAGAAAAAAAAAATGTGATCATGTAATTAAAGACTGTATCAAAATGTATATCCACAAGAGGGCCAAAACAAAAAAGTTGCATAAGCAGTAGATAACTTTAAAGTACTTGGTTTTACAGTTTTCAACATGTCTTTCTAATATACACTTTTCAGTCTCCGTGCTCATTTCACTGCTTTTACTGCTACCTAAAACTGATCCCATCCCTTCACAAAAATAGGTATTCTCATCAACTACAAAATGGATGTTTATGTTGTATAAATAAGAACCACCAACAGAATACAAACAAGAAAGGGTTATAGCAGTGGGGCTGAGCTACAGCTGTATCAAGGTAAAACAGATTGGCTTAATTGCAAGAGCTTTGTATGATGAGGTTCTGATGAGAAAATATCTTATTGCTTAGCCAGATGTTGTGAGTTTACCCTGACTGTGAGAGGGATGACACAGCTCATTTGCTCTTCAGAGCCCTGTAGTATTAGGCAGGGAGTTGGAGTACTTCAGTCATCACAACTTTGAAGGTAGGGTATAATCCTAAAAAGATTTTTTTAACACAAATGGCAAACTTTGTTAAAATATATAGTTTTAATTCAAAACCGCTCTGCTGGAGAGGAAGGTGGAGGGCAACAAAGGCTGTAAGTGATGTGATTTCTATGTATTTCAACAAACTGTGTCAATTGTTATTTTATTTAGTGCTTTTCTAGTAGGGTTGATGACGTATTTGGTTGTGATTGCTTCTGTAGAATATTTTGAGTTGTTACATGTGTTTTGTTGCTAGGTGTTTTGTTTTTTTTAAGCTTGAAAGAAATTTGGCTGAAACAGATCTGGCTGAAAAAGTAAATTAGAAGGTGGCAGCAAGTGAAAGTCTTCTTATTTCTTTTCTTAAACTGTTGCTTAGCGTTGATGCACTCTGTTGAACAGGCTTTGTTTGCCATCTCTGAGGTGGATGTATCTCAGTGGAAACAGATGTGAACCCTTTCTGTGAGACGTAGAGGTTTCTTGCTTTATTTTTTTAATGAATGTGTTCTTGTGCTCGATTGAGAGGTTTGCTGACCTCAGGAGAAGCACCACGTGCCGTATCAATGTAGGCTGTGTGAAGTAAGTGAGTAGCACTAATTATGGGTGAAAAAATACATTGTTGACCATAAATCTACTTAGAACTGGCTAAATTTGTAGTGCTAAGTTAAACTTGTTCTTCCTATTATCTGTGACTTGGTAGCTTTCATAATAGCGTTAAAAGTTGAAATACAGGGGCAAATGCTTTTTCATATCTGTACTGTTGAATCATACTAATGCTCATATGGAGCTTGTCTTCGGTTATGTCTTCAGGATATATTTGTCAGAGCAGGCACCAGTTGTAGGTCTCTACATGTCAAGCTGTGTGATGGTGCAGAACAGAGTCCAGAACTCACAGTATGAAGGATGTGTTACTGCTACTGCATCTTCAGCCTTACATTTGTTCTTATTTAGATATAAACTTCTTTCCAAGAGTTAATAAAACATGGTTTTAGCCCCAGCTGTGTAGACTTCAGCCTTATGCTCATGGAGCAGATTTGCTGCACCTGTGCAAATCAGTACTTGCATTAATTTGAAGTCTGCACACACCAGTTCAAATGGTTCAGTGTGGTGTAGGATGTGCAACTAATTTACAGAGACTTTAGCATTGTATGCAAGAGTAAAATTGATCTTGTCTGCCTTTGAGGTTTCAATAATATTGGTGCATCTCTAATGCTTCATAACAAACATTTTCTTCTCTAAACTCATGAAGCTAGAGTGTTCATCAATTGATGTTTACAGGTGGGGACATTTGTGGAACACCTAACTTGTGATTTAAAGCCATTTATTTAGAGAATAGAGCTCCGTATTCTTTTGTGACACATGGATACCTGTCAGTTGCCTTAGCACCTTTTGCTGCATGCATAGGCTTTGTCGTATGGGTTAATAAGCCTATTTCTGAATCAACAAACATTCTCTCTGTGTCTGACAGCATTTATCTGCATAGTCAGGTCAGTGAACAGCTATATGCTCTGTGATTTGTGCAGAGACACAACAATCCAAACAGAACTGCCAGCCACTCTTAGTGCAAACATAGGCTACTGTACAGGGCTAAGATCAAGTACAAATACTAGAAAAACTGAAATTTAAGATACTTCTCCCACAACGTTTTACTGAGAATAGCACTTCTGTTTGAATAAAGCTCTCAAAAATGAATTTAATTGCACGGCAAAGTCCATGTAAGAAACAATGTTTTCCTAGCCCAAAGCTGCTGGGGGGAGGGAATACTGATTGTTGAGGCTCACTTGTGTGTGTGCAGTGGGGGTATTGTCTTTTCTCTCTTTTTTTTTTTTTTTTTTTTTTTTTAATTCCCATCTCCTTCATCTCCTGCACTGAAGTCTGGCAGCACACAATTATTTCAATCTTTGACTTTAAGTCCTGAGGAGATTTATTTTGACTGGTGCTCCTTGTCTAGAGGAAGGGAGTCTTCTGGCTGAGTGAGATCTAAAAAGCCAGATGTGCGTGATTTGGCTGAGATTTGGGAGCCTGACCACTGCCTAGGAACCTGATACTGGCTCGTATGATGTTGTCAAAATCTGCTCTGCTTTCATCTGAGGGTCTGTAGCATGCCCTATTGTTTCAGAGAATGAGGGCAGTGTTGATGATCCATCAAGGTTTTCTGTGAGTTTATTACTCTTGGCTGATCCAACTGTTCTTTACAAAAGAATTGTATTCCTTCTTAAGAGGAAAAAAGTCAGCCATGCTACATCCTGTGCTCAGTGCGTGTGGCTTCACAGTTCCATAATACAGGTCTGTCTCTGTTCTGTAGCTGTACCTTGTCCTCTGCCCCTAACCCCATGTGATAACAAAGCATTGTTTCAACCATGAGCGAGGAAATAGAGAAGCAGGGCTAGATGAGGCCACTTGGCTGTTGGTTTCTTTCAGGAGCTTGCAATTTTGGGCTTTCATGTTGAGGTTAACTTACCCAAATTCCAGTGGAGCTTATTATTTTTAATCCCACACAACCCTCCTGTCTAGTAACAGTGGGTAATGGAAAATCAGCTGCATCGTCTGTGTGTCAGTACTAAATTTCTGCTTCTGAACAGTGCAGACTACTTCCAGGAGCAAGTGAAAAAACTTGCCTCTGGACTCATCTTTATCCAAACTACCAGATCTTATGACTGTGTCCAGAACCCTCTGATCAAGAAAAAAAATGTCTTTCTTTTCCTGTCCTTCCTGGAGACATGGAATTTTTTTTTCTGCGCAACTTGTAAAATAGAATGGAAACTATAATCAACAGTGAGGGCTAGATCTCTAATTATAGAACTTGGACCTACATGTATTTCAGACATTCATGAAAAAATAGTGGGTTTTGTATATTTAATAATAATAATAATTAAAAAAAAAAAAAAAAAAAAGTAGCTATTGTAGATGTCAGTAAATCTACACCAAAAACAAGCATGATAGTTGGAGAAAGTCACATCCTAAGTGATATAAAAATACTTTAAGGCACTACTAAATAGCTAGGTTTAGGAAACATTGGTACTTCGTTAATCTAAGCCCTTTCACTCTTTGCTTCATTTACAATTTTAACCTTTCCCATTTTCACTGATTACATAACAATTTATATTAGATTTGCTTTATATAATTGTATTCTGGAACTGTGAGGTTGCTGCCTCATTGTACCTTATGCTTATCATTTTTAAAGACGTATCTATCTATAGTACTATCTACTAGCAAAGTCCCTGTACAAGAATACGAAATAAGAGATGGCAAACAGAAATAATTGGTGCACTTCTTTCTTTTTTTTCCTTTTTCCTTCCTTCTTCTGTGTATTTATGCTTTGGGATCAAGGCTAACTGTCCCATCTTTCCTCCCACTCTTCTGCCTCCAAATTTAATATTCATATTCAGTGCATCTCAAAAAAATTTAAAAAATAAAAAAAGGAGTGTGGGGGAATCCTTCTACATGGGACCTGCTTTTAATTAAAAATAAATAAATAAAAAATTAAGAAGTTCCTGTTCATTTAGTTGGACAAAAATGACCCACTCTTGCAGGTACTAGTCCTTAAGTACATGTAGCTTGCTCTAGGTGTTAGAGATTTCTCAGTTTTGAGACATATTGTGCTTCTGCCTTCAAAGCTATTATTTTTATGTAAAAAATAGTGTTTCTCAGGCTGTTGTTCTCAATAGTGCAAAGAGGGGCAAACATCACAAATTTTGCAAAGCAAAAGACCTTGTGAACTTAATGTTTAACAGGTAGTGGAAATTTCTCAGACCATTAGAAATTGATGTTTGTTTGCTTGCTTGTTTGTTTTCTGGCAAGTGTTCTAAACATGAGTTCAATACAAACTGGAATCATGATCTGTTAAGAGTAGTCCTAATTACTTACTCAGATGGCCTATTCACTGCTCTTCTTGTTCTAAATGAACATTTTGGTCCTTTGAACTGTTCTGTCTTGCTCTTTCTTTGCAGTTTCTCTGAACTGATGGTGGCTTATTGTATGAGCAACTGTACAGGGCCACTTTTCATAAACCACAGGCGAAGTCTTGTTTGTTTGTTTGGTAAAGGCAGAGTGAAGTGATGAAGCTTTCAGTGAAAACCAAAAAAACATGCTGTTTTTGTTGTTACTCTGTGCATTGGCACTAAGCTCCACAGGAGACAGGATTCAAAAATGCTCTGGATTTCCAGGAGGTGGGGGGATAGAAGTGAAGTAGTATATAGGCTGGAAAAATCTGAGGGGACAGGGCAAATGTGGAGAGATTGGCCACGGGGATGAAAACTGGATATGTCAGTTTCCAGAGTAGAGAAAGAACTGGAGTTGATCATTGTCCTTAGTTTCCTCAACAGCTAGGAGATGAGGAGAACAGCTTAAGAGTATAAACTGGGGAATTGTTGTGCCTCACAATGATAGACACAAAATGCTAGTAAGCTCTAGCTGCGTAATGGGCACGAATGAGCTGTCATCAGATAAAAGAACTGCTGAAAGTTAGAAACTGGGGTGATGTTGGGTATTCTGGTAGGGTTTCCAGTATGCACCTACTTGTGTTGGCTTTGACTTGTGCTGATGTGTCGTCTGCTGGCTGTTGTCATGGTGTAGTTGCAAGGACCACACTCATCTTGGGTCGGTTGGTTTCTACGTTCCTGAGCAAATCTAACTTGGTTCCCAGTCTACCAATTACAACTCAGTTACTGGCAGGCACTGACTAACAAAGCCTAGGTTTCATCTGAAACTAGTGCCAGTGTATAAATTGATGCAGAAGATGGTGTGGCACTTCGTTTTAGTGGTAGTATTGTTGAGGGAAGACCTAGGTTATTATTTAGAAGCCCTGTGACAACAGTACATATGAAGGCAGAATTGCAGGACTAACCTCATGTTTTAAGAAGAGATTTTAAAAAGACAACAGCCCTCCATGTACAATATTCTCGGTATTGTCTTGTGTCCAGAGCAGACAGTTCATCCTTAGTTGCATATCTTGAAGCCTTCTGTGTTTATGTCAGGGACTGCAAAAGTTCAGCAGTATGGGGAAAATCTACAGTAGGGATGTTATTTCCCAGACTTTGGCTTTGCACTTGGCTAATTCCTGATCAAACGCCTGCTGACAGTGACTTAGAGTTCTCCAGGCACAGTCTGAAAGCATCTGTGGGAGAACAGCAGGAACCTCCCCCAGCAGGAGAGCATAGGTCTTGCACAAAACTAGCTGGAACTGCTCCATGCATTGGCATGATACGGACTGTCATGCCCAAAGCAGGGACGAAGAATGAGGACTCATCCTGCCTCTTTGCTACCCCACTCTGGACTCTCTGCACAAGGAGAACACCAACAGTTATCACTAAAATTGCCAGATGTGACAGCACTGACTTCTTCTGTGGCATAAAAAACAGAGCTTGCTTACCAGCCCAGCTCTGGCAGCCCATGCCCACATACCTCTCCATGCTGAGTTCATGAGCTGCTCTGTGCCTGGAGGCTGACATGTGTGCCCACCAGTATGGATGCAAGCAGCTTTGCTGGTGAGAGGATTCAGTTTGGGAACACCAGCTACACTTGCTGAGTAAGCCTGAATGGCTTCCTTTCAGGACTTAATTAAAGCAAATTGAAGAATTACAAGAGGGGAGGGAAATCAGTGTTCACAAAAAAAAAAAAAAAAATACTTATGAAGACGCATTATGGCCCTAGCCTCTTTCCACTAATGGATCTGAATCCTTAATGAAAATAGCACTCAAGAGAAGATGGATCAGAAGTGGAGGGTGTAGAGCCAGGCACAAAAGGGTCAGGGGGCCTACACAGCACCCTCTTGTTGGCCCAGTGGAAAAGGCAACCGCAGCTGCGAGACCAAAGCAAGGGCAAATACTGTGTCACCGCCAAATGCCCCCAGAGACCTGTCATCATGGTGAAAAGCAGCATGTCAGAGATGACTGAGTAAAATGGGCAAAGGCTGTGTATCCAGATGCATTGGGAGTTTGGTGAGGGTGCCTGAAATCCAGATCTAAAGTGAGCTGTTGGCTACTGACTTCTCGAGTGGTCTGAATCCAAACACAGAAAATCAGCAACAGCCTGAAGACAAAGATTTGAAATCCAGGCCAGAATCTTTTGATGTTATCTCATATTTCAGCTCCAGTTGTAGCAAGGAGTAGCAGAATTCAAGTGAAAGACCTTGGTTAGCTGCTGGTACAGCTGTGGAAGGTCAGTCACTGGTTCAACAGTGGGTGCTGAGCTGATGCTGAAACTGAACGGGGTAAGCTCCAAATAGGAATGGCAGCCTGTAAAGGGGGCATTCTGTGCATACAGAGTGAAGAAAGTGAGGGAGTGCTAAAGTAAGTCTCACCTTGTGGAATGTGCTTCCTTGAAGGAGTGCTCACCTCTTGAGCTGACCTGAATAAATGTTGTAACCAAAACCGCTTCCTGGGATTTTGTGTCCTTCCTCTGGCTGCCTGTGACTTTCCCTTCAGTTCAGTGCTTTGCCTCATATGGATGATGGTGGCTCAGCTCCCGGGAGAATGAGCTGCTACTAGTCCTATGTAGTTATCATTTTATCATTGAACACAGCTGCTCTGAATTTTAATAGGTAAGTCTTCTGCATCTGCAAGTAACATATGGCTAGCACAGAGCTGCAGCTTCAAGAGTCTCTTCCTGCTCACATCTCTATCAGGCAGCCGTGGAATGGAAACCTGCCACTTCAGCAACAGCATTTACGGCAGGCAAGCTGTGGGAAGATAGTCTGTGTAAACATGCTGTAGTTAATGTCAGGTATCCTAACGTGTGCTAAACGTAATCTTCTTGACTTTGTATTTGTGTACAGTAATCTCCTCTAGTGCTTTGCCGTTAATAGATGAAGTGCTTTCAGGGTGGTGCAGTTGCTAACACGTATATAGATCTCTAGTTAGTAGGAAAGGTCTTCAGTCAAGCAGGGAAGCTCGTCTAAGCCTGCAGCTTCCCCAGAAGGGAGGTGTCATAACTACAGGGTGTGTTTTAGCTGCAGAGATGGAGCTGCAGCAACTTCACCATCCCAGAGGCAGCAGAAAACAATGCACCTGAAAATGTCATTTAAATGGCCTTATTGCTCAGTCCCTTACCCCCTGTGGCTGCTGCCCATATCCTTATGTTCCCTGCCCTCTCTGGGGCCTTTTTGGAGTGTTTACCCTTTCAATCACATCTCCCTCCTATTGCATGAAAAACAGGTATTGATTTTTTTTTTTTTTCTCCTGCCTCAGAAGAGGAGATCACAAAATCCTGTGTCATTGAAAGCAGTATCTCAGATATTTGAGAAAAATTACCTATTGCCATTTGCAGCACAGGCTCTGGCCCCAGTGATAACTTGTGAGATGGAGAAATGATGACTGCTGTTTGGGGGGAGGAGTGAGGATTATTCCCCTAAACTTTGACCGGTTCCAGTAAATGTTCTGTACACCTCTTATGACAAATTGCAAATGGGGGACTTGTCTAGGTAAGCAAAATTTGCATGAATGTACTCAGTGTAGGTAGAATAAGATAATACTCAGTTGACACACTGCGTTGCGCTGGCATAATGACATATGGTTATAGCTAGCGTATATCTCTCTCAGCTGTATGTGCTCTGAGGCATAAAGAGGATAAGTGACTTGTACAAGGCTATTCAGAGGATCAGTCATGGAGCAAAAATGCAGTGGCTTTAAAAGCTAATTGTCAGTCAAGAGACAAAATCATTACTCTGAGTGCTCCATGTTTTGTTTATTTTCATTCTAACTTAGAATGAGAAGGTGTAAGTTTCAAAAATGTGGTGGTATCTTCTTTTGCCGCCCACCTTTCCAAGTCAGTTTGTATTATAGAATAACTTTAGCTTTTATAATGTCAGACTTATTTGACAGTCTTTTTGTCTCAATTCATGTGATTTCTAAACATGTTTGGAATGTTTGCAAATTTATTTTTTTTAATTACTGCTCTCGCCTTGAACAAATGTTTACTATCCCTTGGGGGGAAAAGTTTCCATGTCAGTTAAGGAACATTTCAATATAGTAACTCCTCTTGCTTTAGAACATTTCAACCAGTCCAACAAACCAGATCAACTCCAAAATGGCTTTTTAAAATCCAGGCAAATGGGATGACTACATCTTGGCAAGTGACTTGCTCAAGAAACTGGCGTCTCCAAGTGTGTTGTTTGTAATGGCTGCCTTTCAGCATGCTGGTGCAAGTACATGGCAGGGGTATGCTGCATGGTGGTGTAGGTGCAGAAAGTCCTTGCAGTGCAGCAATGTGAAATGCATTGCTGCTCAGGTATGAATAGAATCTTTTTTTTTTTGAGCTAGAATTAACTGACACAGCTTTGCTATTGATGTTCTGATTTTTTATTTTTTTATTTTTTTTATTTACTAACTGTATTATTTTATATTGTCTGTTTGTGTATGGTTTGTGTGCTTTGGTGAATACCAACTGAGCAGCAGTAGGAGTTGCATGTAGTAGTTCTGAAAGGCAAACTAATCTCTAGAGTACTGGAAAAATAAATCAACACCCCTTCAACTGTGAGCTGTACCATATTTAAATCAATGCCCACATCTGTAAGAGGAGAAGGAAAAGGCAAGCAAAAAATAAGTAAGTTTTTGCTTTTCTAGAGCAGGTGGAAATCCAGATATATCTGTATTGAGCAAAATGAGAACTGCAGCCTTCTGGATTCAGTGCAAACAGCTGTACCAGCTTTAACAAGTACAAAATGAAATTGAAGCACAGGAAAGAATGATAAAATATTACAGTCCTACTGATATCTGTAATAATGGGGTAGTTGATCCAAGAAAGGGTTCTTCGAGTGCAATGAGCACATACAGTTAATATCACTTGAACAATACAAGTGAGTGTATCTTTCCCCAAGATGTGCCACGTGGCATCTGTAGAGACTGCAGCATGTGCAGTTTGGGAAGGGGGAGCTGGAGCTGATAATGAGGAGTGCCTTCCAAAGGGAAGGGCAGCAGGCAGCTGATGAGAGGAGGGTCGACTTCCATGTATTGCTTTCCTCCCACGGGGAAAAATGCACTGCACCTCTTCAGTAGATGTAGAAATCTGCAGTCACTCCACCCTGTATTGCTCACTCTACCAGTACTAATGAGCTCCAGAAGGCATTTTGCTGTCTGAGGAGATGTGCCTTTACTGCTGTTCCTGGGCGTGCATTTTTATACTCCCTCTGTGAAGCAAGCAAATGCAATCCTGGCCTGTGTGGCTTCTGAATAATTCTTAGGAGTAGCATATTGGTGTAAACAGTGGCTTCTTTACTAAAAACCTTTATAGTCCAGGGATTTTTCCTCTGCATTTGTGAGTATCTGTGTTTTGTTTTTTCCCTCCAGTTAAATGCTGCTTCATCCTCTGCCTGTAAGCCGAGCGAGGTTCTTTACTGGAATAAGCTGTGTCCTTAAACAGGATGAAACTAGACTCAGAGCTGGCATAAATCACCACTGCACACTGCTTCAGCGCAGCTATGCTGATTTGCTGTTGCTGAGTTTCTGCCCTAATGTCTCCTCAGGACGCAAGCAGCTCTGAGCTCATCGGTTAGGAGTGGCCAGTTTTCAAGAATACAAAAAGCTACTGTAGTTCACACACACAAAATGGTCAGGGTGGAAAAGAGAGGTCTTACAGTCACTTCCCCCCTTCCACCCCCCTATTTCTTTCCTCCCTTCTTTCATGGAGAGACAGAAAAGCTCTGTTTTGGTGCTGCTACAAGAGCTCAGATGAATACAATGCTTTGCCAAAAGTCATATTTGTGTCCGTGTCATTTGCAGGCACTACTGCTAGATAATGTGATAACAGTTAAACTGGACAACAGCGCTTACTAACCAGTCCCACTGATCACACTTTCCATTTGAAATAATGACAGCTGCTTAGCACAAACTACTTGCATTTAAAAAAAAAAAAAAAAAAAAGGAAAGAGAAAAAGGTAGAGGGGGAAGCCTCAGCTTTCCTTGGATGCAGAACAAAAGGAGCTGCTTTCTGCTATGGTTGTGAAATGTCTGGATCTCTCTACAGGACCTGTGCTGTTCACAGCCTGGGGAATGTGCAGGGTTACAAGACATGGGAACAGCCTCCCCAGTACCAGCACCGGGCTGACTGATTGAGTCTGAAATGGCAGAGAACTCCTGACCTAAGCATGCCTGCTAAACAGAAAGGAGGACTGCATGCATACAGGGGATGCATCTCTACTGTGGCTCTGTTCATTGACTAAAACTACAGCCCTGTTTCCCAGAAAGTTAGTTTTAGGTCCATGCTTGCTTTCTCAGACAGCTTCATGTTACAGAGCTCCCCCTTCCTGCCCTCCGTGGGTTCGTGCTCATGGCTGTTAGTTTCTCCCCTTGCTGGCTGCCTCTCATCTCCCTCTAAAATCACTCCTGTGGGCACCAATACAACTGTAAAAATTCCAGGTGTGAAGTTAGTCATTTAGAAGGGCTTTCCAAAAAGGTCTTACTGTGGTATGTCTTGTGTCAGGGTCTCCTTATTTCTAACCCTCTCATTCATTAAAGGGACTCTTATTTTTTCCTCCTGCTTAGAAAGGAAGAGGAGTACGAGCTCACCTACCAGCTTTAACGAGCACTACAGGTGGAAGTACCATAAGGGCGGCTGTCCCTGTTGGAAGCCTTGCTCTGGAGCACCTCTGCAGTGGTCAAGGCCATGTTTGGCCATACACCCATTAGGACAAAGGCAGGCTATCAAGAATGTCAGACTCATCAGGATGCAGTGTGGTGTTTTAACCAGGCTGACCCAGTGACAGGTGCCAGCAACATGTGCCTGACCTAATGCCGAGTGCACTGCAGTGCGTGCCCCTTGGCTGGCCACCGCCGTGCCGGCACTCAGAACAAATGGTGGAGGGAGAGGGGATGTCTGGCAGAAAGCTGACCAGTGCTTTGTTTGTTCATGTGGCAGGGTGAGTTGTCCTGCCAGTTCCGCACTCTGAGCAGGTTCACTGTGGGGTTAGGGAAGTGTGAGGCTTGGCTCAAGGGGAGGCGACAAAAGTGTGTGCCAAGGGTGGGGAGCAGGGAGAGGCTCATTAGCCTGCCTTAATCGCACACCAGCACCCCGTGCTCCAGGTCATGGCAGTGGTTGTGGTGGTCCCTGGGCCAGGGCAAGCAGCGTCAGCCCCTCCAGCATCAGCATCCCCAGGGGCACCCATCCAGCTGCACCCCCAGGACTGCCAGCGGTCCATACACACACCAACCTGCAACCTGGCCCCAGATCCTGTGGCTGCTTATTAACAGTACTTAGTGATAATGAGGATTTTTTTATGTCAATAGGAAAGCTTTCTCTCTGTGTATCGTGGGGTTTAAGGGAGCCCAGCCAGCAGGGAGTTGCTGTTTCCTCAGGTGTCAGAGGGCTGATAGCAGAGGTGCAGCAGTGCCTGCCCCAGTGTGCGGCCGCAGCCAGAGCCCGCACCCAGGGCGAGCACGCTCACAAGTCAGTCTCTGGCTCGCAATGTGTGGTGCCTTTGAAGTTGATCGCTTTGTAATTTCTGGCAAATGGAGGAAAGATGACCAGACAAAACAAGTCAGGGGAGGAATATATCTTTGCTTTCCACTAAGCCATTTCTCCCTCATCATCTGCCAAGAGTAAACTTCAATTTATAATAGAAAAATAAATCTAGCTAGAGTTTACATACAGAGAATTGTTTTTAAAATGAATTTTAGTTGAAGGAAAACACTGCCTTATTGCAGTCATGTTTTCAAGCAGCAGAAATTAGATCTTTAGAGTAGAGGCAAAAGATGAAAGACAGGCAAAGGGTAGAGAGGACTTATTCCCCACTGAAGCCCCTGTGCATCCCATCACCCAAGGATGAGGATGGATACCTAGTGAAGTGCTGCAGGCTCTTTCAGATAATGCTATGTGAGTGGGTTAGGAGCACAAGCATTTGAATTGGGCGTTTTATTGTATTTTGCTGCTTCATAGGCCTTTCTTTAGCCTGGGGAGGCTCATGCAGGTGGATGAAGTTGGAAGGACTCTAGGATTAATCTTTCCCAGAACGGGTACCAGTGCAGGCACCCCAGCACACTCCATGTGTGGTGGCACTGCTGATGCTGCTGGGGCTGAGCTCTGCCTTCCTGCCCCAGATACAGGGGCTGTCAGCAGCCAGCTTACAGCTGCAGTGATGACCACCCCTTGAAGTGGGCTCAAAGGGGGGAAACCTTCAGCACCTTTTGAGGGGAGTGGTGCTTCAGGAGTTGGTGCCTGTAGGCTGGCTCTTGCTGTGAATTGGGAATATTCCATGTGGGAGAACACCAGAAAGACCTTTCCATTTGCAGTCTGGCAGAATTTAGGTATCTTCCAGCACTGCTCTTTTTTTCTTCTTCCCTCTTCCTTCTCACATATGTAGAGTGAATTTATTCAGCAAAGTGATTTGTCCAAAACACCCCCATTTCTCCTTTTAACTTTCAGCCAGATTGCACTGTAAAGAGAATTGAGGAAAATCAGCTGCACAAATACTTGTGCTGGTGTGAGGCAGAGTGTAGGGGCAGAAATGAACAGCTAGGGGCAGCAAATATGTAACACAGCTAGCTCTAAAAACACTTCTGATTGAATCAAACCCCATGTTCAAACGGGGCAGGGTGGGAAAATTGGCCGAAGATGGCCTAAATGCCAGTTCAGCTTTATGCTTTTGGCATAGCTAACGCGGATTGAGGTACATAGAAATTAACCCCTGTCATCTTTTCTCCAGTTTGCTGCATCAGGCCCCCAGCTGTCCTGGTGCCCTCAAATCACCAGGTTTTCAGTTTGCCTGCTGTAGTTCAGTGAGCTGGTGTGACCACCCAAAAGGGGAGTCTTGCTGGTAGCAGTTGTTGGCTGTCACTTGCTTAGCAGGTTCCAGCAATGCAACTGTCCTTGTCAAAGCATTAGATGTGACTTGGTCTCCCATGAGCAAATGTGCTCCTCTGGAAATCAGACGAAATTTTTGGCTAGCGAGGAGGCTGATCAAAACAGCGTGGGGTTACAATCCTGTCTGTGGTACAGTTATGGAATGAGTTTTCACACTGTAAAGGAGAGAATCTCTGCTGGGGGTTATCTAGTAAGTGAATGTTATATTGAGGATAAAAGAGCAAGTGTTTTTAAACCATCTTCAGTCTAATATGATGTATTACTTTGTGGTTTACTTCTTTATGTAACTACAGATGTGACTATATATCATGATGATACAGTCTGTCCTGATTTTTTTTGTTTTGTTTTGTTTTTAAAAGCAGACTTTCTCTGCTTGTATCCTTTATTGAGATTCAGGAAGCTAATCATCCCTTACTGTTTAGTATAATATTTTCCACACTTCAGCCAGATGAGCAGCCTTTATTGTTTTACATCTAATTACCTGCTAAAGAGTTGTAGAGTTCTGAATAAAATGCCTAAGTGAATGGTGAGCAGATTTCATTTTTTATCTGTAGGACAAGCTATGGGGGAGTAAGAGAGGAGTAGCTTTCCTGATATTCTCAACCTTCTCAGCGAAACAATTCTAATAAGAAATACAAATATTGTAGAAAACAAGGTCTCTTACAAGACTCAGGCTTGGTTTATCAAACACAGATAAAGGATTAAAATGGTAATGGATTTTTTGTTTATTTGTTAATGCTACTGAAGATAACTTAGTTTTGAAAATTCTTTGAGTTACTGTGCATCTGTAAGTTTTTGCTTTTTCTGGTTCTTCTATATTAATCTTAATTTGTTTGACCAACTGCAAGACTTAAGATATTGTTCTGTCACTTTCAACACTCTTAACAATCTGCTTTGGATTGCAGTGCTTTGCACAGAGTAATGATTTTCTGTGTCCATCCTATAAATACTGGGACATTGCCAATACTGAATTCCTACATTCCCCACACCCTTTCCTATTGTATTTAAACCAGCTATTCTCATTTTTGGAGATGGGCAGGGTAAGTGCAAAGGAAGATTTCCACTTCTGTCAGTTACAACAAACAATTGTAGGGAAAGAAACAGAGCTGGGCTTCCAGCTTCTATTGAAGATCCACTGCCTTGACCCTGAATCCTCAAAAAATTTCATTAAGATACTCATATTAGGAGTGCTGTTTCTGGGTCAGGGTCTCATACAAATGGTTATAAAAGGTCTGTAGTTTATTTTGACTGAAGGCTTTCCATGCATACTGACTCTGTTTGTTTGTTTGTTCGTTTTTCCTTTGAAAGGTACAGTAATATTTTTGAAATAGAGAATATTAAACTGGAAAGATTTCTTCAGGTATGCCGTACGGATGGTAAGAAGTATGTAGAATATGAGAGACTTCTTGTTTTTCTGATGAGCAAATCAGCTTAGCTATATTCTCTATCACTGACTCGAAAGCTCTGCAGTTTCTCAACAATTTTTCAACTAAAAATTAATAGCAATTCACATCTGTTTAAAAAAAAGAAATCTGAGTGGCTAGAAGTTGTGAATCAAAAAGTTTTAGTGGTATAGAAGGAATCTTTCTTCTTCTATCTTTCTTAGAAGAAAGATAGAATCTTTCTTCTTTCCTGGCTAAGCAAAATTTTGATCCTTTCTCATGAAATTTCCTTCTGATCTTTAAGTTATTTAATTGATTGTACTAGGTGTAGACCATGTAATGTTTTTTTAGGCACTGTTGATTCTAGAAAAGGCAAGTTATCCCTAGTCCTGTGCTGTAGCACTGTTAGTAGTCCTTGTCTCAACTATGCAAAGAATCTGTTAATTCAATTAAAACATGTCATACTTGGGTAGTGTTAATATGTTCACCAAGCAATGTGCTAATTTTAAGGCTACTGAACTCATTCTGTGATCCTGAGGCCATTTCTGATCTTTCTCTCTTAGGAGATGTTAGCTAATAATTTTTGAATTTATGTAATGAAATTCAAGTATCTACTAGTGCAGTCTTAATTGAGCAGGTTGGCTTGACTTGACCATGAAAGGAAAAGTAAAGCACTTACACTTCTAGTATTGATAAACAAGTACAGCAACATGTCTGGGAAACTTGGAAACTACTGAGACTACCCCAGCTCATGGTAATAATATTTCCCAACATCAAAACCTGTGAACGCCTACAAGAATTTCTCATACAGATACATAGGTCTGACTAGTTTAAGAGCGGGAGGCTAGTGATAATGGGTTAAAACTGGTTAGTATCTTAGCAAAACTAAATTCAAATATTTGACCTTGCTTTAAACTTGTTTGTGCTTTTGTATGTCCACTTCCCTGCGTGTAGCAAAAAGGAATTGTTTTTTTTTTCCCCTCATTTTGCCTGACTGCCCTACTTAGACTGTAAAGTCTCCGGAACAACTGCTGTCTGATCTAATGTGCATGTACGGAGCAGAGCACAATGAAGTCCTGATCTCAGCAGGAGTCCCATCTGCTACTGCTGAGATAAATGATCTTTTCAGTACTGGTTGTTTTTTAATCTCTTTAAATTACCATAAATACATTTTTAAAGCCATATGCTTTCATTCTGTATCCCACTTCACTGAAGAAATCTGGGTTTCTGTGGAAATATAATTATGTAACCATATAATTAAAGACTACATCATACCCCGTACATGCAAGTGGGCTGAGCTGAGGTCAAGAACCAGACTGATCTTCCACTTCGCAGGTTTCAAGTACCTAAACTTACTTCAGAAGGGTCATTTTAAATATGGTTGCGTGTATATAACTTTATACTCTTTAAAGGAAAAAATATATATTCAGTTGAAGTGCAATTAGTTCAAGTAAACTGAAATTAGTTTGAAGTGGAAGAAACAGATTACAAAGAGACCATTAGATTTTGGGATTGGCTGTCCAACACTGGATAATGATCAAGGAAATCTAAACAAAGCTTTTAATTTATGGCACAGAGAGAGAGAGACAGTGGATGTATAGCCCATACGATCACATCTGTCAGAATGGACAAAAGTTAGTAGAAACCTATGGAGGGGGAACACTTCTTTTCTCTTTTTTGTCCTTTCTGTGTCTCTACTGCACCAGTGTCTAGGTGTTCCCAGCTCAGTATGTGATGGTGCTGCTTTGGCAGTGCCATAAGCCTGATGTTACCACGCTGGTTAGTATTTTTGCTGAATACAGGCTTTCTAGGATAGTACAAATGCTAAAAAGCAAGTGGCAAACTTCAGAAGTTATTAACTTATTCAGATTGGAACAGGAATATATAGGCTGAGCTAAGAGCATGTGTCTAATCATAGGCATTTTGTCACTGTCAACTTTTAGCACTTTGCCTTAAGCAATGGAAGTGTTGCAACCTTTCAGAAAAGACCATAAGTTTCTTGAACAACAAATAATTATTCAACCTGGATGTCAGAGCTACCACCGTTCCCACGTAGCAGCAGCCTGGGATAGGGGTCACTGCCTCATGACAGATCCTTCCCTTCCCTGCTTGAAGAGCTGGGGGAGCTCTTACCTGAGCTCTGAAACTCAGCTTGCTATAAACTGCCGTACGGGACCTGGGTGCAGAAGGGTGGGTGGAGAAGGATTTTGTGAACTAGTTCCCTGCAGTACAAGCTTGCACAAAACAGACTCTGTTTTATTTTGTCTTTTTCCCTGAACAAAGAAGTTCTCTTCACCTAGAGTTCTTCTATGTTCAAGTGAATAAAGTTAGCTAAGGATTTGTTTTGTCACTGTGGTGTTTCAAGAATTGTTTGTGATTTGTTGTAGTTCTGCTGGATTTTTTTTTTTTTTTTTTGCTTTAGATTCTTAACATAAGGAGAGATTCAAGTTTTGCATACAGCAAATCTTTCCTCCCTTAAGAAACTAACTAACAAAGAAACCTTGTAAGCACCAGGTGCAAGAAAACCAAGGTAATTGTCTGTAATTGTGAGATTCTTGCAAACACAATACTTTGCTCAGTCGGATATGTACACAGCATCCATTTCTGCCAATGGAAGTTGCATACACAAACTGAGGGTACAATAGGGCCATTTATGTTTAGCTTCCTTTACATAAAACTTATTGAGGGTTTTTAGTAGGGAACTGTTTTTTAAACAAAATCAAACATTTACATGTATAAGATGTGACATCCAGAATTTTTCACAAGTTGTTAAACTCCAATTAGGTTTCTGCAATCTGTATTTATTTGGTAGTAAGATAATTTGCTGTTATCAAAAGAAAATACAGTTGATGTATTTCATATGTAAATTAATTTACTTAGTCGAAGGGAGAAAAAAAAAGCTTTGAAAGTTGATGCTTCTGCTAGTGTCAACATTTGCTTATGTTTGAATAGCTTTTCATAATAATAGTCTTTGGCACTCCCTTCTGGCCTTCCACCCAGTCTCGAGGTACCTCCACAAATCTCAAGTTGCACAGGTAAATGCCATCCCCATTTTAGAGTAAGCATGGATACATCTCTGCCTGGGTGTTAACTTCAATTTCCAATAACGGTGGTTAGCCATGTTTTCTTTACTTTATTTTGCTTTACAGCAACAATCAAGTTCTGCTGGCACATATAAAGTTTTCCCCTGGTAGTGCTGAGGTTTTGTGGGTGCCTCCGTTGCTGGACACAAGACTTGTGTGAAGATAAACCACTTATACAAAGATGCCTAGTTTTGTGAAGAGTTCAGGCTAGAGTATCTTTGAGCTGAGCTGTCCTAGACCTTGACTGATCAGAAAGGACAGATCAGACCATCTCCTCTTCTGTGGAAGCTGGTTATTCTTTCAAGCTCACTGTCAGTTCCTATTTGGAGGACAAAAATCGAGGGTTTTTTCCTCCTCTGAGCACCCATTAAGAACAGATTTAAAGGGTTCATCACCCATCATGAAAATCTCATTTTTTTTCTGATCTCATTACTTTGAGTAGAGCCTCAGATGTGTTTAAAATTAGCCTATTAAAGCACGTATGACATTAGCAGAAAGAAGAAAAAAAAAAAAAAGGAAAAAAAAAAAAAGAAATAACTGAATTTAGAATACCTTTTTCTTCTCAATCAGGTTCTTTTCCAGATAATTCTTCCAAAGCATAAATATGGACTATTTTGTTGATGTGTTTTATCCTACAAAAGGGCAAATTACTTGATTTGATATGACTATAATCTCTCACTTGGTTTTATGGATACAACTGTGGAAAAGGAATGTTCACTTATTTTATATGATCTTTTGTATATCATCTGGAGAGGAACATAAGCTGGAGTTATTGAGCAATAGCAGACAAACTGTACCAAAACACTGTAACTTAAATGAAACAATATTCAGGGGGTTAGTTTTACAGGATTTTTTTGTTTTGTTGTGTTGATTTTCTGGAAAAAGAAGCTGCCAAAGCATTTGTCAGAAGCAGCACACAATCATAACATCATCTAATTAAAATTCAGTTACGTGCTTCCAGGCGGTTTTAATAAAAGTCTTGTTCACACTTCCTGGTTATTGTGGAATACAAATCAAGAAAGGGGTAAGAATTTGTATATCCGATTTATCCTCCGTAGAAACTTCCAGAAGTCTTGTTGACAATATAGTAGTATCATAAAGTGTCTTTTGTCCTGTTCCAAGTCTAAACCGTGGCTTGTGTTAGCCACTGCCTGCTTGCGTTGTCCTTCGCTAGTGACTGCTGGTGCTGTTTCTTTCAAACGATTATATGGCGTGGTCACTTCATTTTAGCAGATTCTGGGACAAACAGGTAAAAATTGTTCCTGGTCTGTGTACAGGATAGTTACTGGAAGTTACCAAGTGAAGTATTATGGATCTGTGAGGGTAAGAGTGGGGAGTAAGGGACTGCTGTACCCCATTACGAATGGGTTGCCGTGCCTGGGATAAGACCAAGTCAAAGCACAGCAGAAACCCTAACAGGTGGTTTGCTGGGGTCTGTTAATTTGTGTTGCTGTCTTGAAGGAAAGTATTTGTAGCATGAAGTGGAGGTGAAAAACAGAGCTATTGCCAAAAAAAGTGCCTGTGGCCACACTACGTCAGGATGCAATCGTGCTTGGCCCTGTGTACTACATCGGGCCGGGTGATCAATAGCTGGACTGGAGAGCTTCAGCAGCTGCTCAGCATGGCATGCTGCTGGAGCATGCAGCATTTGTCTTTCTCTGCATGTGCTGAATCAATGTCATTGTGTATTACAGCGTCTGATGCACCCCTTGTGTTTTGTATCTGTGGGCTTCGTATGCACTTGGATAGCATGTTGTCTTCTGAATACCACAGAGGGTACACATATGAGACACTGGGGAAGAAGGGGGAGAAAAAATGTGCATTATCTCTAATAACATCATAAGATGCTGTGAGCGTCAATGAGTACAATGGGAAATGCTAGTTACTGAGTCTAGGCTACAACTTCTCTTCTGATTAACAATGACTGTTTTGCATTGCAAAACGCTGGAGGCAGTGGGTCTGTGCTACCAGTGATTGAATACAGGACTTCATTGAAATAAGGCAGCCAGTTTTAGTTATAGTATTGTTTTAAGAAGAGGATAAGACATCTGGAAATGGCCAGAGTACTAATTTTTATTCCTTCAATGAAAAAAAAAAAAAAAGCCAACTGATTTAAACCAGGCTGAATATAAATTCACCTTCTAGGTTGTAAAGTGGATGAGCAAGCTAAAATCTGAAGCATTGATTTGGTTCGTCTTTAATGAGCAGCTGAAGAAATACCAGCACACCTGCATAGGTGGCCCAGGTAACAACCCTGCCATGGTGCACCAATGAATTAAACCCCCAGGGTTGACTTATTCCACACACTTCTGGGCAGAGAGCATCTTGAATAAACTGATGTCCAAACTAGACTTTGCTCATAGACTGACCTGAGGAAATACTATAAAAGAGTAGAGGGAAACAGTCCTCCTCAGGCAGTTACAGGTATCTTCAGTAGGCTGATTGCTGTCTATGAAGCCAGGATCCACAGTGTGGATCACCTGCCTTCATCTGTATCAAGTTGTGTGTGCCCAGTGACAGTGCAAGGGGGAAGAAACTGTTACACATGAAATTCCGCCTAAACAGACACCCCTAAAGAAGCATTCATTTACCATGAGAGTGGTTAAATACTGGAATGAAGTGAGCAGAGAGATGGTGGACTCTCTGGCTGTGGAGATACTCAAAACCACAGTAGCCCAGCTTTGGGCAGGATAGGACTGGGTGGTCTCCTAAGGTGCTTTCAAGCCCCAACCACTTGTTTGTTCCCTAGGAACTCTTTTCCAAGAATTCCAGGTTTTTCCACAACTCCACACAACATTAAAACCACAACTCCATCTCCCTCCTCTTGTGCTGTTTCCTCTGTGCACCACATTCTAGCAGCAGTAACCTTTTGTTTTTTCCCCAGTTTTTGCTGGCATCACCTCCCATGCAGGCTAGGGATGCAGGAGGGCCTTGGGCAGTCTACCAAGAGCACCATTAGGAGCTCAGAGCAGAGCTGCGTGCTGGTGAGAGCTGTCTGCAGCTGCACTGCACGGCAGGATGTGGCCCTGCACCTGGGGGACACGCTGCCTCAGAAGCCCTCGCTGCTGGTAGCTCGGTCCCACTTTCTTAGGGCAGTGGGTTTGGAGAGGCTTGCTGCTGCCTTAACAGGTGGCCGTTTCAGTGCTGTGGCTCATGTTAACTACTGCGCTTCATGAGTGATGTATGGCAAATTGTGATGCGCAATGGAAATGAGTGTCCAGAGGTCAGGGCTGGACCTGCAGTGTAGAGGGGGAAAAAAAAAGCTGCGTGTCCTTGATTCACATCTGCTGTGTTGCAGTCACCGTTTCCTCAGCTGGGGCAGAGGCATCACCACGCCTGTGTTGAGGCATCACCACGCCTGTGCTGAGGGCTCCTCCCAGAGCAGGGCTGGCAGGCTTCTCTGCTCCAGCTTCCTTCGCGCAGCTGCATGCGGGCTGTCCTCCCTGGGAGCAGGCGGCGTGCGGGTACGCGCGGGTATGCACACTTGCACAGAAGGCTGAGTGTTTAAAGAAGAGAACTTTGTCAGCAAATCATCTCATCTTATTTTGGCTATCATAATCCCCTTCAAGCCTCAACAAAACACTCATATGTGTTTGATCAAGTCACTATTAAAGAGAAATATTATGCTATTCTTGCCAGCTCGACCACCTACACCTTGGTATCACTATAATTATTGTCAAATATTATTGTTACAAGGGGGCACAGAGTGTGTAGATCTTCCTTTTAATATGACAGTGGCCAATTTAATGGAACATTACTGATTAACACAGCCAGCACAGAATATGCTAGCATACTTTCAACAAAACTTTATGTTCCAGTTGAATGGATTACAGAACACCTCTTGAATGCCTAGTGGATGGCATTGTGCCAGAGCCTTTAAAATTGAGAATGCAGCTTGCTTTCTCCTCTTTTTCATAAAGAAATGTGAAAGCAGAAGCACTGACCTTGGCAAGCCTCTCACATTAAGTTTTCCAGTAGGCAAAAGCACTATAAATCAAACCAGAATAATCCTGTGTATATTTTTGTTTTTACGCAGGCTGCAGGGATTGCACTTAAGGACTTGATTTTTATTACTAAAGGAATGTTTTTAAATCATCAAGTCCTAGAGCATGTTGTGAGCTTAGTCCAAATGTCATCATCATCTTTTGCAATTTGCCTAACACTCTGGCTCTGTGCTCCCATGGAAATACAATTTATTTCTCTTGCAAAAGTCATTACAATCTATAAGCACAAACAAAGAAACCTGCAAGACTGAAAATGAGCAATAAAATCATGACAAAATCTGCTACCTAGGTTCTTCCCCTAAAGCAGGAAAAAATAAGATAAACAGTGCTTCTCTTTCTCTGAGTTATTATTAGTTCAGTATTATTTATCACACAGCTTGGAAATCTTAAAAGGTTAGAGTTTATTCTTCATACATGGCTTTGGGGAGCCTTTTGACTGCTGAGAATTGTAACATGACATTGTTTTGGAAATGAAAACTCTGGACGTATTATTTTCCATATTATCTAGATAATGGAGGTGATAGATGGGCAGATGCTAGCTGGTGGAAGCAGCTGTAACTCAGTTATATGATGAAAATTGCACCAGCAAAGAACCTTCCCTTAAAGAGGGAAGTCTGGAGGAACTGCTTTGCTCTGCATTGTTTTTTCTAATATGGATATAGCTTGTATTTAGGTTTAATAATGAACAACGTTAAAACTGAAGTTTAATTCCACCTCCATTTGTTTTCAAATGCCACTTCATTAACAAACATATTCCCTAAGCTTGTCGGCAAGTTTCATCCTTGTGTACATCCAGGTCAGCTAAACACACGCTTAGAGCATGAGTGATTGACCAAGTCTATATTACTGTTAGTGGGACTTCCTATGTGTTATAGTAAGCTCTGCTAAATATTGATCAATATAAACAGAAATTTAAAATCTATAGTGTTTTCCTGATTCTGGGCTTCCAAAACCTCCTGAGGTATTAGATGTGATATAGACTAGATGTATCTCTCTCCACATGTGTATATAACATATATAAAGAAAAAAGAACAGAATTTAATAAAATTATTAAGTTGTACATGTAAGGAAGTATAGGTTATTGCTAGTATTTTCATCTCTTCCTCTTTTTTTTTTTTTTTTTTTTTTTTTTTTTCCCAGTTTTTCAATCCAGACTTTTTATGTGCTATTTCTGAATTCCAGTACCAGTTGGCGAGGGCAGGGCCTCAAACCCGCCCACAGCTCCATTTGTGTCAAAGTGTTGGTTGGATCTGTAAGGCTGAGAAGCTTGTGACTGAACCACCAGATGAGTCTGTAGCAAATGGTCTTCTTCCCTGCTGATTTTCTGAATGTGCTGCTGGAGCACTTGCGGAGATAGTTAATAATTACAAGTGTGTTGAGTGGGCCTAGTTTACAATGGGCATGGCTTATGATAACCATTTATCTTGCTTCTCATGTTGTAAATGAAACTTGCTTGTCCCTACAAGTTCATAAATGATAGATAAACATATGCTTAAATGTACTGGGGGCAAACACAGAACTTAAGCTTCTTCCTGAAATTTCTTCTTTATTCCTGAATATTCCTCTTTACCTTCCTTCTGTTTCCCACCACCAGAATTAAAGCTTGTCTACAAAATTAAATTTAAATTCAAAATTAAAGCTTGTCTACATCCATATGTACTCCGGGACACCAGCTACGCTGTGGGAAACCACCTGAACCAACACTGGAAGTCATGAAAATAGCTGCACTAAGGCCTTTTGTCTGCTGCTTCATCAGTTGCATTTTATGTTTTTCTGTGGAATCGGTTCAGCAGATGTAAATCCCCTGGATTGTACCGTAAGGGTAGTCTCTCTTACCCAAGCCAAAATCCATTCCAAAGGCATGTTGCATAGAATAAAAGTATCCATATGGGGTTTTGCTGACTTAACTTTCCTAGTTTCAGAATGTAATTTTACTTACCTCTTCTCTAGAGAAACAAGTTGTACAAATTTAAGACCTAGCATCTAGTTTGAGTGTATCTAATGGGGAAACAGGGAGGGAGAGAATAGTCCTACCCTGAGACTTTTTGTGTATCAAAGTGAAGTAACATTAAAAGCCAAAAACATGATTTCAGCCAGCTATACTTTCTATTTATATTTACAAATATAACAGTAGAGGGGTCTGTTCAGGAAAAGGAAAAATAGAGTATTGCAATGTAAGTGATAGTAGCAGTGACACATTAAGCCTAGGTAACTTCGGCCAATTTAGAACTGACAGGCACCAAGTAACTTTAAAAAAAAAAAAAAAAAAAAAACTTGAAAAAGTAAATGATGGTGTAGCTGAGGTGAGGAGGAGGTGGCTCACCACTGGTTATGCAGCTTGCCTGGTCTCCTGGGGTGCAGCATGGGTGGGGGGAGCTGCACTGGTTTATGTTGCTGGATATAAATGTGCCTCTTCCTGTAAGTGTTCTTGCATGGTCAGGAAAACTATGTGATATACAGAATATCTATAAAGTGTCTTGTTCAAATGCTCACATGCAGTAAAAATGCTTCTCTAAATAATGCTGGTTCACGAATGTCTAAGCACTTATTGCGTGCCAAGGTGATGGATACCTTGCAAACACTTAAACTGGATAGAAGTGCTGTTGGCTAGATAATTGTCTCCCATATGCAGATTTGTTAAGCTTTTTAGCACTGCTTTCCACAGCACTCAATAATAACTAGATGGATAGTGTCTACATCTACATGCATTTTAGTGGGTAGAATCATTAGCATACAGTCTTCATTGGTTTAAAAACCACCACCACCAACAACAAAAACTGTAAAACTGTTTAAGGACTTTGTTTAGTAGTGCTTACTTTTGGAGATTGGAACAGCAGCATCAACTCTCTGTCCATGACTATATGCATGTGGTTTGACAGGCCTAACAAAGTAATAACTTATTCCATGTGCAGCTTTTAAACCCATGCTTGCAGTTATCCCTGATGAGCTTGTATTAACTGAAATTATATAGCTTTGTTTCAGAACCTCAGTGGATATGTCTAGTGCACGTAATTAGTGACCCCACTTACAAAACATTCATGCAAGAAGGAAATTCTTTGCACTGAAAACAATCTATCGCTAGAACAACCACTCCAGGGATTCTGCAATGTCCCTGTCACTGGAGGTTTTCATGATGCGATTGGACAGGGTGCTAGATAATCACATCTAGGCCCCTCTTTCCCATGAAAAGTTGGACCTGATGATCTTCCAAGGTTCCTTCCAACCTGAGCTCTTCAATGGCTCAATACCAGAATCATCTGCTGTTTCTTTAATCTGCCCAGGTTGCGATCTTATGATGATGATGTTCTTGAAGCTTTCGGGTTCTTTATTTCTTCATCTGGAATTTATTTCCTTTCAATGTTTTGAATTAGTTGTCTTTTAATACCTGTTTGACCGCACTGGAAGTGTTATTCTGGAAACAGTTTCATTGAAAACAAGAGAAGAACTTCTCAGACTGAGTAAAGGCTATTAAAATGCACCAAAAAGATAAGGCAAAAAATACACTCAACATCCAGAAGATCAGAACTTCACATACTCTGTTTTGGGCTGGGCCTGTATCTGAATGGGACTGGCATGCTTACAATGGTGACGGTAAATTGTCTTGCAAAATTGTTAGAAGATAAGCTTCTGTTTCTTTCACTTAAGTGATTATGCATGGGTCTTTTGAGCATTACCTTTTTAAGCCTACAGAATTATCTTCTTTAAATCTACAGTGATTTCTGAAAGATATCTAAAATGCATTGACTAAATGAAAAATCTTTGCTTTATTTGTGTTAAGCTCTGCAAAACAATATATATATATATATATATATATGTATATATATGAGGTTGTCCTGTAATTACATGCAGCCAAATGTGTAAATAAGTGAGCTGAGATCCATGCAGAGAATCCTATATGCTCCAGTTAGTTCTCTGAAACATATGTGAAGTTCTTAACATTGCTACTGCTTGAAAATTAAGCTGAGATTCTCACTAAAAAATTAAGATTTGGCTACAGAATGCTTCTAAAATTGGCTATGGCTTCACAGTAATACTCATTTCTTTCTACATTGTAGTTTAAAACGGTAGTCGCTCCATGAGCCAGTGGTGCACGCCAGGATGCACAAAAATAGAAACTAATAGCATCTGCTAAGTATTCAGCTCTCTGACAGCAACATGGGAGTAGAAATTCTCAGTGATTTAAGAACCATTATTTTCATTTAGCCTGATATTAGCTAATTTCTGAACAATGCTTTGCTGGCTACTAAACTTATTTTTAAAGTAATCCTTGAAAAATTGCATGAAAAAATCTTACCCATCCATGTGAAGTCCTACAAAAGCAGAATGCAATTTGATTTATGGAGAATACGTTTTAAATGCACAAAAACATGGGAACCCAAGACTTAATGTGAGGACTGCATCTGATTCTTCATCCATAACATGCCACGATGTGTCTGGAGATTACAGCACATATGGTCTGGAAAATCACCCACCATTTCAATATCTCTGAAATCTTGAGTAGTATATGTAGTGTCACAAGTGGGGTAGAAGATTGGATGTGAGTGTTAGACCTACAGAAATGTAAAATTATCTAGTTCAGATGAAATAGCTGGTAGTGCACATTTCGCTCCTCTGGGCAGATCTGGAAGGATTCGCCAAGCTGTGTGCACCTTAGGCACCAGATGTGCTGAAGCACCAGAAAAGTTGAGGACAACCAGTGTGGTGGAGCCCAGCTTCAGTGGGGAGAGTCTGAAATGAGTCAAGCAAATGGCAGTAGCTCTCCTAAGTACTATTTCTTGCTATTCCTAAAAGCTTCTGTAATGTTTACCTTGAGAATTGCTTTAGCTAGTTGTGTGAAGTTTTTCCAATCCTTTCATGAAGTACAGTATGCTATTATAAGAGTTTAAGTCATCAATATTTCAAGCAGAGAAATGCAAGAAATAGGTGCTATTTACTGGATCTAGTAAAACAGATGCCCTTCAGTGGGAAACAACAATATAAAACCACTACTTCATAATGATACAGGTCACGTACACGCTGATGTCAATCCAAGGGAACTCTCCTGAAGCTTGTTGGTCAGGACAAAGCTACTGTTGCAAAGAATTGTGGGTTCAGTTTTTAAATTAACAAACATCCATTACATTAGGAGCATCACCCCTCCCCTCCTCAAAATAAATAAATAATTCATAACACCACCTTCTAAACAAGGGATTCTTCATAGGGCATGAAGCAGTAAAATGCATATGAGCATGTGTGTGCCACTGCAGTAGAAAGCAGAGCCTAAGATCTGATTATTATTATTTTTTTGTAATGTAATGAACAGAAGTGAGAAGAAAATGTCAGAGTTTAGATTCAGATTGGCTGTAGATCTGTGGCTTCGTGTATCTTTTAAAGGACAACTGTCACGCAAACTCTTAATTTGGGATTAAAGTTCTAGATGGTCTATGGGATTTGTGTTTTTGTTGTTGTTTTTTGTTTGTTTGTTTTTTTGGTAAGTCTATTGTATTTAATGCATATCTATTCAGAAACAAAATCTAACTAAATCTACTAGGAAAAAAGAATGCGGGGAACTGCCTCTATTTTATCTTGCAGGTCCTCTATGTTGCGTTCAATAAAAGTCTGTGATGGTGTTCAATCTTGGAATGCACAAGTTTAAGCTTTTTTGTGTATTTCTTTGTACTGAGTTGAGAAAATGCACCCATGTGATGTGAATCAGGTGTCCTCAGTCACAAAGTGTGCTCCCTCACAATGTGCATGGCTTAATCCCTGATGCTACAGGGTGTTCAATTGTTAGAAATCTCCAGGTGTTGTGGAAAATCCATCAATATTTATTAAATGCAAGATGTCCAGAGCCATGAATGGTGTGAGGCTGGGAGAGGATTATAGGGAAGTCTCCAAACATGGTGGTTGCGCTCCCCGCAGGGAGCTGCTAGCGGCCGTGCCTGGGCCAGCTAGACCCCTGCTTTGAGGTGCTGGGTTGTGCCCCAGCACTTGTGGAGCCCAGCATGGAAAAGGCAGATTTCCTTCCCGTGGGCTCCCAGCAAACTGTGAAGTACACTTCTTTGGAGCTTGTGTGCATGTGACTGAAACATGGCCTTGTAAAGCTAATAAATAGTTGACAGGTACTCCCACGGTCTCGTCTCCTGCACTGCATATTTGACAAAATAGAAGATGGTTAATTCTAGATCAGAGAGAGCTAAAAAGCCAAGCTTGCTCTGTGAGCAGTTCACCAGTGTTGTTGAAATTGTCTTTACCCAACTTATCTTTTACAACTCCTCAATCATTCTTTAATAGAAGTGGGAAAGGAATCCTGTTATTGATTGAGCTCCTTGCTTTTATCCAGCCTACCTTAAGCTTTAAATAGATCTCTCTTGTCATAGAAATAATAATACAGCTTGCTCATAGAGGAGAATGGGGTCCTAGGTGCTGTGAGAGTTCATGTTGCTCACAAAATAAGTGAAATCTGTTTGGATAAGCAATGGCACTGATGCCAGCTTCCACACAAGGACAAGTAGTGCTGCACAAATTGATGTGCCACCTTAATGCTGCAGGATTGATTGAACATTTTCCTGCTGTTATTTTTCTGCTGTTGTCTTTCCTCAAGAGAACAGTGTTCCTAGCATGACCCCTTTTTCTTTGCACGTCAAGTGAAGGAAAATCACCCTGTGCTGTACTTCTGGGGACAGATATTGATCTCAGACACAGCGACGCAAACCAAAAGTAACTCCTTGGGAGCTGGAGGGATTGCTCTGAACTCTGGCCTGTGAAACTGGGGTCAGGTTGCAGCCAGTGGCCTCCCAGCTTTATTTCTTGTATAATGGAAACAGTAGATGTAAAGCAATGGTGCTGTAGAGAGTGCTGAGCCAGTTGGCAGAGGTGAAAATTTATTATTTTTTATTATTGATGCTTATAATGCAAAACATTGATGTATGTCACAGTCTCAATACATTTTCTTAATGGACATATCTATGCCAAATGTATTGATATTTCTGCTAGTCATTATGAGCATTAATACCAACATTTAATTTTCATAAAAGCTTTTTTTTTTTTCTTTTAGGAAATCACATAAAGCCTTATCTCATAACTTAGCTACCACTTACTGTGCAACAGATGCTCTATGCTCGGTTTCTGACTTTTTTTTCAAGTGCTGGATGTGGACGTAGCTAAACTTTGGACAAATCCCTTCAGTCCTGCCTCAAAATCTTTGGGTTTTATAGCATACCCTGGATAAAAATGTGGATTAAACTTCAGCTGAGATAAACATAAAAACTTCATGCATTTAAAAATAAAATTGAAAAAAGAAAAAATAGGGAAGATTGGTAGACACTTAAGGAAACTTCTTCAGTTAATGTGATGGTCTGCAGAAAGGTAACATACAAAATATTAGAAGCCATTTTCTCCAGAATTTAAAAAATGCAGATTCTAACAGTAGTCACTGGTGGCTGCCTTATTTATAAATAAAATAAAATTAGAAAGTAGACCTCTTTCTTAGTGAGATGACTAGCTGCAATAGCTAAGTGCCCCTGCACTGATTTAGTCTATAGCACACTTTCTGGAAAATCCATGAAAATAATTGCAAAATACATAACCAGACTTCTCTGTAAGTCTGAAAAATCTGAAGCATTGTGCTGAAGTTTGTGTGGTTAGGCCTCTTTCTTCCATGAGTGGCTCATACATAAGGGAAGAATTTTTTGTATAGAAAGAGTACAGAATTACAGTCAGTACTACCGTCCATTTTCATTAGTCCTTTGCATGCAGTCAAGAGACTTATAATAAAAATACACAATCTGAAGGAAAATAAATATTTATTATTACTTAGATCTGTCTTCTGCAGATTCTTACTCTCATTGGAGATTTAATATCCACGGGAAGCTTTGTAGAAATGCTTTTGTAACAGAGAAGTGGGTTCCATTACTGAAATGAAGATAAAATGGTACTTGTTGTTTATGTGTGGGGTTTGCTTATTTTCTTTCAATTCTATCTCCTTCTGATTTAAAATTATCTTGCTGATAAGCAATTTTTGCTGCCTATCAGTTATGCTGTGGCACTTACCAACAAAGTTAGATGCTACTTTTCCTTCTTCTTAATGAGATGGTTAACATATGTATATTTTTTAACAGGAAAATGAGGACTGGGGATGAGTGAAAATGAGGAATAAATGGTGATCAGCCAGTGTCCATGTTCATATAAAATATATATGTGGTTTTGTGGCTAAGTGAAAGCGTTCACAAAGCTAGCAGCAATTCCAGACCGTTGTACAAATACAATACTATTTCTGAATATAAATTCAGAAAGGTATAGAAGCCTGCACAAAGTGAACAACCATTTACAGTTCAAACAATTTTTCTCAAACACTGTTAGCACAACATTTAACCAGCTTTGCACTTAAAAAGTAATTCAGTGCTGACGCTTTGCCTCTCAGAGGACAGAAAATATTTTTGCTGTCATTTGCCTGAGATGGTACTATTTCCTGGTGCTTTGAAGTAAATAATTTATTGTAGCTTGGGGCTTTCACTCTAAGACTTCTCATATATGATACACTACTTACCTTAGCATTCCTGTTTATATATTTACATTGCTCTCATCTCAGTAGTACTCAGGTTCCTATGTACCAACACGTCTTCCACTCCCCACAGAGGAAGAATATAATTCATTAATGCTTCCGTATCCCTGATGATTTTATTAAATGAAGTTTAATTACTTCCATTGCTTTTGTATAACATAATCTAGTGCTCATTTACTCTATTATTAACATTCAGAGGAATTAAAATAGGGTGCATTTGCATCAATACACATTGAGCATGATGTAAGGCCAGGCGTAATTAATTTCTCTCTTATAGCTATGGAGACTGTTAATTAAAAAAAAAAATAAATTGATAAGCCAATGTCTGGGACTCGTAGCCTTAATGCAAGTAAAAATCTCTCTGTCACTCTAGAGGTGTAAATCTGCATTCTGGTTAAAAGTGTTTATATGTTTTACTCATAAGCGCTCTTTACCAGAGTGATGTCAAACGGTGAACTGTAATGGTGTTTCTTCTTTGTTGTGGAGGAAAAAATGGAAGCTAGGTGTTCCAAGTTAAATACCTGAACTACTTGTCTAGCTCTTCATGTGAATGGCAAAATTTTCATTAGTCTCAAGTAGACAAGGTGCAGGTCCTTCAGTCAGCAATTCGTAACATCCAGGAGAAGTGTGTTTATGTGCATCCCCAACCCTGCAGCAGAGCTGTGGCCCCATGGGCAGCTCCCATCCTTACCTACCCCGCTCTGACTTCTGCTGCTGTGGGTGGCAGGTTTGGCAGCCCAGCCTGCTGTGTGCCTGCACCTCACCAGCTGGGAACCACTGCCCTCGAAGCTGTCGCTTGCAGATCTGCCTGAGTTAGGGAGTTTTAAGCTCTGTTTGTCTGTTCCCAGTCTGACAGAAATCCAAGTGACCTTTTTTTTTTTTTTCTACAGAAAGTGTTGGAAAAAATCATCCTTGTGAAAAATCAGCCTCTTTAGAAGCTTGCTAAAAAAAAAACCAAAACCAAGAAATACCCAAATCCTCAAGCGCTTTTAAAAATATATTCCTTATGTAAGAGGATTTGTGAACAGAAATTTGAATATTTTAAATGAGCCACCCGCTCTTGAAATACGTCACTCCAGTAGCCTTCCTTGAACCTTTGTGGAGCATCGCCTGCATGTGTTTGCTAAAGAATTTTTTGGTAGAGCAACATCGCCTTTCCAATTTAATTCTGCGCTGTTTCCACATGGCAGCGTGTTAGGAGATTGCTTTTTCTGTCCCCTGTCAATAAGTGACCTGCCTTACACAGGCACTCAGAAATGAATCATAACACTTGTCAGCATGAGCACTGACGATTGCTAAGGAGCTAACTGCTCAGGGGTTGCCTGCAGCACCTCTGGCTGTTCATCTGGCAGCGTGAGGTGGGGCACGGTTATGTCTTCGGAAGTGAGTGTTATTGAAGAGAAATCAGGAAAGAAGGACATGAAAGGATTACTCTATCAGCTGCATCAATTTTGTTAGTGTTTACTGATCGTGAAACGGGAAGGGGTAAAATGTTTCAGAACAGGGATGCAGCAGACAAGATGGAGGTGCTCCTGCAGTGGTGGGAGTGGAGGAGAGGGAACTGGGGAATTGCTCGAAAAGAGGTACATGGTTTGGGAGTGTTCTGGTAGTGTCTGACAAAAATGCAAAGCAAAGACAGCAGTAAAGGCAGTCCTAAGAACGCAGGAACCTCACCACTGATGGAAACTGTTGTTGTGGGCTTTATTCTTAAAGGATTCAGATTCTAACATTATTGGTATTGTAAATTTGCCCCAAAGAGAAATTCTCCATAGTGAAGCTAGTATTCAAATAGAAAGAGGAAGGCAAGAGGTCTCTTCCCTTCCACTCCAAGGAGTTCCAAGAGTAGGAAGCGTAGAAAGATAAAAAGGAAATGGAAAAGCCCCACACCAGTAAAAATATTTTTCACTTTCCTGACAAAGGTCTAGTAAACAAGATACAAGATAGGCACTAAGATGTCTGCTGGAGAGGTACAGATTTGCTATGTTTGAGCTCGAGTACTGTGTTAAATTTCTCAGTCTTAATTCTCAGTCTCAATTAACTGGAATTACATTGGAATTCCTGGGTTACATTGAATTCAGGTTTTAAAAGAAGAAATGGCATTGCGTCTTCATTAGAAATAATGCAGAGTTTGGTCTGCTTTCTCTTTGGTTCCTGAAAATTGCGACACAATCCTTGGGTGTTTGATGTTGAAAAAGATCAGGGGGCCTTCCTGCAGTGTAATCAAATCAGATCCATTTTGTTAACAAAATTTAGTCAAGGGGGCTCTTAAACCTCCTTCACAACTGGATGACAGTGCTGACGTAAGTATTGGTATACCGTGAGACTTAGCATGTGAGGGCTTTTGTAATGGACCATTTTCAAAGGTACAGGTAACTGAACAAAATGGAAAGTTCCACCTGAAAGCATCAACAGCCTTGTTGTTTCAGTCTAAGAAATACAGTTCAAATTCCACAGGATTAGTTACCTTCAGAAATAAGCTAGGAGCCAAAACAAACGGTCTAAGAAATTGTCCTTGAGAAAAGCTAGTAATAAACCATATCAGTACTACTCCTTTTCTTCATGCTCCCAAACCTTGCTAAATGCCTTCTTCGGGCCAATAAGGCATCTTTATTATGCTAAAATTGGATTAATGTTGGATTGATAAAGCATTAATAGTTCAGAAGCTTGAAGTTATTGATGATAAGTTTTAATTTGAGGAAACTCAAAAGACCAAAACAGACTTGCTAGTCCATGTACTGTAAAGCATACAGAAACAGAGTATTCTGAGAGGAGATCTACAGAAAGTGCAAGGAATACAGGGGGCTTGAGCCTGAGTCAAACATCACTGAAGTTTAAGGAAAGATTACAGGAATTAATAATCTTTAGATTATCTTTCCTATCTCTGTCTTATTTACATATCTTCATGAGTGTGTTTGAAATGATGATTATTAATAATTTACCACTTTTAAAACTGGCATCTGAAGTCACAGAAAAAAATACATTCATCACAAGGGAAAAGTGAAATAGTTTGTGTCTCTTCATCAGCTATATTTTTTAGTCTTTTTTTTTTTTTTCAGAATATATACTTGGTGAAAACAAATTATTGGAAAATATACTAGCAAGATGTTAAGTCATAAAAACAAAACATTTCAAGTAAAACAACTTAACAAGTTATCAATATAAATGATGGTGTTTGGATATCTACTGTCCACTTAAAAAAAAAAAAAAAAAAAAGACTGTTTTTATCATTAATAGTACTTGCTGTATAAAAAAAAAAAAGTTTCATGATCAAATTCCAAGAATGAATTGAGTAAATTGTGGGGGAAAAAATGTATTTCTGTCACTAGTGCTGTCTATACAGTTTTCCCTGAAAGACTGTAAAGTAGTATGAACTATCTTCTCTATGTTTTTTTCTTGATGAAAATTATTGGTGCTTTCATTGTATAAGAAGGTTTCTTGCCAACAATATAATAATTTTCTGTTTAAACTTGATAGGCCACAGAATTTTCAAGATTTCCATTGAAATAAGTATCACAATCTTTTTTTTTTTTTTTTTTTTTTTTTTTTTTAATTAAATTGAATATTCCTAGAAAGAGTGATAACATGGCTCTTTTTTTTTTTAGTTATTAAAGTATGCTATCATACATGTGGAATAACACAATAATCTAGATAATAGCTGGGGGGCATGGGGGAGGCGGTGTTGGAAAGGAATCCTTACCCAATAAATTCATTTGCTTTTCCTGTGGAGCATTTTACAACAAGTTAAGTAAGCTCTGAGAAGCACCAAAATGTGATGGATAAGCAGTTAGAAGCCTTAAGCTCTCCAGGATTTTCAGCAAGTAGTGATTGACCAGAATGGAGTTTCAATGCAAAGCAATTAGATTGTCCCCTTAATGTCCTCTGAATATCCATGGCCTGAAGCAGTACACTATAATGGACCAGATTTCTCATGTAGTATGGTAATGCTTGAGTATCAACAGAACAAAACAGCATGAACAAATTTTAGGCAAGGCTCTATCCAGGACCTAAGTACAGAAATACCAAGGAAGCTGCAGCAGTTTATGTCTACTAGGGATTTGATCCTGTATTCTTCTGTCTCTTAAATGTTAATTTCCTTTGTTTCCTCTACTTAAAAAGTTGAATTCAAAAATAGTAATAATAATAATCCAGAAACGCAAAAGCCTGAGCAATACTCCTCTGTGTATTTGTGGTAGAAGATCACTGTTATTCACACAGATACAGAAATTATTGGGTGATACAAGAGCAGATGCATTGTCTACAGTGTGGGAGTAATACTGGGTATTTCGACTCTGAAACATCAAAAAGAAATGGTTTGGAACTAGCAATGAGGTCTTCATCTTTTTGCTTTTATTTCAAAAGAAGTTTTATTATCATTACTGATGATAGGGCTGGTGAATCTTGGGAACAAACATACATAGTTTAAAACTTTGTAATGCAACAAGAGAAAATTCTTGCGACCTTCTACTTTCAGTCATTTCTAATGCAGGTACTGACAGTTACTCTGCCTTCTATCTTGTGTGTCAGGAAGGGGAGTCATTACCTTATTACTTCAGTGTGCTATGTCAGGATCTGTCTCTTCAAGGGTAGAAACTATCCCTGTTAGCAACAAGCAATGGTCCTAGAAATGCCAGAGAGGAAGAGCTACCTGTGTGTCTGTCTGAGCAGGTATAACGGATGTGAGTTGATAAACATGCCCATAGGAAGAGCTTATTTAGACCTTATCTAAAGGGAAAGGGTTCTCATGGTATGAACTTCTAAGTCCTTTCCCTAAATGTCCTTGTCTTCTTTATTCCTGTTTATAATGTCTTCAAAATTCAGGGAGTGATTTCCTTAAAAAACACAAGCAGAATAAAAAAAATCAGTGTACTACCCTTACATGACTAGATACACCCCTTGCAAGAGGTGTAATATAGACCCTGAAGTTACTCTGTCACATCTTGATACTGTACCAGTCTTTTCTGAAAGGTCTCATAGTCTCTTCTTTCAGTAACCCAGGAGGATATCGCAGGATCTGTTGCTTAATTCTGCTCATTAGCATCCCAATTACCATCTTCTACAACAGTGAGTTAGGAATATGCTATTTTTCTAAAAGCTATCTTAGCTGGTTGTGGGGCAGTTGGTTAAATTACTGGATTAATTATACCAGACCCTTGTAGAAGTAAGTGCTATCTTCTTTTTTTCTTTTTTCTCCTCTCTCTCTCTTTTTTTTTTTTTTTTTTTTTTTTTTTTTTTTTTTTTGTTCATGTGTATGAAAAATGCACATAATCAAGTATTTTTTACTTTGGGTTCACATTGCTGAAATGTATGCAATGTAGATGTCAACCTCAATGGCATCTCCTTCTAGCATGATCAATATCTCACAATTCAGATTGGCCAGGATTAGTGTGTTCATAGACTTTCTCACTTTAATTCTAGAAATAATTCTTGGCCAGCTATTTTTCATTTCATTTAATTATGAATGACCATAACCTTAATTACATTACCATTGTATTCTTCTTGATAGCTTTACACACCCTTACATCACCTGCAAATTTTCTCAGTATGAACTAGAAGCATGTTTTTGATAAATGCACATTTCACACTGACATAAATCAATCTCAACAGTGTTTGAGAGGTGTTTTCTTTTGTTGATATGTGTGTTTCTGTTGATTTCTTTTTTAATTATTTTTTTTTACCTTAGGTAGAAGCTAGTTAGAAGGTATCTTAAAAAGTTAGAAGGTACCTAAAACTGCTTTCTGTTTTCACAATCATAACCCAAGCTTTGTGTGCTGCTTGGTATTAAATCTTCTGGATTCCTTCCTGTAGTGACATTTTGCTATATATATGCATAAGGTGAATTGATACCTCAAAATCTAATGAGGCTACATATGGTTATCTTCTTGTGATCAAAGTGTTTAAGCATGAGTTCTTGGCAGGTAAATCATTTGATTTGGGCCCATTGGCCTTCATGCAGGAGATGTGCTTTTGACCTTTTATATTTTGGAGTTTCCCTGATTCTAGAAGCTGTATTTTAATCTTTTCCGGCCTTCATGGTTAATTGTGTCTCTGCAAAGATCCAGATGGCTACTTAAGCCCTTTAACTTTCTTTTTACAATGAGAAATCTGGCACTCTGTCCTAGCTGTGTGACCCAAAATAAATCCTAAACTCTGTCTTTACTCTGGTAAGGAGCCATTGTCATATACCAGCTGGGATAAGTAAAATCAGCAGTCAATCCCTGTTTGTTTTTTTTTTTGTTGTTGTTTTGTTTTTCTTTTCCTGGCTGTTGTTCTTCAGCCAAGTGCTGGAAGAGTTCAGGAGCCACTAGAGCACCCTTGACAGAGAGATTCCTCTTAGGATGAAGTTATCACATCAGTTCCTCCCATTCTTTCTGCATTTTGCTGTCGAGCACCATGTTGCACAAATCCAGCTAAGTGACCTCATCAAAGCAATTTACTCTTACTGTGCTCTTAAAAGCAATCATACAGCTGGTTCAGTCTCAGCTTTGCCCAGACTTGTCCTGTTTCTTCTCTAGCAATTCCAAGGAACATGTTAGTTGTCAGGACATTAATGTCTATCCAGAAATACCTCTTTGACACCTTTCCCTGCAGCCTCCAACATGTATTACCACCATGTTAAATACAACTACTCAGAGTTGTTAGGACCTACTCTACGCAGCCTAGATCAGCCAAGAGCTGAAGTTCTTAAGCTGATAAACAGCTCTTACTGATTTTGCTTTTCAGTGTTCAAATAACCATTCAGCTGTCTGGGTTCCATGAAGAGAGTTTCACATATGGCTATGGTTACAAGCCAGGAGGATGAGGATGCAGTAGGTGTGTGAGCTTGTGCAATTTTATATGTATTGGAGCAGGTCCTTGGACATCTGAAGGAGAGCTGTCCTTGTAGTCCTATCTCACAGCTTCAACAGTTAGGGTACAGACTATTTCCACAGTTCTTGGGGGCCTTGGGTAATGGCTAACTTTGTTTTTAGCAAAAGCTTCTTCAGGGATCATGTATGAACAAGTGGTTTTTGCAAGTGTTTCACAGACATAAACCTATTAGAAGGACACCTACATATCTCACAATGGTGAGCGGTCCAGAGACTCAAGGAAGCAGAAGCTATGCTTGCTGTGAAAAGAGAAGCAGTTTAGCTATTGATTTGGAGAGAAATCTAACATCTGATTTCATTGGATTTTTTGTGGTTTTGTTTTGTTTTGTTTTAGTTTGGTTTGTTTGTTTTGTTGTGTTTTTTTTGTTTGTTTGTTTGTTTGTTTTGTTTTGTTTTTTAATAGTGCTGCTTTGTGCTGTGAAGATGTTAGCCTGCACATCTCTTTACTGTTGTTCAAGCTGGGTGAATTGTACACACAGTCTGTCATGTGAATCATGCAAAATTTCTACTTTCTGTGCCAACTGACTAAGTAAAGAGAAGGTGCAACTTATTAGGAAGGATTATTAGGAAGGCACTGAAAGCAGAGATGACTATCTATCACCTTTATCACAAAGCCAGGCCCAGCAGAGAAATACCATCACTCAGCAGTGGCTATGCCAGTTCTCCTGACCCCAGGTCATGGAGAACTTAAGTGAATTTTCATTTCTCTTTGCTTGTAGCTTGCCTGGGATCCATGTGCCTGAGATTTGGGTTTGAGAGAGTTGTTGTTATTTGTGTTTAGATGCAAAAATGAGAGACTTACAGATTCTAAAGAGTGCTCAGGCATTTGAGTTTAGCATCTGCTAGCGTTCTTGACCTTTAACAAACTCTTCTGTGTTGTAGTGTAAGAACTTGTCCTTTTCCCTTATTTTCCAAGTTTGGGGAGAGCAAAAATAAAATTTGATACTTAAAAAAAAATATTGTTGAGAGAATAAAGAAAATAGTCTTTGAGTTCAGAGACGATTTATTAAGAATGCCCTGAAAGAAAGAGTGCACACTAACACCTGATGGGGTGAAAAGTGGATAGCAGCTTCATAAGAGAATAATCTAGTTATGAACAGGAAAAAGGTGCTGTGAGAGCAAGAATTTTTGGGAGAATTCCTACAAGCCATAAAACAACTAATAGCCTGAGAGGTATTTTGTATCAGTGATTGATCAATAGACTGTGCTTTTAAGGCAGGTATTATTTTTAGTCATAACTTTAATTTTAAAATTAAATATTTTTTTTGTGTGTAACAAATATAAAATAGGAGTTCTGTCTTGAATAAAATAATTTTTAAAAAAGGATTAGAACATATGATCAGAACAGTCAAGATAAAAAGCCTTTGACTTCCTATAATCCCCTCTTCTGCTATCTCAGAGAAGTAAAATTATTTTCTTTCTCTAGTTACTTTGAAGAAAGATTGTATTACTTACATCTAACATTCATATACTTCAAGATTTCTAAAGATGCAGTGGATGCAGAAAGTTTGGAAGTTTGGGGTTTGGTTAGGAAGTACTGCCAGCTTTACGTGGCTGATGAGACAAATGACCCTGGTTTTAGTCACTGTTTTGCAGTGACAGGGAAATGGTAATGCTGCATTGATACCATGAAGAATAGATACCGCTTCCAAGAAGCGCTTCTATTATGTTACAGTTCTACCTTTGTTATTTACTTGAACTCTATTTCAATCTCTATATACAAGAATAAGGTTTGTCCATCTTTTAAATGCATGTATTTCTTCTATAAAAGGGATGCATGAAATATTTCAAGCCCCGTGTTCACTCCCAGGTACAACAAGCACCATGGGGAGAATATCCTGGGAGATAGTTTATTTTGTTTGTAACATGATAATTGTCATTAGCTCTTCATTCAGAGTGTCACCCCTTAGCTCAATCAGTAATATTTATCCTGAAGAGGAAGGATCTTGTCCTGGATCCTGCATTACAGAATCACAGAATTTCTAGGTTGGAAGAGACCTCAAGATCACCTCAGGCCTAACATTAACAGTCCTCCACTAAACCATAACCTCTCTTCAGGTTTCTGTCAAGAAAGCTGCTGCAAAATGCAGCTTCCTGACCAACAGAGAGTTTTGTCCCTTATTTAACATCTCAGTACCAAACCCAGCAATCTCTGATACAGAACTGAATATCAGAGGTTTTTGAAAAACAAAAACATACAGTGACCAGTAGAAGATGCTCCATGTTTCCTGTGATCACTGAAAAGAAAACCTCCCTCTGAACTCATTAAGCATGGCCTTCTTCACATAGTAAGCCAATCTTGATTGGTGATGTTGGTGGTGGCCTTCAAGGCACTCTTGTATTCAGCCTTGAAAAATCAATTCCAGAAATTTTCCTTCTCTGCTTAGCTTGCTTGCCTGTAATGGAGTTAATGTGCTCTTTGTTTTTCTCTCCTTTTTGAGTAGGTGTTTTGTGTTTGCCACTTAACAGTTCTCCAGGGTCTGTTCTGAAATTATCAAAGTTTATAGCACACATTTTCAAATTAACATTCTTAAATATGCCCACAAAATCTGTTGCTGCTCCCCAAATGCATCTTTTTACATTAAACTGCATCTTACCACATGTAAATACCCATTTGCATTCACAGAGAATGTACAAATAGTTACTCAACAAATTTTGCAAAGATGTTCCATGAAAAGTTGGAGAAAATTTTAAGGCAAATGTTTTCTAACCTAAAGGCAATGTGTGACCAACAAGATCTCGGTGTACTTTCAGAAATGTAGTGATGCAGAAGACTATCAAATTTACCTGCTTGGAGAGGACCTTCTACATTTAAATCTCCCTCCAAATTTAAAACAGTGTGGATTTCTCTGGTGCCACCCTTTTGCTTAGCTGCAACTATTTTTGGATTTCTAGATCTGTTCATATGCAGGAACTAAAACCATAGTAGTAGCAAGTAGGAAGATTTCTCAGACAACCCTTAAAATAACAACAATGAAGGACTTTTTAATGCATGCTTTTATTCAAGTGGTTAGTCAGATTGCAGACTCTCCAAAAATCCAGGGATCTCAGTTTTTCCCAAGGTTTTGGTTCTGCAGACTCCATGAAGTATCTGAAAACCAATCTACTTTTATTCTGTATTGGACATTTTAACCAAAAATATTTATCAGTTCAGTCCCTGTTAACTCCTTTGATGTGAAAAGCAGAACAGATTCCATTTTGCAAATCTGTACTTGTCATTTTTAGATGGGACTTTGTTCTCATCCTAAGATTGAACTCTTTGGCTATTTGATTAAAGGACGTCTAGAAATAGATCTTGCTTGTAACAACTGTATGTATGCATTTGTCACTTCTTCAACTATTTTTCACTTCCATGTCCTTCAGTGTTCAGCATATTTTTTCTTAACTGAGAAGAACTCGTAAGATGAGAATTTATAACATCCAATGGTACTTTTCCAGTATTTTTTTAATACTAAATATCATTGGCAATGTTGGGAAATAAGTTGTTGGTTGATACTTTCTTGAGATATTCTCTGCATTTCCACCTTCTGACTACTCCGAAGTCACTGCTGACAGCGCTGGTTTCCCCGTGAGGCAACAAGCACTGTATTTCCAAGCTGAGACTGTTCATCGCTGATAGCAGCCTTTCCAAGCATTCCAAAAAATCCTGGCCAGTAGAAACTTCTATCCTGTATCACTTTTCCATGTTAAGAAAAACATGTATGCAGAGAAGGATTATTACAGAACAATTCTGTGTGTTTCATTTTTTGTTTGTTTGTTTGTTTCCCTGAAGGCCTGTATCTTCCATATTGTGTCTGATTCTAGTATGAAGTTTATTTGCAAAATCCCAAAGGTTGCCAGGAATCACATTCAAAGAACTATTTATGCTTACATTGAATTCAGTGAGTTCTGTAATTTTTTTTTTTCTTTTCTGGGGTGTTTGACCCAATGATCTTTCATGGTCCCTTCCAACCCCTACAATTCTGTAATTCTGTGATTCTGATTCTTCTGTCAGCTTACTTATCTTTTAGTTTCTGGCTTCCTTAGGACAAAAAAGTCAGATGAGCAGCCTGTCCTTGTCAGACAGACCAAGTGCCCCTTTTTGCATGTCTGGGAGGTGCCTCAGACTTCAAAGTGTGACTACGGAAGAGCAATAAGAAGTGCATAACTGACTTGAGTTTTGAGCCAGAACTCAGCCTGAATTGCACAGTCTGAATGTGCTTCTGGAGTGCTGAGGTTTACTGTTTCATTTCAGTCCATGACACATCGAGCTATGGAGTTCAAATCCCAAGCTATGATCTGGCCCCAAGTACCTGGAGAATTCACAGCAGGGTTTGGAGCTGGTGCTTCTGCTTGAGACATACTTTGCGTGAGCTGAAACCTTGAAGCAAGACTGAGACAAGGCTACAAGATTAACTGAATGTACCTCGTGATGGCACACAAGTTAGTAAAGCTGTCTTTTTTCTTTTTCTCTTTTCCCCTCTCTCTCTGCCTCTTCCTGCCAGGTTCTCAAAACTTAGCATGAACCTTCATAAAGACAGTCTGAGTTTCTGGTTTGTCACAAAGCTTCGGAATGAGGCAAATTTCCCAGGGTTTGTGGTTTCATTCCAAACATTTCATAGAGCTTTAAATCATACCCAGGAGCTCTCCTCCGTGTTTTACAGAGAACAAAGTCACAAATCTGGCTACTTATTGAAATTGTAACTATTTCATTCACCTATTGAGTACAGTATATTCATCTTTTGCAGACAGCAAACGAATACCTTAACAGATGGGAATTTATATTGTTTCCATGGTTACGATAATAAATACAATGCTGATCTGCCCAAAGTAGCTCTTGTTTTTCAAAAGGGTCTTTAAATTACTTGCATTTTCCAGTGGATTTTAAACTTTTTCTTTACGATGATAATCCAGAAGCTATTTTTTATAACAACAGTTTATGCTAGACACTACAGTTGTTGCAAGACAATGTGATTTCATATTTCTCTAAAGCATATAATTAGCAGAATGAATTAAAATAATGCTGTATTCTGTGTTTGCTCAAACCATCACGATCCTGCAATACACACAAATTTTAAAGCCAGCAGTAGAGAGATATGACAGCGATCTTGAATTTCAATTTTTCAATTCACATTTTTGGAAATTGCAGAAATGAATTAGTCCAGAAACAGTTGAATACCGATAATAATGACTTTATTTTTACATGCGTTTGAACAGTACCACAAAGAAAGATTGTCTGAAGCGTTAAAGTCATGGTTATTCACAAAACCATCATTTAAGAATTGATGGGAAAAATAGCTGAATAAAATATACATCAATATTATCCATTATTCAAACCATTCTATATGTCACCACTGAAATCTTTACAACACTTTTTTTTTTTTTAAACCTAGTTGACCTAAACTTAATCTTCTCTTGATTCTGTCTGTGCTGTGATCAGACTTTTTGCAATGGCCATTTTCATGGAAAGTATTTATTTCCAAATTTCTTTTAGTAAAAAGTTTAAAGACTACCTCTTTGTGAAGCAACCAAAAACTTCTTCCTCGGTATTTCTTCCCTTTAGAATCAAATGGAGATGCTGTTGACAAACACTGCACCCAATTCAGGAGTTTTGTTTCCTGAGATAAATAAATACTGTATCCAGCTGAAATGCAAACAGACAGCTTTAAAAGGCAGAATTTCATGAGCTGCACTGAAATATGGCATATGAGGAAAGGTACCAATGCTCCTGGGAACTGATGTTTTTAATGGCTGAAAGCAGGAAGCCAGTATGCTGAGTAAAGCTCCCAGATCCTAGTAGCTTGTCATTTTATTACACTGATTCTCAGAATTGTTTCTGAAATTCTTTCGTTGTTGTTGTTTGTTTGTTTGTTTTATGCTATGTTTGGTCCTCTGTGAAGAGTCGTTTGGGTATCTTTATACTGAAAAGTTAAGCTGGGGCTGGAGGGATGGAGATGGAGAGCTGATAGTAGACACTGATTTTACAGAGACAGCCTGGCCCTATGCATCGCTTACGAAAGTAATTATTCCATTGGGTTGCTTCCCCAGGCTCAGGATTCAAATTACACAGGCTGAATATATGTCAAAGAAGGATTTACAAACGCAGTTAAAGAGAGGTGCTGCCTGGGCAGAATACAGCCCCACTGCAACTTGCCAGGAAAACAGCCAGCCAGAGCAGAGAACCCAGGAGGGACTTTGTCTAGATTGAAGTCTTGACCAGGCTCTGGGCTCATATATCAGCTGAAGGGCTGGAGAGAGAAGCAGCATGTCTCAAGGCTCCTTTTTGTTTTGTAAAGATTAGTAACTCCCTGATGTTTTCTTCACTGTAGAGATAACTGTGCTTAAGAAATTACTTGGCTACGCTTGTTTTCCCAGCCTGTCTTCTACATTGATTTTGAGTAATCTTTTCAAAGAAGACATAAAATCCAGAGGGCATGTATCCTAAGCAGCCAAGTGGTGGAAGGAATGAAGCTCTCCCTGGTGACCTGAGGCAGAGCAGTAGTGCTCCAGGAGAGGGCAGCGGGTGCTGTGGCCACCCCTGGGTGTGCCCCTGCCTAGAGCCATGTCGCAGCCCTGCCCGGGCTTGGCTGGCTGTGGGAGCATGGCATCCCAGTGCAGGGATTCACTCAGAGTAGAAATATTTGCTCCCTGGAATAGGCCTGCACCAAGTTTTGTCACCTGCCGTGTGTGAATGATGCCCAGAAGTGCAGTGGAAAATGCTAGCAGATTTGAGCCTGTGAGTCAGCCGTGAGTCACAAACTCAAGTTGCAAAAATAAAACTTGCAGTGGAGGATTCAGCAATGCTGTGTGTGAAAGCAGGTAAAAATCATGCATGAATGCTTATCAACAGCATTGATACTGCTGCCAGTAACTAGTGCTGATCTCATCCAGAGAAAGGAAGAATCAGAATTCCTGGATGCAAGAGTCTCAAACACTATAATGAAAAGTTAACTGCAATTGCTCTCTCGTGGCAACATTTTACTAAGCCTCTGCAACTTGGGAAAGGCCAGGGCAAACATTCATATTAATCCCTTTGAGAGTCTGTTGTTTCACACAGTATTATGATGCTTAATTCCTGAAAACTCCATGCTCTTCTGAATAATTCTTTAAAATGCGCTGTTGAACACATCATCCTTGGGAGGCCATCACCTCAGAGGTGGCTTGCAGCATCCAGCCAGCCTCAGAGCTTGTTCTTGCGGTGCAGGCAAAAACATCCAAATTTGAGTGATTCTACCTGTAGTAAACAGCTGTGAACTTATTTCAGGAAGTGTGTACAACAGGATGGTGCTTCTGAATGAATGTGTTTTTGATTAGCAGAATACCGCATAATCAAGGGCTTAGTTAATAGGGCACGAGGCTTTAGCCTTTCTCCAAGAGTCTCTTTAAACACCTGATATTACTCTCTGAAAGCATGGAAGCTAAGAAATAATCCAGAAAAGTACATAGTTATTATTAAAAATCTTTCTCAGGAGGAAGAAAGGAGTATGTAGGTAATTTTACTAGAAAACCAACTGTGTTGTGTTGTTTAGCATGAAAATATGTGCACAAATCATGTTAACATCTTCATAATGTGAAGTAAATTTCAAAGGTACCAAGTGCCAGTTAACATACAAAGCTCTTGCTCATTTTAGTAATAGTATTCTGAAATATAAGTTTAAATAGGCATTACTGAGATGTGGTAAATGTGGAGGTTTTTTATTTGGTAGATAGGTTTCCATCCTCAACTCCTAGAATTAATAAGGTCAGGATTTCAAGCGTGGTCTCTATTACACTTTATAGCATACGGTTTGGAGGACTATGAGCCTTTTCTCAGCCTCCACTTTAACACATTTCTGTCTTATTTTCATGCTATTATTCAAGTAATTACATTTTTTTCTTTCTAGACTTCCTGTTGTTTGTTTTTTTTGTTATCAGTATTATCATTTATATGCATCCAGTTTAAACTGTTCATATTTTACTAGTGGTGATTTAGCATTTGAGGAAGAGTTATGATAATCAGAAAATGGATTAAGTAGTTTTGATGTAGCTCAATAAAATAAAAAACAATTAAAAAATAAATCAGCAGGACTCAAGGTTTTGTTGAGCCCAGCTGTCACAAGGACTTGACAATTAGAATTTTGTACTGCTAGTCTGTTTTGACTTTGAGGGTTAAAAAAAAAGAAAAGTCTTATGTGCTTGATCTTTATACTGTCTGCATATGGAGGGCAAACCACTGGAAATGCATAAACACTAACTTAGCTTGACTGTGTGATGAGCTTGTGTCCTTTTTTCCTCTGTGCAAGGTCCAAGCATAAGATTTATGTCTCTTGATTACATTTTCTCTCTCTTTTCTAATGTTTTTGGCTGACAAAAATACTTTAAAATACAAAATCTTGTTGGCTTCAGTTATATAGACTGGTGAAGGGAGATGTAGTGGACAGTGGGCTTCTGTGCTTTGACACATGAAGGACACTGTTCCCTTGCTTAGTGATGTTTCCTGAATGGTTGCTGTCTTCCAGATTATAGTGTCAACATCTCTGTAAAATACTGCAAGCTGCAATTCATGGCGGGAGGTGGAGGGGGGGGGGGGGGGCGCAAGTGCTGATGAACTAGTCCCACGTTGTAAATCAGGACCCTGTTTCCCTATTTCCTATAGCAAGAATCAAATAAGGTGAAACAGGGCTTCATTCAGCTTTGGCATTAATGCTTTCATTTCCAGTACTATCCAAATAACATCCTTATTTGTAAACTCTAAGTACAGAATTACATGAATTCCCCTCATTTTACCATTAAAAAATAACTGATTTGAATGGAAAGAAAAACTAAATGTTCATTTTGTTGTTGTTGTTTTGAGCTACTTATGTTAGACTGCTTGTTTTGATGTATTTTGATGTATCATTTCTCTTTGAATTCTCTTTGTTACATAGATAGTGATAGTTTAAATGTGTTTCACAAGACAGGTCATATATAGTCTACAAAGATTCAATCCGCATTAAAAGAAAATAGAGAGAAGACAAAATCTACAGTGAACTCAGAAACTTGTGCTTCACTGACAGGTTCTCCTTCCCCTTCTCAGTAATGCTTAGAAGAGTACAAAGACAACATGCTTTAACTAGTTGTTTGCGTCAAACGCTTATTCAACACCAGTTGTAGTAGTGTAGTTGTGTTGTAGTTTCAGGATGATGTGTAGTGCAACAAGCCAATGAGCAGTAGCAGCTCTCCATGCTGCTGTTTCATCACACTTACTAGATGGTCTTACACTTTCAACTGAGAGCAACTTACTCCGTTGAAAGGGAGGATGCTTTTTTGTTTTGAGAAAAAGCAGTCTTTTGAGTGTGGTCCTGTATACCTTTCTGCATACTGGGCACAGGGCATGACCCATGGAAAGAGACATCTCTACTGTTGCTTAATATAAGTGTTCCTCTTGTTAGTGAAATGTGTTCATTAAGTCTATTACTATCTGTTCCATCTGGCAGAGGAATGAAATAAGAAAAGCCACATGTCCTTGCTGCTAAGATGGATTTATTTCTCAGCTTGATGCTGACCTAAGAGGAATGTGTTGTAAGGTTCAATCCACTGATATTTCCTCTCACAACTTTGAGTTAACCCCTTGACTAATTCATCAAGGCAACAAACTTGGTTAAGTTCTCACACTGTTGCTTCTTTGAGGTACCAAAATGTAACTAATAGTAAGGAGAAAAAAAAAAGTGCATAATTTTTCAGTATATCATTGTTTTAAATTTGATAGCCAAATGCAATGGCTGCTGAAGCAGCACAGACAAGTAGTCCTCAGCTAATTTAGACGGGGTGGGGACAGAGCAATCTGAGGTTCCCCTGTGGGAAGCACATCTCTTTGTTCAGACCTGTGGCATTTAGCTGTACACCTGTCAACGTTCCTTTAAAACATTCCAGTTGTGCCATTTTGGTTGCAGACCTGCAAGTGGGTGGCTGTGACTCTCCCTGTTCTGAACGGAGCCCAGAGCAGTCATATCAGTGTTAGGTAATGACACCCTAGAGCTGACAGGCTTCCAAAATCCTTTTTGTCTCACAACTGGTACAAATCTTCATAATTGATTTGGATTGTGAGGCTGGTAATATAGCACGGAGTAGCAATTAATGCTAACATTTTAGTCTCATTTCATTCTGTCAAATACACTTGACACTCTTTTTATGTGCGAGATTGTTAAGTATAAAGCCATGTGTCTCATTATATGCCTATTTGTCATCTCCCTTCAGATCACTGCCACAAACGATGCAGGTAAAGCCTCCCCTCCCCTTAATTCTTTTAACTCACTGGTATTGCAAGAGGAATTTGTAACAGATGCACCCATAGATTCCTGGAAATCAGATCAGTTGCCACCTCTGCCTCATTACAAGTAAACCTGTGGAAAAATGTTCTTTGTGCTTCTATATACATGTATTTTATTTAAAAAAAAAAAAAAAAAAAAGAAAAAAGAAAAAAAAAAAAAAGCCTTAAAGGCATATCCTTTGTTATGGTGTCATTTGGAAACAGAAATATATTCAGATCTGAATTAAGAAATCTGCTGTATTAAAACTCCCCAAAGTTATTTGACACTCCACTTTTGCTATAAGAGTGACTCGGAGATGTCTGCTCCACTGTGCCCAGGCCCATGACTGGCTTCAAAACTAAATGTTGAAGAGAGAGAGATGAGGTGTGCTGCATGCATGGTTAGGCTGCTGTTTGTTGTGAAATTTAAATGCTGCCAATAGAAGTTCTGCAATTCAGATTGAAAGAAAACAAGGTCAGGTCCTTGATGAGAAATGGCCGTGCAGACTAAGGCTGATGCTGCTAACAAGAACCTCAGTGAAGTCCGCTAAGCCAGGCCTCCTCTACTAGCAGTGCTGATGGATGTGCCCTGGTGCAGTCTGTTTTCTTTGATTATTTTTAAATTAGATTGAGATTAATTTGGATTCATATTAATCTTAGCATTGGTTTAATTAAATATATGCATATCATAGAAATTTCTAATCTTTTGACTGTTCCTTAGTGAATGTACATCCAGTATGAACAGCATCTGATATTGTTAGCCCAGGATGCACTATATGGCTTCAGTTTTAGGGCTGCTGGATAGACACTCTAATCATTTGATCATCACTGTGAAACTACTGATTGCTTTCTTAAGATGAGACTACTGATTCTCTACCAAGTCTTTCCAGTTTGGGGGGGGGGGGAAAGAAAAAAAAAAAAAACTGTTCATGCCCTATTCATGTGTTGTCTTTGTTCTTTTTTTTTTTTGCCAGTGCTGGGAATTTTTATGCATATGGTAAAAAATGCTGCTCTTGCTATCTGCTCATCTTATATGCATCAAGTTAGGGACAGATCAGAGTCAAACAGGACATGACAGTTTCGAGGAGTACTTAAAAGGAAAATCTATGACATGACAAGTAATGTATGAGTGCCTGATCCAAAAAGCCTCTAACAAGTGTACAAATCCCTGTCATCTAGATCTCTGCATCAAAAGGGTTTGCACACTGGAAGGCCGCTAACTGGGTAAATTCCACCTCTGTTGACAGCTTCATGGGTGCAGGTCCAACAAAAAGCAGTACAATTGCTTTAACGAGGAGTTCCTTCAACCTCAGAGGAGACTGGGGCACTGTTAGCAGAAGGCTCTCCTAATTTTGGAATACTCTAGGCTCTCTTTGCACTAGGCTTCAAAAAGAAGGTCAGAAAGAGAGCTGCTTCAGTGTGGACAGCCTTTCTCACATAGTGCTTTTTCTTCTGAGCCAGTGCTCAGGCTGGGCAAGCTGGATCCATACTGCTGGAAAGTCTGATGTTAGGTGACTTGTTAAGCAAATCATCTTCGTAGGTCTCCTGAACACTGGGGAAAACAGCTGTCAATATTTCTGCCTCAATTTTAAAAAGTTGAACAGGTTTCTGTAGGTTTCATCACTTAGTCAACTGCGAAGCTAAGTCAGGATTAATATAGAACCTTAGGATTCCTTACTTCTCTTTTTCTGTTCATCCACCCATCAGCAGTTAAAAATAAGAAATAGTAAACTGAAAAAACAATATTAAAAAGAGGAGAAATTCAAAATCTGGAATAGGTACTGAAATTAAAGAATGAAAATATTTTTTCTTTCTCTCTTCTTCTGTTTGTTTTTTTTTTTTTCTTGCCTTTTTCCTTCTCTCTCTACATTTGTTTTTGTTTGTTTTCTCTTCGTTTGTTTAAAGCACAAAAGGTGTTCTTGAAAAATACTAGGTGGTTATTGTCTTGTGTCCTTTGAAAACCTTCAAACTGCAAAAGCATTTTAACTAGGATTTAGAGTTACTTAAGAGTTAATCTTGACCCATTGGCTAGACAATTTCAGTGTTTCAGTAATTAAAAATTCTGTTTCCTCAGGGCTTGTCCTTTCTTTCAGCTTTTCATCTCAGCTTGGTTTTTGCCATCTTGATTTGCACCATTTAAAAAAAAAAAAAAAAAAAAGTCCCTGTCACCAAATATCTGAATGTTAGCGGTGGGTTCACTAAAGAGAGACCAGGAATGCTGAGGTCATTGCTTTAAACTTTTTTGTATTCTGCGTTTGCCAGGGTAGTCTGTGCAGAGTATTCGACAAGGCGATTGGTGTCACAGCTTCATTACAACTTCTTAAAGTATATCATGCAACATGAATGAGTCTTTAGCAAATGTATACAGACTGAGGGGGAAAAAGGAATTAATACATTATTACATCATTTTAAAGTCTCTCTAATCTCTTTCCTTTGTAGGCAAGTTTAGCAATTTTACAAAATCCCAGTTGAGCTAAATCATGTTAGAAGGAGTCTGGTGAAAGCCTTATTTCTATTATATAGTATATAGTATTAAATCATATATCACTTAAAAATCAGCCCCCCACAAACATTATTAAATGACATTGTGATGCAGCTGTTCAGAATCCACCATGCAATTTGTACCTACTTGCAGAACTTCTTCAATACAATACAAATAATAAATGCTCACATCAGTGTGTATATGTACCTATAGATATATCTATGTGTATATAACTCTACATGTACACATGCTGAAGTCATAAGCACAATATACATTTCTTGGAGCATTATTATTATAGCACATTCCTCTTAAAAGCAAGATATTTTCCCCAGACAGTCTCCTGCTAGCTTTTATCAATTTCATTCTTTTAATGATTCATGGTTTTACTATGATGTGCTATTTGTTACATGGGACTTTATAGATATAACAGTTTTTATTAATTTGAGAGGTTTCCACTGCACAATGAGATGGCTCAGTATGACAAAGAAAGTATCATAAATGAATTGATTTGTCACCTATCAGAATGTGATACAACAGTGATTTCATTATTGTGGTTATTTCCTTTCAATTATCTGTGAACTCGGGATGCTACATAGCATTCCCCTATCAACCGACAGAGAGGAAAAAAAATCATAAAGATAAACATAAGTAGGTTTCACAAATAACCTTCAGATTATTTTGTGTCATAATTTTTCTTCCTTAGGGCACAGTCTTTAATGAGATGAACAAAATATTTATTCAAATGTTTTAAGTGTGATCTCCTAGGCAAACAGATACAATGTCAAATATTTTCTGTATCTGAACACATAACAGTGTCGTTATGGAGGGTTGCATGCATCCAGCAAGATACGGTTTGTCTGTAAGATAGATTTCCTTATGCCTATCACAAATGGGATCATAAAAACATACAAAATGCAAAGCGTTCTTACTGCAGTGAGTATTTAGAAAGATACGAGTTTTTCCACATACACAATTGGGTTTATCAAAGGAACGAGTCTGCAGAAGTGATGTAGAATTAAGATACTAAATTCTCCTAGGTGTCTTTAAAAGTCCCAGCCTAAAACTCTGTAGCTTTATTCGCTTATTTACTCCCTGAAGTAGCTCTACAAAAAGTTATTCTCTTTTCACCCATTGTGAAAAGGTAAATCAAGTGTTCTGATGTGAAAAGATAATTTAAGCAATATTATGTTGTGCTCATATGGACCTGGAACATTGATGAAATGTTACCACAACATGACTATAGGATGGCAATTTTGTAAGAAGTGAATTTTTAAACTTTGAAATCAAGCAAGTATTGTGAGTTGCACTAAACTCTCTGCGATTTTGATTACCTGAGAATCTGGGGGAAAACCTGAGAAATGCTGTTGCTGGGGATGCTGCAGCAGATCTTTTAAAATAAAAGTAGCCCTAATAGATGAATTTTTTCTCTTTCTGCGCTGGATGTTGTGCTTTACATAATAATAATAATAAGTGGCACTCCTTTAGGACTTCTTGATTTTCTACTGAAAACAAATCCCAGGAGTGGTCATCAGTATCTCTTGTATTGCAGTTGTGACTAGAGGCTGGGTACCTGCCTGGCGATACAAAAAGAGATTGTGGCTTCTTGTATGAATACTGGAACAGACATCAGATGCACTTGGCTTTCAGGTAGTTGAAAGAATGATATAAATTCATAGTTCCTACCCAGAGGTGTGAACAGTGCTACATTTGGAGTTCCTTTTATTAAATCTTAGTAATTAGTTTTATTTAGCCTGTTAGATATATCTTAGTAAGATGCCAAGTGTTGATTTACAGGCTTTAGATACTTGAGCATGTACCACATTCACGGGTAAATCAATACACTTGGTAATTAACTTGTAAGTTTAAAAGCTTAACTTCTTGTTAGTCAGAATTAGCCAAATTTTAATTTCTAAATTCAACCTCTCTACATCCCCTTAATGCGTGCGTACTTCATATCATTCTAGTATCTCCCTTCTGAACAGTTTCCAATGGTTTTCAGAATCCTTTTTGAAATGCAGATGCCAGGCCAACATGTCCAGCAGGTTGCCATTCTGCAACAGAAAATAGATGCAAGTAGACAAAATTTACCCACTTAAACCAGAGTAGAGGAGGAGTGTTCATCCTGCTCAGTTTTAGACTTCTTCCTATGTAAGAGATTTCTTTCCTCCAGGAAGTTTTTTGAATATTTCTTCAGATGATTTATAAGATTAGCGTCAGATTATGAGAGAATTTTAAAACAATAAAGTCATATCCCAACAGACTCAGTTATGAATTTTAAAATTGAATTGACAGAAATTTACAAGAAGTTTAACTTCTTACTCCGACTGGTGACTTGCACTTGGAGCAGGGAGGATATTTCCAATAGTACCCCAAGTTTGACATGCTGCAGGGTCTGGTGGGAGTGGAGATTCACATTCCTCCTCCAGGGATATAACTTCACTGCCTTTCACCAACTCTCTTAAACCTGACAGCAAAGGAGTATCACAGAATATAGTAAAAAATAATAATAATTATCAGAAATTATTGTAACAGTTTATTAAAATGTGGAATGGCAATCTTTAAAATATTGAAAATTACTAAAAGTAAATGAAATGTCTCACATAATATATGAGAAATAAAGCATGCACAGTTCTGTATTCATTGTATTCTTTGTGGTTAAGAAACTGGGTGAAATTATATAGGAGCACATTGCTATGGAGCACCACACTACATTTTATCAGACCAGTGGAATACATGACATTTGAAGTCAGAAAGACAGGTGTATTCATGCCATTTTATTCTTTCTGTCTGGCCTTTGCTTTCACACATTGTATGTGGTTACATCAAATTATTCATGTGCACTAATTCTAGGTTTCATTCATGGGTTTGAAAGATGAAGAGACAGATTCAAATATGGGAAAAATGACTAAACCTGAAATGAATTCAAGGTGAACAAGTATTCCTGCCTCCTACATTGACTATTTCATTACCACTCTGACCTCTAATCACTAATAAAGGTTTACTCTGTCTGGCATTAAAATAGAATAATATGTGCAAAGCATATCTTTCAGAATAATTCTGCGGCAACAAATGAGTGTCTCCCTTAGTCTGTGTGCGTGTGTTGAAAATATACATGTAATAGGATATTATGTCTGAAAACTTGCAACTAGTGAAAAAAAAATCAGGAAGACATGGAAGTGACTGCAGTTTTTATAGCAAAATCAAAGCAAGTTCATAACCAAACAATGTTCTTTAAAAGGTTGATGATTGTCTTCTGATTTAAGTATCTCCATTTCTGCTAAAAAGAAGACTTTTCTCTGGGAACTCATTTTGCTTCTAGGTATTTAATGTATGGATGATTAAAAAAAAAAAAAAAAAAAAAAAAATCTGTATCTAAGTGATCATAGTTGATCAGTTCAGAATACACTAAAAACATACCCCCTTCTTTTTACTTTTTTTCTATTTTGTGTGGTTGCATTAATTGTGTTTGTTATATAGCAAAGAATGAAGTGTTTTATGAAGAGAAAGAAAAAGGAATTATTATTTCTGTGATCCACTGTCACTGAGTGTACTACATTTTCAGAATAAGATCAAGCATAAAAACATTCTATTATTCAGGAACCTCCTTGTCTCTGGTAAGAAAATAAACATTTTTGAGATTTTGCTTATTGTTGAACAGGCTGTTAGTTGTACAAGCTGTAGTGAACAAGATCTATGAGATCCTGAAAGTCTTATAGATGTCATCATTTTGTCCTAAATGTTATGCCTTTAGTATCATAAACACTTCTATTGCCATCTTCCTGTCATTTGTTAAAAGTAGCAGCAAAGTCTTCCTGCAAAGTCTTTCTGCAGGTAGACTGGAGTAGGCCAACTGGTTCAGTCTTTGTTCTCTAATTAGTTCACGTGTTCCTGAGTCAGTTTTCAAGCCTGAGGTTTTTTAGAAGGATAGATGCTATACAAGCTATCTTGCAAATATCCAGAAACAGTTTCACAGGCGATTTTGATTGACCTCAGTAACATTACCCAGTCCTCTTATCCCACAAAAATGCTCCCCACTTGAGAAAGGGTGACAATAACAAAACAACAAAGAAAAGCTCTTCTAGAGAACAGGATGTCCTCTTCTCAATGTGTATTTCATGAAGACAGAAGTAAAAAATATACATGCACGAGTAAGCTTTGTTGGCATCTCAGCAGGAACAATACCTTATTGTTCACCCTCACTGTGACTTTGGTGTACATACCTTTGGACAGAAATGATCTGAAAATATTGAAGGGAGATCTGAAAATTGTAAAGTCCATTTCAAATCTCACAATAAGTTTTCATTATGAAGGATAATAGTAGCATAATGGTGTCTCATGGTTACAGGCCATCAGAAACACACAAACATGGAAAGAACAAACTTAGTATTGATTCATCCTCTATTCATTCACAACAGAATCAAGATGCAGTTTTGAACTCGTTTATGTCTCAATATAGCTAAATGAACTTGGAAAAATTACACCAATTTTAAACCACAGTGGGATCAAAGTCCCACCTTCAGAGTTTGTATCAGGAGATTCTAAGCAAAAACACTTCAAATTACTTCATCCTCATCAATGTATTCTTTCTTTCATTTGTTTTAACAGTCATCTAAAATGATCTTTTTTCAGTTTTAAAAGGCACTAGGAATTTGCTTTTTTTTTTTTTTTTTTTTTTTTTTTCTATTTTAAGGTACATATTACGAATCATACAAACAGGAAAAACAATGGAGAAGTAATTAAGAAGAAAAATAGGACTCCTTTGTGATTATATAATCAGTTGTGCTGTTCTTAGGTTTTCAATATTTCCAATTTCTGCTTGTTGAAGCTACTCCAAAGAAAGTAAAGGAAACACTGACCAGCCCTCTGATATGAGCTGCCAGTATCAAGAGAGCTGCTTGCCTATAAACCTGTCAGACTTCATTAATACTTCTCTAAATCTTAAGCAAATCCTGGCTCATGTAATGGGAAGTGTCCAAGGTAAATTATCAGCTACCTACAGAAAACTATGTTCTTAAAAAATATATATATTTTTTGGAAGAAAAGAAAACCACACTATCTAGTATATTAGACTTACACTGTTTTGATGTGCATGACTGTTGTTTTTTATAAATGTATTCATTTATTAAACTGTGAGTAGTACAGCAGAACATTAAAAGTTTCTAGTATGAGTACAAAGTCTTGCTCAATTGGTTAAAAAGCTTTTGCGGGGTTAGAGTTAACCCAACCTTATATGGGAAAATTGTACCCAAATACTCAAATCTGCTTGAAAAATTCTGGGGTAATGTTTTGTGTAAAAGTGATTTGATTTAAGTATCTCAAAAAAATGAAATATTCTGCCTTCTACCTCCCTTTCAATAAGACAGACAAGTGGATTATCTATTTTTTTTCCCTTCTTAACTATCTTATTTGCTGGAACTATGACTTCAGGATGATTCATCCCCTTTGGAGAATTCCCATTGCCCTTACCAAAAGAATTTGGCTTTTAAAAAATTCTGTGGTCACAGAACAGATATTGAAGGGAAGGCAGTGGTGTTATTCTCTCCCTTATGATGAATACATTACATGATTGGTTTCTGTTACTGGGCTAGCTAGTTCTAGACAAACACCCAGAAATGTTTATAGTGTGTGTGTTGGCATCTTTTCTTGGTGGCTTTGTGCTTCAGGTGTATGCTCCAGTTCATGTAGACAGTCATTTTTTATGCAGGTCTCCTAAATTTCAAAGTTACCAGACAACCAGATTATAAAGGGAGAGTATGTCTTTCATTTCTCTTCTCGTTAAAGAAATATTTTAAAAATTTCCCCATGGTGTCAAATGGCTTGAAGAGAAAATGCCAATAGCAGTTAGAATATTTTGTAGTACGGGAGTTATAATGGCCTTTTGTAAATGGACTTGTAAACTTAAATTCTACTCAGAACTTCAGCTAATCTGGATTTCCAGCATCCTTGATTCATTTGCTATTTGCCACGTCTTTAGGGCATGAAGCCTAAAAAGAATTAGAACCCTTCATTCCATCTCTGTTGTGTTGGGATGGTAGCTCCAAGTTAGCCTCTCATGTTCATTTCTGTTATTTACATCTGGAGCACCTTTTAAGAATATTTTTTTTCCATACAGAAATCTTTTGTTTCAAATTAAAGCAAAGGGTCTTTTTTATGCAAAGAAACAAAGTTCCTTCCTGTTCAAAAGCAAACTTGGTTGTTCTTATTAGTCCACCAGATCAAACTGCAAACTAAGACGCTTGCACAGAGACGGTTGGGGGCACCCTTAGAGCAGTCAGTATAGGTCCCAGAATGGGGACCAAGCGACCGTGTCATGAATTGCCAGGTGTGAGCGGGGACATGTAGGTAAGGCCAGAGGTCAGCCAAAGTCATCATCACCGCATGACAAATGCACTCCTGAGCTGCAAGGCAAGCAGTATTTGTCTATTATCCTTGTCATAATCTCATGGTATATTTACTCCTGGTAGATGATAGTTTTTGGTGTCCTCCACCATATAGTGAGCAAGTGTCACTACTGACTCTCCTGTGAGGCAAAGGAGGTAGTGTCCACGTCATTAATCATGGGCACTTATCTAGCAGCAGGGGCCCATCAACCTGTGACAAGTTTCTATTCCATGGACATTAACTCCTAAATACTGTCACAGTCCTGCCATAGATTGTAACAGACAGCAGAGAACAAGAACAAGGAGAGTTTCATAAAGCTTTTTTTTCCTTGAGTAGATGAAACTTCCAAGCAGTTATTTTTGCCTCCATTATTTTGTTAGACCCCTAAAAAGTTTGAAAAAAGGTCGATTTCAACTGTACCCCAATCCATTTGGCAGATACTGATTCTCTTTTGCCTGTTCCTGCTGGAGTTTGATCATTAACATCCTCTCTGTTTGCTACTTTATTTGTTCACTAACATGAACCTGGGATCGGGGCATTTATTAGCATAATTGCTACAAGAGCATACAGCTTTGTTCCTGAGTAGGTTTGATATAAAGAGTGGCTAATTCTCTTTTAAAGTCTCAGAAGTGGCTGATATTTTACAAGACGGATCTTTTCTTTCTTTCTACAGATGATCTTTTTAAACAGTACTGACACACATAAAATACGGAAACTACTTATAAAAAGTATTGAACTGTTTATGTACTTCGAACAAAATAATCAGAATTGGATCTGTTGTGATCACAGACATGCTCCCTGCCCAAGTGTTAATCTTATTGACTTAGGAAATGAATACTGGTTGTAAATAAGAAATACAATGAATAAAATAATTTAGGAAGAACTTACCTATAATGTTTGTAAATAAATGTATACTTTTTTTCTTCCCCCAAAGTGTGTGGAACACAGTCACATCTGAAATTTCAATATTTCCATCATCGGAGTGAGCTGCAACATGCAGATCCCTAATTTCTGTGTGTCACACGGGGGGAGGTTGCTGTTCTAACATTAAAAGTTCATTAAAATGCATTATAGGAGAGAGAAGAGGTGGAAGGAAAGAGATCACATTCCTGTAGCTTGTCATGATTTTTCATATCTTTGGTAAAGAACTTCAAAACCAATTCAGTGAGCCCACTCCCAAATGTCTCTGGGGAGAAGCATGGTAAGACTGCCTGGGACATAGTGAGGAGGTTCAGCATGGTCTCTGAAGCATCACCTACTTTAGAGATAAATAGCACAGGGCCCCTTTGGGACTTGCACTTGCTAGAGGCTGCCACAGCCCCTAATCATTTCCTTGATGCATGAAAAGAAGTGTAAAAAATAAAACTTTTTTGTCTGTTTTTGTGGCAACTCTGATCAGACCCAACTATTAGAGATACATTCTCTGAAACACTGAATTGTTGTTTTGCACCCTAAGGCACCAAAACCCCAAAGACCTTGAAATACAACACAAATAAAAAGCATCTGTTTTTGCCACTAGAATATGTGTATTAATACTGAAACAGGACCCTTAGATGCTGAGAAGGAGCTTTTTTTTTTTTTTTTTTCTTCATATTCCCCATTATTCAAGAAGTCTTTGATAAAAGCAACGTCTTGTGGAGGTCTGAGCAGAAGGTCAAACCGGCTCCAAAGCCTTCGAGGAAAATCCACTGTGACAGGAGTAATTCTGTTGCTGCATCTGGAAGTGGATATCATTGTTGTCTTTTATTGCTATTTGGACATATTAGCACAATAATACTATCATATGTGATGTAAACATTGTGAATTCAGAGCATGCAGCACAGGAGATTTCTAGCCCTATCTGGAGCTTCTGAGGCTCGACCCAGTAATAATATTGCCGTCTTTCAGTGAGGAGGCATCACGACTGTCACTGCTAACAGGCGGCTGTGACCTTCCCACAGCAAACTTTATCGGAAAGCTAAGTAAGGGCTCTTAGGAACTCACTCCACAGGGACACCATGGCTGTGCCGTGTTAATCGCAGTGGCCACGGACCCTTTGTGACGGGCTCTTTTGTTACAGAGGGCAGGGAGATGGGATGCAGGGGCTCGATCTGGCAGCAAAGGCAGCCCTCTAAGAGAAGTGCTAGGAATTTGGAGGGAGAGACTGTGTGAGGGTGTCAAGCTAGGAATCCCTTTGATTCTATCTATCAATCAGTTCCTAAAACAATGTATTTACATTTCTAAAAAGGCAGAAGTGACTGGGGTGCATTGGGGCTGCGGAGGAAGCGAAGGCGGGTTGTATTCCTCTGCCTCCCTGTAATTCCAGCCTTCTTTCACAGCTGTAAATCTTCCTCAGAAAGCTTTGAAAGTCTTTTTGAGTGTTAAAAGCTTGGGTGGTCAGGGTCAGGTGAGTTCCTTCCTCCCTCTTTCCCCACACAATGAATAGTTTTAAGAGGCCTACCCTTCTAGTTAGGTTTCCTTATCTGCCCTTTTTATGTCCCTCTCCCTACAGGAAACAAAGCGGCACATACAACTGGCTAGGGACTGTATAATTCCTAATGCAGATTTAAAAGGTAAAAATTCTCCTTTTCTTGCATATTCCTGGAGGACAGGATCAGTACCTAATGATCCCACCTAGTCATAGATGCAGTTATGCTTGCATGTTGCGGTGCTGCTTTACCTGAGATTATTGTGTTGCACAGGAAAAAAACCAAGCACCAATAAATAGCTTCCAAAGCAATGAAATGCTCTGATCTTAAAATATAGGGCCATATTCAGGTCCTGTTCATTCACATGCAAAAGATACTGCTTATACAGGCATGTGCCAATTCTACTTTTTACTCACATGTGTCTGGTTTTGAATACCTGCTTTGATCTGTGAATGAATAGCACATGCTGTTGCAGATAATAGGACATGTTATGTATTTTGGCAGAAAGCAGCTTGAAAACAATGTTTTGTTCCAGCAGTGATTTTGAAGATACAGGATGATGCTCTGAACAGAAGCTAGACCTTCCTTTCCTATTGGTTATTTTAAAAATGTCTCATGTGCCTGTGTAAAAATGCCACAGATAGCTGTGTTTCTCAAAGATTTAACTGCAGTCTGCAGCACATACATCACATTAATTCCTTTGACTTTTAAAATTTTTATCTCCCTATTATTGTCTTATATCGACAAAATGTCTGTACCTTTAAAAATGGAAGTCTGATTATTAGGACCCTTCCAAGTCAGGTCTTGTCCATATTACGAAATGGGAACAAGGTTTAATCACAATTACCTGCCATGCTGAATATGATTTGCTCTGATCTACAGTGACAGGTCAGTTACGGTCGTCATTATGTCACATCTCCATGCAACAAAATTTCATAATGAAAGCAAGTCCACAGCTAGTGAGTTTTAGGAAACACAATGCACCACTTGTTGTATATGTAAGAAAAAGACTTTCATGGAACAGTGTGCACTGGGTTCAGCCTGGAGAAGAGGAGGCTCAGGGGCGACCTTATTGCTCTCTACAGATACCTTAAAGGAGGCTGTAGTGAGGTGGGGGTTGGCCTGTTCTCCCATGTGCCTGGTGACAGGATGAGGGGGAATGGGCTTAAGTTGCGCCAGGGGAGTTTTAGGTTGGATGTTAGGAAGAACTTCTTTACCGAAAGGGTTGTTAGACACTGGAACAGGCTGCCCAGGGAAGTGGTGGAGTCACCATCCCTGGAAGTCTTCAAAAGACGTTTAGATGTAGAGCTTAGGGATATGGTTTAGTGGGGATTGTTAGCGTTAGGTCAGAGGTTGGACTCGATGATCTTGAGGTCTCTTCCAACCTAGAAATTCTGTGTGATTCTGTGGGTTACATAGAAAGAAACAGTAAAAGCTGTGAAACCATACTTTGTATCTAAACCACCTTTTAGAAGCTTTATTATCAGCAGACTGTTTTTAAAAAGTGATGTTCTTTCAGTGGGGCCTAGGAAATTGTGGTATTTGTGACTACAATAAGTATCCTCAAAAGGACAAACTTCCCAGACCTGCATGAATTTCTGAACGTCTCTGAAGAGACATTACAGCTTTTACAGGAGCTGGGACAATACCAGAACTAGCTGTCTTCAGGATTAATTCACAGCTCTGCAGAAAGTCCTTCTTTGTAAATCTAAACTGAGTTAAGGACTGGATGCTAAATTCCTTTGGTTTCAGCAAGACTTTGGATCTAAATAACCACATATACTTCATTATTTTAGTGTTTGATAATACAACTTATTGAAGAATCTTGTAATTTATGGCATCATGCCAGTAACTGACCAAATCAAAGCCTTCAGCTTCTTATATTTACCTACAGAAGAGCTCCTTTTCAGTATTTTTTCTCTTTTAGGAAATAATCCAGAGTATTTGCAGTATAGTAAGTGTTGTTTTCCCCAGTTTCTTTCTTTTGTTTTTCAGATATCAAGACAGTTTCAACTGGGCCTTGGTCTTTGTTTTCTTTAAACCTGTGTAGCCTCCCCTCTCTTACTAAGAACTCAGTTTCTGTATGAGTTGTGATAGTCAGGACAAACCTCTCTTTCTTAACATTATGAGCCAGTTTTATCATTTTGGAAGACTAAATCTGGATTTCTGCATTTATGTCCCTAGCGTGCATTTATATGTCATAATTGCAGAACTTCTTTGTTATAGTTTATATTTCAACTTGTTTGTACAATGAAGTTATAATAATAGGGTCATTATTTCCAAAGTCAAAGTCCCCTATTGTAGAGATGCCTGGCAGAAGGTACGTTTGGATAGATCATGTTCAGCACCTCATAAAAGTCAAGTGCTTCCAGTGGAGCCCAGAAAAAGAGTAGCACCCAAACTGACATTTTGGAAGGGAAGCAGGATGCTGGGTGAGACAAAACTGTGGCATGTGTAAACAAGTGGGCTAGAAAACCTGCTGTATTTACTGAAAGTTGTGTATATTACTGCTCTAAATTTACTCTGGCTTTGAATGGGGCTGCTCCTAGTTATTCTAGAGTAGTTATTCTGAGCCCTAAACAGTATTGTAGTGGGATTTAGTCCCAGAATTGCAGTCAAGCACTTGCTTTGGTGTTTGAGTGACTCAGACAGTAATACCAAATTCCTAAATCAAGGTGAATAGTACAATGCTATCTACTAGTATGAAAACCATTCTGTTTTTCTCCAAAGTTTAGCATTGACTTGACCCTGTAGCCAGCCATACACAAAGAAGTTACATGGCCAACATCCACCTGATTTTCAGCATAGTTGCCATGGCCTAGAGCAACCTCTGTCCTACACGCCTAGCAGGGCCCGAGTGCCCACCTCTGATCTGCTGAGCCACCTCCCCTGCTGACTTGCTCCACCTTTCTCTGTGAGCACTGTCATGAAGGTGTTCCCAGCCGGATATGGTCACAACAAGTGCTAGCTGGGCCCCACTACAAGCTCTCCCAGCAGTTCCCATCTTTGACTTCTCTGCAAAATTGCCTACTTCCTACTCTATTACCAGTTCCTTTCTAATGACTGCAGTATTTGCAAGGGAATGGAGGCACATACTTGTCCTCTGGGTGCATAGAAACTACAGAAAGTTTCAACTGTACTATGGGAGGAGAAATCCTGGTGCTGTGCTGATGGTGGGAAGAAATTAATAGTGAGCTCTAAAGAGAGTTTTCTCCCATCCAAATGCCAGCAAGGCTATTTGGGTGGGAGAAAAGAATGATGGGATTTGCTTGAGGTTTTCCGTTTGTTTCTTTTGATTATTTTTTATTTACTCCTTTGAACTTTTGAGAGTTGAAAGCAAAACCTGAGTAATGTCTTTCTCTGTCACACACAGCAAGACAGTAGAAAACAACATCACATTTATAGGATGAATAACTGCTGCAGCACTTAAATGGCAGTGTCAGGCTAGTGAGCAAGCTACATGATAAAAGCTGTGCTGCACTGCTGAAGACAAAACTCATCCACTATCTACTGTGTCTCTTACACGTGGGTCAGAGTGCAAATTCACCACTCACAGGAAGTTTTATTGACTCAGTTGTAAATTTGCATGGGGTATAGGCAAGTGTAGACCTAAACCCAGAAAGAAACCCTCAAAATGAACTCCCAGAACATGCAGAAATCAAATGCCCAGTTGCAGTGAAAAGTTAGATGGCCTAGTTACCCCTGGCCCTGGTGTTGTTGAAACCATGTTTAAACATGTCATCAAATATTTTACTGCTCCTCTTCTACCCCCTTGTTTCCGTCCTTACTTTCAAGTGTGAAATGCCACCAGCACTTCCAAGTATGAAAAAAAAAAAAAAAAATCTCTGCCTGTTTCTGACAAAAGAACTGCATCAGTTTCTTTTGTCTGCCCAGCTTGTTTCTGAAAAGCTGTGCCATAAATTTCACAGGCAGTCAGCTATGGTGGCTCTGGCAAATGTTGCTGTCCTTGCTGCCCATCTCCCTGCTGCTGGAGAAGATTCCTCTTCTCTGCAGTAGTGTGAAGAAACTCCTCTTTTTCTGCCAGAATTAAGAAACAGTGAATTCTTTACCTCTGTTTTATGGCTATTTAATAGTCTTCTTCAGGTAAATTTACTAAATAGTGATGCTGTCTCTCCTACTGCCAAAAAACTTCCTACTCCCTTCAAAATTTTTCAAAGGAGATCTGCCCTGCTATGGAGGAGGCCATGTGTTTAGCATCCCTCAGGAGAATTACAAGCCCAAAAGATACACGTTTCATCCAAGAAGATGATTTTTCTGTTGCATGTTTCCTCATGAACAGCACTTGTACAAGCACACTCATGTTCCAAGACTGTAGGCTTTTGGCTTAGGTTTAGGCTATTGGGTTAGGATTTTCCATCATAGCTGAAAAGTTCCTCCACAAGAATTATGGGTTAATTGTTTCTCTTTCCATGTATTTAGTAGTGTCTAATACTACACTGGACTAATAACAAAAGGAAAAGAGTGAATCTCTCTGTTACTGTTTATAAGTGACTAAGGTTTTCCGAGGGGTCAGGAATGGATATAGGGCTCCTAAGAGAGACAGAGCTGATGGGCCAGAAACACAGCTGGAGCCCAGATGGATACAGGTGGGAAATACCCTTCTCTGCACGCAGACAGGACCTTCTTCAGCGGCATGGTCAGAGGCACTGGGGCACATGCCTGGTCCTTCCCAGAGCAAGCTAAGGCTTGAGGAGATTTTCTATTTTGCTCCAGTCTAGTCCTGGAGGCTTTGCCCTCTAGTTAACTCTCTTGTCTGGGTCTCTAAATTTAGTAAAACTAAGTCTGTCTGGATTAATTTTCTCCTAGCCATGCATCTTATATAATTGTGCCTGTACCTCTGCAACTTTACCATGGCTTGTTACATTTATATATTAATAACAATTAATAATATAATTAATTCATTGCCTTTTTCAGAATTGCATATAAATACATGCAATACTTGATTAAAAAAAGTCTCCTGTAGTTTTGAAGTGAGATTCAATGCCAGAAATAAGTAAGTGCTACAACTTCCTTCTCTTTCAAAATGTAGTTGAGAATTTGTATTCAACTCCTTCCTTGCTTGCGCTTGGAAACTCCCCAAAAAGATGTTTTCATTTTCACATTGATGAACTTCAGGAATAATACGCTGACCAAATGTTAAGTAACAGAGACATTCTGGGTCTGTTGGCTAAATATTTTTTTTTTATTTTCCATTCCACGGAAATGGAAAGTTTCTACTGTAATTGCAATTTTAGATAGTTGTACTTATGCTTTAAATAAATAAAAGACACAGAACAGAAGAAAGATCTTCCTGAAGAATCCACTTATTCTATTATATAGAATATATATTATATTTTATTATTCTATTATATAGAATAACTAATTTCATGTGCTATATATGTGTTTTTTGCTGGACTGATATGTTCATAAAGGGGATTTGTGAACTTTTTATGTTTCTTCATCCCAAAAAATAATAAAAAAATAAAAGTTCTCTGAAATTATTTTTAAAGCTGCTACCCAAGATCTGTTAGTCAGATGTGATTAATATTAGAGATTTCTTACTAATTGGTTTGCACAACTCTATTCTTAAATTTGAAGGGTTTAAAGCATGTGTTTTTGAACTTCAATTGGTCTGTCTTTACTCTGATGCTAAAGTGAAGTATTCACACAATAGTATCAATGTTACAATTTGCTGGAGCCCATTAAATCCAATTCATGATCTTATGTATTTCCATTGCAGGTTGGGTGTCTAGTTTCCTTTATAGCTCAGTTTCCAAGAATCCTGAACTACTGACAAAGTATTTGCATACTTTAAATGTGCAAACTTTACAAAGTTTAAATATCCCTTTTTATTTATTTTTATAATGTCTTTGCCTAGATCAAGGAACGAGCTTTAAAAAGGAGGCTGGAAAAAAACTGTCATTAAAACAATAACTAAATTCTTTAGGTCAGCTCTTTATGTGGCATTAAGCAGCTTCTATTGAGTATTTGATAGTCCGTGATTTTTAGCTTATCTCTTCAGGTTTTTCCACGATAAAAATCCATCAAATTAAATTAAATAATCTATAAAACAACAAAATTAATAACAAATGTTTTATCTAGTTTCAATTGCCATTACAAAATTAAAGTTTAAATAAGATACAAGGTGTGGGATAGATATGTAGTATTAGGGATTTTTGGAAATACACCTTTGGTGCTTTTATTTCTAATAAAACTATTGATGTGAATTGTAAAATCCTTAGTATCCTTAGTACAAAGACTTCAAAGGTGTCAGTGTTGAAGTGGCATCTGCCCTTCTCATCTCATCTGAAAATAAGTATCCAGGGAAGGTTGAGAAATATTAGTTGCACAAATGATAGAACAATACAGCTGATGGATCAGAACACAGTTGCAATTAACATTTGTGTTTTAGAATAAGTCAAAGATTCATAACTAGAGCTATTTTCTTTTGTTGAATTTTTCTGTGTTAATAGGAGTAAAAAAAAAAAAAAATCTAAAAGAAAAAGCAAATGGCAAATAACACTGAATTTATGCTCTTTTTTTTTCTCTACAAAGAAAGAGATTACTTCTACGTGATGGTTCTAAGATGAAAATGTTTTTATTGAATGATTGTTTTCTCTTGTGACTCACAAAGAGAAAGAAGAGGGGCTGTTATGAAAAAGCTGCCAGTCTATAAAATTTAAATTCTTACCAACTTTAGCTTTAAGGACTTTGGGACTCATTTCTCATTTGCCACAATGCAAATGTAAACTGTATTTTACAAACACTTTAGGGTTGTTTTATAATGCCAGAACTATGAAAAGTGCCCACAGGGTAAATGAGAATCAACCATTAGCCGGTGGCCAAAGCCTCCAGCCTCCAGTCTGGATTAGGACCGTTGAGAAAATGTCTGAAACAAGTCACAGTCTTTGAAATGTTTTATTCAAAACTTCTGTTGCTATCAATTTGACAGGGAAAGAAGGTCTGTTTGAAAGTTATACATGAAAATGTCAGTGTTTGCACCACATTTTTCATATTTGTACATAACTTTCTAGATTTTTCAAAGAGTCTCAACAGACTTTATCATATTCTGTTTTATTATTCCATTCTGCTTTCACTGATAGTTTGTACAAATGACTGTTGAGCCACTCAAGGCAGAAGCGGTGGTTTGTGCCAGCAGGTTCTTACATTACCTGCAAGTACTGCAAGTGAAAACAGCATACTTTGGGATTAAAAATCTGTGGAAATCCAAATTTAATAATGAGATGCATTTAGGTCTACAAGAAATGTATTTCCCATACAAAATATACCCTATTTTTTTCTTGGATAGCGATTTTACCATTTGAAGTGTGCTATAGCAGCAGAGTTTTAGAGACCTGTTTTCCCACGTCACTTGCTTGTGTCCTTCTGTGGTATTTGCAAGTCATAATCAAAATAAATAGTTATTAGCATGTGTTGTGCTTACTTAGCTGACAGAATTGCAGAGAACAAAGGCAGGCACTGACGTATCAGATAATTTACTCTTGATCCTATACCAAATCCAAACAGCCTTTCTCCTGGGTTATCCAGTGCTTCAGGAAACACCCAGATTCAGAATCCCTTCTTCCAGAGAAGAGCTGGGTTGGAGAAGAGATCTCTAGGATCTCTATGTCTGGCCACTGAAGAATGGCTTTTTAGAGCTTGTGGTTTGTAATATTTGTTCAAAGGGAGGAGTAAAAGATCTCAAAAAATTTCTCAATGCAAAGAGAAACAAAATGAATTTTCTAGTGTTTTTTTTGTTTTGTTTTGTTTTTCTTTTGTTTGTTTGTTTGTTTGTTTTTTATGGCTTTTTATTGAGAAATTAAAGGAATTAAAGTAAATCAGAAATCAGTGTTAAAAGCTAAAAAGCACACAGGCCTTACTTCAGCAACTACCTGAAGAAAACAAAAGAATATCCCAGTCAAAAAAAAAAAAAAATTGTTTTGCAGCAAAGCCTCCTGAATAGTAAAAGCCATAGACCTTGACACAATACTTGCCATGTGATAATTCTGGAAATTCTGTACTTCCTGCAAAGACCTGAATACTCTGCAAGAAAGTAGAAGAAAGCACAGGATAATTCTGAGCTCTTTATGCCCAAGAACAAGCTCAGTCCCCACCTATGTTCTCACTAATTTCACCTCTCCCATGGACAGAAACCCCATCAGATGAGAATGAGACAACAATTTAGTGAGTGAGGCAGCAAGTAAGGAAAAGGGAGTGTACTTCGTCATTTTCTGTTGCCATGAACTTTCTCTTCAGGACTGCATCACACATGATGCAGAATATACCAGATAAGGCCCTGGTGAGAATAAAGGAATTGAATATTGCAAAGTGGTGCAATGGGAGCCATATAGAAATACTAAGATAAATACAGATTTGATAAATTACTGGCAAAGGCACTGGAGGGAACAATACAAGATGATGCAGTCAGGCTTTTTCATCTCTAACGCCTGTGACCCTGAGAGAAGACATGGCTTTCCAGAGCTCAGCACCCGAGGCAAGATGTTTTAGTCATTTTATAAATAATTACCCCCTGAGACCTCTCAGATTCTAGAATAATAAAATGTAGCTGTAGGTCTTCAAGTGTGCTGATATACAGATGTCCGTTTCAGAACACAAAGAAATACTGTAGGCCCACATTGCTTAGCTCAGATTGCCACTGCTAAGGTGTGTAAGGTGCTCAGCAAGGCATCTGCGCAAATTTATCTCCTGGGCTGCACCTATCGCTTGGTATGGCATGGGTTTGCTCTTAAGGCTTCCAGCATGTTAAATGGAGAGACACACATGTCCTTCCTGGTTGCAGTGAAGACAGCTCCCAGAGAGCTGAGGATTTGTCCCAGTTGTCTCTGCTGAGCAGCCTTTTATTTTAGCTCTACATCTAGCAACATCTAGTAGCTAACTTAAAATAAAAAAATGCAAACAACTAGTGAAGGGACAGTCATCGTTTTTGCTCCTGACATCCTTGTTTCTTAGGCCTGTTAAGCAAAGGGATAATTTGCTGCAGAGGAAGTATAGAATACATTTTTACAAGTATGTGATTACTAAAGAGTACCTTTATAAATATGCATAAATTCATGCACTCTCTGAAAAAGTGCCACCCTATATGAGCTCTCACAAAGGTTCATATGCACATCTTGTTAATTTGAGGCTTCTTAAAGGCCTTTTTTATATCTTCTACAAGATGTTTTGTCTTGAATCACTTTGCCTGACAGAAATATTACTTACACTAAAATCTTTAACGTGAGATGCCCTATAAAGAAGTTGTTTCATTTAATAACATTCATTGTATTAGTTCCCCCTAAAGTAATCACTTTGATGAGAACACGTTCTGTGTTCCTTTATTTGATCTGGGAATAAAATTATCTTGTCTTTACTTCAGTATTTCCTTCTTATTTTTCCTAGAATAAATAAACATGAAGCTGTCACTGCAGAGCAGGCACTGCCTCTCCCTGTTAAGAACCTTTTGATTTTTGTGTTGAGAGATCTTTTTCTGCACAATGATCCTTTTAGAATATACTTAGAGTACTATATTTTCTTGCTTCCTTGTTTCCCGTGTACATAAGTAATGACAGAGTTCCTTGTGTCCCAGTAGATTATATGTCCTATTAAATTTTCTTTCCTCCTCATAGAACTGATCAGATTATTTATCATCAATAAGTTATTTAATGTATCAGGCACTAATAACCCTAATCATCAGGCACAATAACCCTAATAATCAGGCACTAATTTTAGTGAAATTACTATTATACCAACTAAGGCTACCAGTTGTGAGATTTGGGCCATTTTATACCATTAAAACATACAGCCACCCTCTGGTCTGTCAAGTCTTATGCATATGCCTGACTTGTGAACTAATCACCTGCATGGGTGTCACGAGTTGCTAAACTCATGTTGTGGACCTGACCCGTGTCAGGGCCCCAGCACTGTCTTCTATACTTCCATGGGGCCACAACTTCAGCTCTTTTTTAAGTCTTTGTAAGATGGAGGCTTCATTGCAAAATCTTTATGGTATGAGCTTAGCTTCTGAAGTGAGGAGATAGTGAGGTAAGTATACCTTCTTCCTCATTTTCACCAAGTAAAGATTTGGGTGATTAGTCTTCACCCAAGCATTTGGGTTAATCAAGTGTTGGAGGATGATATTGATGAGGATTGCATCCTCTTTTAGGCCATAATGAACAACTACTTTCAATGTAAGGAGTAACATGAGCTGGAGAATAATGCTGATAACTTACATTACTACAGTTTTTAAAATTATTATTTGAAGGATCAAATCACAAAACTATTCATGCTAAATCTTGTAACCTCCTTCAGATGGTTCTGCTACTGCCTGCCACATTCACCAAGAGCCTGCAACATGTGGTGGCTTCTTGGCAGTACTAGCCAAAGGATCACAAGGTAAAAAGGAAAAAAGAAAAAAGAGCCCACCAGTTGTGGAAGAAATGGGTCTGTCACAGACAAGTTATTGTTAGCTGTGATGATATTATATGGTAATATATATGTTAGCAAGATGACATTGCTTTGAATCCCAGCACAGCACTACACACACTCACACCAGCTCTAGCTGTGGGCTTTCAAAAAGCTGTAAATGTGGATTTGGTTGTGTACTGCTTACACTTGATGTACTAAAAATCAGCAAAATTCTCTGATAGAAAACTAGAATTTCCTGGGCTTATTTACTACAAAAGAGGTTATCGTGTCATGAGATGTAAATGTTGGATGCTTGTAATTCTGTGGGAACATCAGTAAGAAACACTGGACTGCATGGTTTCTGAAAGTCCAAAGTGGTACTCTATTTGACGCACCTCCAGGCTTTCAGAGATGCATTTAAATGACGTGTTATTATTTGTAGTTTTTCTTCTCGCTTTGGAGACAAGCCAGAGCCTTTTTACAACATGTTATGTTGGTGACTGGATAGTTCCGGGGGCTAATGAGGAGACAGAAAATCACAGTGAACCCAGTGACCATTTCAAATCCAAGTAGGTATTGTTCATTTGCTCTTTAATCTGGTATCTAATCGAAGTAGGCGTTGCTCGCTTAGTCTTTAATCTGGTAGCTATCTGATAAAGGCATATGAGAAATGAGTTGACTGTGTCAGTGCAATTTGCCATACAGTTGTAAGAAATTAGCTTCCAAACTGAGGTATTTATTAGTAGCACTTGTGAAGAAGCTAGCAACTCAACAAGAGCAGAATTCTTGTCATCATTAGTCAAAGGACTGACACACTTGAAGGAAGAGAATAAATACACTGGGCTGTTTTACAGTTTCCTTGCTGAAAGAACAACAGCACTTTTTCACTCAGATAACATCAGAGGCTAGTTAAAGAGTGGAAAGGAGGAGGCTTTAAGGACCAGGGAGAAAAGCAGATGCTGGATGTCTCCAGAGAAGATGGAAGAAGAGCTTCCCTGCTGGACTCTGGGGACAGCCTCCCCCTTCCTGGTGGTCTCTGTCCTCTGTGGAGGACAAAGGGCCATTGTGCCACATTGTCCCCCCAGCTGTGTAGCTGTCACTCTGAAATCACTCACCCACACTACAGTCACTTGCGGTTGTGAAGAAAAGCTGCTCACAGCTGCAGGACAGGGAATCCCTGTCACAGTGCTGCTGCGAGGTTAAAAACAAGTGGGCCCTACGGTCAAGTTTTTCATTTATAATCTAGATTTTTTAAGAGAGCATTTAATTGTATTTACCTCTAGCTGTTTTTCATCAATGTTGAGACGATCATCCTCAGGAAACAGTCAAGCTCTCTTCTCACCCTGTGTGAGACTTTGGTGCTTGTTTCAATTTGAATCTTTCGCACCCTAATTCAGAGATGTGCTTTTCCATCCCCTTCTTAACAACTGGAAAAGGAGAGGTCAGCTCTCAGTAGGCTTCATTAGTCCCTTAAGATGCTTTCAGGACCCCATGGCATGCACCACTGGGAGAGGTATCCTATCCAGCCTGAGATTTGGTGCCAGCCCTGTGCACTGTCCCCAGAGCCCCACCAAAGCCACCCCACCACAGAGCAGCTTCATCCAGGCAGCAGACTTCCTGGGGACTATGCCAAGTGCTGACAGCTCTCGTGGGCTTGTTAGCCCAGTATCATCCATGGGTAGGTGAGGGCAGGGCTGCTTTTATTTTTTCCTAATTCCCTTTCAGTTAGACAAACTGTAAGTGGATGAATATAAACAAAGAGAGAGCAGTCTTTGTAATTTATGAGCAAGCATTATAGATTATGAGCTGAGGGACAGGGCTCAAGAGGCGGCAGTTCAGCAGCCAGTCAGAATCACCAACTGAATTTTTCTTTACTTTTAGGGTTTTTAGTGCCCTCTGGAAGGACATCAACAAGATTTAGACACAAGCATATCACTGTTGTAATGAACACTGACAAAAGATTCAGAAACTGGAACTGGAAATGCATTTGCAATAGTTCTGCTTTGGGAATTGCTACCATAATTACACCAGTTCAGAAAGCAATCCCTTTATAAGTGCTTTTACCCCATCATGGATCACACCAGGGATTATAGCATTTTAATGATCTTGGTGACTTTATTGTAAAACACCTATAAGAGTACAAAATCTAGGAGAAATTTTGGCTCCATTGAGGCCGTAGAAAAATTCCTGCTGACTTCGTTGGAGCCAGCATTTGAGCAAAAACTCATCCTAATTTTCCAGGTATGACTCGTTCCAGTCACAAAAAGGGGCTTATAATTTTGCCTCATACTCTTAACGTGTGACTATGAGCAAAATGATACTTCTCATGCACAAATACTACAAACACCTTGAATTTTATTTCACGAAAGATGTTATGACATGGAATACACTGTTTCTTCATGAAACATGCACCTTTTAATAGCAGTTACTGAAAGGGTGATATATATATGCCTATTTCTCCTGTCACCAAATAAAATGAAATTCATAGACCTGCTCTTAGCTAACGTGATACACTTTTTATGGCTAAATAAGGCCTTGAAAATGAAAATCTTCTGCCCTTCTCATGAGGTATATAGATCCAAATTAAATGAGCAAGTTACATTAAGGCACCTGCAAACCTTGAAAAGGGTGTATTGGCTTGTTCACGCTTCCCATGGATAATAAACTCACTCATCAACTGTCTTCTAGAGAGCAAGCCAAGGAAAGTGAATGTTGCCCTGCCTTAGTTTCCTTTATATGTTCTCAGTTTTCTGAAATTGGGCATATCTTCTGCAGATAGGACTATAACAGATTGATAGATACCTTAGGATCAGTTTACACATGAAAAGGTAATGATTGATCCCTGGCTACTCTGTGAACATCCATTTAGTTCACTGTGCAATTTCAGAAGTAAATCAGAATAACTGGTTGAAAAACAAAAGGAGGTAAAAAAGCTCACCTTCCTTCAGCTTTAGAAAATATATGTTGTGTTAGGAAAGGTGTTAACTGACAACATGTTTTACCTGAATGGTGATAAATATGACCAAGCCCCAACATTTTCTCCAGTGTGCAGACTAGCCTTTGCAAGAGCCTGGAGGGATCCCCACTGGTCTCTGCAGGATTTGGCTTGAGCTCCTTTGCAGGAATGAGTTCATGCCAGTGGATGTAAATAGTCCCCTGGGGCTGCTGTTGCTGAGGTTTTTATGTATATAATAATGTGCTGGCTGGTACAAAGATGGGAAGTTGCAACCACATGGATGTATAACTCCACACCACTCATCCTTATCAGTAAGAGACCTTTGCAGGGACAGAAATGTTAACAGCCATAAACACAGGGGGCCAGGCCACCAAACACCGCCTGCACCCTGTGTGGTGGTTTTACGGTGCTGGGCAGCTAAACCCCACAACCGCTCTCTCACTCCCCCTCCTTTAGATGAGGAGGGGGAGAAGTAAAGCAAAGAACAACTCACGGGTTGAGATAAGGATAATTTAATTAAAGCGAAATAATTATAATAATTAAATAAAGACTACCATGAACTAAACAATTTAACTAAGGGGAAATAAAAGGGAAAGGGGAAAAAGGGAGGAAAACAAACAAACAAAATAAATGAAAGCTATATGGAAGTGCAGAGGAAAGAAATTACTCTCTACTTCCCACAAATGAGCGATGATTGACCACGTCCTTGAAGCAAGGCCTCAACGCACGCAGCCGGTGTTCGAGAGGAGGACCGACGTCTTCTCAACGAGAGCCCACCCCTCCCCTCTTCTTCCTGTTCCCACCTTTTATTGCTGAGTGTGACACCACATGGTATGGAATATCCCTTCGGTTGGTTTAGGTCAGCTGCCCTAGTGATGTTTCTCTCCTCACTTTTTTGCCCACCCCCTAGGAGGGTTAGAGAAAGGCCCAATGCTGTGCCACTGCTGCTCAGCAGTAGACACAACACTGGTGTGATAACACTGCTGTTCCAGCTACAAGTACAGAGTATGGCACTGTATGGGCTGCTGCCGGGAAAGTTAACATTCCAGCCAGACCCAGTACACCCTGATGGCCTCCAGGCAGCCAGTGGCAAAGCCGGCCCCTGGGAGCATGGGGTAAGGTAAGCTGATGGCATCAGGAGAGCGCAGGAGTCTTCTGACTCACAACAGAGCCAATAAAAGGCACTTCTTATGGAGGAGCCCCCCTTGCTGCTCACAATTTCCAGCGCTCCCAATGGTTGTTCATGCTGTGTTATGGTCTTTTCCCTAGTGTGGCTCCTAGGCACCTCCTGGATAACAAAACTCAGCACCATCTGAAGAGCTTTTCTTCTAGCCTACAAATAACAAAGATATTCAAGTAATGTTTCACTCCCAAACTGTCACCAAATGTCTCTGTTCTTACATTCAAATCTGGTAGAAAATACAAGGGAAGCAGAGTTTTCTACCCACATCCTTGAAGGAAAAGAGGACGGCATGGTCAGTGGTCACATTTCGTTAGTCAAAGATTTGAGGTTATTCTCCTTCCCTTGCCAGACGCCAGCGCTTGAAGTTAAATGAAATGAAAATAAGATTGAAAGGGCCTTTGATACTGATACGGTGCCTTCTCTTCATGTGTGCTCTTTATCGGTACTTTCAGACATCTGAGCACCAAGTGGAGCCTTGTAGAATTGGCCGGTCTTCACATTTATAAGGACTGTTTTCTCACTTATTTCCTGTTTTCTTAGTAGCAGCCCCAATCCCATCCAGAACCTAGATAATAATTGCATTGGTATCTCTGCCAGCTTTGTTTCAACTCCCTTTCTACTCTTTAAACAATCTTGGAGCTCCACTTATTCCCCTTCTGATACATAACTTCAGCAAAACTTGACTTGAGGCCAACAATATCTAAAAAAGGAAAAAGAAAGCTTGGGCAGAATAGGAAACAGGTAATTCTGCTGCTGTTGCAAGTGCTGGAACTTAGACTTAGCATTTTCTAATAACTTTCTCCAGCTGCCAGTTACTTGTTCAAAATGAAACACATATACCGCAGGGGGAAGAAGGCTGATGCGTTTCTAAGTTAAAAGAAATCTTGTCAAACATCTGTGTGCCACCTGGTAGCCTTGAATGAAATTTTCCCGCCTCCCAGCTGTCACTTGCCTCACTCTGCCTCCCTTGGTCATCACTCTCCGCTCCAGCGGTGGTTGCGTTTCAGTGGGTTTGCACGTATAATGTCATGCCAGAACCCGTAGACTTCATTTTCATCGAGTCCAGACTCCCATTGGAGTTCACCTGGGCAAGGAGTCAGGAAAAGCGAATGAGGACCTCAAAGCCCCGTCTGGAGCATCAGAGTGCGCTGGGAGCCAGCGGGACCCGAGGCCTTTCTGCAGGATGCAGCCTGCACGCGAAAACCTCAGCCCCCTGAGCGTCTACCCAGAGCAACAGGGAGGCCTGTGTTGGTGTGGGGCAGCCCCAGCACCCCTCTGATTTCTGAACAGAAAACATCAAAGGCCACCCAATCTCAGACTGCCGGCTCCCTCTCCTGGCAGAGCACGGCAGTGGGGACTGGAGGGGGCAGAGGGGGCTGCTCGGCACCCCGGCTGGCAGCGCAGGGGGAGCCCTGCCAGCAGCTTAGTGCGGGATTAGCGGAGCAAATCTATTCTAGCGAGGAACATCTGTGACATAGCTTTAGCCGCATAGAAAATAGGTGCTTGAGCACAGATAAAACTTCATTGCTGCGCATTATCTGCAGCCCTTAAGGTTGGGGGTAGTGCAGTTCATTCTCTAATGCTCTGACACCAGGCTGACTGCGCTGCGACTCCCCTCCAACACCGCGTGGCCTTCCCCTGTTTGCTGATTGTAAACACCCGGCCCACCCCGCACTTCCCAGCCTGTAACTTAGTCCTGGAGAAACACTCAGATACTGTCAAGATGAACCAGTCACTGTGGCAGGTAGCATATGGCACAGGGGCTCTCATGAGCAGCCTCTGGGCCCCACAGACATGTGCTACATTTCCATATATGAAGGTGCAGCCTCCTCACCAGGAAGCATTCACAGCATCCCGGCATGATGAAACACAGGCCAACGCCATGTCCCTGGACGTGACATCCACGTCAGCACCAGACACAGAGGGTGATGCCTGCTGCCTTGGCACTCATGCTCTGTCATGCCAGGGAAAGCCACCTCAAACCCAGCCTGGGCTGGCCTGGTCACACTGGCCACAGAGAGCCACCAGGCCCCAGGTGCTCCTGCAGGCACAGCTCCATGATGCAGTGGCTTCCAGCCCCCACCAGGACTTTTTTAGCAGCTTGCTTGAGGGTTTTTTTAATTTTCAGCAGAGTTTATGGCTCACATTCATGAGGAGGAGTGGCTGACAGATGGGCATGCTGTTTTCTGTTGTGGTTGCATTTTCATCTAGGTGTTGTATCGGAGCAGTCTTCCAAAGCTGGTGATGCTCCTTTGCAGATCAGTGACTTGCTTCAGGATGCCTCTCACTCTCCTGCACTAACTGCAGCTCCTGCTGAAGTATGGTCTTTCAGGCCTGTGAAGGGAAGATCAAGCTGCACAAAAGGGATTCATTTGGGCTGAGGCTGTGGCCGATAAAATGCCTCATTGTAAGTTTACCATTCTGGTCATAGGAGACTTTCTGTATATTAGTCAGAGTGAAGTTATTGTTTCTTCCTCAGGGAAAGAAAAGGACGTCTTGAAAAAAAGAGAGAAAGACAAAGAGGAAAGCGTGCTTCTGGATTTTGCAAATATCTCTTTTATCTGCACACTCACCAATTTCATGTTAGGCATGGTAAGTGACTTTGCCTTATAGTAATGGAAAATGTTCTTAAAGACACAAAGGTTGCTCTCTAGTAGATACTCATCCAGTTCCTTAGCTAGTACACATTCCTGCAGCCATCATCAGGCTGTAGTAGCATTCTGTCCTACAGAGTTAGGTTATTATTTGCTCAAAATGGGTTTCAGTTAAAGGTATTATAAGAAAGTGTAAGTCTATTTGTGCCCTGGAAAATGGTGGTTCATTTTCTTCCTTTACCTCTGATCAGTATTTTGTCCCTAGAAGTAATTACAGTTTTGTGATAAAACCAAAGCTCAAAATGAATGTACTGTATTCAGAAATATGTCTCACAATCGATCACCAAGTGTTTGGGAACACTCCCAGCTAACACAGCATTACTGTTACCTGATTATATGTAGCTGTATTAATCAGATAGAGGATATATTTTCAGACATCTGAATATGTTAATGTTTTTTCTGAGAACGTTATCTTTTAACTCTGTACCTACTTTTCTCAGTTTGCACATTTTCTTAAAGTATAGAAAGAATGTTTATGTTCTTCAGGTTCTGATTCCCCATAGCTCAGGATTTGGCCCATTGCTGTGGTATGTGACACAGCCAGTATTGAGAAAAAGGGAGGTTACACCTAATGCTTTTTTTTTTTTTCCTTTTTATTTATTTATTTTCACCTGCTCTCTAGCCAGACTAGGTAATTAGCTTGAAATTTGAGAAACAGTTTGTGGTCTCAGATGGAGAAAGCAAAGATGAGTCAGTAAGGAGGAAATTTTCCAACCTGGAGCAGCACTGGATAAAGCGGTGGTGTTGGCCCTTCTGAGCAGCAGCAACCCCGGCAGCAATTCCTCTTCTGAACCTGAAAGTCTGCATTTCCTGAATCGACAGGCCCAGAGCAGGGCTTGCTCTTACCACCATTACTCATGTCAGAGCCCTAGTCACGTCGCTGACTACATGTGTGGTTTATGTCAGTGCACGACATGGCTGGTACCTGTTTTGTAGCCATGAGAACAGTGAGTAGTCATTTCACTAAACTTTGTAATTGATCACTAAGGGATGTGACAAACTTGTCCGTTAATCAGAGTCCCTAAATCAGAGCTGATCGGAAAGGGAACTCAGCTAGAAGCAGTTGGGGCTGATACAAAAATAATGGGGCAAAATGATGGTATGGCTGCTTCTGTGTAGCAGATCAGTTTAAATGCTGGTCTCTTATAACCCTACAATTTTTTACATGAGGAGAGGGGTATGTGTGCCCATAGACATATGTGGCAGACTGCAGCTGGGTACTAACTCTCTGTCTTGTAATTTTGCAGGTCAGTGCCACTCTGGGTAGAGTTGTCATTCTGCCTCCCAAGCACCCACTCAGGAAGAGATCTTAAAACACATTGTTTCATGTAAAAAACATTCATTTTTTTTGCTTCCGGAAGCTGATGTAGAAGGACAGAGCTGCTCTTCCTTAGTTTACAGACCAGTTTGGCCACACAGCTTGCTAGGTAAGGACAGGCCAGCACTCTTGTATTAGTGCCAGGAATATTGCTACTGATGGAGCTGACTGAACCATGTTACATCAGCTGCATCCATGTCAGAGAAGCATGTCCAAGACTAGCTGCAGCTAACAAGGCTCTATTTGAGTCAAGAGAAAATGACAACAGAGTGAAATATAGGACAATTTCAAGTACAGAACAAGCATTATGAACAGATGAGCCCTAATAATGCTAAGGTCTTCTTTATATACAAACATCTTCAGTGGCAAGAAAAAGAGAAATTCAGACAATAATAGAATGAGCTAGAACAAACACTTCTTCCAAGTGGAGTTTTTCTGTATTTCTCCTGTGATTGAATTGAATGGGGGAAGACAAAAAGACAAAAAGAAAAAAAAAAAAAAAAAGGAAGAGCGCAAACTGCTTGCAACACAGAACAAACCCTGAGTACCAAGAACAGGCTCCAGATTTTTTTTTAAGATGCCTGGCTCTTATCTCAGACCTGATTCATCACAGTTTACTCTCAAAGTTATTCAGAATTCAAGGACCTTGCTCCTATGGGGTTAATGGGTTATGTTCAGCATTGAAACCCATGACACAAAGAGCTGCTTAATTATTCAGTCCAGACTGGTTTTGGTGGTTAATGGAAATAAAAATAGCAACAGGAATAATTTCATTGTTTTACGTGATTTACATTTTGTAGGTGAAATTATTTTTTCTTTTAACTGTATAATCCAGGACTGTGCACAGGAAGGAGGGGGCCCATATAAAGGAGGGGTCAGGCTGCTTGTGACACAGAGGATCAGCATGCACATGACTGAAGAGGAGGAAAAGGAAAACACTGCCATAAAAGTGACAGTAGAGATGAAGAATTGTCGTGAATGTGTAATGCACCACTGAAAAGATGCAGGAGAAAACATACCAAGCTGGAAGTCTTATCATATCTGGAGTCTCACTATTCCAAAGCAGGAATTAATTTATAGAGAAGAAGCTGCTGCTCTTGTTGGCTGACATCGCTTATTCGTAAACACAGGAAAGAAAAACACTAAAGTGATATGGTTACCATAATTACTATCTTTGTTCAAAAAACATGGTGGCTTTCTACCCTGAATTCAGTTCAAGCAGCCATTGCAGCTAGTACCAGCCAGGAGCAAATGCCACACACTGAAGCTACTCTGGCAGCAAATGCAGTAAATCTTGCACTTCAAATGCACCATACAGGATGTCAAGGCGTACTACAGACACAGGAGCACAGGAGCACACAACTAGTGTTGCTGTTACAATGAATTAGTGTGTAGCTAACCAAGAATACATTGCCAAACCAAGCCTGGCAAATGCATGCCACTCCAATAGCAAAGAAAAACCATGGGGTGATGATTCTAAACACGGGGTTTCTGTGAAGGCTCAAGCTTAGCATGTAATTATTTGAGCCCTGTTTGGAGGTCATGCTGTGGCACTAGGTTGGAAATTGGCAGGTCAAAGAAACAATTAGGATTGTTTTAAGCCAAAGTCATCACCAAATGCAATACTGCCGTGTAAAAGGGATATCAAATCAAGGTAATCAATCCCAGCCCTGTCAGCTTCTTGTCTTGCTGTGGCTGCCCAGGGAATAGGCTCAGGACAAGGCTTTCCCAGCTGGAGGGGGCAGTGAAGCCCTGGTTAAACAGGTATCTGTTTGGTTTTGGATAAAGCTTAAAGCAAAGCTGGTTAAATGACTTGCTGAGTTGATGAAACCTTGCAGTTCTGGTTGCTGGTCTCCTCCTTTCTCACTCTGTTTTGCTGCAGTAACTGGTCTGTCTTGGTAGATTTGTTTGTAAATGCTCATTTACAGCTTACTCTAATTTAAAAATTGAAGGGGGGAAAGCTTTTAAGCCAAAACAGTTTTTGAACTTCTTTTGTTTAAAAAAAAAAAAAAAAAAATCTTTCATGTTTTAGGAACACAAGCCAGAGTTACTTAAAGGACCAAGTCTGGGATGTTTGGGTTCAAGTTCTGATTCCTAATGCATCTCTACTTCTCTACTCTCTACTCCTGATCCCCTATTTTTTTCATTGTATCCTTGAAAAGTAAGGGAATGAAAAGGAAAATAAATACTAGTTGCTGTCTTCTCCTCTAAATATGTGAGATAGTGGGGATTGTTTTTTAAAATTTTCAAAAGAAGTGTTAGTTTTGGCTGTATACTTTTCCATGGTTTTCCACATTGCTCATTTACCAGAAGGTTAATATTTGGATAACCCGGGAATGAGAGGACAGGGGTCTGTTCTTGTAGAATTAGCTTAAAGGGTGCACTTCATGGAAAATATCAAAGGAAAGCTGAAGCATGATCGTTTTGTGTTAGGCACAGAAAGTGAAGAGTTACTCTCTGGGCCACAAGAAGTAAGGGGTCATTCTTCAAGTGACAGTGGAGGAAAGGGAGTCTTCTGCTTCTGTCACAGAAGGGAAAGGATTACCGTGCAAATGATGCTCAAGGAGAAGGATTAGGCTGTATATGACAGAGAACAGAGGTCATCGTACGTACATCATGAAAGGAGAGGGTAGCGTGACACAGAGCAGAAAGGATCCTTTGAAAGTCAACATGAGAGGAGGGACAATTGTGCAAGTGAGACTGGAAGACAAGATTTTATATGGGGGGAAACAAGTAAAGAAAGAAGGAAATGGCTGTACTACTAAGCAAAGAAACACAATTTATTTCACAATCAAACACTTAAAATTTTCACGCAAAGCCCCCATCTCTATGGAGTCCTGTGCCACTCCTTAGTTTAAAGGAATATACCATTTTCAAAAATACTTGTAGCAAAAATTGAATAATGTTATCTCAAAAGATACTTTGTCATCTTGACATCAACTCAGCACGCAAGCGCTGTAGGTCTGGTGAGCTTCCAGCCCTTTCCTTCGTGGTTAGGATTTCTAGTGTGCCAGCAATAAGATCGATGGTCCTTCTATCTACAGAGAAGCAGTGCATGCCTAGGCAGAAGATTTTTTTGGTTTCCTGAATAAAAGAAAGAGAATCCTCTTCCATAAGAAAAGTATGTACGAAAGAAAAAGTTTTAACTTTGGTTATGACAGCGAGAAGTGTTTCTCTCTATTCAAGCACTGATCCACATTTCCATACAGCACTGGTCAGGGTGCCCCCACTGTGGCTGTCCTTTTGTACGTTGTTAGGTAATGGCATGTTTGGGTGAGGGCTGTGGTGCACTGCATTGGTTTTGTGTAATGAGAAAGTAGAAGTAAGATGTGAAAGTACAAATTATTTCCATCTTTATTCTGTCTTGAACCAATATCTGATACAAGACTTGCTGGTTATTTTGGGGTTGGTCTTCATGCGATGATCCTGACCTCCAGTTATGCATAACATGTCGCTCTCAAATGTAGTGCAACACTTTGTACCAGGAACCACATTTCAGAGAAGGTGAAGCTGGGGTCAGACACATTCCTGCTAATTGCACTGATTGCAGGAGAGTTATTCCATGATTGAATTTGGTGTCTGATGTTAAAGGGGGTAGTTGCTAACTGCCTTTAAGGAGGACCCAGAAAAAGGAGTCTAGACACTAACTCCCTGCCCAAGCACATGCACACACACACACAGATAAGTGTTGCTAAACTTTTGGGGGAGTGTGGTATGTAAGGAGCAAGTCCAGGTCAAGCTATGCAGGGGCTTGGAGGGTGATACACAACCAATCAGTGATGGAAAATGGGTTTCTGTATGTCCATTAATTCTGTACTGTTGTTACTGTGTAGACTAAATCTAATATATTGATCTGATTTCTTCCAATCAGGCCTTTAAATCAGTGAAATGGCATGGCCACTAGCTCATTCCTGCAGTTACTGCGGTGTTCTGACTGCTCTCGTCTTCCACAAAGTTTATCTGCTATTACCATGATCCCACCAGGCAGCATATAGGTTTCCTTCCTGACCTGACTTTTTTGTATTTTTTTCCCCATTGATCTATCCATAATCTCTCTTTGAGTTGGAAAAATCTCACAAATGGGGCAAGGAGAGCCACGCAAGCTCTAGTGCATGTGGACTATCACAGACTAGCTCTGGCTCAGTAATGTGCGATGTCAAGGCCAAACAAATCCTGTCTCTCCACTATAATTTATGATTTGATATATCAGGGAAAGCATCAGTTCATTATCCTACTATAACTGGGCTCCCTTTCTTCCACTTTCCCCAGAAATCCTTGCTCCCAAAACCTTTCCTTCTCAGACATTCAGGCTCTGAAAATTGCCTGAGCAATACCTCATTTTGTAAATGTTTCTGTTGCCTGAGTCATCCTGTACCTTATTGCTGAGAAGAGTGCAGTCCTGCAGAGTAATTGCCTAGGGTTTGGGAAAGCTTACCAGCTTGGGCTTAAATTCATCAACTAAGAAACAGGACAGCCATTTGCATCAACCTGAGGTTGCTTGACTTGCAGAGATCTCACTAGTGGCTATCTCAGGAGACTGAGCAAGTTGCAGTCTATCTAGTTCTAAGAGTTATTCTGTCTGTGCAGGGGAAAAAGAAAAAAGGGGGTGGGGGGGAGGACATGACACCATAAATGAGATTTTAGCTGACAAATGTTTTGATTTGAGTTCTTTGGAAGGATTCAGCAAAATTGTCAGAGTGACTTTCTGTGCTGAGGTCCAGCCGCTCTTCTCCTTTGGCTGCTGTGCCTTCCCACCAGCAGCAGGAAGGCCAGGCTCCCTTTGAAACCCTTGGCTTCTGACAGCATGCAACTCCTGCCCTGCAGGTACACTGACATAAGTACTCTGCCTTCGTGTACAATATGCCTTTGCTGAATGGGTTGATGAGGAGGCAGAAAATAAGCCCAGCAACTGAAGTTTAGCAGCTCTGGTTCACTGCTTAAAGTCATTGGGCTTCAAAAGGAAAGGAGCAGGGTATAAGGACCAACCCAGTTCAGTGTAATTCTGTTGTTCTGTAATTCAAAGGAAAAGGTGGAGTAAAACCAGCTAAGGATCTGATTCTGAATGATGCAGGCAAGTTTGGAACATGCTTGTAACTGTTATTTATGTAACTTTCAGGTAACTAAGGCTGACTTCTAAAATGGCTTCTGTAAAAAGCTCCACAAAGCATGCACAATGCAATTTGTGACTGCTCCCCTGTACCAGTGCGTGAAATGGGTTCACAGCACATTTCCCAAGAGGCAGGCAGTGACCATGGAGCAAGTTTTGTACTGAAATCAGGAGAAACTGTAAGTTTTGGCTTGAAGCTTGTCAAGTTTAGAATGAGTCAATGTTGACTTGAACTCAATATCTATAAGCAGAATCAACATAATCCTTGCAAAAATAATAAAAAAATGTGATCAACGACTGCACGCAAACAGCATCAACCCTGCAGTACAAGCGCAGTGGCGAAATATCTCAGGCCACGTTTTTGGTACTGCTGCAAAGCATTTGTGACCAGACAGAAGTGGGTGGCACAGGCCCCATCGAAGATGTGGTCAAGCAGCAGATCATTAGGTCTGTCCCTTACTGACACATCTCTCCCAGGTAGGAACAGCTCTTCAGTTAGGTAAATGCTTGATGAGGTGTTTTTGCTTGCAAAGGAATTGAGCATGACCTAATTAAAGGTGATCTTGTGGCACAGAGTTCTTTCTCCCGATTTTGTTCTTCCCACAGGCTGGTATTTTGCAACCCAAGGCTTCAGCTCAGATCCCCTGTTCAGAAATAGATCTGAACACAAGGCAAAGGGAAATAATTTTCTCGTTAACTCACCTGAGCTGTCAGGGATTCTGTTTTCTCTGTTAAGGATGATGAAATTGCTAACCCCAAAAGCTCCCTGCCCTTCATTTAGGGATTAGTGACTTCATCAACATGAGCAGAACAAACACAGAGCTCTGAACTGAGATCTTGGCAAGTTCAAAGCTTCCCAGTCCAAGATGAGAAAATAAGGAAACACTTACGGCAGCAACACTATTTGAGCCTTTTAACAAATGAAGGGACCTACAAGCTAATGATAAAGGCTTTGGAGCCAATCAGCCAAGCTCATCCCTGCTGTAAACCTGGTATTCTTCCAATTCAAACAACAGAAAAGGGGCAAACAAGAAAAATCCTTGGTAGCAAATGTGATTAGATGAAGCAAACAGTAAAGGCTCCACTGTAACTGCAGTTCATCACGCAATTAGTTTCTTAACAGCTTCACCATTCAGACGGCCTCTTCCCTGGCGCAGTGCCACGCCAGCCAAATAAATCAGCTCCGCATGCACAGCTGTCAGTGCGACCCGCGTCTCCAGGCCTCAGGGGCTGAGCTGGAAGGCTGGATTGAAGGGGAGAGGGGAGAGAGGCCCCAGTAGGTAGGTGGAAACAGGGCCATGAAGAGAGGAAGAGGTAGCCAAGTAGCAACGGCCTGATTGCACAGGGTGTCCAGGAGTCCCTTGAGAGTGAAAGGACACAGCAGAAGTGTTCTGTTAGCAAAGGCCTTCGTATCTCTGGCTCTGCTCACCTTCAGAAAGAGAGAGCTGCCACCTTCAGAAAAAAGAGCTATCACTAACCAAAGCAGTATTTGTTTGGAAGCGGGGCAAAACCAGAACAGTACTCTAGGGCTAGGCTCAAATGGGCACAGCTGGGTTTTGGGCTCTTAGGATGAGGTAAAATCTTGTTTGTTTGTTTGTTTATATGCTTCACAGCAGGTCTGCTTTTGAAAGGTGACTGAAAATTATTTGATATAATCCTTTTTGCCTGTAAACATTTTTTATTTTATTTTTTTTACAAATAACTAACACAGCATATTTCAATTATGTGGGGAAAAATCACAGTAGATGTTTTTCTTAAATCTCGAGGATGGGAAGCTATTTCAGCATTGTCATCTCATTTATTTTCTCTTATATGATTTTAGAATGTGTAGAAAGAACAGAACTATGGTCAAATTGAAATGGGGGCCAGGTTATTGTAGGTGTTCATGGAACAGAAGCAGAGTTGACATTTTCTGTAATATGTGTCTGGTTTGAGGGATAGCGGTGGTGGGTTTGTTTGTTTGTTTGTTTGTTTGTTTTTTGAGGGGAGGGGAGAGAGTGTTGAAAATTAGCCAATAAAATGTTTCCCAAAACCAGTGTTTTGATCTAAAAGAAAGAGAAAAATTATTTGAATTCTTTGGAAAGTTTGAGTACATAACATGCCTCATAACTCCCCTAGACCAGTGTGGAAGAAATTGTACTGCAACAATATTTTGGGATTAAATGAGCTACTTAGCCCAAGGCATCATTTAAGGTGCTTTATTATTTAACACAAACTGTGTTATTGCTTATATAAGAAATCCTACTCTACATCTATTTGTAGTGTAATACCGCTGAAGTTAGGGAGTTGACACTGAGGACAAATTTGCACTCTTCCTGTGTTCTTCACTTCATTTGACCTCAAAACCAGAATCACAATTACTTATTTATCAGTGTTAAAAGTTTGGCACCAGTACGGGGAAAAAGGGGGGCGGGGGGGGGGGGGGGGGAAGGGGTGGAGAGGGATGGAAACAAACAAAAAAAAACACACATTAAAAGCTGATCACGAGAGTTCCTGCTCAAGTTTATACCTGCCAACCCAAAGCAGTGCAACAGCCACGATGGCTTCAATTGATAGCTGTAGATAAAATGCTCTGGCCTGCAAACCAGCTGAGTTGAAAATAGAAAGCGGTGTTTGCATGTAGATACCTAATTTCTCTACTTGAATTCATGCAGTGGAACTACCATTAACTCATAACTCAAATACTGAAGTACTTTGTGAACAAAAAGACCCTGTGCCCTGCCTTTGGCTTCAGTGGGAATGGCTCCTGGCTTTCTGAAGGCCAGATGTTTGCCCTATCTTGTGCCAATATTTTGTTCCTCTATTTAAAGCAAAGGTTATTGTTTTTTAAATGGGACAGGGAAAATATGTCTGAAGTCTACAAATATATCTGAAGATTTTTAAAGTCCGTTTTCAGCATCGCTGTTCAAGTCACCTGTCCACAGATCTAAAGATATTTTAGGATATGTTTAATATACCAGAAGAAATGGAACTACCCTTTAAAACTGAACCTGTGTTCTTTGTGACACACTTTGTGATTTTGAAGTTACAGCTGATAAAAATATAGTTGTAATTTATTTTTAAGTACTTAACTGTATTTATGTTTTTACTTCTAATAATAAATTCCCACATTTCAATGGCTTCTGACCAGCTGTACTGGAACCAAATCCACAGGGAGTTAGGACTCTTCACAATACTCCTGACCCAAAATCCATCAAATCTCATATGTGTTGTTTTTTTTTTGTTTGTTTGTTTTTGTTTTTAATGTACCTACAAGGCTAAGATATTCATCACAAGAACCAGACACATAGACTGAGATTTCAATTGTATTTACAACAGCATAAATCAAGTAACTTCACTGAGGCCAAGGGAGTTACTCTGGATTTACACTCATCACTCTAACAAATATATATATATATTTAAAAAAAAAAAAAAAAGTACCAGTTAGGACATTGATTATTTTATCACTGAAAACATGATGGAGCTTTATTTTTTTTTACTAACTGAAATATATATATACATATATATATATGTTTTTTATGTGTGTCTTCAGTGAAATGGTATATTACATTTTAAACAGAATTCCCATTTTCTATGAAAAATTGAATTTTATATTTTTACAAAGAATTCCATATACTTGCAAACTATTTTCTTTAGGAAAACTCTTCTGATGGAAGTTTTATGACCTGCTATAAGCCTAACTCATAATTCATACAAATCAGACAGTGCTCAGCAGATGTTCAGGAAGGAGCAAGCCAGTGAAAAACCTAAATGACACATGCAGTCCTGTGTGGTTACACTTGAGGTTCTTGGTGTAAAAACAGGCAGGATGGGACAGTAGCTAAAGCAGAATGAGTTAGGGGAGTTATTGATTTTTTTCATTCAGTAATGCACCTAGTTTTTGTTTCAAGGAGGAGAATGGTTTCAGATCAAATAAGAAATACACCAATTCCACTCTTAAAGAAATATTCCTGAGTGCTTTTTACCCCAGCTGCTGTGAAGTCTAGCTCATTTTTCTATGCAAAGTGAAAAATTTTGCATCTTAGAACATGTCAAACTATATAGCTATAACTGTTCAAGAAGTTTGACTTGATTTTGGCAAATATCTCTGTGACTCTGAAACTGCCATTGGCAGTGAATAAGATGATTGAATGGGAAAACTCTGAATCTGAGGAAGACTCCGAAACCTGGCCGCAGGAGCAGCTTACTCTGGGCCTCAGGACGAGCCTCCAGGACCAGGTCCTCACACGTACTTGCTTTTCCTGGAAAAGCAGTGTTTTCAAGATCTCTGCCACAGTGTCTCTGTATTAATTCTACAGTTGTATCACTGCACGAATATATGGAGGACCAGCTGGATTAATGCAGATGCACAACTCTAAAGAGCAAGACCCAGTGCTTTCTTCACTGTGGCCACTGAAAGAAAAACCTGACAGTATTTGTACATAAACAAACACTCCTCTTTCTTTCTCCAAAATGTAGAATTTCCTGCACAATGATGAAACTCCACGTCTTCCTATGTCATGTCCCATTTTCCCTTCAATATTCTAGATTAATACACTGTGTTTGATCCACCTCCCCTTTGTAACCTTGCTTTACACCGGTGCAGACAGGTGCTGCAGAAGCCTTTCCCCACCCGGGGATGCTGGTGGATGGATGGACAGATGGGTGGATGGATGGGATGTGTGCCTTTCCTGCAGCAGCCAGCTCCAAATGCTCTGCAACTCATCCCGGCGCCAGAGCTACGGGAAATGGCCAGAGCTGCTGTTCAGCCATTGATCCCCTCCCTTCCCTTCCCTCTCATGCTCTCCCTGCTGCCTGAGGGCTCGCCTGCCTCACTAGGCGCGTGTCCCTTCTGCAGGCACATGGAGATTGTGGCTCCTGGTCCGGGGGGAGAGGTGGAGGCAGCAAGGAGATGGCCTGTGTTGGTTTTGTATCACAGTCTTTCAGTGACTGCAAGTCAGTAAAAAAGGAAAAAAAAAGAAAAAAAAAAGAAAAAAAGGCAAAGAAAAACAAGAGGCTGTGCCTGCTGTCAGAGCCTTTCCACAGTAGCAAGTACATCTGCTTTTTCTGACCTCTGAAGCAAATCAATATGGCTTTAAATGATTTCCCTGATGCCTAGATCTCTTACCTTGCACTGCTGTTACTCCAGCCACGCTATTACCTGGTCATTCCTTCCTCTTCTTTTCAGACTCTCTCCCTCGGCTGCTTCTCTTTGCCTTTTCTTAAAGATATACACAAAATGCTCACTGGAGCAGCTCAGTTTTGCTCATGTGTTATTTTCTCGCACACACAAACATACACACACAACCATTTCCCACTGCTTGCAGCCACACGCACTCACTGCAGTGTCTGCCTCTATCTCCATCTCTCTCACTCATACGCATGCACTGCCTAGCTGAGCACTGCCTAAGCAACATCTGCTTATCAGGAGTTTTTCCTCTGATGCCATGGTTAGTGAAGGAGTGCTCATGTTTCTTTAAACCTCCATCTGCCAGAGATACTTGAGCTGAAAAAAAAAAAAAAAAAAAAAAAAAAGAAACATAAAGAAAAAAAAAAATAATAAATAATCTGCTCAGCTCTGATCTTTTTCCTCTCCCATACACCCCATCCCCATTGGGGCAGACATGCTTGAGCACTATCACTAGTGCTAAAAATAAGACCTCCATGCAGCTAAACCCATGCTTTTGGGAGTGCCCTATTTTTTTAGATCCTGCCTAATCTAGGATTTGGGTTGTTCAGAAGATGAGGTATTCCTGATGGTATGAAAAGCCGTCAGAAGTGCTTATGCATCATCTAATTATATTGACATTCGGGTGCTGTGTACAGAGAAGGCAGCCTTCCATCAGTGCAGTCAGCACAGGCAGGAGTACCCCGAATGCCCTTATCCCTTCAGCAGTGCACAGAAATGCTTTAGCTGCTTAGCCCAGGCAGAACTTTCAGCTTACAGATCCAAAACACTTTTGACAGCACAGTCACAGTATTTCTTATTTATTTCTACCATGTATTTCTCTCTCACTAATTTTTGCATTTTGTGATGCCTTTATATGCCCAGTCACCCACTTCAAGCACCTAGGAGATCATTATTTGCTTCTGATTAGCACAGTGCATTTGAGCAGTGTGCTAGAGGCAAAAAATTTAAATTTATCAAAATGCAAATATTCCCCCATTGACCTCTGGTAAATGCGTTACGTTACAAAGTACTTTCAAAGAAAGCTAGAAAGGAAGAGGAGAGAGGTCATGAGTTTGCAGAGGTTTACGATATTAAAAAATTAATAGTAAATGGTTGCTTGGAAGTCCACTTTGTGAGTAAAGCAGAAAGCTTTTTTGTATTTTTTTTCCCTTTATAGTGGGAATGGAGGGACCAGATTATGATACTCCTGCCCATTTTCTGTATCACTGTGCTTACTTTGCTAGAAGAACCACTGAAGTGAATGAGGTTGCTTGTGGTGCATATTTTTCAATCATCTGCCAAGATTCGAACATGTAGTCTTATGTATGGCAGCGGCCCAGAGTGAGACACAGGAATTATTCATAATCCTTCTTCCAATGTGAAAGACTCCTTCTATAACCTCAGCTTAATGACTCTGCATTTAAGAAGTAAATGGTTTTCACCAAGGAAAGTAAGAAGCAGCCAAATTTGCTTGGAGAAAATAACGGTAGTATTAAGATAAGTGATATCCCAATAGTGAGGTATGCCTGAGAAGTGCATTGAGGAAAAAGATGTGATGTTACACAGGTTATTTGAGCTGGTTGCTCTCTTACCCTCACCAGTAAGAGTAAATATACTCTTTCACTAGAGAAGACTGCAGTTAAATGTTGGATAATGCTGGCCAAAAAAAAAAAAAAAAAAAGCAAATTCTCCACACAAAAGATGGAAGCTTATGGCCTGCCTCATCCTTATTCTCCACAAGGCTTTTCTGCAAATATTTGTTTGCCTGGTGGCGTGACTCCTCTCTAATCCCCTGTCATAGATCCAAAAAATGGTGGTGTCCTCTCGAAGCAAGTCAAAAGCTTCAAAATAATTTATCTTATCCAAGCAAGAATGTGCATGGATTTTAGCTCAGTGTTCAAATTAGCACTGCTGTTGTAATAAGGAAAGTCATAGAAGCAACCTTTGAGCAGCGGTCTTGCTGCATTCCCCATTGCTGGTGTTCGGTGTTCTGGGACAGAAGAAAAACCACAAGGAGAAGCACTACGGCTTCTGACTGCACCCAGTCACTCATAGCCTTACTCTTCAGATATGTATCTAATGTGCTAAACACAGTCAAGAATGTAGCGTATAGCCATAGGCATGGTGACTACTAGCATATAAAGTTCATAGGGAAGGAGAAGCATTCCTCCATCTCACAATGGTTGTTGTGCCATTGCTTAGCTGGTTCCCTCATCCCTGGCTACTGCTTCATTGCACTTGGTCATAAATGAAAGCTATCTAATGCTAATGACCATGGTGCCCACCCTAATCATGCATTTGAAATATTAATAAAAATAATTTATGTCATGTGACTGCTTTTTAACTAGCTGCTTTCAGGACTTTAGATCAGGATTATAAAAGACGTGCATTTATAAATTATTAGCCTTGAGCACATAAGCACTGCATACTATGGGGAGCACTTTTGTAGCACTTTAAATTAATTTATTGTTATTCATTCCAGCTGTCTGTGATGTAAACCTTTGGCTATAAATTTGTACCATCATCCAACACACCATTAAACTAAAGTGGTGCCCGTGCTGGAGCATATAATAAAACATATGAATAAGATTTCTGTGGGGACACTTTTTTAAAACTCTCTTCTCAGTTAATGACACAAGAAAAGTGAGATAACATAGTCACCCTGTAACTATGCATTCATTAAAATACATCTGGTGGGGGGAGACTTTCAAATTTGCACTTCTATTGAATTCTGACTCAATGTTTTTCTTTACCCGATTGTTTCAATTCATATCCTATCTCAAGCAAAAGGCTTTGCCAGAACCCGTCATGAAGTCACTAGCTAAGACTGTGAGAGGATTTTGTTGGACCTGAACTTCTCAGCAGTGGAAATAGATCCTGACCACTGAATTACAGAAGTACAGGAGCAGAGCCGTTTTAATGTCTTATCTCCTCTGCAGGCAGACATTCTTTCTCCTACAGATCACCATTATGGTAACAAAACTTTATCTGCATGACTAACACCATAATGTCTTAATCCACTTAACAGTAGAGATACATTTCATACCAGCCCATTGGGATACAATGTTCTAAACTTTAAAGCAAGTAGCAGTCATGCAGTACGCTCTACCAAGCGGAGTTAGAACCTCCCAGCTTTTCTCTCTCCATATAGGTCTCATCTTGCTCACGTGCTTTTTAATACTTTATGTCACTTTTGTGACAGATGATCTCTGCTAAACCTGTTCAAAAGAAGTCTTGCTCATCTCATGTTTCTACTGGTTCCAGTAAGGGTTGGGCTGCTCAGAATTTTGCAGATCTGGACTCTTGCTCCTGATATCAAATATAGCTATAGGAAAACAGAGACAAAAACCTGAATGTCAGATTCACGGCTGACAGAATATAGCACAACTCCTTTAATTTGTACCAGCTGATCACATATTGAATACTTTTCATATCTTATGCTTTCACTCAGTGGCAAGGTGTGGAAAAAACATACTCAAAAATAATACATTTTTTATTTTAACTAATCTCATTAATATAAAGATTAGTTTGATGGAATATTTTTTTTTCTCTTTATTACTAAATCTTCCCTAAACTTCAAGGTTTGGGAATCCAAGTATTTAATTTGGGGTCCTCTCTAAATAATCAACAGGATATCTGCACTCCTTGGGAATACATGTATTATTACCTAATAACTGCCCTTTACATACCAAAAAATAATATTTAACTATAGGAAAAGTATATAGCATGGTACCATCCTGCCAGGGAACGTTCTTTTGATACTAATATCTAAAATTTCAGAGGTCCAAAATTTTTGAAACATTTTCAAGAGAAACCTCAAAAAGGAGCCTTAAGGACACACCAGAGCTGAATTCTGCTCCAGGTACTTGAACCAGAATGGTGTTCTTGCAAAAAGATTGGCACTTCTTGACTGTTATGTACCGTAGCATAAATACTGTCTGATTTGTATGCCACAGCAAGAACCTTACATGGAGAAGAGGGGACTTTTACTCTGTACAAGAGTGGTGCAGAGAAGACAGAAATAACTTGATTTCTTTTTTTTTTTTTTTACACTGTTAGGAAAAACAGGTGAGCAGCCAAATTTACCTGGTAATGTTAATCCTGCCTCTCTGAGCAAAACATTAATTACTATCAGATTGCAACTTTATACCGCTTCCAATTATAAAAGGACACAATTATGACAGTCTTTGGTCTGATTGCAAAATGTCTCTCAGTTTCCAGTAAGATGTAGGGTCTTCACCTGAAATCTATCAAACAAGGAGTTAATCATAGTTTAAGCTTCTCTGTCACAGGTACTTAGGAAAATAGGTATAAATTAGATGCCTGAGATTCTACATCATCTCAATTACTGGATGAGAGTTAGCTGTTGCTTTAGCTGTGAGTATGAAGACCTGGGTGGTTACAGCGGTCAGCATTGTTCTGAGCAAAATTCTCTGTTCTTAGTGTGTTTCCTGTCAAGGAAACAGACATACCCTGTCACTTCTAGCTACACAGTTAGTTTTCTAGTGATGTTTATGTTTTATCTGAGGATATTTTTCCATGTCAGAATGTTATTTTCTTGTTCTAAGTTAGATGTTAACTTACTACAGAAGAAGACAGTTTGGTTGGGAGGGGAGTGTATGGAGTTTTTTTACTAATTGAATTATCACTGTTATTTAATTAGAATCTTGAAAGAGAACTTCCTTTTTTGTAACATACAACCTGTAATTAGAGTATAACTTGAATGGTCTCAAAAGAAGGGAGTGCACTGCAGTTGCAGATGCTAACATGACAGGATTCACCTCCCAGCTGCTAATGGATCTTTTCAGTTACCTGTGCCTTAATTTCCTCACTGACTACATAGAAAAAAAGGTGCCTTTTTCCCTTTGTTCTTAAACTGTAATCCCGTAGGAGAGAGCTCCGTTCACTAGGTACTACCAAAGTTTGCTTAAGCCCTCTAAAGGTGCCTCAAGGAGAACAAGAGGAGCTTGTCTTCAGTTTCCGTGTTCCCGATGACATGGGAGATACCTGCAGGACAGGCTCTTCTCCCTCCTTCTGTTTGGTAGAACCAAGCTCCTTATTCCATTACAGTGCTCCAGGCAAGCATGAGGACCTGACTTTGTGCCAAGCAGTGAAGAGGGGCTGTTGCTCTAAAGAGAGCAACTCATATATGACAAAAGATGATGAGTGGATACCAAGACCTGAAGGTAGCTGGAAGACGTGGTGGCTGGGCTTCTCAATTCAGCGGCAGTAGTCTCTCAGGCAGCTACACTCCAGCTTTAATCCACATTGCTGCCCCCAAACAGCTGTGGAAAGATTGTCTGAGGAGGGCTGGTGGCCTGATCATCCTTCAGTTTATGGACACAGGGCCTTGTGGACCCTGGAGGGCATCTGCTTGTATCCAAGTTGTTAAAGTGATTGCCATGCCTGCCACATCACAGCCTCACAGACATATGCTAGTGTTTGTGGTACAGTCAAAATATGCTTTAAAGCCCATTTCAGCAGCAAGCTCGCTTAGATTCTGTGCCAGGAAATGTTAATTACTGTGGTGCAGTCTTCTGTTTTCTGTGGTGCAATAACAATTAATTTACACCATTTGGAAAAACACTTACACTTTTTTATTAAAAATCAATAGAAGGAAATCAATACAGTGTAAAGTAGACAATATCAAAATGAAAAGCTCTTGTTTTTATACTTGGGCATCCCTAATAAAATTTCGTTGTTGACTCAGGCAGCCTGTCCACTGTAATCTAATGAGAAGCTGCCTCGCTTCTTTTTAATGTTTTGGAAGTTACCATGTAGTGGGGCAGCCATTTTCATTCAAAGAATTCAATAATTAACCCACAAGTTGTAAGTCCATGTGATGATGCAGATGCTGCTGCATTTGTTTCTCTGCATTGCATCACCTGTGCCACTGGTAATCTGTGGGCTCTATTTTGAATCAAGATGAAGGTTAATTTTTATTTATAGTTATAATTGGAAAAACACTAGCTGTAATGGAAACTGCTCCATTGCTAAAACGTATCACCGCAGAGTAAATTCCACATAAATTTTGGCATTTTAATAGGTCAGAGTAACACAAATGAATTGCTTCTTGCTGGGGAAATCTGTTTATTCTTCAGAATATAGTGATTTACTGGGACAATGATCTCAAAGAAAAAAATCCGAGTTGTTTTTTTCTACCATTGCTCCAACCGCATGAAGTGCTGCATAGCCTGGGAAGGCAGCTTATGCCAGTAATCTCGTGGTTCCCTGGCTCCCTGCAGCAAGGGCCAGGCAAGACCAAGGTTGCTGAAGACATGCGTCCCAGCCCCTCAGCGCCCTGCCTCTGAGGGAGTAGGAGCTCTGGGACTTTTGCAGTGGTGATTCAGTGCCACAGCTCTGCTAGGGACGTGGTCTCTCAGTGCACAGTGGGATGCTCCCAGCTGCTGCAATGAAGATGCTCTACCCTTTAAAGCACAAGCTGCTGTTCCCATCCCCGTGATGCACTGCCATGTCTGCGTGTTTCTGAGTGCAGCCACCACAGCTATGGCTGGTCTTCTGGGAGTCAGCCAGAGCAGAACAAAATGGGATGGCTTGAGTCCTGTAAAAGCACTGATGTAAGCAGCTGGGGGCATATCACTGTGGAAGGGCAGAGCACCATTTCCTTTCTACAGATAGAACTATCAAGGGTTTGAGTCTGATGACTTTTTTTTAATGATGAATTGATAGGAGGTGCTTTTCAATGTGTGAAATGATCCAGATATGATGGGAGATTTTTCAAAGCCAATAGACAACTCTGGTGGGTCATGACAGTGGGCTGGGAGAGCAAGTGTCACTGAGAAAGATGCATTAACTGGACTAATTTTAAAGGAATGAAGAACTCATACAAAACTGCCAGAAATGCCTTCTGCTTTGCTACAGTGGTGCTGGGAAGCTAGACATGGTAACTGAACAAAAGGAAACACTCTGAAATACAATCAAAGTTTTGCAAATTGGGAAGTTTGTTTTGAATAATCTCTAGAAATTTCAAAAGCTTGGCAATATGTCACTGTGATGCTGGGAGAAAAAAAAAAAAAGAAAAAGAAAAAGAAAAAGAGAAAGAAAAAAAAGCTGTAATCTGTGTATGTCATTATATGCAAGTGTTCCCCTCTGCAAAGGGAACTATGATGTAACCAAAAGTTTGTTACTGTGGAGGCTGAGTCCAATGTTTCCCTTTACCTTAAAAAAATTACAGTAGTCCATCTTGCTCTTTGCATGGGGTATTTTTCCTCCTGTATATACTACCTGCATGGCCTTTATTTCAGCTTAAATTTTGTTTTCTGTCTGGTAAAACATAATGGCTCCTTACCTTCCAATGCCTGATCCAGCTAAGCTATAACAAGCCGTGCAAAGGTACAATGATTATTATTATATAAGCCTTACAGACTCTTGAAATAAGGGTCCGAAGCATATTGTTAGCTTCAGACATATTAGTAAGACCCACTGAGGATGTGATTTAGGGCACAGATGACTACCAGCTAAGAAAAAAAATGATAAACTTTTTTTTTCTGTTTTCCTTCAGAGGGGCAATTGATCACTTGTGGAGTAACTTCTCTCAGAAACTATCACTTGATCTGTACTTGAAGTGTATAGGAGTGAGCTGTATGTTAGTAATCTCCTCCTACTGCAGAATTGATGAGTCGCAAGAAGACTGTAGGAGTTTCAAATAGAAACAGATGTTCTGTTGGACATCCTATAGCAGAAAATCAATAGTAGGTGAACCATAAGTAGGCCTTCCTTCCTGAGGTAGCACCGCTGTAATAGCTGTGCAGGAACAAACTCGCCATTGGACTGGGCTAGTAGAAGTGACATGAAGACAATAAAGTTTTTGTGACAGGCTTATCAAACGTCCACTATTTGCCTTACCTCAGGTAAAGTAGGTGCTTTGCATGATGCTGTTTAATTACCCTTCAGAGGTATTGTGTACTGATTTCCATCTGCAGCTGGAGGAGGCTGCTTTTCAGTTATAAACATAGTCCTAAGTTGTTGTATGGATATACCAGGTAGAAATGCAAGGGTAAAAGCTCTGAAAACACATGGTAAGATGTTACCCGCCCCAAGGAATTTAATATTTATCTCATCCTGAAGAAGGATGGCTAGGGAAAGAAGCAGGAATGAAGCAATGTTTCTGCTTTTATTCAGAAGTCCACATGGGATTAGGAGCAGAAATTGAGTTTTCCCAATGTTACAACAAACATATTTAAGGATCCTTTGGAATATAAGATGCTTTATGGACTTTAAATATTTCACTGGTTCTCACATTCAGGTAGTGTAGTGTGGCACTCTGTGAATGTGCAGGAGGGATTTTCAGATGATACTCCTTTCTTTCTTTTAATGGATGTCACAATACAGAGAAAAATATTAAATGCAAGCAAGCCCTATGGTTTTGATTGTGGTTAGTCTGATGGTTCTGGTTTGCTTTAAGTGGAAGCTGATGAACAATGGTTTAAAAGGAGAAAAGGAAAACGGCCCCAGCACTGAGGTCAGTCAGCCACTTCCTACATCCAGCTGTTTCAGTTTATTTTTTTAATTAAGTTTGGCTTAAATTAATGATGACAGTTTAAAGAGAACTCTTTCACCTATTTAGCTGACTTTACATCTGAAACCAAGTCCCTTCTGTCCAACCGCATTTTGTTACAAGATTTGCAGTTAAGTTCCTAAAAGTTCCTGGTTTCTCCCCACTTTATTTTGTCATCTTTCTGCTCTGTTATTGCCCTCTGCCCTTTAGTGCCCTTTCAAGGGAGGGCTAAAGCTATTGCTGCTGCAGTATGGAAACAAAGTGCCTCCTAATTGATCGTTAATACTGCCAGAGAGTGAGGATGTTGGGAACTGCCAGATCAAGCCCATTTACTCCAGCTTCTGGGTCAGCTCTTCAGCTGGTATAAATCAGCCATCCTTCTTGGCTTCTTAACAGTTGAGTGTAGGCTGTGACATTGAGGAGTTGGTTCTGGCTCTGTAGCCTGGTGCTCTGTACAAGCACCAGATCCTATAGGGCTTTTGTCTAGCAATGAAGGAATGCTCCCTGGTCCAGAATAGTGGTGATTTACATCCAGAAGCCTTAGAATTAGTAGCTCTAGAAGTATGTGTTAGCTCCCCAATTTAGGTGATGGGGAAAAAGAAACAGCAGCAGTCTTAATTTATCAGAAATAAAATGCATCTGGAACAAGAGCTTCTCTGATCCTATCTGACAGCACAAAGATGAACTCAAGTACATGGTTCTGATTCTCTTGCTAAGCCTGCGGAGTATCTGCTTTTTTCTACAAACTTCATACTTGCCATAAAGAAGGAAAGAGTTCCCTGCTCTGGGGGTTTTGGCTTCTTGGCTTTGGCTTTTTGCTTTTTTTGGAATATAGCTTCTTAGTTACATCTTGGTAATCAGTATAAATGTTTTGTGATGCCTGATTATAAAGACTTTGTAATTTTTATTTATTTATTTATTTATTGTCATTGCATGTTGTTATTGAAATGACTGTGTGGCTGATGTAAAATCAAATGTAGTCCACAGATATCAGGTGAAATCTCCTGTGTAGATTTCTGGACCCAATTCAGTTGAGAAAATAAATAGCTGTGAAGGTATCATAATATAAAGCTGTCATAAACTGGAATTAATGGCAAATTGCCACAACTTGCAGTAATTTTCTACTTTTTGTGTACAGATCAGGCAAAAGTAGTTGAAAAAAAGGTCCCTGTCTCTGCTCTCCTTCAAAAATATATAAACTATCTACTTTATTTTGGATGTCTCTTTTCTGCTTCATTATCAAGATATTTAAAATGAATTTTAAACAAAAATAGAAACATTTGAAGAACGTAATGACATGCTGCTTTCTTTCAAGCCAATCTCCAGAACCTATTTCAGTGTACTTTGCACAAATTCAGAATTAACTTTGACTGACATTGAACTGTACTTTTTTTTTTTATGTTCCTCTGTGATGAAAATCTCTTCTTCGCTTGAAAAAAACTTCTTCAGCTGTACTTCTGGTCTTTGTCTAAGGTGTTAACAACCAGACTCTAGCACCTTGTTTTCAATTTTGCCTCTGTTGGAGACACTACTTAAGTTTAGGCTTTTCTTTTATTGGCAGTAGCTACAATGATCTAGACTTTAATCACCAGCAGCTGTAGAAATGAGAATAGGATTGCAAAAGTTCCCTCAAAGATCCATTGAATTCACATCTGCATTTGCACTGTTTTTCTAGTATAACACTCCAATTCAGCAAGGTTTTTAATACCTTGGGAACTCATTCTTGGCTCTTTTCCCACCTCTGGGTTAAAATCAAGCGTAAAATACTTATTGTACAGGGAACAGTGATGCGAGCTGAGCAGAGTATCTTTTGCCTGGCTTATTTCAAAGTAACATTTTACAGAATTTATTCTATGGTTTTGCAGAGCTACAAACCTACACAAAACTACTCCTGAAATCAACCAGACTCATTGTGTTAGCCAAGCTTAGTGGATGCAGAAATAGAACACAAATGAGTACTTGGTGTGGTATTTAATATCCAGCCTTTCACATTGTAGATAGTTGGTAAAACACAGAAGGGAATTTGCAGACTGGGACTGCTGGGCTCTGGACCACTTTAAAAGCTACTGTTCAGTAATGCCCATCCCACCCCTCAGGCAGAAGTTGCTGTAGCAGGGGTGCAGAACAGATAGCTTGCTCTTGGGCCATTGCAGTTGACAGCATGGTGTATTAACTTCAACAGGCATTGATTTCAATTTATGTTAACATGCTGGGCTGTGAGCTGCAGCAGGAGGGGTCTCTGGTTCGTGACTCCTGTCAGATTCAGAAGAGCTGAGGTTATCACCTCAGCAGTAACCTTTTTAGCCACCAGAGCTGAATCCAATTCAATCATGAATCAGTGTCCTTAATTAATTCTCCTTTATAAAGGCCCAATGCAATTGTACTGATGTCAGTGGAAGGAAAAAAAAAAAAAAAGTTTGATTGTTTCTTCAATAATAAATAATAAATTTTTTAAAAGGAGATAAAAAGCTAAAACCAAATGTGTCACTGGGGAAAGGAATGGGCCATTAATATATATCATATTTATTTTTCAAAAATCTTGTGTGTTAACAATTTAACCCTCACAGTTTCTTAGGAGGAAAATAATTACTGCTCTGAAAGACTGACTTACCTTCACTGTATTCCTTTAAACCGAATGACTCTATTTGAATGGTAGGAATACATTTTTAGTGAGAAAAATTATTCCTAAGAAGTAAACTGTCTTAATATCTGGATAGACCTCTCCAGTCTTGACATAGATGTATGCTTAATATTGCATATGCAAGAACTGTGAAGAGAGATCAAATCTACAAAGGAAGGTATAAAGTTTTGGTAAAGACTAAATTCTGAAGATTATTATGGATAAGCTTTGATCACAGAAAGGTCAGCATTGTTGTACTCTTGAATACAGACATATCAAAAGAGGTTGGAAAGGAGAAGTGCTGCTCCAGAAAATGTCTTTCACTTCGGTCCTTGGGTGTCCTTACATTCTCCTGGCATTGTAAGGAAGTAAATCACAGTTAAACAAGTTAACTGATGCTTGAAAACTCTGATGTGTGTCTTGTCTGTCTGTCTGTCCATCTTGAGTTTCACTGCTGCACAGGGGATTGCCCATATTGACCAGTAATGAGAGAATAAAACCTGTGGCACCAGGATTCTGAGGGATGGATATGGGAGCAACCCATTTCTCACACAACAAATTCACAACCCTGGGTTTTATATAGTGTATCTGGATATTGCAGTGAAAGCAAAATAATTCTTCAAGTTCAAATTAGGACATATTTAATCTTCTTTGGAAGTAACAGCAAAAAATAAGCTGTTGTACTTTTAAAGAGAAATCCATCAGAAGTAGATCAGCGCACAGGCCCAGAGTGACCTTCCTCTATGGCTGTGCCCTGAATGTACACACCTTGTGCTGGGCAGGCTGGCCAGGAGCAGAAATACAAGAGTCCATGCTGGGTCGTGACTGATAGTGAACAAAGTAAGCTAAGATGAAAGAGACTTAACAATAGTTAAATTAGAGCGGAGAAAACCTTGTGTAAAACAGCCTCAGTCTGGTCCGTCTCTAGTATGGCTCCAAGTTCATTGGCAGGCCTATATGGCTCTGAGAGAGTTGGAGACAACAGAAATGATTTTGCCAGCCTTAAATTGCTCAAAGTCAGAAGTAGCAACAAAGTGAGGCCTGGGTTGAACAGCACAGGCCAGAAGGCCTTGGTGCATTTATTAAAAGAGGCTGCCTAAAGCCCTCCACAAGACTACTGCAGGGTCCCCATCTGTGGTGGCAGAGGGCCAAGGAGCAGCCACCGTTGTGACATGGCTTAGCTGAGGCTGGAGTCACTGGGACTCCAGCCTGAGGTTCAGGGCACCAGGACTGTAGTGAGGAGAAGCCTGAGGGCAGGGATGTCTGCATCCCAGGACTAGGAGCAGCCAGGTTCCCCCCCGGCTTTGGAGATGTGTAGGAGCCTGGGCCTGTGTGCTGCGAGTGAGGGAAGAACTTTCCAGGACCACAGCGGCCCCTGACAGCCTGAAGTGCCTGTGCGCAGTGCGGTGGTGGTGGGGACAGCCCTGCCTGCACACTGGTCACAGGACCACAGCGAGGTGCAGGTTGTGTAAGGCCTGGGAGAAACATTCCTCAGAGACATCACTGACTGAGGGGGAAAGGAAGGGAAGCCATTTGCAGTCTGAGGTCTGCAACTCTCCAGCTAAGAGACAAGCTGGGCAATAAGACCCAGGCAGAATGCTGATTTTTTTATTTTTTTTTTTTAATGGGTTAAAACAGAGCGAGCTGCGGCAAAAACACAGTGGATTTATTCAGCTGCAGGAGCGGCACACAGCAGGTGCCTTGGAGGGACAGAGGAAAGGAGCAGAGGAAAAATGAAAGAGGCTGAGGAGAGCGAGCAGCCAGGGAGAAACCTCTGGAAGGTTCGGGCATGCAGTCGGCTGCGCTCATGCTTTATGTCACAGCAGAACATTAAACGAGCACTTAAAAAGGTAATTAGCACCTTTTCATTGGACCAGAAATCAGAGGTGTAATTTACCAGAAGTCAGTGAACAATGTAAGAGATCTAATTTAATCACGTTGCGTAGCTTATCCAGGGTGAAAAATGAGAAGCCTAGCTTGGCTGAGTGGTTACGCCTGCAGCAAAGCCATTTCTGGCCCCCCCGCAGGACAATGCCGTCGCTACCTGAACTGCGCTTGGTGCAGGGCCGAGGCGAGGCTCAGGGTACTTGTACCACTTGAATTTTATGGCATCATTTTCATTGTTTCACAGTAAAAGCGGGAGGTCTGTGATATACAGGGGGTAAGAAGCTCTTGTCTAGAAAAGGTAAAAATTATAGCCAAAATTCTGCAATGTAGTTCAAATCTTCTCTTCCAGTGCCTCTACACAGATGCTCCCAAATTCAGGTAGAAGGGGAGGAAACGGGCTTTGTTTGAGCTCAGGGTACATGAAGCCTGCTCTTTCAATATTCATAGTTCAGTTTAGACTGTCCAGTCCTGCATTTAGGGTTTGGAATGGGTGATTCAGCTTATTTCTATTCTTTGTACCAAGTGAAGTGTTCAAAAGACCGATAAAAGGAGGAGGAAAAAAAAAACAACTATCAAAATTTAAGTGCCATATAAAGAAACTAAGCTTTAACTCAGTTACTTTTCAAGCTGTAGCTGTAGCACGAGGCTTGTTACCTTTATTGGGATTTCTTAAATAAAAACGTGAACTGTGTGTGAGCACAGTTGTAAACTCAAGCTGTTAGCTGACTAACAAAGCTGCAGTACAGCAAATCATGTTCAACATTACACCACCTAATGAGGATTAAACTTTGTCCTCTGAACACTACTGCCTTTCCAAGATTTCTGACTTTTTTTTTCTTCTAAATCTTCGTATGAGTTTCTGTGGCAGCTTGGAAAACCTGGAAGACCTAACCACAGTGGCTAGAATTAAACCTGCTGATCATACTGGTCACCTCTCAATAAGCACAGACAGTTCCTCTGCTATTGCTTTTTTAAAGGTCTTCACAGTTGTGCTTGAGAAAAGAGGCAGCTGAACCTCAGCAGCAGAGCAGTACTCTTTGTCCTCAGGTGCAGCACCTCTGTTGGCAGCTGTAGTGTGGCCAGCACAAGATAATGAAGTTGGAGGTGGTGTGGTCTGTACTAAACATGTCAAGAGAACAATTTCTGCTGACTTCTTCATCTGGATGAATAGCCCAGACAAATAGTAATCAGTCCAAACAAATAAGATTGGAAAAAGTAGTAATCAAATTTGATGTGGCAATCTCTGAAAGAGATGCAGTTTACTTAAGAAAAATTCAACAAGCAATAAGTGTCTCTTTACTGCAAGACATTCCACTCATCCCATAATATATTACCATGCTCCTAATTATTATATCTAATTATATATAGATTTTCCTAAGCGCATTGGCAAGGGAAATATGTTGTAAAATGTAAGTTGAAATATTACTGTGCTATTGTTGAGTCAGCTCCTGGGACATGAGGCATTAAATATCTGTATCTGTGGCTGATTTCAGAGGTTTTTTATGTTGCTTAACCACACTGTTAAGCTGTATTATTGCAAACTTCCCCTTGCTCATTAAATTTAGTTTCTCTGCTCTCCAGGTGTAATCTGATGCCAGCTAAAACTGTCTTTCCTATTCTTGCACTTCTCTTCCACCAGATGTTTACTTCCCCAACTGGCCTTATCTTTTTTATCTTTTTTATCTTTTTTATCTTTTTTATCTTTTTTATCTTTTTTATCTTTTTTATCTTTTTTATCTTTTTTATCTTTTTTATTTTTTTATTTTTTTATTTTTTTATTTTTTTATTTTTTTTAAACTAGGCTATAAACATTGATCATTTCAAGTTTCATGGTAAAACTGTGCCATGTGTTGCTTCTTCCTTTGGATTGCAGCCTGGTATCAGCCCCCTGCAAACCCTAATATTGGGTATGATTTGTACTCTTTAGTCAGTGGATGTGGGATGTGATATATTGTTACCTGTACTCTGTTTCATCACATGTCCTACAAACCACTTGAAGGATTTGGACCTTGAGGATGAGTCCACATTAAGTGAATCAGAATATTAAACCATAAGGAAAAATAGTTGGCAGTAAAGCATGGAAGAGAGAGCAAGCCCTGGAATGGAAGAATTACTTTTCACTTTATCTCTCCACAAGTGGGTAACAGGAGAGAGTCTGACACAGGGGTATTGTTTCAGCACCTCCGTAAAATATGTTATGGCCTTCCTTAAAAAATGAGTAGCAGTGATTAACTGTTAAAATGAATTGCTCTTCTTTTTTTTTTTCTTTTTTTTTTTTTTTAAAAAAAAGGCCCCTAAATCATTGCATTTATTAATTTCTAACCACTAATCTTTTTAAGTAATCCCCTTTAAAACACCTCTGAAATGCTTCAAAAATCTCTAAGAGAGTTCCAACCAATTACACAACAAATGGCTTCAAATAACCATTGAGTAGTCATGTGGTGACTTGCAATACAACTCCTGTTTCTTTGTCTCTTAATTACGCAATGATCATGTACTGCACTTGATGACTGTATTAAAATGTACAGCAAGCCGTGCTGCCAGATCAGCTTTATACAGTCAACAGGGGAATGAGAATGAGCTAGGAGGCCAAAGCTGTGGCTGACATGACTAGGTCTTTGGTGGAAGCCTTTTTAGGTGATGCACAGATTGAGTTTTTATCAAACACTACAACTGCAATTGCATATGGAAAGGCAACATAGATGAGAGAGCAAATGACAGTACTGTTGATGTTCCTTGTGTTAGGACATATGCAGGATAGAGGATGAAACTATTATTAGAAATGCTAAATTTATTTTTTCTGCTTACACAAACCAACTAGATCTTGCATGGCATGGGTACTGTTTCTAGAAAAAAAGAAGAATGAAAAGAGAAAGAGAAGTCTGATTAACTTCAGAGTGTTTAGTCTGTGCCAAAGTCTGGGGGAGTGCCATTCTGCCCTTGGAAAGGCTGCTTCTATCTCCTTGTAAAAACACTGCATCTTTCAGTCTTAAAGGGCTCTGATGGTGTTTTCTCCTGTCTCAGCTTCGTATTAAAATGGCTTGAAGTTCAAATATTCCATGATGGACTCTAATTGATTTCCAGTCAAGACCTCTTAAATCATATTTCTGAAAAGCCCAGTTCCTATTGGCAGGCTATTTTCCCCATTTTTGACTAGTGTGTACTCCTCCAGTTTTACAGCACAGGGAGCAATATGTATTTACATGCAAAAGTTACCTGAGGGGAAATGAGCAGTGGACAAAAGCAGAGCTTGATGCTGGCAGAGCAGTGTGTCTGTATCTGTGAGTGCCACAGCCAAAGAGCACGGCAGCTGCCTCCAAAGATAGGCACAGATATTAAAATGTTGTGAGTTCAACGTGCAGAAAGCAAAGTGATGAAAATTGTAAGTTTCAAACATCCCTTTTCTGTTTTTCCATTGCACACACTGCAGTCAGAGCAGCCTGACCACAGGTCTGTTTGATATTTATAGAATACAACTCAGTCGCATACCACAGAAATGCAGAAAACAAAAGACCCACTCACAAAACCTGTTAAAGTTACCTGCTGGGTGGTACCTAAGGGTGATGAGCATTGCGTGCAAGGGTGGCTGTGGGGCTTCTCCCCTGGACATGGGTCAGACCTCTCCCTGTGTTCTACAAAAATGTTTTCACCAAGTCCATGGTCTGTGAATCAGACCCTTAGTTATGCAGGTTATATACCCTGTTAAACAGGTAAAATGTTGAAAGAAAAAAGACTTTGAGGAAAAAAAAAAAAAAAAAACATTTCATTAAACCCCTTCAGTTCTTCATTCTGGGGAAAAAAAAAAAAAAAAAAAAAAAAAACATGCAGTGTAATAATAGTTCAATCTTTTGTAAAGATTTAATGACATAATCTCACTTGAAGAGAAGTTCAGCATACTCTCTGTAAAAATGGATCCCGGCAGTCCTCAGCACTTTTGTCCAAAATTTCCAAAACTCACCTGCCCAAGTGCGAAGTTAGGACCTGCCCTGAGGAAATGTAAATATGCTGTTATATTTTCCTAAGCTGCCAGCAAAAGTTTGTAAATGCAGTTTCCAGATCACACCCTTGAACAGAGAACACTGTGTCCTGAGCAGAAAAAAAACGAACGCCACATTGCCTTCTCTTTAACAGAGAAAACTTGGAGAGGGGCATGGCTGGACTCACAGAGACTGTCTTAATCTTTTTAACCATAGTTCCTTTCATTTTAATTTCAGAAGTAATTCAGGGTTATAGCATACCTCAGCCACTACCTAGTGGCACTTCCACGCAGCTACAAAAGCATTTTAACAGGTCTCTTTGCATTGTTAGGGATATAGGGCACAGCAAACCACTGTCCTGCAGTGGTACAGGCAGTACGATGGGAAGGAGAGCTAGAAATTATCATAAAGGTGGATGAGAACTAGTGTGTGGAAGTTGTCATAGACCACAGCAACCTCAGCAATGGAGTTGTGTGGGGCGTTTCATTTTTGTGGCGCTCTCTTGCAAACAAGTAAAGCTTTACACAGTCAAATATTTCAGATGTGCTCAAAGTTAGCTTAATTCTAGCACTGATATGGGGACTAAAATTGATTTCCAATGGATCCCATCAGTATTTTATCAGGACATACCCAAGCATCACCTTACAACCTCATGTGCTCATTGCTCCCCAACTCCCTGTTAGAGTTGTTTTTTAACCACAGCCCTGCAGAGCAGAGGCCACCGTTGCTGTCTGCAGAGAGCACATTTCGCATACCACAAGCACTCCAGAAAACATTTCCATAAAGTTCAGGGAGGCACCACTTCATGACGTAGATGTACAGAAGGCTTCATGCATGGCTGGATGCTGAAGAATGCATTCCAGAATGCAAACTGTGACAGCGTGAAGTGGGATTTCTCTTGCTGTAGGGCACTACAAGGGCACTACAGGGCACTACAAGGTCATATTACACTCATCTTTCTTAGATGAAAACTTTTGATTGTGGAATACACATGGATAAACCAGAGGGGTGATAGCTGCATGTCTTTGTGATTGTAACACACAATGGGAGCATCAGAAATGCTGGTCAAAAATAAAGAGGAGGAAAATAAATACAATGAGAAAAGGTCTGTCTCTGATATAGAGATAGTAAAACCTTCTTCTGACCAGAAAATGATGTCCTTATGTGAGCACTGGCCAGAATGAAACTAGAGAATGAGAGTCTTGTTTGGGGGATTTTCCTTTTTTCTGTACTATCCCAAGGACACCAGATCTCCACGAAGGCAGCCTAAAGTTTTCAAGACATTCTTCCTCACTACCATTTCTCAACATTTCAGCTTAGCACAAAAGTAAATAGTGCTTCTGTGAAAGCTGTATCACAACTTTTTGATAAAATATTTTTCAGTGAAATGAAGTAAAATGTGATAGACATGCAGTAGTAAAAAGTATGTCTTTGGAAATTAAGGTTTTTGTTTGAAAACCCTAATTTCATTTTTTTTTAAAGCAACAGTATTGGTTTTATTAGATGAAAAAGATTGAGTCAGCTGTTTTCCAAACTATATTTGTTTCCTAAAAATGCTGTAGAAGAATTTGTAGGATCATCTTAATGCTGATGTGAAAGCTGTCAGTGGAGGAAAGAAATACAACTATCTTGAAATCACAAAATAACTTCTCTTATCAGACACCACCACATAGAGCCTGCTCGGAGTTTATACTGCTGTAACACTGTGGTGAACAAAGCTGGCAGTTTCCACAACTGGAGGTACTCTGAGTAACGAGTGAGGAGTTAGGCCAAAATTACAAAGGCAGCTGGAGATGAACCTCGATGCCTGGCAGCATTTAAAGAAACCAGTGGTTCTGGTGACTCCCTCCCAGCGATTTGGTTAGCTATTAAAACACCCAGCACCTCCCGAGAAAGGAATATGCTTCTGAAGTCAGTGATCTGCTCCTGTAGTTACCTTCCTGAGTTTTAAATACTGAAAATGAAGTATTCTGATGTTAAATGTTTTCAGAAAACTTAAATAACACTGTAACTGTGCAGAAAACTGAGAGGAACAAATCATTGTGAACATTACCAGCAATGTAATTCACTCATCATCAGCTGGGAGGCAAAGTCACGTCAATGTAAGCATCTAGGACTGTAACTAGGAAGAGCAGAAGGTTATCTGGAAGACCAAGATGATGCAGTTTATTTTTGGTGTGCTGTCCTTTTGCTCCTTTTGGTCAAGATTGGAGCAAAGTTGGGTAATGAATGTAATCTAGTGCATGGGGACTGACAGTATATATCAGGATGGTTTAGCATGTAGCATAATATGTGAAAGACTAAACAGAAAGGCTTTTGTTTGGGGGGGTTTGTTTCATTTTGTTTGCTTGTTTAATATGAAAGAGGCTGCAGTAGCAGCTGGGTAACTGCAAATGGTTAATCTTCCAGAAATTCAGAAGAGCCCTATCGGACCAAAGCTTTAAAAAGAAATGTAGAAAATAAACCTACCCATTAATCATTGCAGAGTCCATGACCTTGCAGGTAAAATAGCATACTAAATGATTATTTGCCTGCCTGCAAGTGCAATCACCATAATTTTAACCCTGTTAAGATGTTTGAAGAGCGCAGCCCTCTTGCTTTCTTCTTGGGAAAGAGCTCTTGTAGGCTGTGTTGGTTGCACTTCCCTACTTTGTAACAAAGGTTCTTGAAATGTATTCAGAGAGAAGACAGACTGCAGGCAAGCAGGACTGGGGAGAACCCAGGAGCCCCAAGGGACACACTGAGATGGTTGCCACGCATGAGAAAGGGCAGCTCAAGAAAGGTAAAATAAATTGCTGTGGCCCGGCAGGAGCTGGGGAGGCCTGGCTCTGCCTAGCTCGGCCACCCGTCCCCTCTGTCACTAAGCCAGTGGGAGCTTTCCTCTGCATTGCCATTTCTCCATCCCAGAGGTGGGAGCATGATCCTTGTCCTCACAGACCACAGTCACTGATGTGGAGCTGGCTGTTACTACTGCCAAACTGGCTCGTGGTTAATACAATGGAAAGGAAAAAAAATCTCCCAGCTATTTGATGCTATTGTTCTGTTTATGTGTATTCTTAATGGCTTAGGAAGGGAAAGTAGAACATGCTGATTTTTATCCCTATGTCTGTTGTGAGAGGCAGAAGCAATCGTAAGAGCTGATAGGAACTGTGATACTATGGATGAAAGGGTATATCAGAAACTGAGACTTGAAAGCTTTGTTTTCGTAAGTGAGATATATAGCTTTCCAAGTAAAGGCGTCGTTTGGGGTGTGGGAGGACTGGTGAGCAAGACTGAGAACTGATACCTTCCTCAAAGTACTCAACACAGTTTTTTTTTTTTCCTCCAGCTTTTGAAAGAAACAAGGGTTTAGAACTGATTAGAAAAGGATAATTTTGAATATATGCATATATAGATTAATTTCCTATGGTCTTCTTATCCTTCTGCTCCTAAAATTGTTAAGAATTTCAAAGGGTATTGAAATGCATCCATATTTCCAACAACCATATTCAAAAGATTAAATCAAAATATTATAGATTAATGTTTTAAGGTAAAAAGCAGATAGCGTCAGCTGAAAATTGCCTCAGGTTGATTGCATCCTCCACCCCTTCCCTCGGCTGTCCATATCTGTGCTACGTCCTCCTTGGCTGAAGGGCTGTTCTGGTTCTCCTCGCAGGCTGCCCGGGACGTGGCAAACGCCACTTCACCACTTCCACCAGGAACAAAGAGCCATGCACAGTGCTGGCTGCTGCTGACGCACAGGGCAAGTTTGATACAAAAACATTTTTGTTACAGTGCAAGATTTGTCATGCTAGCATAAACCTTTGTGTGGAGAACTTTATCTGTGCTTAGCATGATAATGGTGAAGCAGACATAAGTAAATTAACCGGCACAAGACAAATGTCAGTGAAGTTAGTTTAAGAAATTTAAGCCGATACAAAATGAAACGTGTTCTCTTTGGAATTGCCTGCTGTAGGGTATTTGTGTAGCAGATTTGCATCTTAATTTTAAAACCAAACTTAAATGTTACCTCCTATTTGATTTTCCTTTTGTTTTGCCACGGGCTTCAGCAGGCAGCGGAGAAGTCCCAGGGGGCCGCAACCCGGGGCAGCCCACAGCTCTTGATCTTGCTCCCACTTGTGAGCAACACCATGAGAAGATCCCAGCAGCAGCCGTGGGGTGGCCCAGCAGACAGGCAGCACCAGCACACGTTGCACTTCGTAGGGAACAGCACTGGGCAAAGTATGATGCTGCATTAATGCCAGCACTGGCACCGGGGAGCAGGCGCTATCCCTACAGAGACCACACTTTGGGGCAGCCAAAGAGTTTTCCAGTGCCAGGAGAGTTTTGGACAGTGCACCATTGCTTCTGCTGAATTGCCTCTTGGTATCTTCTACACACATGTTGATTTATTTGTCAGGAAACAGAGGAACCTGGTAACTCTCAGTGTGGTCCATAATGATAATAACAAAAGATATAAATCAGATGAATTTCATTTGACTTGCACGGAAAGGGTTATAGTTTTGCCATAAAAGTTTATTCGAGCTAAGGTATTCTTGAATATTACTATGCCATCCAAGGGTTTACTTTATGGATCTATACTGTGAGGCTAGAAATAAAGGCTAGGCTGTGGCTTTGTTCCAAGTCCTTAGTACGAGTACTCAGCTGTAACAGTGGAAGTAAACCAGAGCACATTGGAAGCTCAAAGAAGAAGGAACAAGCCTTTGATAAGCTCCTAGAAGGATATGGAAAGAGCAAGTTTCAATAAGTTCACACGTAAACAAATTCAGATGCCTCCTCCTTTCTTCTTAATCCTCCCAGGTGCTCTGACCAGGAAATTTGGGAACTGCAATGACATTTCAGATTCTTCTAGCCATCCTACCTGCTCCAGGCCATGCTTCACCTTCTACTTCTTGTAAACTCATATCCTTACACCGTGTCCTCAACCCTTGGAGCTGTTGCTCCCTGTCATTCTGCCTGACCCATTCGCTCATCCCCAGCCACCTGGGGTAGGACCTCTTCCCAGCACAGCCTCAGGAGCCTCAGCCTGGACCAAGTGTCTGCATGTCAGCTGCCTGTGCCCAGCGTCCTACACCACAAAACATGAGAGATGATCCATGGAGCAGCTACCTTAGAGCAGTGGATTCACACTATTTTATTTTTTTCCTGTAGAAGGCAGCATGTTCCAGCTCCCATGTTTGCTCTCTCTATCCTGTATGTTTCTGCTAGAATAAAGTTCCTCTTCATTCCAGGTGGCGGTGTGAAATACCTAGTGGTCAATAAAATCCCTCACAAGCTGTGGGATGACCACCACTGTTACAAGGCACCCGAGGGACTGACCTGTGACAGTTTCAGTTAAAAAGGCAAAAAATGTACCCTCCATGTAATAATGCCATAAAGGATTCCACTTTGATGCACTCAGTTTGATGAGTTAAGAGATCTCTCCTCAGAGTTATGTGTTTAATGAATGTTTTCCTGTTTATCAATAGCAGCAGTGTTAGGCTAGGTTAAGCGCTGTTAGCTGCCCTTACACATCCACAAGTAAGAGAATGACACAAAAGTTGATGCACTGCCCCACAGACTTCACTTTTCCAACCATGCAGAGGTTCTCAACTATTTAAGACACAGACACGATGGGATTTATTCCTCCTCTTCCCCTGTTACACATGATGTGTGGAAATAGGGCTGACCTTACAGTCTTTTTGTCAGTTCCAGATCTGGTTTCTTTTGGTCACCTTCTGCCAGACAGATCCTTAAAGTTGGCAGTGCTGCCTTGGAAGGCAGATTCCGTCCTTTCCTTTGGAACAGACACATTTATCTGCCTTTTTGCTCTGTGAAAAAAACGGTCAGAAAGAGGGGGGTCTGGAAGCCTCCAGAAGCCCTGTCCATGAGTGGGGCGGTGGAAACAGGAGCGCTCTCTGTGCTGGCTGGAATTTCCTTTCTCAGGAGTTGCAGCTGGCACTCTGGGCCTCCCAAGGATGACTGCAATGAAGTCCTTTTTCCAGACTAAATAACCATGCTAATATAAGCAGCTCTCTCAGAGGCTTGAAGGTTTTTAACAAGATTCTTTTGATTCAAATCAAGCGGGTCTCTTACCTCGAGCTCTTCCAGAAGCGGAGAAGGGCTTGTGGGACTTCCTGAAGGCAGTAACAGAAGAGACTGCTATTTCCATCGCTCCCCTGGCCTCATTCACAAATCTCTTTACTGTTTTCTGTGGGTTTGGTTGAACCTTCCTGAAAGCTTATCAGTTTGAATCAAAGCCTCACCTGCCTCCATTTGTTGAAGACACTGTGCTATGGACTTAAGCAAGTTCTGGATGAAGCCTCATGCATTTTAAGTATCCCGGTCTTTATCAAGGAGCTGGATTTGAAGTTTTTCCCAGTCTATCAAGACATCCTTGTGAATTATTGGCAAGAGCAAAAACATTTTGAGGAACTTCAGTCCTACCAAAGGAAAGAAACTAGCGATAAATTACATTAGTGGATGTTAGGTTTCAGTTTTGACCCAAGAGACATCATTCCAGGATCTTCCTCTGCAGCTGGTAAGCACTCAGAGGTACCTCCTCAAATCTCTTTCTCCTAGAGGCATCTACAGCTGCAGCACTCAGGTTTCAGCGAGGGACAGTTCTGACTGAGCCTGCACATTATGTGAAGTAAGAGGTGCTGAGCAGCTAGATGTGTCCTTCTTCAGATGAGCTCTGAAGCAAAGGCACTGGCCACTGTAGTCACTGATTCAGCCAACTCTCTGTCTCTAGCAAAGTATTTTAAAAGTCCTCAAGCGCTGATTTTTTTCACACCTCTATTGATAATGTGGTTATGTCTCTGCTGCATTGCAGCAAAAGGTAAAGCAATTATCATATATTGTTTATGCTTTGTTTGGGAGAACTAGGAAGCTTAGTTGAAGGGCAACCTAAATGCATGAAAGACACTACTGAAAAACAAAATCTTTGTACTACTTTCAGGACAGAAGTGCAGAAGACAAGATTGTACATCATTTGTTAAACAGTCTGTCTTCCATGAAACCTCAAAAGCTTCTTTTCATATCCAGAATTTCTGGCAAGTCGTTCCTTAAATTCATACTGCTTAGCAGTTTTCCTTGCCTCCCTGTGTGTTTACTTCTACAGCATCCAAGAGGGCAGGCTGAGCTAAGTACAGATACCATCATCTGATGTTCTACGTCAGAACCAAATATATAAATATATATACATATATAATACAGAGGCCTTTGATTCCCTACTCCCATTAGATGTTATGCAGCATTTCTGTGCATTTGAGTGATGTTACTGCTGATACTTGGTTTTGGAAGATGAATGCTCACCCATACACAGGATTCAATTAACATTCTTTTATGACTGCATCCATATTTTTCTTAATGAGCATACTCCTTGGTGAGAGTGAATATTTACCTCGTGGCATTAAATCCACAGTTATCTACCACAGTCATTAATGATCATATAGCAAATGATCACCCCAACACTCTGGCTACATTCCAGTTCAAGTAATTATATTCTGCCTCTCTTAATTTCCTTTCGAGAGTAATTGGACATGATAATAGTCTTCACTTGTTATCCTAAACTGCTCTGCAGCCTTACCACATCTCAAAGCTTCAAGGACTTAATCACAGCTCCCAATAGGTGGAATATTGATAGATGATCTCTCTCTTCACCCCATCTTTTTATCACATAAAAATCCATTAATTATCATAACACCAAATGAAGGCATCTAACAGATTTGACTACGTAGATGCAATACACTATGCCATCTGTATAGCGCTAGCTGTCTAGAGACATAAGCCAGGAGTTTAAATGTTCTCAGAAACTTACAAAGTCATTGATTTTAGGAAGCTGATGATATGAATTTCTGTACCTTTATGTGCCTCTGCCTTTGTCTACATTAGCAAGCAATTAGGCATAGGAAGAGCAGCTTGGTACAACAATGCGACTGGCTGTGAGAGCTCTACATCTAGAGTGCAGGCGGTTTGGCATTTTATCTTAGATTATATTTAGTTTGATTGGCTGGACAGCCTGAATGCATGCAGTTTAAATGTCTTCTAAGGACCACTTTTGTCCCTGCTAGGGGCTGAAGCACAACCAGTGTGCACCTGAAGTAGACAGCTTCTGCTTTAGTTTCCTGCAAAAAGAAAATGATTCATACACTCCAAAACTGCAAATCAAACCAGGGCAGGATAAATGAGGATGACGAAGACAGTTGCTGCAAACCTGCTCTGCTGTTCCGAGCATTAACATGGATGGGATCCACTGCACACTGAAGTGTCTGTTATCTATGCAAGGACTGTTAAAGGACAACAAGTCTTAACAGGGGGCTGTATTCTGATCAACAATGGGAACAGAAAATAATAACAGAGCTTATAACTGAATCATAATGTATGAAAGGAAGCTTTTGGGTAGGAGAGAGAAAGAGACAAGCATGCTCCAGCAGTCTGGTGGGGGTGCAGTCCTCAGGAAAAAGATTCTCCAGCCCTAAGGAAACTGCTCCAGATGGCAAACAATCCAAGATTGAACACGTAGAGTTTGTTTGATGTGTGCTGGTTTATTTTTGAGTTACTCCAGAGAGACCAAGCACAGAAACAGCATTGCTGCCCATTTATACTGCAAAGCACTTAGAACATGTAGGAGCACTGTTAGCGTTGTGGCAGGAACCACCACTGCTGTGACAGCAGATGGGGGTCTCTGGAGTTGAGTCAATCTGGAGGATACCTCACAAAACCAGAAGATTACATTAGAGTAATAGGAAAAGTCCTTAGCATCAGGAGGAAGCAATGGGAAAAGTTGTATTTCATTTCTGACTTAGCCAAGCTCCAGATTCAGAACCATTTTTAAGGGTTTTAAACCTAAAATAATTGTGAAAATGCTGAATTTTAGCAAACTTCTACAAGAAATGAGTTAAATAATAGAAAACGTAGAAATAAAGAGAGGGTGTTAACATTTTGATTTTTTTCTCTCTGTGAAGTTATGTGAAAAAAAGCATAAAATTTTCTACCGCTTTTTTTTTTTTTCAAGAAAATAAATGTCTATTTAGAAAGATTGTTCCAGTTTGTTTTTCTAGTTGAAATGCACCCAACAGTTCTCTGCATGCACCACATATCCCAGCAATTTATTACATGATGTGAAAGTCAGCCTCTGAAAATAAATAGTTTAGAGCTAACAGTAGCCAAAGCTGAGGTGTCCTAAAATGAGCATTAATCTGGAAGGGAAAAGGTAACTATATAGAGGCTTGAGAACCGTGTTGCAAAGGTGTAGTTCCTGGGGACGTGCAGGCTCAAGTTCTTGTGAAATACACCATTTAGCACTTGTTACTGTCTAGTTGTATTCTTTCACTTTACTATTTATATTTACTCACCTTTTTGTGCCTTTTCATCTTTGCTGTAGCATCATAATTTTCAGGTCACTTCACTAACGTTAAGTGCAAACAACATGCGATCAAGTACGAAGCGGCCAGGAAAATGAGAAAGAGCATGGGGTCCTAGGTCAGGAGTCACCCTGAGGTATTTGATGGACCAGGGAAGATTTAAATTCTTTCAGTCGTCATCTTCTTTACATTCATATGGTGCCCCACACTGAGGACCATGAGAGTGGGCTGAGGTCTTCCCATGTTTAAAAAAATACGGAAATTTTTAGCTGTTATGTATTACCAGATAGGAAACATCTCCCCTGCCAGGGGGACACAGGACTGGAAAGGGACACACAAATCACCCAAAGTGATCCCTGCAATAGTGCAGGAGATATCCAGTGCCAGGAGCTTCCTCAGGATGATGATTCCACATCCTTAGCCAGGGAAATATTTCCTAATCTTATTAAACAAAACTTCACTACAGTTATAGACAGCAACTGTATTTCAAGTTACAGAAAAAAATAAACTGAAGGGAAAAAAAAAAAAGTTTTAAATAGATGGAAAATTTCCTCACTGTCCAGAAAACTGATGATCAGTTTAATTCTGAGGATGTGAGCAGGACACTCTGATCACGTAGCTTGGAGGATGAAATGCCAGCTAAATCTTGGACCAGTCGGCATCTCTTATCCAAACATGTCTGCTATGAGAGAAGGGCAAGGGCAAGCCACTCCGTGCGGTACGAAATAACCCATTCCTTGTCTCAGGAAAGGGAGGGTGAAAAAGAGTAACTGTACGAAGAAATGATGCTCTATCTGCCTGTCTTTTGTCCTGCAGCACAAGGTCTGTTGCCGTTACTCCATAAAAACTAGAAAACAGAAGTCTAATTGCTGGTAGCATCGAAAGTATGTGCCTCACACAAATTATAGTTTGCAGATAACCCTGGGAGGTGACTGCAGTGCTTATTAAAGGAGTATAGCTGTGTCAACGATAGCTGTGCTCAGCCTACTCTAGTTGCCTGTTATCCTGTAAGAGCTGTTCCAGTCCCATTCCTATGGGAAGGCTTTCAGTGAGATGACCGGGTGCCAGGGCTGCTCATCCCCAGGACACAGCCCTGTGTGGCATGGAGTGCTGGTGGGATGTGGCAGGAGCCCTCCAGCAGACTAAAAACAGTCCTGGGGGGATCCAGCTCTTCATGGAGGGGTGCATGAACTGACAGAGACCCCACCACCTTTACTGCCACTGCAAGCTTTAAGCATAAGGACTCATAGTAAGCCCTCGCAGTATTCAGCCGCAGTTCCTAGTCAATGGGAATTGTTCCTATTAAACTGAGAGTGCAGCTGATCTAATATTTGAAACTCCTCTTAAATATAAATATTGACATGGTTTAAGGGGATAAACCACAATGACTGGATTCTTGCTAAAAACTTTTTAAGATAAAAATAACTTTTTACAAAGTTTTCACAGTGTTTTCAGACATCATTTCCTGTGATAAAATAGAAAAGGGGGTTTTCCCCTTTGAGACTCTCCTTATGTAAAATATAACTCTCATAAAATTACACATCAAGTGGCTCTGTGTTTAACTTATTAATGGGCAGTAAATGATGTCACACTGGTGGCAAAGAGAGAAATAGGTTAAATTTTCCAAAGCCATATACTTTAGTGCTACCAACACAAAGTTGCTGGTCCTGAAATGTAATTACTCAGCTACTTTTATTTCTGGTAAGCACAGATTTCTTAGCTTGCTTCTCTGCATCGGTGATCCCAACTGTAAAATGGGAATGATCAGTACAAGAACTAGAAAAGCATTTACAGGTGCTGATTAACCCAGTCCTTACTGCACATTCCCACTCCACAGCAGCAGCCTTCTCTTCATCCACCACTGTCTGCATGTGACAGTGAGAACCAGCCTCCTCACGCACAGGATGGCTGGTGTGGGGAGATGAGAGGATCAGGCGCTCCCACACCTCTGAAGCAGCTGGGAGAAGCTAGGGTGAAGCCAGAGAGAAGCTGGCCCTGTGCACACACAGCATGCCCCAGGATGGCCTGGCTGCTGGGAAGATGCTGGGGCTACTAGAGAATGAAAGTGGAGATAATATTAGATAGCTATCAATATTACAAAAGCCTTTGAAATCAAAAGAACCTCCAAAAAAGCTCCCAGTTTTCTCTGCAAAAATCCTTGAGTTCAATCTTTGGCTTAGTAAACTGTTTCTTTTAGCAAAGCAAATTCAAAAATGCCACAGTGATGAACAATGTAATAAAGAAAGCCATCATATTATTCTTGAATGAGGTTTAATAAAAATCAAATAAAAGCAATTATATGAATTTTCAAGAGGATCACCTCTTCCTTCCCTGAGGTATGAAGCAGAATGAATTCAGGAAATCATTAGAATCAGAAACTCAAGCTGCACAACAGAGCCAGTGTTTGCGGTACAAAGACAAACAGAAATCTCTTCCCAGGCTAGCAGCCTGGTTGCTGAGGCTGGCTGAGTGGAAATTCCACCTATGGGTGAAGGAGGGTAATTAAAGAGGCACAAGAATTTCTTTGTAGTAGGGCTGGCTTTTCTACTCCAGAGCAGCCTTCAGCTTTTCAGTTATTCTTGTTCTTCTTTATTCATGCAAAAGATGGACATAGTGAAATACAGCTGCCCACAGATCTCTGTAAGCAGGTCCATGTGAACTGATAGCCATTAACTGGTACCACATACCACTTTCTGCTCTGTTACACCAGTGTATATATCCAGAGGTCCAAATTTACCATTTTCTCCTACCTTATGTAGTCATGTAGGTTGATGGAGAGCATTTGCAAACCACCACCAAACAGGGCCAATACTAAAAGACTTGTCTTTACACATTCCAGTTGGAAAATACACTTTGAGAGAAATCCAAATCTTTTGTGAGAATGTGTTGTTCCCAATGACATTTTCAAAAGCAGAGAGCAGAAATTCATTATTTCAACATTCTCATTTATTCTGATAAGAGGAAAACATTTCATGCTGACTCTCATTTCAGTTGCTTTTGTTTTCAATGTTATGGTAAACTAAGTATTGCAATATTGATATTACTGTTTACGATTTTGACGACAATCATGGTTATACAAATTTTTACAAGAAATCTTCAATGTGCCAACTTGCTCTTTCAGATTCAGAACAGAAACAAATTCTGAAATAGAAATCTTACTATTGAACTAAAACATATAGCTAAATTAGACACACACTGCCTGGAAGTCAGATGCAGAGCAAATCCCTTGCTTTCAGAGGAGCAGCTTTTGCTTGCTGCTTATTCCAAGAGAAGAGAGGTATGTCCTCCACATTATAAAGCACCTGTGGATGCTAACAGACTATTTAAAAGGTGCAGGTCTTATTCTGTTTGACTAACATTTATAAATGACCTGATCTTTGCAAAGGAGGGTGCCTGAAGTTGAAGGGAAGAGGTGGAAGCTAGACGGTGTGATCAGGTGCTGTATTTTCACTGTGAATGAACTTCTGTTCTTGGTCAAATCATTTAAGGGCTTGATTCAGTCTTGTAGACCTTGGTCCTTGCATGTCTCATGTAATCACTTCTTAATGTGAGTCAGATTCTTGCTTTGAAGTCAAACTCTCCATGGCAGCCCAACAATTAATTAGTAGAGCAGACACTGAATTAAAATGCACCAACAATATTGACTTTGGTCAAAACAATTTAAAAGGAGAAACATAACAACTCAAAAATAAGACCCAAGGAAGTAGAGATAGGGAGAAAAGAGCCTCTGATCCTAATCTTGCAACAAATTGTATGCAAATGGTGCCTTGGGCAAGCCATGGGGCTGTGCGAGTTTTCCTGTTAAGTATTTTGTGGAATTTGGGCCTTAACTTCATGTCACAAATGTGGAGAAAAACGCTTAAGTGGAGGGAGGTTTGTCTCTGCTCCTATTGATGCCCTGTGGGATTCATTGTTCAACTGCCTGAAAAGAACAGCAACAGACTCCTTGTTATGTATGTTTTATAATTCTTGGAATGAGTGCTGTTTTGCCAAACTGCCAGTTTGCCTGGCATACGTTTTCCCCAGAGAAATGGCTAAGAACTGAGAAATGCAGGTTCTTCAAATTAAAAGAGGAAAAATTATCTTACCACAGGTGTCTAAATATTACCTGAATTATGTGAATTCCACTCTGGCAAGATGCATCTTCCTTACACCGATAAAAGAGCAAAATGATTGTTCATATATTTGAAAAGATCAGAGTCACTTCTCTCTACCAGATCACTTTAAGGAAAGATAGGAGAGAGGTTTAATCCTGGGTTAAGGTAATTCATTGTTTATTTGCTTTTTTCCACCTTTGTCATTTGAGAGGCTGGTTGTTCTGGTCGTCTGTAGAGCCAAAGTCACTGAGGACTGACCCTAAAAGATCACACATGTAGGTGAGTGTGAGTCAAGGATGGGCAGTAACAGTACAGATTGCCCCCAATTTTCTTTTACCTCTGAAAATGATAAAACAGTACAGGCAGCATGAGAATGTGAACTTCCTTCCCACAAAGATTTCTTTTAGCAAAGGTGCCTTCTGATTTCAGGACTTTGACAAAAGTACCCTGTACTCCCCAGTTTAATCTTCAAGTCCTCCTGAGCCAGTGTAGGACATAATGCTGGAGCTGTCATTGGCGACCTTTGCACTCCCCACCACATGAGACTGTAGAGCCTGAACAGAAATAATTCGAGTGGCTAGATTCCATCTGAAAGTCACAGTTGAGTTTTATTCAGTATTTCAACAACCCCCAATTGCAGCAGCCCTATAACGTATGTCATACATCGTTCCAGCTGGATTTGGGGATTTTCCGGTTTTTTAAAGGTGAAGTCCATGTAGTACTAAGTGCTCTTGAAGGCATTTCTACATGTTGGAACTATCTTTGTTCTACCTACCAGATATGATCTAACAACCATATGCCAGCTGCCAAAAGAAAAGGAAAAAAAAAAAAATCCAGAAAGGAGTATGGAAATATATGCTTGGTAGAAAGAATTTCATCAAATGTTAGGAAGCCATTAATTCAAGTCAAGCTTGCTGCATGTGCCTCTGTTTTGTTTAAACAAAACAGTGAGAAAAAAAAAAAAAAAAAAAAAAAAAAAAAAAAAAAGTAGACTCATTTACAATAACAGGAAATCAAATGGATGCTGTTTCAGCATGTATACTGGAAAATGTATATGCACAGGGATTAAATAAAAGAAAACCTCTCAGCTAAAGAAATGGCTGAAATGATTACTTTTCCACTTTCAAATTTTTGAGGGCAAGGTTGAGTGGAATAAGTGTAATTCTGCTTGGAATAATAGCATTATTCTTCTTCTTTAAAGGAGCAAGCACAGCAAACAAGCAAACGCTAGTACCCTGCCCTCCACAGCCGTGTGCTGTGGCAGAGCACACAGGCAGTGGCTGCATGGCTGTGTGTCACACTAGGGACGGAGCTACCAGGCTGGGCCTGCTCCACAATGAGAAAACTTCTTAGCAAGTTTGTGGCAGGTTAGCAAGGGCGGCACGCTCGGGTGGTTTAGCCTACATTTAAATGAGGGTGACTCAACACAGGGATTTAAAACACACGTACGCTGCGGCTGTGGCTGGCTTGTTGGAACAAGGCACCTGCCAGTGCGGTTCCCATGTTGGCAACAGGTTCAGGTACAGATTGTGGTCAGGAATTTGCACTGATTTTTGAGCAAATCCTGTCACCTAAATTTCCAAGGATATCTTCTATTTCTGGTTGCAAATATCCAGCAAGGGACACCTTCACCATTGTTCATATGTCCCAACAGTTCCTACCAAATAGCCAGTTATGCCAGCATTGCTCCTGCAGGGATCTCAGAGCAACCAGTTCATTTCACAAACACCACCCATGATGCATATCAATACACATATATTTGTATTCATTTATATCTACTTACGTTTAACAATATTTATTCATGTTGCTCATGCAGACCAAAAGAATCACACAGTAGTTTAAGTATGAAATAAGCCAGTTACTAACTGCAGGTGTTTTCATGTCCAAACTAACAATTTGAGACACTGGGGACATGATTTTCAGAAGAGATAACCTTGCAACTGTTCTTGCTAAGGGATCTGAATGTCAGCTGTACCAGCAAACTGCTTTTGCTCATCTCATTAACCAAACCTGTTTTCATAAATTAGGCAACATCCATTCACAAAAGAAGGGGCTTTCACTGGAACAGTAAAGGGGAGAGCTGGATTAGCACAAAAACATCTGCATTTCCTTCTTCTGTTGGTCTTCTAGGTCACTACAGTCATTTTACCTTTTAATGATACTGTTTGAAATGGAGCCAATGGCAGTGACCTCTCAGGTTAAAAAAAACCTGTGAAATATATTAGAAAAGCAACAGTGACCCATAGGAAATATGGAGAGAACAGATCTGTATTTGCACCATCACTAGCATTGCAACTCACATCTGGATTCTGAGATACCAAAAAGAAGTATCTGACATTGTAATTGTAGACATTGTAAATGCTTTCAGTTAACCAGTTCAGAAAAAAAAAAAATAGGGCCCAGGCAATTTATTTATTTATTTATTTTCCCTCCTATTTGTGCCCTGTATATCTTCTCCAAGTGGAGGTATTAGATTTTTCCTGCCTGTGCAAGCTCATTGTGTGGCATGGGGAGGAGCAGCAGGTCTAAGGGACCTTGCTGGAGTGCAGACTTACACAGCCTGGGTAGTCATGATGCTGGAAGCAAGTGTTTATCATACGAGTTGCCACTAGACATAAACATCCGAAAGACCTTTGGTCCTGCATTAACAAAAGTTAAAGCACTAACTTAACCTCACAATGCTGCTGTATAACAAAGACAAGCCGAAATAAATTCCCTACAGACAGGCTGAAAATATGCTACAGCTGTAACCCAACTCGCCTGCTTTCCAGTCATGACCACAAACACTGTATTCCATGAATTTTAGACACCCACTACCCGTTATCTGAAGAATGGTTCAATTTATTGTAAAACCGAAGGAAATTAATGCAACAGACAACTGTTTTAGGAATACTTTTTTTTTTTTTTTTTTTTTGTCAGAAAGACTACATTTGTATGAAATCCTCTGTACTTCTTCAAGATTTCCAGTTAACTAACAAACACGTTACTGGAAATCAAAATTTTTAAAATGACACTGTACCATCTTTAATCCCTATCAAACATGAGTGCAGACATTCTTATCACCATAGGAAATTAAAAATCCTGAAAATATGTCTACCATTAGAAACAAAGTAAGAAATAGTCAATGTCCTAGACAGTTTCTCTTGTTTAACTGGAGCCCACCAGTGAAAAGCTGTTTTTAAAATAATTTTGTATTACTAGATTTGATCTTTTTTTTTTTTAATATATTATTATTACTATTATATAGCTATGTAGCATATCCGAAATATATATCTGCATACATCTGAAGTTCCATTCAGTTCTTTCCCTTATACTTTAAATAAGCACACAAAAAAACAATTATTAGTACTTTTTTCAGAAGTAGGTGTTTGCGCATTTCAGTGTTTGTGTGAATGGGACTGCTGTTCTGCAGTTGTGGGATTTTTTTATTTCTTTTTTAAGGCAGAAAGCAACAGGAAAATTACATATTCACAAATATGTGCTTTTTTTTTTTTAATGCAAAAAAAAAAAAAAAAAAAAAAAAAAAAAAAAGTAGAACTCTGGATGATTTCTCCAGCCCAGGAAGTCTGAAAGAGGGAACTAATTACTGCCCCAGCTGTGGCTGGGTAGCCAATTTGAAACAGCTGCACTAAAAACCCCTCCTGAAATTAGTAGCTGGGGCTGGTGCCTGAGGCTTTAGTGAAGGTTGTGGAGTGTTGCTGTGCAGCTCTGGGGAAGTCTAGAGGTTGCAGGAGATGGTGCTGTGTGTCCTGCTGTGCCGTGCCATGCCTCCTGTGACCTAGCATGGCCCGTTCTGTGTCCTACCAGCAACAATTGTGGTCAGTGGTGTGCTGTGTTGTGCTGGGGTATGGTAAGGGTAGGTGCCGTGGACATGGGGCTTTTTGACCCATGTGTATAGGGTTTGGTTTAAGTGAGTAACAGTATGTGGCTGTGAGTCCTCTAAATCCTCTTAAAGTTTCCTTGCAAATCCCAAGGAAGCTCTACTTTGTGTCTTGGCTTAAATTCAGTCTTGGTAGCGTAAAGCTCTTGTGTTGGCTGTTGGAGGTGGCCCTGATGAAGCTGGGCACTTGCACGAGCGAGACTGTAGTTGTGCTGTGGGGGCCAGCAAGCACACCCCGAGTGAAATGGAGTGAGGAGGGCTGCTTCTGCCTTGGGGTGACTCGGGTTGGTGCCTTGCTTGGGTGCAAGTCCCATGAATTCAGTGACCATAAAAACAGCATCAGCATGTGGCTGAAGTGATTAAAACCTTGTACAACATTGAAGCTGGAAGCTTTGTGGTGTGAAGCATCTCCTGTGGATCCCAGCACCTCTGTTAGGCTGCTGTACCTACTGAGCAGCCCCGTGTGCTGGGTGCCCGTCTGGTGGGGCTGCTGCCAGAGGCGATGAAAGCCAGCCAAGCCTCTGGACTGCATGTATGCATCCCTGTCTGCTGCCTTGGGATGAGGAGGCATGTGCTGCACGTTTCCAAAGTCGTATTTCCTTCTGTGTCTGGAGTCATCATGGAGCATTTAATTCCCCAGGCCCTGCGTGCCCTGCTGGGCCATGGGCTGCGGCCTGGCCTGGCAGGAGGGCCCTGGGGCACCCACCTGGGCAGGTGGGGAAGCAGAGAGTGGGAGAGTACCTGAGTGTTAGTTTTAATCTGCCATGAAAAACAGAACTGTGAAGGGTTGTTGTTTTTCCTTATTATCGTTCTAACTGATAAGAGTCTGAAAGGAATTGTGCCCAGGCGTGACAGCTGTGGTTGATGAAGTGGTGTCCTCTACCCGGTTATTCATGCAAAGATTGTTGTATTTTATTTAAGAAGTGTGTTCTTCTGAGCTTCTTCCTCCTCCCCTTCCCCACTAGGTTACATGACTGACACTTTTGCCATGACAAATCCATGAGTGTTTTAAAAATTTACCATGAAAACCCTGGAGCTTTAATTATTGTGCATTTACATAATTAGTGCAAATACATGCAATTACCATGTGTACCTACACAATTACCAGCTACAATGATGTACTAACAATCCTTATTAAACTTTAGTGGGGGAGGGTTGTGCTGATTGTGTGCGTGAGCAACATCTGTAGCTTGATCCTCCTTTTTCTCTCCCTTGTTTGAAGCCGCTGTGCTTGTCTGGGGACAGGGGCTGACATGCTGGGAGCAGTGACACGCTGGAAGTAGGTCAGTCAGCTGTCCAAATTGGAGTTCATGTGAGATGAAAACATACGATAGATGCTTCCAGGATGCAGTAGCTTCTGCTGGTAGTATAACACCATCAATTCTCGATTACCTGTGGGTTCATAATCCCAAGTGTGAGGTAACTGTGCTGCATCAGTATCTGTACCTTCCCTCACATCTATGGTTCACCTGAGTGGAATCCCCCAATTTCTATCGCAGCTGCACTTTCCTTGGAGTTAGAATTAGCTGCATGAAGAGGGAGTCCTTGCGGTTGCTGTGTCGAGCTGAATGTCTACTACAGGTGTTTCTAAATGAATTATTTATCTTAATTAATCTTGGAAAGAAGAAATGTTCCAGCCCACAAATGATCTCTTGTACAACATTTGCTTCCTCTCTCATAGAAATTACTTCATGTAGAAATACAGAGCGTTAGGAAGTCGGCTGACTCGGTAGTTCTCCGTGAATTTCTCCTCCTTCTGTTGGCTCATGGACAATGAAACAGTAAGCGATGCATTAGGGACCGCACCTCTTCCTGTTGTCTTCAGTTTTTGCACTTATTCTGCTCTTCAGCTGTAAGGAATTAGTTGCCTGTCATACCTCTGAGGAAGAGCCTTACAAGGAAACTCCTTTCTGCTCCTTCTCCCTTGTGTAGTCCCCCAAACAGTGAGGAAAACAGTCTGATTGTTTCATGCACTTCACTGAGCACAGTTCAAGCCTTGATGGTCTTCTGTGCTCTTTACACACAGGCCTGTGGAGTGTATGGTCACAGAAAAGCTTGGGTTTGTTTTGTTTGTTTGTTGTTTTACCTCTCCTTAAAGCAGAGTTGCTGTAAAATGCAATAAAGTAGTACTCTGGGCTCTCAGGCATGTTTTATGACCAATATGGCAATTACTGAATAAAATCCCATGCCCCAGAATGTTTACTACTGTAAACAACTTATGGTTATTTATTCATATTTTATGATTTTTTTTCAGAAACTTTATTAACAATCTCTTGTGGTACAAAATAGGATGTGGTATAATTTTTTTTTCTAACCAACTCTAAATAAAAGGATCCATTGAGAATCTAGTTCTGAGTGTGTTTAAGGCTACATTTTACTTAGCATGATTAGCTGTGTTAGAAGGCATTATGATGTTCTGGCAAGCTCTCTCTGGTTTGAAGCAGTCCTCGCTCTCCTTATCGTTACAATAACATTTTACTCATTGCTTTCCTTTCATGTTGTCAGGCTGGCTAGTTCAGACTAAAACCTTTCACACAAACTCAGGCCAGGGTTCAACCTCGATGTTGTCCAGTTGGTGCTAGTGGTGTTAGTCGCCTTCCCTGCCTGATGGGGAAGAGCTGAAGCACAGGGGAAAGACAGAAGTAGGTCTCAGACTTCAGCATTCGTGCTCTACAAATGGCTGCATTTGTTGCTCTTTAAATCTCATTATCATTCACAATTAAAATTCAGTCAGGCTACAAGAAGACCTGCTTACTGTCAAAATCTGGTATTAGGTAGTCAAATGATATAGAGGGAAGAAACATCACTGCCTTTCTGAAATGAGAATCTGCCTTGTGGACAGCTCTGCTAACATACTAAGTGAAATGACTTTGGGGTAGTTATGTGCTTGTTTGGTTTTACATAGGGTTACTCGACTGCATTATTTGGAGCAGATAAAGAAATTGTGTTCATTCAAAATCCTTGGGTACGCTTCTGTAAGAGTGTGGTGTTGCACATAGCATGCTGGCTATCTTCCAGCTTTGATAATTATTTTCTGCTTGAAAACCTTGTCCAAGTTAAAATGCTGGGTAATGTATTGTTTTCTTCAGGTTTCTAATCCTGAAACTGTATGATGTAGCTAGGGAAAAAAAATAAGTTTAACAACAGGAGTGACTGAATCCCCTATCTATCAATCTCAGCTGCAGGAAGATGTGGAGCTTTAAGAGCAAGGCTTAGACTAGTTGAGTGACTTTATTCGAGATCCAATTTCAGTTTGAGATTTCTCAAAGTTGAGATGTGCTTGGTTCTCGAATTTATGTTTCAGTTTGGCTCTGACAGGGCACTGTCTCCTGGTGTAGAAGGACAGATCAGCATGCAGTGGGGCGACAAGTGTTTATGTCCCTGTAAAAGTACACTGTGGGCACTATATAAATAGCACGTTTACATTGCTGCGTTTCCTCAGCTCACATATGTTAAGTTCCTTCTCAGTATGTTACAATCACATGCCATGCCTTCTCTTCCTATTCTTTCAGCTCGGTTTTGTTTTTTTGAGCTGTATCCTTGACTCTTGAAGGCGTGCATCCTGGATCTCAATGCTATCTCGCCACATCATATTTTTAAAGGCTTTATTCTCTTTGCCAAACGAATCAAGTCGCTCTGCTTAAGCTAGAAGGGTGTAATGATGCTGTAAACCAGAGCTCCGATCCTTCGCAGAGGATGCCGTGGGTGCCAGCTGCCCGGTGCTTGTTCCCCTCTCAGCTCCCCGGCTCTCGTGTGTGCGGGGTGAGGGACCGGGTGCTCGCGGCAGCTGCCTGAGTGGCACCTCAGCGGAGCTTAGACCCCTGACACCACGCAACCATTGGCACCAGTGACGGCTCGGCGCAGGTAGGGCGAGCGCAGCAGGAGTTTGACGCGTAACACCCCGTAGCAGACGGGCTGCATTTCCTCAGCCACTGACATCGCGCTGCTGCTGCTCCCCGCCTGCCTCTGGAGCCCCTGTGGAGGCGTCCAGCCCGCAGGGAGCGCGGTCCGAGGGCTGCCCCGCTGCTTTCAGGCACCGCCTGCTCGGCGCGGTGCGGGGCGCGCGGCGCCTTTAAGGGGCCGGCAGGGGAGGGGAGGGGGGGAGCGGCGGCGGCGGGGGCGCGCTCGGCGCGGGGGCGCGCGCGGCCGGCTGGCAGGCAGCGGCATTGTTCGCTGACGTCACTGGCAGGCCGCGCGGCGGCCGCTCTCCAGCTCGCCTTTGTTATTCGGCGCTCCCCGGCCGGCGCCGCGGCCGCACGCAAAACGCGGAGCCGGAGCCGCGCGGGGTGGAGCGGAGCGGAGCGGCGGGGCAGCCGCCCCGGGGGCGGGGGGCGGGCGCCGGGGATCGGGGGGGGCGGCGCTGCCTCCCCCGCTGTGTGCCCCCCCCGGGCTGCGAGCAGGGGGGCGGGCACGGGGCGGGGCTGCGGGGTGTGGGGGAAAATGGGGGGGGTCTGGGGGCGGCTCGGCTCATTAGCAGCTCCTCGTAAAGCGCTGATTGTCCGGGGGGGCACCGGGGAGCAGGGCGGCTGAGGGCGGGGGGCTCCCGAGACCCCAAACACCGCCCCCCGGGGACCCCCGGCCGGAGCCGCCCCTACCCGGGGGGGCCCCATAGGGTGGCAGGGAGCCGGGGAGCAGCTGCCTCCTGCCCGCCCGGCAGCTTCTCCCCATCGCCGTGCAAAATAATAAACCAAGAAGCTAATAAATAGTAATCAATAACACGGAGCGGAGGCACCGCATGCTCGGCGGCGTGCGGGCTCCCGGGCGGCTTTCCCCCGTGGCAGGCAGGGGGAGGAGGAGGAGGAGGTGCGGGGGGGGGGGGGGGGGGTGTTCTCCTGCCTCGGGTTCGCGGAGTGGAAGGGTTTTCTCTCTCCTTTTTTTTTTTTTCCTTTTTTTTTTTTTTTTTTTTTTTTTTCGTGTGCGTGCAATCCAGGCAGCCTCCGCCGCGCCTCCCCGCCGTAAGCCCGACATTGGCGATTTTTTAACTCGCCTCCCAGCTCCTAACTTGGGGCGGCGTGAGTGCGTGTCTGTGTGTGTGTGTGTGTGTGTGTGTCGGGGGGGGTCCATCCCCGCAGGAGGCAGCTCCCTTTCAGATAGGAATCTGGGACAGATTTTGCCAGCAGCCACCGAGCGTGGCCCGCCGGCACGGAGCAGCCCGTGTAACCCGACACTCCAACTTGCCGTGCGCCCTGCGAGTTGATTCACTTACTCACCGCCGGCACCGCGCTGCCGCTCGCTGCCGTGGGCGAGGGAGAGGGGGGAGAGGGGACGGGGAGAGAGAGAGAGAGGGGAGAGAAAAAAAAAAAAGGACAAGGGTGGGGGGGCGGGGGGAGCCGGGCGAGAGGGGGAATAAAAAAATCTGCCTGGCGGAATACCCCGCTAGAGCCGCGGAGCGCTGGGGGAGCGAGGACGGTGCCTGGTGCCGAGCCCAGCCGGGTAAGTTGGGGGGCGCCGCTCGCAGCCCCCCGGGCAGGGGGCGCGGACAATGGGGGGGGGAGCGCGGGGAGCGCCCCTGGGGGGCCCGGCCCGGCCCGGCCCGGGGCGAAGTTGGCGGCGGGGGCCGGCAAAACAAAGGGGGCCGGGGCCGGGGGGGCGAGCCCCGCGGGCGAGCTGCTGGCGGCCGGCTCGGGAGCGGGGCCTCCCCGGCGGGCGGCAGGAAGGAGCCGCCGACGGCCACCCCCCCCCCCCCCCCCCCGCCGGCCTTGTCCTGCCCCCGGTGCATCTGTCCGGGGGGGCCCGGCTCGGCTCGGCCCGGCCCGGCCGCCTTTGTGCGAGGGGAGCGGCGGCGGAGCCGCTCCGGGAATGTAAACACGGCGCGGGGCCGCCGGGCTGCGGCCGGCAGCGGGGGGGGGGGCGGCGGGGCCGCTGCGAGCCGCGCCGGGGGCTGCAAACTTTGCGCCGCGCCCCGCCGGGGGTCGGCTCCCGCGGCGCCCGGGGGGGTTCGGGGGAGGTTCGGGGGGTTTTGGCCCCCCCCTCCCCCCCCCCCCGGCGGCGGGGGTAATGGAGGGGCAGGCTCCGAGCGGGGCGCCGGGCTGCGGGCGGCGCGGCGGAGCCGGGGGGGGGCGGGGGTTTGCGGCCGGGGTCCGCAGGCCGGAGCGGAGCGGGTGTCGCGGGTGCGTTTTTCAATGCGTTGAGACGGGAGAAGAGGATTTAACTTGGCAGGCTGAACAAATGCTCTATCAAAGGTTTCCTAAGAGACAGTGGGAGAGCGGGGGAGATGAATGACCCGGGGTGGTTTTAGGGTGCTACCTCTGCAGGCTGGCTTTCACAGGCGCAATGGCCATTTAGGGCTCTGAATAAAACTCCGCGCATCAGAAAGGCGACAGGCTTATAAAATTTAAAAGGGCAAAAGCCCATTAATGCTGTGGCAGGGCTCTGGCTCCCAGCTCTGCTTGAGCAGCTCCAAGCGCCTTCAAGTGCCAGAGCTTTTAAGGAATCCCCAGCAGCAGCAGCTCCCCCGGGGCTGCCGGGTGGACCTTGGCCTTGGGCAGCGGCCGACCTGGGGTAGCCTCTGCTCCCCGGCTGGGGCAGCGCGACCAAACGGGAGCCAGGCGAGGGCAGGACGGGAAGAAAGGGCCCAGGGCCGGGATGCGCGGCTCGCAGCTCTGCTGGCTGCAGGCGCCGTGCCGGTGCGGCGGGGGCACGGTGGCAGGGCTCCGAGAGCGCTGCCAGCAGCAGCAGGAAAGTTTCACAAAGGAGTCGAGCAAAATTACGCTCCGCTGACGGTCTCTGGGAGAACAAGGGTCTGTCGAACAAACGTAGTTGGTCTGCGATTCAAACTTCCACTTCCTTCTCTCGATAGAGGGAAATTTACTGTGGCATCAATCTTCTCTTGGCGGGGCCCGATTCAGGTTTGTGAATGCCAGGAGACTTGCTCTGACCTTTTTCTGTTCAAGTTGAGGATGTTGAAACACCAGCCATCAAACAAAAGACACATTGAAAGCAAGATCTGCAATGGAGCACGTGTGACTTTGAGGCTAGTTGAGTGCGTTTGGTGGCTGTTTTCCGCCGAGTTGGGGGGAGGAGGGAGAAAAAGGACGCTTATTTTTTAAATGAGATTATGGAAAACATGACTTGAAATCCTCTAAATATCCCCAAGTCAAGGACCTTTCTTTATTTCTATCTTTACTTTTAAAACGTCTTAGGAAAATGCCTCCGTTTCTTCTATTTTTTTTTTTTTTTTTTTTTTACATATGTCTAATTTGCAAATGACGAGTATATTTTTTCCCCGCAAGTGTGAAGATGACCAGAAATGTTACCGAATTTCTGATTTTTTTTTTTTTTTTTAAAAAAAAAAGCTTTAGAGAATTAAGTGACTTTCAGATTACAGCTTAAAACAATGAAAAATTCCCTGGGGTTTAATTGACAGACTCACGATTGTATCTACTCAAGATAATACTACCTCAAAAGGTGGCAGATTTAAAGATTACTCTGTAAATTGTAAGTTAAACTTAGTTTGGGCTCGGAGAATTGAAAAAGAACCCCCTCAGGACCAGTCAATGTAGGTATCTAACCTGCCGGTGGCACTCATAACAGGGACAGATGCCGTTATTGTTTGCATTGTTTACAGCCCACAATACCTTAAATGCTGATAATGATTAGAAACAATAATTGAGGCTGTGGCAAAGGATCAATGAAAACTTTGCTTCAGGAAAGAAGCGAGTTGCTGTGTGTGTATGTATGTATACACACAGTATTTGGAGCTGTCTGAGAAGTGCAGTCACCGTGCGGTTCAGAACTATGTTTTTAGAATATTTTAAGAAACCCACAGAAGATAATAGATGAGTTTCGGCATAACCTAGGATTTGTACTGATGGGCAGTGGTTACGGGGAGCTGAAAGGAGAGGGCTCCGTGCAGCGCGTTTCCATTCATAACTTTTCTTGGGAGTTGTTTGCACTTTACCCTAAATCTCCTCCACTTTTATAGGTTCCAAAGGTTCTGTGTAGACAAAGGAGGAAAAAAAAAAAAACAAACAAGCAGCCAACAACCCAAACATCTCGGGTGGCGGTTACATCACTGATACTATAGTTGGAGACAATGTTGGCGGTTTTTTTAGCAACTTGGTGTTTGTGCTAGCAGCTCTGGAGAGCCTGGTTTCTTCTCTTGAAAAGGAAGAAAAATGCATCTCGGAGGAAGTGAATTTGGCATTCGTTTTGCCTTCCCCAGTGTTTCTGGTAGGCTTCAGGTGGTGGGACCCGGCTTCCTTCCCACCCAAGGGGAGGAAAGGTGGCCATGGGTGCTGGTGGGCTGCTGCTGCCCTACCTGGGGGACCTGGCTCCCACCAGTAGCTCGTGCCTGCGATCAGAGATTTGAGCACTGTGCAATTGGCTGATTTGTTCACTCCTAGTTAGACCAATTTTTGTGAAATCCTATCCTCTATTACAGCCAAGTGACAAGGGTATTGCTGAAGAGTTGAGGGTTGGTTTACGCTTGTTCTCATCAACTGCCTGTTGTGGGATGAAGAGCATGAGTCCTCTTTATCCATTTCCATATTTTTATGAGAAAGCACCTCATACGGTGCAACAATACAGAGCACCATGGATGGGCAACGATGCGCCTGCTGCTCAGAGGTGTGCGCTCCTTTCGCTGAATTTGGCATGTGTAAGCTTTCCTGCTGATGGTAAGCGGAGGCTGTGTCAGTGGTATTAGAAATCATTTCTGCTTGAAAATGGTGTCTTTGGCTTAAAAACAAGGTTTGAGAATTGGAACGTTGCTTTGTCATATTGATTTTTCTTCTGCTTCTCTTTCTAAAAGCAAAAACTTCTTGTGTAGCAATTTCATGTTATTTATTTCAGTTGAATTACGCAGGATCATTAGCATGCCGCTTGGTTAATGTTGGACATTTTTAAAGGTGGCGCAGGCTGCAGGAGCAATGTCCAGGCAATGGGTTGTAATGGATCTGCACAGCTTGACTGTTGGAGGCAGTAGTGTATTATGAGAGCAGAGGATGGTCCTACACTTGTTTTGTGTTATTTTTGGTTCTAATCCTCCAAGTTGTGCTGGAGTTTACGTGGCCTGCAAGGGTGAGGTTTGGGGGTGTTGGTACTGTGCCACTACCCTTTATCAAGTAGGGCAAATTGCTGTGGGTGTTCTCTGTCTGGGGGGAGGGGGAAAGAAAGCTATTTTTAGGCAGGCAGGCAAAATCACTTTCCATCAAATTTCTCCTGCAAGTATCAACAGAGATTAACGTAGTTCTCGGGGAATGACTCACTCATTAAAGATCGTTCCCTTTGGAAGCCCTGGATAGGCAGTCATTCAGTCCAGGCCACCCATAATTTCCTTCAGTTGCCTCCACTTCTTAGACCTGTAGCAAAGGACAGGAAAAGTAACTTGTGCTCCTCTACCAAGTCTCAGGGCAGCCAAACACAGGCCCTTCTAGTGGGGTTGACGCCCTTCTGAATAAGGTTTAGGATCTGATGAAATACCTGGACTCAGACCCACCTGTCCTTTCGCTAGGTAATGCGATCAGTTGAGCTGTTTCGTGTAGCGTATTCATGTTGCGGTAGTGGCATAGAAGCTCTCATGTTAGCACTCCATTCAGATACATGTAGGAAGTGCATCCCTTTGTTGATAATCCGGCATTTGTTTTGACTCGGCAGAGCAGCTTTGAATTGATTCCCAAAGCGACATGGGCAGGCTGTTGGTCCAGTGTGGACGGGGGGAGGAGGGACACAAGACATCACGCCAATGCTGTGAACGTGCACGGCGCTACCGAGTAGTGCAGATTGCATAAAGCTGAGTTTGGACTGCCCCTCCTGCTCCTTGTTTGTCTTTGGAAGGAGTTAGGTTTGTTTTTTCCCTCCTGACTTTGTGTGTGTATGCCAGTGGATGGTGGCAAGCTGATTGACACAAGCGGTATGATCCTTGTGCTTGGGCGTCCTCCTGCAGCCCGCGGACCACAGCCAGGTGATGATGCTTGGCTGCCCGACCTGCTGGCCGTGCTGCCCTCCTTGCCCTGCAGAGCCCTGCTCGGCGCTGGCTGTCAGCCTTGTGGTGTTGGAGAAGAGCAGCACTGCTGCGGGTCGGACTTGGGAAGTGGGGACAGCTCCAACCTATGGATAATAGCTGGGCGTCGTCAGAGCTAGCATGAGAGTGAAAGCCACAGGCATCGTGGAAAACCGGCACGGGAATTGATTGTTGTCTTCATGCAGTTGTCTTCAAAGCTGTGGTTGTGACGCTCTGAGGTGTGCCTGGTGGCCTCTGGTGGCTTGGGCTCGCTTGCATCTGGTCAGCGCAGAGTTAAGTGGAGAGCACTGCCAGCATGGTCTGCCCAATGCACAAACGGGGGCAAGCTCTGCTCCGATCAAGTTGCAGCTCCTTGCAGCTGGGAAATACCATTTGCCATCTTTGCTGATTGGGTATGTGTTTGGGGAGTGAGAGAAAAGGAATACATTGGCAGCAAGCTTGTCTTGTCTTTGGATTTTCCTTTTCTAATGTCTTTGAGGCTGTAGGTCTGCAATGGCTGACCAGCTGGCAGTGAGTGTTACCAGTCTCTCTGTTTCTGGATGGTCTCATAGCTAATCAGAAGGGTATGTATTGGGGCTGCAGTGACATAGATATGTGGCAGAGTAGTAGGGGCTTCAGCTGGCCGCCTGGTAGCAGGAACAGTTCCCTTGATGAATATCTGCTTGTTTCTTGGCTGTAATCCTACTTCCCTCTGAGAACAGCAGAGCCTTTTAGGCTGCCCTGAAATGCATACCCTCCTCTATCTCCATCAGGAAATCTGGAAGGGCAGGTCTCTTATTCCTCAAGACCCATTTCAAGTAGAGATGAAGTGAGGGAAGGCAGACTCACTGTGTAAGGGCATGGTGGGCCGGGGGCGGCAGAGCAGGGTGCTGCGGAGGCTGGTCCTGCTGGGCAGCTGCTGGTGAGCGGCTGGGGCTGGGGCTGGCCTTCCCTGGGTGCTGCCTGGCCTCACAGCTGCTGAGAAGGTGGGTTGTCACTAGTTGGATCATGGCTTCTACCTCAGCAGAGGTTTAAAAACAGCAGCCTGAAGCTCACGAGGGTTTTTACGACTTCTTTTGTGTATTGCTGCGGCTCAGAGCCTTCCCCTGCGCTGTTGGCTCGGGATGATCTGGAGCGTTGTTCAACAGCCACCTGGTAAACATGCTGCCTCCAGCTCAAAGGTTGCCATCTGCCTTTGGTTGTTTTAGAGGTGTGACGGGAAGAAAACAAAGCGGAAGAGTTGAGTGGCGGTGAGGAAGGGCTCGTGTCTCGGGCTATAGTAGTGCACGCCCTGGCTACATTGTGTGCTCAAGGAGGTGAGGACAGCTCGGTGTCCGGTTGTCCTGCTGCCCCAGAGCCCAGTCTGAGCATCTACTCATCCAGCCAGAAGGTGGCTACCCCTGTAGAAGGTCTGAAAATAGAAACATACCCTGTATATCATCACTTGAACATACGCTTTAGCTTTTCCTTTGCATTGCATGTAGCTGTAAGCTTTTTGCTGTGTAAATGGTTTTAAGAAAACACACCTTATAAACAGGAAAACCTGTTCAGAACATGTTTTGGCTTAAAATGCATTACAAAAATACAAGTAACTGAAACCAGAGTAGTTTGACAGCCAGCACTGTCACATTTGCATTTTAAAGCTAAGACATTGATGGGCCAACAGAAGATCCATTTGGCTTTCCATCCTTTTTTTTTCCCCCCCCCGGCCGCTTTTCCTCTATCCCCCCAATAAAATAAAAAGGCAGGATAAAAGCTTTAAAAAGCATTTTTAAAGACTTTGTTGACATTGAATTCTCAGAAGAACAGTTTGTTTATATATCTCTCTATATACGAAAGAGAGGACGGTTTATTATCCTGCAGGTTTGCAAGGGGAAAGAAGAATGATGTGGTTGTCAGGCAGTCTACCCGATCTGTTGGTGTCTTGCTTGTAAAGTCTGTGTTTGTTTAATGCTCTTATAACCCTTTTCCCGGCAGCGGGATCACAGAAGTTAACTTGTTTAGAGCTAGTATACAGCTTACGTTGGCCTCCCTTGCAGCAACCCAATGCCTGCCCCAAGCCTTTTCAAAGAAAGCTTTTCTTCCCTCCTCATCTTAGCACAGGTTGATGCACTTTACATTTGATTACACAATTATTTTATTTTTTATTTTTTTAATATGGGAATGCTTGTTCTAAAACGACTTTGGGCTGTGAGCTGTCATCCTGCAAATGCGCTCGGGATCCTGACTATCTGCACGCCGGGGTCTCTGCTCTTCGGGTGCTTTGGGAAGCCATTAAGTGCCCCAGCAGCCACTGTCTGTGTTTCACAGCAAGTCAGGGCACTGAGCTGTGATGGGTGCGTGCCTGCAGACACGGGTGGCAGCTCGGTGACTGGAAACACAAGTGCAGCGTGCTGTGTTCATGAGGCTGGTTCGCTATGGACGTAACGTGTTTGGCATTGTCGCATTGGCAGGTTTCTTGCCTCAGGTCTGCTCTGATACAGCTCTCAGGGTGAGGCTCAAAGCCACTCTCAGTTGCTCTTTGAGAAATGTATTGCAAGAACTATACATGCATCTCTTTGGTCCCCCTCTCAAGCATGAGATTCCTCCCCAAACTTACATCACTGGTTTAAAAAGCCTGGGATCGCAGTCCAGCTGGAGTGTGATACCATTAGACGCAGGAGCCTACTGGCTTTCCAACTCAATGCATAGCTTTGGCTTTTGGCACTGTAAAAATCTGACATCTCGTGCATTAAAATCATAACAGCATTATGTAAGGAGAAGTTATTTTAGGTCAGTAGCAGAGCCTCAGAAAACTTGGTTAAAGCCATCTCGAGAGCTGAGACGCGTGGGCTTGCATACTGCTGTGGCTGGTGGTGGCGTGCTTCTGACCTCTGTGCACGATTCCCAGCCCGTGTCCTGCTGCTGCGGGGACACCTCAGGGGGATCTCGGCCGTGCTCAAACACCCTACGGTGCTGGGAGCAGGCGCTGGGTGCCAGGAGGGCTCTGAAGCCTGGCCGAGGAATGTCACACCTCTCCCTTGGGCGCCTGCTCTTGGCTTGTGGCACGGACGGCGCTGCTTCAGTTGGCCTTGTTGTTCTTCGTCAAGGGACAGGAAAATTATGGCAACAGCTGCTGCCAACCTACAGGAAACAGAGTGTGGAATAAACCTGGGGGAGCCTTTGAAATGTTTTTAATAACAAATAATTCCAGTATTTAACCAAGGTGCACCTTAGGTGTGAAAGATGCAACACTGACTTCTAACAGTGTAAGGTGCCTGCCTTCAGGACCAAGGCTGGCACACCAGATGATGCTCAGGTATGTTGCAGACAAAGGGAGGAACATTCAGACCTTGTTTATACTTCAGAAGGAATCAGCAACAGGACACGTGATAAATATTTTAAAGCCATTGTGTAGAGTGCATGAAATGGCAATGAAGCCTGAGCAGGGAGGCGATGGGCGCGCTTCCTGATGGAGCAGCACAGGCGGAGAGCAGGAGGCTGCCCCTGGTGCAGAGCAGGCAGTGCTTGGGCTAAGGGGTAGCTGTGTGAGCAAATGCCTTGAAAAAGGCAGTGCTACAGACTTTAGAGCTATTGGGATTACAGCAGGCTTGGAGAGGACTCTTATTCCACCTTCATCAACAGCAGATAGCTCTTTGTGAAGAGGGCAGTGGACGGAGGGACCAAGGAGGTGTGCGGTCTGCAGGGGAGCGCAGCAGGCATCTGCCAGGGGGTGCGGAGCTGGGGTTTGAGGAACTGGTGGGGGCAAGCAGATGGGCACCTTAAATTCAGGGCTGGTTTTTTAATCACTAAGCAAAATACTGGGATTGCTTTGTCTCTAAATAAATGCAGAAATATGTGAAATTTGGGATTCATTTGTTCAAGTTCCTTTTGTTAACTGATTGATACATGGAGCATCTGTTTGGAAGAGTTTGGCGTGTATCCCTCTAGGATAACAGAGCATGGTTGCTTGCCCCAGGCAGAAATTGGTACCCGTCCTAAGGCACTATTTTTTAACCTTTGTGTACCTGGCATTAGTGCTTCCGTAGCTGCAGCAGTGTCCTCACAAGCATGGCACTGGACACGTACACCTAATGGAGCTCTCACGTCTGTTTGCCCTGTAGCTGGAAGTACTAGATGGATGCAGGTAAACATCTTAGTTGAATTGAGCCGAGGGGAGGGCAGCAGGCTTGCCGTTGTGAAGCTCCCGGGGTCTGGCATGGTGACTAAGACGGCTTGATAGCTTCCTTATTGGCCACCATCTGCCGGCTGGGCTCTGAGCACGGGGAGCAGCACACGGGGAGCAGCGCGGGCGCTGGCACGGCCAGGGGCTGGCTGCTGGTCGGGGGCACTGGGCAGTGTGGTGGTAAACAGCAAAGCACAATGCTATGGAGGCTTCTGGTCACAGTTCTGTGGCAACCTGTCATTAGATTTGTTAAATCACTTGAAAATGAAATAAAAGGAATTTTAAGAGACAGTGTTTTCATTTGATTAAATTTTCTGTCCTGAGTGTGTAGATAAATTATTCACTCAGCGCGTGAACCCTTCGTGAAACCTCTTGTGGAAGGAAGTCCTGTACTCGTGCCAATTTTCGGGGTACCACTCCTCCGAAAATTCCACCAAAATTTCTAATTTTTCTGGCAGTCTGTGGTGTTGTCTGTGTTAAAATTTTTCATTTAAAACTTTGAGTTTGGTCATCCAAAAAGGAACAGCAGTGTGTCGGCGCGGAGTCTCTGTCCTCCTTTGTCTGAAACTGGAGCTGCAGCCCTCACCACCTCTTTCTCAATAAAGAGAAATGTAAATCAAAAATACTTGTAATGTTGCCAACATCTTGTCCTAGCAATATCCCAGCATACTAAATTATACAATGAAGAAACATAGTTCATATCTCCTGTCACAAGAAAAAATACATTTTTAAGTATATCTCTGCTCTATTCATGCTCCTTCAGCGTTCATGAATTTATGCTTTGTTCTGCTGAAGGCAACTTCACCTGATAAACTCCTTCTTGAAATAATGAAGGACTGCGGACTTAGGCTCTTGTTGTCACCGCTGCACCTGACTGAGGAATAATTTGTAACGAAATAAAATGCACACATGCTAATCTCTTGTGAAGATTGTCTGACATCTTCGTTTAGTAAGGATTAAACCCTGCAAAAGGAACACAGAGGAGGCAGGAATTCTCTGGCAGTTGATCTATTTGTGTGTTTAACGTAGAATATTTTTAGCCTGAAATACAAAAATACGTACTTCTGTATCCAAAGAGACTGTTGTTTCCATTTATTTTAAAACCCTGGATGGGAAACAAGATGTTAGACCTATTATAATGCAAGCCAGTAATTAACATATGTTGGCCTGCCTCTGCCAAGGCTTCCGTGTGAGTAATGCAAGTTGCACAAGTAAAGGAGTCAGGTTGTTTGTCAGTGAAGAGCCATACGTATATGCATGAGTGATCAGATTGTAGAGGCATCATCTGAGGCTGGGGTGGGAATCTGTGTTGGAATATAAAAGCAATTAGAGTTGTCCTCTCGGCTGTGTGAGGTTTGGAAAACTTAGTGTTTTTTTTTTCTCCGGTTGTTGCCAATAAAAGAAATTATCCTGTGCAGGACAAAAAAAAAAAAAAAAAAAAAAAAGAGATAATGATCAACGGAAGCTTCCAAGCTTTTGCTGTGTTTGTGTTTAATTCCCCAATTATGGGGTGACTGGAGGGAGGAGTCCTGGGGATGCTCTCAGCAGCAGGAGGTCTCTGTCTCAGGCTCTCAGAGGTGACAGCGCGTTGCGTGGGTGCTGGGGCAGGGATCCCCCTTCCCTCTTTGGAGGGGCCTTCTGTGACACAGGAGGGGGTGACTTTGTTGAACTAGACACGTGTTATCTGTGCTAAAAGCTAATATAGAGGTAGTCCTAGCTAGAAAGCACATTTTCATGTGAAGCACAGACTGCACGTGTTCTCTAGAGATTTGTTACTTCCACCCAATGTACACCTTGCGTGGTTATGCCAGTTAGGCGTAGGGAGAAGGAGAGGGAAGGAGCAAAAGATGAAAAAAAAAAAAAAAAAAAGTGTATGCAAAATCAAATCACAGGTGAGTCCAGATTTTCCTTGTTTCCCTCCCCCTTGCCCCCCAACCAAGAACGTACATGTATGAGCAATTAGGACCTACTTTCCTGGTAAGCATTATGGGAAGACGAAAGGTGTATTGTGCGTTCAAACAAATGAAATGCATCCTCAAAAGAGTTTGAAGGTCGTATGTTCCTGAACTCTCAAATGTGCTCTAATTAGTCCTCTATTTAAAAGCAGGCTTGGGTTGTTAACCTGGGAGCAGACGGCTGCACACCAGCTAATGGTTTAATGGGAGCTCCCACCTGGTGACTGTTCTCTGCGCGCTGCTCCCGATGTGACCCAGTCACCTGGGGTGGAGGGACGGGGACGTGGAGGGGTGATAGGATCAGTTGACATCTGCATGCGTTGTAAGTGTTGACCTTCAGACACAGGGGGTTCTTCGGTACCTTACTGTGGTAGAGTGTAATGCATCATCACTTTTCCTTTTAGAGAGTTACGTGTTTAATTTGTAGCTTCTATTTTGACACTATCTGTTAAGCTATAAATAAAGCTTGACTACAACAACGATGGCCTTCAGGCTACCTTCTGACTGTAAATTCACAATTGTTGGTTTTGCCTTGTCATTTTCAAGCTGTGTACCCTGGGTGGTGTTGAAGAAAAGAACTTAGAGAAATGTGGGTTTAGTGCCTAGAGTACTGATCAGTCAAATTTAAGATTGCCAACCTTAAAAATACTCAGACGCCACAAGCCAGGCCCATAGGACTGTTCAAAAAAGTGATAAACTTGGCTTTCCACAATCTTGCTTTTGGGGCTTGTTGAAGGTTTGTATTTTCAAGTCTTACTCATAGTCACAAGCGCTAGAAACTCATTGAATAAGCAGCGATGCTGTTACTATCTGTTGTCTTAAGGAGTTGGGGCTTCAGTGTGTATGTGAAAATAGTGCTAGATGTAGCTCCGGGTCTCCTTGCTTGTTTCTGTTTTGTGCTCTGTGGTGCTGGCTGCAGTTTGGTGAGGGAGCCCCATCGCACTGCAGCCTGGGGGACACTCTCCCCAGAGCAGGCCGCTGGCAATGCTGTGCCCCTGTTTGGCAACCAGTCCAATGTCTCGTGGCTTTCCCCCAAATTAAGCATGGACCGTGTGGGTTAAAATTTCTGATTCTCAAATTGTTCACATCTGGAAAACGCACTGAGAGCTTGAAGGGCAATTGTTGGGTTTAAAACCTGTTCCCCCTTCCACTACTGTTAGTCCAAAACAGGCAGATATGCAGCAGGTTATTTTGAAGATCCTGAAAAAACTGGTTGCTCTAAGGGGGAAAATAGCTAGGTGGGAAAAAATGCTTGGTGAGAAAGGTGTAGTTGGGTTTACCTCCTTCTTAGCATTTGGGTTGTAAAAAGTGAGGTTGCTGAATTAGTATTAATATTTGTTATGCATTTAAATACCTGTCAGAAGGCTTTGTGATCTATGGGTACTACTTCTGTCCTCACTCACAAATCAGCAGATGTCCCCAGGACTGCTGGACATCCATCCTTTGGAGGTGTTTATGAATAAACAGTTCTGCCTGTCGTAATTTTGGTTGGTCAGGCCCCCCTGAATTGCTGCACTCAGTGCGGTTGTGCTAACACTTAAATACTGCCTGTGAGGAGGTTTGATTAAAATTGCATCTCTAGGTGCGTGCTAAATACCTCTGATATCTCACCTACAGACAGTGGTAGAATTGTTGGTAAGAATGACAGCTGCAGGCAATAAATGAGGACAGTAATAGAAGGCTCAGTGCTGGGTAGAGCATCGTAAATCATGGGGCGAGAGCAGCGAGAGCGCTGACAAATCGGCGAGCAGCTGCAAACAGCACTTTCCAGGTAAGAATTATTGCGCTCGCTCCCGATAACTGCTCAGAAACCACCTCTTCCTTGTACGTGGGCGACTTCCCCGCTGCACGGCCGCTCGTGCTGGTGCAGTCGGTCGAGCTCGAGTGTTTTTCCCTGGGAACGGGGAGTGTTTCGCCTGGTGTCATCTCCGTACCGTGCGCCCAGCCTTTGTTTTCGTCCCGGGCGTGTGCCAGTGTGAGCTGTTCCTTTCTAGGAGGAATATCCTAATGCTTTTTGCAGCTGATGAGCTGTTCTATTTAGTTTCCTCGGAGACTTTGAAGAAGTGTTTTTTGGAAGGTGCAGAGAAGGGGCCGTGTTTGGCTGGTTTTAAGCTAGCTTGCTTTGTTAGCTTGTGCTAGGGGGAGTTGGGAGTGAGCCTGTATGCTCCTAAACAAAATAAAAAAGTAAAAATCTGGAATAGTGCAGTTCAAGTACAGGAGATAACGATCTAGTCACCCAGAAAACAATCTTACTCCTGCACTGTTAGAGAAATGAAAAGTATTTTAATGGAATAACGATAGGAAACAGATGGCAAAGGGCTAGCAACTGAAATGTTTTTGAACACTAAAAAATAAGTGTCAAACACATGTCCCATATTTTAATTATAGCTGAAAGCGTCACGTGGCAGAACGCTTTCAAATTCTGAAGTCTTTTATGTAAATATTCAACCTTAATTTCTACTTTTTTGGTTACTGGGTGTTATTCTTGGTAAACTCGAGGCTTGGGGAGAGTTTGGCCGTCACAAGTTCCTGCGGCGAGCGCCGAGCCTGCAGAAGGGCGTTGCGGTTGGCACACGTCCATGGCCGTGTGAGCGCGGGGGCTCAGAAGGCCGCCCGCTGGATGTGAGCGCTGTCACTTGGCTTGACGCGGGAAGCGGGTGGTGCAGGAGGGCTGCTGCTGGGGAGGCAGGCAGAGCAGCTTGGGCGGCGCGGTGCTGGGTGCCCGGTGGGGGCTCCCTCAGGGTCACTGCCCCAGGGGCTGGGCACGCACTCGAGATGCAGCATCTTGTGCACAGCGGGAGCCTTTGTGGGCGCTGCTGCTGCAGGTGGGCTTGCGTGAGGTGTGCCTGGTGGGGCTGTGCCCACTGGTGACACTGTGCTGGTGTCCGCAGGTGCTTGGGGTGGAGATTTCGGTTTTGATGCACCGTGCTTATAGTTGGGCAGCATCTGTCCTCCTGTGGGGCTTTGAGCAGTGTACTTAGAGCATACAAATAAAGCGTTCCCAGGAGATGGTCCTTGAAACAACATTATTTACATCATTATTTACATATATGGTAATCATGGGTCTACGTAAAGCTGCAGGCCCCACTTGCAGCACACACACATGTATGTACAGCCAGCACCAGGCTGCTTCCACGATTAGCGGGTCTTGTTTTGAAAGGCTTTGCTGCCCCAGTGTTTGCTCCCGTTAAGGTCACTGGCTGTGTGACTCACGGTCAGTGGGATCAGGTCACTGACTGGGTAAAGAGCTTTGTTTTTTTGGGGGAGTGTTTTTAGCCTTTGCATCGCCCTCCCCCCGCCCCAATTAAGGTTAATTATCAGCTGAGGTAGCTGCTGTTGATACGGCTGGCTGCACTGTGCCCAACCCCTGTGCTGACCAGGGGCCACACTGGGAATGCAGGAGGCAGGTTGGTGGGGGCCAAGACCCCCCCAGCTCATCTGTCCAGGCTTCCCCTGTGGTCTACAGTCACCTTCCAGTTCCCCCAAGCAACAAAAAGCATTTGCACACACCAAAACAAATTATTTTTCCAGGAACAAATGCTTGTTTTTCTTCTGTAGAACATTCTTCAAAAGTTAACAGCCGTCCCAGAAGTTATTTTTCGATGTTCCTCTGGTATTTCTGTAACATGCACAGTGTGTTCAAACGCAGGTCTTTGTGCATTTTTCTTGAAGTCTTGCTGAACTTCCATCCTCCCTTGATTTAATGCTGGAAGTGCTGAAGGGTGCCATTCATCTGGCTGGTGGTACGGTGGTTTTTAGAAAACAAGCCGGAGGACATGTACCTGATTGAGCTCCATTCCCAGCAGCACAGGACTTTTGCACAGGTTGTCCCCAGTGTGGCCATGTCCTGCCCTTGCCCAGTCCCCATTCTGACAGGAGCCACAAAGGGGAGGTGTGTGAGTGCCCAGCTGGGTGCCAGCTGTGTCACTTGTTGTGTCCTCTGGAAGATGGTGAGAAGTGGTGTGTCTTGGAGGTGGTGCTGGCCGTGCCATCAGCACAGGGTCACTGAGCACAGAGAAGGGAGGGTGACAAGTGAGCAAGGGGCCGTCACTCCCAGATAGGCAGTGGCTTGAGCACAGGGCAGCATGCAGAACTGTTTTCCTCAGCTGTTTCTCCTGGCTAGGGGTAAGCAACATTGTTAATGATGTGCGAGCTGTACCGTGATGCCCAGTACAAGCACTGTACTCTGTGAGAAGGACGGGCGACCAGTGCTTCCATCCTCAGGCTGTGGCTTGGCCTGGCTGGGGCTGCTTCAGCCGCTGGTTCCCTGCTGCACATTACTCCCATCCGTACGCTGCGTGAGCATCAGTGTTTGTGCAGGTGTGCGATGAATCAGACTGCTGAGCTGATGGAGGAAACTAAAACCTTCTTGCGTTTCAGTGCAAGTTCTCCCTCCTGGCCCCCACCTCTTGGTTCCCCTCTCCTTTTCCCTGTGTGGACGTGCAGGTCATGGTGGGAGTACGGCATGGGTGGCAAAGCTGTGTGGGGCTGGGGAGGAGCACTTTAAGTGGTGCTTCTGCCTCAGGAAGTCAGATGGATCCCCAGCCTCACAATTAGCTGAACATCATAAACCCAGCTCACAAACAGATTGGGTCAAGTGATTAAAACCACGATATTGTGATTTGCATAAACTTACTTTCCTGTTAGTGCTAGAGCATCTGTTGCTGGGAGCAGGTAGGCTCTCACTAAATGGGGACAAATTGCTGGGAGTATAGCCCTGGGAACTGGCCGGGGGTCTCAAAACCATGAACCAAGTCAGTGAAGAGAACTTAGCTCTTCTGACACTGCCTGTGCTAGGCACCAGCCAGCTCCTAGGTCGAGTTGGTGACTTGGGAGGCTGGACATCTCCAGCAAAGTGAGGTAATGCTGGAAACACTTGGCCACCTGGGGAGTGTGGCAGGGCCAGGGCTGCCTGCTCTGGACAGGAGCAGAAAGGTCTGCAGAGGGTGCCTCCAGGTGCCACAGGCTGTGGAAGCTCTAATGTGGATCTTATGCAACATGGGATCCCCTCCCCCTCTTTTGTCTGTATGAACTGCTGTTTTACTGAAATGGATGGCTTCCTTTTCTGTCAGAGCAGGTCATGGGAACTGCTCACTGCAGAGCTGGCAGGAGGTAGCGCTAACCTCGACACCCATCCTCTCCTAGGTTTGGTATGCCTCGGGGATGCCTCCAGCACAGCCGTCCGTGGCAGATAAAACCACAATATGTTGTCAGAAAGCGCTCGGTGAGGTCTGAGCCAGGCTCCCCCATGCAGAGCTGAAGCATTCCCACTGGGACCCACTCCTCCCAGGGCAGAGGCCCTCTGGCAGCAGCCCCTGGCCACCTGCTCGTGCCTTACGGCCGGGACACGGCCTCAGGACGTGCAGGAGCGGTGCCATTCCTGTGACCGGCAGGGACAGGGGCTCCCGGGCACCACAGCGATACAGATAACCCCGGCTGTTAAACCGCGTGTCTTGACTAGCTGCCAGTGGTGGCTTTAAATTATTATTCCGTAAGTTCCCGAAGGAACACAGCGTGCCGTATTTTATGCTCCCTGCTCTCAGTGTTGTTCTGTAGCTTGGCGTGGGGTTTTGGCTCTCAGGCCAGCTCACGAGTGGCCCCATTGCTTGGGCAATTGCAGAGTGCATCGCTCTGGTTGTAGGTGTTTGTGTCATCTGCGGGGTGCCTCACAGCCCTGGAGTGCTACGCATCCCCCTTGATTACTTGGTATGTCTTTGGTGTGTTAGTGGAGGGGCTTCTCACTCGTCAGATGTCATAGGAAGGAGGGGACACAGACTTGTGCAGTGGAAATGTATATAACAGCTGTCTTTATTAGCTTCCAGAGGAAACTTGCCCGAGTAAAATGAATAAAAGCAAGTGAGAACCTTAAGGTGGCCACTATTTGTATGTAAGTAACCAGGGACACTTGAAGCAATCTCGGCGAAGTGTTCTGATGCGCCGATAAAGCCTGAAGTTAGCAGGCATGCATGTGTGCAGGTGACCTGGCTCTGCACCTTGTCCTGACGCGGTGGGAAGACTCTGTGGGTTGCTGTTTGAAGTACAGCACGGCGTAAAGAGCTTGGTGAAGAAAATCAGTACAAAAGTACAAAAGAGTACAGCTGGTAGCTTTCTATGCAGACATTCAGTACTGCCAACCCTGATTATAAAATAATTTTTAAAATATCACTTTGAAAGTTTTAAAAGTCAAAATAATTCTAATACTCAGCAAAAAAAAATAAATTTACTTAAGCTCTATTTGTGAGTATTTTTGTTTCGCTTTTATTTGTATATCAAAATTTTGTTTTGATTGGGGAAAAAAAGGAGAATTCTTCAAAAATACTTTTTTTCTATACGGTGGCTGAGTCTTGAAAATGCCTAAAACAGGTCTCTGTTCCATAAAGCGCAATGCGTGCTATTTCTGAAAATCTGTCATTTTCCACAAATATGAAGTGAGCTATCCAAAAAACTCCAAATGCTTTGAAGTCTGTAGAGTTTGTTTATTTGTAGGGCTTTTCCGAAAACTAAGGGCATGGATTCTTTTTTTTTTTTTTTTTTTTTTTTTTTTGCAGAGGTCTTGCTTTTTGCTTTCCTGATGGGTACTTATATTCTGAACAAATCACCATACTGAAAACATGCTATGTGTCAGTAGATTGAGGGTAACATAGCATGAGCTTCTGCCATAAATATTCATGGTGATATTTTGTGACTATCTGAGGATATTTTGCTGAAATTGTGTTGTTTTACATCTTTGTCATTATTCCATTCAGCTCTCATAGCATATTATTAAAGCCAGTTTGTGTACAGACACTTGATTTTCCTTCTTTTGTCTTACCCAGAGTAAGAGATTGTGTGCATCCGTTAATGAGTGTTAGGGACTCCTGGGCTGGGGTTTGACGGGATGCTGTTTTCTGATAGCTATAGGAGCTCTGCGGATTTCAGAAATTAATGGTGAGACTTCAGTGTATTACAAATTAATAAAAACTTACAGCAGACTTTATTTATATTGAAGCACAAAATAAATACCAAGTTTTCTTTTTAAGAGAAAATTGTTTGGGGGATTATGACAGTTAGTGAATCACTCTGCCAGGCTTTGTGGTTTTAAAGCCAGAATGCGAACACTCGAGAGCGTTTTTTCTGTCCTATTTCACTATCAAAGGCTGTACACAAACAGAGGAAACTGGCAGATGAGCTGGTCTATGGGAGGAAATAGTTAAAGTAGCTAAGCACCCATGCTATCAAATGCATAAACAAACCTATAAAAGTAACTTTCAGGTCAACATTATTAACTTGCTATTTCAAAACATTTCTTACAACTGTTGCTGAAGAAGGAAGAGGCTAGGAAGTACAATGTTTAAATGGACCAAGCCTGCTTTCTAATACTGGCAAGTTGATGAGCATGCCTTGATTTTGGTGCTCAGTATTGCAGAGGTCTTTGGGGGCGATGAAGACCAGGTTTAGCCCTGCTTTGCTATGAGGATCTAGGAAGCAGTGCTGCTGCTCATGCTCCCAAAACCCCTTTTGTATCTTTCCAGTTTTTAATCATTGTGAATAAAATAATCATTATGGATAACACTTTGATTAGTCTACCAAAGTTTTATTTTTTTTCAAGTCTGAAACTGTCGCTACCTGGTCAAGGATTTATCCATGTGCAGTGCCACGGAAATCTCCACAAAGGGTGCATGAGCTGTCTCTTTACAAACTCCTACTTAAGCTTTTTGTAGGAAAAAGATTAAAAAAAAAAAAAAAAAAAAAAAGGGTTTACAGCATCTAGGTAGACTATTCAAATTCATCTGTGTGAGATTTCAGAATGCGTACAGGTATTCAAGCTCTAGTCTAGCTCTTCGATGATGTGTTTGCAGAATGCTAACCACTTGAAAGCAGCTTGGGGTTTTGGGTTTTGGATTTCCATGTTGCTCCTCCTCTGTTTGCAAGCCAGGCAATGCAGGATAGGGCTAATGCATGAAACTGAGAAAGCAGCTCCCTTCTTTGACCCCAGCCACTCGAGAACCAGGTGATGCAGTGAGCGCAAGGAAGGAAAATCAAAGTCACAATTCTGTAAATATTTATGTACATAGTTTAGGTTAGACATAAAAATGGTTATTTGAACTTAGTTGAACTCCTTGCACATAAAGTTAAGAATGTGTGTAAATATTTGCAGTCTGGAACCTATTTCAGGTTTCTAAAATATTTAACGTACTTTCAAAAATACGTTTTTTATTAAAAATACTGCAAAGCCCCATGCCACAACAAGATGCGTTCAGAGAACGCAAAGCTGGCCACATGCATGATTCCTCCCAGCAGCAACAGCAGGAGGCCAGGTAACAGCCCATTTCCAGACCTGTGCTTGTCTCTTGTCAAATTACTGGGGCGCTCTCGGCGAGAGTTAAGCATTCGGTTGGAGGGCAGGAGGTTTGGCTTTGGGTCACTGAACTCAGGGCTGCGGTTGTCTGATTCAGCTAATTCTTCCCCTGCAGACTTCTCAAGTAACTTTGAACAGATTGCTTAGGCTCCGAGTGCCTGCCCGTCCCAGTAATAAAATGGGGTTAATTATGCAATCTTTCTTCCAACTTTTGCCTGGACTTCCCCTGTTTTGGTGCAGAATCTAGTTTCAAAGCGCTATTGTTAGATGAGTAAAGGGAGAACTCACTCGATGTGCAGGTGCTTGGCTACCTGGAAACGTGAAAGCTGGGGCTAATCGTGTTTCTGTAGGGTCTCATAAGTGCAGTGCATGTCAGTCCTCTCGATGGCTGTGACTTTGACTTCACTTTTTTTAGCTCCTGGTACAAAGGAAGCAATGCTGTCCTAGCAACCTACTGTCTTCATTTGTACTTTGAGTGCATTGTGTGTGTGTACAGACGTACATGTATATTTTTTAGTAGCGAGCAGCTGCGGACATGTGCACGCCAGCCATGTGCCGATGCTGCGCCGGCTCCAGCTCTCGCCCACCCGCCCACTTTCCTTCCTTCCTTCCGTGGAGAACTGGCAAACAAGCGGCAGCCTCCGTGCCTGTGCTGCTCAGGCAACGGCCTGCTGGGGGGGCTGGATGGGGGAGAACATTTGGATGCCAGATCAGTGTCTCATTAGGCGTTTCTTTAGGGTATTTTACAAGTCTGCGGACAAACAGTAGTTAAGACTCAGATGGAGAAAAATTTATATGCTCCCTGCAGGAAAGGGGGCTCGGGCTGGGTCTGGGCGCTGCTGCTGCACCCAGGCTTGTCCCACGCTGTTGCTGGAGGTGGTGCAGCGTGCCCGAACAACCTGGCAGGCAGCAGGGGCGGCTGGTTCTGCCCAGCATCAGTTTTGAAACCCCAGCTCAATTAATTGATTGCTTTCTACTCGGAGATGAGGTTTAAGAGGGCAGAGTACAAAATGCAGGAGCAAGTGTGCAATCAGGCTGAGTTTACCCCCAAACTGTTGTAATGAATGGTAGTTTTGCCAGGTCATATGACTGAGTCAGCTGACTTTAATGGTGTTTTTAAGTGAGTGTTAGAGGAAGCATTAGGCTTGTGTTTCCTCATTGCTGTTGCTGTGTTTTTACCGTATTAGAGTCTTAATGTTTTTATTTTTTCCACAAACAAGATGACCTTGGCAGTCAGTGACCTGCTTGTAGTCTCTGGCATGGCAGTGGTGCGGTGGGGGCACTCCTAACACCCATCCAGTATTGCCACGCTGGGGTAGAAGGTACCCCACACCAGCTGTGAGGAGGGAGGGATTGGAAGAGCCATCCAGGAGGAACAGAGTGCTTGTTTCAGGGGCCTGATGCTATGGCAGAGGGGACAAGTAGCTGGTCCCCCACTTGGGTGCATTTTGCTGTACAGCTGGAAGCCGAGTGGGTTTGCTCCAGTGGGGAAAAGCCAGCCCTGGCACCCCCATAACTGCAGGGTGCAGACAGGCAAAGGGGCTGCCTCAGGTGCCTTCCAGCAAACAAGTGGTTAAATGTGGGCCTGTGTCTTCTATATATGAAAAAGACGTAAATAAGTAGCGCCAGGCCTTGCTGACCCACATCGCGATTGCTGGCCAGAGAAATACTCTGCGTGCTTGGGCTGCACATATTTGGCGCTGTGCTCTGCCTCTGTGTGTTGCAGCTGCCGTGCTGCAGTTGCAAGCTTAATTAATAAAACTGATGTACAGAGCTCTTAGGTGTAGGTTTATTTTTATTTTTGCTGTTTTTTGTGGAGTAAGGAAGAAATTAGTTGTGCCTTTTTAGTCTGGGATTGCCATGCAAAGAGGGTTTGTGTGAGAACTGCAGTAGTAATCAGTGAACTGGTGCCTTGGGAAGAGTGCCTGACTCTGAAGTTACTTTGTCTGTTTTCCCTCAGCATAGGCTGTGATGGGTGCATGGGTGGGTAAAAAAAAAATAAAATAAAAATCCTTGTGTGAGTCCTGCTCTTGCCTGTGCTGTTGGCTGTGAGGCTGTGAGCATGCGAGCAGCAATTTTATTTACGTTGGTCTGCTTTCAGCCTGTCACAGTAGATCTGTTTCACTTGTCGCTTTGTAAATCATTACATAGGATTAGGCCTTTTACCATCTTTTAAGAATTCTGCAGTCATTTAAAGACTTTACCCCTGCCTGGCTCAGCCGAGTGGCAGCATTCCTCCTTGCAGAAATGACGCTGTGCGTGATGAGGAGGAAATGCTCCCTGGAAGGCGGCCGACATTTTCAAAAGTGCTGTTCCACAAAGGAGACTTTGAACTGTGCTAAGCCTTTAAAACTTGAATAATATTTTGAATGTTACTGTTCTAATGTTTTCCTATTGTCATGGGAGACTTGGATCGAGTCCCAGGACTGTGGTTAACTTTGCCTCCAACTCTTAGGCCTTATTTATTACTGCTGAGGAGATGAACTTAAAGCTATTTCAGTCCTTCCTTCTTCAGCTCTTAAAATCAGTCTTAAGGTGTTCTGAGATTCTTTTTTAAACAAAAAAAGCTGAAAGGTGGCTGATTTTTTTTTTTTTTTTTTTTCTAACTGAGGGATCATGGCGAGGTGCTACCTCCACGTGCTGCCAGGGTTGTTGCCTCATGCTGTGTAATGGCTGCGCCTGGCACAATCCCTGGGGCATTTGGGAATACGAGTAATAAGGTAGTTAGAAACACCATATGGGAAGAACGGACGTGGTATACGGAGGCTAAAATTAGGCCCACCCAAGTTAAAGGTATGCGTTTTTCCCAAGTATTGCTTTTAGTGACAACTTCAGTGTCCAGAGGCACAGGGCAGGTACACTGTTGTTGCTGTAGGAGAAAACAGGACTGACTGAGGCCTAGGTCTGGCACAGCTGGAAATGCCTCAGCTGGGCAAGTGTTGTTTGTCCAGCGTTCAATGCTCTTGATTCTTTAGAGCTGTAGTTGTAAACTCTTCTGTGTTTATCTGACAAATTAAATATGAAAAATCTGTAGACTTCAGGCGAGGAGGTTGCCATGATGTTCAAAGAAGTGGGGATTTACTTGGCAGAGGATACAACCCACATTTGTGGTTTCCTTTAAAGTCAGGTGGGTCTTCTTCCATCTCATGGCCTATTGAAGGTACAGTTAGAGCATCAATTTCAGTGGGATGAAGTTTTTTGCGAAATCAAATTGATAAATACTTTAAGGACACAGGCTCTGTAAGTTCTCAGAAAACTGACTGAAGTATAAGTAAATTCACCATCCTCCTATGTGTTGGTCAAATCAGGACTTTGGTTACTATGTCCCCCTCTTGCACTGCCCTGTGCTTTTATTTGGCATAAGGTATGATTTATTTGACATGGGATAATCTGCGCATGGTTGCCATGACGGTATTTGAACTTCTGCTTTGAGGATGCAGGGTCTAAGGCTTCCATTGGTTGGTGAAGTCTCCAAGGGCTCATTTTCCATTTATATATACTTCCTGTCCATCCCCAGGAGCCTAATTATTAATGCAATAATATGTAATAATGGCTTATCAGACCAGATTGTTGGTATAACTTGCTTTTGCCATACGTCAATTGTATGTTAAAAGCATTTGTTGGTTTAAATTGCAAGCTCAGTATGCTTCTTTACTGAATAACGATTCCTTGTAGGCTTCTGAAGGAATAGAAATCCTTTTCTATTTAGCAAGGGCGTGCTAAATGCAAACTAAAGGTGGTTTCGTAGTTACGTTTTTGGCCCAGGTAAAAAATGTAATAAATTAAGCATGAGGCAGAGGAAGGGGAAGAACCTAATCAGATGCTAAAGAGACTTCATGAATATTAAGTACTTTCCACTTAAGCAGTCTTTTTAATAATGTGGAGCATTAATAGCAGTATGATTGCATGCATCTACACCAGCTGTATAAGCGAGATAAAAGCCCCAGTTTAACGTGATTTTTATCAGCTTGCTCATGCTAGTGTTTGACCTACAGAAGAAGTCAATTTGCATGTTGGAAAACAGCTTTCTAACAAACAGAACCGGCTGTATGCACAAATAAATAGCCTAAGTGTCGCTTAATTCTTGATCTAGAGAATAATAGAGTAACTGGTGGTGGTTAAACTACTTCGGGTTTTTGTTCCTCTCCTCCCCCCTCTGTGGTGTTCAGCTGTAGTGCCTAGAGTTGCGCTTAGTGGTTCAAGAATAAACCTGTAAATGCATGTTGAATATTTTCTGGTAACTAATTATAGGAACTGTTTGTTCCCAAGTTAATGAATTCCCTATTAGAGTTGCCTGCATTCAGCCTGTTACATGCGTTGCAAAATAATGATTGTGATTTTTTTTTAAACGTGTGTGCTGTAAATGTAAGTTGTGCCAGTAATGTAAAAGCTGTACTTGTGACTTTTCTCTACGCTGTCCATGAATATTTAAATTTATACCTGTTACCATCAGGAAGATGCTTGGAAAGGTCTGCTTCCTTGAACCAGTTGTGTTTTCCTGCCTGGTTTGCTTGCTCTTTTGGATACTCCAAAAGGGAATTCTGATGAGGTACCTGTAACTTCTGAAGGTGGGAATGAATATGGGTGAAAGTTTTATATGTGTTTAAGTGGATAAGTAGATAGTGTTTAAAAAACAAAACAAAACAAGAAACAACATAAACCAAACCTCCGGCTTCAGGCTTGTCTGTACTATTTCCTGCTTAGAACGGCTGGTCTGCTCTGCCCCTTCCTCCGACATTTCTGCTCCTGTTTGGGAGCAGCTGAACTGCTGAACCAGTTGCCTGTACTGAAGGGAGCTGGGATCTGTTTCATTTGCTCTTGGCGTTGCAGGCTGTGATCTCTAAAGAATCATCAGCAGCCAAACTGCTCCTCTGGCACATGTCAGGTGAGCAGTCTGGAGCAGGGATCTACCTCCAGATTTGTGAATTGGACCACACAGTAAAAAGTGGAATCCATTTCAGACCATACTGTAATGCAGGTAATACTGGATATGTTCACTCTTTGCTTGGGGAGCGGAGTCTGAGAGCAGAAAACAGGTTAAGGAAACCTCATCAATCTTCCTCGGAGAAGAGTGTGTTGCACACCTCTAAAAATAGTGGATTGCCAGAGAATAAGAAAAAAAAAAAAAAGGAGCAGCGTTTCCTAGACTTGTGTAAGGTCTGGGCTGTTCTGCATCTAGAAGCAGTTTCTTACTCTCTCTGTGCGTTTGCTGGTGACGAGCTCTTTTTCTACAGTGCTTGTAATTTGAGATCTTGCTTTGGAGTTGGGGAGGAGTTTCTATAGAACCAGATATGGTACTGTCTTCTGTAGCATTTTTCTTAAAGTGTGCATATTGAAGTGTTTGAGTTATTAAAGCAAATGGATTTTCAAATTTATTTCTTACAACACTTAAAATGACTGAATTGCTGTTGACAAGTTTAAAAACAAAAAAAAAAAGGGGGGGGGGGAAGAAAGGTAAATGGGAAAGGATCTTACTCTACATTACAGCAGTTCTTGTTTGTCCTAACTGTCTTCTTGCCACTGTTACAGACCTTGACTGTTAACGGTGGTTTACTCGGTTGTTTTAACTACAAATGCTGGAAAATGTTGTCTGGGACTTGGGAAAAGATGAAGTTAAAAGATTAAAAAATGGAGAATGAAAATCGTATTTCTCTTTTGCTTTTTAAGGTGATATGGAACCTTTACATGTCTCTTCTTAAAATTATGACAGTTTTTATTTGTTCTTTTTCAAATCTTAAAGGTGACAAGAACAATCCTCTAGTGGGTTTCATTGCCAGGCTCAGTGGGGCTGGGGGGAAAGGACATAGTAACTGTGGGGACTTTGGGCAATAGATCCTGGATATTTCTGGGAGATCACTTCCCAAACATTTGAAATTTGAACTTAGGTATATATTTACAATATGTGGGTATGGTTTAAAAAAGCCACTACAACTTGATTTGTTGTATTGCATGATGGCATCTTTTTAGTACCTGTGACAGCTGTGTTACCTGATTTGTTTCTTTTTCAGTGGAGAAAGTTTTGGATAAGAAGGGCAGTGTAAATTGGGCTATTTGCTACACAAGAATGTGTACCTGTTCTTCATGATACCTGTGGAAACAATTTCAGTCTATATGGCAATATAACTTAAGTTATACACCCTTCCACACCCGTGATTTTATCTCGTGTCAACAGCAGGGATTTATAAGACTTCGGGGAAACTGCTTTTCTGGGAGCTGAAGGCACGGCTGAGTCTATTTGTAGCTTGCTTGGGCAAATGAGTGAATATTAGTGGTGCACTGTTTATCGCACCGTAATGTGTAAGCCCTTTTAGTTATAGACCCATAATTCACGGGTTACACAGTGGTATCTGAGTGATTTGGAGCTCTCCTGAAGGGAGAACGGAGTGGCGTGAAGCTGTGGTAACCATATTTCGCCTTAGCATTTTGTGCATCAGCTGTGTAGCGTTTTTAGTTATTGCTAAAATTTGTGGTAGGAAGCTGCCTGAAATGAAATGTGAGGAACTCTGTATAATAATAAAATCAATTGGACTGTTTCCCCAGTAATTCTAGAGACTGATGCATCATTAATGTTGGTAATACAGTGGCTGTCAGATCACAAACTTCTCAATAAATGTGCAGCTGGCAGGCTTTGATGGAAATTGGAGGCAAGCAGAGAATGAGATTTAGGGCTTTGATATATGGCGTGTCAGCCATGCGATGAAGTTTTTATCAATTTCTGTCACTTCTGTCTCTTATGCTCACTACATATGTGGTCTTCCTTGCAGTTTCTGTTGGTGGCTGAAATGATAACTGCACCTTTTTAATGTTTAGTAATGGAAATAGTGGTTAAAAGCCAACTTCAGTTTTAAATATGTTGCTTTGTTACACGGTGGTATCACATCAGAAATGTAGTGCCATAATCAGCTATTGCACAGCAAGTGATCCATTTGTAATAATACTTCTGATGGAAGTTGAAAGCAGAACTAGTCATCAAGGAACCTGTGCTAAGGCAAGAGCAAGGCCGTGGTTTACTATTCTAATTAACAACCTGTGCTGGGGAGGCATCAGGAAAACCAGTTGAGTGGCTTTTCCAGTCCTCCCAAATGTGTTTTTTCTTGTTTGTGTGTTAAACTGCTTAGTAAGTCAGGATTTCTCTGTATCTTTACACTAACTCATTTGAAAAACTTCCTAGTCCTGGAGCAGCTGCTCGAAAAAATCAAGCGGGTATGTTGCAAATCCCTGTCAACGTTGGTTTAGGTCACAATTACATAAACAGCTGGAAAGTGGCACAAATATCTGCAGCATAAAGGAAAGATAAACACGCTAGTTTGCTAAGAGTAAACACCGATAAGGAAGTTTGAATTCAAACACCCTCGGCTGCCGCGTTGTGAGGAGCACAGACGTTCATCGTGGGCTGCACTGATTTACACTTCAGTTGGTGGTAGAGCCCCGATCTTCACTCTCACCTAAAAAAATTGGGTTTGCAGAAACACAAACAAAATACTTGTGCATAGTACGGATGAATTTGTGACTTTGCATCGCATTAGCAATAGCTTTTGGTGGCTGCAGGCCAAAGCTGGCCTAAATTGTTTCCCAGCTGTAACTCCTTGCAAGCAGGGTATGGCAAGTGTGCAAGTGCACTTTGAGATGTGCTGTTGCAGGGGAGGATGTGCCTCTGCTGTACAGAGCTGCTGTTCATTCCTGCTCTCTAAAAGCTTTGACAAATTTTTTTCTTGTTTAGATTTTGACAAAATCTTACCTCTAAATGGAGGGTAAAAAGAAAAAAATTTGGAGCTGTAGGTCCTTGGAAGCTCCTCCACATTCCTGCCCCTTTTTCTGAGAGATCCCTGGAGTAGCAGGGGCCCCTGAGAACCTCTCATAAAGTAAATTGAGGGATAAGAGTCTTTACCACAAACAAAAAAAATAAAATAATAATAAAAAAATAATAATAATAAAAAAAAACTGGCTCTCAGGAGTTTGGAGTAACTCTGAAATCAGAGAAATAAAATTATCTTCAAAAATCAATAAAATGAACATGCAGATGTTTTATATACAAACTTCAAAGCGTAATCACTTCTCCCTCTCCCTACCGCCACACCGGGGAGGAGGTAACTGGTACCTCTCATGCCTAAAATCCCATGGAAATTATTAGTAATATAACACTGCATAAAATGTATTACAGGAGTTTAGTTAAAAGAAATGCCCTTTAAAAAATTGATAGACTGATTCTCTGTGGGCAGATTCCAGACTTAAAGAGGATTTTTTTGAGCGTAACCCAGCTTTTTTCAGTAGTTTGTAGCTTGCTAATGCCTTACTCACACTCATGGGTTTGCTGTCATTACAGCTGCAATGGTTCTTTTGGGCTGTGATGAACTGGCAGAAGTTTGGAGAAAAGTCTTTGGCCTGTTTTGCCCCTCTGGGGTTGCTTGTGCCCTGTCTAAAAGCAGTTTTTAGTTGTGAACACCTGCAGAGGAGGCAAGGTAATAAGCATGTTGATTCACTGGTGCCCAATATAGCCTACTGGTGTTGCTGTGTGAATGCCGGTGGTGAATACTTAGGACTGTTTGGGCATGCCAGCAGTTTTAGGGAGGGTGAAGAGGAGTTTTTTTCCTGAGCACTGACAGGAATTGCTGCATCTCTATGCTGTGGATCAAATGCCTCATCTAATCTTATAAGTCATCTGTGCCTGCACTTTGCAGTGCACATCAACACCTCGCGTCCCACAGCAGTGCAGAGCGAAGGGTTGTGGTTCACGTGTAAAAAAAAAAAAAAAAAAAAAGGGGGGGGGGGGACCTGCACATATCCAAGAGACGTTTTTTCAACTTCATGAAAGCAGTAATATTTAAATAGTACAATCATTTCCTCCCCAGGTGATAGGCCAAATGCACAAGAATCAAAGCAAAATATTTTGGTGTTTATCCCTTCTGTAGCTTGAAAAGAGGAACACACAAAGTAAAGGACACTGGAAACAGTATTTCTCAGGAAGATTTTAATTCCAGTTCTAACTAGTGTTCTTGGTGTGTCTTTAACTCCTTCTGCGGTCCTAAACCTGTCTGCTCACCTCTTGTCTGTTCCCACTTTCCTCAGAGCCCTGGAATTGGCAGCTGCATTTAGGAAGAAAGCCGTAATGCGAGTCCCAACTTTTCTCGTGAATATGTGCATGTGATGATTTGCTTGCTGTTCTTTAAACATACTCGACAGTCTAAATGTATGTACTGACCCTCATTCAACTCAGTGATAATTATCTTTTCACTGAACTCAGAATAATCGGACATACTTCTGATATTACCTACATACTTGACTTTCTTAAAATGACTTATGTCAGAAACTTTTCGGTATGATATGATATTTACTTTTTTCCTCTTTCTCTTTCTTGCTCTATCCTTCAGCTTCTTTCTGTATTTCATCCCCTTCAGAGAGTCTGTTTGAGACTTTGCTCCTGTGAACTGTGTTAAAGCTCTGTAAGCACACTTGGGGTGTTCTAATGTGAGCACAATTGCCTAAACAGATTTCCTTCTGCATTAGCCCTTTAGAAGAGCTGATCTGAACTTGTGTGTGAGAGTTTCCAGAAATGAGATTGGGATTTTTAGTTGGATTTGATTCATATTTGTTTCATTTTTGTAAAGCCTATCTTTCCTTTTGTGGGTTAAACATTTGTGTTTGTGTATGGGTAGACAGTATTTGTTTTATTTTCCTTTCTCAAGCAGGGCGCTATCTGGCACATGGTCTCACAGGCAGATGATGAAGAATATATGATGATGTCAAGAAGAATAGATGATAAAATTATTAAATTATGTTGCATTGTCTAATCTGCTCACACAGCTTTGCCTGTTACAAGTGACAAACTAATATGCCATCAAACTTGACAGCTCTCTTAGTTTATTGTAGGAATTTGACACAAACTGTCGTTCATGTGCTCTAGAAGTGATGTGTTTCAGATAACAGGAAATACATTCCTGTGGCACCTTATAAAACTGCTCAGTTGGCTGAGTGTTACATGAAAGAAAGCTTGGAGTCCAGTTCATAATAACAAATCTGGGTTAGACTGAATACGTGCGCTGGTCCTCTGGCTTCCCTTGCATAGAGGTTGGTGGAAACATTATTTCAGAATTAACGATTTGGTTGGAAGTGACTCGGAAAGTACATCTGGCGTTGTTCCTGAAAATAGTGTGGTGGTGCCAAGCCTTGTGGTGGCTCTGTAATGGGGCTGATGAACACGTGGCTGTTAGCTGGCTGCCACTGGTCACATCTTGGAAATCCACTTCTCTCCAGAGGCCAAGTGGTTTGCCATTACGCTGACCCACTGCTCCGCTGAGATAATACCACTCAGCTGGGAACATCCCGACTTCATAAAATGCGTCCAAGGCAAATTGCTCAGACTAGAGTGAACTTGAAACTGCTTTTCTTGTGCAGTTTCTGATGATGGAAGATAGGACTATATGTTATATATACACAGAATTTTGCATCTCATTGGCTGTCGATGGGTCTGTATGTTGTGGCTGTCTCACTGGTGGAGAATGCACTCAGACCAGACTTGTTCCGATACAACATTTATTCCAGGCACTTGTAATCTGCCTGTGCCACTCTGTAAACGGCAATTCATTGTAAGCCAGGTAGAAGAATGAAGAGGGTCTCTGTTCTCTGTTTTACTCTGGGCAGTACTCAAATGCAGTTCTAAGAAAAACTGATAGTGAGCAGTTCTGTATTGATAAGGGTTTCTCTCCCTTTCTAAGGTTAAACGCCAATCTGTACACAGAATTCTGAAAGGACTGGAGGTTATCTTCCCAAATTCTCCTTTGGGAAGACGACTTTTCTCCCTTGGATGAACTTAACTGCTTTATTTCCATCTGTTTGCTCTTTGATGCATTGTCAGAAGATGATCTGATATTTAAAATTTCTTGCCTCTATACTACTCTGCTCATATTAAAAGCTTGCTAAAAGTGCTGATCCAGATTAGCAAGAACACGATATATCCATGAAGTATCAGGCATGATAAAAATCAGTTTTAACACATAGGATCAGGGCCGTTAAGATTGCAAACTAATTAGAGACCGAATTAGCCTTGAATTACGACCAATTTTCATATCTTCTTGAGATGGAAAGACAAATACATAGTAATAACCAAAGAGACAGCTTTTAGAACTTCAGAATTCTCCAAGGAGAAGAGCTGGAGTAAGATGAGGTTGCCTTTGTCTTGTTTTCCTCTTCAAAACATATAATCTATTCAGTGTTCTTGGAATTTAGCCTTAGTTTTCTCTGGGTGTTTCAGGAGCAAGAGACACTGCTAAATAATCATTCTTGACAAGGTGATGATAACACTTAGGTATCTAAGTTGTTTTATGGTGCTTACTGGCACCCCACAGTTACACTGTTGCCTTCCAGCCACTGCACACTCCTGTACTCTGTATTTTAAGACTTTTTTTTTTTTTCCTCAGGAATGCATTAAGAGTGCTTTAGTTACAGGCATCAGAAGATACACTAGGTGAAAGTTTGTTATTTTTTCTTTAAGGTTTACTGTTGTATTAAACCATTACAACTTACCTAAGTTCTCCTAAAACTCTTTAAAACCTCTGGATTGGTTGATTTGATTCTTTTCCTGTGGAAGACGCATCTCTCAGGTTGCAGCCTTCACGTTGGGTCAGAAGAGTTAAGTGTGTATCTTTGCCTTTGATCCATTTGCCTGGCGATAAATCCTCAGTATTGGATGGTCTGTGTGGGGGTGTGTGCTTTTCTTCAAAAAACATTTTAACCTTCGATCAGTAGGGGCAATCAGTGAATGTGGATGGGCAACCTACAAAGACAGGACAGTGTCTTGTTACTCTAAGTTTTTAGAACAGCTAGAGTGCATTTGAGTCTTTGCCTTAACAACCAATTCTGTCATTTCTGAGTCAATTTTTAAGGCTCTTTGAGCTCAGGTTGAGTCAAGCACATGCTAATTTTGTCCTTATTCAGAAAAGTGCTTACATTGACCATATGCTTAAATATCATCAGCTGCTGAATTAAACTCAAATCCCTCAGGTGTTCTTCTGGTTTGCTTTTATTGCAGCCTCTGTACCTCCTAACAGGAGGTTGATTTAGGAATGTCTTCGGTAGCATAATAATTTTATGAGGAGAGCAGAAACCTGTAAGTATATCATACAGTAGCATTTTGATCTTTAGGGAAGCAAGGGAACTTGGTCTCCAGCTCTGTTTTTCGTGTAGTGACTTAATTACTGGCAAAAACATCTGATGACTGTACAGTTTAATAATGAAGTTTTAAGGAGCACCATAAAAATCCATTCCTTCTTTTGAAAGGTGTTATTTCCTGTAATCTTTCTCAAATACTTATGCAACTATTTTTTTGGAGGATTCAAAGGTTTAAACTATAGTTGGAAACCCTTTCTGAATTTGTTGCATTTAAAAACAAACAAACAAACAACTATGATATAAATGCTTTGTTTTCCTCAGATCTGTGCAAATTCTACATGTTGGTAATAAATTACTTTTATTTTAATTTTTTTCTTGGAACATCCATTTCCTTTGCCTTGGAGCTTAAATGTGAGAAGAGAAAGGAAACCAGAATATTAATTTCGTTAGCATAGCCAAATATAAGATTAAGGTGCAGAAAGCTAAGTGCCAACAGCTGCTGACTATGACAAGGGGTACTTGGTGAATGCCGTTTTAATGATGTTAAAGTTAGAAAATATGCTGATGAGTATCTTGAGCAAGATTAATTTATATAACTTGTTATAACTTTCAAGAGGGCTTGAGATTTATATCTAATAAATATTGATGGCTTGTAACTGAGTTTGTTGTGCAGATAAGTGCCATCTGACTATTATTGTCAAGCTTGTTTTAACCTTCAGAGATAACTTTTTAGGAGAGAAACATACTGCAAAAGCTATCTGGCAGAAAGTCAGGAGTTGGAGTCTGCTGGTCTACTTCAAAATGTTACTCATAGTGTAAGAGATTGACAGTGGTGTTTTTTTTTTTTTTTAATATCTAACTCATTAGCTATTGTTCCACCCAGCAAAGCACTTCAGTGAATGCTTAATCCTGGAGCAGTCCCTTAACTTCAGGGAATACCACTGGCAGTAGGTGCTTCTGGATTCTTTACCCGCAGTCTGGAATGCTGCGTAGACCTTCTGTTTAAATTAACCAGCCTGCCTTTGGAGCTCACAGCCTGTTTACCAAATGTATGTTGTGCTTCAAGCACAGAAACACATGCTGGTGCTGCTTTACCCAAAATGCCGTTACGTAGCACTCATAGACATGTCTGGGAGAGCTCAAGTCTTTTCAGAAGAGTATGCTTTAATATGCATTATTGCAGTAAGGGCGCAAGGAGGAGCGACATGTGAAGGGAAGCACTGTGGGCAGGACAAGGAGGTGTGTGCCTGGTCCTTCTGCAGGAGCTGGTGCAAGGCACGCTGGCTGGGTCTCTGCTTCGTTCCTGTACTTCTCTTCAACAAATTTCCACCGTGTTAATTCCGAGTCTTTGTGTATTTCTTAAAGCCATGAATGTCAGGGCACCTTACTTGCTCTTTAAAGGAGTGGTATAGGAAAAGAAAAATTGTGTCTGTGGAAACTATCGACCTGATGCAGCCAGCACTTAGAGTATGGGTTCCACTGAAGTCCTTTCCAGAAATGTGATTGACTTCAGTACAGCAGGGATTTTGCTTGTGCTCTGATGTGTAAATTTAAGTGCCTGTGTAGTCAACAGCGTCAGCAGAGATTCCTTGCAAATAAAATAAAGCTTGTTTGCATCATCAGGTGTTAAACAGTGTTTGCAATTATATATATATATATATATATATATAATTATATATATATATATCTATATATATCTATATAGATATATAAATATATATATATGTATGTATGTATATGCATATATAAAATCCTCAGGAACATTTTCTTCACTTCAAAGCAAAATGTTTCAGATTGGTGAAAAGCTAATAGCGCTGGGAAGGGATGGTTAAGGTTCTGAGTACTTATTTATTACCGGGCTTACATTTTGAAAACTGCAAATTTGAAAAATAGTGTTTTAGGGTTGCTAGTCCTGCTGTCTTCTGGCTGGTAAGCTTTGCTCACCTTCTTGGATGCTGGCTATAATTCTAGGCTCCATATAGAAGCTGTGCTTTGGCTTTAGGATGCTTGCAGTATGATGCTGATAGTTGTGACCTTGCTTTTTCTTTGGCATACGCGAGGATTTCAGGCCTGAAACAGCTTAGATTAAGCAGCTGAAATGCTGATTTTCTCTTTAAGTGTGACTAAAATCTACTTTTGTATTTTGTGCTTGAAATGGAAAGGAAGAACATAGGAGTCGTGAATAAGAACTCAATTCCTTAAGTCTTCCCTATTTTAACCAGCCTAATGTTTCCAGTACCTGGTTAGGATCTCTTGATTACTATAATTACATACAATAACAAAGCTCGAGTCCTTTGGGGAAACCCAAGGCAATTTCCAGTGGTGTTTGTGGATGGACTAATTATTTTAATATATTTGGAGGAATGCCTTTTTTTTAAACTTGAGCATCACTGTAAACAAAAACTTAATTGGCTGTAATTTGTTGGATAGTTAGGCATTGAGGAAATGGACAGCAGAGCTCTGTTGGATTGGAGTTCTCTGCTTTTTATTTGCGTTTTGGGCATTCTCCCAGGGTGCTGCTGAGTTTCAACTCCTGAAGACTCGGTCAAAGAAATAGTCTGTACAGATTCTAATTTTAAAATAAAAATAGTAATAAAAACAAAGGAGGCAGAGGGAGAGAGTCTTAAGGGTTGCAAACTATTTTGGAGGAGTGTATCCTTTGGAGATGTATCAGTGCTTACTCTCTGTTTGCACAGCTAGAGCCCTGAGAAGCAGAGAGAGCTTATGAGGCCTCCAAACCAATGGATTAATGTACGTACACCTGTTAGCATTTGAGATGCTGGGAGGTGAGGAAGAAAAAAAAATGCTATTGACTTTACTGGGTTATTTCCTCTAGTATTTTTTTTGTATATGAACAAAACTTGATAATTAGTAACTTATTGCTGATAATTCCTCAATAAAATGATCTTACAGGCTAACATTGGTGCTGGAATGAGTGAAAAGACTTTTTATTTTTTTATAAATCTAGAAGTCCCACATACTGGAATGCACGTAGACCCAGCATCCCTGTATTCATAATGCAGTGACACCTGATAAATTACATTAACTCATTACACTTGTGTGCTTTTATCACTGCATGGGATCTTTGTCTTAGTCTTTGGACCTTGGGTTTTGTGCTAGGGCCTTTCAGAAACAGCCAAAGCTAAAATACAAAAAATAACAGCAATCTGATAATGTAAATCCACTGGTGGTAACAGGAGCGAGGATGCCAGCTGGTAGCAGGATGTCTTGTCAGCACTTTTAATCTTTTACCAAGGAAGGTCATCTAAGGCAGAAGTAAAAATGTTTCGATAAAATGAGTCTGAGGACCTGTGAGAGAGTTTTATTTTTAAAAGTCAAAGGTAGGTGTCAGCAAAACTTGTTCTGGCTCTGTTAGCTCAGTTTTTAGCTCTTCTGAGTGTAGAACTAGTACATGGCCACACACCAGGCTGGCAATGCCGCATCAATTTTTAGAAGAAAAAAATGGGATTTGGTTGTCTACAATTTGACTTCCTTTAATTTATCTGAAATTGTTTTTGTCTGAACCCTCCAAGCAAAACTGTGCCCCCATTTGCGAGAAGATTCCTGTGCCATTGAGGCAAGTCCCTACGAGTGTTTTTTGGCTGAGTTTTGGTTGAAGTTCAGGTATTTGCACCGTGTAAGCTCAAAAGGCAACTTGAGTGTGTGAACCCATACATACCTTAAACAAGAAAAAATAAAAAACTGTAACCACAACTTGACACAGCTCCAGTCATTACCTACTGCTCATCAGCTCTAATCTGTGTGTAGCAGCTTGTTTCCTCTCCTCTCTTGAGGTTAAACTTGCGTCAAGGAGGGAACATGTTAGCGTGTGAAGGCTTCCAGAGACCTTCTCCGTGGAGCTGCTGGTGTGGAAAGGCTCACAGTCTGGGCACAGGGCACAGCCAGCCCAAATGTGGGTACAGGGACTGAAATAGCTTTGTTTGGGTTCTTCTTCCTACTGTGCTGATCCAGAAATTACTGTGTTCATTTGGGGAGATAAAAACTGACAGGAGAACGGGCTCTGCTGCATTGAGGCCTCTCTCTCCGCCAGTTCTGCACAGACCTGGGCCAGGAAAGCTGTGAGGAAGTGCACGGGTGGCTGCGGCCGAAGGTTCAAAGTGCAGACACGCTGCTGCTGTTAGACAACTGCAGTGGCACATGTGGAAGCAAACACAGCCCTCCCAGCACTCGTGAGCGGTGAATAGAGCTGAAAAGCTGGAGAGTGGGTCCGTCTGCTGAGAAGTGATTGGCAGGGCTTGAGCATAACTCATTACAGAAGCAGCAGAAGATTGGGAAATGTTCGTTTATGCCAATTGAAATTGCTCTGGTCCCTGGAGACTTGGCAGTGTGATTCACCACTATGAAATATTCAGGTTTTAATCATCTTTGCCTAGTGCAAAAACTGTAACTTGGCTGTTTCTGTAGTGTTGAGCTTTCTTCTGCGTAAACAAGCCTCAATGTATATGAAAGGTGCATGTCAATATATACAAAGTATAGCTGCTGCTTTAGCTTTTTAAAATGTGTGTATATACATATTTATATGTATATATACACACACATGGATGTATTTGTGTATGCACACTTGTATTCATTTGTCTGCAGACTTGGGGTTGGTGGAAGAAAGGACCTGTCTGCTGGGCATGGTTCCCGTGTTTTGCCCAGCAGGGCACAGCTGAGCAGCAGGTATGTGATCAGATGAGCTGTAGGTCAACAGAGAGGATTCAACCTCAGGTGATACATCTTTCATAGTTACCTAATTTTTGTCTGAATTGCTCTCATGCTTTATTTGAAATACTAAGTCCTGGTCTAGTTAGCGTGCCAACCTCTGCTGGATTGGAAGGTGGATTTCTGCGAGCGCTGATGTTTTCAGTTCGTATTTGCACGACTGTTCCTTGTTGCCAGACTTAGTGCTGCGGAATAGCCCACGCTTGCAGCTCACCCTTCTCCTTGGACTGTTTTCTAGGAATCCCAAGCACTGGTTCCTTTCTGAAGGTGGCTGTCCAGACAGCCTGAAGTTGGTGTGCTTCCTGTTAGGCAGCAGAGCTGTCCCTTGGTGACCATAGCTGAGGCTTCATGCCACCTGATGGCCCTATTTACCCCATGTCCTAGTGGTGCTGCTGCAAGCTCCGTGTCACCAGACCTGCCCCTACCCATGCAGCATGGTGTGATGCGGTGTGGCATGCCTGCTGGCCCCTTGCCTCCTATATGGCTGTGGCTGCTCCCTGCAGCTCTGCTGGGAACTATTGAGTGGTTGCAGTGGGATTTGGAGTGACCACGTTCTGGAGAGGAAAGCACACTTGTGTCCTTCTTGCCTTTTGAGGAGTTTAATAAGTGAGAGCTTATTAAATAGCTTTCAAATGGCGTTTTTAACTGGGTCTTAATGGATGCTAGAGGCCCTCGGGCCTGCTTGACAGCCTGGAGGTTTCTGTTTCAGTGATGCTGGAGGAAGTACATATGTGGGAGACATGGGCCTCATGAAGCAAAACAGACTTTCAAAAATGAACTTAAATCTTTTTGTTCCCCCCCCTTAAGAACCTAAGAGATGTGTGCTTCTAGTTTGTTTTTATGAAGGCTTTAACACTCCACTTTCCCCATGTGTACTGTCAGAGCAACACGACTCACTTCTCTTAACCCCTGAGCTCACCCTGAAAGATAGGAATGAAAGGAAGTGAGATTCCCGTTGTTATTAATGCACAGGTTCTGTGTGTATGTGAGAGGGAGAAAGGCCTGTATTTCACTCCAAAACAAATTACTCCTACTTCAGTCCCTCTGCCCCTTCTTCATGTTATGGTCTGTTTTGCACAGCTGAAGTGTGAAGTAACAAATAGATGATGTTAGACCTAAGCTGTTTGTGCATGTGTGTGTGTTTCTTCTTAACAGGATCTCATTTAAAAGGTGGATTCCGTGTTTTGGCATATAGGAAGAAGTGTAGGGTCTGCTTTAAATCCCAGGTGAAATTGATTTTCCAAACCAGCAGTGTCTGAGGTGCCTGTGTTGGACTATAAAGCTTGTCTTGCTTGCTGCAGCAGGAAGGATTCAAATGCTTTCAGATTTTTTCTTACAAGGTTTTAGCTTGTTGATTAGTATTGATTGCTGAAGGAATTGGCCACTTGAGTAGATGCTGAATCAAATAATCCCCTCAGTTCTTGCCTTGCAAATCCATTGTCATGGAACAAGCTGCTGAGAAGCTTTGCATAGGTGCCACAGTCAGATAGAAAATTTTCTCGCAGTCCCCCTGGTAAAAATTGCATGCTTTCTTTTTTTTAATTTTTTTTTGAGTTCTATTGACAAGTGATATTTGTGCATAAATTTTTAGAGTAATGGTTTGTAATTACAGCTAATAGAGTGACAACAAAAGGCCATAAATACTACCTTTTTGATATCTTAGTGATACAGACATAGGGAGATTTGGCTTTCTTAAACACACAGATGCTGTTTTTGGTGATTCTTCTCATGTCCTTGTTGAAAAACTCTATCACTGATTCAATTCTCCTTATACATATCCAGTATAAACGGAGCTCCTGTGGTTAATGCAGCTTTTAATTTTGTATTCTAAACTGGTCCCTGAGGTATCAGGGGTGAAATCATCAACTGTCCTTGTCCCACCAACTCAAAAGCTTGGCAACAGTGTGTGGCGCATGAGGGGTATGTCAAGATGCTGCCCAGGGAAGCACAGACGAGGTGATACCATGGAAAAAAGCCTTGGGTTTTGTTTGCAAATTTCAGAGAAATGTAGTGGGTTTGTACTGCGTTAATTGGAATTCTTAGAGTATAAACTCCTGCCGATATTTGTAAGAGATTACTGCTGACATGTGCAAGTAGGAATGAACCAAACAGGAGATGCAGGATCAGCCATGTAAGCCTTGTTTCTGCTAATTGTCTTGTACAAAGCCCAGGGAAGTCAAGCAATTCCTGCAGTGCTGCTATTTACAGACTCAGACCCTGTCTGAAAGATGGTTACCTGTGAGGTGTGGACATTTCAGGGTCTGGCTGTTCTGCTGGTTGCTTCTGTCCTTGATCCTGAGTTTCCCCTTTCTCCTACTGCATTTTCTGTTATTGTTCATGAAAAATGCTCAGCTGAGCTCTTACTGAAATCCTAGCTGTGTGTTTCATACTAGCTATAGCTGTAATCGTTGTGAAAGTATTGTTTTATTTGATAATTTCAAAAGATCGGTTATTAAGTACTTCTTACTGAACTTACTCTGTCTAAAAACTGAAGTGTTCCAAATCGTATGATTAGAGGAGAAAATGTTTTACATGGGACATACAAGCTGTGGGGAAAAACGTCTAAGGTTGGGAGAAAAATGTAGATACTGTAAGTCCTGAATTGCATCATGCTGTGGCAGGCATCCGCATAGTGCAATTATACTGGTAGGCGTAGGTCATACTGGTGTGTAGGAACAGCAGAGCTGTCAGTAGTGAGAGCTGTGCAGGAGAAAACCCTTGTAAAAGATCCTTTGGAGGCAGTCATTTTGTCCTCTGCTTTGGTTTCTGATACATTCCAGAGGCTGTATGTCTTTTGACTAGCCATTAGCTCTTGGATCAGGGATCAGTGTCCAGAAGAAATGTATTGAGAGCTATATGTGACCCTTTGAGCTTCGGGACAAGCAAATGATCTGGAGGTGGGGAATACAGCAATGATAATAATAATACAGATGCATACACATACATGCAGATTTGGACTCACTGATTCTTCCTTCTACTCTGGGAGACTGAAGTTCAAAGTGTCAGCCACTGACTGCTGACCTAGAGAAGCCTATCTCAAAGGAAAGAAGGAATCAGAACTGGAGATCAGAACAAGGAAATTCTTAGTAATTTCTTCCTAAAATTTAAAGAAAACATCAAAATTAGTTGAAATGTAGGTTATTACAAAATAATATGAAGTATCAATACAATAAGTAGATTAATATCTGTAGTGAAGAAAACAAAGAATTATGATGTTGCTAGCACTGCCTTTGAGCATGGTCAATGAACAAGTTTTAACTAATTGGTGAATGTCTTCCATTTTTGAGGTCTCTAAACTTTCTAGACCCTTGGGAAGATGAACAAATACAAAAATAACTGTAATTGCTTTCCTAAAATGTTGCAAAAGAAGCAAGTTAGTACCTAGTGCTAACGCTCTATTCTCTTCCTCATGCCTTCCATGCACTGGCTCGTAGGGAGGTAGATGACGGGGCAGTCGAAGCAGAACTGTTTGTCTCTTGCTGATGTTGCAAATCTAGAACTAACCTACTGGTTCAAAACACCTCTTCCATACTGCAAGCACAGTGCCTTGAAATCATCGTGCTGCTGCGCAAGTCTTTACTAGCAGCTGGTATTGTTGCCAAATGATCTCTGCATATTGATAATGAATTTTTTCTGTTCTGCATGTAACTTTCCCTGGGGTGGTGTGAAACTAGAACATGGAAATGATTTATGAAATGGAAACCTGTTTGAAAGGTCATATTAGTGGTGGTTTGACAGCTGTTTGGCTTTGTTATTTTAAGCAATTTTTATCATGGTATCAGTTTACAAAAATAATAATAATAAAGGGGGTGAGGGTGGGGGATGAATGCATAGGTACTGCCACAGAAGACCCAAACATCCAATGCAGAAAGGTCCCATCTCAGAAATTAATAGGTGCCAAACAGTTGAGCCTCGTGTTTAGATCTGTGTTAACTCAGTTAAGAACTCAATACTGGACTGAAGATGCAGCTTTCTTCTCTGATAGTGTATCCCTTAAAAACAATAATGAGAATTTGAAAGCTTTAACTATTATTTCAGAGTTGCTTTCCATTAGACTTATTTGTAATGGTCTTGAAATTTGCATTCAGGGATCTGAGAAATTTTGTTTTGCCATCCTTGCTTATGGATTCTCATGCTATTCTTTCTTTCGGTTGGGAAGGAAAAATGCCAGGAGGCATGGGCAATCCTGCTGAATCTTTTAGCTGGAAATCCAAATTGTAGTGTTGAAATAAAAATTCTAGAGAACTTAGTGGAAAGCTCATGTGAATCATGACTAGAGAAAATTCAATAGCAGTTGTAGCTTCTTTAATTGTGCATTCCTGGGGGGAAGGGGTGTCCTGAGGTGTGGACTTCAGTGGTTTTAAAAAAAAAAAAAAAGTGGGGTACATACTTTTGGGGGAAAAAGAGAACTTGACAAGAAGGGTGCGTTTCAAGTAATTCCTACTTTTGGTCAAAAGAGCAAGTAATCACATCCAACACATGATACAGAGAGGAGTTTAAAGTGAGCACCGGAGCTCTGTGGGCTGCCTGCAGATGCACCCGGGGGTGGCGGAGCGCGGGCTGTTAGCCTGGCGGCTGCTTGCTCTCTGTGCCAGCGGCTTGGTGCAGGCAGCCCTGGAGCTGCTCCGAGCGCCTTTCAACTTCCATTCCCCGTGTCCTCACGGCTGTGCACTGCCCATGGTCAGGGGGGTAGTGAGCATCTTGCCACAGTTCATGGTGGTTCCTGGACCAAGGCCCAAGCTTGTAGCTGCTGCGTGCTGCATGAAGAAAATGAGCTGTTACTCCCCCCGTTCTGTATGCAGATAAGGATTAATACCATACTGGGATTGATTGTGAATTACTTAGTTTGTTGATGTATCTCAAAATCAATTCACTGATCTGTAATAGCTTTGTATTATTATTTTAAATGCTGTTATTACCTTCCTTGGGGCTCAGTGTAATAAGATAAGAGTTGTTCCTAAAGGAAAGTTTTTTTTTTTCCATGTAGATTTGCACTAATGATGGTTGGAAATAAATGTCTTTATTTTGTAACAAAGTTGACTGTAAACAGGCTAGAAAATGTTTTCCAGTGACAGCAGCTTTTCCTGGCTACTTCGGTATCAACATTTGGCATTATCTAGTTGCTCGGCTCAGTGCATTCTTGAATCATTTTCAGGAAAAAAAAAACAGCTCCATAGGACGTAGATTTGGAAGCAGACAAAGATTCTTTCTGTACTTTTTTTTCATCTTTAATGTTCAGTTTTTTCAGCATGAACAGAAATGTTCTTTGAAGGAATTTGTGCCCTCATGGAGAGTGGAACACTTTGGTTACGAGTGTTTCCTGCTGGTAATTTGCGAGTGGGCTCTGGGTGTGGGCAGAGTCCCTGAAGAGTTCCTGAGCATTGTGTTCAGCTCCTGGCCTGTTGGCAGTGTGCTCCAGAGCTATTATTACAGCTCATTTCAATAGGCGCAAGGTCATTTAAAACAAATTAATTTGGGTTCCGGTAGCAGTGCTGCTGCAGGGCTAAGGTTTCACTGGCTGAGTAGTCTGCAGCCAGATCTGGTGTTTCTGTGCATTTCACATTGATGTTTGTATAGCTATGGCTTGCCTACAGTAGCTGCTTCAGAGTAGGTCAGGTAGGTCCCTGCATGCTGCAATCATACGTGGTGTTCCCTCTTTGCTGCGTTTTAAACTACTGAACTTCAATAAAATTGCGGGGGATGAAAGTTGAGAGAGCACCTTTGTAAGACAAGCTTTCAGTCTGTCCATAAAATGGACAGAAAATGGGATTTAACTTTCCCCGCACAGCTAGCCAGCGCATCACAGCCAGGCGAGGTGCCACCGACTGGCAACTGCCTCCAGATTCCCTGTGTTGGCGTGAGTCATTCTGAGCTGATAAAAGCCTTCGGTCTAGTCATAACTCGCCCCAGTAAAGGTTCACAATAGCTTCAAGAGACTATCTCAGTCTGCATCACTTTCTGAGCTGAGGCTGTCAGTTTGGTGACAGCTTGGTTTTTCTGCACATGATCTGTTTTACTGGATCGCTAGCAGCGGGCAGGCTTGGGGTGTGATCTTAGTCTCCGTGAAGTTGCTGGGTGTTTTACCACTGACCTCAATGCTCCTTTCTTTTCCGACAAGTTATTTCAATACCATGTAATTCCATTAGAGATCACATTTAGGAGCACTGATGGGGTGGCCCTAATAGCTGGTGGGTATGGAAGGTGATTGCTGGCATTGCTGCTGGCCCTGAAATCAAGTGGGGGGGAAGTGGTTGGGCCTCGGTCCCTGAAATTGTCGCTGTCTTGTGTTGCTGCTACCTGTTTACTGCAAAAGACAGAAGCCTCCTTTCAACCCGTCTGCTTCATGTTTCAGCCTCTCTCCCGTTGCCAAGAATATTTTTACTCTGCATCCAGAGAAAATGAATTCATGCCTTAAGGATTTGTACTCTTTGCTCCGTGCTATATGATAGCAACCCAGTGAGATACGCAAGTGGAAACTGCATTAATGATTGATAAAAGCTGAGAGCTGTTTAATTTTTTTTTCCTGTTTAATGACTATCAATAATTTAATGCATTTACTGTATGTTTTTAAGAAATGACACCCGTATTAGAGGCTTGGGTTTAATGGGCTAAATGATTCAAGCCTCAAAAGATACTGATTGCCAAGGCGCAGCGTATCCCTTCTTGCTGAGGGATAGGACAGACAAATGTCGGGCTCAGCAGATGACATCCTGCACACCCCCTGCCCACCCTGGTTTCCTCCTGTTTGCTGCACAGGGCAGGAGTTGACCTCCCTGCAGCTTGGTGAGGGTGGCCACGGTGGCACGGAGCCCTGGGGGGACGCCGGGCCATGGCTGTGTGCCTGCGGCCTTGCTGCCCCTCGCCCCGCGGTCAGCATCTGGACACTGGTCACGTGGGGAAGGGTGAGGAGCACGGCCCCCGGAGGAAGATGGCTTCCTTTCCTTTCTGCCTGGAAGGGGAAAACGAAGTGATTCCTTCCCCTGCCATTTCCTGGGAAGGGAGCAGGTTTTTAGGAGGGAAGAATCTTCCCCTGTGCTTGGGTGCTCTGGGTTTGGTCCTCAAGACTTTGCATATAAAACATCTGCTATAAAATGTTATTGTGTGCGTGTGTGTGTTACTTGTGTGTGTACCTTTTACTGGTGGTTAAGAGAACATTTAACTGGTTTCTTCGGTACTGGTGGCTATTGTAGTTAAAGACTGATAAATAAAAGTTATGTGAAGGTTTGATGTAAGCATGTCAACTAAACGCACGAATAGTGATTTTGTAAACTTAGTTTTTTATCTGCACAAATACCATTTTGGGACAAGTTTTTTTTTTTTTATGACACAAAGCATGCAGAGAAATACCTAGATATATATTTAAGCTGCAAAGAAGTGTGTAAACACCTCTAAATAAAAACATGACATTTAATATATTTGGCATTTTGAATGAAAGTGACTCAAATTTAATAAAAAGTATGGTTTCAGAATTGTATTTCATATAAATAAAGAACAGTCTTCTACTTGGACAACGGTTGATGGGTAAATCTGTTAAGTCCACTAAGACCTTGGGCAAATCAAAGGAAAATGTGAGATCTGTTTTGATTCTTTCTTAAAATGTTTTTATCCTTTGACTACACTTCTCCGACAATATTTTGATAACTTATTTTTCAGTTATTTGTACTAGATACTTGAGAGAGAGTGCTTCCTCTTTGTGCAGATAGAGTTCTGCGGAAATAATGTTTATATTTGAAACTTGTTCCTGCACAAATACCTCCAGTACAGGTGTTTGTGGTGGAAGTGTTTACCCTGTTCTGTGTATACAGGCACAGGTGTGCATGTGTGCACACATGCTGATGACGGTGATGTTTTCACTTCATATTGAATTGAATGAGCTTTTTTTCTTTGTACCTTGATCTCTGGGTTGCTGTAGCTAAGTGTGATGTTAAGTGTAACTTTATTTTCATACGATCTCTGTCTCAGTTATGGATATCAGAAAATGGATTGGGGAAGGAACCTGCCACAGAAGGAGGCAAGGTTCCTGGTTCCAAACCCTGGGGCTTGGGGTACAGCCCTGAGAGCTGAGGGAGGGCACCCAAAATCCTTGGGTGCTGGCAGGGTGGCCCAGAGGTGTGCAGCCCATGTCCCTGCTCTGTGTGCTTGGCAGCACCCCTAGAGCCCTGCTTGCCTTCCGCTACCATCGGTGTTGTGGTGAGGTATGTGAGGGCCCCTGCAGCTCGGTTCCAAGGAATGTTTCAGCCAGAGGTTGGATGAGAAATCTGTCATGGTGGATAGGAGTGCTTTTACCTTGTGTGTTTGTTTTCTACAAGGAGGAATTGTGATTATTTCTACCTCAATGGGTATTCATGGAGTAGTTGCTTTATTAGATGAAGCCTTGTTGAGGAGGTTGAGAACAGGTGAATATAAAAGCATATTTTATTATGATATGAACTTGACCTCTTTCTATTAGTGTAAGCTGAGCAAGCAGTTATTTTATCTGAAGGAAAGTATCCATTTGGAAAATGAAGACTGAAGAACCTTGAGAAGACTGGTGCTCTCGCCCCTTTAAAGTGTGCAAGCTGGTGATTGTGTGCTGTTCTTTTTTTAACCCTGCTTTGCCTTATGTTATAAACACAAGGGGGGAGGCGTTGAGGCTGGGGGTTGTTCTTACATACAGCAACACACTGATGTAATTCCTTCCTCTAGTTCTTGTGATAAAGGTAATAAATGTAACAGGAGATGTAATAAATCAGAAAACCTTCTGGGTCGGTTGTGTATGATGGAGGCTGCCTTCAACAGAGCAGTTCCCCAGCCAGCTGGGAGCAAGCCTGATGCTGAGGGAGCTCCTTGTCACTGTCACATCACATAGAGGGGATGAGCTCTTTGTTGGCTGCGTGGTTTGGACTGGAAGTGAGGGGAGCTACTTTCTCAAAATTCATTGCTTTTTGAGCTTAAAATGACTCTGAATCAATTAAATTGAGGATTAGATCTTGATGAATATCATGCAGGATCTTTTGACTGTGGGAAATGGAATAGATTTAGTTAACACCTGGAAAAAAATATCTGTATTTCCATTATACACCAAGAGGAATCCATTTGGCACTGATCTTTTCGAAAGAAGGGTTTCCAAACCCTTTGGCACTGGTCCTTTGGGAAGAAGGGAAGTCGAGGTTGCATTTCAGAACAGCTGGTCCAGTTCTGAACCTTCAGTTCGAGCCCTGTCCAGAACTGCCATGTGTAGTGCAGGACTTGATGAAAACCCAGCTCTGGCTGGGGGAGTTGAGGATGATTTTTATTAAGCTTGATATAGGAAAGTAACTTGGCTGAATGTGCTGCAGAAGTTGACTCACACACCATATGAGGGTGTTTGTCTTAACATATGCCTCCTCGCTTATCTAATGTTGATGTCAACGATTTGTTGGTTTCCATACCATGTTTCCCAGTTTTCTGTTTGTTTCCTTCCTGTCGTATCAGTAGACCCAAAACATTTTGACATTTTTCTCAAATAAATTATCTCTGGTCCTGCCAGAAATTGAGTCAAGTCTTTTTGTATAGTACGTCATTTCACTAGGTTTCTCCAATTAGATTTTCACTTTTAGATAATGCATTATTTCTGCTCATTTTACTTCATTTTTTATTGCCTGAGGATTTGAGAACAGAACAATTTCACTTACTTTGAGGGAAGTGATGTCTGAGTCAAAACTACATCCCTAAGTGGTACTTATGACAGATTTCTGTCTTTGAGGATGCTGTTAATAAACTTTAGCTTTTTGCACTTAGCCTTCTTTTTTGCCACCTTGATTTTATGTTTGACTAAAAATATGCTTCCTCCGAATCTTGTGCATCGACTCTAAATTTTTTCTTTTGGCAGTTAGAGTATGGAAGTGTAAAATTTTATGCACTTGAAATGTAACCAATATATCAATTCTTAGCAGACTTCACCTGACTTATGGTGGGGGGTTTCTCTTACCAGAGAGAAAAATGCTGTCTAAAGCATTCTTTTTGATTTAATAATGGGGGGAAAAAAAGGGATAAATGATGCATTAGACTTTGGGATGCAAAATGAGAGGGTCTTTGTGGGGGTATAACATGTAGTGACTGGCTGTTCACTGAGCTGCTCAGCAGGTACAGCGTAGCAGGTTGCCTCGGGACAGCTGTGTGTCAGCAGCAACTCGCTGAAGGTCACTCCTTGCCATGTCTCTGCAGTGAGGGCTGTAGTAATGTGTCCCCCCCCTTTTTTTTTTTTTTTTTTAAGAAGTGTAAGAGTATGAGTACTCCCTATGTTGGCTTAAGTTGCTTTGCATCCATTAGCACAAAGGGGACTGGAGTCTGACAGCAGGTGGGAATGCCAAGGGGATGTAGGACGCCAGGCAAGTGGAATAAACCAGTGTGGGAAGGAAGGTCCGCCTGCAGGGAACAGGCTGGGGAGGCAGAGTCTTGAACAGGTCGACTTTGTCTTGGATTCTCTTCTCCTGCATGGTCAGATATTGCATGACCTATTTATGGTGAGTGTAACAAGGTAGAGGAGGTTTGGAGTCACTAATCTTGTTCTTTCTCTTAGTGCATGTTTTCCCTTTTTTGTGACCCTTATTTAGTTTTTCATTGTTTATTTACAATGCCACTGTTACTTCATGAATTCTTTAAATCATTGCCTATCTAGAGGGGAATCTGGATAGAATTAGTCTTGCAGCTTTAAGCCTTGCTGACAGGAGGAGAGAAGAGCAGAGCTTTTGTCCTCGAGAGAAATGCAGGAACTGTGGCCATTTGGAATCGGACAGACGTGGTCGGCCTGGAGGGAGATGTTTTTATAGAAGTGCTGCCTGGTCTGCTGTTCTGTATCTGTTGGGACTCCTTGTACATACAGAATCTCTTCTGGGGGACTAGGATCCCCTTTGCCATTCTGCACTCTTGGCAGGCAGGATAAGTGTCTTTTGTGTGTGTGTGATGAAGGTGTGTGCAGAAGTCTATTGTGGGCTTCTTTTCATATTTTGAAGTCTTGCATTTGGATTTTCCGTGGGACAGAAAAAGGGCAGTGCTTTGTGTGTGAATCTGAGCTAACAAAATGTGATGGAGAACAGACTGGATGTGTTTCCCTGTGCTCATTCCCCACAGAGAACCTTGAGTGGATTGCCATTTCCTCAAATATGTTAATGGCTTGCATGCACCCTTCAAACTAATTTTCCACTTGATTTTCCTGCCTTTCATCAGAAGCAGGTACTGGAGGTAGGGAGGGGCCCATTAAATCTGGATGTCTGTAAGTTTCCTTAAATTCCTGGTCAGAATGGGGCAAAGAGAGAGGCTGAGGTGAGGCATTATGGTTTTATGGCAGTGAAGCAGGAGAAAAAATGACTTCTAAATGGCATTTTTATTCACAAGAATGCTTTTTGGTTCCCTTTCCCTTCATTCTGGTATTTAATTTTTTCTCCTATTTATTGAAAGATTCAATGGAGCTGGAGTAAGTTGTCTAAAGAAAATAGGTTGTTTTAAGAAGAAGAATAGTTACATCAAGCAAAAGAAATAGAAGTTATGACTGGTTGCACATGCCTCATAATTCTAGATATGATTCTTGCAGTACAGAGTATGTAAGCACTTGAATGTCAGTATATGCCTATATATATGTTCAGGATACGAGTTGGAATTTGCCTTTTGCCAACTATTTTGGTAGTAAAAACGGTTCATTTAACTTACTACAGAAGTGGGTGTAAGTGTGGCTGAAATGTGTTTACTTCTCTGTTCTTTACTACTGAATGCTCAAGAGTATTTTTGGTTGGGACTTCATCCCATCCTGACTATGGGACTTTATCCCAATCTGGGGTGAATCCATCTTTGTTTTTCTTAGTAGTAGGTGACTCAGCCTTCATATTCCTTACTTGAGTTGATGATAAGAGACAGAACAGCTCGAGCGGATGTTCTGGGGCTTGGGAAGGAGAGGCACAGTAGCATATCAAAGTAGTTGTTGTATTCTGCAGTGTCTTAAAAAGAACACAACTAATGCTTATCAACAGATACTTACTTCTTCTGTTTTGTTTTCTCCTTTAGGAAATACTGTCGTGCTGAGGAAGAAAACAACTCCAACCCCCACCTCCCCCTTTCCTTGCCTGATTTAGAAGCTCCAGGAATGTGCTAATTGGCGGCGGCCTCTTCAAAAAGGTAAGAGGCAATTGTTATTTGCTCTCTGAGGTGTCTTGCCTGCTCGGTTCCTCTTGGAAAGAAGGGTGATCTTAGAAGAGGCTTGTCTACGTGGAATTTAGACAAGTCTCCTGGCTGACATGGGTTACTCTCCACTTGCCTTTAATAGTCTGATGCAAGCAAAAGATTTGTGCACTTGGTGCTTCGCTTCTATGTGCAGGATGTGGTCCCTCACAAAAAACTGGAAGATGAGGTAGATTTATAAACACTTGTGGGGAAAAAATAATAATATAGCTCTTGTACTGTGGACTGATTAACTGCGTCTTTGAATATTAGCTTAGATGAGAAGATACTGCGATTTAAAGAAGCCAAGTTGAAAAAATACGTCATTAAGTTTTTCTTATTTTTTTAACCTGGTTGTCTTCTCTGGGGTCTTCAGTGGTTTCATGGCTGCTTATACCACTGACAGATAAGATATGAATGAGCTGGAACACCAGCTCCATATCTGAATGATGTTTTGTGAAGAGTTGAGGACAGACAATAATTCTCTACCTCTCCAGACTTGAAGTTTTGGGCAGAAGTGTAAAATACGGTGGGTGAGAATTCAAATGAAGTACCTTTTTTGTAATATCTCCAAGTAATTACATTTTGTAGTTACATATTATGATGCAATCCATGTCAGTCTTTCAACTTCCAGACATAAAATTTGCAAGGGTATATGCGTGCTGTGATTCATAGAGCATAATGGGATGCTTGAGTAGACTGAAGTAAGCTTCTGGACAAATTGCATGTATATTTCAATACTGAAACTGAATGTTGAGATTTGTATTTCTTTAGGAACTAACTGCACTGCATTGAGATGCCATTCTGACCCTGTGATCAAGGCAAATGCTTCTTGTAGTGGAGGCAGTGTCTTCTGTTTAGACCTCAGCCTTTGCACTTCAGTTTAATGTCTTAACCTAGCACTGAGAAGGAGCTTATGTGAGCTTGCTAGGTTCTGAATTTGAGAGGCCAATGCATGATGTATGTTTTTCTTCTAGATTTGCTCTGTGGTGCTAACCTTTGTGAAGGGTTTGGGGAGACATTGCAAAGCAATAATGTCTTAAATTGCACCAGTGAGATTTGTCAGAGTTCATTTGTCAGACCCCTCAGACTGACTAAGTACACTAACTTATCAAGGATAAGCTGCAGACAGGTAATGTGCCTTGGGATGTTCTTTCTCATTCTCCATCTCATTCGTGATGGTGCAGAGGCAAGCGAAGTCTTTATTGAACGACTGCTACCAGCTGCCTGGCTACCTTCTGCAATAAAGCTAATGACCTAATGGGCAAATGTTTCTTTGAGACCTTCAGTGGAAATGGAGACAAGGAGAAACATACAGACCAGCTGAAGGGTTCTCGAGGAGTTTGCAATTTCCCCAGGGCCCTGTCTATGTAATAACCTGTCTGTCGCTTTGTCTCCTATCTTTTAATGCAGGAGGAGTGTCAGACTGCAGGCTGCTAATCTTTGTTACTATGGAAAGGCTGCTTACACTCTTCTTCTTGCACTTCAGAAATGGCAATCGCTGGTCCCCAGCTGGTTCTCTGAATTTAACTTAAAAATGGATGATAGCTTTTCTCCTTGGTGCCAGACTAAATAATGCAGCCGACTGCGCTGTTGCAGGCAGGCATTGCCTCCGCCACTGACACTGCGGTGTGTTGGGAGGAGGAGCCCACAAAAGCTGCCTTGTAGCTGTTGGACCCATTTTCCCCCAGACAAGTCAAGGGCTCTAAAATTCCTTTGAAACACAGAGTCTTGGGGCACACCGAGATGTGGGAGCCTTGGCTGAGCTGCAGGTGTGAAGGAAAGCTGTTGTTAAGATTCGTAGCTCCAGCTGAGTTTTTGTACGGTTTCTGAATGCCTTCAAACTCCCTGGCTTTGGGGCTGAGGCATGCAAGAACTCCGCAAGCTGTTTTGTGGGATTGTGGACATCAGCTGTTGCTACTGCCTCCCACCAGCACACATCTCACACAGTGATTTACAGCAGAGGCAAGTTCTGATGTTGGGCTGTGCACAACCCCTCAGTTGACCATTGGTCATTTCTCTGTGTCTGAGACGTCTGTTTGTTCCTCTTAGACAGCACTGGAAATTTGGAGGGGATTCCTTGCTTGCTGCTCTCCTCCTCCTTCCCCTGCATGTGCTTCCTGAGTTGCAGTGTCAGGCAGATCGTCCCTCCAAAGTTGGCATTTGGGAATGGCTCCAGCACAAACACCTCGTCTGCACGCATTCTTTCTGTGTTAGCGAGGAGAGGGAGGCAGTCCCTGTGATGGCCAGTAGTGGCCCTTTCCAGCTGCTGCAGCACTAGCTCACAAGTCCAGGAAATGTGTTTAAGTCCTTTTGCCATACCTTTGTAAAATGCCCTTAAACTGTCTTCAAATGCATGGTGTTTAAGCAAGAGTCGGTATTATCAAATGCCATCGTGCAGTCTGTATTCTTTGGGGTGAAAAGCTTTGGGAGGAAGGGCTGGGCGTGATACTGAAATTTGAGAACCAAAGCTAAAGGAAATTCTTGCCCATGTGTGAGACTAGAGCGGGGTCAGGAAAGGTGGGGGACGGGGAGGCCCCTGCCCCGGTTAGTGTTGAATGGGAACAGAAGGGAAGGCAGAGGCAGGGCATTGACGGGGCAGCAACAGATCAGGTTTTGCTAGTGGCCCACAGTTTGTGGCATTTGCCACATTTAATACTGAGCTTTCCTTCCCCATGTTTAACTAAATGTGCACAAAGATTGTTTTTGATCATTTTTTGTTCCTTGAAAGAGCAGCCATATCTCCATTCAGATGGTTTTAGAAATCGTGTTCATTATCCATGCATCTAGGATGATGATTTTGCGCTGATTTTGAAAGATCTTCTGTTGTCGTCCCCCCCTGCCTTTTTTTGCTGTCATTTGTATTGACCTGAACCATCTCCAAGGGAAAGGTGATACTGCTGCCGGCTAGCATTTCAGGTGGGTGATACTGGATGTTAAGCAGTGTGCCTGTAATAAGTTACCTGTCAGTGGGAAACTTACCCTGTTTGTATTTCTCTTTTCATATATAAATCAAGGTCATAGCTCTTGAGCCTTTGTAGAGCATTTCAACAAGGTATTTGTTTCAAGTACTTTTTTTTTTTTTTCCCTCCGAATCCTTTGAGAAGTTTTGGGTTAGGATTCAGTGACTGTACTCAGCAAAATGTAAATCCAGTAAGCGTCTATCAAAACTGTATCGCACCTTACAAGAGGTTTTTCCAGTCCTGCTCATAAAGCCTCCCAGTTTATATCTTAAAGTCTTTAAGTACTTAATTAAATAAAATTAACATTGAGTCTGTGCTATCTTGCTTTCTTGAAATTTCTGATCTTTTATTTATTTTTTTTACTTCACGGAAGTTACACGTTTAACTTTTCTTTTTTCTGGTATGGGTAACATTTAATCTTAAAAATCTTAGTTGAGAAGAAAAGCAATTTCCAGCAGTGTTTTTAAGGATGCTTGTATGTCTACCATGTGTTTAGTGAATTAAAATTCACAAAGCTGGATGCTTACTTTATACCTTCAATATGATAGTTTTACACATCCTAGACAGTTTTAAACACACCAAGTGGGGGAATTCAGAGCTGAAGTTGTTTTTTAAATCACCTCTTTCACATACAAGTTCAAGAAATGTTGAGAAATAAAGCAGAAGTCTGGCATGTATGGGCACAAGAAACAAGGTTAAAACTGTAGCAAGGGATATAATATTAAACTTTTTTATCCTCTTAGTTCTCTGGGCCAGCCCTTAGCTGAGGATAGCCTTCACAGGTCCCCTGAGGTGAACAGGGTAGCGAATGGGGTTGCAGGGGAGAGGTAGTGAAAAGACAGCACAGGGTTGCCGCAGGGCATCTGTGGGTGCTGAGGGCTTGAAGGTGTTGTCTTTTGTATGTTGTGGAGCTATGGCCGCCATCGGCTGAAACCCTGCAGTTCTTGAGTGTTAGCGGAGCAGCTCTGGCACCCGCAGCCCTCCTCCAGTTTCAGCGGTTAAAGCCCGCCTGCCTCGATTGCCCTCGGTGCCGTGGAGCTCAGTGTGCCCGGCGGTTGAGCTGTTAGAGGAGTACAGGCCTACACCAAATACACAGCTGTGAGTGCACTTTGAGAGGCAAATGTTACGTGGTATGATGTGTCCCTGGCCCAGGGCCTGCCCTCCCCTGCCCGCCACCCTGGTGCAGTGCAGGTCGGTCACAGCTCAGCTCCTCAGTGCCCACACAGCGGGCGTGCAGGGATGCTTCTGGAGGCCTGCTGTCTGCCCACCTGCACCCCCTGTGCGGCTGTGTGCCCGGAGCTCAGAGGTGGCTCCTTGTGCTCTCCAAAGCTTCGCAGGCTTGCGAAGAGGAGCTCCAGCTGGAAAGACTCTCAGTGAGCGCTGCAGAGCAGTGGGAGTACAACCCAGCAGTCTGCAGGATGAAGTTTTTGGAAAGAGCCTGTGGTGCTAATCCATAATTAGTGGCTGAGAGGAACAAAGTATAACGCATGGATATTAGCGTAGGTGGCAGGTTTTGGTATGACTTTTGCTTATATTATGTGTTAGTCTCTCAATAAGAAAGCTGTTAGGCCAAATCGGATTTGAATGTTTTTGTTGAAGCTAGCAATGGAAAAAGACCTGGTTTGTTGCCTTGTTTGCTTACCGGTGATGACTGTTCCCTTCTGCTAGGGAACAACTCATCTGGCTGCATATTGCTCCATCTCTCAGCTGTGCAAAGATGCCTGGGCATTCCTTAGGTACCTCAACAACTTGAGTGTTCAGAAAGATTTTAAGGGAGAAATTTTACTGGCTTGTTTTTTGCTATTAGTATTTCGAAGTGAACCTGAAATCCCAAAACAATGATTTCAAAACCATGTTTCCTTGTGTTGTTTGTCTGCTCTCTGCCATCTGCGTGGTTTAAGGTGTAGAGAACATGGTGCTGCTGCCAGGGAGCTGGGAGGCCTGGGTGCTATTTAGAGCTCTGGTGGTGGTGCTGGGATTATTGATCTTGCCTCATCCCCATGGGAAGACGTGCTAAAATCCTGGTGAATTAGCCCAAGTATTCCTGTACAGACCTGCCTTAGCCTCTTGTCAGATGTGAGACAGAAGTCTGTGGGAAGCCCTGTGTTTGTGAGGAAATTTTGTCTAGAAAATCCTGTACAGATTTGAACTGGCTGGGTAAATTTGTACTGGGAAGTGCTTTGTAACATGTGGTCTGAAACATTTTTGATCTGGTGCTGATGGCCTTAAAAGCCAGATGAACCACATCAGTGACTCATGGTCACTTACTACGCTGCCGTGTGATGTAAACCAGAGCTTCCTTTGGTGCCTTCCCACATACAGTGCTGTCTGGCTGGACTGTGAATTTCGGGCTTGTGCTTATACTCTACAGTTGATAACCTAAACATGCTCTTTTCTTGAAAGAGATCTTGTACATTTCTTGTATATTAAATAAAAAGCTTCCAGTAATTTCGGTACTATCCTACCGATGGTTTACCTTTGTGGAAAAGGAAATAGGACCTGTGTCTTGGGGTGACCAAAGAAATTTTATTTCCATGTTTCCTTACTTCCTTCTCCCCCCACCCCTTCCTCAAACTATGAGCTCATTATGATTTTAGGTCTAATGATCTTTCCATCTTTTCTGTGATCATTATCGCAAAAGAAAGGATGCTTAACTTTTCAAGGGAGAGAAACTAAGGGAAGGTTTTTAGCTTCCCAAGCACCTTTTGGATATTTGTGACATTTGTAGAATCAATTGAACAGAGATGAAAACGAGGTATATGAAAAGAAGCACTGTTTGCCAGCAAAATGAGCAGCTATATTTCAGTCTTCAGATGCTTGGCTAAAGAACAGTAACATAAGCTTTTTTTGCTGCTAGAAATTGAGAATTTGGCCGTAATATGCAACTGTAAAATCTGTAGGCATATAGTGTAGCAGAAGCTGTCTTTATTCGTATACAGCACATGGTATTTGGCTTGGGAGAAAGTTCTTCACTGTCGAAGAAAGTCGGGGTTCTGTGTGGAACTGGCTGCTGTTTGTGCTTCATATTTAAAACTGTGTTATTCCGGAAGGACAAACTAATCGTGAGTACTATTGGTACTATTTTCTTTTTTTTCCTTGTTCCCAGCAACCCACTGTATTTACCTGTCTGTCTTCTTTCCACGCTGTTTATTTCCAAGCTTGTGATCATGATCATAGTGAGAAGTAGATGAAATTCATGTGTATATTCCAGCAGGGGAATGGAACCTTTCATGACTTCAACCTGTGGGACCTTTCCCTCCTCACCTCCCTATAAAAGTATTTGTGATATGCTCAGAGCGGTCTTGGGGTGAGAATCTGAATTACATAATAAGATATTGTTGGTTTAGGAAGAATGGGGGATAAAAGGAAAGGGATGGCAGTATGCAAGTGGTGGTTCACCAGCGTCATGTTAATAGAATCCTCAAATCAAGTGCTCATTCACTTTAACCAGAGGTTAATTAATCAGAGTGAGTAGATAAAATGATAAGCTGTCTTTAATGAAGTGAAGCAGCTTTATTAGCAGTAAGCAAAATGCAAAATATTTGGTCTCTGGCACATGTGGCTTTCACGGGGGACTGTGGTTTGCCACCAGCTTCATAGTGCAGTAGCCTCTTTCTCGCTGCACTCTGCGGGCTCTGCTGTCTGTGTGTTAGGCTGTGGCCAATTCAGAACGCAGGAGATCGAATCAAATGGGAAGTGGGTATAACATGTAAAAACAGAAAAAGAAGCGTTCTTCACAGATTGATCTTTATGCTAGAGACCATCATTTACCAACTTCCATACTTCATTTGTTGGTATTTTTCTTTGGAGAAAGCAGGCTTTACACACACAGCCAGCAAGCAAACAACCCCCCTGTGTGGGTTTGCAGGAGTGCTGCTGCTGGAAAGGAAGTAATATGATCCTGCCTGGGAACTGCTAGCATAGCCTGAAACCTGACAGCAGTTACCTGCCAACTCGTGCTGTATGGACAGAAATGCACCAGGGAGGTGCTACCTGGGTCTTTAGGTGGAGGGCCACAGCCTGCCTGTCACTGGCTATTAAACTGAAGCAAATTTGCTTACTTTTGTTCAAACGATCTTCTGTCCTCAGCAGGGCGTCTGTGCCGTTGTGCTGTTCCCCGGTGTCTCTCCCGAAAACCTGTAGAAGCCATCGGTTGTGTGATGGTGTGCCTGGCATAGCAGGGCTATAATAGCAAATACCCACAGAGACCAAGATGAAGCAGATGAAAAAGAATGCACATTGATGAAGACACAGGTCTCTGGAATGCTGAAATCATTTACTCTGGGCTAAGATAAATCGGTTTAAATGTCTGCATTTCAGCTTAAAATTAACTCCACTTATGACTAGATAAAAAGACTGTTTTTCAAGTACAACTCACAACAGCAGTTGGTTCATGCAAGTCACCTCACAGGTAACCCCCTTACAAATTAGTTATGTGGTAAGGTTACTGAATTTGTGTGATCTGGAGAAGTTCAACTGTTAGGCTTAACGTGACTTGATGATAGGATGCTAGCAAGTCAGTTGTCTGCCACCAAGCTCACCCTTCCCCAAGCCTGTCCCTAACATAGCCTGCTTCCCACTGCCGTTTGGGTGTTAATTCCTCCACCCCAGCAGCTCTCCCAGTCTTGCATGCTTAAGTTGAAAGGTTGAATCCATGAAACAGAGCATGTTGCTATAGAGGGTAACTCTTGAATGGCTGGTGAGAATGATATGGGGAAAAGCTACTGAGATCCTTGAAAGCACACTGGCAATTTTTGTCTTTACTGTAAAGTGGCCTAGTACCCAGCTTGTGAAGGAAAAGCTACTGGTCCAGTGAGGTTGCAGTCACCAGCTGTGGTGATGCTCTTGCTGTCCTCTGTAGCAACACAACCAGCTACTCTACTTGCTGCAACTGCAGTGCAGCTGTTGTAGTGTGCCTTGAGGCCCTTTTAGGTTTTCTGCTTGGATTTTTCTTTCTAGTAACTGTGTTGTGAATCTCAAAACTTGAGAAGTGCAACTTTTGGATATGTAAAATCAAGTAAGAAATCTTGGACCTTGCCTTTATACTGAAAGTATGAGGTTAATCTAGCACCTTCTGAAAACCTTGTAAATATTTGACTGGCTATTTGGCAACACTGCTGAGCTGGTTGATTAATGCTTAATGTGAGAGTGTTCCTGAAGCTTGGGGCTGAGGCTCAGGGTGCGAGCAGCAGTTGCATGTGAAGACATCCCATCTATGCATCCTGTTGCCCATCCTCCAGGACTGCCACCCTGAGACAGGCAGGCAGGAGGAAGGAGCTGGGTGACACAGCGGTGTCAGCTCTGGGCCAGGTCAGCTGAGCACATTTTGGCAAGGGTGACATTGGTTTGAGCTGTCCTGGCTGACTTTCTCTGCCCTGATGCCTTTGGCTGTTCCAGCAACAGTGTGGTAATCCCCGACTTCCAAGTGATGGTGAGCATCTGAGGCTCTAATATTCTACAGAACATTTGGATACAGAAGATTTCTGCATGTATAGAAATGGCACCAGCAGGCAATTTTAAAGGACTGGTCTCCGAGGAGGAGTAGCCTAGAGGTCAGTGACAAATCTGGACATGAGCAAGTTAGAAAAAATGGTAGCTTCTGATACCTGTTTAAGCTTGATGATTTAACAATACCCCTTCTTGTACTGCTGCAAACATTCTGAATGAATGTTTTTTGGCATTGGAAAGTTAGCACACAGATTAAATACAAAAAAGACCTGGAGGGGAAGACGTACGAAGAACGGCTGAGGTCACTGGGCCTGTTCAGCCTGGAGAAGAGGAGGCTGAGGGGAGAGCTCATCACAGTCTACAACTTCCTCATAAGGGGGTGTCGAGAGGCAGGAGACCTTTTCTCCATTAACACCAGTGACAGGACCCGCGGGAACGGGGTTAAGCTGAGGCAGGGGAAATTTAGGCTTGACATCAGGAGGGGGTTCTTCACAGAGAGGGTGGTTGCACACTGGAACAGGGTCCCCAGGGAAGTGGTCACTGCACCGAGCCTGTCTGAATTTAAGAAGAGATTGGACTGTGCACTTAGGCACATGGTCTGAACTTTTGGGTAGACCTGTGCGGTGTCAAGAGTTGGACTTGATGATCCTTAAGGGTCCCTTCCAACTCAGGATATTCTATGATTCTATGATTCTAATGTTTGCGGCCTTATGAACAAGATGAATGAGAGTCTCCTTTGTTTTAAGTGAGCTAATCGGTGCGAGACAGCTTTTGTTGTTCTGATGTAAAGATTGCTCGTTCATAATGTACCACCTCAGTCCTTCCAAGTGCCAGTACAAATGGGAGAAGAGCCTTTCAGAGGACCTCAGTGCCATAAAAGACCTGAAGCCTCATTCAAAAAGACGCACTTTTTTTTTTTGCAACTGGCTACTGATGGTTTAGATGAAATGACTGCCGTGCAGTAATTGTGCACAGTACTGCTGTCAGATGGAGATTCCCAGCGATCTGTTAGTCTGATTGAGTGACAAGCATAGGATAATCCAGTAACTGCAAAAAGTGACTGCCCCTCCTACTGTTCCTGAGATGGAAATGAGCAAAACCTTGATTATTGGAAAAATGACTTGTTCCATGACATTAAACTCCAGCCCATTCCATAACTGCATTTATTTACTTATATTCTTTTTTTAAATCCATTTGATCATTTCTGGCAATAGCTTAATAGGTTCTAAGTATTTACCCAATTTAGACAGCTACATAGGCTTCAGAAATACAGCCACAGCCAGTTTCCAAAGGAATTGCCTGCTGGTACTGGCATTGGTTAATTCAGGGAGGCAGAAAAAAGAACACCTCATAGATGAAGGAGCAAAGCGTGCAAGCTGTCTCCAGATGAAATGCAGCGGATGATTACTGTATCTGAAAGGTGTAGTTGGGAGTGGTGGTACCTAGTCGTGTGATGTTGCATGGTTCCTTGGTGACTGCTGGAATGGTTTTGGTGGCTGGGATTCTCGCAGAGTCTCCATCTACACCTGACAGAGAAGACCATGTACATCTGTGGTTTGGACTAAAGTTTAAGTTACTTCATGGTTGTACACAAGTCCCCAAATGCTTGATTTAAAGGAAGCAAAAATAGTCGCGCATGATGCTGGCAGAATCCACTCGCCAAACGGTAGCTACTTTATACTTTGTCAATAACTTAGTAGAAAGTGTCTGGTAATCTTCAGTAAGATTGTTTTGAATTAGTTGGATACCTGCCTAATAACAGATTTCCAAGAAGTTAGCCTGTGCATATGGTTAGTATTTCCAGTACAAATTCATGACTGAAGTGCTACTGAAATAGCAGTGATGGTCAGCTGTGTTTTGTGGTTCATGTTGACTTTCTGAACCTGTTCCTCACATACAATGCAAATGATATTTTTAATGTACTAATTTGTTACTTTATATACTGATTTATAGAATGTTTGTAAGTGCCTGTCTTGTCAACAGACAATGTTTCTGTAGTAGGTACTTTCTGATGTCTGATACTTTCTGATAAATTTTGAAAATAAAATATATTTTTTTGATTCAACAAAAATATCTTGAGAAAGTGTTTGAGAGTACACTTGTACTGCAAAAGGTGGGTTCTACCTCGGTTCCTAGTAAGGAAATTTGTCTTCACTCTGGTGGGCTCCCTAGGGAAGGCTTCAGTACATTTCTCTCTATACTCCTAATCCAAACAAACCATAAAGGAAGACGATAAGGTCTGAGAAAATGGCATGTTGTCCTGATGCGATGTGACCTGTGATCAGAGAACCTCTACCATAATTCCTACGCTTGCTTCATATGAGATCTGCTAGTGGGCAGACGTATCGGCGGGCTCTGTGGTATCCCCAGCTGACATACAGTACTTTAGGTCCTTTTATAACAGCACACAACACTGGGAAAGAATATAATTTCTTAAAACCTGTTATCAGACAGGGAACTGAAATGCAGACACTGGCTCTGCTAAAGGACTGCAGCTCACTGTTTTCAAGCACAGTCGAGCACTTGCTGCAAGTGTTTGGCAGATGTCATTGTGAAATGAAAGAGGCTGTTGGGCTGCTACAAATGTCAATCCTATATTTCTAGCTGAACACGCGGATGCACAGAAAAGCCAAGTTATTTCCCTGCAGTCCCCCAGCAAGCAAATGACATAGCTGGGAATAGAACTGAGATTTCCTGATGTCCGTTCCCCTGTATAATAACTAAACCGTGCTTTCTTCTTCATTGTAAACATGAATCAAGCCAAATGGCATGCACAGTTAGCTTTATTCCAGCAAAGCTGAGGGGGGAAGGAGGAAGGGAATAGAGCCATGAGGGGGGGAGGGAAAGTCATTCAGGGACAACTGTACCTGCTGGAGGCACAGTTTAATGAAGAGCGAGGAGTGGAGGAAGCAGCCTGTGTTCCAGATGCATTGTTATCTGCAGAGTCCCCTATCCGGGAGAGCACTGCGAAAGGTTTAATGCAAATCTGAGACCTCTGCCATTGTGCAAGACAGATTAGGGCTCATTTGCATTCTTTCTCCTGTAATAATTACCTAGCAAGGAGTTCCTGTTACCATTAGCTCCTTTCTGTTTGCCTGTGATAACACCATCAGCCATCTCTTCTCCATGGATTATGGACACTGTGAGGAAGGGCAGTGGGCCAAAAAAGAAAAATTTGTTGGAGAGAGTAGTGGAAAAATGTGAATGCTGAAAAATTAAAATGCAGATAATTGTAGCAATAACCATCAAATGCAGCTGGAGAAACACTGTGAGATGGGGAGTAGAAGTCATTATCAATCCATAGTATCGATGACTTTGTGTGGTTTCAAATAGCAGTTTAGTAAAGCCAACATGATTTTAACTGGCCTTTACCTATGGTGCTCGGAATTGGCTCAAATTCTTGTAAAATTAGCACAATTAGACATTAGTGTTATCAAAAAATGAATGTTAATAGTCTAAAAATGATGTAGTGTACCAGAAATTCAGGTCAAACTCAGCAAACAGTGCAGCTTTGGGTCCTGGAACTCAAGTAAGGCAGTTGGCCTGAATTAAAAAAATAAAAGCAGGTATTTGTTTTCCCAGTGTGTTGGTTTAAGATGGGAGGAGTTGAATAGAAGAAAAAATGCAACTAAACTTGGAAGGCTGAGGGTGCTAAAATGAGCTATTACTATTACCACTGCACAGGTAAAACACAAAACGCATACAGCTAGTGGTTTTAGTTCTGGCCATTTACTCTTTCTCTTGGTTTTGTCCTCTGTATCCTTCCAGCAGAGCCAGTGGGGTCATTTGAGGAGAGGTGGGGAGCTCTAGGGTCCCCCCAGCCCTGGCCAGGCTCTGGTTCCTGGCTGCAGCCCCAGCTCTGGGAGCTGGGGATGGAGCCGATGGCCCGTTTCAGGGCCATGTGAGTGACACCACACAAGGCCCTTTTTGGGTCAAGGGGGCACTAAGGCACTCAGGAAACAGGGGATGCACCCCGTGTTCCACATGCACCTTGGGAAGGGAGCAGCGTGGGCCCAGACCAGCCTCTGTTTTAGTACAACCCTGTTATTTTGGTAGTGGTGGTGGTGTGGCTTTCAGGGTGATGGGGCGGGCAAGGAGGAAGCCAAATTGAAACAACCAGGCTGTAATCTGCAAGCAGCCATTTTAAGGATATTTAAATGTGTAAGCTTATTTCTGATCTGGAACAGGCTGTCGAAATGAAGAGTTACATAGCTAGTGGGGGTTTTTGTTTCTAAGTGATTTTTGGGGCCGTGCTGCCGTGTTCACCTTGCCATCAAAGAGCAAGTGTTGGAGTGCCAGCAGTGCTGCGTGACAAGTCAGTCCCTGCTCCTCCGTGGGGAGTGGGCTGGGGTTGCGCAGGCTTGTGTTGGTGAGCTGCTGGGCACTCAGTGAATTACCAGCAAACCCCCCTTTGGTTCCTGTGGCTGGCACCGTTTCTGGCTGTTAAAGCTCCCTGAGGGTACTTGCCACAACTCTGAACAGGTTAGAGATCCTTGCGTATGTGAGCGTGCTTGGTGTGCAACTGAGATTTCTAGCATTTCCCCCTTGCTGTTGGATTTACATTTTACAAAGGTCCCTTTTTTCCCCCCCTCACCATCATGATAGGAGTACTTCGTTTTGTAGTGAGAAAACAAGGGATATAGTTATTTCTCTGTGAAATCCTAACCAGTTGAAATACGAAGTAGGAAGGTCCATTACCTTATATGCAGTTACCCCACCTGTCTTCTGGCAGTGGGCTCTGTTGTGCTGTGTTGGATAATGAAAGGATTATATTCGAGGGTGAACAAGGCTGACATTTTGTGTGTAAGACCTCTCCCACGTAGCAATGGACTGCAAATGGAGGCACAGGTCTGCAAACAAGTAACCAGCCTTGCCATTTGTGAAATCACTTCTGCATGCTTGTTTTTTGTTTATTTGAGGATTTTCTTTAGCTGTGGCAGCAAGAAAAGAAATCTGGCAACACTTAAAATGTCAAGATACATGAACAGGGCTAAGCTGCATCTTCCACAGTATCGCTAGATATTTAGTGTTAACCAGAAGTCATATCACTATAAATGATTAGAGGAAATGACAGGGAACTGGAAATGTTGTTGACATATTTCTTAAGTCTGTTCCCCCCCCCCCTTTTTTTGCTCACTATAATAATGATAAAGATCACAAACATGACAGGTACAAAAACATAATGGGAAATGAAATGTTTTCTAAAAAAAAAAAAAAAAAAAGCTTGAAAGCACACATTTCTTAAAGAAAACAGGTACTTGTAATTCTAAATCCAAACTGAAGGATACCTGTATGTTTTGTTTTAGAAGAAGCAGCTTAAGTCTTTTGTTCATCTTCAGACCTTTTGCTAGGAGGAAGAAATACAATTTGGTGCGTGGCCAGCTATGTATAAATCACGTGCAAGTTGTGCCGTCATTACATAGGAATATAACTGCGGTTGATATAATTGGAAAGGTCTAATGTATACAGTGTTCAGGGAAGGAGAGAGAAGTAGAGAAGTTTTCAAATGCTATTGCAGAAAATAAAGGTTATGTACATCCAAATGTAAGGTAAAACATGCAATGTATTTTCCTATGTCAATAATTGGAGAGAGAATAATACCAAAAAAAAAAACACCTGACTACTCAAAAGATACTGCAAGATGATCTGTGAAGCTGTATATTTATGTAAATACAATTTGAAACTATTAAAAATTTATTTAAAGATAACATAGCTTTTTATGAGACTCGTATTATTTCTGTGCGTTATTTTACTCCATATGGTCCTCCTGTTCCTTAAGCAGCTTTAATAATTAATGTAGTACAGTCACCATATGTATTTTCAATCTTTTATTTTGATTCTGTAGCAGTGCATTCCAGTTCATTTACATTCGAAGCAGCGATCTTTTTTTCTTTGGGTACGTTACTGATACTGAGGCTTCATAATCGTGGAGAAGGGCACAGAAATTAGATTTCAAATCCCTTTCCTTCCTTACAGTTGAACTTGGACTTCAGAGCCCTTTGTTAAAGATCCCTATAAAGGCACATGAATAGATACGGTTTTGTTGGAGAAAATGTCACCATATTCAGCTCACTCTCCTCTCAAATGAGAGAGGTGTCGAAAGCTTTTGCAGGGTTTGAGCTCAGAGGTGCCGGTGCTGGCATTGCTCATCCTCTGTAATTGGAGGCAGTGGCCAGTCACACCCAGCAGCAGGGAGGCGTTCGTTTGCTCAGGCTGCGTGCACCGAGGTACACGAGCTGGTCTGAGTTGTTTGTCAGTACTTCTGCAGGTGAATGTGAATTTAAGCTTGCTTTTAAAATGTAAAAATTTTATGTTTTAGTAAAATACATGTCATGTCCTTTACTCCTCAACAGAAGTTCAAATACCCGCTTGGGTGAAGGCTAACATTGCTGCGTAGATAAGCCACTTTAAGATATGGACATCCCAACTTGGTAACATACTGTATATGAGCCGAACAGATTTACAAAAGAGTAATAAAAAAGTAGGGGGGACTTATTTGTGCTGTGCACTGCATTAGCAAAAAAATAAATAAATAAGACCCGCAGATTTTCAGCTGTCCATCACACAAGCACATCAAAGGATCAGTTGTTTATTCTTTGGTATCTCTGGGTGGCTGTGACAGATCGTCAGGCAACCCTTTCTGTTATAACGCAGACCAGATGTGAACCATTTTACAGAAAATACTGGAGAAGTTACTTTTTGTAATCAGTGGTAGCAGGGCCACACAGACTTCAGCTGTACTTTCAAGTCTCCTTCTCTCTCTTTCTTCAGCTGAATACCATGAGGGTACTAGCTGAAAGACTGATAACTTCTACCTAGCAGAAAGGTCTCGCAAGCTTTATGCAGTATGGCAGAGTGATGATTTTCCTGAGTACTGAAACAAAACATGCACATGGAGAGCAGAGATATCCACAGCAGCAGACTTAGACATATGCTCGTAAAGTAATGTGGATATCGAAACTTACATAAGCATAACCATACACCCACATAACTTACAAGACTAGACTTATTTTCAGCTGTCTTATTATCAAAATTGCAATTTATATAACATTATGTGAGTTAAAGGAATTTATGAAGCAGAATTCCAGAATTGTTTGAACTTTCCTGTTTCTATAAACTTTCACTCTTTTCATCTTCAGGCTTGTTTCCATTGTAGCAAGCAGAGCAGTAACTCAGCCTGCGTAAGAAGTATCTTGTGAAAAGCACTGGAACTTGGAAGCACTGCAGAAAGCTGTTTTAGCACTTACTGTTAAGCTAATTACAGAACATTTCCTTTAGACCCAGTCACTCATAAGGCTGCTGGCAGCCCCCCTCTGAGCACCCCGTGAGGAGCTCCGCACGCTGCTGTCCAGCGCTGCCCAGGCCACGCCGAGCAGCAGGGCCGGCCTGTCCAAAGCAGCAGAGGTGCAGGCCTCAGCCCCAGGCAGTTTGCTTTCCTGGACTGGAAACAAGTCCATTTTGTGGGAGGAGCACGATGCAGTTATTCCCAAAGACTACGAGCGTTAATCTCTTCACGTGGCTTTGTGAACCTGGGCTGGGTTCTTTATTTGTGTACGTCTCTGTTAGGCAAAACGGTGGCGCGGTTGCTGCGAGCATGCGCGTGGGTGTTCGTGCTCAGGGCTCAGCCTCTCCAGAGGTGCATGCAGGAGCTGGGACCAGTGGGACATTTGTGTGCCTTGCTGGGTCTTGCAGGCAAGCTCCATACTCCTGGGACTAACTGCAGCCGTGGTTTTATTTTCCCTGCTCAGGCCAAAGGGGTTTGTGTCCCACACTTGCGACTGGAACGTGGCTTTGGTCAAAGATCGCCGTCCTAAGCTGTGACATTTGGGTGCATTACAGCTCCGGCTGAATAAAACCCGCTGCCTTCTCTTGTTCGAGCGGTGAGAAGTTAGCTGGGTGTTTGAGTATAAAGGAGTTCACCATTATAAAACTGGGCAATCTGCAGAGAATGAGGAAGCTGAGCGCGAGCCTGCAAGCACAGCTTGTGTACATATTTGTTGAAAGCTAATTGGCAACGCAGTTGCCTTTCAAAGTTGTTCTTTCACCTATCAGTAGAGCACAACTCTGGTACTTAATGTACTGTAGATTACGTAAACACTACCCTGAAATATTTGTACAGGCAATTAACTCTTGTTTTTACACTACTTGGAGTTACAAATGGAATCTTGCTGCAGAGCTTGGAATACTTCTGTTCTGAGCTATATTTCATAATTAAATTAAATAATACTTTCGTCCAACTGGCGAGCATTGAGAAAAACAAGGGGTTGGTTATGCTGCGAGGAGCTGACAGTCTTTAAAATTCAGTATCCAAGAAACACTGATACAGTTTGTACCACATTGTTGAGGAAAAACGTTATTCACGAGAATTTTATCTGGAACAAATGCCTGCCTCCTGTTGGGTTGTGGTGTTTGAGGACTGCAAATGCTTATATAAGTAACGTTGGTCTGTATTTTCTATGGTTTCTGATGGAGCAGCTCAAGGCATGCACGCGGCATAGGATAGTTGTTATCAGATGTGCTGGTCTCATCTAGCACGGTGTTGATCACTCTGAGGATACGTGGACACATTTTTTTTTTTTTTCCTTCTTTCTCTTCTCAGACTTGGTTATCTTACAGATATTTTTGTCCCTGATGGAATTAAGTCAGAGCTCTACAATTTGTGCCGAATAATAAATCTACTAAAATGTAACCAATTGGTAACAACAGTCTCAAAGCTAGTTCTTCATCCTCTAGAGTTTATTCACAAGTACTTGACCTAATACGACCATGAACTTGAATAAAATGTTAATAGATTTTATTGCGGTTCCTAGCGTGACTTGCTGCCATGATAATAAACCAACATTTATAACACCAATGGCTGTAGCACATTGGTGCTTAACAGAAGTGTAGATAATTTGCTCCCTGAAGGTGTGGTGAGGGACTGCTTAAATTAGTTCAGCAGTACTTTACATATAATCAAACAGGCTGAAGGAGGTAGAAAATAAAACTAAATGAATCAACCCCCCCTTCATACCTTTCTTGTATGAAGACCTCACAACTAGATTAGATTGCAGTTGATTGCACTTATTTCTGAAGAAACTATTTTTTAATATGTTGCAGAGCAATGCAAAAGTGCTTGTGCTAGTGGCTAAATGTACAGGCATCAGCCCACTTGGAAGTTTCAGGTTTGTTCTCTAAACAGTCCAAAACAATTGCATCTATATTCAGATAGCCTTCTGTCTTCTGCTATATTTCTTTTTCTGTTCCTATAAGAACTTCTCCAATGCGGAGTCTTCTTTAGTTAGGAATACAGGAAATTTTAAGATAGTTACCTAAGACTGGTCTGTCTACAGTCTCTTTCAGATTTTACTTCCTCAGATGTCTAGTAAAATGTCCTTGACACAGGGAATCACAGTTCTGTCTCTTTTTACATCCTTTTGTTCCCTGAGTTTTGTTAAGGATTCTTCCATCTTTAGCCAACTTTGATGTGCGTGGAGTCATGCTATTTGGAGGGAAGAAGTAGGTTCATAGAACAGTTTTTGAAACTCCTGATTTCATACACAGCCCCTCTTTCTGTGAGATAGAAACAAGCTAGTGGTATGCATGGATGAAATCAAAAGGACGCTGCAGTTAATGATGATTTTCAGTTGCATCTAGAACTTCTCTCATATTCCTACAAAGCCTGCTGTAGAAAATTAAAGACATTTGATAAAGTGTTACCTACTTGCTAGAGACAGGAGCAGCCATAATGCTTCCATCCAGTTGTTGTCTTCTGGGGTCTGTATTTGTTTGTTAAAGTGATACTAGAAAAATTATAAATAAATCACTTGTCTTAAGGGAAAACATTGGTTTCATGTTTCTTTGCTTTAGAACTTTTAAACAATACTTCTTATAAAAATGAGTAGATTTCTGTTTAATTGGCAGGACAAGATTTGTAGGTAGAAGGTTTTAATTTTTATCGGGTCAGCTGGTGTACTTAGAAAAATAAACTTTCGTGGACATGAATATTTCTTCAGACCGACGCTTTAATGAAGCAACAAAGCATCACTCATTTCAGGTTGATAGTCTAACCTGTCTCAGTTAAATTTCTTAATCCAAGGTCAGTAGTCTTCCATTCTCAGTGAGTGGTGCAATCTGTAAAAAGGCCAGGGAGTTCGTAATCTGATCTTCGTGACTAGCTAGGAAGGAGGTTGCAGCCTTGAAAGAAGCTGAAGCCTACTGTAGGAGCCTATTTTTGAATAAATGAGTATGATTGGATCGTAGTGGGAAATGCAACATTTTTATATGCATTTTAATTTGATGTATGATTTAATCATGGCCGCTTCAATGATTTTTGAAAATGTCAGCTGTCATTGTAATTCAATTTCTTCGTTTCTACAATGTGCCTGCCATTCTTTCCTAGATGGTTGACGCTGCCCCAGCGTCAGGCTTTTCTCCTGGTCTTTTCGCTGGTCTGTGTCAGTGGGGTTGGTAAGTGACCATTATTTGAACTTGTAAGACAAATGGTATAAACAGAGGTGAATGAACTGGAAGCTTGTGGTTGTTTGTAGGGACTCAGGATCCAATCTGTAGTTTATCCATTTCAGCCTTCCTTCATTGAACTACTCTACTACACTGGCTTTCCGGGAGAGCACACTTTTGTTGGTTTTCATGCTAACTGTAGCTAGGAGCTGGTGCCATTTGGTGCAGTGTTACTTCATACACCAAGGCAAATAACAGTAGCAAATTTTTATCTTGCAAACTTTTATCTTGCCTGGCTTCCTCTGTCACCAACTTTCACTCATTGTCACTCTTAGGCATAACTTCCAATAAGCCATAGGAGCTGGCTGAATTAATGTTTTTGGAGCTCGGGTTGCACGGTTGCTGGGCTGTTTTTCTTACTGATAGATTTGTATGACATACTTATAACAAGTAAATGGTTAAAAAATGTTTGACTTTGTTTTTTCTCTTTTCCCATGGAGACAAAATATCTAAAGCACATTAATCTGTGTGTCTGACTCAGGTATGGTGGATTTCAAAACTAGGTAAACTGTAGGGCTCAGTCCACCCCCCCCCCTTTTCTCCACCCCCACATCCAGAGAAAGAAGTAACCTAGTATCTGAAGAATGCAAGTTATGCAGATGTTCAAAAGGCCAAATAAAACAAATAGATGGGCCGCAGCTGCTAGAACAGCATAAAGCGAAGAACATTTGCTGCTGTGATGAGAATGCTGTATTTCAGCATGCCTGGCTCTTGCCCGTTTGAGGAAAATAGCATGGTGAGTTAGTTTAACCAGTTTTTATCTTATTGTGATTGCTTTCATGATTGTCAAGATTTCAAAAAAAAACCACACAGCTTTTAATGAGGAAACGGGAGAATAAGTGGCACTGTCCTTTCATGGGAAGGGAAGGGGAATTCTGCAGAAGCATGAATGTTGTGCATTTTTCCTAATCTTTCAGTGAGAGGTGACAGACTTGTGTGGAAGTATCTGCAATAAAAAAATCCCACAGCTGGGAGAAGTTTGTGTGTTGAGATGTCTTCAAATATCCTAAAATTAAAATTTGAGACCTGACGCCCTGCAATATATTACAGATCAACTTGCCATTAGAAGTTCTGGGGCTGGGGGGAACTGAAGAAGGTTCACTGCCTAATATATTCTTCTAAACTGGATGGCATGTGGAGGAAAAGGTTAAAAACGGTACCACGTACGATGGGACCAAATCAATTCTCAGATTTGAGTAAATCATTGACATGCAGATTAGGGAAATTGTTCAACAGTTGATCTACTATTTTAGGGCATTCCTAAGCAACACAATGGAGTGCCATACAGAGATGCCCAAGCAAATACTACCCTCCTCTGGTATGTTCACATAGCACAACCCTTTGAAAAATTTTACTATTGTCCTGGGAATAAACATGGGCATGTCACAGTAACAGCAATACACCTGTGGTCTACAGGAGGAGAACTCACTTCTCCTTTGTCAGCATTTCATATTGCTGCATCAGCCCTTGTGCAGAGTAAACTCACTCACCTGTGGGGACCCATGCACATCTCATAAACCTGGGCAGCTTACTCTCTATTTTTTTTTTTGTTTTGTTTTGTTTTGTTTTGTTTTTCAGTATAGGATATAGAACAGCAAGCGAGATATGTTGTCTTCATCCTGAGCCTTTGGAGTTTGCTCATCTGGGAATTGCCACAGTGAAATGTTGGTTTTAACTGTGGGATCGCATGGGGTTGGTCACCCACCTCCTCTCCTGGTCAGATGTCCTGCTCAGGGTTTTCCATTTCCTTAATTCTGCAAAATCTAGTCTGACAACAGCTTGACTTCTGGTGAAAAAAAAAAAAAAAAAAAAAAAAAAAAAAAGACAATGTCATGATTTTAAACATCTGCTTGAGTTAAAATTTTGGACTTAAAATGGGTTTGGACTTGTACATGTATGTTACATACATGTGTGGAAAGTACATCATTCAAGAAATTTGTCAGCTCCTGTGTATTTTGGAATTTGATTCTAGGACCACGCTAGATCTCTGTATTTTTCTTCTAACAAACTGACAGGACACAGAACTACCCAAGGTTTTGAGATATGTGTGATAAGACCCTTTTCTATTAGTGAATGCTCCCAAACAGCTCTGAAACTTGTTATTCTGAAACTGAGATTTTAAGTACTAGATAAATTACATTTTCATCAGAATAAATGCAAGGCAGCTAGATAAGACGGATGGAAATAAGTATACAAACAACTTGCTGTTTTCTGCTGTATTTTTGTAGGTGGGTCTTAATCCAAGAGTAGGTTTTAAGCAGCTTGGTGAATCTCTGAGTTGCATAAAACTTTGTGCAGTCCTGCCTGGTCCCTCAGAAACTCCTTCCATTTCCTCAGAGGCTCCGCTGTGCTTGTACTCTGATCCTCATTATAGACTCTTCTTGATCTGTAGGCACCAAGCTGCTTGCTATGCCTCTTACCTGCTGCAGACACAGTATTTGAAACTTCTCTTCCCTAAGTATATTCAGCAGCTCCCCATGAGAAGGAAGTCATCCTGCGCAGAAGTCCACTAATCCAGTCATATAAAGTAACATAATATTTAAGACAGAAACTAAATGCTGTCTTGTACATCTGTAACTTCTTTTGTTTCTGTATTTCTTGACCAAAGAGGAAATGTGCTGTTTTGTGTCTTCATGGATAAGGCTATGGATATACTGTTGTACCAGTGAAGGGCCTTCAGAGAAGATGAATTCTTCCATTTCATGAAGAAATGTACTGCAGCATGATTATTTGAAGAGGCCACTGATGCCTGCTTGCAAATACAGAAATCCTCTCGCTAAAGTATAAGTAATGTTTAAAAAGAAATTAGCAATGAGACATAAAAGAACACTTTTGCCCACTTAAAATGGTGTTGAGTCATACCATTAAGGCTTTTAACTTGCTTATTTGCATTGCAAACTTGTTATGAAGTCTATCATTTTCTCTTGGGGAAATATCTCTTGGGGAAATTGAACTCTCTTCTTCAGTTGATGACATTTGCACAATATGTTTCTGATGTTTGAGGAGTGGTGGGCATGATCTTTGAGCTCTACTAGTACGGTAATAGAAAAAAATGATAGTAAAGACATGCCATGTGACAAAATCAACTGTCCTGGTTTTATTATGTGCTTTTCTCTAAGGATGGCTACAAATTGACCCCGAATGAAGGATAGCTAAACAGATTGGGAGCAAAGCAAGCCATTGTGTTGTGTGTGGTCACCTTGTTACTGAAACGTGCTCTGAATTTCCTTACTGAGCGGTAAAGGAAGCGGGACTTGTCTGATAAGAGCATTGAACATAGTAGAACTGCTTTGTTTTTTAAACTTCATTATACACCTAATAACTCATGATTCAAGTGTAATACAGTGTATTATTCTGTAGTAATGTGATGTTTTGAGGGTTTTTGTAGCTCTGCTCGTGCATGTGTCTGGATTTGTGCTGTTTGTCCCTTTGAGTCGAACAGGAAGATGGACGCTGTTCGTGCTCATAGCGTGCAGAGCTTGGATGTGTGGGAACATACGTGTCTGAGCTCTGAGTTGGTGTCTGCTGTTTGATGCCTTTATAAATAAGGGTACTAAAAGCCATGGAGTTGTGGTACCTATGTGCTGTTTTCCTCACAGAGCTGGGACCTGGGTAATTCGTTGTGTGAAGGATATGTAACACCTCCAGTGCTGTAGATGACAAGGCAGATGACAAGACCCCCTGGTAGTTCATTCATTACTAGCTGTGTTGCAGCAGTGCTTAATCTGTACTTGAGGGTGGATCCCCTCTATGGTAATCGCTCTGCTTGTACAAAGCAGTAGGCAATCCATACCCTAAAACTTCATAGTATGAGTCGACAGCTGTGGAAGGAGACAAGGCACTCACAGGGGACGTGATTTGTCCCAAGTCACGCAGAAAACAGAAGTATCAAGGACAGAAAGCAGCTCTCTTGACTCCTGCTGCAGCGCTCTGTCTATTGTCTGGCATGTCTGCTGAACCCACCAGGGCACTTGGGGATGGATTTCTTCTGGGTGGAGCTCCTTAACTAATAGTTGCAAGTTAAAAATGAAAGGCAGCTTTTTTTTTTTTTTCTTCCCTGCCTCATTATAGTTCTCTTTTCCATATTCATGTTAGACTCTTTCCATAGTTAGTGTTTGAGATTTTATGGAAATATTGCTAGTCAAGTACTGCACTTGTGAGAAGGTGAAATGAGGACAAAACACAGGGGACAGATCAGAATCTTTAATCTTTGCTGCTGCGCGTAATTTATAAAATGCATTAATCTGGTTTCATTCATTTTCTGAACCAGTTTGCACTTTGTCTCGGTTGCCTTGCCTTCATTTTAGCTGGTCTGAAACCAATTTAAAAAAAAAAAAAAAAAAAAAAAGCATTTAGCTAACATAGCAAGGAGGTTAGCACTTGTCCTTTTTTTTTGTCTGAGATCCCGAGGGTCTACCCTACAAAGTTGTGGGGGAGTGTAAGTGGCGTAGTTATATACTTAAACAAATCAATTTCAATGCAGAGTTTTCCCTGTCATAATGATCAGTTTGCAGCACAAATCTGATTGATTTTTCACAGTTCTGTGGAAGAAGAAAAAACAAAAAAACAAAAAAACACCTAGTTGATGAATAGCACTGAGAGAGACTCAGGAGAGAGTCGTTTTGTGGCTGCTGCTCACCTTTCTTGCTGCCTCCTGCTCCCAAAGCCTTCTGCATTCAGCCTGGCCTCTAGGAAGAAGTTGCCTACCAATTTGGTGGTACCCACCAGAAACCATGAGCTCTGGAGAAAACAGAGCAAGGGCAGCAGTGGCCGTGGTGCAGAGCAGTGCCTTGCTGGGGTTAGCAGGGCCCCACCGGCAGCAGGGCTGTGCGTGCAGTCCTGACCCGACGCCAGCCGGAGTAGCTGGGGCACGAGGCTGCTGTCTCTTCTCCCTCTCTCTTTTTTTTCCTTGCTACAGATTTTTATAACTCTTTCCAGCGTCAGAGAGTGAGGAAATGAACTATTTGTTTCTAGAAAGGACAAAAACTATGCACTAGAGGAGAAGTGTGGGTCTCTCCATGGCGGTGCGTTAGCTGCAGTTCGCATGCAAGAGATCTGCTTTATTTTTACATCCCGATTTCTGGCCGAGTATTGCCCCCGTACTGACCCCTTTTTGTCTACTCTTATGCAAGGTGTATTTAAATAGCTGAATTGTAAATCTGGTTCTGGAAAACTTCCCACCTTGCCTGCCGTTGCCCTCGGCCCTGCTGTTGTTCAGCCAGCGCGGAGTCCCCGCAGCAGCAGCGGGGCTGCCCCGTGCCTTCTGGCCTTCGCTTCATCTGCTATCGATCGTCTGCATGTGTCAACATGTGTCAAACTATTGCCTCACATGCTCTGTTCTTTTTTTATGCACTGCATTTTCTAAGCCTGACTGTATTTTCTGACCTGTACTGGAAGCTCTAGGTAGAGGAAGCCTCTCATTTGGCAGTAAGTTGTGCGATATTTTATGTTGTACAGGGAAAAGGTCTGGTTGTGGAAGCACAGGAAGATTAACAAAGGACTGTTAAAAATGGTAGTTGGTCTCAACTACATATTTGTTAGGATACCACAGAATTTTTAAAATCACAGGCCTGCCTATTAAAACACCAAGTTTTATTACTTCAATTACTTGCTTTTGAAAGATCTGCTTTTCTACTGAGATAAAACGCAAGGGCCTGTATTCTTACCAGACAGAAAATGTTTTTCTGGTTTTGTTCATCATCTTGATGTTCAAATGCAGGAACATAAAAAGTTTACAGAAAATGTGAACTTTGGACTGATTTTGGTGGTATTTTTTTTCTCGTCTCCTGCCTGTATTGCCTATGCAGGGTTCTCTGAGCTTCAGCATAGCCAGAGAAACAGGAATCCTGGGGAAGTTAACCAGAGGATCTGGCAGGAGAATTTTATTCAATCCCACTTTACCAGTCGGAGTACCCAGAAAAGACATTTGTGCACTGATTTTTAGGACATGTAAAGAGCAAGACTCTGGCTGGTTTGGTTAGACTGCTTTTTGGAGGGGGAAAAAAGGGGGAGGAAAAAGATAACAGCTGAAGTGTCAGCTGTTTCTGCAACGGAAATAGGCAGGATTTGACGGAGTTGGAAGCTGTAGGCTGGGAAGATATCGGGGACACAAAAGCCTTAGCTGTTCTGAGCCTGGTGCTCTATAGGGAAGGAGTTGAGAGGTTAACGTAACTGCTAGAGTACATATTAATGGTGGGAAAAATATTGTCTGCTTTTTTGTCAATCTGTTTATATAACTCAGAATCGAGTGCTGTTGCACAGGGTGGCATATAACCACCTTAGCTGATACGCTAATGCAGACTGGGGCTTGGAGGAAAGGTGTAGGATAGGGCAGGTAAGGGCAGCAACCCTGAGTCTTTTCAGTTCTCCTTTGGGTGGAGAAAGTACTCGAGGTATGGGTAAAAGAAAGGTCTGTGGGATTGTGAGTGCACCAGGGTACGTTTGGAAGTGAATTGTCTGGGAAATAGAGAGGTCAGAACATGGGGCCTGGCTAGGGAAGGAGAACAGGCAGATGCAATATTGATGCCTGCGCCTTTCATAGGCTGGAACTAAGTGCTGCAAAACCCCTTGCAGGTTCTCAGTCTGTTTAACTGAAGAGCACAGATTTTAATCCTTGTTACTCCCTGCATCTCTTCAATTGCTTTCTGTCACTAAACGCAAAGGATCTGAACCAGACCGTGGGGCTCAGCTCTTGGAGACGTGAAAATGTGTCTGTGTTTCTTTCTCTTTCGCAACCCGAGCATGCATTTCAAAGGATTACAAAACCAGAGTCGATAATGCTCGTCGGTAATGTTGCTGTGTCAAAACCTCTGCAAGTTCCACGGAAACTCCTAATTGTGGGTTTCAGGCAGGCTGGGCGATGTGCTTTGAGCACCGTGTACGGCTGCATGTGGAGAGCTCGGTGGCAGCTGGGACAGGAGGATGGATGTCAGCTGCTCTTCAGAAGAGGTTCGTACTCAGGAATGACTTCCCCGCTTAACAAATTAGTTTATTCGGAGATTATGCATATTAAGATTCGAATTTCTGGCCCCATTAAAGTGCTGTAGGAATTTTGCCACTGACTTCAGTCAGGCAGTGATTTTACTAATAAATGCAACGAATCCAAAAGAAGATCCAGATTCCCCTTTGGGGAATTGACAGAAGAGGTGTAAAAGATGGCTTAGGAACAGAGACGGGGGAGATACACTGGCTGTGTGCGCCTCACTTTCCTGTAGCAAGGAGAGGAAAACTTCCTCAATATGCAAGGTGTGTTTTACTCCTTTCACAGTTTTCCAATTTCACCTGATCGTTGGGGGGAACTCTATAAATAGTTTTAACGTGGCCATTGTAATAAAATGAGGATGTTAAGAAATATGCTGTGACATGAAATGTTACTGCAAAAACTCTTGAAGTTTAAATTGGTCTTTTCACTGTATTATGATTTCGAACAATACTGTTATACAATTTGTAATTATGCAATGGTATTAAATATAAATTATTTCCATTAAGGAATATCATAATAAAATGTTCATGAATATTATTACTTCTGATCAACCACCTGTATATTCAGATATCTTACTTTATAATTCTAAAATATAATTTTAAAGCCAGTAAGTATGCTTCCATTTACTGACATACTTTAAAGTAGCCATTATTACAGCATTACTGATAAGGGGAACAGCAAAAACTCAAAATTTGTATTCTGTTATCACAAATTCCTGTTTCCTGGATCACGTCATTGACACTATATTTAATACCGTGATTTGAAATTAGGGTCTGAAGTGATGCTTGATGATAAAATTATATATATATATACATGTATATATATATATATATATAACTTCATACCTCTTCAAATCGCCCCCAGTTAGGAATACAAATTTTAGCTGATTCAGAAGGCAATAAAACAATCTTCCATGCTTTTTTTTTTTTGATGTAAACAGTCTGAGGTTTACTGCTGTGATGTGTATTCCAGAAGTTTCACAATGAAGTCTGTGCCTTTCAAGGAGCTGTTTTAGTACCCAGGAGCAGGCTGTCTTTGCCTGGAGTACTTGCTATCAAAAAGTTAGGAAGAATATTCAGTGGTTGCATTGGTCTTTTTTTTTTTTTTTTTTTTTTTTTTTTTTACATATGTCAGGTGCAAAATCACCCTGTAATTTATATAATACATGTAGATATATGGCAGAGCTAGAGTCTGACATTCCTGCTTCCTGCATCCAGACCATTCATTGGCTTAGCTTCAAAATTCAGAAAGAAGTCATTGAACTCATGAGTATTGCAGCTCCATTGATCATTTATCAAAACTTTCTTCCTCTGCTTCAGCCCAGCATTCGTTCGTGGTTGTGCAACCCACAAATGAGCATGAGGTGTTATAACCACTTCAGCAAATGTATATATCCTGCTCATCGGATAAGGCATCATCTTTTAGATGCAGCACATGGCTGTGGCTTATAAAGTAGAGTGCCTGTTGTTGGTTTATGTCTCTAGATTAAAGTTTGAAAAATGCACTGAATTTTTGTGGAATAAATTGTGTGGAGAAAAAACTGATCTGAAATCTATAAGCAATTTGTTCTCACTTGATGAGAATTTAGTCATTATTCCTTCACTCATAAACTTAGTGAGACTGCCTGTTTTCTATATACTCTGGGAGTGGGGGGGTGTTGTTTTTTGGAGGAAAAAAAAAGTTGATATCCAACGTTTTATATATAATTCAAGCTTTAAGGCGAGATTATCCTCTTTCCTTAGTAGTTGGGATATGCAGCCAGCTAAGCATACTGTGTTTTGTAAATTAATCTTGTCTGAAATGTTTGTGGCTTGTCTTTTTGCAAGTAATAATGAAAATCTGTATTTAATTCTTCTGCATCTTGTCTTTTGAACACATTCGGGTGCCGTTTTAAATGGTAGCTGCCAAAATCTTAGTTTTGCAGTTAATTTTGCATATTTAAAGATTCATTGAAACGCTTTCTGTATGTTGTTGAGGCAAGGACTAAGCTTCTATAAATAACATGCTGCTCTACTCCACATTTCAGTCAAATTAAGAATTAGTGTTGTGCTCCTCAGTATTCTCAGTAGTGATGTACAGGAGAGCATCAGTGGATTTTATTCCCTATCGGGGTGGGACTGCTTTCGGCAACTGCATTAAGTGTGGAATGATGAACTGCTGTTGTGGATGGCGTTTTCTCCTTAGTCCACTAAGGAAGCATTCCTGCTTATGCTGAACTTCTGTGCACCATTGCGCACGTCCAACTAAGAGAGTTGTGCTGAGCTGCACCTTTTCTTGTGCATGAAGTTAGTATTGTCTATACATACTGTCTTTGTAGAGTTGTCTTCTTATTTTAAATAGCTCTTTTTTACTCACTCTTCAAATAATGTCATCCTCTCAGCCCTGTTATCACTTTATGAAGTAGTCTGCTAAGGTAAATAATGTGCTTTGTCTGTGTTGTATTTCTAAAGCAGTAATTTTTGCCCATTGTAATGAAAATTTCAACCAGGGCAGGTCCTGGGACCTCTTCAAAAGTAGCAGAGGATTACTTGTGTTCGTGAAGCACGCTGTGAGTATCGTATGAGCATAAACCAGTTCGGTCCCCTGCCGTGCAACAAATGTCTGGAGTGACAGCCATGTAACCATGCCTCAGGCATGGCACTTGCATGGTTTGTCACAGGAGGTACTCCGAGTCGAGTGGTGGGATCAGCTCATGTGCTGCTCATGGGATGGGAGCCGCTACCAGTCAAATAGCAAAGAGAAGGGTTTTGGAGCATTTTCCACCCTGTGGCAGCGTCACTGTTGTGGAAACGATGACGAGGAATGGACTTGAAAGCTCAATCGATTCTTCAGATAGGTCACGTCTAGATCCTTATGCTGGAGCTTCTCAAAAGAAAGAGCAATAGAACAGGGGAAATAAAAAGGTTTTCAAAAACCAGACAAACAGGGCTTTGGTGTACATGCTACGACATACTCTTTGTAGAGATTGCAGTTTGGAAATGAGGCTGATGGTGAAATGAATGTCTCTTGCACCTCACCAAATATCCCATTAGCTCTTTCTGTCCAGTTTATTAAAAAAGCAGGTGACTTCATGGCTTTGAATAGCTGAAACACATTCTTTCTTCTACCCCCTCTCCCACTGAAGGGTGTTACTACGTTTGGTCAGAAAGGAACAATTAAAAGTGATTCCTCACACTAAGTCAAAAGTGAATATAACTATGCTGTTTTCTTACTTTATTGCTTCTGAAATATGTGGTGACAAAATTTCAAGGTGCCGTAATGATCTCAAATGCCTCTCCCTGACAGTGGAACCAAGGAATTTGCCTATCCTGACATCCCCTGCGGAGGGCTTAGAGGTGGAAATGTCTCTAGTTTAATGCTCTAATAAAAAATTTATGGAGAGCTAAACAATGCTTACCTGCACAGCTAACAGCAGCGGTGTCACCCGTGTTCAGTGTTGCGTTACGGTTGCTCATGCCACATGTACCTCCGGAAAAAGGACAGGGTTACCAACAGCTTTGCAATGAATTTGGTGGTGATAGATAAACACGGCGTGAGTTAGGAGGAAGGGAAAGCCTCCCTCCCCTTGCTGGGGTGCACTGCCTCACCTCCCAGGTGGTGTGGGGCAGTGGCAGAGGAGAGATGCTGCTGGCAGCGATGGCCAGCCCGTGGCAGAGGGGCTGGTCGGGGGGTATTGCCCTGCGTGGTGCCCCTGCCCGCCGGTCTGCCCCTTCCCTCTGTGGAGAGACAGCTGGGGAACGAGGTAATCGGTTAATCACTGGTAAATTAGCCCTGCGTCTTTGCAGAGAACAAATGCTGTATTTATGTAAAAGTTGTTAGGAGTTTTTCTCTTTTTAATTAGCAGAAATAGATGCAAAATGAATGATGATTAGGCAGCTGATGAATTCGGTAGTACAATTATGCCTAAAGCTATGCCCCAGTACTTAATGCTGGATGCTCTGAGCAATCAAAGAAGCCTATTTATGTAATTTATTTATAAAACAAAGTTAGAAATAAAACAAGACTGTGTATATTGCAAGTATATCAACTTTAGTGCCTGACAAAACCTTTGTAAAATTCAATAATATAAATATTTTTAAAATACTTGCTTTAAAATGAAATAGAAACAATTCCATAGCAGCATTTTTACTGCAGTAATGGGAGGCTGTTCTTTAAAAACACCAAATCCGGAGCATTTGCTAGAATTGAGTAGGGATTCTCCATGATTCAGGAATCGTGAAAACAAATTTCTTTTCTCTCCTTCTGGCAATCTGGGCTGGAGGAGCGGAGGAAATCAGAGAGCCCTGGGTGTCTGCTCTGGGAGGCTTTAAGAAAATGCGAGCCATTATGAGCAGCTGCCGCGCATGCAGCCAGTTGGGAAGGCTAAACTGATTAGTCTGTAAACACGGGGAGATGGTAAGTGTCGGTGTCAAAGGGACTGTGACAGTCATCAGATTGTGGTTTATCTCAGGCCGCCGTTTGAATGATGGCTCTCCCCCACAGAAGCAGTTTTATGGCTTTGCAGAGCTATAATCTGAGCCCAGGCTGGCGGGTCCAGCACCGCTCGGCGCAGCTCCTGGGCTGCCGGATTGTGCTGGCAAGCCCGGGCTGCCTGTCAGCGAGCCTGTTACTCGCCTTGCACCAGCCAGGCATTGCAAGCCTAACATTTATTGGTCCTACCAGTGGGAAATGCGAATTTCCACTGCAGAAGAGTATGAGCCTGCAGTGCAGAGGGTGACGGCAGGGAGGCTGCTCACAGGAGCTGCAAGTGGATGCTTCCTTTCCCTTACGGCTGGCCTGGAGCAGTGCAGTGGTTGCAGGGGACCCCCTGTGCACGGGGTGCCTGTCTCCTGTTGATGTTACAGGAGGTGACTTGTGGGCGAGCACAGCCGTGGGTGCTGGGCACAGTGATGTCCACACCATGCTCATGGCAGGCATCCTTCAGTGCTGCGGCTGGGCTGGGGCTGGTCTCTGGTAAAAGTCGTGTGGCTGCACTTCTGTGTGAAGCTGTGTGTCAAATCCACGCTTGGCTTGTGTGTTTGCTGCTGCTGAGGAGCAGGGAGCTCCGCTCCTGTGGACTTCTTGATTGGTTCAATCTCAGGAGCTTAGGCCAAAATACAGCCTGCATTTATGGGAAGGAAAAGGGGCTTTACTTGCACATGAGGTGTAAGTGACCCTCTGGAGTCTCTTACTTCCCAGTAGGGACTGCCATTTCCCACAGCAGATTTTCTCTCTTCTGGTTGATGAGTGAGTTCCTCCTGCCAAAGCTCTTTGGGCAGCCCGGAGGCCCCGCCACCAGACGCTCTGTCACCAATCTGGTAAGGGCAGCGGCTGCAGTCGGCAGCTCAGAAAGCCAGCACTGGTGGGGCTCCTCCATGTGACACCCGTGCTTGTGGTCAAGGCAGGATGGGGTTTGGGATGGGTCTGGAGACCAGTTTTGGTTCTGCCCATTGGGAGATCCAGATGAGCTCTTCTGTGGTGTCCTGGGAGGATGAACCGTAAATGGAAACCAGAGAAGGTGAAAAGATGGCTGTTAAATACTTTAATCCGAGCAACAAGAAATTGTAAAGAGCATGGAGGGTAAGAGGGTATAGAGATGCTTCCGAAAAGGTTAGTTCTGCTGCTGGAAGTTCTGTATCACGAGGGAAATAATTACAAACTTCTTAAGAATTCATAACAGGAATTTCTAGGGAGCTTGGCTTGAGTTTTGGAGCAAAGGTTGCTGGCTGGAATTTGGATGATTCAGCAAAGTGCTGATAGAGGAAGAAAGTGAGTTTGTGGAGAAAGACATGAGACAGAGAGTGCCATGTCTTTTTTTTTTTTTTTCCTTCCATGTCTTCGTTACAGTCATGGTGTCTCTTCTGCTTTCATTCTGCTCACGTAAAGTAAAAATGCATCATATTTAAAGCGGCTACATAGATGTCATGTGCAGCAGCTTTTACAACTGGCCCTCTATATATTACTCGTATTTACGTAGTAATTTTTGCTGCTGCCATTTGAATTGTGTAAGAGCATCTTTCCCTTCCTTCCAATTCCCATAAGAGCAAACCGTCCCTCATACATCCTGAGGAGGCAGCTCCAACTGCTCGTATTCCTGGTATGAGCTGTATCTTTAATGAGGGCCTGTAATGGTCCCTCCACACTTGCTCAATGGAAAAGCATATTTCAAGGCAGAGTCTTTGATTTACAGGCTGTTGGCAGCTACCTTGAAATAGGTGTATTTATCTCTGCTTTCCTGGCCGAGGATTTGCATGCAGTGAGACAAGTAAGAAACCAGTTCCTGCTGGATGTGGCGGGCAGCGCTAGTTGATCTGCAAGCTGCAAGGGGTGCTGACATGGGCTACTAGTTAGCAGGGATAAGAAACCATTGATTTCTGGCAAATACATTATGAGACAAGGCAAACATTTGTAAAAGCCATGGAGGGAGCGTAATAATATTCAGCAGTGGAAATAAAGAGCGAAATTGATTTACCATGCTCCCATAAAGCAGCGCTCGTCCCCGCTGCTGAGTCCCTGTCCAGGCACCCACCGGGGAGCTGGGGCTGCCGGCTGCTCCAAGTGCCTGGAATTTGACTGCCCCGAGAGGGTGCCACTTGTTTATAACCTGCAGCTGTGCCGTACAGGCCCAAACTCAGCGTGGTAAACCCATCTGTCCAAGGACAGCCGAGCTCCTTGCCCGAGTCTGCTTCCCCTCGCCCCCAGCCCTCATCCGCCTTCTGTGCCCTCCATCCCACCAGGCAGCTTGGTCAGAGGATGTGTCTTCTTCCCATGTGGTTCTTGTGCAACTGGAAAAAATGAAACCAGGAGGTTTTACTGTCCTGGGTGAAAACTAAACCAGCCCTGGCAGTTCAAGTAATAGTTATACTTAGCTTTTTTATAGTGCTGAATTTTTTCAAAGCGTCGGCATTTTGAAGACGTTCTTCCCATCGTTTCCACTCTGTCTTGACGCGTCTCCTCTAAACTCAGGGAGACGAGGGGAGTCAGCTTCATTATCTCTGTTGAGGCTGCAGAGGAGCGTTAGAGCTTCTCCACACGCTGCACTCAGTCAGAGTGGCTTGGTGTATCCTCTTTATTTTTACATTTAATTCCATGTCTGCCCTGTAACAACAAAGGCTAACATGGCAGCATCGCACTGGAAGGTGCTGTTTCAGCTTGCTGCTCGTGTACCAGCTAGGGGACTTTCTCCTCCTCTTTCAGAAGGTCAATGCTACGTGGTTTTGTGAATGTGGGATGCATTTCCAGGTCCTTAAAATATTTAAGTGCTAGGCCCAAAGAGTGGGCAGGGACATATTTTTTCTGCATGTCAGTGAAAACACAGGAGTCGATGGATCTGGATATAACCTTGTAAACTCTGTGTGTCAAAACTGCAAACGCCCCTGCTTGATGTTGGGAGACAATAGGTTTTTCCATTTCTTGCTTTAGAAGCATCCTTGGTTCTCCAAGTGTTCCTTTAAGCTTTGCCTCTTGACAGAACAGACTTTTCTAAGTCTAGGCAATGATGCCAACATGTCCCTTTAATAAGCAAGCAACCCTGTTGTGGTCTCTCCCATAGTAGTCACCCCATCTGCTTCATCTCTTGTGGCATTTCTGTCAGTTCTGGTTTGTAAGTCTGGCCTGCAGATTAGAGCTGGGGGAGCCAGGATCCTTATAGGATAAATAACCCCTTCCTCTGTTGCAGCCATACGAAAACTTTAGGTCCTCTTACTAGGTCATGGTGACGCACTGTTATGGTATTATAATCGTGCAGTAATTCCTAAACAAGTGTTTTTGGCTCAGTCTTACGTTTTGTGAACTGTCCTGTTGTGTCGCTGCTCTGGCTAGCTACAAGGCTGGTTTGCAGCCTCTGCAATGGCTCCTGCTTCCTCTTATATAGCTAGAAGTTACTCAGCCTTACAACTAGATCTCGTTTATTTTTACGTAGAGTACAAAAAGGGATTGTGAGTTTTGGAATTGTTGTTATTTTTTTTCCCCTGGATACATATAACATGATGTAAAAATTGACGAAGTATATATGGCTGCCAGTGCACCGTGTTAAAATCTGTGCAGTGTTGATGTTTGCAGGTAAGTAATGCTGGGATATTATTCCTTACATTAAATGCAAGAATTACTGTTGAGCTATTAATCTGTTGAAATATAAAACTGTAAGGATTTTAATAGTGACCTTTGTACATATAATTAACTACAATTACTAGATATGTAGAAGACATTTTGGGTTAGGTACCACGTAGTAACTCATACTCTCACTTCCCAAAGACTGCTGATTTGATGTTATTTCCAGCAAGCTTGTTGAAAGTGGGAGGAGGGCATTTGTAAATGGTTTCTGCCACGCCACTAGCATATTTTTATTTGTGAGTGTTGTCTAAAATCCATGCAGTGTGCATGTAGCTGTGTCTGTTCGCATGTGTAGAAGCACGCACAGTGTCAGTAAAACAACAAGAGTCTCGGAGCAATTCATGATGAGCGGAGAAGTTAATGGCAGGCCAGAGTCCAGCTGCGGAGGTGGCAGGTGGGTGAGATGACTCTGGGCTGGGGAGAGACAGCAGAAGCTTTGCCTGCGCAGCTAAGAATACTGGCCTCTCCCTGTTACGGTGGCTAGCAGCTTGGGAGATGACAGATTACTTTTTGTTTTTCTTAAATAAAAGCTGGCAAGTGACTTAAACTTCTCAGTTTATGAAAAAAAATCTTAGCTGTGCAACGCATCATTAAGTGGAAATACAGATTATCTGCAGAGAAAGATGGAGATAGATCTGTGTCTTCTGAAGGAACAGTTTTTGTTTTCTCTCACTATTTCTAACCCATATTTATGTTTTCTATAAAAATCTATTTTTGTCTGGCGTGTGAGCGATTTGGTATGCAGGATCTATTTGTTTTCAGCCTACGTCTTTTAGCAATAGCGTCCATCAAGTGACTCAAAACAAACAGGTAGTGTATTTCTAAGTGCCGTGAGGCCGAAAGGTGAAGCCGCCTTCCTCTTTCCATGAGGAAGTTGCAGAAGTGTTTGATTTGCTCTTGCCATGTGCCCTGCTCTCACACCTGCCTGCGGCTGCTGGGCCTGGGGGCAGAGGGAAGCGTGCACCCCGCGGGCTCCGCGCCAAGCCTGGCCGTGCTGCAGGGCACCCCTTGCCTTTCAGGGCCGGCATCAAGAGCATCACCAGGCTCGACTTCGATTTCTGCTACTGTCTATGCTTTTGGAAAACTTGCCTTCGCCTTCAGACGACATGCTAGTAAAGACAGCTGGGTGTATGTGGGCACTGGCCCTGACCTTGCTGCTTGTGCACACGTGGAGCTGGTTGTGAGCCGCTGTGCGGAGAGCTCTGACTGCACGCAGCGCTGCCGTAAGGGACACCAGTGGTTGTGTAAGGCAGGGGCCAGGTGAAGGGGAATGGCTGTGTGCTTATACTGATGCAGGGCCCGGGCATCTCCTCTCAGGTCCTCTGGATTCAGTCAGTGCTGTGAGCACCAGGCACACTGCTGGAGATGCCTCGTATTTTGAGCTGAACCACATGAGAGGAAAGCCGTGGTGCTCGGGCTCAATAAGGGCACAGGACTAATGATTTCTGTCCTCGTTTCAGGCAGGATGGGTTTACGAGAATCAAAAAACATTTAATAATGTCTAAGCTAAGTAACAATCTCCTCAGAAGTCCAGGATTTCCTAATGTGCCCAGGTCTCTGCTCTCCTGCAGTGTGGCTGCCTCAGGTGTGGAGGGGTAGCAGTTGTTTCAGATTGTCAAGGGAGCAGGTAGGTGTCTATGGCAGAAGACTTCCTAGATCACCTATTCTTTTCTCCCAGTATAGGAAGGATAGAAAGCTGGGGTGTTTGGCAACGCTTGTGGCAGGATTGAGCTTGGTGTATGCTGGGTTCTGTTAGTCTTTGGGGCTTGCCACCTCAAGCAAGAAAACAATTTACAGAGGCACTGGGAATTGCATTTCCATTGTGCTCCTTGAGAAGTGGTTGCCTTGGATAAGGCCACCTCAAATGAGGTGATGGTTGTACGACCTAGCCCATCGTGTCCTCTTGTTCATTTGCTTCAGAAAGGAATTTGATATTTCTTCTCCCTTCGTACTCAGTTTCATGTGGAATCACTTCGAGTGCCATGTGCTGTGTGTGTGTTCTCTGACTGCTTCAGAGACAGACACTTCACAACAGGATTCTCTTGAGCACTTGATGTGTGAGAAGATAGTGTTCAGTTTCGGTTTTTAGGGTATCTCTGCAGGGGCAGCTGAGCTGTTCATTGTGAACTGGTACAGCTTTAGGACTACAAGGTATGGTGGTACAGAGGCCACCTCCTTCTACATTTTTCTTCCAAACATATGTGCAATCATCTTATGGCCGTGGCTGTCTCCAGTTCCAAACTGCCTGACAGTGTTTGCTAGCTGCTGTCCGAAGACCAAGTTTGTAACAACTTCACCAGAATCCCCATGTTAGTGTACTCTGGGTGTCTGTATTTTTTTTAAGTAGCTCTAAAAAAAAAAAAGTTATGGATCATTTGTCCTTCTCTATTTGTTATATAATTATAAGCTTTTTGATATAATTACAAGCCTGTAGAAATAAAGGCTGTTTCATGCTGGTGTATTTGCACAGTGCATAGCACAATGGACATGCACGTTTGGCTGGGCCCATAGTTCTCACTGCAATGCTCTCTCTCTTTTTTTTTTTTTTTTTTTTTTTTTTTTTTTCTCCTAGCAAGTTCTAATTATGTCCCTTAGCCCTGAAGTCCTGCATTCCCTTTAGACTGTGTATTGTCCCCCAGGTAGAGGATATGCCTAGCCTGGAAAAAAGTCTTTTAGGAACATCTGCCTTCTCCATGCCGTCTGTGGAGAGAGTGCCCGGCTCGGCGCTGCATGCGAGCTGTGTTCTCAGGGGTATAAATACATCCTGTTAAAAAAGGAAAAGCGCCGAGTGCAGCTTGCTTTCTGCTGCTTCTCAGAACTGATGGGGCAATTCCTTTCTCCTGAGGTCACGGCTCCTGGGTGGGCGTGCGGACAACGCGCTGCCTCCTGCTCCCGCTGCCAGCCACAGAGCCCGGCCCTGGCAGCGGGCTGACCGCCGCCGCCCCGGGAGCACCCTGCTGCTGCTGCCCCTGCTTTCACCTGCCTGGGGCCCTGGGACCCCCTCCTGCCCTGTGCTAAAGGGGCTTCGTCCATGGGCTCTCTGCAGTCACACGTAACAGCAGAAGGGATGCGAGTCCCAAGGGGTGGGAAGCAAGACGACCTTACTCCCTTCAGTGCCGCGCAAAAGCCTGCGAAGTGTGCATGTCTTACGTGCCCACAAGATAATTTTGGGGTACAATTTGGATGAAAAATTTGAGACCTGGAATTTGTGTATGAACTTAAATGGAGGAACAACATGTAACTTGACATTTTAGGTGACTGGAACAATGTCATGCGTGCTTCTGCTCAGTGTCTGCTGGGTCAGAGCGATGGGTTGCTCTTCCAGCTAGTTTGTCACCTTTACGGTGTTACTTTCATTTTATCTGAGGTTGCCTATTGTCATAGTTAGCGCTGGCTAGCAAGTGTCATCAGCTTTGTAAGCTAGCTGTCTCCTTTCTACTCCAAAACATAAAAATAGTGGAGACTACACTGGTGTTCATATTCACAGGGAAGATAGCACGATCTGTTTGATTTTGTTTTTTTTTGTTCTTAAAAGAATTATAGACCTTTTTTTTTTTTTTTTTTTTAACAGCAAAAGCAAAACTGGTATGATTTACAAGTATTCAACAAATGTTATCTACCAAATTTTCAACAAACATGAGGAAATTAATCTGTACACGTATATATTTTTAATTCACCTCAGCAGCCAAAACAGGATGAAATGCCATTTGCTTGTTTTTTCTTATTGATATTAAAAAACAAACAAACAAAAAAAAAAAAAACCAACAACAAACTCAGTTTGAGAAAACATGTTTCAGTCATTTGTATAATTTATTTTTTCATTTTAATGGCTTAGAAAAATAAAAATTCAGGTTTGTAAAATCTAGGTCCATGAAACTGGGGGCTGTGTATGTAGGCAAGGGGTTTGTGAATGCCGTGTTCCTGCCCTAAGTGAGCAGGCTGGAATCCACATTTCCCCCCATTTCAGAGGAGCTCTTTATGCAATAAGCTCTGGGATATTCTGCAGAGCATCTCCCTCCATTCCTACTCCTGGGGTTTGTGTGTGTGGCACCTTGGGAAACAAATCATCTCGCTTATAGCCATCTCACAAGTCATTTTATATAAACGGGAAGCCTGTTACAACCAGAGAAATCATGTCTTTTGTCTGTGAATATCCTAGAGTCTGTCAATTACAGTAGCATCTATTTCAACATTGTAGTTTCATAGCATCTAGTGCCCCCTTTCCTGTGAAGCTCTGTTGATTATTCCAAGACATAGAACAAATCTTGTGTTTGTTGATTTTACTTTATTTTACTAGACATGACTTTACAGTAGTCAAAATACATAGCAGACATCAAAAAGAAAGGTGTAAAAATACTTGGGTCAGGTACAAAAAGTCCATCATAAGAAACCTTTAAGTATGTTTAGCATTTGTTGCAAATATTTTTATCATTTTTTTTTTATCACTTAATTGATTATTTTTCTTTCCCTGTTGCCGGGAGTGTTTTGAGTACAGACAAGGTAGAGATTGGCACTGAGCTGCCACCTAGGTGTTGAAAACCCAGGCCAAGTCCAAGAGCTCAAGGAGTGCCTGCGGGTGCCTTTGGCCTTCTTTGAAATTTTGGAGTTTGTCGCTTGCTTGAAAAGTAAAAATACGGAAATCTTACTGACGTAAACCACCCTAATGGTTTCATTATAGGGGTTTAGGGTTGCGGTTAGCTGAGCTGCGGAGGCTCTGGGATTATTTCTGAAAGGCAACCATACAGGGTTGTTGCTACAAGTCTGCTAACCTTTCAGCAGAATTTGCAAGGAATCTGTGGCTTGAAAAGGCAGAAGCTTTTTTCTCTGTGACAAGGGAGCAGTGACAAATCTTCAAGGGAATGGGATCTTTCTGAATTCCCTCTGAAATCTGTGATAAACTGGACTTGCGTTCTCCATCATGTTTTGTGGGAATTTATCCAGCCTGGGACTGTAATTGTACATTTCTTGTATGTGCCTCGACTCTTGCGTTTGGTGATGAATGGTGTGCGTTTCAGTGGTTTATGCAGTACTGTTACTACGATTTCCATTATTGTTATTTTACCAGTAGTAATGTGTTATGTGACTTGGTTAATGATTGCAGTGCAATTCTTCATCACTACGGCAAATAGTCTGGGTCCCTAAAGAGATTAGAATGAAATGTCATAGCAACAGATGTGTGCTCCTGAAAACTTTAAGAATAATAGAGTATTTAGAAAGAAGACTTTAAGAAAAATGGAAATCCTGATTTCACCGAAACCAGGCTGTTGCTTCATGAGAAGTGAGAATGCCCACATGTAGCATGGGGCTTTGTGCTGGTGTTTAAAGGCAGCTCATTTATAGCCAGAAGCTGTGCAGCAGCGACCTGTGCTTGGTCTCGTGGCTACAAGCCACACGTGGTTTTGCCAAAGATGGGTGGTTTATGTGCAGGAGCCTCGGTGATAGTGGTGTCTCTTGACAGCCATTGGAAGCCGCTGTTATTAAAAACCCGATGTTTCTCATTAGAACAACTCTATTGTACGTATTGGTTAAATATAGATTACTAATGAAATGCCTTTTTATTGCTTTCACAGTGAATACTTGCAGCGTAAAGTTAATTTGCAGTGTTATGTAAATTCTGTTTAACTTCAATCAAGTTTTTAATTATGTTTTTACCACAGGAATTCCCACTGGATTTGTCATCTCCTGTTAGGTATTTAACATTGTGCAGGGTGTTTTTTCTTCTCTCTTCTCCCCTCCTGCTTGACTCTTTGATGTCACGTGGAACAGAGCCTTGCTCGAAAGCTGCGCGAGTTTGATTTCCTTTCATGCAAGTATGATTTAATGAAGAAGAATTACTCAAAACCAATATTGAAAATGCCTTATTGTTACGGTATCGATTAGCAAAAATAAAATTAAACAGAGCTGCCCCCAAGAAGACATCCAGCTATTTTGTTTGCTCTCTGCCCTCTCCCGCTTGCTCCAGTTCAGTGAACCTGTGATACTGACAGCACTTGGGTTTCATTTAAAATGTCAGTTGCTATTTAACACAGGATGACCATTCGGTTCGTGGCTTTCTTGCATAGATACCAATTGTCCTGGCAAATGTTTGCTTGCCCACTGAGTGGATAAAGGCACTCTTTTTTTGGCAGACCATTAATCACTTGCGAGAAAGGACCAGTCAGGCTGCATCTCAGCCCCAGATACGTGTTTTTAAATCTTTTTCTGATGAAATGAAGTGGAAATAGTTGATGTTGAGTTGCCTGTCTTCAGAGGTGAGACAGGCAAAAAGCTTTCTCCAAAGAGTTGTATGACATTTTCTGTGTTTTATGTAAAAATCTTCTTTAATTCATGTGAAATGGTGGGGACTGTTTGTATACAACAGATTTCTTTTATTTAAATACACAGTTTTTCTGACAAAGTTGGGACTTCCTTGAATTCAGTAGTGATTTCTTGCTCAAAAATTGTTCATGCCCAAGTGGAAACACTTGAAAGGATTTGTGGTGCATTCGGAATTGAGGTGTGTTTGACACAGCTCAGGATGCACAAAATCAACAGCAGGCTGTCATGTCTTTACTTCGGGAACATACTATCAAATATGAATTAATTGCCATCTTAAATTACTTTCAGGTTGTTCACAGGCTTGTACATTTATTTCTGGAGGATTGAGATTATAATTTAGCAGTAGCCTAAGTGTCCTACCATTTTAAGCACTCAACATTGCTAGGAACTGCTTTTATTTAAAAAAAAAATGCTATTCTGAGTTACTTGCAAAATGCTATTCATAGTATGCTTGCAGACTTCTCATCCCCAGTTAGTGCCGGCATGCCAGCATTGTTCTGATAATACTATCAATTTGCCAGGTTTGCTATAGGAATGAAAAAGGAAGAACTAATCGACTTGCCCTCCTCAAAAATCACATTTTATATGTAACTATTACAAAGCGTTTGATTGAGATGGGAATTGTGTTAGTTTCTCGTGGGAGATGTTTGAATTTCCACTGTTTAAAAATCAATTCAATTTGATGAGCAGTAGATTCAAACAGTGGAACCCATTAGGACGATTTCATATCACCAGTTGCACCCCGTTTAATCTTTCTGTTGGGAGGTAATTAAATTGAACTCATTAATTTGCGCAGATGTTTAGCGTTTCCCTCGAACTTGCTGTTCTGCAGCCGCCCCATGCCTTCTGCCCAGGTGTGTGCCTCTTCCTCGGGCAGCGGTGAGGGAGGGAGCCCAGGCTCGCAGGGACGGCACTGGCCTGCCGCTGTTCCCATACCGACGGGTGATACTCGGCTTTCTAAGCCACGTGCAGGGTAGGTAGTTGTGGTTTGTTTTTTAATCAAGCCACCGTAAGCCATAAATCTGCTCAATTTCAGCGGGCTCTGAACCTATTTAGTGCTTTATATCAGTGTGTTGGCACAGAGGTTCTTGCTTTCGGTATCAGTGATCTTCCCGCATTGCTTTTGAGGTCTTGGTTTAATTTCCTTTGAAGCAATGATTTTCTCTCAGGAGAATTTAAAGCTGGTAAAAAGCCCTAGTGCTGACCATCTAAATTTCCTTTTCTATCTACAAAAGCCCACAGGAGAACGGGTGTCCTCACTGCACCCGAAATGTGTCTGGCTGCAAGGAGGTGGCTGCAGCTGGGGCTATGCAGAAGGCACAGCAGTGCCTGGTGCGCCCCTTGGTGTCTCCTTGCCCTGAGTGTCCAGGAGCTGGTGCCTGAGGGGTGACCCAGGAAGGACCTGTATTTCCCTGGAAATGTCTCAGGCTAACAAGAAGGGTGAATACTTCCCTGTTGTAGCTCCCTTTGTGTTGTTTAGTAAAGAAGTGTCGTGCATGTTTAGCTAGTAAGTTTTTAATAGTCTGGTACCACAGTTAAATCACAGACGAGCTTTTCTTTTATTTCTTGACTTGGTCTGTCCAAAATTTTGTTCCACTTCAGAATCTGAAGCTGAAATCTAAATCCAAGCTCATGTGACGCTATCCAGAATTCACAAAATATGAATGCTCCCACAGACTCCTAAGATAGTTTTATCTGGATTTTGCTAGCATTCAGTAGATTCTGTTGCAGGGACGCCTAATCTCTTTGAGAAGAAAAGTCTTTTGGCTGATATTTTTAGCTCTTAACATCTTATTGGCTGTATGGGTGCTGTGAAGAAAGAGCTGAAGGGATGGGAATGCTGGACCCACCACAGCGTGCTGGGATTGCAAAGCCATTATTGGAGATCAAGTATAAATATGAAAATAAAGAAAGTATATTTCTCATCCCTTGAAATCTAGGGAAGGTTTGTAAAATCAGAGCATAACAGCGCCATGGTGTAACTGTGACGGACTGGTAATTCACCAGGGATATTTCTGTAATTCACGTTCGCTTTTTTGAAACTGTTCTTGGGTATTTCAGGCATGAAAGAACTGCACAAAACATGTGCAGATACATCACCAGAGAGCAGATTCAACAGTGAAGCATCTTCTTGTGGAGATGACAGGTAAACAGCTAGAGGTCTCTCTGCTGTTCTTTTCAGTGTTAATTGTTGCTGCACAGGAGCTCTGAATGCTTTTTCTTTCCTACTTCGTTTCCTTTGAAAAAGACCTTCACAAGGATGGAAATAAAATGAAAACTCGCCACCATTTTTTACTGTTCCAGCAATAAGAGATGGTTGGGTTCTTGCCATATGATCCAAGCCTTCTTGAATCCTTTCCAAAACAAGTGGAATCTTAACTAGTTGTATGGCTACTTTTCCTGCTTTCTAGAATTTAAGTAGCTCAGTCTAGGTGGAGCTGGAGGTGCCTGAATTTTTAAGCTCTTGTGTAAAGTGGAGAGATGAGGCCAAGCAGAAGGGAATGCCATTAGCGCGCAGTGACACCGACAGCGGAGCTATTTAGACAGCTGCACGTGTCATGTCATGTACTTGGGGCTCAGTCATGCTGCTATTTCTGTCTTGTTAGCGCAAATCGCAGCATCTACTTTTTGCGAACGTGTGTGCCTCTTCTCTTATCTGGGGGTGCTTCCTTATTTGAGTGGGAGCTTGGGAAAGGCTGCTAATATTCAGGGCCCAGGAGCAAGCCGTCCGCTTGGCTGCAGAGCTGCAGGCGGTGCCCCCGTGCAAAGCCAGTGGGACCCTGGTGCTGTGTTCCTCTGCAGACATCTCGGGACAGTGCTGGTCTCAGGCTGGAGAGGCGGCATTGCTCACCAAACAGTCTTACGGATGTAAGATGTTTGTATATAGCAAGCCAAGCTATTGAAGTTGTTAAAGAAAAGATGCCTAGGAAAAATTGTTTTGTCTACTGGCCTGAGCCTTTGTATTCTAGCTACTGCCAGTAGATAGAAAAGCTAAAAATATGCCTAAAAACTGAAAAAGAGTCAAAGGAGTGGCTTTCAGATAACCACCAGACTCCAGGAGATGTAAACATTGCTTACAATGAAACTCATTGTGAAATTATACATTTGGTATGATAACTCAAAGCAGCTATAACCAGGATCATGCTGAATTCAGGAACTTCCAGGAGGATAAACACAGGGTGATTTTTTTTTTTTTCTTTTTGCTCATGCTAAGCTATCTCATTTCTTATACTTTGTTTTTATTAGCTGGCACTGACCCGAATGTTCATGATTTCCCCAAAAGTGAACTTTTTCAATATAGGAGGCCTTCTCTAGGTTTTGCAAAATAGTCATGTGAAAACATAAACACAATTTTGATGCTGTTAATTTGCATTTTAATAAGGCTTATTACCTGCTCAGCTGCCAACACTCATTTGTTTTTATGGCATATTTGTTTCAAGACTTTCTAAATTCCACCCCTGGTTGCTGCTAACGCCGTCCTGAGCGTTTGACACAGCTCTGGCGACACCTGTGAGCCCGTGTACATGCGTACAGATGGAGAAGTGAGTCTTCCTGAAGTGGGAGCTCACATCAGATGCCCAGAAACACGTCCCCAAAAGTTTTTTTTCATGTTGGTTACAAATGTAATTTATTTCTTGCTTTATGAATTTGCTCTGCTTGAAGAGTAATGCATGTATTTACTTATTTCAATGGTAATGTTGTTAGTAACAGCTCATAATTTTAACAATGTATGAGGCTCATAAAAGGACATTAGCCAAACTTACCCTGTATATTGATTTAGTATCTCTCCTCATATAGATTTTCTGAACATCTTTCACTTGGTTCAAAATGAAGGAAATTAGATTAAGTTTGTCAGTCCCCGACCATCCGTCTTATGTTCTGCAGGAGCGCGAGTGCTGCTTTATCTGTGTCTAAGCCTTTATTGCCGGTACAACCTTTTATGGGTTAATTATTTCCTCAGCAAAGAGAAGAAGTAAAGGCAGATTTTTCTGTGTGCATCGCACAGCAGTGAGGGCTGGGAGATGCCTCGCTGGGAGGGCGGTTGACGTAGTCCTCACGGGGGGAGCTGCAGCTCCTGGTCGCTGAGCCTCAGCTGCACGTAGCCCGTGTGCGACGTGCTGGCACAGTGGGGCTTCTGCATCTGTTGTCGCCCTGCCTCGAGGCTCCCCAGCTAATCGGTGCTAACGGGGCTGTTGGGCCCTCCAGAATCACTTGATCGTGATTCAGTCTAGGACTTAAATATTTCACAGTGACATATGGTGACATAGGGAAGTGCTGGTAGGGGCTCTGACCCTTCAAATGCTGCAATCCAAATCCTGAATCCAGTGTTTGAAATGGTTCGTGCCATAGCACTGCTGAGGAACTAAGCAAAGCCTGGGTACAACACGGGTTGCATCTGCCAAGTGAGCTACAGGGGAAAGGTGGCTTGGAAGGAATTTACGGGCTGTGAAAGGACCGAGCTGCCTCGTGCTGCGCTGAGCAGCAGGCTGCGAGGGCACGCTGCCCCGCGCACAGCTGGGCCAGCCCGCAGTGAGGTGAGGTGGGGCACAGACAACTCTGCTGGATGATGAAAAGCAGGCAGTCAGCTAGGCTTGGGCAGCATGTTCTGCAGCTCTGTGCCTGACGCCTGTCTCGGCAGCCTCAGCAGAAGGGGGTCGTGGCCAGGCTCGTGCTCTGCTTCACCAAGGCAGGGCAGCCCCGTTGCCTTCATTCTCCCTGCTGCGCAGCACGCAGTGGGGTGACCGTGCCCTGCTTACGGGAGGGGGACGTGGCCGCCTCCAGAGCTGCTGCCGCTTCTGAAGGACAGCGTGGACTGAAACCACTCGCTTTAAGCTATTTGCTGTAGCTTTTAATGGAGATGGTCATTTGCTGGTTTTGTCAGGGAAGCCCCCAAAGCTTCCCACAGGGCTCAGGTTTTTCTCTCGCTACTTGCTGCACAAACACGCAGTAAGAGACAGTCCTAGCAGTGACCAGCTGCGATGTGCTCTGCCTTCACCCTGCAGTGCATGATGCCAAACACATCTGAAACCCTTGACATGTCTCCCTTCGCCTGGTTGTTTGCACAGCTCCCTCCCTCCCATTAGGTCTCAGGGCCACTGGGCCCTCTGCTTTCACACCGCTGGCGCTGGCACAGCACATGGACCCAAAGCGGGTTACGTCCCTGCTGGCCAGCCCTCAGGATCAGATCCTTTCCGCACGTGTATTCAGCCAGCCCTGTTTTCTCCTCGCTCCCTTCAGGGTTACGTTTTCATTAAGGCCTCATGCATATGTGATATTTTAACTCAAATGGGCTATAATAAATTTCATCTGGATAAGCAGTGCCTTTTCTGTGTCATAAATTTTGCCTTTTCCTGTCTGATAATATGGCCCCCTCTCCTTAACGTTTCAGCTCCGTGCTGATAAACTCCTCGGCATTTAAATGCTGCTGCAGCAGGCGGGAGGTGGCGAAGTGGGTCAGGCGGAGCTATCGGGAGAACCTGACTTTAGTAACTGGCTGAATAGGAAGCTCCTGGCTGCTCGCATTTCTGTGAGGATGACTGCCGTGGCTGAAAGGAGAGAAATAAAGCACACTTTCATTTTAAAAGCGCTTTGCACACACGGGTTAACCTTTTCAGCGCTCTGGTGTGAGCTGGGTAAATGTTGCTTCAGGTGGGGAAGCAGCAGCAGGAGGGTTGTGTGCCCCGTCCTCCTGCATGGCTGCGGCTCTAAGCCCACCCAAGGGGCTCGTGGACAGGCTGGGCTCTGCCCCCCTGCCCTGCTGGGGCTCCCGGGGCAGCTGACCTTACCTGCTGCTACCAAACAGGGCTGGCATTTTGTGCTGCACTGCTGGAGCTGGGGTGCTGCTGGCACCAGGCGTCCAGTGCAGCATGGCAGCCCGAGCTGGGAGCTGCTGGCTTGCGTACTGGGCGTCCCAAGTTAACTCTGAGTGGGTTCTGATCTTCTGATTTTCTCTTCTTGCTCTTTCTTCTTTCCATTTTTTTTTTTTCTGTGTTTTGACCCCAAATAGTTCTGCTTTGCTGAAAAAAGAAACAACTAACAGTTTTTGGTCTGCAGTTTTCCAATGGAAAGTCAGAATTATTTCATTAAAAAAAACCTTCTCATGTCATCAGAGCATAATACTGTATTCTCTGTCCATCTTTCTTACCTCATGCTATTAGGCTTACGATTATCTCTAACATACGTGTGCATCTCTGTAACGAGCCTGTAAAATCTCTAGCACATTTAGTGGTGCTGTATAACCCAGGAGCATGCCTGCTGTCCTGTGGCTCAGCACCACCGCGAGCCTGGTGGTGGGAGCGGAGAGGTCAGTTCAGAGGAGCACTGCATTTGGGGGCATTAAAGTGTGTTGATACTAGAGTGATTAGAGGTTGTCGTCTGGTTTGTCTGTTGAATTTGTTTGCGGTTTGTGCAAAACTGACTTCATTTCTTCAAATGTAATATTTTCATGGGGCATTCCTACCTTTTGAAGTAATACTAGTTAAAAAGTAAATATCATTACAAGACTTCCTTGCTTAATCTTGCATGCTAAAGGAAAGCTATAAAAGGCCATTTGGTGAGCAATTTTATCAGGGATTTTCTCCCAGTTGAAACCACATGATGTTAATAAGTATTTACATAATCCCTAAAAACTGGTAGGCAAGTTGTGCACGTGGCAACATGAAAGGTAGTATAAGCAGGCGTGTTGGTTTATCCTGAGAAGCGTGTTTTGACTGTGAGCCTCTGTAAGACAAGGCTGGAAAAAGACAAAATCCCTCCATGCTTCTTTTAACTAAGGACGAGTTGGTGAACTGTGAACCCTGTTATAGAAAATGGATTTTTATTTTTCAGTGAATCTATAAAAGCCCTCCATATTGCTGTCTTCTGGCTGGTAGCCAGGTAGCTTAGTAAACAAACTGGATTGATTATCTGAAATGGTTATTTTTTATTTTAATGCTGGACTTAGGATACATAGTGCCACATAATTCATCTCCATGTCTTCTCAAGTCAGTTGTGTAAGGCATATTTTATCCTGCATCCACTTCTGAAGGTGAAGAAAACCATATTTTCTTGACATGTAGGTACAGAAACGTTAACTAACTGTAATGAATCCTGCTAGCAGCTTCAAGCAGAAAATAAGCCAAAGTGCAAGGTCTTCCATGAAATCTCTGCTTGTCCTTCAGCAAAGCTCCCAAAAGAAAGCAACTGATAAGCAAACATCATGCATTTTTTTCTCTGGAAAGATGCATGAAATTAACAGATATTAAAGTGTTTGTTCATGGCTGAGAACAGAGATGTTCTGCTGTAGTTGGTGCTTGACCAGAGGAAGGTCTGGCTGGAACAGCTGACTGCTTGGATCGACAGCAAATACTTTGAGTTTTGAGTAAAACCTCACGTTCTTTCCCCTCCCACCTAAGTTGCTAAAATGGTTAGGGAGGATTCCTTTTAGGAGGATGAAAAATAGCATTGCTGCCTCTTGTTAAGGCATAGAGTCAAAAAGAAGTGAACGCGACCAAAGATGGGAAAGTTTGGAGCAGCATAAAGACCAGGGAAGTGAGGGAGGGGAGAGTGTATCTGGCTAGCCACTGTATTGATGTTCCTTCTGTCTGTGGACCTGGCTAAAACATCAATCTGTGATATAAAATGGCCTTGTAAATGTTTCCTGCTAGCGAGAAGCAACTTCAGTGCAGGGTTGTAAGCTAAGTAGCTCCCATTTTGATGAGCAGTGGTACATTGAAAGGGGGCTGAGAAACAGCAATGGGTCTGAAAGTGATGCTGGGGTCAATGCCCCAACCTTGCTATTGGTCTCGTGGTCATCGTTCTGTTTAAAACCCTGGCTTCCGTTGATGGCTTAAACCAAACTGAGGAAATCATTTCGCATTTCTAAGTTCCTAGCAAAAAATAAGAAAAGAAAGATGGGAAATGTAATTTAAGTGTACCAGAAATGTTTAAAAGAACACATGACATCAAGTCTTGGAAGTTTGGCTGGCAGATTTATTAGTTGTGGTTGATAATTTGTCATTTCAAATACAGAAATAGCAAGTCAAGTTTGATTTTTATCTTCCAGACATTAAAACCCTTGTAAAATGACTGCCGAAACTCTTTTCCAACTAGCAAGTACGTTTGCATGCTGTCTGCTCAAAAGAAAATATTTGCTATTGTAAGGGTCTCTCAGTCACACCCTGCATGCTCAGGCTGCAGCAGGTGGTTGTGACACGACATGCTCTTTGTCCCCGTGGGATTAAAATTCATGGGCCTTGCCCAGAAAGTACCAAACACAGCATCTGCACTGAGCAAGTCTGCTGGCCTGGCTGTGCCGTGCCGCAGCGCTGCTCTGCTCTGCATTTCCCCCCACACGGACACTTGCAATGTCTGTCCGTCCACCTTCATTTGGGCAGACGCTTGTCTCTTCTTTTCACCTCCAAAGTACGGGCTGGCCTCCTGGACTTCACTGCCAGAAGCCAGTGGCCTTTCTTAGTGAGAGCTCTCATGTAAGATACCATCCTGGTGATTGCAGCTTTACCACGGTACTTAAGAAGAACGTATGTAGCCTAGTAGCAAATACAGAAAAATATATTGTGCAGCCTCCTCGTTGTATTATTTACCGTATGTATGTCATGTCACCTGTGCACTGCTTTCCCCTGGTTTTCTGATGTCTTGGCTTGTAAGTAACCATCTCTCCTCTGGCAGCAGCTGCCATGCCATGTTCTGGATGCCGCCGATAACTGATAATTGTAATTGTTGCTGGAATTAATAAGGTTGTGGGGAGATGCTTTCCTTCCATTGTGGAACGGTAGCAATAGTTGTAGCTTTATTTTGACTTTTAATTAGAATCTGTCACGGGTTGTTTAAAAAAAAGGGGGGGGGGTGGCAAAAAAAAAAACAACAATACACAAACAAAGCCCAGGTATTTAAGGTATTTACTGGATAGTTCACATGATGTAGTGACCTCAGGACACAGCTGCCCTCAGTGTCCTAGTGTCCTGAGAGTTTTCCTTCTGCATCCCGCAGTAGCACCCTGCGGCTCAGGACAAATGACCTCTGTTGGCCAAGCTGGCCGCCAGCACGAGTGAGACCGAGTTCTCCCGGGTTGGCAGAAGTGCACCGGATTATTCCGGGCAGCAGCCGACTCGTTTAGGTAGCGGGTATTTCTGCCCATCTGTGAAATGGGGACGGTGATCCTTTCCTGCCTGCCTCTCAGTGGGCTCCGTGAGGATTAGCCGTGTCTGTGCAGCAGCGTCTGAGCGGTACGTATGATTACACCGAACAAGATGTGCAATTACACTGGAGGGGCAGCAAGCTGCGGGTGTCTTGTTACACGTACATCGCAGAGCAGCTGGCTGATGAGCTATCCTGACCTGTGCAGTTAAACCAGATTTCAGCACAGTTGGCTCGTTTATGGGCTAGTCTGATTCCTCACGTCAGGACCTCTCCTTTCTAAAGGAGGCACGAGGTAGGGAAATACAGACAGCTCTCCAACAGAGCTGTGTGCTGCTTTTCACTAGCCAGAATGACCCCAGGCACAGTGAATGTGAGCACCTGTAGGCAGGTGCCCTTGCCAGAAGGCTTTTCTTCCAGTAGCACGAGTCCTGATGCTCTGGCCACCTGTTTCTCCCCTGAGAGTCTCTTTGCCTCTGCTGGCGTCACCATCTGCAGGTGGGACATGCTTCCCTGTGAAACATGCCTTGCTCTGCTCAAATCCCACCTAAAGACTCGACTCTCCTGCAGTGTTGACAAGAAGCAAATCAATAATAATAATAATCCTATTTGTTTTCTTTTACGAGCTCCCTGCTCACTGCATCCCATCTGTTCGGTCTTGCCTGGACTGTGAGCTCCCCAGGTTGTGTCCCCTGCAGATGGCTGCTGCCTGCCCGCATCGGTGCCCTGCGTGCCCCTGCTGGCTTGGCCTCTGCCTTCACCTACCCAAAATTTGTTCAGTGAGCAAGGTGAAAAGTGCAAGTGAAAGGCAGCACGAGTTCTCTTTCATTTGTTCTCAGCGCAGGCTTTAATGCCCTTTGAGCGGTTAAGTTATAGCAACTGCTGAAATTAATGAGAATGAGTGATAAGAAAGAGGATTTACTTGTGTTTCCATTAGGATTTATTAAGGCTAATGTAATCTTATGGGATAAATATATTATTACCTTCTGAGGGTCATTGTCAGTAAATATAACAATGAAGCGATTATTCTAGTGTTTTGCCTTGGGGAAAATTAGAGCAACTGGAAAAAAAAAAAAAGTGTGATGCAATGCGTTCAGGTGTTTTACATCCCTTTATTTGAAAGCGGTGTTAAACAACTTAAGTCCATGTCAAACAACTGTGGTTTTCACTTTGACTGAAGCATTGACAAGGAGCTATGGTGCAAATGAAGGGCTAATACTTAAAATGCTTGTAAAAGAAATTAATAAAAAAAAAATCAAAAGTACTGGAAATAAGGACCCGTGAGTTTAGTCTTGGGTGCTCGCACCTTCAAAGGCCTGATTTTCAAAACCAAGGGTGCTGCAGCCCTTCTGAAAGACAGACATCACCAAAGGCATCTGAAGTCTGTAAATGGTGCAGCAAGTGGGGTGTTTGGTGCTCATGGTCCTGGTTGACTTTTGTGGAACCAACGCTGCGTGTACGAGCAGGGGAACCAGTCAGAGTCTGAATAGTTTAATGTCATGGCACAGTTTCAGTCAAAAACACTAGAGATGAGGCATTCATCGAAATTACTCGCTTCAATAAAGGGTTCGAGATACATTTTTGTCCTTACTCCCGCTGTGTTTTACCAGTATCTCTCATAAGCAGTGCTATCAGTTAGTGCTGGCAGGATAAAGCCCTGAGGATATTAGAACAGCATGATTTTCATCTTGACTGTGTCCCGTCTGATGGAAGCTACTGCTCGTGGCTAAAATGTTCTGCAGTGCTTTGGCTTGATGCATGCTGGTGAAGTTCGGCACTAGGATTAACATTGTCTGGATAAATCTCCCACGGGCTGACCTGGGAATACACCCCACACTTACATAAGAACAGCGTGATAGAGATTAAGGTGGCAAACATTTAACTCCACTAACAAAGATAGATCTGCTTTTCATCCATACCAAAGCTGTGATTTTGGTGTTTTTCTAAGTGAGGATTAAACTACGTGTCCTGCTATTTTTTTGGTATATTCTAATTTGTATTTGTGTTATGCATATTAAGCCTTCTCCCATGTTTCGAGGAATATGCTTAGAGTGCAGATGGGAAATTTTCCTAATTCTTACATAAATTAAACTTTTAAGGGAAGAAACAAAGAAGACCTCTCATTTCTCCTTGAGGACATTGGAGTAAGTTTTGGGATGCTCCTTCTGACACAACTTGAGCACCCATTTTGAATGTGTAAATGACCTAACAAATCCAATAGCAATTCTTACATTAGTGAGCTGTTTGGGATTAAGTGATAGAAGCACGTCATCTCTGGACTTTATTCGTTCTGCCATGCGAGTATTAAAACGGAGTTGAGCCTGAAGGGCAGGGAAGGAAGAAACCACTCTGTGAAACGTTGTAAAGCTGCCAATCCCAGCACTGCTGTGGACGTGACAAAGGTTGAGTGAAACTCTGCAGGTTAGGGTAATGCTGTCTCCTGGTTTGCAAATTATTTTCCCAGTCCTTATTGTGTCGAGCTGTTGTCTGTGAAGAGAAGCCAGGGAGATGGAAGGCCACATCATGCTGTTTTGGGAATGGCTACTGTTCAGCTATCACAAAACTAAGCTGAAAGGCATGAAACTTCCCTAACTGAGTGGTGAGGGTGTGACCCAGTGCTGGCTAAAGCAACGGGCATCTTCGTTGCCTAATGGGTGTTAAGGCAGACCCTGTTTTAATTCAGACCTTTTTATTTCTTGATCTGCTGGCATTGGTCTGATGGGCTGTTAGGCCAGGAGAGGTCTTGGCTGTGTTTCCCCATAGTGGCTGTGGACACCTTGGCGTACCAAGGAGTGTGCTGGCTCCCCGTGCTGCCAGCTGACGGCACAGGCTCTGGGCAGGCAGGTGAGCAAGAGCTCTCAGCGTGGCCAGGGGGCCAGGCTATGACACAGGAGTGGGCGTCTGAGCTTCTCACTTGCCAGGGACTCTTTTGATTCAGTTCTGTCTTTCATGCGGAGGATCAGGGTAGTCCCTGGTCTGGTTTTGAGGGAAGGGAAAAAGCAGCAATAGCATTCATCTTCACTGGGACAAGCACCTCACGCAAGGTGTGCCACGGGTGCTGGTACTTCCATTGGCAAGTCCTCAGTTTTACTCTTGACTTTACTTGGTCCTTGCTTTTCTCCTGTTGATAGCTCAGGGTCCTCCTGTCTCAGCTTCATTGGATGGAGACGTCTAGAGGTGTCATGGAAATTGGTTAGTTGTTGTAAAGCACTTTGTAAGTAATAAGCAGTAATACAAAAATAATTATAATGTTGTTGAAGTATAATTAATGCTCCCAATAAAACTGTGAAGACTTAATTCACAAATTGAGAGCTCAAACCTGGCGTTTTATGTCTGCAGGAATCAAAAGATGTGCTTGTGGTCATATTTCATTTGCTGTTTATGAAATAACTTATTTTCACGATGTAAAATTACCTAGTATGCAAACTCTCCTGATTAAGTACTTGAAAACAAACATGGCTTTGTAGTAACTTGTTATTTTCCCTGAAGAATGTGTGTGCCCTTTCCTGCACTCAGCATTGTACTGCTTCATGTGGTTTTGTCTTTGGTATACAACCCACTGTGCTCGAGCTCCACACTTGATTAAATGGCATTATGAACTCTCTAATTATAATACCTTCACTTTATTACACTCGAAAGGATTGGCTCTGGTGGATGGTAGTATGAACAATGTGTAACGTGAATGCACTATTTTAGTCTCATTATTGGTTTTATTAATCTGCGCATTGTGAGCTTACCTTCTGGTCGCCATCATGGAGCTAGATATGATCGTGGCACTGTGCATAATGAAGACATGATTCCTTCCACAAATGCTCTACTATCCAGCTAATAGTTCATAGTTTTATTAAAATGCAAAGCCTAAAATTAATAGGTGTACCTCATGTGAAAGCAGTATTGAAAATATAAAGCAAAGAGCAGATTTTCAGGGTTGACTGAATGTGATGCAGGCGTTAAGATATAGTGAGCTATTCAGGGGAGAATTTGCTGGGGAAAAAAGCAGGTACTCAGGTGCTTGCTTCTGTAGGACAAAGAAGAAGTTCAGTGTGGGATTCAAAACCTGTCTTTGCTTTTCCCTTCAACTTAATTAATCTTTTGAGTGGTAGCAAAGTGGCAGCACTTAGCTGTATTTGTGGATTTGTCACTTTATGTACAACTTCTTCAACAAGAAGCTGTGGAGGTCCTCAGTGGGGTCTCAGTTTATTGGTGGTAATGTTACGAGCCTATAAAGCTGTTCATACTGTGCTGTCTTCGGACAAAGGCTGTGTCATTTTAATAGCACAATAGCAACGAGGATAGTTAATGGCCCTCTTCGTACAGAAAACTGTCCAGGGAATTTGATTGAAGAAGCAACAGGGCAGGAATATGCAGAGACTGCTCTGGGAGGAAGGGTGTGGTGTACATCTTGACAGCGAGAGAGGAAAAATAAGAAAGTCCAAGTTGTGCTGGGGACCTTGCTGGGCTCCTCCCAGCACCGCTGCTGGCTCTGTCCCCTTCCCTGCTTCCCAGAGGCGGCCGGCAGCACAGACGCAATGCTGAGATGAGGATGCTCTCTGCTCTGCGGGGCTCCCAGGGCAGCTCCCTACACTGCTCATGGCTATTTCGGAATTGGAGCAGTGGCACGCAGGCAGTCTACAAGGAGTATCTTCTATTTATTTATTTATTTTACAGTAGGTGCAGGCTTTAAAACAAAAACCTAATAATCGAGTTTAATTATTTTTTTTTTCCCAGTCGGATTACAGAGGCCTCATCTCTAAGTCTATTTAGCGTCCTGCGAATGGGAGTTGTGGGCTGCTGTTTTGTGTGTTTGTGCCAGCAATTTTGTGGCAGTCTGGCAGAGTCTCTGGGCTGAAACCAAGCGCTGGTGGTTGGCAGGCGTGGCAGCCAGCATGTCTAAGTGCGGTTGGGTATAAAGAGCCCTTGTGCATGCTGAAAAGAGGTGAGATTATAAATGTGAAACTGTTAAAGCCATCCTGCCTTGGAGTTTAAAGAAATTCAATTTCTTTTAAAAATAGATTCGATACGTAGTTCTCTCGCTGTAGCACAGCTTGATGTATATAGGATCTTGTGGAAGGAAGGTGCTGGGGTTTGAGCTGGGGAGCAAAGCAGATCAGTGGCAGATCTGGCATCGTATGTGCCAAGTTATTCTTAGCACGAGCAGAGCCCAACCAAGAGACTTCTGGTTTCTGTGCTGTTCTGTTGTATTTTGTACTAATGCTGGCTGTGGTGTTAGTAAGAAGAAAACAGAGCACTGTTTGCTCACATTGCACAAGGTAAAGTCAGTGACCAAATTAATATCTCATTTTTCAGGCTAGAACCCAGCTGCACAGCAGTACCGTATGGGGAGCCAGTTTTTATATTGAGCTTGTAAATATTTTTCTCCTCCTTCTATCCTTTATGTTGACATTAATGTTAATTAGTTACTTGAAGCAACCAAAAAGTATTGATGAAAGCCCACAAACCCAGTGTGTTTTTGTAAAATTAGTGTCCTGCTTGAGCAGATATTTCTCCAGTAATTGACACAAAACAGCCTAAGAAGAGGAGGCAGAAGAAAACTGGTGATATGATTAATTCACCACGTTCTGTGTTTATTTCATGTTTATAGTGAAAAGACTGTAAATACTGGGCCAGATGTTCCACCTGTGTCCTCAGCTGAAGACCTGACCTAAATCATTTACTGAGCTGCTATCTTTCATGTTCTCTTCAACTAGAGGTTTTAACATACAAGCACTAGAATTAGAAAACCTTCTTGTTTACATTTGCTGTTGATAAAGTAGTAAAACATGACAAAATGGCAATCCTAATACAGTTGAAAGTTTTTTTAAAAAACAAACATAAATGCGAATGCTACGGTCTGTATATTGCAATATGGGAACAATAACCACCCATTTGTAAAGGTATTCTCCCAAATGCTTACTAATTGCAGAGGATAGTGACTCACCTAATGTTTTAAAAGCACATGAAAGTTTTTTCCTTCTATTATTCTAGATAACCTAGAGATAAGAAAATTGTATCAAATAAGAAGTGATCCCCTATAACATTGACTCTTTGAAGGAATAAGTACTTACCTGATGCCAACCTTGTGGTTTTAGTGTGATCCCCAAAATAGCGTGGAAGCTCGCTACTTCAAGTAATGAATTTTGAGCAGATGATACTCCCTTCTGTCTTACAGGACAGCTAATCCTCCTGGTTTTCTCCGTTTTTCTGATGTGCCGTATTGTGTAGGAAAGTCTAAGTATTATAAAAGGTCAGGTGGTTTCTGTCTAAGTAATGTACTGCTCCGGGCTTTAAAAATGATGCCTGTTTATGGTCCTGCCATCTGCAGGAGCAGCAGCCCATCATAAAGTTACTGTATTGATCTGTCACTAGTGCTGTCTTGTCTGCCAAATGAAAAATGGCTTAAACTCATAACCTGGGCCAGCAGTTTTCTTATTGTAAGCCAGACAAAAATGCTATTGATCTTCTTTGCTGAAGTGTTCTTTTCACAGCTTGCCAGCATCAACACACTGTTGTCCTTACTCAGGGCTAATTAGCTAATAATTTAATGCAACTGAGACAGCAGTCTCTGTTCAGTTCAGCAGCAAGGGAATATGCTGTAACTTCGAAAGTATGAGGGACCTTTTTAAAGCTTGGTCATGATTGCAGTCCTTGTCTCAACTTTTACGCTCTCCCTTTAAGTTTGATTTCCTCAGCACTAAAGAATAATGGTCTGCTTAGATTGTCTGAGATGTGCTGTCAGGTTAGGATTTATGGCAAAGCAAAACCTAGCTGGGGTCTTGGTGCCTGGAAGCTTGCATGGTGTTCTTGGTTATGCAGTAGCACTTTAGGGCTGTGATGACTTCTTGAGTGAAATCAAATATTTGATTAATTGAACTCTGTGGTTCATGAGCTGCAGAACAGGCAAATTCAGTCATGTCTGAGAAACAATGGGCTACCTGTCTTTTTTTTCTGGAAAACCCCAACCAAACAAAAAATCCACTGCTAGATTGTTTTAAGTCCAAGTTTATATGATAGATTCTTCTTAGGGAATATGTTTTCTTAACCCTCCTACTGCTGTGGAGGCTGGAAGCTTCCAATGAACTTCAGCTTGGAAGCAACTGCTTGTGCGTTTTGAAAACTCACTGAAATTTTCAAAAAGTTTTTTTTTAATCTTTTTAATTCTCATGTTTGCATAATTAGATAAATGAAAGGTGATCACTTGCCTTCAGTTCCTACCTGCATATAAGAAGCAATCAATTTCAGATGGCGGGTGGCTTAATGTTGTGTTAATTCAATTCACGTTTAATCTTGTGGGTTCTTCTTCTGCCTTGTCTAATACTCTTTTGTTATGTTCAAAGATACAGCATGTACTGTGTTTCTTGTAGAATAAAGCATAGTATAAACTTGGGAAGTGTAACTATTTTGCAAAGGAAAGAGATGTCAAACATCTAACAGTTTACAGCTGTTACATTTTTATTTTTAAAACTCATGAGTGAAGGTTCACTCCTTTGCATTCTGTGTCCAGCCAGCAGAGGCCACGTCTTAGTTCATATTTCAGAATTACATGGGATTCAGGTTATATCTTTGTTTTCTGTTCCACATTGCTGAGCACAGTTGAGGCAGAAGAAAACAGATAATCCTTTAGGGAAGTTATTCTTCACATTTCATACATTAATTTCATTAGAGTGTGGGTGCGTATGTTAATTTAGTATATGAAAAAGGAGTTTAATTTATGGGGACACTTAAAATTTGCTTGAAATAAGGGGACTTTTAATCTCTGAAAGCATCCCCGAAGTACAATTAACTATTCTGATCTCCTGATGACTCAACAGATGCTTCTGTAAACTAGAATACATCTGTCAGATGACAGAAGTGATATGCCACAGTATGTAATTTAAAATGACTGTCCGTAAGCAGCCGTATCATGATAAATACAGTGTAGGTGGCGATGATGTCCATCGCTCCAGTAGTCCTGTAGTAACCTTTCACTGGCAGTATTCGTTGTCACTCTGTGCAGGTTGCTGCAGTCGCGTGAAATGTCCAACTGTTCTCTCGTGCCTTTGCAAACTTGTTTGGGTTTTTCTGCTTCTTTTTGGCTCCTTTTAAACACTCGCAGGCTGTTGAGTAATATTTTTAATAAAACAGCAGACCTAAAGGTTTTTGTGAGCCTTTCAGAAGATTCCCAGTAGCCAATCCAACTGATTTTAGACCGCACTCCATCTGTCTAGGAAAGAAAGAAAATACATCAGTAGTCCACACATGAGCAGCTTATTAGTTCATTTGGTATATGCAGTACAGTGATTCACGACTGATCTAAAATATTCATCCACAATTACTGGTGCAGCGCAGTTCAAAGTGCTTCAAATCGGTGGGTTTGACTGAGAAATTTAAGGAAAATAGCTGCAAATTGATTCTGTATGTAATTAATGAAACACTTCATTCTTATGTAAATATTAAATGCTTGGGTTTTTTGTTTTATTTTGTTTTGTTTTTTTCTTCCCTGCTACCGAGTCCTCCCCTCCCTGACCTCCATGGTGCTGTGTTTGTTTGAGAGGAGGGTGGGCGGGCTGGCATGGGGACGTGTCCTCTCAGGAGGAAGAATTAATTTCTAGCCAACGCCACGAGTCACTTGCGGCACAAACAGCCCTCCTCCACCAGCTCTGCCCTCCCGGGTGCCCAGCCCACCCCCGGGGCTGGCAGGAGGCAGCGTTTGCCTGTTGGAGCCTCCCCGTCGCTCTCTTGCTAAAAGCACATGGTTGTTGACTGTGCTACCCGTGCCCACATAAAGCTGGGGTGCAATCATGAGCTCCCCGGCCAGCTCTGCCCTCCGAGGGGAAGGGGGGAGCTCGGTGGCAGCCCCACATCTCCAGGGCTTGGAGCAGGGTCTCCCAGGGCTCATCTGCTGGAGTTTCTCTGCTGCTTTTGTGCCTGTTCGGAGCAGGGGGTGGATGCGATCGACTTGAATACGCATTAAAAGCTTCTGGCATGTTGAAGAGAGGCCTTCTGAGGACACGAAAGAAGTGAGCGGATGTTTACACGGCTGTTAGAAGTGAGGTCGGTGAGGGAGGGCTGGGTTTTAGTTTAGGGTCTCTGCCCCCCCCCCCTCCTCGAGTGTCACAGAAAATTAATCCAAGTTTTACAAATGCCATCCGTGGAAGAGTTTAAGAACAGCCTGCAGTAAAACTTGCAAGATCCCGAGGCAAACTTGAGCTTGCTGTGCAGTGACTGTCTTTCCAGCTCAGATGTCCGCAGAGAGCACACGTTGTGCAACGCGTTCTGCTCTTGGCTGCCTCCCCAAGCCGAAGCCGGCCCAGAGTTTCAGCGTGGGCAGCCCGTCAGGGCTTGGCACAAGGGGAGGCCCTGCATGCTGCCCTCAAACCCTCCCAGAGGAGCAGAAAACCAAGATCCAGGGCTACCAGTTCGGGAGCACTTGCGTAACGGCTCATGCCGTGGGATGGAGGAGAGAGGTGCCTGCTGCAGCCCATCTGCTGCAGCGAGCAGCTGGCAGGGGAGGCTGGGGGGCCCAGCACCGCCCTCAGACTGCACCTAGCTGTAAGATCCCAAGATACGGCTCTTTCTCTCCGACACGTCTGTGCGATCGTTCCTTTCGGTGCTTTTATTTCTGTGACATGAACTTGCATAAAAGGCTTAGGTCTGTAAATGCAGGTTTGCCTCTATGTTCTGTAGGTCGTGGTGCTGCAGCTCTCCTCCGTTCTCTTCCGTGGAACAACAAAGCCCTTTGTGATGTCCCCTGCCCCGTGGTGCTCCATGTGGGGATGTGTGTGTGCAGTACTTTCTGCTGCAGGAGATGGTTTGAGTATCTCAGTGTTCAGTGAGCTGGCCTTAAGGACGTCAACAAGGAGGAGTCATGCAAAATTCCCAGCTTCACAATTAGAGATTAAAATGCTTTTCCATAAGTTTTGGCATACCTGGTAGGAACAGTGGCAAAAAAATGATGAAATTAGTGTTGGTAATGCAGATTTTTAGTAATGATTTGACTGGCAGCAAAATAGGATGTTAAAGTGACTTTTTTTTCCTCTTCTTCCAGAAGCGTGCAACTGTTTTCACTGGTGTGGCCCTCAGCACATCATTTGGAGTGCCTTCTGTTCCAGTGGCTGTTTGCTACTAAGATCTGTTTTGATATAGCCAAAAGGGGAGAAGTACCCACTTCTGTCTCTACTGCTATGAGTGGTAGATAATGCTGGGAATGGAAGTTTGTATATTAAAAAAAAGCAACAACACCACATACATATGTATCTGCAGCTGATATCACATAGCTGACCCTTACACTTTATTTTGTGGGAGAAGGAGAGAGGTTATGTATGTTTTCTTTAGATGCTTTAGTAAGAGCTCTTGGATAATGTTCTTTGGTTGTGAAAATGAGTGCTCCTGATTTTTTAACTTTCTCTGTTTTAAGAAGTGAAACAAGGATGTGGGGGGTTCACTTTCTGTGGGTAAGCTTAGAGCCCTCTTTTGTCATTGTTGTTTGAGGAAAGTGGACAAAGGAAAATTTTTGGTATTTCAGCAATGTTCGACAAAAGGGTTTTAGTAAATGAAGGTTCAGCTCAAAACTAAGTGACAGAAGTAGGGGGTTTCCACATGAAGAAACCTGTTTTACAAGTGCTTTTTTAACTAAGAAGAAAATTCTGAAGAGTTTTGCCTTAAAAAACCTGGGCACAAAGTTCTGAAAGGGTTTTACTGCTGTGGTTTTCTGTTTCTGTTTTTTGTTGTTGTTCTTGTTACTTTTTAAATCCTCTTCTTAATTTTTGCTGCTTTTTGTCATGTGTGTACTACCGTATATCTACTGTATATGCAACCTTGCCTCTTTCCTATTGTGGTAGGGAAGAATGGTTTCTGACCCAGATGAAACAAAACTTTTTGTTTATAAACAAGATGTTTAGTGTAATGAAATGAAGTGGAAATGGTAACACACATACACACATGAGTAGTGTTTTAAGTTTCTTTCACCTCAGTGTTTTCCCTTAGTATAGTTTTTTTTTTTTTTTTTCCACCAGCAAAAATAATGTGCATGTATTACATGCAGCCCTAACCAGTTTGCTCTGCTACTGTGCGTAAGTAGGAATGCCATAAAGATTTAAAGGAATACTCTACTGCCAAATCTAAGACATTTGTTAGTCTCAATGATGGCTTAATTTTTAGTGTTCCTTGGTGCTTCATATCTTGACATTTCTTATGACCTACAATTAAAATGACTTTAGTGAAGTCTCAACCTATATCCAGATTGCTGAGTATGGTTGACTGTCTCCAGGGAAAGGCTTGAACTGCTTGCTAAATCAATTTGTTCTTTTCTCAAAACAGATTAAATATGTTTTACCAGTTTAAATTAAAAAATAAATAACACCATATGACCTAACTGCTACATGTAAAATTAAAAATGCACTCTGCTCGTTCCGAAGGGCAGGCATTTTGATGCCAACGGTATGCTGATAGTATTCCACCAGAGAGAGAAGTCAATGGTTAAAAACAAGCATGTCTAATCCTGTCTCGCTGCTCTGTTAGTCTTGTTTGAGAATTAAGTTGATGGCACACTACTTGGGTGGGTGCTAACTGCTAGATGTGGCAATAATCTCCTTGCGCGGAGCCTGCGACGCTCTCCTGCTGCTGCGCCTCCTCCCTCCGGTGAGGTTCGCATTCGTCCTGATCATGCACGCCGCTTTCTTTCCAGGTCACCCAGCCTCCTTGCAGCCCTTCTTTTAGCAGGACTAGCTGCAGAACTCGCTTGTGACTCACCTGCACCATCAGTCGATGCTTCAGTATGATTTTATTGGCTCCTCCTGCGCACAGCTTATTTTGTATCCAGCACGCAGCAGAAGTACAGGGGATCGGCAGCTTCTGTGCTGCGCGGAGCTGCACAGGGCATGCAGGCAGCTGTACGCAGGGAGTCGGCTGCACTGGTTATGCCAGCAGCAGCCTTTGTTCCTTCAAACCACTTCCATGGCCGCGCTCGAGTGGGTTATTGTTTGAGGCTGTGTAAGTACAATAGAATAGAAGGGAAAGGGAAGGGGAATTTTTTTTCTAAAACAGAACAAAATAAACTAAAAAAAGTTGCTATGGAAATAGATGGCAAATGGTCTGTAATAAAGGGATTTTTCAAGAGGTGTCCAACCTCCAGAACAATGGCTCGGCGCAAGCCAAGGTTAATAGTGCTCATTATCTTACGCTAGCGAGCTGGCAGCGCGCTTCTCTCTCACAAACACGCAGCCCAGCACGCTGCTGCCGGCTGCAGCTCAGGTGGGGACGGTCACTTGGGAAATGGTGGCGAGCCGCACGCTGGGGTTGTGCTGGACTCGGCTGCCCCTGGGCTGTCCTTGGCTGCTTCTGGCCACAGCAGGAGCAGCCCGGCCAGGCAGGCAGGAGCTCGTGTCTGACAGCCCCATGCGGAGAGGTCACAGCACCTCTCGTCCCTGCTGTGCCTCAGGCCACAGCACCGGGGGGCTGCCGGGGCCACAGTGGTGGCAGCCTGGTGGCTTCAGGTGTGCTGGGCCTCACATGTGGCAGGGGAAAGACAAGGGGTTCAGGAAAGTTGTTGCCCAACAAATGGGGTTGTAGTGGAGCAAGCCAGGAGAGGCAAAGGGTTTTGCTGTCGGTGCTGTAAACTGAAGATCGTAGCACTGCTTACTGCTGCCATGAGGTCTTATGCTCATGGAGTGTGACACAGCCCTAAAATCCCCTTATGTCTCAAAGTGAGGAAGTCACAAGCTGCATCTGAGAAAAGGTGTGCTCGTTATTTTGTGTATTTCAAATAATGTCTAATGTAATTTTGAGATTGATTCCACTTCTGCTTTAAAGAAATCATTGAACTGAATTAAAGGTATATTAAAAACCAAAAACCACACAGAGGAAAAAACTCAAGGAAGTGGTGACTACGTAAACAAACCTTTTGCTTTTGCCCCAGTGGAAGATAGGAAAAAACAAGCAAAACTGCAAGTTCTCATTGCTTTTCCGCTCTGCCCCATAGCAGGCTGCCTGCCTCCCCGGAGGCCTGCCGGCAGTAACAAGGTGCCGCGAGCTGGGCACCATGTCAGAGCCTGGCGGCCTGGAGCAAAGCACGCTCTGTGGCCCCACGGCCTGTCTGCCAGTGACCCACTGACGCAGGGGAGATGGGGACACTTGGGGGCAGTGTGGCTGCCTTCTTCTGCCCCACTTTGGAGGCAGATTTCTGGCCTTCGGTTTACATCCATGCTGTAGCCAGCAGATGCTGTGTGTTGGTGGGGTGGGTTGGTGTGCTTTTTGGGTTCTGTTTTGCTGAGGATTAGAGGGGGCCAAGCCTAGGCAAAGTTGACAGTTGTCATTCTGAAGCCACCATCCCTCTGACACCCTCATCACTTCTGCCCCTCCACATCTTTTCCTCCCACCTCTGATCCCCTTCCTTGCCCTGTTGCTGCTCAGGAAGGGAGCACAACACCCTTGGCAGGGCAACGTGATCTTGGTTTACATTTCTGCGATGCTGTGAGCTTAGTCTCTCTTTTTCTCCCAGAAAACACCTAGTGTGTATTGCTTACTTGAGCAACACTTTATGCTTCTCTTTCATACAGAGCTAGCAGACGTTTTAGCAGAAGACAGCATCAGATGCTCATCAGCCATACACACACCCAATTTTCTAAAAACTCCTGAGCTGATCAAGGGCTACACTAACTGATGAGGACAGCATTTAATATTTAAACACTGTCTAGAAGTTCGTGTGTTTTCCGTGTGGCAGAAGTTCTCTTGCTGACCAGTAAGCTATGTAGGAAGTGCAGCACATTGTGTTCTTCACTTCTGACCCAGTTGCAGCCTGGGATACGTGAGAGCTGGGGTTGCCCACACACTGTTTCACCGCGGTTGTATAGGAATTCCAAGCTTGAACATACTGCAGCTTAAGGAGGATAATGCCAGAACTCAGGAATAATTCACGAAAAGAGGAAAAAACCCTGAAGTGCACCTGCCTAATGTGTTTCCATAATAGGATTGTACAGCACACTTAATTGTCTATCTTGGCAGTATTTCTGTCTTCTAAGTATTTCTGTGTGCATGTTTTGTTTGCTCTCTTTATTTTTGTTTGGGTATGTAGAGCTCAAGTTGCATTTTGTGTATGACAACTGCAGGTTTTACTCTGGGTTGTCCTTTGGATTAGAGTTCCTTGCTATTGGTTGAACCCAGCCGAGGCTGAGCGCTGAAGCTGGCAGCGAGGTCCCCAGGGGCTGAGGAGGCATTGGGGGCCCCAGGTAGATCTGTTGGTGAAGGGGTGACTTGGTGGGACTGGGGCACGGTGAGAAGGCAGGGGGAAGGGTGGTGGTGCTTGAGCTGGGCCCGCTGTGGTGGTGCAGCTGGGCCTTTGGAGGCCTGAAGATGGGCTGCATCGCCTCCTTGTTAGCTTTCTTCCAGTCCCCTTTCACTGTTTCTCTCATGCTTTAATCATAAGGCTATGTGCTGTGCTTTGGCTGTGTCCTGTATATATGTCAACCTTTTCCATTTCTCCACCTCTGCAAAAACACCAAGAACCAAGGCCTTGGTCTTAAAAGCAAAACACTGAAACGGTGCAGTACGTTGGACCTCAGTTGGCAGTGGTGGCAGGGGACGCAGGAGCCCTGAGGGGCCGTGGCCACCCCACGGGGAGCAAGGACAGCCCGGGGCTGGGGCAGTGGAGGAGGCCAGGCAGGGAGGGGAGAGGGAATTTTTGAGGCTTTAGGGCATGCCTGATGACCTCTGCAGCTTTGGTTTTCCCTTTGGAAGCCTAGAAATAGCACCTTCAAAACAAACAAGCAACAACAGCAAAACAAAGAGAAGCTGAAAGCTGAGGTTTCCATGTGACGATGGGACATCGGAGGGCTGTCTGTAGGAAAAATTCCTGTTATTGCAGGAGACATGATCAAATCGCCAGGGCTGGCAGCCCTGCTGTGCTGCCTCTCCCTCCTGCTCTCGGCCTCCACAGCCCGTGCTGCGTGTGCTGCTTGTCTCTTTCGCTGTATTGATTTTTACAGTGTAATCTACTCAGAGCAAGGGTTTTGTCTATTATGCGTTTGTAATGCACCACACATGCATTACTATAGAAATAATCTAATACAAAGTGCCTGGGATTTCAAACATCCAGTGTTTCATAGCCAAAACATTTGGCCAAGAAATAAACCTTCTGTTTTTGTGCTCCCTCTGCTGGATCCGTACGCGCAGGAATTGCTGGCTGTGCCTGGAGCTGCGGGCTCCCCTCTGTTCCCCAGCTCTCACCCCGGCAGCTTCACCATCCTGTGCTGTTTGGTGGATGCTTTCATGAAGCTCTTGGCTCTTCCCTGAGCCCTCTCAGTCAGCTGCATCACAGGATGCGAACTGGAGATTGATGAGAAATTGAGGCAGTGCACTGCACCGCAGCAAGGCTGTGGTTTGACACCAGGCAAGGTTGTTGATGCTGGTTTTACGGTGTTTCCAGTTGTCTCCTCTTCCCCTACCCATCTATTCTCATTTTCAAGGCATAGCCTCCTACCCCCAAACTGTGCCAGTGTGACTGGCTTGAGGATCTTCCTAGAAATAGTCTGAGAGAACTGATCAGGCATTCAAAAAAGCTGTTGTTTTTTTTTTTTTGTTTTATTTTGTTTTTTCCCCATAGGCTGAATGCAGTTGAGAGCAAACCCCTGCCCAGCATGCTGGCAGGGTTTGGGGCTGGCACGAGGGCCCAGGAACAGGCAGGGGTGATGGTCTGGCCCCTGAGGAGGTTGTGGGGTGAAAGTGTGGAGCAGATGCTGGTGGGGACCATGCCAGGGAAGCTTGGACCTGATTTGCAAAAGGGGTGGGTGGTCTGTGATGTGAATTCACCGAAATGTTAATGGGATAGCCCTTTTCAGAGGTGCTTTATAAAACAAAACAGGAATTGTGGTGCCAGTTGTGCAGATGGAGGAACTAAAGCACAAAAGAGTGGAGCGAAGTGTTGGCTTCCCATTTCACAGCAGTGCAGTTTAAGCTGGTTTAAGCAGCCTCTGATCTACCCTCTGCCATCACGGCTGAGCACTCCTGCCCTCGTGCCCGCTCCCTGCGCTGAGTTGGCACAGCTGTTTATGAGACAGCATGCTGAAGGAAATGAGCTCCCTGATCCAGCTAACCGTGCAGCTGCACAACTGCAGGCTTGGAAGCGAGCGTCCAGGAGGGAGAAGTGAGAGGCAGAGTTGAAGCTGCCAAGCAAACGCCGCGGCCCGACTTACCGAGGTCCCGTCCCGTCGCGCCGGCAGATCCTGGGATGGTACCCAGCTCCTGGGGTGGGTGGAACAAAAGTTGATCCTTTGGCGGGAGGAATGAAGTTAGATAAATAATTAATTCAGACTTAATTAAAGACCTAGTCTGCGTTAGTTGAGAAAGTCATGTTAACACGTACTAAATCTGAATCAATTAGCATGTTTCCCCTGGCTTGTATAAGCAGAACAAAAGCACTGGGGAAAACTTCTGGATGAGAATAAATATGTTCTGGGGGAAAACAGTCACAGTTCAATGAGGCCTTAAAAGCCAATCATTCACCCAGGGTGCCTGTCAATGTGTAACTTTTCTAGAATTGCCATTTGTTGCAGGCCGAGAACAGCAGAGTTCCCATCTGAAGCAGATTGTCCCTTGGTGGCACTATACATACCAGTGATGGGATGACTGTTCCTAGCATATGTTTTTCAGACATGTTTTTATTCATTGTGAATTGTCAGTGAGGAGGGTAAATAAGATTGCGTAACAAATGTTGCTGCAAGTAACAAGTTCTGTGAAAAACTCAAAGTTTTTCTGCTTTATTGTTGGTCACCTGTGACTTTTGCATCACATGAGGTTATCCAAGTGCCTGCTTCCATTGCTGGTCATTGTGGAGGTTCTGCACTGGCCACGAGTTGCACGTTATTTTTTTCCACCAGACTTGTTTTTTCCTGTTCAGTGAAAAATTCTCTTGCGTGGAAGTTACTTGGAATTTAGTCAAAAGAGAAGCAAAATGTACTCATCGTGTTCCTTTCTTCAGTATGTGCTGAGTTCTAGAGCCTGGCAGCGTCAGCCTGTAAGGACACCTTGTCTGACTGCTGAAACAGCATGTAACAAAATACACAGTGCCCGTAAACATTCTGCAGTCTCCCTTTACAGTATTTCTTTATAATTAAAAAACATTTCCTAGAAGTTGCGGTGCTGTGCCAATGTAATTCATAAGCTTGCTTTGTTTTGCTACAGTCAGGATGGTGTTTTTGAGGTATTTTGGTGTATCCATTTAAGCAGAGTTAGAGGGGTTGTTTATTTTTTTAATGGCACTTAGCCTGTAGCAGTCAGTGTGTGCCTGTATAAAGAGAACGGAAGAGACTTCAAGATGACTTTTAACTGGAGGAAAAAAAAAAAAAGACCATTTACTGTTGGTAAACTTTGGTTTAAGCCTCAACAGAATCCTGCTATCTTTTCCTCATCTCTTTTTTATGGACAAGAAAACCTGTAAGGCTTAAACTGCTGAAGTGATTCTCCAGAGTTGGGGGTAGCTGGAATTGTGGACCAAGTCTCAGATCTGGTGCTCCAGACTTGTTCCTGGGACTCCTAAATGTCCTTCATTTATCTCAGATCTGCACAGCAAGCTTTTTCAAATGCTACCATGTCACTCAGGAGAACGGAAGTATGATGTGCCTGTGCTTTTATTGCAGGAAACTGGATCTTGTTATGTGAGGGCATTGAGGAAACGTGCCCCAGCTACCGAGAGGAAGAAAGGCCAGTGGGGAATACTCAGGTAAGAAGGCTTTACGGACCAGCCGGCAGTAAGAAATACTTGGGGGCCTTCAGTCTTTTTCCAGACGCTGCTTCATGCTTTATGCTTTAACGACTGATCTGGTCACTATCAAAGTTTATTTGTTGTTTTAAGAAGCAGTCCTGTTTGGTCAATTGATTGCAACAACAGAACACTGCAAGCAAAGCCTTCAGCATAAACATTCCTCGGGCTATCCCTGGTACAGCTATTGATCGTGATACAGAATACAAACAAATTACTCTTTGCATGAGCCATTTGAGCTATAAAACACAGCAATAATATGTTCTACTTGCTGCCAATAAATGTGCGTTTATAATAAACAAAGGAGAAATCCCTGAGTAGAAATGAACAGTAGTTTCAATAATGTGTTCAATATCTCATGTCCAGCTGTTGTACAGAATGAAAAAGCAGATAGTAGATGCTCTGCATTTTTTGTCCTCCCCCCTGTCTTTTGCTAACTTGTTCTGCTGCTGGTTTTTTTTTGTTGTTCAAGATATCTTAAGTATTTTGTAAAGCAATAGGTACTTTCATCTTTGCCTTACTTCCAGTGCTGTTTAGAGCTTTTCAAATATTTGGTCAACACCTTAATTGTTTTGTGGACCAGCTGCCTTTCCTTACACTATCATGTGGCTCATCTCCTCTTTTACTCTTAATCACATCCCCGTGGCATTTCCTTGTATTGGCAAATATCATTAAAGAAACTTTCATGTATTTGTAGTTGTTTTGAATGCAGCTGAAATGGGAGGGAGGAGTCGGTACCCTTGTGACCATCACCATCAGGGGTGCCTGGATGATAACTGAATCCGTTTCCAAAAGGATAAAGCTAATGATCATCAGAGCATAGATTTTTTTTTAATGTGCTGTACCATGCTCGTATAATCCTCCTCCCCTTCATCCATATTTTCAGTGCTGCACTTTGATGAGCTACAGACAGTTGACCCGAAGGCATTTCTTGATGAACATTTCTGTCTGCTCTCAGCCTTGAAAAACTCAACCTTTTCAAGAGCTGCATGGGAGAAAAATGTGTAAGACTAATATTTATAGGCTGAAAGAGAGGGGAGAGGAAAGAATCAAGTGTAAAACTTGCTTCCAGCAGAAATGCCATCCCTCTTTTACCTCTGATAATTAGAAGCGTTTCTGACATGGCTACTAAAGCGAGTTAGTGGTGTGTGCCTGCCATTTGCTGTGCTTTTATACTGCAGAACTGTTTTCCTTTTTGTATGGCATTGCTTTGTTCTATTTTGTTTTAAGACAAAACAAATATTTCAACTGATACCCAACTATTACGTTATGATTCATCCATACTCCTACATGTTAAATGATTAGTTCCAAGTACTTACACGATTGTTTGCAAAATGGAAGGTTGTTATTCAAGCTCACATTTTAAGCACTTTTTTGTAACATTTAGCAAAGCTCATATGCATAAATCCTTTTATTAATAGCTCTAACTAAAATCGTACTGGAGGATTAGAAGAAGGAGGGTTTTTAACTGTGCCGTATTTTGCACTGGGAAAAGATCTTGAAAATATTGAGAAATACAATAGTACTGATTATAACTGTAACAGGAGATTTGGAGGACATGGCAAATGTTTTTAGTAGTGCCTTAAAGAGTATGTTGTGTTTTATGCCTAGTAAATATAGGCTTAAGTCTTTGGTCTTTTATTATAAAAATAACATGTGCAGTCGTAGAAATGCAAAAAGTATTTTTAAAACAGAGAGAAAACACCCTGTTTTAAAACTGGGTTTTTGAAAATGTACTGAATCTGCTAAAGGTTTCCCTAGACTTGGATCCTGGTTTAAAAAAGTAAAACTAAAACTCACTTCTCTGTTCCATGAAGAAACTCGGGAAGTAAGTTCCTTGCTGTGCCTTGGGGTCACATGGCCTCACTGCTGTAGAGCTGGAATGTTTGCCATGGTATTTCCGGAGGCTTCATAAACACACAGAAAGAACAGGGACTTCAGGAAGATATTTTTTTTTGTATTTTCCTTTTTTTTTTTTTTTTTTTCTGTCAGACTAAATGTATTACAGTATAGGTGTGTTTTTTTAGGAATCCAAAAGTTTTTATCAGATCAGTCTAATTAATTTCAATAATTCCTATTATTAAATTCCTATCAAATAGTAACCAATTTCTAAAGAAAAAAGTTAAGATACATGGTGCTTTTTTTTTTTATTGCTGCATTTCTTACTGAACGTAATTCCTGGCGACCTAAATATTAAGCCTAACTCCACTGTTTAGGTGGTCTTAATGGTTTACTTTTGGCATGTGTCACTGTGAGTGGCATTCTGTAATCTGACTTGATAGCTGTCATCTTGCAAACTGGAATAATGCAAACAAAAGATGATCACTCAAACGAGGTTACAGTGAAGAGCTATTTCCTAAGTCCTGCCGCTGCAGTGTAGAATCCCCAAGTCAAATTAGAAAAGCAGTGAATTAGTTCTGGCTCCTGGGATATGAGGGTTAAGATTATGCAAACCTGTTCTTTCTAATTGTAGGAATAGCACAGGCTCCTTTTGAGACTTTGCAAACACCAACTCAAGCTGGCATGGATTGTGAGAAGCCCTGTATTAGCCTGTAATGTCATGGATGTGGCAGGTCTTAGAGGCAAAGCAGGCTGAAGTAGACCCTGCAGTGCCTCCTGCACCCCTGGGCTGGAAGAGATGCATCTTCCTCTTCCTCCTCCCCCTCCTGCCTTTCCCCTTCCAGACAAGCTGCGCTGCTTGTTGAACAAGAGCAGAGAATGGATCCATCTTAAAAATAACCCTGCAAAAATGGGCAGGAAGGGGGAGGATGAATGGAGTATTTTTAGCCTAACTGACTGAATTCACTACACAGTGCCTTAACGCTGCCCTGACATTGCTAGGGAGGAGTGGGGAGAGGCAGTGTGAGGGAGTTGATAAGAAGTGGCCAGAGGCAGGACCTGCTTGTTTCAGCTGTTCCGCCGAGAAAATGGCCAGAGCAGCGTGGCTATGTATTGCAGGAGCTGCTCAGTGCACGCTCAGTCGACATCTTAAAACCATATCAGTATGGCTTTGTTGCTGAGTCAGGTTAATAATTGCACCAGAAGTTACAGAAAGGTGGCACGCAGATTGTCACCGAGCTAGGAAACAGAGTGGTTTTGTTTGTGGTGCTGGTGGCTGTTTTCTTCCAAATTCTCCCCTAGAAGCAGCACACCAAGGAGCAGCCTGGACAGATCAGGGATGGGACAGGAGCCTGGGTGCAGCATGTGAACAGGACTTCCTCACTCTTTCCTCCTCTATCCTACCAAACCTTTTGAAGCCAATCTTTAGGACTTCAGTGACTGATTGTTAAGGGTATTGCCATGGTGTAGAAGTGTAGCATCATTTACCTTATTAAAATAAGGTTTCTGTTTTGTTTGAATATAACATGTGATGTCTGGTTGCCACTAGTGCAGTGCTGGCTGACTCCTGCTGCTCTCTGCACGTCTCAGTGGATGCTGAGGAAGCAACAAAAATGTTGGACAACAGCAGAAAACAAAGAAGGAAGATGTGCAAAACAGTGAATCAAATGGTTGGGAATGTCTTTGGGTAGGAAGAAGAAAGAATAAGGCAAAGATGTGCCAGGAATTAAGGCTGGAGGTGTGAGGAAGGGAAATCAGCCCCTAGAAACAGCTTTGCTGACAGAAATAGCTGTAAGAAAAGAGGGGTGTTTTCCCTCCTTAAAGGTGGGAAGAAATGGTTGAGGCAGCCGTAGTGGTAATTTTGGAAGTGCTCCCATGCTGTAAGGGTAGGTAGGTGGGGCACAGCAATCACTGTCTGAGCCCCTTCTGCTTGTGCTTCTGCTGCTTCACATGCCTCGGGTCAGGCCGAGGCCTGCTCGGGGTCGGAGGGTGAGGTGGAGAGTGCAGAGTCCATTTTTTCCCCAGAGCTTGCAGGTAGAAAAATCTTGGATGCTGTGACATAGGAATTGTACCATGGTCATTGGCCAAGTCCTCTGAATGGGTGCTGTCAGTGGCTGTAGGCACTGCTCTGCAGGTAGGGCAGTCGGGCAAGCAGGAATGGCGTGGAGCTGAGTAGCCCCAAAGGCACAGGGCCCGCTGTATGTGAGGAGAAACACGCTATTAAAACAAGCTGCTTAACTGAGAAATTCAGGAGCACTGGTATTTATCTTCTGTGCAAAAAAAAGCAAGACGTGATTCAAAAACTGTCTTCTGAGTTAGGCGCTTTCTGCTTGTCTGTGCTTTTTCCAAGTGAACATGCAGAAATGGGGAGAAACACCCAAGAAATCTCATTCAGTGTAATGGAGTAAAATGCTAGTGATGTCTGAGTTTCTTCCCAATGTTGTCTCCAGTGCTTTGATAGTTAGTAAAATGCTGTAGCACTGTAGCAAATTTTAGGTGAAAAAGGGACACAAATGTACCTGGTAAGTTAATGGAAACAGTGTACAAGAACTTAATTTTTTTTGGAGATGTTCCAGTGTTTTGTTTTATTCCTCAGTGGATCTCGCTGGTTTATAAGTTCTATGCCCTTGTAAGTGCAAAGAATTTTTCCAGTTAATTATGTGGTGATAATGTGTATATCTGAATGGTGCTTCCCATGCCATTGGGTTTTGTCCCTTGTCACCTAGGAATTCCCAAGTCTTTATAATGAAACTTTGTTTAGGCAGGCCAAAGGGAATCAGGATGGAAACTTGTGCTCAAAGGCACCATGTTTTTAATTGCCTTTGACAGTCGGAAGACATCACTTCAGCACGGTGAAAAGCAACCAAAATAAACTATATTTTTAATGAAGGTTTCTCTATCTGGATGAATTGACCTGTATTGAATTGACCAGTATTGGTTAAAAATGAAAGAACCTTATTGCAAGCACATTGTGATTTATCCTGTTTTTTCTCTGTCTAAACAAAAAGCCGTGTACATATATCCAGTATAGACAAGCCTTTTACTCTGAGGTACTTCTTCTAGCAGAAGTCTTCAGAGTTTTTTTATTATTATTATTACTTCTTAATGGATTGCATTACTTTGAAGGAAACTAAATAAAATCAGTATGGAAATGTTCTACTTACCATGTGACCGCACTGGAGATTGCTAGAACTCTTTTGTGGTGATACGGACAAGATCCTTACAGCCTTATGAAGGATGCTAGCTTGCATTTTTGTGTAAAGATGTACTTCCAAAAGAAATAATACGCTGATTGAATATTTATTTTTGTTCAATACAAAAATATTTATAGCTAACTAGCAATTATTTTACTTCTCCGCCTACCCTTTTCCCCTTAATCTTGTTTATCTCCTCAGTGTGTTCTTACAGCTATTGGAAATGTGTTCTTCTGGGGTGTTCTAGATCAACTGCTTTAGCAGCCAAAAATCTGCATCTTTTCAATAAAAGCATACATAGAGAAGGGAATTGATGGGTTAATTTGACACATATAGGTTATGCATATGTATATTATAAACATGTATGTGTATGCATATGTTGTGACTCTCCAGAACTGAGTCTGAAATTAATTAGTTGAAAATAATGGATTTTATATATTTCTAAATGGCTAACTGATTTTAAATAAGTTGAACTGGTCTGCAATAGTAATACTGTTGAGAATTTTTCAATGTATTTCATATTGAAAAGTACTTAACTGAGTTTAAATTCCTCTATTTATTATTACTGAAGTTAGAAAATTCAAGGTACAACTGTTTTTTTCACACATTTCATTAAGCCTTGATATTTCTGATAGTATAGCTTTCCTTTTGAGGCCTTCAAGTGGGAAGAGAGAAATGTTTTTCCTCCTCAAGACAAAAGAACAATATGAGTGTAATCTTAGCTCTCAGTTTTTCTTTTGTCTACAGCTAAGTCCATCTCTTAACCTGGTATGATTAATTCTGCCTGATTTGTCAATGTTTTTAGAAGTTTATGAAAGGATGGGTAAAAGGAAAGAAAAAATCCTTTCAAGCACCTATCAGTGATTCAAATGCTCTCTTGGATCCTGAAGATAAATATGACTGAAATCTAGGTATTGGCATGTGTGAAATACCACGTGAAATGCCAGCAGGTGTGTAGCCTAAACTGATGTTCAGGTCAATGTACTTAAACTACCTGTGCTCTGCTGAGAACATGCAGTTTGCACTACAGATCAAACAAAGGCTTTTCAAAGACAAGATACCGAGCTAGCAAGCCATGGAAAACTTCTGTGTGCGGAAAGTAGATTAAAATCTCACAAGTGAAAATAAACCTCATTCAGCTTTAGGATGTGAATACGCAAAAGAGCCTGTCTGCAGCTCCACGTGGGGTCTCTTCTCGCCCACTTCTACCTGTCCCATACAGCAGAAAGCTTAAGCAAGTGAGAACTAAAAATACTTCTTGGCACGTAGGGTAAGAGAAAGAAAACAGGCACGAACAACACCTTTCAAAGATACCGAGTGTTTGTCACAGCAGCAGTCTGGTGGCAGGGAGTTCAACAATATAATTACATGTTGAATAAGAAGGTATTTCCTTTTGTTGCCTTTGAATGTGGCACTTCTTTAATTTAATGGAATTTCCTCTTGTTTATGTGCTCTCGTACTGGGTGGGCAGAAGCTCACCAAGTAACTCCTATTGGCTAGTTTCTGCTTAATATAGTTTTGCAATGACTGTTTTATTAATAACCTTTTAAAAGTAAACATTCCCAGTCTCTCCAGGCTCTTTTCTTACAATGTGTTTTTTTATCCATTTATTTTCCTTTCGGTGATAATTTTAATTGCTGCCCTTCGCTTTTTGTCTCATTTTCCTCTCAACTCCTAACTTTCTCTCATAAACTAGTGCCAACCACTAGATTATCACTGCTCCTTTATTATAAACTGTAGAAGAAGAAGAACTCTTATTTTTCAGGTCCCAATTACGCAACCTGAAATCCATCTGCACTGGATCTGATGTGAGCCAATAAGCTAGAGGTGGAATGCTCATGATTCCCATTATCAGTTTTCAGAGTCATGCAGTATTTTGCTCTCCCTTTCCCTTGGTGTTTCTGTTGCCTTTTTCCTGTCTATCTGATGCCTAACACCTACCTGGTCCCTTTTTTCTCATACTGCCTCTGAAGTTCTCACCTGGAGATCCCTGTTCCATCCATCTGCACTCAGTCCTCATAGACCTCAAACTTTTGTCCCATTGGTTTGCATTCGAAGCATTTTGGAGTTCATGCAGAAGGAAGCAGATAGACCTTGCAGTGGAAGGGTGTACCCCAAGACAGCGTGTACCTACACCGTGTCTTGTGAGCAGATGCCAGCTTGATCTGCTCATCTTCAGCTGGCCACATGCTGTATGGAGCCAAACCAGAAGAGCCGTACCCATCGTTAGCATTGTGTTGAGCCTGAGCTAATAAGCTCGGTCTCTTGGCAGGATGTGTTAGATCAGGCTTACTGCTGTGCTAATTGTGCTTACACAGCTTCCAGTTTGGAGCTGGCTCATTTACAGCTGGCTTGGATGGTGGCCAAGAAGGCTCGCCTCTGCCTGCAATATGCCATGTAGACATACACATATCCAGCACTTGAAAGTGTCTGTCAATAGCAGGAAATTATATTCGGAGGGAGGGGAAAATCTTTGGCCTGGCTACATGCGTAAATAAGGGCAATATTAATGAATGAGGAAGTAGGTAACGGTTTTAATAAGGAAAAGGATTAATTATTCCAAATGTAGACTTAAAACCACAAGTTCTTTTCAGTCCCTGTATTTGGCCTCATCTTGTTCCTCATTTACCACTTCTTTTACAGTATTTCTTGGGAATGTTTCCCAGGCTTAAGGCATTTGGCTGTAGAAGGAGTGAACAACCCGGTGCTCTAGCTGGGAGAGGCTAATCTAACCACAAGGGCAGAATTTCAGAGGAGAAGTCTGCCTTTGCCTTTAAGTCCACGCTTTGTTTTTCTCTCTCTCTCCCCGATTTCCTGTGTTTGCAAATGAACTTGTACATGGGTTATAATGAAGCGTCAAGGATCTGCTCATCTTAGGACTTAAGTGCTACGGTTACTTAAACGTATAAAATGCTTGCTGGCAACAGGAATTACGTAGGAAAAAAAATAAAAAAACAACAAGACAGTGCAGTAAAAAGGCAAAGTTTGTTTACTTAGGTTTGGAAAACTGGAACTCAGCGTGACTTGAAAGCCACATCCTTGGCTGGCATAGATTGGTTTCATCGGTTACCAGCAGTTGCGTTGTTTACTTCAGCAAGAATTTGTCTCCTCAAATATTATCTCCTGTCTGTGGAGCAGTGTGGTGGTGGAAGGGAACACATGAGTGCCTACGTATCAACATCCAGAGAAAACTGGACTAGGCTCTCCTTTTATCGTGAAATAATGCAATGATGCATTAGCACATCGCTATGAGTGCTCTTAACATTTAAACCCATTTTTTCTCAAATTATTTTGTTGGTCACAAGCATCCATGCACCAGCGCATTAATTTGCTTGGTAGTTTAGAGGCCACTTCTCCAGTTGAGCAACCCTCAAAAGACAGTACCAACCTTTTAGTCCTGAAATTGCTGTTATTAGAACAACTGGGGGAATGTATCTCTGCAAAGACAGAGTTGAATAATGATTTAGCTCCCAGAATTAATTTGAAATTTCAGCAGCATTAAGTAATATTTTAGTGGCAGTATAATCCTGTACATTACATATTAACTCCACAGACTGTACTGCCAGTGGAAGTGCACTGCAGTATTTAAGTGACACTGTAACACCACGGTATTATATTCAGGTCATTAGGGGGCATATTACAGGATTTAAGTTATCTGGCAAAATGTCAAGGGTGAATCATATAATCTGTGTTTCTTTGCATCTCCAAATATATAAATAAGGGGTTTTCTTTTATATAAAAAGAAAATATTACTCCTAACTACAATGTTCCTATTCTGTCTCAGTCTGCTGTATCACCTGTGCACTGCTTGCACTGTCAACAATGCTGAGAGGGTAACTGAAAGAAAGGGGAATAATAGATCTAGATGGCTCAGCTGGTTGGTGATGTAAGCGGAGAAAACATTGTACTGAGTTTTTTTTTTTCCTGTATGAATCAAAGCAATTGATAGATAAGCATTAAACTGAGTATTTGGCTTTTGTGGCAGGCATCAGCAGGTGTCCAGAATGATGGGAAATGCTGAGATCTAAGACGAATGTTTTCCAGAGCAGATGCCTAATGCTAACCTTTCGAAAAGGCAGGGGCACTCTTCTGCAATTGAATGCACCAAGGGAGGTAGACACCTATCTCCTCTTTGTACCCTAGAAACTCATTATAAAATCATGCATGTGGCCCATCGGAACTATTTTGGTACCTCTTTTCAAATGTACTCATCGCTCAGACAGCTACGGTTGACTTTAGAGGGAGAGATGAGGCTGTGAAAAGCATGCGTTCTCGGCAGCCCGTTGCTGCCTTTGGCAGAAGCTCCTGCCACTCAGACCTGCCAGCTAGATGGTTCATACGATTATTCCGTGAACCATTAGAGACAAACTGGGCCGGGTTAGTTTAAACATGTAAATAGTAGCTTTTGTTCATTCCTTCCGCAAGAAACAGATGATCATCAGAGAAGCAGCCCGGCTGGCTGGTAGGAAATAAATTTAACCATGTGACTCCTTCTTGTCTTTCCTTCACTGAGTTTTAACTACAACTTTTGGGATAATGATGCTTGGAACAAATGAAAACAATAGCAGCAACAACAGCAAAATGTTCAGCTAAGGCAAGTTAAGATAAAGTGACATCTAACTTCTTGTGGTGGAAATGGCAACGGTGAGCTGCTGTTTGGTCAGGGGCTGATAAAACTTTTCAACCAGCAGAGTCACAGTCGTGTGAATAGGATGTATTGCTGTACCCTTTCTGTGCTCAGAGTGGTGGGAGGGTAATAAAACAGCAACAGTTAGCTTACTTGAACAGCTTGTCTTCCTCTAGCCTAGAGCACTGGCCAAGTTCCTCTGTGGTAATTCCTGTTATCTTCTTGCTGCACTCCGTGTGATGGGAATTTCTTAGAAAAATCCCAGGGACAAGAGGTGTGTTTGGCTGCTGCGTGCCAGTGCTCTAAAGCACTGCTGAAGGTATTGGAATTGATTTTTATGAGTCTTCCTTCCAAAAATAGCCTTAACTTCTCTGTTAGGGAATGTTGCAAGGCTCATTTGTAGAGGAGCAGTGGCTGTGCACATGGAGAAATTACATCACTTGGCCGACCTGTTGCCAGAGGAGGTTGTGGAGGCAGACCAGCAGGTTAAGCACGGCTATGGTCTACAGGTCCACAGGTACCAAAAGAGGCAGATGTTCTCATCTGTGTAACAACAGTGGATGCTGGGGGAGTAAATGAGACATAAACCACAGGTAGTGGTTTTTGTGCCCTGCCCATCATCCTTGGAGACAGAATCCTGAGGTAGGTGGATCACTGGGTTAACCCTGTGTTGCATGTCTGACATTCAGTATGCAACAATATTTAAAATACTATCCATGCTGGATTTTAAGTTACATCGAGAACAACAGAGGCACAGGGTGTTCTTTGGTCTTTTTTGGTCTTGTACTTTTTTGCATGAGTAAAAACTAAACTTTCACGTTAATTGTTTTGGGGGTTTAAAACATCTACTTTCACAAAAGATAAAGTTTCAGTAAAAATATTGTGGACTGCTGTCTCTGATGTTGCTTTAGGTTTGTGCTTTTATTTTAAGATGTACACTAAAACCCAAGTCTGCCCCACCATTTCTGGTGGGTGGCAACTAAAAGTCAGTGGGATTTCATGAAAAATGGGTGTAGACAAGGAACTCTCCAGAGAGTGGTTCTGCACTGATCTGTGCAGTTACTAATGACTCCTATGAGCTGTCATTTTGAAGTAAAAATAGAAAATGTAAAATATTGATTACATTTGCAAGTACAAGAAACATATACATGAGAAACAGCTGTATACTAGCTCTCTAGAAACATGTAGGTAAAAATAGATGTAAATCACACTTTTTCTGTTAGTACAGCACAAGTAATTGTGTTGCTATTGAGGAAATATGTCATAAGGCCATGGGCTTGTGTTTTGTTGACTGAACTTTATTCCAGCTGTATTGTTAAAGAAAGCAACATTGGAAATCTTCTGAGACTCCTTTTCCTATATTAGGGGCATGTGCTTGTTATCATGGTGCTGCAGTAGTGAGTAATACCATGAAGTTGAGGCTGGGCTAGATCTTTGCAGTTCCATCTAATATTCTAAACCAGTGTTTACTGTAGGCCCTACACACTAGAAATGAACAGTGGCCTTGACAGTTCATGTTACTATGTCACTTCTACTGCCTTTTCAATATATTTGCTGGGGCTGCAACACTTTTTTTTGCGCTTAGGTTTATGTAATTCCACCTTTCTCAACCAAAATAATCTTGATGATTTCACTGATGCTACCTGGCTAAAGCCTGTTTTCCTCCCAGCTTAGTGAGGGCAAACATCTGGGTTACAGGCTTCAGCACCCTTGCCCATGTTGTGGCATCCATTGTGACTTTTCAGTTTGAACCATTGCCAGCAGATTTTGCCCAGAAACTTGGCAAACCAACTTGTGTCTCTAGCTTTTTATAAGGACTGGTCAGAGAAATATCAATATAGTAGGATTGTTTGCATAATCCACATATTTTATAAGATTGTGTGTGTATAATAAGCTCTGAGTAATTATATAACAGGCTAGACATCCAGCCAATGATTGCGTTCCTTAGTAGGGAACCTCAGTAATAGCTCTGGCACAAATAGAACGTTTTTTGTTTTTCTTTTTTAATAGTCGTTACAGAATGGCTTTAACTAGTAACAGTGTTTGTCTGAAATAGAACTGAAGTTTACGTTCCAGTTCTTTATGGAACAAAGGTTCTTTGCACAGAATAAACTTTAATGATGAATTTGAGAGTATTCTAAAAATAGGGTCTGCTGTGGAGGTTCATTACAGTGCTCGTTCCCTTCCTCAACAGTGTGGTGCAGGGATGTATATATTAGTCTCAAATAATGCTTTATTAAAAAGTCTGAATTATCAATAAATAATGTGGTTCCTAATCTAGTAATATTATAGGTTCATACATGAAACCAGGGAATTGACCAAACTTGCTCATTTTGTTGCATCAAGGGAGTTGGATTTCTGAAAACAGATTAGTGGACTGGAATCTGTTTTGATATTAGTCAGTAATACACCTGTGACAACATACAGCACTGGGAGGGCTGTCTTTGTCTTCCATAGCTAGTAAAATCATTTCTTTACATATAAATATATGCACAACCACGTTTGCAGCTGATACTTTTTTTTGGCCACACACAAAGCATGTTATCATTCTGAAGCTTCAGGCTAAATGTGTGAGCCCAGGTGTTGTATTTCTAATGCCCTTTGCATGAAATGTGAAATAATTGCTCAGTTGTAGAGACTGTACATATTTTTATGAAATGCAAAATACAGGCACGCTCTCAGATTTCAAAAGTCTTAGGAAAATATGTGTGTGGTGAGGCCATCTTCAGAACAAACTCCTTGTGTTCTTGAATTGTAGATATCTCAATCTTTAAAACTGGAGCAAATGACAGAATACCTTAAATACCTTTGTATGTGTTTAAGTGATTTCACTCCTACTAAATATTCACTGGGCTTACTGCTACTAACATGTGCTGAATGCATTTTCATGAAGTAAGTGCTTTTCGTAAGTTTCTGTGCTGTGGAGCAGTGGCCTCCCTACCGAGAGGGGAAGAGACATGCGGGTATAGCAATTGGTTAAGTAAATGAAGCAAGTGAATTGTGGATAAATAAAAGTAAGTGGCAAAGAGATAATAGAGGGAAAGCAAAAAGCGCTCCTTTGCAGAGAGCAGTAGACAATGGCCACCTCTCCAAGATGGTGCCAAACCTCCAGAAGAATCAAAGGCTTCATTCTTACTGGAGAGACTGAAAGAAGGTCGAGTTCAAAAGTAGCTTTGGGTCAAAAAGGAGGGAGGAGAGGGAGATGGTTCAGTCGCTGAGATGAGTAACTTCAGTTAACGTTTAAGTGACTGAGATGTCATTGAGAGAGCTGCTGCTTAGGAAGAGACCTGCCTGGCTTATATTTTCACTATGGAGCCACATGAAATCAATATCTGAAATAAGCTGCTCCAGGTGCAGGTTGTCATTATACCCTATTTACCGGTCCTTATTGATCCTCTGCTTCCATGTGTGTGACGCTGGGTCTTTTGAGGCCACGTGCCTTGGTTGTCTTGCGGCAATAAGCCAAGCCGTTCTTATAAATCCTTCCTAATGAATTACAGGGGAAAAGAGCTATACTCTTCCTTAACTGGTTAGGTCTTTTAGGAGGACAGTCAAGACTCTTGTGCAATTTAACCCTGGTATTTCTGTGATATAGACTGTGTCTTCACTCGGAAAGCTATAAACTGGCATGAATGCTGAACGCGTGCCATAAGCCATATTGCCACTGTACCTTCACGTCATGACTGAACTTCTTTTTGTAGTGCATGGATGCAAGTGGTTTCAGGTCTAACTGTACAGAAAACTGAAGTTAAAACAAGCTTTTATAAATGAAGGAGTTGTTCTGGCAAAAGTTACGTTTTCTTTGGATGTATGATTATAATGGTTTCATTGCAAATCTTTACACTGTTCCTCTGACTTCACCAGTTTCCTCACGTGAGGAATAAAGACTGACTGAGTAAAAGCCAGGGAAACTTGCAAGAAATGCATATCCTTGAGGTAAATGTCAGAGTGACGGCTCTTGGGACTAGATGTTTTGTAAGGATTTTTTTCATACAACATGACCAGCTAGAAAATATCTGTTTCCAGCTGTGCCTTGCCATTATACTGTTCAACTCTGATCTGCAAATGCTCTGGTGGGAGTAAAAGGGTAATTTGTTTTCTGTGCCATTACTTTTGGCTCCCTCAGCTCTGCCTGCCAGCAAGATTGCTAGTGAAGTGGCATCGGCTCTGGTTGTAGGCCGTAACTAGCAGCATACCCCAGGGGTCGACGCTGGCTCTAATACTGTTGAGCATCTCCATCAGTGATCACAGTGACAGGGCACGTTTGCTGAGGGTACAGAACTGGGACGAGTGGTTCATACACCAGAGGCTTTGCTGTCATTCAGAGGGACCCACACAGGGTGGAGAAATTCAGCCGAGGGAAAAGCCAAGTCCTGCACCTGGGGAGGAGCAGCCCCAGGCACCAGTGCGTGGTGGGGGGACACCCAGCTTGGAGGAAAAGGGCCTGGAGGACACTGAGTTGAATGTGAGCCTTCCAGCCCCAGCCATTTGGTGGTTCTGTAACTCTGGCCACACTTTCAGCGAGGTGGTTTCTCATATACCTGTTCTGAGGAAAACAATTTATTTTTACTTTGTCCATGTATACTTTTTTAGTAAACTTGGACTTGGTAATTTCAAAAAACACCACAGAATGAGATCTGAAGGAAATTGCATGGTGAGCATCTTGAGGCCAATACCTTTGCTGTAAGTTGAAGTAGGTAGTACAGCCTGGAAAAAGCAGGCCTGGGTGGTAAATTGTGAAGCATTTGTAGCAGTAGAATTGCTTAATAACGCTGAGAGTTCTTTCCTGTATGTATTAAAAATAAAAACGATGGTGGGCCTAATCTCAGACACATGCACGAGTGTTTTCAGCAGATAGTCTCTGGATTTAGAAAAAAGATAAGGTCTAATATGCTAAGGAGGAAGGGTTTATTAAATTTTTAAAAAACTTTTAGACATGTTGAGTCCCTGATAATCTGAGCAGCAGATACCTGTGGTTAGGTTTTTGAGGAAGTGTCTTCTGTAGGCATCTCAATATTATAACCATAGTTTTTCAAAAACATTGTGAGGCGTAATGCTATTGAATGAGATACCAGAGTCTGAAAAGCCCCACTCAATAAACTGATATGTTGTTCAGGAAATTGATGATATATCAAAAGATGTTTCTCCAGATAGCAATCACTGGTATAGCTTCCCAGAATAAATGTGAAATTCGAACACAGAGAAGCCTGTGTCTGCTTGTAATGGTGCTGGTTTTGTGTGCAGAGTTCTGGGCTGATGTGGAGAGGGGTTTGACACATGACAAAACGAATGAAAACGCTTTCAGCCAGCAGTACTTTCTTGTGACCTTAAGCATTCCTTTGTTTGTGTGTGAGATTAATTCAATGAACATTTGATGGTGTTTTGTTTTTAATGACCAGATATACTGGATAAAAGCAGGTTCTGCAGTTAAAAGCTGAGGTATATATTTAAGCTGAAGCATATTCCCCCAAACAGGAATAGAATTATGAATGTATGTCCTCCTATCAAATCTTCGTGCACAGGGCATAGAAGGCAACATCCATGGTGGCTTTCTTATTTACTTACTGATTTATTTGGAATAGCAGAATGTTTTCTTTAATCTGTTTTTAATGGTTAATCCATAATTTGATAGTTAACCCAGAATTTTTCATCTGCCCTCAAAGATTTGGGAATGAAGCAGTGCCCACTGGTGACAAACTTGTTATCTTGCATTCAAGTCACTCAGTAGAAGGAACGCCAAGGTGCAGGACTGGGTTTTGTCGTGCCGTGATGGGTTGTACCTGCACCTCTCAAAAACAAGTGTGCCTCAGTTAGTTCTGTTAAACTAAAAGTTACTGTCGTAAGGGGCAGTGATCTGAGCGGAACCACAGCAGTGCTCACAGAGGCCTGTTGCGTGTGACCCCTTGGGTGGGATCAGCTGTGGGCACAGCTTCTGAACCTGGGAGATACACCAGGAAATGGGAAAGCTTCAGGGTGAATGTAGTTCAGGCTCTGGGAGGCGGGCAGGTGTTGTCTGGTCAGTCGGTCTGCTGGTGTTTTACAGGCCTCTGGAGGTGACCTTTGTATTCAGTGTGTTGAGTAGCATGAGTGGGCATTGCGTGCCCCCACTGAGACACTGCTGAAGTGACCAAACCCGTGAATGAGCTGAGCGGCTGCACTGAGCAGCGTTCTCACAAACTGGCCTAATTCCATCTCGTTCCACTTTCCTATCTAATAAAGTAAGTGATCTTTGTTCACACGTGGATGTCTTGGAGTCGTCCCTTACTTACCTTTGTGACTGCACGTGTGCGAGAAGGGGTTTGGTTTTTCCCTGTTTTACGGGAGACAGACAGGGCATGAATTGACTTGTAGCCTGTGTGTGTGCTATCTTACAGTGCTCTGCACAACGATTGTGTCTCAGAGCTTTTCAAAAGCTGTGAGGAAGGGGGCTTGTCGTATGTTTTGCGTTATGTTTAGAGGATTCAAGAGCAAACCGCTGCAGTCATCTGACTGCAGAGAATTTTGCCTTTGCTCACTTTGTTTAATCTCTAAAAGTCCTTATCAAAAATCATTACTGTTTCGAAGTCTCATGAAGGTGTAAGAGCCTTGTGCCTCCTGAAGGAAGCCCAAAGCAGTTAATTTGTTGTTTCTTTTCAAGGCAAGGTGCAATGTGTCTTTTGTGTAGCCAGCCTTGGCAATGCTTTCCCCTCCCCAACTTCTTTGTCCCCCTTCTTCCCTTCCCCCGCCTCCCCAATTATTTTTCCAGAGCCCTTGGCTTGCTGCTTCTCGGGCAGCAGCAGCAGCTGCTAGTGCTGTCCTGTAATTCTTCCATCCCGGTCACAGGGGACTGGAAGGGAGAAGACGGTCTGTCTCAGCAGCAGTCCACCAGCTGCTGCTACAATGCATAATGTGTAAATTTGCAAAATATAGCTTTTAATTTTGCTTTGCAGTCAGAATGAAAAACTAGAACACACCACCACTGCCATCATTGATTGATTAATAGAAATCTACGTCCTCTGCTCCTTGGTTTAGACTCAGACCAAAAGTACTGGAAGTGGCTAAAAATAAAAGGTAAGAATCCTGACAGACTTTAAAACTGATGGAGTAATTAACAATGCAGTGTTGTATATATATGCTTGAGAATACACCATAGGAAAAAATCTGTTGAGTAACACAAAATATTCGACTACATCAGAGTATAAAATTATGCTTATGGTCCTATTACTTTCTGAAGTGTGCAGATAAGCAGGGTTTCTTTGTTCAAGTGTCAGTGAATGAGGGAGTTGTACATAATCTAGCATAAGCAAGTTTCCTGAAAATGTATATTGAACTGCATTTTTTGGTTTGGGGGCTTTCTTTTGAGGGATCAGAGAGGAGGAAGGAGAGTAGGGAGCATAGTTGCTATTCATTGTCTGCTAGCCATGAGGTTAGAGCATCAACAATGGTCTGTTCTGTGCCTGGTTGCATACTCCGAGTAAGGAAGCAGCACATAGAAAAGGTAAGCAATCCCCAAAGTACCCTTATAAACGGGTTTGTAACCACTTTAAGTGTGTATTCAAGAATGACCAAATCTCCTTGTTAGACTATTGGAGAACCAGCCAAAACAGGCCCTGAATTTTGTGATGGAACTGGTATTCGCTGAATAGTTTGACTCAGTGTGTAGCTCAGAAGACCTGAACTGTAAGACACTATTCATCCATAAAAATAATTCATGTGGTTGTGGCGCACATTGTTGGCCAAAGAAAGACTGCTGTGTGTAGAGCTGAGAGAACTAATCTTATCACAAGTCAGTTTTGCAACCAATGTCCCTAAAGACCATGTTGCCTTCTTTGTTTTTTCTTTAAGTGCTCTGAAGTCCTTTGTTGTAGAAGCTGTACGGGAACTGCAGTACACGGAGGCTGGCACAGGAACTTTTCTGTGCCCGGTTGTTATGGGGAGCACGAGATGGTCTGTGTCCAGGCTTCCTTGCTGGTGGAGGAGCTGGTGGCAGCTGGCTATCTACTTCTCTCAGTTGGTTTCATTAGGATCAGGGGACTCGGAGAAGCCAGCTGCCGTGTTGGCATGCCTGCTAGAGGTTGTGCGTGAGGGACGGTGGTGATGGTGTTGGCTGTGGGCTGCTGCCCTCCAGCAGGCACCACAGAATAAACCCAAACGCTGAGCAATCGCTGCTCTCGTTTTGACAATGTGTCCACGTTATAACTGTTCAGCTGAACAGCTGCGAGTATGCTAGCATGTGGATTGTACATTTTGCTACTAATTAGTATATGGTGTGTCCAAACCAAAGCTTCTAATGCAAATTCGCCTGGATTTGTGTGGGAGCAGATCTGGACCTTGCCTTTGTGGAACAAGCAAAATCTACTAGTCATGGCATGGTGTAATCTTGTGCCGATTCCCAAAATCACCCATCCTCATTTTTGCATATTTGATGTGATGCTAATATCAACAATCTGAAGTGATAGTGTAAAGAAACTCTAATCTCACAACATATTACTCCCAATAAATACATTGTACAGACATCCTGGCAGAAATAAACTCAATCTAGGTCTATCTTTGGGACTCCAAATAAAAATACAATTAAAATAGTTTAAAGAATCAGCAAAGCATACTACATGTATGTGTATGTGTGTGTAGCTATCATCTAAAATTTGTTGGATTTTTTTTTAGTCTATGAAAACTACAGCCCCAAGTGTACCCTGTGCCTTCCAGCTCCAGGGCAAATACAGTAAGAAGAGATTTATTATATGGTGACCCATTATACAGGCACCTGGGAGGTAAGAGAAAGGAAGAGGAGTGTTTTGCCCTGACGTCCTTCCAGATATTTTTTTTCAAATAAACATGGTATGCTCAAATATTTATATAAAAATGGTGTTCAGTGGTCTCATTTAATTGAGGAGGGAAGTCAAATCCAGTGAAGTGCAGACGGCTTGTGTAGTTCAAGTGCAGTGTTTTGGGTATACTGCCCACACACTTGCAGAGAGAGAAGATCGAAATGAAAACAAGTAAGAGAGACTGTTGACAAATACAGCAGAATACTTGGAAACACTGCTTCAGCTAGTGTTCATAATACTGCGTATTACTAGTTTTTCAAAGTACCAAAAATTAACTATTGAAAACAATCTGAGCTTTAGATCTTAAAGCAAGACCACTAGGGTACGTTTTAAAACTTCAGTGGTAGCAAAACGGATAGGAGCCAGCTAATGTCCTTCTGACCACATGGCAGCAGAGGCCTCTAAGACTCGCAGTAAGGATGCTAGGAAAGCAAGCTCTCTTTTTCCAATATGTGTTTTCATTTGTCTTCCCCTTGTAATAAAGGCATCTACCTTCTGCCAGTATTTCCTGAGCTATGCAGTGAATTCTTTTGAAGATTATTAAATTGGCATTTTCTTGACTTTTCCTTCCTTTCAAAATTAATATCTTTAACATTTGACCAGTCAAACTCCCAGGCACAGCTTCTTCCATGCAGCAGTAGTTATCTCAGCACTGCAAACAAGACCCTTGCTAGATGCTGATTCTTACAGCACAAGCTGTTTTCCATCTATTCTGCAAGGAATGATTTCTAATGAAAAGAACAGCATTAAATTCTCAATGACAACCAACCTTTACTCATTTCTTCCCCTGTGGGATTTGATCAATCTCTGCAGCTTCCTGCTTAGACGCCGTACACAGGGGATACCACTTTGGGGGCACAGCTAACCCATGAATAATTGAAGGAGTGGTTTTTGAGGGAATACTTCGAACATTCCCAGCAGCTACAGCCTGACTATGCATCTCCCATGTAACGCTCTTTACATCAAAGTTGGAAGGTGGCTTTTACTGTTGTATCATCTCTGTAAAACTTAGACTGTGTAGTAAGCCCGTAGTCTAATCTGTTGATACATTCTGATGCTTAGAACAAAATATTTTAAGGCAGGAATGATAGAGAAAGGGATAATAGGAAATAGTTTCAGAAGAGGAAACTAAAAGCCCATTGCAACCCTGAAAGAATATGATAACTAGACAATGGGAAACTTACTGCTTAATTTCACAGCTGAAAAAAGCCTTGATAATCAGACCTTATAAAAATACTTGTTTCCCAAGATCTTGCCCTTAAAGGGAGGGAGGGAAGGAGAAAGAGGCAGAACAAAACATAAGTTCCAAGCTTGCTAAACATGTCACTTGGGATAACATCACTTCTGTTTGTCCTGAGTAAACACAATGCCAGATCAAGAGCCAGAGGATAATCTTTCACTCTAAATTGTTTTCCTGTAATATCTGAGGCTGCGCAGTACAAAATCAGGAGTGGAGAAGCTGTCCTCAGTCTTTTGCTTTGCCTGCTGATACAAGCATGATTTTATTATACAAACATTTGCTCCATTAATTGTGATTATTCCTAATCCTCCATTTTGCTTAATGGCAAAACATTTCACTGGAGGAAGAAAAAAATTAGAAAAAAATTAGATTAAAGTGAAGACTTTTAGGCAGTAAAGGCTACTAATTGAAACTAGAAGGGATTCTCCCATGATGTAAATTCAAAATTACAAAAATTACTGCTAGGATAACTGGAGAAGTAATACCTCAAAATCTTTATACAGGCATGTTTTTATGTGGTCTAATGCAGGTTTGTTTTTTTTTTTTTTTTTTTTTTTTTTTTCCTGCACTGTAAACTTAGCCTAGCTGTAGTAAACATTCATACCTGTAGTTAGACATACATGTATGTGTGTTTGTATGATGTGCATTGTTTTTTTTGGCTTCTGCAGGAATGTAGGGGTTTGGGTTGTGCGTGTATACACACAGAAACCTCTAAAAGCAAGTAAATCACAGAAGTGGATGCTGGAACTTCTTTTGTGTGTTATTTAGTGCCTGTCCTCTCCTGCAACAGCCCTGCTTTGAGGTTGTGGAATACAATGGTTTTTTGTGTGTGAAGTTTGAGGGGCTTTGTTTCATTATTTTTATTCCTCCGCAGGCTGTGCTATACAGCAGTGTAGAGGCCTTAAATTTTTTCTCCTCTGGTAGTGCTTTCACCAAAGCAAAGCTGCAGCATGTGGAGGTTGACGTAACCCCCCTTCCTCCCCAGCCCGGACGGTAAGTGCCAGCAGCGAGCTGCTCCTTCCCGCACCACAAACCCTGACCGGCAGGCACAGAGCTGGGTGCTGAGCATGTATGAGCGTCCACATGGACGCTTCGCCGAGAAAGTCAGCGACAGTCAGTGCTCTTGCTGGGTCTCTGGAGTGGTAGGACAGTACTTTGTAGTGACTGTTGAGGCCGAGTGTTATTTAGTAAAGCTTTTGAAAGAAAATATCAGACCAAAAGACAAAAACGCTCAAATACTCGTCAGTAATTTCTGTTGTTTCAAGGAATTTAAGCCTACATAGTTGTGGGTCTTTGGTTATTTTCAGTGTCTTGTTTTAACACGATTTTAGATTCATAGTGTGGCATGTGGGTTACATCATTAAGGAGCCCCAGTGAAACACAAATTCACGTGGTTGAAATGTCTGTCTCTGAAATCAGCTCATTTCTGTACACTTTCTGTTCCAAGCCTCCTCCTGGTCCCCCACCTCCAGGTCCATGAGGCGTGAGCCGGATTAGCTCAGTGGCTCTTATCAGGCCTCCTTTTCCTGTTACCCCCAGATAAATTTATATGACTTCAAGAATGAACTCCAGGCATAACCTTAAATCCTGCTGGGGACAGGAGCTGCATTTGCTGAAGCTCTGTGCTGGTGAATAGTACCCCACTGTGCTCTATATGGGAAAGTGTGTGGGTGGCAATTTACATGGTAAACAAAGGCAGGCAGGGAAGGCAGATAGTTAAGCTTATGTTTCTTAATGCTTTCGATCTCTTTAAAACGTTGCTGTTGAGAATTAGCAGCAAGAAATATCACAAAAGGAAGATTGGTGTAGATTTTGCTATTTTAAGTACCAATCTTTAATTAAAAGGAATTTTAATGCATGTTTATTGTGAAATTCAATTTATGATTTGAAATTAAATTTAGGAATATCAATTGTGCTGATCTCTTGGTAGTAGCAAATAAAGACTATACCTGCATCTGTTCCCTTTAAAGATAAATGGGAACCTTTTATTTCATCAGCAAAAAGGGCTCACAGTCTAACAGCGGACGTGAGATCATCCCCCTCCTGCTGCCTTAAATAGGTTCTTTGCTTGTTTGTCATCAAAGGTGTAGGGAGGGAACATGAATTAGATGGCAAGGGAGTAGAAAGAGTGTCAGGAAGTATTGACATCCTTATTTGTGCCGTGTATCTACTATGTGACCTTGGACAAGTCTCTTCACCTATGCCATATCCTGTTATTAGATTATAAATCTCTGCTGGGAGAATGCGTGTTGTAGTTCGCTTTGGTATCTGGCAAGGGGTCTGTAGATATCAGTGTAAAACAAATAATAGAAATAAGGGCAGCATTTTTTTCTGGAACACTAGCTTTTGCTGGAGACAGGGGTTTCTGCTTCAGCCCAACTCTTCTGCTCTAACACCCAACTTAGTGGCAAACAAGGCTGCGGCTCTGCTGCCTTCCTAGAACAATTTTTAGCAGGAAAAAAATATTTTTTTTTCAAGATAAATGTTCTGAGTGACTGTGTAGCCTTTGAAAAGTGTTACAAATACATTGAAAAAAAATAAAAATAAGATGTGATTAGTTGCAGTGTTTTTTCCTAGACTGAAGTAGAAATTTTCCTGTGGCATGGGTGTACGAGTTGTGTGTTTAAGCCGAGGTTACCACGCACACTTCCCGGGGGAAGGCTTGTCATCCAGAAGCAGCCCTGCCATGTGGTTACCGATCCCCACACACATCCTAACAAGTACAGCTCATGGCACTTCGGGGAAGTAACTGGTTTATTCCGTGTGATGAACCTCTTGTTCCAGTTCACCTCTCGTTTTGAACTGCTGCCCTGCATGCCTGTGCTGACACAGGGAAGGAGCCTGGCCTGGGAGATGCTCCCTTCCAGCTCGCTGACTCGCATCCAGGCTGCCTGCGTGCGCTGCCATGCGGAGAAGCTGCTGCTCTGAGCGGAGGGAGAGCTCCTTGTGCAATGCTCCGCGTCACGAGGGTTTTGCTGGTACAGCTGGCCACAGACTGCTTCCATCCCTGTGCTGAGTACGGTTTGCAGAGTGGCTAATCTGTGGGCATTCAGCGCACTGTCTTCTGCAGGACTTGCCGGGAGATGTTTTATGGATTTGCATGTCACTACGAGGAAGAACTTGCTTGATTATTGCAATTCGGCCAGCTTTTCTCTGGAAAAGCATACAGATCTGGAGGAGCAATTTTTTTAAAAAAAGAAAACACCTTTGAGGCACTTAGGAAACAGGAATTATATTTTTCAAGATTTTTGTTTCTAACGCGCTAACAAAAAATAGAGACAAGTGAGATTTCCACACAACAGTCACTTTAATTCTAGGACTTGAGTCTTTAATTTCAAAATAACATTTTAATTCAAAATAACATAAGAAAGATTACTTTTTAATGGCTTTATAATGTCAGAAAGGATAAATATGTCAGTCTAATCTATGTGCCTGCATAGAACCAAGAGTCTCCTTTGCAATAATATTTCTATCATGCTGTTTAATTTGTTGAAGCTTTTAAAAGATGTCATGTGATGCTGTAATGTAAAAAGTAAAAAATTAAGATAGCAGAGACATGACATGAATACAATGTAATGTTCACATGGTTCAAATTGCTTTGAATAATATTCATATGCTGTCCTTATTTGTTCCTTGGGCATGACCTTGCTAATAGCAGTGAGGGTATTGACAAAAGCCTTTCCTGATAATTACATCCTAAATATAATTAAATATGAAGGTAGTGCTAGCAAGATGCTAATTGGCTTACTAATAAACTTAAGATTTTTCACTTTCTGAGAGCCATGAAATCAGAGCACTGGCTCTAACAGTTCTCCAAAAGCGGAGACCGCTGCTCAGAGTGCCGGAGTGAGCCAGCGGGCTGTCCTGCGCTGTCATAGCGGGGGTCAGGGCTTTGTGCATAAGGCACTGGCGAAATGCTGGCTGTGTATCCACGGGACCTCAATTAATCCCACCATGTAGAAGAGGTGTAGTCCTATTCGCTGTCATTTCTTGTCCTTTTTGATTATAGGCATACTCTTTTTGTTTTATGTACTTACCAGGTTGATTGTTGGCTTAGAGCACTGCTGCAATACAGGCAGCTTTAATGGTGTTTGCCATCGTGTGATAAAACCATTTGGGATTGTCTGTGTAAATAGGGGATATTTCAACTCCAACCATTTTTACCTGTTATCAGTTCAGCTGTTGCAAAGGCAACAGATGTTGCTTAGACAGCCCGCTTTATTCTTCCAAAAGCCAAAGCTCTCCTGGAAGAAGGCTGTGTAATTTTCAGAACCAGTCTGGAATGGCAGCAGTACAAGACCAGCAAGACAAAAGGAAATGGAGGTTTCAGCAAGTGCCTCTGTAAAAGTTGGAATGCAGCTGATTCACAGCAAGGCAGGCTGCTGTTCCAGGACATGGTGTGCATGTTGGGTAAGCGTGGCTACCGGCAGGGGCTCACGAGGAAGCCTGGCTTCCCTCAGGACATCTCAGCTGGTTTCACCTCAAGCTGTCCAGTCCCTTTCTCGGAAGCTGTCTCCTCTGCTGCAGCAGGGCTGGCAGAGCTGCTCACAAACAGCGGCTGCTGTCCTGCTCTGAATGACAGTCTGGTTTATTAAGGAAAACCAAAAAGCAGTGCTCCTGACATAGTAATCTGTACAGTGGCGGTCTACCTATGACACATGATGCGCGAAGCCTTGAGCTGAGGCCGCTACACAAGGATGACCGTGCACTGATGGCTTTCAGTAGCAGCACGTTCCAGCAAAGGCTAGAAATCATTCAGTCTACCATGAAGTAGTTGTAGGCAGTTCAGGAAAAAATATTGCAAGTAATTGGCAGGAAAAGCCTCTACTACTTTTTTTTTAAACAACCTATTTTTCCTGAAATTTCTCTCTACGAAATAAAGGTTTTGAGTTATTGCTGGTTTTGCTACAAGGCAAGTTGAAGTTTAGCTCATCCCCTAATTTATCAAATACAAGGGACCTACAGTTGAGTCCAGGTATAGGAACATACATCTGCTGAAACTTGTTGTGATACAGTGAAATTTTAGGCCCTGGTGAAGCATTATATCAAACATGATTTTAAACGTATTTGTTGCATCACTTAGAGTTTTTGAAACCTTTGACTTTATCCTGTAACTGCTCTCAAGAGCTGATTTTTATCAAAGTTTCATTATATAAATCTTTTTCAGTCTCGGGAAGATAATGCATCCTTGTGCAAAACTGGCTTCTCACTGAAATCAATGAACAGCGAGAGCCAGTTGCTTGCAGGGCAGTGCTATTGTTGCAAGGTTATCAGGAGGTGAAAGGTGCTAATCAGCTATTGGCTCCAATAACTCCTATGAGGGAAATATGGGGAAAAAGATATCTCTTTTTGTAAATGAGATAACATAGTGGATGACTAAGGAAGGATTCTGACCTTTGCTGTAAGAGGTGCAAGTGCAACAAGATTTTGAGACTTTAGGAAGAGGAGGCTTAGATGCTCCCATCTGGGTTGTAATGGGGAGACTTCTGCAAGGAGCATTCATAATGCTTGTCATGGGTTACAGCTGTGTATCCTGCTTTAAAAAGCAAACCTTTTTCTCATGCCTCTGAACTGCTGGGCTTGTTTGGAAGAAAGAAATACCACAGAAAAGGCTATTCTTGAAATATTTGTAACCATTTGGGAATCGGGAAGAACTGAAACTCTCCTAGGATTTCTAGACCAAAGAGATGCTGGTAAGTATGTTGGCTTCTGGAAGCCAGCCTGAACCTCCAGGAGTTTGGAGGTTTGTATGTTGCTAGTGGTAATTGATGATGCCTGAAAAAACAGTTTAATATATTGGGTTTCGAACAAGGAAAACTTGCTGTGAAATATGGATTGTAATGTATTTTAAAACATTAAGAGAGCTAAAGAATTATTTTGTTTTCTTCCCCCTTCTGTTTCTGTTCCCAATAAATCTGAAACACTGGTGTTATGGAAATGATTTAAGAGACCAGTAGACACTCTTAAATGTGAAAGGTAGACACGTTAAGATTCTGAACAGCATTTTGCTCTCTCTCCTTATTTGAAGAAGCATCTCTTTAACATTTAACACTATTAGCACATCAACGATGTAAAAGATGATGGTAGCATGTTTAAAATATTCTGTGTATTTTTAACTATCTTGTATATGTTGTCGTCCTGTGTTTATAACACGACGTGTAGTAAGTTCAAAACCTTGAAAATTCCTTATTTGTGTAGTTGTGAAACGTATGAGAAAAAGGATTTTTCAGGCAGTCTACTGAGTTCCTATCTCAGATGAACTGGAAATCCAAAGTCATTACCATTTCCTATGAACAAAAAAGTTGTAGGAAAAATTGCTTTGAATTGGTGTCTCTTAAACGAAGCGGGATGCTGTCCACCCTCCAGCTTCTCAATAGCTTTGTCTATAACACAGCTCTATAACAAAAATATTGCTATACCTGCATTGTTGCTTGAACTCTTGAGCTGCAGTAGCTGCAGTGGTGGTGCACTCCTGACCGAGACCCTGGCTTATTTTAGCCACTGTCAGAAGACTTGACACTCCCAATTATTGAGCCTGTGAAACTTCCAGTATCCACGGCAGGGAAAGTTGGTATTTCAGAATATTTCAGATTCAGACACAGTTTTCTGAGGGAACTTTATTTCATCAGGAAAGCCTATTCAAATCAGTAATCCTGGGTCTTTATCCAACAATGAGCTGCATGCAAGTAGAAACCAGCTTGTATGGAATTGTCTTGAAGGTTCAGTGCCTCTGAGTTACTGAAAAGTATCTTCAGAAGATTACAGATAAAGCTACTTGGTTTAGGTTCCCTTTAGACTTTATTGCTGTTGTTTTTTGACCATTTTGGAAATGCCACCTTGCTGTGAAAGGGCTTTCCATGCAGAGGTCTTGCAGATACCAGCAGATAGGAGGGAAACAGGAGCTCCCAAGGAAGTTATCCCTTACCACACCTTTCCTCTCTTGGGTGTTAAAGACTGTTTGGAAAGCTTGTTTGCTTTGGCAAAACTTGTAATTAAATGAGCAACTTTCAAGAAAAGTTTTACTAATAACTTAGCAAAGGTAGTGTTTTAACAGTTATGCTGTGTCTTACAGCTTAATTTATTGATTAATGTTTAAGCAGAAACAATTGAGATGCAGTATATTTTGGCAAACTAGCTAGTTCTCGTTTGCATTTGAAAACAATCAGACAAAACTCTAAAGCCCAGGAAGAGCTGTTGTATCTTCATTTTTGTTCTATTAACATTTAATCTGATTTTAAGGCAGAGGAAAAAATGCGGTTTTGGAAAATGCTGTCATTTAATGCTCAGTGATAGTGTCTGCAAATTGTCGTCCCTTGAGCGTTACCTACTGTTGCGAAAAGGGAAGCATGCTCGTATTTTTATTATACCAAAGAAATCAGTACACTCTGTTTTTATTTAAATATATATATATGCATTTAAATAGTAGTGCCTAAAAGTGCTAGTAAAAGTTTTGAGATTTTTGAACTATAAAAATATTTACTCATGTGCTAAGGCTAGATTTTAGAAAAACACATGAACACGCTTAACTTTGGTCTCGATCTTATTTTGCAGGGTATTTAGTGTGAAGTTACCTGTACATGTTAGTGCAGTCCTGACTCAGAGCTGTGTCAATCAAACAGCTTAAATAGATAAATAAATACATAGTTCCATAGAGATTAAGTGAGCTCCAGCAAATCCAGGCTTTGGAAACTTGCAAGTCCAAGGATCTTGGCAGAACTCTCTTTTATGTCAAAACTAAAAGTGGGTATTTTTTGTGGTTGATTGGCCTATTCAAAGGACAGAAGAGAAGGAATTGACCTATATTAAAGGGCAGAAGAGAAGGAATGCAAGCGAATCTGCAAAATGCTCGACCTACAGGTAACTGAGTAAAACCACCAGATTTTGTTCGCTACACACACACAAAGCAGGGAGAAATGCTGTTTTCATCTTCTCCTTTCCTGAAATTGCTTCTAGACCAGCAAACAAAGTGGATAGCATCTATAAGAAAGGCTGTATCCATGTTTGCAAAGAGTATGCTTTACCAATCAGGCAGAGTTTAGGAACAGGCTTACTTAGCAGATCCATCAAATGGGGAATGGATGAGAAATAGCCTTGAGTAGGATAGAAGAATTTTCAAAATGGCAAAGGAAATCTTTTACAGCATGGTGAAGGACTTTACCACACCAAATTCCAAAGAGAAAATGCTTCTTAAATGCTCAGCTACGTGTTAACTACTTATATATTTTTAAGAAGAATACTGTCTTTAAAATATGTTTTAAAACAAACACACACCAAAAAAAGAAAAAAGAAAAAAAGCTACTTTTCAGCAATAACTAAAGGCAATAAGCCAAGACCAGGAGATGTAGGTTCAGTTTTGGTTCTATCAGTCTCTTGTATGGCTTTGGAGAAATCGCTGGCTCTTTCTGGGACTTAGTCTCTGTCCTCCAGTCAGAGGTAGAATCATTTCTGTCCTGCCACTGACAATCTTGAAAATGAAGCTTGTAAAGTTTTTCAGCAGTAGATGAACCTAGGTGTTTTTTTTTTTTTTTAAATGTGCCTGACCATTATTCAAATGTAGTCTGCTAATACTGCTGCAATCAATTAAAAGTAAGATTGTGTTACGTTTTCTTTTTGCATACCAAGCCAGGTTATAGATGCGTTTGACAAATCAGAAATACGAAACTTGTTCCCCTGATCCCCACTATCTCATTCTTGTTGGTAATTATGCTATTTGGTCCCAGCAGAAGAGAAGCTTGTATTAGTGCAGGTCCCTCTGGTTGGTGCTGCACACCTTTTCTCTTTTAACAGAGTGTATTTCCTAACAGTTGGTACATTTTCAATTGAAAGGTTTGTTGCAGTCTCCTTAAAGTGAAAACAGAAACATGAGGTATTCAAGTTGGAAAAGGAAGCAAACAAACAAACAAAAACCACCTGCAACTTGTGCGGTACTGTTCTGTGCTTTTTAATCACATTGGGCAGCATCCCAGGGGTGCCACTTTACCACTGCAGCCAGCCAGTGACTTAATCTTAAGTAGGATTTTAATGAAGATCCTGGTGAGGATGTAGTAAAACATCCAATAAAGGCACTAGTTACCTTTTTGTCACTTTCAGCTCCTGCAACATACAAACTCCTTTTACCAAAGGCTATTTTGTACTGCTGACAATCACAGCTCTTAAGGTTTTTTACTTTCCCTCTGTCCCCACAATTTTGTTTTAGGATCAAGCTGAGACTTGTTTTTGTTTCTCAGCTAGTCTGAGCCCCCTCCCCAGTCTGAGAGCAGTTACAGATGCTCTCCGTTAAGATCAGCTTCCTTTGTTTAGCCTTGGAGATGAAAAATCCCTGCCCTTCCTCCCTTCCTCCAACACTGATTACCTTCTGTAAACCTGCTTCAACACCTTGTTGTTCAGAAGAGGGTCGTATGGGATGGAGAAGGGATGGGAGAAAATGCACTGGGGAGGGTAGCGGGGGAAATGAGAGTGCTTGACTGTCTGTGTAGAGATAGATTTCTCTAGCTACTCCACAAAGCTTTAGATCTTTACAAGCTTCCTCCCAAGTGCCTTTGTTCTTTGTACAGCTCACTTTCAAACCTGGCATGTGGAATTGTTTTATTCAAACTTTATTGAAAGACAAGATGTACCTTAGAATTAGAAATATGATGGGCTGTCAGCCTCCTCCCCAAATTCCATCAGATCTCGATAGTTCTTAATAAATGAACTGACAGCTTATTAACCAGATGGTACAACAGGAGCTTCATTCTGATGTGAAGTTTTAAATTGTGTTGTTCTAACAGGTATGCAATTTATATCTACCTCTTCATCTTTGGGAATGAGAAGTGAGCAAGGAAAAGTAGTTTTTCCCCTGATTTGCGGTCATGTTAAAGAATTCGAACTATGTCAAAAGTTAGGATTGGATATCTTGCTGAAATATTCTCAGGCTCTGAGAAATTAAATGGCGAGTTATTTAAGGATTCAGTGAAAACTTGGAGTATTAAAGAAGCTTAATGCTTTTTTTTTTTTTTTTTTCTGATTCCTGGTAGACAAACATCATATCTAACAGCAAAAAGAAATAAGTAGTTAGTTAAGTAGGCTTACAGGATCTTAATTTAAATGTTTGACGGAAACTAGACAACTGGCAATGAAGAATAAGTGTTATTCTGTTTATTGCACTACCCATACCTTTTCTACCCACTGTAAATATTGTTGCATTAAAAGCTGATTTAAAAAAAAATAAAAATACCAAACACCACAGTGATTTTCTACACAGATATAATTATATTCATTTTCTATTTCCACAGCTAGTGAAGTGCCTTGCTGAAGGACAGGCATAGCGACACCAAACTTCTCAAGTGTCATCCAAATAGAGGTCATACAATTTTTCATTGGTAGATGACTCGCTTGGTAAAATTGGTCTGAGGATACAGCAGTAATGAGGGAATGGTGCTGCTAGCTCCATATTGCTGGGTGGTTTTGCAAAACTGAGTTTTTCTTCCTCAAGTTGTAGAAAACTGTTAACACCATGGAAACTACCACTGAGAATGATTCTTGTGTTTATCTTTTCACGTGGAAGGTCAGATACAACTCAAGTGAATTGGGGACTGCAGTGTTTATCAGATCTATGACCACTTCCTTTATAATAATTAAATCATAGTGTACAAGAAATGGTGCTTACAGCCCAAAACTGTCAATACATTTTTCAGAGAAACAGGTTGGAACAAATCAGCTTCAACTTCTTATCCATGGTGCTGCCCTGTGGGACAGCCTGGGCACGCCACAGGGCGAGTGGCTCCCCTACCTACTGTTTTTTCTCTGTGAGAAATCACGGGATGCTTCACAAGTGAAATGTGAGCTCTGACATGCCTGGTGGCCGCCGGACAAGTTGTCTGTCAGTGGAAGATAAGGGTTTTCAGCCTGGTGGGGCTTGCTGTGCCAGCACGGCTTTGTGTGGGGTGCTGGGCCGCAGCTGCGCGTGGGCCTCAGCCGCGTGCGCCTCACAGCACGCTCTGACTGAATGGACATGGAGCTGGCAGTGTGATTGTGCGCCATGGTCAGCTGCCCCGTGGTTCATATCCTGTATTCATAGGTTGTGTGGACCTGTATTAATAATTATATTTACCTGTTGCATGGAAAGTTCATGTTGTCTCTGATTCAAGGGCTGAACTTCACTGATCTCACACTGAATCGTTCATTGGGTGTTGCTAATATTTATACAAAATCTCCTCTGGCTGGTAAATTTTCTACCTTGCAGCTTTAAATCCAAATATCATTTTCCTTAGTACTCCCTTTATCACAGGCTAGCTACGAGTGACAGACAGCTCAGGTAGGGTATTGGTTTGGAGGAGTACCAGAAGCTGCCATCTCTCTTCCAGCATTACCTTTTGATACCCAGTAAGGAAGCCATGCAAGAGCTGCAGTGCTGTGAGAGTATTTGTCAGGGACAAAAATAAAGATTCTTATTAGCCTTTACTCATGAAGGTGTGTGCTGTAGTATTGCTGTTTATTCTGAAGACCAAGAAGTAGAAAATAGTGTATGCTTTCATCAATAATATATATGAATCAGGGTCAGTTTTTTGTCTTTCACGTTAGTGTCATGATTAGACTTAGAAGAAACATGTCTCTGTACACTTGCGACTTCTGCGCCGTAACTATTCCAGATTCCAAAAATTCCTGGACACGCTTAGGCTTTCTCCAGGAGCTTCTGCTGGGCGGGTGAGTACCTGCCTGGTGCGTGTGGTTCCACCACGCTGCACTGGGGAAGCCCGCTGAGCCCGGCACCGGCCCCAGTGCCAGCCATCAGACACGCCTGCATAGCCAGCATGCACATTAGCTCAGAGAGAGACAGAAAGCTCCTGGAAAATAACTGGAACAGACCTCAGAAAAACAATAGTGAACTAAATTAGTGATTTTTTTTCTTTCTTTCTTTTTGAAGGCAGCTGTCTCCTTGTACAGTTGTTGGCAAAGTAACTGAATGTTAAGCAGTTTGTCTGGACTGAGAGTCACAACTGTTGGGAATCTTTGGATGCTGAGATGGAAGTTTCTTGCTGCGGAGGACAAGTTAAAAATTTGAGAGAAAGAACACAGTTGAGTGATACAGAATTTTGTAGATTTCCTCAGCACCAAAATGCTGTTTTCAATAGACACATCTCTTGAGTTCTGTGTTGAGGCTGATATCCATGTTATACTTTTAGAAATAGATGTTCTGGCCTAAACAAAGCTCTGTCTTACCCGCCCCTCTCCTCCTTTGGAAATTTATCAGAAAGATGTGAATTATATGTATTCCAGCTTGTGCAGTCTCCATTATAGTTCTTAAGCCTGAGCTTATGCTTGACTGCATCTCACACAAAACATGGTAGTCTGCTTTGCTATTACTTCCTTAGGAAGCCTTGTAATTAGTTTCTTCAAGAACTTTCATAATATTCCAATGAAATGTGAAATCCTTATGAAATAACTTATCTTCCTAAGAAATGTAATGCTATCTTTTCTAATAGAGTAGTAAATACTGTATTTTTAAATGTCATTTATCCAATTAGAGCTTCAGACTGCATCTCATGTCATGATCCTTTCATGTAGTCCTATCCAAGACCATGGGTGTCTTAGGACAAAGCAAAAAAGTGATTGCTAGTTTTTTCTCTGTGTTGTTAGTGATTTTATTATGTGAGTTTAATGGAAACTCACACAAATACTAAATTGGAATGTAAGTTTATAATTATGTGTGTAGTGTAAGTTAAGGATAGAGGGTGAATGGAATGGACAAATGGGAAGCACAAGAGCACAATTATCATTGTGTATACTATGAAAAATCACTACAAATTTAAATGAACATTTGAAACATAAACATACCTTTGAAAACTAAAATTAAATACTAATATAACTTATTTTTTTTAATGAGAGGGCAGTTTACTGTGTAGGAGAACCAATAAGCCACAGTTTGGTCAATGCCGTTAATTGGAAGAGGCTGAAATGATCTTTTGCCTTCAAAAATTATATGTAAACATTTTTCTGTTTTGAGAATAATTGTGGGTATTAGAGTATGGAAATAATGACTATAGTTCATACTATGGCAATAGTAATATATATGAGAGACATTACTGTTGATTCTGACTTACTAATCAATGTCATGGTTTGAGTATGGCATAGAAATAATTTCTTCCTGTTTCCTTCCTTTTTCTCTTCTCATCTTTCCAACCTATGTCCTTTCCCAACATATTTGGTGATGATAACAAAGCAAATGACTTGCACAGTAAAACATGTAAAAGAATAAAAACAAAAATGAACCTCTCAAGCACACGGTTCTGGGATATATAAATCTATTCCCTTTTGCATCAGGAGGAATTTAGTCTTAGCTGATAGATACTGTGTTTTCCACTTCGATGTTCAGGTACTGCAAGGCTATCATTCAACCCTTTCAGAAGGGATTTTGGTCCAAGGATCTCAAAAAATTCTTTCCAATATTTTTAGTAGAAAAGATTTCACCCACAAAGAAATGAGACAGAGTAATTAGGTCACTTGCCTAAGGGCACATAGTTGAGTCAGTGTCGTAAACAGGGAACAAGGTTGAGTTCTGGAACCAACTCCCTTGATATGAAATTTGAAAACACTTTTCCCTAATTTTACCTTCAGAAGGTTCAAATGCAAAAAAACAAAAACGCTTTTAAAAAAAGTGATACATTTTTTGTGTGTAAATAACTTATATAAGTATCACAGATAAAAACAATGAATGCCCTCAGGAAAGAACTGTGCTGCCTTTTGTTGGTGAAAAGGGGGATAAAACCTACCATTTCTTGCTGACAAAACTTATTTAGCAGTGTTTTTCTATAACAAAATCTGGACATCCACATATTAGTTTATCTTACTGATCTGCTAAGTGTTTCAGGCATTCTTGAGAGTTTTAGCACTTGTGACTATTCCTTAAAACATGTCAGTATTAGGCCTTTTCAAGGATTTGTAGATTTTTGCTATACTGCATTCTCTGCTGATCACAAAAATACATAGTGATGAAGACAGTAAGCTATTTGTAAGTATTGCAGAATTGGAAAAGGAATCTTTTTTTTTTTTTTTTTTTTTTTTTCATGGAAGATGTCTGTATATACCACAGAGCAATAATGAATTATGTGTTAAAATCACAATTAAAAAGGCTATGCTACGATTCCTATGAATCCGCAAAAGGTGATTGTCTCTTTGACACAGATACTTGTATTTATAATGCCTGGTGGAAACAGGATTTTTTTTTTCCTTAGATGTTGTGGAAGAAGGTATAGTGTCTGTCACTCTTAAGTTTATGCTAAACTACATCTTCCATTAATTTGTATTAAAACACAGTTATAAAAAACCTCAAATATTAACCTGAATGTTGCTAATTGATGTCTTTATTTAGACGTTTATCTAAATATTTGAAGACACAAAAAAGTTTTAGACACCTCTTAAACAGAGAGAGCTAGCCTGTAGGTTTCATGATGGTGCAGCACAGACTTATTTTCTATTCATATTTAAAAAAAAAAAAAAAAAAAAAACACAAAAAAACATCCTCATTTAGTTCTATGCCTGAAAAGAATAAATGTTATGTAGAAGGTTTAAAAATATTCTTAATGGAAATTTAGACAAGGAGAATTTTCAACTTCAAGAGGCTTCTCTGCATTCCATATGGACTGCAGAAGTTTGTAAATATCAATATGGAAAAGTTTTCAGAAAAGCAGGGTAAAGAGTGGGCTTTAGTCAGACTTGGCTAAGTTGTTTTGGATTGGAAAAAAAAGATTTTTAAAATTCTTTTGCTGTTAGATCTCACTGTACGTTCTTCTTGTGGTATCTTGGAGATCTTGTACAGTGTTTTTATGTAACACATGCAGTTAAGGCAAGTGCAGGTTGTTAACTTATATGGGTAAGTCTGTAAAAATCCCATTTGAGTCCTCAAGCAAGAGTACAAAGGGTTAAGGTAAGTTTTTTCTGCAAATACAGCAACCATAGGGAACCAACTTTGCAGTTTTATTACACCCACTGAAATCATTATCCCAAAATTATTACAAAGACAAAACATAGCATTTTTAGTACAATGAAACTTTTATGGTGTTTCATAAAAAAGGCTAAATAGTTTGTATTGCCACATAGGGGATGGGTGTTTTACCTGTATTGCGGTCACCAAGGTTTCCCAATTCAGGTAAGCTGTTTTTTAGCTGTTACTTCAAACCTTCATGTTGCTTCCATTAGAGATTCCATATTAAGTAAACAGTCTGCGATAAAAGAAATTTCACTTAAGTAATTGTCGGGAAAATAATCATTTTTGGAAATGCTTTTTAAGCATTGTGCTTCAGTAGTGACTTACCATTTCTTTGAGTTACTTTATTTCTTGCTTAGTTGACATAAAAAAATGTTGATCCTCTTTTTGGAAAAACGTTCAAGATCTGACATTTTAACTTAATCATAGTATATTTATCAGTGGCAAATGGGGTACAGTGGAATTTTTTGAGCCGGTCTGGTCATTTAATGTAGTTGAAGGGTATAGTTTATTTGATAAGATGTGCATTACTCTGATAGCTTATTCCATTGTTTTGTTGTCCAAATCGCTGGGTGTGTAAGAATTAGACTTTCAGTAGTCACACATGAAATTAAGTTCCATAAACCTTTGCTTACCTCCATGGAGGGAGCAGTTAATTTGTAAGTCGGTAAACCTCCAACCTAACTGAAGTGCTTGGACAGCTCAGTCTGAGATGCTTAATTTGCTTAATTTTGTGTAATAGGAACTTGCCACCTTGGAGATTTTTTTTATTTTTTATTTTTTTCCTAGAAATGCTTCTGAAAGTAAAAATCAATCTTTTTCTTTTCCTCTCTCTAGTCTTCGTGTGGAAGGAAATACATCCTGCACATGAACTGAAGTATGACTGTAGGCTGGTTGTTTTAAGCAACACACGCTCTTTTGATGAATTCCGGTCATTCTAAAAAGATAAATGATGCAACAGTTACAGAAACATATAGCTTTCCTTTGAATTAGTCTTTTGTAACATAAGTAAATTATCCAGAAGGCACTCGAGCACAACACTTTGATAATACAGGTGTTTAAATGGTAATAGCTATTGGAATTGGAATGGGAGTGAAACAATAAAGTCATTAGGGTGTTACAACATGAAATTAAGCTATCGCTATTACTGAGCAATATTATTATCCTAAAGTCTGCAACTCACAGAGCAAATGAAAACAATGTAATACCCCTCTAACAGTAGTTTACATTAGGATTTAGTTTAGCCATGATGTTTGCTAGTGTTGTAATATCTTTATTAGACAGCACTTGTGAGCTGGTGCACTGTATTGTAATACAGAAGGAACAGCATAGAGCTGCTGAACATCTATCTGAGTAAATTCCTTTCCTTAGAAAAAATCATCTGTTGTTTAAAATCCTCACCATCGTGGTGGCTCTCATGTTACTGTTAGCAAGGGTGTAGAATATTAAGAATTTCATGTTTAATATTTAAAATAACTATTAATACAGAAAATGAATATTTCCTTGATTTCTCTATGAATATGTATAATTGTAATGACAATTCTCGTTGTTTGCTCTAAATTCGCGGCTTCTGATTGCTCAGTAATTGTTCTTGATCATTTGTCATGTGAAAACGAAATCGATGTTTATGACTACAATGGCAAAAAAAAATATCTAAATAATTTCACTTGAACCTGACTTAGTCTGAGTGGAAGTTCACAAGGACAGCGTTCTGCTTTCCATTTATTAGTGCACTAGTGAAAAGAACTAATTTGTTTTCATTGTTCAAAACCTTGGCACTGAGACAATTCTTGCAGTTACTTACAGTGCTGGAGACACCCCACCTGTGACCTCGCTGCAGTTTGCTAGCCCGTATACTTGCCTAGATGTCAAAAGAAAAAGATATTTTTAAAAATATAAACAAAATATTTTTCAAGAATCTGCTGTGGTTTAGTGCACATCTAAAAACTTGTATGGCTTCTTTGGGGCGGATCATAAGCTGATATGTATTATCGCAGTGCCATAGGAGCAGCTGGAACAAGGCAGTAAGCATCAGCTGATAAATTACTTCCTTTTGTTTTTACAAAGAGGAATTTCTCAGTTGCAGTATCACCTGCATCAGGAATTCCTGGCATATGTTTGTGAGGGGCTCACTGCTGCTTTTCCTTTGCAGCAGCTCTCCCTCGCTCCATGCTTTGCTCTGTGTTCCTGCCTCCGCTGCCAGGCACCGGGGCTTGCACCGACTTGGCTCAGGCGCTCCTGTCTGTGCTTCCCCTGCCCCTCTGCCCTCAGCACTGGGCACAGGGCTGTTTCCGAAGCAGCACCTCTGCTGAGGAGGGCACAGTTTACAAATTAGGCGGGGTGAAAAACGTTAGGAGTCTGCAGGATCACGGTGAGCAGCAGCCCTGCTGTGCCCGTCTTCCAGACTTTCACCTCTCTGCGCCACATGTAAGCCCAGAAGCTCCCGCTGGCATTTGCTGCCCGCTCTCTCCTGCTGACAGAGCAGCGCAGGTAGCTCTCGCTGCCTTGGCCCGCACCTGCTCGCTGCAGCTCACCAGCTGTGCCAGGCGGTGCTGTGCACACAAGGCACATGCAGGAGCGTGGGTTGGCTCGCCCCAAAACTAACCCTGCACCTCGCTGGTGGCTGAGCCATGCCTGTGCTGCACGGCTGGATGTGCGTGCCTCGCGTTATGGGCTCTGAAGCCCCTTCTTCCTCTCTCCCAGCTTGCGTGCTGAGACCGAGATGGCTGAGCCATGGAGAATAATCCCTTGATACGAGTGGGATTATTCACATTTACAGTCAGGCCCCTGCAGCACCTACTGCAATGGTGCGCTGAGCTGTGCCCAGAGCGTGGAAATGCCAGCGCGGAGCGCACACTGACAGGCGACAGCCACACACGGCACACATTCACTGCTGAATCTTGTTGAAATTGCCTTTGTTTGTGAGGGAGTAGTGCTTACGGCTGCTGTCTTGTCTGTGAGGATTAGCTGGGACTCTGTGGTTCTAGGAAAAACAGCAAGTTTTTCCTTCTGCATTTCATCCTTTGTTGCTGCGTGCTCTGCTCTTGCGGTCTGTTGGGCTCATCTGCTGCTCTGCCCAGCTCACTGCTGCTACTACAGTAGCTGCTCTCGGGAGGAAAGAGAAGGAAAGAAAACAAATGAAACGTGTTGTGCATAGTTTGCCTGACCTGAATGTGATTGTGAAGTTTACCTGTAATGTTTCAAAAGCTCTGTTCAGTGTAACTTCGTTTGCAATTGCAGTTGTTCTGCAAAACCCTTCTTCGTGTGGACCTGAAAATTAAGAAGCTGGTCATGTTTTTGTAACTTGTGGGGGATACAGAGTTTGTTGTATGAGGGGGTACTATTTCTTACAGTATTTTTAAGTAACTTGCATTGCAGGATTTAAACAAAACTATCCTTCCTTTGGGCTGACACTACGAAATGGGTTTGTCTGTCATTTTACCCTGGGAGTCATAACCTTGAATCTTGACTTAGCTGGCAGGAACCAAAGAGCTACATCTCAAGGTCTGAAGTGACAATGAATGTGCATTCGAGTACTCTGGGGTTGTCTTGATTTATATTGCTGTCTTCCTTGCATAAATGATGTCTGGTTTGGGGGATTCTGACAATAACTGAGAACACTGAAGTAGCCAGTCTTCAGAAAAGGGGCTTGGTTGTTTGAAATGAGAAGGAAGTGTGTGTGTGTGTAACATACTTGTAGTCTTCCCTTAAAATTCAGTCTTTGTCTCTTCTTGGAGCCTAGTCAGGTTTGGTGACTATATGCTTTTAATCTAGACAAAAAAGAAAGAGAGAGAGAAATGGAGGGGAGGGGAGGGGGAGAGATAAGAGGTGGAGGGGAGGCATGAGAAAAGGCATGCCAGCTAGTGCAGCTGCAGGTTTTAAGCTTTGTAGGAGCTGAAGCAAGGCTGTAGGCTGTCAGCACAAGTGAAGAAAAGTGCTGGAAAAGATCTGACAGACATAAACATGACTGCTTTCTGCAGCTATAGAAGTGCAAAGGAACAAACACAGATCTTGACATACACCATCCTCCTCCTTAGATAGTGTTACAAAATCCATGGGTAGTCACCAATTTGTATAACCTATCAAAGCCCAGCTCTCTTGAATATCAGAAAAATATTAGTTGGCTAAACCTGTATTAACCTTGTGTTAGGGAGATAATTAGAAATCTCAGACATCTTACTGTAGACATCTGTGGAGAATATTGTGTTTTGTTCTCAGAAATTTTAAGCAAGCCAGTGACAGAGCTACTCAGATTCCTGGGGCTGTTTTCGTGTTGCTGTGAATGTGCATGGCTTCACGAATTGTGTTTCTGTAAAGATTGAAATCACTAGGAACAACCAGGATTTCTTGATTTCATGATCCACAGTCCTTCTGTGTGTGTGGTTAAAAAAAAAAAAAAAAAGGATTAAAATGTACAATTTCCTTACTCCTGTAAGAAATCTTGATTTCAGCTGGGGAAAAGCACTTGAAGGTAGGAAAGTTCAGTTCCTGTATCTTTACTCCAGCTTGATGTTATTCTTCTTTATTGTCATTAAAAAAAAAAAGAAGACATAAATGTGTTTCCAAAAACAAACAAAAATATCTTATTTCCAAAACCACACACCACCAAAGAGGGAAATAAGGAGGAGATAACCTGATTAAATGAAGGACATGTAAATTGAAAACATGATGTTTCCTCTTTGAAGGATTTTAAAACATTGGACTCCGTTTGAGTTTGGAGAACTGGCTTTCCCTTCAGGAAGTGTTTGCTCCCTGCTGCTCTGCAAAAACAGTGGAAAAGAGAAACCTTTTCAAGTCACTGTTTCCACTGTAAATAGAAGAAGAACTTGCAATGCCTAGTTTCCATTTTCCTCTTTGTTGTTATTGCTGGGGATCTCAAATCCCTATTTTCTTTCCCTGAGTGAAGCCCACACGGGAACCAGATTAAAAGTTAGAAAAGGCTTGTGGGAGAGCGAGAGGGAAGGAAGGAGAAAGGGTTCGAGAGGAAATGGCCATGCTGCATGCATCTGAGGAGCAAACACGTTTCCGTGGTGTGTGTGTTTTGGAAATGTGTCTGTTTGTAAGCGTATCTTCAAATTGCACTATTCAGTAGCAGGCTGTGGCAGCAATGCACAGCAGTACTTCCAGTGCAACCCCCAGCGGGCAGAATAAGCAGCGTTTCTTCCTGTGTCCGTTGCCATGAGCAGAGCCCTTTCTGCTGCTGTTTTCATGACACATGCTCGGTTACACTCATCGTTAACAGAATTGAGGTAGGTAGAAAAACTGGCGAGAAAACAAGAAAAAAATGTGAAAAATGAATCCTACCTGTGTTCAAAGAGCTGTCTCTTTAATAGCGCTGCTCCTTTTGGGGCTGGGGCTTGCTGTCTGTAAGCAGCACAGACCCACAGTCCCTCCGCAGAGGGACCCACTGCATCTGGCAGACCTGGCCTGGACTGAGATGAGAGCGCAGAGAAAGTGGATGCACTGGTAATGCTGCTTGCCAGCATTTGTGAAAGCCTGCATTATAAAAACAAGTGCATCCCCACATGTCTGAATTGTGCTTTGAAAATACCCCCTGCTTAAGGGTGCAGGGAGAGAGGGAGAAGCTCTTAGGTGTCTTATTAGTGGGTCAGTAGTACCCCAAATGCCACTTCGCTAGGAAAGGTATGAGCAAAACGTGTATTCCTGAATTAATCTCAGTGGAGAAGGTTTTAAGAAGTAAAGAAATGCAGCCACGCTGCTGATTAATTTGCCCAGTGCTGTAATTATTGTGAAATATCAATGCAACTTTCTTTCTTCCCTCTTAGTCGCACATCGTGGTTTTACTGGTACTACAGAAACCCTGATTATATTACCCTGGCATTCTCAGGGACTGTTAAGCAGGAGTCTTCTCTCTTTTGCTCTAAAACTCATCTAAATGGAAAACACATTGTCTTCATTATATGCCAGTGTTGAATGAACAGAGTTACCATAGCAACAGCCATCTGAGGCCTTGCTGATTTCAGGCCAGTGAATGGGGTAGACAAACAAAGTACCTTCAAAACCAGAAGGGAACAATTGCTATTCATTCAAGCCAGGTTTAAGATCAGCAAATGTCTTTAGCAAAAGAAATGCAGATAAGAAAGTATCAGACGTGGCCACAGAATAATAACAGAAAATTATCATAATCTTAAACTTTTCTGCCTGGTGGTATAGCATTAAAGATTATTCTTAAGGTAAAGATTTTCAAGCGAGCTGAAGAGACAAGCCACAGTTTGCCTACAACCTGGCGTAGCAGCGTAAGTACCGGCAATTGATGTGCCAGCAGCCGGGGACAGCAAGCATGCAAAGGACGGGGCTGGTCGGGCAGGGGTGGCACCAGGTGCCCCCGACCACCACACAGCCACATCCCTGCTCAGCTACAGGCTCTGAAAGCAGAGGAAAAAAGGAGGATCTGGGTTACGATCCCAGTGCTAAGTGGCACGCCGGTGGTCTCAGGCCTCCGCAGCCTGCTGAGCAGCTCTTGAAGTTAGTCGGGAGCCCCAGGATGTTTGTTTCACCATTTTGCTGCTCCTGAAAGACTGTGATACGCAGTTTTATGTATGAAATGGTTGACATACTCAAGATAAAACCTGGTTAGACTGAATATATATTCACATAAAATGCCAAGTAACTGCCTGTGAAATGGTTGTCTTGAATTAGAGATGAGACGGGTGTATGCGTGTTTGTCTGGTACGTCTAACTGTGTTTTCTTTCTCCTTAATCCCACACAAGCATTTAAATAATAATTCTATGACTAAAGCACCGTTTCTGATCTCAGTGGTGTTGAATGCTCAGAGACAGGAAGAGGCAGAGGCAAGAAAACGAGCAGAAGCAGGTCGTGCATCCTGATAGCAGCGTGCCTGTAACACTTCTTTAGAAAACAGTAGGGCGATGAAGGGCCTCTCCTGGTCACCGACATGGATTTGACAATAGCTGTCACGTGTGGAGGTTGCATAGCAAATAAGCAGCGTGGCTAGCTCAGCAACAGGATTAAAAGGGCAGCAGTGAGGTTCCAGAGAGAGTTTGCTAATATGGGAGGCTGGGTCGTCTTTTACCCAAGTGGCTGCTCCGGGTGGGAGGTTATCTCAAGGGCTCAGCTGATCAGCCAGTCCCTCTGGGAGGCTCTCCAGCAAATTTGCTGTTTACTGATTTTTCTATGTTGGGTAGCTCAAGAAGAGAAAAGAAAGTAACAATAAATAAGATGCACAACTTGCTGCTGTCTGTAAATTAGTCCGTACGATAACATAAACTGCTTGCTGTACCAGCTGGGGAGTTGGAGTCAAGGTGCCCTTGTGAGAGAGAGATCAACCCCCTCGCTAATAATAGAGAAATCGTTATCTTGGGAAGCCGGTCTTGAAGACGGAATCTGTCAAATTTCAGCTGTTTTCCCCACTATATAGCGTGTAGTTTGTATATGCGAAGAAGGGTTACAATAATTAGTGATCAGTTACTAATGTCAAGGGAAGTCTTAACAGCGCTGTGGGACTGGCAATATGCATCACCCACAATAGTGGGTGGCTTCAGGCTCTTCAGAAAGGCATACTCCATGTTCAAGTGACTTACAAAACATGAATGGTATAAGGTGAATTTCTCACAAGTATTATGGGTATTTTTTTCAGGATGGGGTGAAGTACTGTAAGTACAAGAAGTACATTTTACACGGTATTTATACGAATCGAACCGAGGAAATAATTCAAAGGATAATGGTGAAAATACTATTAAAAGAAACACAGGTCAGCTGCCCTTGAATAACAACTTACTTTCTGGTTGGTTGTGAATAGACAGGATAGACAAGATTTAAATCCTGGCAATAAAATTGTTATTCAGAAGAATGGAGGGAAACTAAGGATTGAAGTATTGAGTTGAGAAGGCAAGTTAGTGGGAATGGGGGGGATTTTAAGTAAGGAATAATATGAAGGTGAATCAAACATATTCTGGTCTCTCTTCATAACATGAGAACAAAGAAATTTGCTGAAACTGAAAGGCCGAAGGGAAGAGCCTCTAATATAAGTAATGAATAACACAGAACACAAAAAAAAAAAAAAAAACATTGCAAGGCCAAGATGGTAGCCAGATTCAGAAAAATCACAATTTTATTTCTGGGTGTCTATATTTGTATGTATGATATATATGTATATAGATACACTAATCTAAGCTTCCACATGGGTTCCATTAATTCAATTTGTCTCCCCAGTAGTAAAATGTATAAATTAATGCATTTGTGTCTAAACTGTAGATAGCAAAATTTTCTTCTCACTTCTGCAATGGAGGTTATGGCAGAATTGTCATCTGCAGCCTTTGGTAGGTGTGGTTTTGATTGTTCTGAAGATACAATGCTGAAATATCTTCATTTCTGCTTTTGTTTGTAAAAGTTGCCAAGAGGCAAACACAAATGAAGGTTTTTATTGTTGCCGGTGATGACGATATTATTCTGTGAAAGCACAGTATGTGCTAAGACTTCGGATCCCCTCTTGTTTTATCTAGCGCTGCAGAGAGTGATCCACAGCTATCTGTGGATGCATTATAAACAGAACAGGACCTGCTTTGTCTTTGCAATATTATTAATTAGAAGTCTGATGAGAAGTTTTGTGAGAAGTTTTGAGGACTGACAGTGGGCAGTTTGGACGCGTTTGCAGGTATGTTTTCTGAGAAATTTGGATAGATTTGTAGTGTTTAGGAAGAAACATAGATGTAAGGAAGATACTCCTGTGTTTATCTCAGACCTATAACCATAGGTTATACAGCATTTGTCTTTCCAACTGCCAAGGAATTTACAGTAATTTTGAAAAAGATGTTTTTTAACAGAAGTTTGTTACTGAGGTTCTAGCTACAGGATATGTATTTACACCCATGAAAGTTGGTGCATGCAGGGTTTTAGTTTGTTCTGCTGTGATACCTGAATTAGGCATTATTCAGACCTATCCCGAACAACTGTGGGATTAGTTTTGGGCCTCCCTGCATCTGTCACACAAATGTTACTGCTGTAAAGCTGTACTGAGAGTCGGGGAGAGCAGCTCTGTGGAGAAGGAGCTGGAGACACCGGTGGATGAAGTGCTCGACATGAGCTGGCAATGTGCGCTTGCAGCCCAGAAAGCCACCCGTATCCTGGCCTCACCAAAGGCAGCGTGGGCAGCAGGGCGAGGGAGAGGACTGTGCCCCTCTGCTCTGCTCTCCTCAGACCCCTCCTGGAGCCCTGCGCTCAGCTCTGGGTCCACAGCACAGGAAGGTCAGGGACGGATTAGAATGAGTCCAGACGAGGGCCACAAAGACGGTCAGTGGGCTGGATGAGACATAAGGAAAAAAGTCTTTATTACCAGGATGGTTAGATACTGGAGCAAGTTGCCCAGAGTTTGTGGATGAAAGTATTCAAGGCCAGGTTGGATGGGGCTCTGAGCAACCTTGTCTGGTGGGAGACAACCTTGCCCATGGCAGAGGGTTGGAACTGGGTGAGCTTTAAGGTCCCTTCCAACCCAAACCATTCTGAGTTTCTATGAGTATGATTCTAATCATGACACATAACCCCTTTCCTTGTCATTTGTGCATACTGGGCGACAGCATGCATTCAGTGAGAAGCAGGTGAAAGACCCAGGAGAGGTGTCCTGTGGTCTAGACAGCACTGTTGTATAAGACACGTGATTGAAAACTGGAAATGTAAAAGGTTCCTCAGCATTAGTGTTTATACAGCACAGTTAGGGCCTGCTTCTTCCAAAGCTTTCCTCACCCTTTGTACAAATGAGCATCACAGCTCCAGACATGGTTCCTGTGTCTTCCACACTGCTTGTGTTCCCTGGTGTTAGTACCTCAGTGTGCTTAAGCCTCGTCTAATACAAAGCAGAGTACAAAGAAACAGCAGCTTAGGTGGGGGCAGCTGGGTAACATGATGGATGTGTGCCTCCGAAGCAGTCATTAGACAGATACTTCATTTTCCTTTGTGGTATCTTGGTTAGTTTGTAATTCAGTAGCTTCACTGAAAAATTACTAGACTAGATAAATTCTCATGTGCAGCTCTTGAGTAGTCTCCTTTTTGGTGTTTTAGTAGGAAATTACCATTTCTGGGTTTTAAAATGCTCATTACACTCTGTGTCATGATCAGTAAGAACAGTAAAAATAATAGTTAACTTTGAGCAGCTTTTAATGTTAGAAGTTTCTCCTCCCTGTACTAAATATGACCTGGAGGATGAAGCCAGCGAGATGCTGTTCTTTTTAGCAGGGCATGCTGAGTACGTTCTAAGAGGCACAGCAAGTGAAACAATCCAAAACACAGCAATAAGATCACTTTCATCTCCTTATCGCAGTGACATCCTGTCTTACTTGATTGTCTCACAGCTTCAGGAGTTCCCATGTTAGGTTTCGGTGTGCTCAATCCTGAGGACACTTGGGAGGAGTGTGCAGAAAGGAGCTCTTTATGAAGAAAGTGGGGCCTGATAAAGCATCATTATCAACCTGCTTTGGCTGAAGCAGAAGACAGGTGTTTCCAGCTCTTCAGAACAGGCAGCTGTCTGATCCCCAGCAACTTGCAATGGGAAGGGATAACCTGCATCACTGAAACCAGCCTTCTGCACAAACAGGCAGACATGTCATGACTCTTGACTCAACAACAGAGGGGGATTTACTTCAGAGATAATCTCAGGGTATGTTTTATGTGTAGAACATAGGAGGCTTCGCTAATTTTGTGGCCAAGTGATTCAAGCAGTCTTGAAATACCAGAACGTTCCTGTTCCCAAAGGGGCAATGAAATAGGAGAAAAGAAAAATGTTTCTGCAGGATGAGATTGTAGCCTTAGGATGAGGCTGGAAACATATTATCTTCATTCAAATACAGTGAATGTAAATAATATGGAGACCATAACTAGTTAGAAACATAATAGGCATATAGATCGTATCACAGAAGATGAAGAGTAAAGGAATAGAAGTTCCTTTCTAATGGAAATGAAGCTTTTCAGTAAGAGAAAACAGAAGTGTGTGATGGCAGAACGGGAAGCCATGGCCTCGGACATAGCTGATATCCTATTATCCCACATTTGGTCTATTAATTATCTGGACAAGCAATGAATAGAGGAGTTGTCCATTTTCTCAAAACAATCCATTTCATCCTGGAGATGGTTCCACACTGTCAGAATGAAGATGTTGCTCATTGCTGCTCCCTGTGTACTCTTTGGAATGCAGATAGCAACTGGAGATGGAAGCTACCTGTCTAAAGGACTTCTCTTGTTTACCGAGACCTCCTCTAACTTACTGCACTGACCCTTGCTGTTGTCTCCCAAGACACTTTTATACATGTGCTGTAGGTAGAATCTATGAAGGACAGTTTTTTGTTTTTTTTTGTGTTTTTTTTTTTTTTTAATTATTATTTTTATTTTTTCTTCCCCAGAAATGGCATTGCTGCATTCAAGTGTGATTGGAAAAAAAATGGAGTAGAATTTGTTTTCTTTCTATTGAAGAAAATACAGTTTACCTGTGTTATAGGTGTATATGTGTTAGTGTTAGGCTAGAGTTACATAAGCTCCAATTTGTTGTGACTTTGTGAAAAAGGTAACAAAAAAAATAAGTTCTAATGTCCGTCTCTTACTTTTTTTTTTTTAAATGAACTTTATGAATAAGAACTTTTATTTTTCTTTTTTAAGTATTCGTGTTAAATAACTGTATTTATGAATTATGGCAAGCATCCAAAAGCATGCTTCAAATAAGATAGCAGTGAGAAACGCTGGGAGTTGCAGGGTAGAGCACTCTCGTATTTCCAAGTGGTTTTGCAAGAAGCTGTTGTTGTGTACTGTGACAAGGAGAAATATCTGATTTGCGTAAAGCAAAGCTTCATGACAGTTGTAATATGGGAATTGCTAGGCAAGTCTGAGTAAGCTCCTCTGCTTTGGAAGAACTTCATGCTCATGTTAATGTTCCCAAAGATACCTCTGTGCATGTGTGCTCTAAATTGCACAGAGCTCAGTTTACCTTTTCTGGCAGGGAGGAGAGCCAAGTTACTATCTGTCTAGATTTTTTTTTCAAAGATGATGCTTCAAGCTATCTTCTTTGGGCATCTGACATCTTCCTGCTTCATTATTGACTCCTGCACAACACTTACTTTGAGAATCAAAACAAGGTAATTATCATCTCATTTCAGTTAGTCCAAGTAAAAAAATCCAAGTGTATGTAGTGGAAAGAAAAGTATTAGGACTATGAAGTCTACATATTTTGAAATGCTGTGAAATATACAAGTGAGCAATTCCTTTAACTTTCTAAGTATATGTAAATTAATTAAAAACAGGCAATGGAACAAAAGCTAAGAGTATCAGTATGAAAAGTGCAGCTAAGATAGCCCTACCAACACTCCATTTGCAAATATAAAATTCTGAAAGAAAGAAAAAAAAAGATAGCTTTTCCTTTATGGTAGTATCAGTAAAAACCAGTGCTCTGTCTCAGTTCTTACTACTAAATCTCAACCTTGAAAAGCCCAGGTGCGTCCATGGCTTCTCACGCCTATGGCATGCAGTTGTATAAGCCCCAGATGTGCACGCACTGCTGTATACCCCCAGCTGATGCTAAGAAAATGGGGACCTGGCTAATAGCTAAATTTAAATCAAATTATAAATCTTTTTATTCAATTTTGTTTCCATTTAAAAATTAATTTGGTTCAGCGATAGGCATGTGACTGCAGACTGAAATGCTCTTTATCTAGTCAGCAAGCTACAGCTGCCTTGACCCTTATCTAGAGGGACTCTTTAATCTATTAATTCAGTTTTTATGCCCGTTCAGTTCTTGACCTCTCTGACTCAAGTTCCAGTTAGTGACACTCGTGATGGTTGTTTCTGTGATGGAGACACCTGCCCATTAACAATGGGACTGAGCTGAACAACCTTTCTCTTCTCATCTGGGCCACTAAGCAGGCAGATGGTGACAACATTTGGTCACCACTGATTGGGCTTGCATTTGAACCCTTGACCTAAAGGTGAAGGCCACTGTATCCTATTAGGAATACGAGCCATCAAATTTAGTTTTAGTTGCAATATCTCGCCTCAGATGTGTGTAAAGTCACTTTGCGAATATGCAAAGGAAAACACTTCTTCATCTGTTCTTTCTTTTATTGTTATATATTTTAATTAATGCTGTTAACTCTTCATGTTAGCAGCATCTTGCTTATATGGGTGTCTTATTTTAATGCACACTAACTACTAACAAAAACACTCCAAGATCCTGTCTCAGGAACAGTTCTGAATTTTCCCATTTGAAAACACGACGACACACGCACACACTGTTTTAGGGACTTTTCCACTGTTGCCATCAGAAGGCTTTGCCTTTTTTGTTTCCATAATTACTACACTATTTCCCAGGAGGTGGTTTCTACTATTAAGCAGCTACTGCAGAGGCTGGATTCTCTTGCTGTGTGTTCCCTGACTTGCCCAGCCGTAGTGCAGCATGACTTGGTCAGTGTTCCTATGTCTGTTGGTCTCTTGAAAGCTAGTGTGTGCCTAACTATCAACATCCAGGACTGTGACACTGTTTTCATTATCTTGGTGTCTGTAGTACACAATTTACTCTATCCATTTCCTCTGTTTTCATAGAATTCTGCATATTTTTCAAGGCCCAGAAGATTATCATACTCCAATTTCTTCATAAAAATTTCAGTCAGGTTAACAAAAAATAAGAAATGATACTAATCCATGACTTCTAAAGAGTATGTTTCTATTTAGACGTAACTTGGAAAGATGGATATGCATATTATTTAGACCTACAAAGAGCTGCCAGCATGAGCTGACAAAAAAAAAAAAAAAGGTCTATAATAAGTTACAGAAAATACCCTGAGGCTTACGCTGCAAGCACTGCTACCAGACACACTGCATCATTCACAGTTGCTTTAAGTTTCTAACCGACGGATCAGCAGTTTTATTCCTGTCTGAAACAACAGGCCATGGGATTTCTCCATCTACCTATTTGATCATGCACACTGCATTTTATCTGCTGAGGCGGTGTCTGGATGTGTGCATTTAGCTATCATTTCCAGCTCTAGTAGTTTCAGTCTTATAAATATGAACAGCACAACAAAGCAGGTTGAAAGATGAGAGGTGAGCATTTCAAAGCATGCAATATGAGGGCAAATACTGTTCTGTGAGTTTGTGTTTGATGTCTGCATATGAAGTTAACTCATGTTAACTAAGATTGTGTCTGGGCCGAAGCCTTCTGAGCAGAAGGCCCCTCCGTCGTGCCGTGCTATGTACGTGGTGGCACTTTGTGCAGCTCTGCATTCGTTTCGTGGCTTCCCAGCCCAGCCAGTCCATGCCGGTTCCTGGCCCGTGGCGCGGCACAAACCCACACAGCCTGCTCTCGCTTCCCCTGCTGGGTGCTGCCTTCTGGGAACCGCGGCTCAGCGGCCGCATTCCCAGCAGAGCAGACCACCTATGAAGACAAATAAACGCTGGCTGTCAAGTGTTAGTCATACACGCGCCCTGTGGAGTCTCACTAGAGGGCACTCCTGTTTTTAACATTAAAAAAGTCTCCTGCCAACTGCACTGCCCGGGCTGGTACGGGGGCAAGCTGCCTGAGGGGTGCTGGAGAACCCCCAGGAGCATGGAGACCGATGGACCTCTGGAAGAAAACTGTCTCAGGAAGGAAGGAAGGAGGGCTTGAGGGATGCTTTCACAGGAAGAAGAGAATTGAACCTTAGAAGACAGCAAGTGTAAGTATGTGGAGACATCATGATCTGGAAGATTTGGATATGGTATTTTGTGACTCTTTTTCCCCCCAAAAATTGAGATCTGAGTTGGAGTTGCTAACTATATTTATGTTTTAGACATCTGTAAGGGAAGTGGTAAGGAGTTCTTTGCTGACTTATCACACTGCATGCTGTCTGAACTGCTGGGTTTGCAGTGAGCAGGATCTTCATACTTCCTTCGTAGTGGTTACACTCGGTGGAAGGACAACAATAACAACCCCAGTTGTTCTTAGTGGGCAGAAAAGAAATTAAATGAGGAGTTTAATGTAAGAGCAAGACCAAGCTGCTAAACTCTGACAGGAGTAGACCCAGGTTTGCAGTTGTCTTAAGTGGTGGCTGAGGGGTTACAGTTGGTTTTGAATGCTATTTACTGGATACATGATTTTTTGGAAACAAATCTTGAGATTTGCAACTCGCTAGGAGCCGCTAAACAATGGAGCCTTTTTTTGTTTAATAACACAGCTCATCCAGATGTCAATAATTAGGTAAAACAGTGCATCATCTTGATTGCCTAGTGGTTGGTAATCAGTACAGAGCTAAAGGCTGCTTTATAAACAGCAGTTGGTATATCATAGGCTGCCTTTGCTCGAGCTGTGAGCTGCTTAGCAGAAAGGATGCAGGAGGATGGCAAAGCAGCCATCCGCCAGCAAATTAGAAGTGCAAGCGTTATGTTAGGCAAGGTGAGGAGAGGTGGTGGCCTGTCTGTTCCTGGGAATTCATTACATGCCTGCATGTCCCTAGAAGGGTGATAAGGAAGATGTGTGTGAGAGATTTGCAATTCCGTTCTCCTTCAAAGTTGTAAATCAGTAGCACTCTGCTCTATTAAGGCTATACCAGGGCAAGCAGGAATGTGCTAATGGTCTTGCCCAGCGAAATGTTCTTTGTGCACTCTTTAAAAATTTGCACTAGAATAAACTCTCTGATAAGGAAAAAGAGCCTAAGTAATCTCAGGGTCCTGTAAGCTTTTTAATAATTAAAGGTGGTAATATATCACGATGGACTTGTAGGCTTGTTTTCTTTCAGGATATTCATCTAAGTGAGCTTCTGTAAATTGGCTTTGTGTATGGCTAAGAGAGATGTATTGAAGAAAACACTAGCCTCACAATATACTTCATACAGATACTTTTATGTACCCGTGTGATTGGACTAATTGAGCAGTTCATAATTTTTGTGTATATATTCCCATAACACCCCAGGAAAATGTGTTATCCCTATGCCACTGCTGTTAAACGAATGCATAGGAAGGCTATATGGGTTTCCCAGGCTTACATGGGAGGAATTACGGAGTTGAATGCAGCTTCATTAGTCTCTTGGCTAGGCCTCCAAATAAGATAAATTCTTCCCATTTTATTGTGTATGAAAATCATGTATGTGTGCACATGTTAGTATAGGGAAGGGGGCTTACACAAATTACTGAATATATTACATAAAATAGCCATGTCTTACAAAACTCAAGCCTCTGTAAAGGTCTCCTCACCATGTTTATTTCTGGCTATTCTTGGAAATGAGTATATTAGATTTTACTAATGAGCATGTAGAATTTACAACAAAACATATAGGTCATCCATTAATTATATAAGAGACTTTACTCTTCCTTTTTGTAGTGAAAAATCAAGGATCATATAACAAGGATTTTTTTGTTGTTCTTTTTCAGACTGTGTAGGATTAAAAATAATGTTGCATACCATTAACACACTTTCCAAAAGTGTGAAGGAAATAAAGTTTTGTTTTAAAAAATGGTGCAGTATAAAGAGTCTGTATTCCTCCAAGTCAGTGAAGGCTCTGGTTTCTTAGGAACTGATCTAGACTCACTCTATAATCAATGGACAGAAATAGACATCTCCAGAGAGCAATTTGTCCCACCTATTTTGACATCTGTCTTAGCAAGGGACAGATTGCCCTCTGGAAGTACCTGTCTCCATTGACTATTGAAGGAACCTGGATGATGAGCTTAGACTAAAGCCCTTCTGTTACATAGCCTTTTTAGGTCTTTTTGCTAGGGTAGAAGAAAAATCACTAACAAAACCAAAAATTTCTTGTGTGTAGTAGGGGTGTTTTCTTTTCTCTGCAGAAATCTCAACCTAACATGATGAGTCAACCATATTCTGTTAAAATGTGTTGTTTTTTTGTTAAAAAAGTTTACTTGTTCTTACAATGTTTTTTACACCACCATATAGAAATGGAAGACTAGTACTTTCTGCCGTGGACAAAAATGTTAAGGAGAATTTGAGCTTTGAATTTATTAGTTTTTTAATTGTTGTTGGGTTTTAGGTGTATCATCGTGTATTTAAAAATGCTTTGGGATTCTGTAAAATAATGAAATAAAAAGGGGGTCTATTCCATGACATGTGCTTTCTAACAATATATGGATGAGATACCTGTTCCAAAACAGAAGCAGCCAAAGATGATAGTAAATCTGTACGATCTATAACCCAGTCCCTACAGACTTAAATTAATTACACAGCTCAACAAATACTAACCTTACATACAAAGTTAAATGTCTTCTGGCTGTTTCAGAAGGAAGAACAAATGCTTTTCATTTTTCTTAGCTGTTGTGGTACTTGTGTATAATTTTGAAAGTAAAATTACTTTTTCCACTTATTTGTCTTTTTCCTCCTATATTGGACAAAATATTTATTGTTTCCTTTTTCTAGCAGAGCTTGAAATTAATTTTTTAACTACATTTCTTAGTGCAAAATCCATGACCACGATGCTTAAAGAAAGAGAACTATTTATTTTTAGCTGAGGCTACAAAGCATGTAAAGGTTTTTGCATACATTTCAGTTTTTTAAAAAAAACAAAACAAAAAAACAGGTGCATATGCATTTTCTTCAATTGCTGTTTTAAAAAGTTTTAAGTAGCCTGATCAAACCTTATGTACTTCTATGCAGTGCTCAAATTGCTGTAGTGTGAAGCATTATGCTATTTTGTTATTTGTAAATTTTCAGTAGTACCATATCGTTAATTTATTTGTTCCCTAGAACTTGAATTAATCTGTGTGCATTGTATTTATTTTTTAAGGTCCATATGATGTCTTACTGACAAAACCTTAAGAACTGTAAGGACTGGAAATGCTCATAGTAGTATAACTGTCGTAATTCTCATGTAAATTACATATTTGCTATTTTTCCCAAATTATTTGCATAGCCCATGGGACAGAATTCCAGGAGCACTACAAATGCCTGGATTTTTTGATGCAGACTTCCCAATATAAAGACTGTCAAGTCAAAACATGGTTGACAACTCTTCACGATTCATCTTGGTTTTGCAGTTATCAATAGTTAAAGTAGCCTTTCTTGTGTGTGTAAGTAAATGAAAATAACTTCAACATATATAAAACTAGTATGCCCTGAAAAAATATAGGATTTTTGCGCAGTATTTTTTTTATTTGTAACTTTAAGTTACTGAGCTGATCTTGTATTATTTTTAATGTGATCTTTATCATGTGTTTTATGGTGTTAGTTTTATGAGGAAATACTGAGAACTGTTGACTCTTAAACATTGCACAAAGAGAATCCTTTTGCATCACAGTGATAGCTAGTGGAAGAAAAGATTGCAATTTGTGAAGAACTGGAGTTGCAAAACAGCAATTCATGATATTCTGGAATTACTTTGGGGAGGGGGGGAGCAGAAAGCTGAAAAGCAGTTCTTCATGACTAAGAGCACCTTTGTAAAAATTTAGTTTTGTATTGCTATTGATCAGAGTGAGTTGGAGAGTTGCAGTGACAATTAAACATGGGATAGAGAGACAGCTTTATGGTATTGTGCCTTGTTCATTTCACACTGAAAATCATTATCTTAAAAATAAATATTTACATTTACATTCGATTCTTGTGTGAGAAACAGAGCTGTAACAACAGGCTTATTTTGAGACCTGAGCAAACAGGAATTGCATTTTCCTGCAAATTTTGGTCAGAAACCAGTAGTAAATTATCTGGTTATAGGTACTTTATGCAAAGCATCAATAATTAAAAATTATAAAAGCCTGTAGTCTTTGCCTACAGATTGTGGTTTATACTACTGGATGTCTCCTTGTTTAGGTTTTTAGGCTGAAAAATCTTAAAGAAACATGATTCCAGAAAGCACAGAACACTTGTCTTTTAAGGATGGGCCATGTCAAGAAGCATCAAATCTGGATGCTTGAAATCAGTCAATGATTCTGATATTTTACCCAGGTCTGAGGAACAGGAAGATGTATTCTTGGTTTTAGAAAATATATTTTACCCTGCTAAAATTTCTCCAACTTTTTTAAGCAAGAAGAGTTTATGAATAATTGTTAGAATCATGTTGAGCCCTTTTGTAGGCTCCCTTAAGTGCAAACAATCTTTTTTTGGTTAATATTTTGAATATTTGATGCAAAAATGTAAATTACTAAAATACTCTGCATCAGGTCTTCCATTTAGCATTATCCTTTCACACTGTGGAGTAAACTAATGAATTACAGCATGATTACATAGCACATAATTAACTTTGTAATTAATATGCAACTGCCACTTAAACTAAAGTACTGCTTATAAAGATGTACGGCAACAGTAAATCACAGGTCAGAAGTAGCACTTCGGAATTTTCTAAAGAATGAGAGTAAATGCAGAATCACTTACAGCAGCAGAGTAAGTTAATTAAAAAACAGATTAATTGTGAATGTCCTGTTTAATTTTAAATACCTTGGCTATTTCTTTTCCCTGAAGAACGAACAAGTTTAAAACCTAACTCATTCATTGTTTTCTTATACGACATATTTAAAAATGAGCGGTTGTTTAGCTTTTAACTGCGCTGGTTGTGATTAGGAGTTGGTTAGTATTCCTTCCTTGCTTTGCTCTCTATAAGGGTAGGACAAAAACAGCTGATTTTTACTTTGTATTAGTTTCAGCTTTCTGCTCTTGTCCATTTCTTCATATCAATCCAGTGAAGCAAAGTGAGCCAAACCACCCTAACCTTTGTCCTGCTGGTTTGTTTTTGAGGAAGATGAGAATTTGTGTTGTGCTACCAAAACCAATTAAGAACGAGGCATAAGCAAGCAATGGGAACTTTTAAGCATCTTGATGGTCTGATTTCGTGAAGTATCATATAACACCAATACATACACTTTCTTGAACAGCCCTGCCAAGTATGTGTCGGTGGGGACCTTAGCATAGAATACGAACTGATGAAATTGGTTCCTGCCTTCAGGTGACATTCACAGAAGGCATTTTAGGTACCCACTGACCTGAAGGTCTCTCCTTTCTGTTTTGTGCCAGCCTGGAAGTAGAAATGGGTACTTCTGGGGATGATATTTACCTGTAGGCCATGAAAGGCTGGGTATTAGAGCTCTTCTGTTGGACAGTCTGAAGGTGATGAAATACACCAGCTAGACCTTGTAAATGTATCAGATGCTGTTGTGTGTTATTCAGAGCTTCAGAATGGTTTCCTTCAACTGCTTGATCTGCTTTTGGGTGTATCCTGCTTATTGTCTGGTTAAAAGAAATAAAGCAGGGTATATATCACAGTCACCAGGAAATGGCTACCCTAAACGTATAATGCATCTTCTAAGTGAATTAATGTTTTGTTAATGTCTCTTTGGTGAACCCAACTAATTTTTTTTTCCGTTCAGCAATACAAAACAGTTCAGGTCCCACTGAATTCTCAAGCACTTTGTGTATTCACTCTCTATTCGTGGTACTCAGTACATTGGTTGTTGCTTCCTCCATGTTCTGCCTTTTTTTTTTTTTTTTTTTTTAATAGTTAGCTTAAAAACTTCTGACCTGGAACAGAGTGATGGATGCTTCACAGTTGCTCTTCATTTTGGATAAGTAATCATTCAGGCATAATTATGTGCGTCTCTTAGTACTCATGAAAACCTTCTGGCTGCTTAAGTAGCTGGGAGGAATATACATTGCCACTGCACATCCTTCTGAACTGGCTTCTCCTTGTAGTGTGGTGTTTTGGAGAGGAAAATGTAGGAAAAGAAAAATTAATACTCCAGCAAAATTTGTTTTCTGTTTGCTGATTTTGTTTTTTCTTCACTGGTCAGCTGCTCAACAGGTTAATTAATACGAAAATGGATGGGTAAAAATAAGTATCCTGAGTTATGCTCCAAGAAAAAAAAAAAAAATACTGGAAGTAGGATTTGAATTAGGCATCACGAAGGGAAGTAGACACTATGAATGGAGTCTTAAGTTAATGGAAATTGTAAGGCGTTCTGTTTCTTGAGTTTAATGTGAGAAACAGCTCAATTTTATAGTCATCTGACTTCTGTTTTGGTGGCTGAATAGGGAAATCAGGCTGTGTGGGAGGTGTCTTTCTGAAAATGATGTGCAGTGCCTTCTTGGAGGTTCACTTCTAGGCAGTACAAACAGATATTTCTGCACTAATCTCAAATGTCACATTTCATGCATAAACCCTGGGGGATAATAATATCAGGATTCCCTGAAAGTATCCCTGGAGTTTAGCTTAATACTCTCTCCCAGGGAAGAGTCCCACCTACTAACTTGACGAATACTTCCAGGCCTTCCCGAAGGCCTTCTCTCAAACGCTGATCCAAATAAGGCCAGGGGAGATACGACAAAAGCAATAAATCGCAAAATAGCAGAGCTTTGTGGTGGCAAGTAAGAATCATGTGGCCTAGAAAAGCGGTAATGGCCACAGCATCAGTAAAATAGTGAGGTAGTATTATACTGAAACTGGGGAGTTAAAACATCTTTTAGAGGGGCAATTCCCTAATTATGATTGAGTTGTAATAGCTGGAGAAAATGCAGATAATATAGAATATCAGAAAGTTAATTTCCTGTCTTGCAAACGTCAATCTTTCTATTTTAAGTATTTCGGTGACTATTCAGGAAAGCTTTTATTTAAAAATAAACAAAAATCTACCGTTGTCCAAAAGTAGAGAAGCTTGTGACGGATGCTTCGATAAAATTTATATCTGTAGAGGAATCCTCAGTTATGTTTTCAACATGCTAATATTTTTCTTTTCAATTGAAATAGCTATAATATGTTGGAGTCAGTGGAAGAAAAACAGTGAGCAAATATTTCCTTCAGTCTCTGTTAGAATGAGTTGCTATCTAAACAGAAGATAAGGGAGGGAGTTGTGCTTCTGTCCTCTTCCATCCACGCAGATTTTTTTGTGCTGAGGTTATAATGTATGTTAACATTATGCTGACATGGACAGCTCTAGCCAATAGGTTAAAATTGTTAGGTAGTTTGTCTTTTTGACAGATCTTGTCTCCATGTCTAGCAATTTATGTGACCTTCCAACTTTGATATTTTCCTTGTGAGTGAGTGCCCTAAATGGCTGCCTTCTGTGCACGTCCTCGCTGCTTGCTTAGAGGGACGAGGCTGGCTGTGCCTCGCTGAGACGTGGGTCCTCAGTGGTGCTGAAGGATGCTTTTTGTGTTGAGTGCTTTCCCTTTATAATTTAGTGTATGCTATTCATACCTGGTTGTTGTTGTGTTGTTTGTTTTTTTCTTTTTCAGAAAAAAAAAAGGCCCAAACTAGGCATGTGGTGCATGATAGATGAATTAAACTGCAGAATAAAAACCTTGTTTCTGAAACAAATCTGTTAAATATCACTTGTGTGAATTTCTTTCATGCGTACTGTAGCACTTAAGATTTGTTGTTCAGCCTTGCAAGAAAATGTTTGTGTGCGTTCTTATATAGAGATCGCTCCTTCCCCAGCATTTCATCCTGCTATGTCTGCGCATGTGTGCATATGTATGTATTCGTGCGTGCTAATTTAATCAAAGGCTTATAAATAACAGCTCAGTTGGTTTCCACAAAAAAAGGGCTCATTCAAAAAACGTTACGCTGATGATTTATTTTCACAGGCCTGTTGGAAATCTTCCTGGAACTTTGCTGCTTAGCCCAGGCAGCGGTTTTCTTCAGGTAGCTGTGTAAAGCAGTGCAGTTTGCATGCAGGCCATTAGGAAAGCAGGTGGGATTTATTAAAAGCACTTGCGTTATATTATTGAGGTCTAAAGAATCTTAAGTTACAGGTAACATAAACTAATTCTTTCTATATGCAGAAAATAAAACAAGGGGGAAAGAATGAAGATTGCATTCTAAGAGGTGAGCCCTGATACAGCGAGTCTGCGTGGGTGACAGCAATAAACTAACCTGTGGCCCTAATGGTGGTTGAGAGACTTGAATATAAATGAGGAAGTAATCAGATTGGCTCTAATACTTCTTAGAGATTGAATCTCTATTCCTAACGCCAGCTAGAAAAATAATAGGACAACATAGAGTGCTGCTTTGTTTTCTTATATTCAAGGAAGAACTGACAAAGGTGTTAGGTCACTGTCTGATGCTTAAGTCAAGGGTTCAAAGTTGTCACCTTGGACAAGCCACCTGGAAAACCTGCAGCAGGGCTCCTGCAGTGCTTCTCCACTGCAGAACAGGTTGGACGATCAAAACTATAGTCAAGAGCAACATCAGCTCCCTAGACCAAAGTCAACATTTGAGTGAGGCATTTCCCCATTTAATGTTTCCGAAAAGCATACAGTTTTGTTGCTCAGCTTTACGAAGCGGTTGTGAAGATTACTGGTGATCATGTAAGCAGGTACTGAGCAGCAGATGTGTAAGTTGCTGTACATGTATATGAATAGTCAGTGAAAATAGGTCACAACATTGCTAGGTGATATATATGTGACCCCCTAAGTTGTTTTCAGGGCTATTGAAGGCATTAAAAAATGTGTGCGCAAACTGGATTCCTTCTCATGGAAAACAAAAAGGGAAAAAAGGTGCCAAAATGCAGCCACTCAAGGATGACAAAAATCAAGAGCTAAGGATAAGAATGGAGAAGTTGAGCAGAAACAGTTTTGCTCTGTGCATGTTTTGAAATTGTCACAGCAACTTGTTTCTCCTTGAGTTCATCAGAGTGAGAACGTGGCATATCAGTCTGCCTTCAAAGTACAGCCACAGCTGTATGTGCATCTTTGAAAGGGGAGTCTTGTTTCCCTTTTGGAAGAGCTGCGTGTTGTTTGAAATGAGACGTTGCACCTCCTCGTGCCTGCTGAAGGCTTTGCTGCACTGCTCTGCCAGCTCTGTATGCGTGTCACCAGCACGTCATGTTTGATCAGAATGAAAGTAGCTCCAGAGTACGTCTAATCAGGCAGGGGTTCAGAAAAATTTGAAGGCTATAAAGTTGACCTCTCGAGTCTGTAGCGTTGCCGCTGGGAACAAAGAAGAAAAGTATGTAGCCTTTTGAGGTCTGCTATGCCATGCCATAATAAGCATTTAAACAAAAAATAAGGAAAGGATATGAGTAGACGAAAAGAAAATGCCATCTGGACTTAAACTACTTTAATCCAAATGTCATCTGGATGCATAGTGTAAGTTTATCAGGTTAATTTAATTCTATATCTGGAAGTGTAGCTGAATGTTAGAATTTGTCTTGAAATTCCAGGAAGAGTGATATATATAGCATGTTTTATCCTTATGTTGCAGTAGTGCTTATACCGAAGATTTTATTTTATCGCTTCTCATTGTTTATGCTAATTTAGCATGTTGTAGCCCCAGTTTGCATTGTGATTTGTGCGTTAGACACTGTATGTGCATTTGGTGGAGATAGCATCTGCCCTGAGGAGCTCTCGATGTAATTGGAAAGCCAAAAGAGCTGGAGAAGTGAAGCGCTGGGAGGTTGTTAGTCAGGAGGAGAGCTCAGGTCTCTCTCTTCGCAGGGCTGGCTTTGCCCTGCGGTTATGGGAAAAAGCTTCTGGGCAGATACCTTGTAGTAATGATGTGGTATGAAAAACACAAGACAGTCTAGGTATCTTAATTTATGGACCACACTGTAAATAATTCATTAGGAACAGTATTTCTGTTTACATTGTCTGTAATAAAGATGGGAAGTCGGCATGCTTCAGTTCATTCAGGACGATTTTCACTGGCAAGGCTTTTGAAGCTCACTTCCTGGCTTGTTCCACTGGAAACAGCAGTGGTGGTGCAAGGAAGCGTGCCCTACTCTCCTTAACAGGGCTACCACCTCCATTCCTAGCCTTTTCCTTCTCAGTTGTTTTTGTTCAAGCCCAATTTAGCATTTGCATAGTTGCTGCTTTCAAATACTTGAGAGGATTTTGAAACACCTGCTCGGTGTCTGTGTTGTGTTCTGCCAAATGCCGTTCTGGATTTGCTGACCTGGGGTGAGTGAGACCCAATGGAAGTACGGCTACCAGGGACCTGTGCTTTTAGAAGAAATGCTGCTGAAATCTGTTCCTGATTACCCCAAGAGATTTGTGGACAGAGCAGGTGACATCTTTTAACATGGAATTCATCAGACTTCTGAAAACTAAATTATCTGTTAAGGTTCTTGTTAGAGTGAAACTTATTGTGTGGTACATGTAAAATTCTCTTTATTTGTCTGTTAAGTAGGTCTGTGACACTGGCAATTCTCACAGACCAGTTTAAAGATAAAAAGGTCATCCCAAGCGATAAGATAGCGAGAAAACAGAAGGCGGCAGTGCCAGCGATTACTGGTGTTTCAGTGAAAATCTGTCCTGAGGGCAGCAGACTTTGCTCTGTAAAGCTCCTGCAGTGCTTTGTGATCTAGGTATCTAGAAGAGTGTCTGCTTCCCTGGAATTATGGGCACTTAGAAGAAAAGCGAAAACTATGGTATAGATAGTAAAACAGTATGCATGTGTGCAGCTTTGACTTGCCTGGAGTGAAGGTGCTGCAGTTGGAACTACTTTGGGATTTGTACTGTTTTCAAATCAACTATGGGATGAGAAAAAATACTTCTGGAGTTCCTAAAAAAAAAAAAAAAAAAAAAAAAGTTCCAGAGGCAATGAATCTGTCCTTTTGGTCACATTCGGGGTGCTTGAGTATTAACTGTTCAGACTAACGTACATGGCAGTCGCATTTCAAGCCAATATTGTGTTCACAGTGCTGTAGCACGGTGCACAAAACCCCTCTCCCTGAGGGATAGAGTCATTTGTTTTGCATATCCAGTCTGAATCATTTTACGGAGACTGTCAGAAATGTTTCTTATCATTTAGGAATTGGTAGAGACTTGAAATACTGGACATTTGTCTGCAGGGCAATTCAATGAAACCAAATATCTTGAGGTTTAATGCATTTTCTGCAGGTCCAGAAGGATGAGTATGGGACGGCTCTCAGATCAGCTGTCTTAAAATGAAGATAAAATAGAGTATAGAGCTCACCAAAAAATGTAGTTTTGTTGTGTCTAGATACGTCTGATATCTTCAGTTTAATTTTGCTTTATTTTTTAAAAAAAAGTGTGCACACAGGACTAACTTGTCATAATTGAACATAAGTTGAGAGTTTGAGAGAATCTGCATTTCCGTAAACTCTGAAAACAGTGCAGAAAATAAAATTCAGATGCCATCAAGTGCTCTGTTTCTTTGACTACAAAAAATCACAGCCATTGAATTTCTACCTTCTTTCTTTGGCTATATTTAGCCCTTATAGGTTTTGCTGGTCCTCCTGGAATTTATCTTGCTTCTGTTCTGGGGAGTTGGGTAAATCTTTACTTAAATTTCATCAGAAGAGACCAGGATAATGGTAGATATCAAAGTTATTAGAGCCTGTGTCCCAAAGCAGCAGTTGAGTTGCTCTGTTCTCCAGAGACTTTGTTAATTGAGGTAATCCTTTTCTTCTTCCTCTTCTCCTTCCCTCTCCCTGAGTGAGTGTCTCCAAGAGTGATGCGTTCCCTGGTGGCTTACCAGAAATTATTGGTCTTGGGAGCAGTTCTTTGGTTCTCACAGGGCTGAAGAAAAGGAGAAAAAATCTGATGTTTACAGGCTATAAAGAGAAATTGCAGACCACTTTAATTGATTATATATGCATTCTTCACAATGCTAATCTTGGCTGGGGAAAAAAAAAAAGTTCAAATCTATCTACATTCCTGTGTTGGGTGCAATGCAGTTTGGGGATGGGGGATTGTTATGTTCTTCCTGAAGCCAGCAAGTCGGGGAATTTAGCTCATGAGGATGCTGTATCACAAGAAGAAATTGGCAAGTTCCTTCAAATGCTGCAGTTCAACTTCCAAGACATGCCTAGTTTCATCAGATAAGGAAGAGGGCATTCAGTGTCAGAATGCAAATCCTTCTCATTTCTAATTCACAGTGTATTTGAGATGTTTCTTGCTAGGAGCTTTTCTTTGGGGTGGCCCAAGAGGTTTTGACCTAGGTTTGTTACATAGCAGCTGTCTGGTTCAAGAGAGTTGTTATCAGAGCATGGCAAATACAAAATAGCATCTTCACTTTCTGATACTTTATTGTTAAATTGATAAAAAATATTTGCTGCTAGTGCCATCTCCCCTCCATCTTTCTTCTTCTCCTGAGATCATCTGTGTACAGATGTGATTGTTCCTGTTTCCTCTGGACCTTCGAAAAATATTAGTCTGTCTTCTATAGCTCATAGCTCATAGTGCAGATTTGAAGCAAGTACCTTGGATGAACGTGTCCAAGCCATTTAGCTTCCTTTTGTAGCTGAATGTTGTCCGGCAGGACCAAGAAAAGGTTTATAGTTTGTACACATTCTTTGTAAACAACTGTGTGCTCAGCCCTGAAGATGCATATAAGCCAGGTGATGCTAGCAACACCTTGTGCCTCTCGCAGCATTCTGTAAGCAAACACAAAGAACTTCCCACAAATACATTACGCCTTACAATGGAACCTCTGAAAGGGGCCTGCTTCTGTTAGGTAAATAAGTGCACATCACATGCCAGAATGCAAATCCTTTTCACTTCTTATGCTCACCTGATTTCCTCTGCACTGAGCCCAAAGAGATGCTAGATTCCCTCTCATTTTAGGAATTTGCAATTTTTCCATTAGATTTTTTTTTTTTCAGCAGTGTTATTTGAGCGATAAGGGTTATGAAATGATTGGAGTGCAACACAGCAAGCTTTTAGGGATGCCTCATTTGCTTGTAGCTGTCCCAATGAGGATTAGCGTTTCTTACCTGCAAGCTACAGTACATTTAATAAACCCCTGCATCAGTGGATGCTGCTGTGGAGCTGTCAGTGTTTGTTCTCGCAGATCAGTGTCGGAGTGTGCAAAGCCTCCGAGAGCACCGCGGCGGCTCTGGCAGCCCTGGCTCTCCAGGAGCGCACTTCCCAGCACTTGTGCCTTTAATTTTGTGTTATTACCTCTTGCTGTTATAAACTGCAGTGTGCCTTTTCCCCCCTTGCTCTCCCTATAGATAACGAGCTGACAGAGCTGGGTGGGATGCAGGGAAACTAACCGTGTAATACAAGCATGCAGCAGGGTGATTACCCGGACCTGGGAGCAGCACAGATGCTCTCCGGGGTCTGCAGAAACCAGTTATTTCGGCCGGAGAGGCGTGCTGCCAGCACAGGGGAGGACGGCTCCTGTGCCTTCTGCTGAGCGCTGGCCGCCAACCAACTAGCCCAGACCCGAGGGAGCACTCTCCTGCGCCAGAGATGCAAAATCATTACGTGCCTGCGGTCCCGCTCTTGGAGGCTTATTTTTATTTTTGTACTTTCAGCATAGGTCTTATGACAGCGCTGCGTGTGCTTCCAGCCAGCCCTGCCACCTTGGCTTTTGTAATCAGGCTGCAGATGTGCTTCATGATTGAACAACTTCTGCGCACCGCCGCTCCTCCTCCCAGAGGAGTCCAGCAGGCTCGCTTATGCAAGCTGTCATGCTGCCTTTTTTTTTTTTTTCCGAAAGCATGTGTGGGTTAGCTTTTGTGTGTTTCTGGCTGGCTGTTCATGCCTGCATATAATGGGCTGTGCATCTAAAACCGTTCCCAAGCACACGGAAAGCTGTGGAAAAAGCCTCCTTAAAGGCAGGCAGCGCTCGCAGCCCCAGCCACCATCAGGGCCCAGACCCTGCTCCCACCTCGCTGAAGCCGTGCCCGCTGGCGGCGTGCGCTCAGCACACAGACGCACACACAGACACACACACACAGACACACACAGACACACACACACACACACACTCGCCTTGCCTCGCACAGTCAGAGATGATAGAAAGTCTGCTGGGGATTATTGCACATTTGTAGAGCAACAATGGAGAGCAGCGCAGCACAAATATCTATTCTTCATCACCCAGCGTAACAAACGTTGCTTTGTCTCACATCTGGCCCCTTTTAATAGCTCAGAGCCGATCGCAGTGGCTGTTTAGCAGCTTCTGGTAAATAAAGCTTTATGAGAACGACTTCCTTTTTCAAGTGTTTAATGATTAAAATGGCCTTTCACCTGACATTTTATGCGCTGCTTTATTATTATTATTATTTTTATTTTTCCCAGGTACTCTGCCTAGCAGGGGAAATAAAGCAGTTGTCACGGATAAATACTAAACTTTTTGCGCTTTTATCCCTGGAAGGAAGCGAGCAATTTCGGAGGCTCTTTGCAAACGCGGCTCCGCCGAGGCCGCTCCCTGCGCCGTGAGGCGTGACGGGGTGCCCGTGCCAGTGTGGCGAGCGGCGTGGCAGCTCGGCACCGGGGGGGCTGCCCGTTTTGTGGTGATTTTTTGGGCTTATCGCATTCACGGTGGGGTTCAGGGGGTCGCGACATGGCCCCCGCCCGCCCGGGCGGTGTCGCGGCCGCTGTCGCCCCCTGCCGGCAGGACGCGGGGCTCCGGCCCCTGGCCGCCCCCATGCCTCACCCTGCAACCTTTTTTTTTTTTTTTTTTTTTTTTTTTTTTTTTTTTTTTTTTTTTTTTTTTTTTTTTTTTTTTTCCTATTTTCTTGCTCCTCTTTCTTCGAGTGGTTCCAAATGGCTCCGAATGAGATTCTGTTAATCACAGGGCGGCTGCCAACGTGCTTGACCCGCATAGAAATTAAAACCCGGTCACTTGGTGCTGTTCCTTGGTGCCGGGGTGCTTGGCCACCGCGCGTCTCCCACCGCCGCTGTGCTCCCTGCCCAGCACATCTCCTGCAGAAGGTCTTCCCTTGCCTCTCTGAAAGGGAAAAATCAATACAAGGCACAGAATGAACTCACGTGTTTGTTTCCTTTCGCTTTTACTCTTTGTAGTTCCTCTATACTTTTAAAAGGACTATTTTGGGAATTGTTTTTCATAGCGAACGCTTGGTTCGTCTCCCTCTTTCCAAATCTAAAAGTAGCCCGTGATGCACCAAAGGGATTGCAGTCAGCTGTCACTTAATGACATACGCCTTTAAGTAGCCCAGTGGCATATGGTTTATTAACCACCAGACGCACTAGCATGTTCTTGGCTTTCCAAGTGGGCTGTCCACCAGTCTCAAAATGGCTTTGTGGTGGCAAGGATTTGCTAAGATTGTTCACTAAGATCTCAATTTGTCAAGAAGTTGCCCTCTTGCTCAGGACGGCAGGTGACAAGTCGTTTGCCAGCTCCTTTGCTTCATGGGACGGAGGAAAGCAAGGGGCAGGCGAGAGGGGGAGCAGCCTCGCTGCTGCTCATTGTCAGGTGTGTTCCTCAGAGCATCCAAACCCAGAACTAAAATCGTATTTACTTTCAAGTTGAGTTATGTTTTCTGTAACATCAGCACTTTGAAACAGTGCTGAAATGTTGGATTTTTTTTTGAAGGACTGATAGAGAACATGTTTTACTAAATTGCTCTTCACAGATGTGTTACTGGAAGTCCAGTTTCTGGCAGAGTATTTGCCAAGCTGTAGCTTGAAATTTCAGCCAACACAGTGTAGCAGAAGCTTGTGAAATTCCCTTTCAGCCACTACATGATTTCATTCTTCTTTAATATTGGAGAGTGCTTTGTAGTAATGGTTTGACCAAAAAAAAAAAAAAAAAAAAAGGATTCCATACACACTTAGGGTTAAAAAAAAAATGTCTAACAGGTCGATACATCTGTTCCTTTAAAAAAACACATTCTCCATTTTTGAGACATCATAAATATGTAAATGAGGGCTCTTTAATTACTGCCTAGGGCTATAAACTCACATGCTAGAGGGGAGGGAAGAAGGAAGGCAAAGAATAATTCACTTTTTTTTTAAGAGCGAGGGAAATTGGGTCTTTCCCTCAGAAAAGACAGCAGAAGAATGGGGCTTTTTATTGCTGAATAACCAGAAGGTGCTGGGAACACTTCTTTTTTGTTTATCCTTTTGGATGGAGTTAGCATATAAAACAGTAGTGGACGACCTTTCTGGCTAATGTGTGCACAAAACAGAGGGGATTTGTTAGGAAGCACCCCGTACAATTCCCTTCTCTATCCTGTTCTGTCAGAGCCCTTAATCCCGATCAGCAACATCCCCTGCTGTCCCTCGAGCCGCTTGCTGTGTCTGAATCTTTGCATGCTTTCTAACGCCGATGCACCAGGGGTGAGCAGGAGAGCCGGCAAAGTCATTTTCACTCGTGACCTGATAAGCGCTCGGCACTTAGCTGAGTGCCAGTCTGCTCTTACTCTGCCCTGCCGGCCTTTCTGTATCTTAAGCACCATTATTTTCGAGTAAGGTGATCTTGCTGCTACTTTCAAAACAGTATGAGATCAGCGGAAAAGGCACTTTGGAAATTTCAGGATGTGGATGTGCCCATGGGGATCTGGACCGGTGTGCGGTCATATCACTGTAGTAGGTGTAGTTACTGGAAATGTAATTGTGCTGATATTTTTCTTTCAGGCAAAATGATCCGGTGTCAAAACACTTATTCTGCCGTGGTAAAACTTAAGATCCATACGATAATTTTCACTTTCCAGGTTTAATCTTTTAATTCTAGCTGAGGACTATGAAAGAATAATTTCCATATAATAATGGTTTCCCACTAATGAGCTCCGCTTTTATTATAGCAAAAATGACTTAGGCCCAGTATGGTCACTGTAAGGATTTTCCTATTTGATGCTCCAGTGATGTGTCTGAGAAAGAGGTAAAAATGAGTCTGGAGTGTATAAGGAGGGATCCTCCAAATGCAGAGTAAGCCTTCGTGTCGTTGTGTGAGGTGAGCCCTCCTACCTACAGCTTGGGTTGTTTGGTTCAAGCCAACGTGCCCTGGTCAGGGGCATGGAGGGAGCAGGGGTGTCTCTTTAGAAGAAGAGGGCAGATGAACTGGGCTGGGGAGGGATGGGGGCTGCCTGGCAGCATGGGGCTGGGGCAGGGGAGGAGGCACAGCCAGAGAGCACAAATGGTGTGAGAAGTGCACGGTGGGATGGAAGTGAAATGCTTCAGGCTGCCAAGGGAAGGGTAAGTCAGAGAGCGCTTTTCAGTGGGAGCCACCGGGTGTTGAAAGAAGAACTATTTTCAAGGCTGGATTTGATCAGCTTACAAAAGATACTGAGTGACCTGTCTGGAGGAGAGCGGGGGCTCCCCTTGGCTACCAGGTGAGCTTGTTTGACAGTCTGTACCCTGCCCCTCCACAAACAGCCTTCAGGAAACCTCTGCGTGTGGGAGACATGAAAATTTGGACAAATACAAGGGCAGGCTGCCATTCAGGTAGCTAACAGCAAGCCTCATTTTTGCTTACGGTTAACTAGAAGGCACAGAATTGGGGTATTATTTTACATACAGTCCATGAATCAGTGCGTAAGATTCTTGGCGTGAGTGACAGTACACAAAGGCAAGTTACGATCATTTCTTTGTGTAAAATCTCTCTGCAGTCTCCCAGCCCCAAAGTATTTTGCTGGGAACTCCAGAGGCAGCTCCTGATGTGATTAGCCCCATCTCTGAGCACTGCTGTATATGGCTTTACTTGAGAATTGTGTTTTCTGGCAGTGTAGAGTACGGCGATGTATCTGTTGCGTGGGATAGATGCTCTTTTCAACTTGGCTCCCTGTTTCTTTATGTGGCTGCATGTTAGTGAGGAGTTTATATTGATGATGCCAAAAAAATACAAAAATGGCGTTACAAAGTCAACCAGAAATATGGTATTTTGCTTGTTGGTTCATTAAGCACAAGTACCCCGACTTGTTTATTAGAAGAAAAAAAAAAAAGCTTCAGTTTGCATTTCTTCAAATATTTCACTAAAAATCCTATGTGCATGTGTACGTGTTTGTTTTCAACATGCTCTCCTCCATCTGTCCTGATGGTCAATTAAAATGCAGATAATGTGTCCCAGCTTGTAAGATGGATCACTGCTGAAGTGGTGTCATGTCTGGGCTAGCTTATCTCTTGATAAATACCTCTGCTGTCCACTGAGAGATTAAACTTCACGACTGCTGAGGTTTGTTTGGGTATATACAGGCAGATAAGACTGTCTTACTTGCTTTTAAGAAAATATATCAATTTACATTTACTAAAGAACCTTTGGATGGTGTTTGCTATGGAGAAGGTGGCAGTGGCATAATCAAACGATAATAGCGGTATGTGAAACAGCCTTTACCGTTTCCTAAGTATTACAATTTATTGACAGGAGTGCTTTGCTGAACCCTCTTGTCTCTGGAGTGGGGAGATGAGGAGCCTGAGCTGCTGTTGTGAGATCTCATTTAGCTGTCTAGCAGAGAAGATTTCTTTCCCTGAGTCTAATCCGGCAGGAGCCATGGAGGAGCATTATCAGTGAGGCTCAGAAACGTGGGGTGCGTGGGATGCCATGCCGCACAGGCTGCCTGGCCATGGCAGCCGTGCAAGTACCAGCCGTGTCTCCCAGCAGGAACCTCCTGCAGTGGGTGCCACAGGCGCTTGCTGTCAGGAGATGCTGCGTCATGAGAGGTGGCAGTGGCCAGCATCTCCGACACGACAGGGACCTGGAAAATTTGCTGTCTTCTCAGAGGAGAGCTGTGGCCAGCCCTCTGAATAACAAAACTGCTTGGTGCCCTTGGAGAGGCTTGCGAGGGAATGGTTCCCATGTGAGCCCAGCACCCTGCTTGTGCTAGCACAGAGTTGTAAATCAATACAGGGTTTGGATGAGGATTTGTGAATCAGTGCCCACGGCTTGTTCTTGAGCAGGAGGATACTTGGACTGTGCCGCTCTGTTGCAGTACAGGGATGTGGGCATTTGTAAGGAAAGCCTGGTTTCATGTTCCAGTGTGCAATATTTATGGTTTCATTTCCATTATAGATGCCAGGAAAGTGATTGAAACAGGCGAGTATACATATGTATGTGCGAAGCATCTCTGTGCCCCTCACTGAGAAGTGAGTTCTAGGAAAAAGCACTTAAATCTGCTCAGCTTATTAAGTGCAGGCTGGAGTCCCATGCGATTCTGCCTAAAACATAAATAAATGGAAGTTACAGTGCAGAGGGGTTGGTAATATGAATTATGGACTGACACTGGTGATTAGTTGTTGGCTTTTCTCTGTATGATCTGCTGTTGAACTGCTATAGAAAAAGACAGATGAAGGCCTGGGAGGGAAGAGGCGGCAAGGGCGCTCACTTACACTCGGCTTTGTTTCTGTGCATTGCTCCTGGTCCAAACTTGAGTGGAATTTCATCCATCCCTACCTCCAGGGTGGCAGAGCTGAGCCCTGGGACAAGGGTGAGGTGCTCGGCGTGATGCCCACAGCCTGGCCTCCTCCCTGCCGTTGGGTATTGCTCCCAGCTGCAGGCACACAGTATTACCCCGTTATCCCCACGTGTGAGGTGTGACACGGTGTGGTGAGGCACCTGGCTCAGGAGAAGCGCTGGTGGCTACGCTGACAGGGCCGGTCCCGACGGCCTGTACCGCCTGCAGGCCGGCACGATGAGCACAGCTGGGGCCTGGGGGACCACGGGTGTGCTCTGCAGATCCTCCTAACTCCTTGCCATTGCTCATCTGACGATTTCCTACAGCTGTAGCAACACGAATTCAGACTCCTAATGCCACTCTGAGCCTTCATTTCCATTTTCTAGTTTGTTTGTTTTTTAAAGTCATAGAGAAGCTTTAATTTGCCTCAGGCTGCGCAGCTTTGTAGAGATGGGACTGAAGAACAGAGGACATGTTTATTCAGAAGTAGCAAGTAGCTTGTTCAGCTACAGATAGGAGACCCATTTTTTCAGGAGGCAGGAGCTGCTCAGCCCCTTGGTGGGAGACCCGGCCCCTCTCTCTCAGACACGGGGTCCTGCTGGGAGGCTTGGCTGCGTCGTGAATCCCAGTCCCTGGCTCGCTGTTGCCGCAGCCATTTCACAGGGTCGTTAAATTGATCTACTAGATTTAATATCACAGGACAGTCCGAAGCGTACCTGTTGATTTTTTTTTTTCAGTATACAAATCCAGAGCCTGCATATTATTTAAGAAAAAAGAAAAGACATGTTTTGTGTTCCTTTTGGCCTTATAATACTGTACCTGATTCATTTAGTATTTACGGGAGGTGTTTTCTCCTAGTGGAAAATGAGGAAAAATCCCCATGTTTTTGGCCTTGTAAAACCTAGACTGTCATTAGTATCATCATTATTATTGTTATTATTGCTATTTTCATCTTGCAGCGTAATCAGGAGTTTCTTGCAGGCAGCTTTGCTGCATTGCTTTAGTGCCGTTTGTGTTGCAGTTCTGTAGCAGGGGCCTTGTCTGCACAGGATCACCTGTAAGGTTAAATCTCAAGTAAATCTCAGGGTCACACTTGCTGTAGAGCTGATAGAAGTGCACAGATTGTGCTCAGTGATCTTTATTGTCCTTTTTGTCTTGCAGATTGAGGGATTTTAATGGCTTTCAGGTAGAAGCCAAGTGGAGACAATCAAAATGAACTCTATGGACAGGCACATACAGCAGACCAATGACCGGCTGCAGTGCATAAAACAGGTAAGCTGAAGGTGGACATAATTACTGCTAAAGCATTGTGTATTGTGTGGCAGGGTGTATTGAGCATTATAGTTTCCTGCTTCCTGATGAATATCCTGGCCCTTTTGTGGGGAGGAGACCTTGAAAGCTAAACTTTCCATTTCACCTTTCTGAGGAACCATCAGCCTAGAGTTTCACTGATGCAGTAAAATTATGTTCACAACCTGTTTTTCCCCTGTTGCCTGAGCAGTTTTCTCTGGCCAGCTACTTTGGCCACGAAATATTTAAAGGCTAGAGTCCTGCTGTTTCCGTTTTATATTTGTATTAACCAAGTTAAGAATCTCCCTGACTGCTTTTTCTCTGGGACACGTGCTTTTTTTTTCTTGAGGGAGTGCAGCACTTCTCTGTTCATAGATTCTGTGTGCAGTGGATGCAAAACACCCTAAATCAAAGGAACTGGTTTAAAAAAAAAAAAAAAAAAAAAAAGCACATGGGAGTGGTACTGGCTTAGTATAGATTTCTAAACTTTTTATCTTTTTCCATCCTCTTAGCTGCAGCTCCATTATGTTTTGTCATGTTTGCTTACGTATTAGTAGAGGTTTATGATATCTAGAATGTGTTTTAATGCAAAGAACAGTAAAAATGTGTTTGTTTGCAAGTCTAGCCATACAGATGCTTTGGCAGGAGATGAAAGAACAGTTAGTACTGAAAACAGCTGATTTTCCTCACCATGTTTCCTTTATATTAAATGATTTTGGAATAAGTCAAATAAAGATAGTTCATAGGCCAGGGAACAGAAGTAGGAATCAATCCCTGCAGAACTGCTGGTCATAATCCAGCCTTGGCCTGGGTGTGTAGTGGCTATTTTTTTCCCCTAAATCTCTCTCTTTCTCCCTCTCTCTCATCGCTCCGTGGTGAAAGTTAATGCATCTCATGGTTCTTTAGAGGCCTGAGGGAAATGAATTTTGGGATTTCATCCCAGTTCCTTATCAACTGTCTGGTTCAGAAAAAGCATGCCCTTGGCTGGCACAAATTGGTGCCCTTTTTGGCCATCCTACCCCAGAGGATGAAGAATGAAGTGACTTGCAGAACAATTTAACCTTCCAGCTGTAAGAACAAGCCTTCAGATCAAGTGGAGACAAATGGGGGATACTGCTCAGTTCCGTTTTCTAGAGCTGACGGTTTCTGTACATAGAGAATTTGTATTATTTTAATAAGATAAAAGAATATCAAATTACATTTCTTACAGTATTAAAGAGACATTTTTGTCTATGTAATGGATGCTCTGTCAGTTAAACCACTAACTTCATTTATACATAGTGCTGGTTTACCCAGACCTCTAGGACATATTTCTTTGAAGAGGAAGGCAGGGTTTTCCACCATTCATGGAACATTCTCGATTTTGTTTGATCCTGTCTGGAAGCTCAGAGGCTTCTGGTGGACAAGGCGCTCGCAGTTGCTCTGTTCTGCCTGCAGCACAGGATGCCCCATGGGGAGGTATCCTACCTGGCTGTGGCTGCAGCTTCTGGCCCTCATTTCCTACAGAGGCCCGAATCAGTGAGTATCAGTGCTTTTATTTTCAACTCATGACAAAGTGTAGTTAAGGAAGCCAATGGCTGACCACCAAAAATATATGGCAGAAGCTTTTTTGTGTGAGTTGCAATATTTGAGGTTTTGTCTGAGAAGAATGTTTGCTTTTATTTTTCTTGAAGGATTTAGCATAAAGATTCCTCCTTTTTTTTTTTTTTTTTTTTTTTTTTTTTTCTTTTTCTTTTTTTAATAGTTCCAAAATCTTGTGCTGTTATCTTTGTTGTAGTGGAGGAAGGGACAGAAAACGACCCTGACTAGTTTTTTGGAGGAGACTCTTCTCTCATATGGTCATAACTTTTTGGGTTGGAGACATATTACATTGTTCTCTGAGACAGGTGATTAGCTGGTAAAATTCATGTAGCGCCACAGCAAGGCATTGCCAGTTCACCCATACAGAACTAGATTACACACTGTTAAAAGCACAGTTCTTGGTTTGGGGAGCAAAGCAGTACCTTGCATGGCCCTATCAATATACCCTCACCAATTTGGGGGGATTAGCAGCAGGGTCAGACAAAAATCTGCCTGCATTTTCTTCCCCAGTCTTTCACCCTTTCTTCCCTTCCGAGCCTGTGAAAGAAACGCAGTGCTGCCCTCCTGAAAAGATGTGTGCTTGCAGGTGGGTTAACGCAGCAGCAGCATGGAAGGTGCACTGCAGTGGGGGCTAAAAGCCACCCTTCCTCAGCGCCCTGCATCCACCCATTTGTCCCCCTTGTTGGCAGCACACAGCACATGCAGTCGGACCCCACGCAGCTTGTGGCCCTGTATGCTCCTCACCCAGCGCTGACGAACCTGTCTGTCATGCACATGGCTGTATCCCAGAGCCTGGTGAACCACATCAGGTTGCAGCACAGGGGCAGTGCCGGCTGCTTTCTTCCAGCTCTCTGGCTCGGGAGACGCCCACAATGTCCTTGCTGACTTCTCTTTCAGGATCAAGGTTGTGTTTTACTTTTATCTTTTTTTTTTTTTTTTTAGCATTTCCCTAGTACAAAACCAAACCTTGTATATGATCAGCTAGTTAGGAAGTGAAGCGTGTGTGTGTTAAGAACTGTTTCAGAGAGATGAAAGGGCAAACTGAAGAGGTGGCTGTGTATTTACGCTTTAAAAAAAAAAACAACACAGACTTCTTCTGTGGAAGGCTAGAACAGCTTGTGTGGTCTCTTTGTAGCTGATTCCCTCACTATTTGTAAGTGTATGTGCTTTAAAATCAAACACATTTTTTCAATGTTCAGGGGAAAAAGCCAAAGTAACAGTCTTCCCATAACACATGCAATTAGTTTGTCCTGACACCAAGGACTCTTCAGGGTACGCTGAAGGAAGCTGCATCTTCAGGGTGTAGGCTGTTTCTCCTGGATTTTTTTGTCAACACAATCCAAAATACAAAAGGATTTTGTGCTCAGCAAAGGTCAGAGGTCCCGGGAGCGGGCCTTCCGGGCTGAGGTGACAGCCTGTTCACACGCCCGGCCCCAGGGCCCTGTGGTGGCACCCTCACGGGGATGGCGGCACCCTCACGGAGCCAGGGCACAGGCACGGCCTTCTGAGGGGGCCGGCCAGCTCCTGCCTCATAGCCAGCCCCAGGGAGCTGACCCGTTTTCTTAACCTGTTCCTCACAACTGAGCAGTGATGAGGCTTTATTCATACATGATCTGTTGTTCTCTTTTTGTGATATGAGCAAGTACCAGCAAAATCTGTAGGTTGCAGGCCGCCCCCACTCCACTCTCCGCAATGGGTCCAGCTTTCAAAGCTTCAAGCTGTTTTAAATCTGGGGACTTTTCGATTTGTTGTCTCTGTTTGCTGGTCAGTTTATAAGGCTCCTACACCTCTCCTGTGAAATTCTTGACAAGAATTCCTGTTAAAAAAATTCCTAAAATCTTCCTATTACTTAAGTTAGTAAGAAGCGACCCCTTTCAGATTAGGCTTGTGATACCTTCCTGCTGTGCTAAGGGCAGTCGTCAGGGCAGGTATTAGAGCTGTGCTAAAATTGTGATAACAGGTTAAAGGGAAGTATGTGCAAGTGTGTCAGAAGTATTTGGCTGTGGTGTGAGCAGAGAAGGCTGCTTCTGTCATGTGTGACACATTGAGCAGTATATCCTCAAAGGATGCTGGATCATTTGGTGAACCCAGCTTAACTGGAGGCACACATCACATGGCTGATTTCTAGGAGGAGATTAGCATTTCTCCCCTCTTTCCCTCAGGAAGGCTTGTTGAATAGCTGCAGTTGCGATGCTTTATAATGTCTACCCAGCCATTCATAGAGAGATGCTAAAAGTTGTAATTGCCATGTGTTTGCGTTGATCTTTTCTAAGATTGGAAACAGACAGTCCCATTTCTTTCATTATTCAGCAACTTGGTTTTTAGTTGCTCACTTGCAATTCAGAGGAAAATAGAATTCCCTGTATATTTACATAACTGTTAGCATTTAAGCCCTGAGATGTTTGAACTAATCCTTCTGCTTTTCAAAATTATTGTTGCAGACTCATGTAAATGCTCAGCAGTCCTAAACATGTCATTTTAATATATTGTGGATGGGTTAATATAGACAGATATGAAATTACAGCTGAAAAAGTTTTAATAAAGCTTTGTGAAATTTTCATTCTTCATGAATTTTGAGAATTGGCAGTCTTCCTATGAAGGGCGTATATATTTAGAATACATTTTTTTTGGTTGTAACCCATACAAGTGTTACTATTTTTTAGCAGCTATGTATGAGATAACATATAGCAGGGAACCTGATGGTGAAAAAGATCTTTCTTTTCAATTAAGAACATGATATTCAAGGGACCTGAAGTGTTGCAGCTTATTGGCTGAATGGTCCATAGATGCCATCTTGATAAATATATACTTTTTTCTTTTTTTTTTCTCACTGAGACCCATAGCTGCAATTCTTTGTCTGCTTTCTTGCTCAGTCTGTTGGAATACTCCTCTCCTAGAGTTAAGTATGTTTAGGAAAAACTGACAGCGGACCAGCTTTCCTGGCTCCTCCAGTCCACTTGCAGACCTGTCAATCAGCATTCCTGCCATGTTAGATCCTGCATCCCGGTAGGCGACTGTTCTGGCTCAGGCAGTGGAGCCACAAGGGAAAGAGCAAAGAGACAAAGTGCTGGAAGCACTTCTAGTGCGGGAAGGGGAGAAAGCACCATCTTGATGCTTGCAGCATTTGTGTAGCTTGCTAATCGGATGAGATGGCTGAGTTCGTAAGATTTCAGTGGCTTGAATGTAACCCATCATCTTCTGAGGCAGGCTGGCGAAGTTAGGGTGGGCACAGTTCTCCCCTTCCCAGTCCTGTTTTTGTTTTATTGCAGCACCTGGCCTCGAGGGCAGAGGCATTGGTATTGTCAACTGTTTTCAAATGAAAATGCACACATATTAAATTTACATCTAAAACTTTTGGTAGCCATAGTATTTAGATTAATTTTATTTTTTTTCCTGTGCAACTAGCTAATCAGGCCTACTGCTTAAAACTGCCTATGGGTAAATAAGGATGAACATTGTAAAATTCTAGAAATCTGTATGTTAGGTGCATGTTGTTGCCTTGGTGTCAGATGAGCATAGGAAGCTGATCTCGTCAGCAGCTGGGTTGAACTCTGCAGTGAATACACAACCTAGCTGGCAACCCATCTCTAGCATCTGTCGTACCATTTCTGGCTCTTCCTTCCTACGTGTGTGCTTGCTGCTTGACTTCCTTTACTTCTGTGAGCTGGTGCAATGGCAAATCCCTACCAAGCATGGCTGTGCAGCATTTGCACTTAGGGGCTATTGTACCCATTTGCAAAAGCAGAAAGTGGCTTAAAAAGTTCTTTTAAGAGAGGATGGTACTGTTAATACCAAGAGCCTTAAGCTGTGCAGACTTCTACAATCGTCTGCGAAAGAAAAACTCTCTGCTGGTGTTGTTAGCTCCTTATTGCTTCTATGCAGCGTGGAGGAGGAGCCACTACCAGTGTGCATCGGGAGGTCGCAAAGCACATGCTGCAGGCAGCTTTGTAAGCACCTGCAGTTGGAAAAGATGTAGGAAAGAGAGGACAGGCTGGCATTTTGAAAACTAGAGAGCTGGTGCTGCAGCTGGTGCAGGTATGCTGTTTTTCATCTGCCTAGTGTTACCTGATTTGCTTTGGATGGAACCTGTTGAGTACCAGTGGAGCGTGTCCTGCTTGTTAGTGAAAATTCAGTCAGTTTTGTCCTTTTTGTAGCGTATATCAACACAAATGCACAAACTACGAATGTTCATAAATTTGCCTGTGTGGGCTTAGCTGTTCTTTTTGCTGTTGTCCACATTGTATTCTGTCAACAATACAATGTGTGAAGTACATAGCAGCTGCTGTGACTCTTCCATGAAGGGTTTGCCAGATCTCTTTGCTGGTAGACCTGCTTCTGTTGATGTGGCAGTAATAGGCTTGGAATTGTTATCTTCTCACTATTTCTCCTGGGCTTTGCAAAAATTCCCATACTGCTCTAAAACTCTAATCTAGTAAAGATGTATTTAAGTTTCCAAGCCTGTTTCAAGATGATCCATCCTGAGAAAAAGAATATGCTTATCAACCCTGTCATTCTACACTATTAGGGGAATGAGAGAGGCCTTCAGAATACCTTGGAAGTAAGCCATTTCCATATTGTTCTTTGCTATGCAGATCAGGGGAAGGGAAATGTTGAGGCAAGCACAGGCAGTTATATATCACATGTTGGCAGAATGAAATGCTTCATCCTTGAGTGACCTGGACTCACTGACAGATTTTTTCCTCTTATACTTAATTTGTACTGTTGGTTTCTAACTGCTGAATAGGATGATGCAAGAGGTACGTACCCTGCCCACTAGTGCATCATAGTACAGAAGTGGTTGAAAAATCAATGGATTCTTCGAAGAACCTGGAAGAGGGATCACTGCTTTGGGAGTTTCCGGGAGAGGTTTCCTTCCTGCTAGTTAGAGCACATACAGAACGGTGAAGGGTGATGGTGCTACTGACAGTTTCACACCTGAAAGCAAATAATTTTTTTTTTAGATAGTATTTCTTCTTTAGCTGTGTGATGTCCAAGAAGGTGCATTGTTTTCCAGCTCAAAGCGTTTTTGTTGAGTAGAGGCTGCTACTACAGAGTTAATAAGGCAATTGCTCCTAGGTCTTGCCCTTTATGATAGTTCCTTTAAAACAGATGTGATTGGTGATCACACTTGAGTAATTAGTTCAAATCTAGTAGGTTATGGCTTGATACAGATTTTGAAAGTTTGGGTTTCTCTTTTGTTCTTTTCTCACATAAACGTAAGAGATCCCTAAATGCAAACTGTACTGCTGCTGTAGGCAATGGACCTCCCATAATCAGTGATAGTTGGATAGTTCTCCTTCATAGTGGCCAGTAGATACCCACCAGCAAATACAAAATTAAGTTTTTCATCTGCCCCACCCTTCATTCACAGGGCCTTTCCAAAAAGGAGAAGTTAAATGAAACAGATTTGTTTAAATTAATATTGCAAATTTTGCTTTGTCAAAGGACCCCCAAAACAATCCTGTTGGTACTTTCCCTTTTGACTCTGAACTGTCTCAGTAATGTCTAGCTGTCTGCTAGGACCTCTGAGAGTAGCTGAGGTGAATTAAACATCTTCCACAGTGGCATCAGTTCATGCAGTGGTCATTTTAAATAGTCACCTTGAGATTTTTTTCTCTATATAGATTAAGAGATTAAAATAATAAAGATTAAGTCTGTTAATTAAAAGTGCTATAAAAAGCATAATCAGTGAGTAAGTAAATTACTCACATGAGTCAAAAAAATTAATTGGAAAATGAAATATGTCAAACTGAGGACTATTGCATATTTTTCAAAATGTGTTTACTCTCCTGAAATTTAGAAAGTGAAGAACTTTAAAAAATTGGTTCAGTACATAAGTCAGGGGAATTCAAGTCTGGCCTTTTTTTTTTTTTTTTTTTTTTCCCTGCCTTTTGCCATTAACTCAGTTTGTATTTGCTTGCCATATTCCTTTCTAAAGACTGTACCTTTGGCAATAGTCTTCTAGTTAAGGGTTGTTGTAATGCCTCATTAATGGTATTTAAAACATCTTGATATGAATGAACTGCAGGAAAAAAAAACACCAAACCCAATTTTCAAAATGCTGTGGTGTGTGCCTCAAACTCTTCAATTATTCATAGCACAGAATTTTTTAGGTAGTCCTCATTTTGCCTGCAGCCTTCACTTTTTCTTATACTAAAAGACATCGTGAAGCTAGAGTTTTTTAGGCAACTAACCAAGTCTGGAACAAATAAATCTATTTTCACCAATAATAAATATAAAATATAAATTAAAAATATAAGTAAATATTTGGACTGCTATTTTAATAGTGTAATAGTATTCTAAGGGAAAGTGCATGCTTTGAGACAATTAACTTCTTGAAATGTTAAGATACTTAGGGCTCAAACTGCTTGCTGAAAAGCATGAGGGCATTAGAGAAGAAAGCTCTTGTATCATTACGCTGTCTATTGAAATGCTGAAGGAAGCTGAAGAAGCCTCAGCATCTTTGCTGTAGTTGCATGCAGAGGATGCAAGCTACACTAGCACCATACAACAGGGAGATACTAATGGAAGATGACTTGTTTCAGTTGCCAAGAAGAGTGAGGGAACTGGTTAGGAAAGCTGATTTCATAATTCAGTCAAGCTGTAATGGCAAATTTAAAGATAGATTGAAGCCTTATGTTGCTGAGCATGGTCTAAGAGAAAGAATAAACAGTTGTTCCTTTGTTTCTTGACTTTTTTTCCCCCAGAAAGTCACTCTTTTCCTTAATCACTCACAAAGACAATATAGCTCAGAGCTCTCTGATTATTTTGAGCCTTTCGTAAGCTGTGTTGTTCTGAGGGCTCTCAGCTGACAGGACTGCAGTACAGGTTATATGAAGAGTACAGAGATGACTGGGCACTGCTGTTCTGTCTATTGATAAGTGAACAAAAAGGCCACTTGTGTGCCCTGTTTCCATCAGTCAGATCTGGATCGCAGGCTTTTAAACCCCTAAGTCATGATTTCCTCAGAGGCCGAGTAGGGTCTGGTGGAACAGCACTAGGTGGGATTATGAGAGGAGGTTAAATTGGTTGCATGTTCCCTTATATATGTTCCCTTATCTAATGCAAAGTTCTAAGTGTACTGCGGTTATGTGGGTAAGAAAGATACGGAGCAGGAAGACTGAACAGTAACTCTGATCAGCAGAGCAAGGGAGTAATTTAGTTTAGCTTTTCTGTGTGGGCTGCTTGAGGATCAGGGCGTTGAGGCCATCTCTGGCGCTTTGTAAAACTAACAGACACATCAGCATTGTGCTGTCTTCTCTTTCCTCCTGTGGCACACGCACGTGTGTGCAATCCTCCTCACAGGTCGTGTGGTATAGGAGACCAAGACTATTCACTCGCCAGGCATCTACCTTTTCTGAAACCACTGCTGATTTAAACTCACGCTTCATATTCGTGTGTAAATGAAGCATCTATGGAAATCTGCTTTAATACAGGTTGTATTCCGTTACTGCTTGCACAATAAGTGACTGAACACCTTGCCTCTTTGCAGTTCAGTGAATCTCCTGTTTTCTGTTTGTTCCTTTCCTCATTTGTTTAGCATGTGATCTCCTGTCTTCAGCGTTGACTCCCAGCCTCATCTCACCCCGTATTTTCATGTACTTAAACCTTCCGGCAAAGAGGAGCTGGGCTTTGCTCAGTATTTACTGTTTTTTATTTTTCCTGAAAGAGAAGCCGCAGTGGACAAGTGGGGCAGAGGTGATTCCCCTTTCACTCCGGTTTTACAAGAAGCCATGGCTAACATGGTTTTAATCTCTCTCTCAGTGTATCTAGTGCCTCTCAAAATGTGAGCTTAATAAAATATTTATAAAGCCTACAATGGAATGAACCATGTAAGTGCAAGATAATTCTATTCATTAGGGATCTCTCAATCTCACAAATACTAAATTTGGGGGTGGGGGAAATTATCTGGATACAAAATGCACAGCTTGAGCCTTCTAATCTTTTGATAAATAAAACAATCTTTGATATTGAAGGGGGCTGTAGAGAATTGAACTTACGTATAACCATATCCAGATAAACAAAAATCACTCTCCCAAAAGAAAGTAAATAGCTCAATACTCCCCTCTATCCTCTTGAAAAAGAAAAGACCATTTGTTTTGAATCTTCACTGCAGACGAGTGTTTAATATACTGAGTATAGCTGCTCACGTAGATGGCCTTTCTATAATCACATTACACGACTAGGAAAAAATAGAGAAGCCACCTATTTTGGGTGATGACATTTTCTACTTTTAAAGCACATCCTCGGTTAATGTCCCATATTTCTGTGACACCCCTTGAGCTCTGTTGCAGCTAGTGGAGGGCATGAGCAGGAGAGAAAATGCTTCGTGGACGGGGATCTGAAGGAGATGCCCGTGCGTGGGAGAGGGGCTCACGGCTGGGCTCACGCAGGGAGCCTGCTGAGGTCGTACAGTAATAACAGCACAATTAATGCGTTACAGCAAGCGACTGTTGCTGATTTGCAGGTCCTCTACTGATTGCTTGTGGTGCTGGTGAAATATCGGGTATAGGTTTGCTAGGAACATATTTGCGTGCTGAGTAATGCACGAAGAAACGCCTTGTCTCCCCATGGTTATTCTCTGTCAAGGGACCAGGAATCCTGTTTACATTCTTTAGATATGTGGTGGGTTTTTCTTTCAAGGCTGAACTCCCTTTGCCCAACATGCAGAACCATATTAATTCTGCTCCTGTGTTGCTCCAGCTGAAGGGCACGTAATCTTTCTTTTCTCTGTTCCTTCCCTGCCCCTTTCTTTCCAGCAGCCCTCTCCCCGTCCCATTCAGTGCAGCGATACATTTGCATTATGTCTCATTGCAAGCATGTCCAGCTGAATTTTAAGCTAGACAAAAAGTAGTCTGAACTACCTGGTTGAATCTGCCAATGTGCCTGGACACCAAATTGTGTTTCTCACTGAGCAGAGCCAGTACATGCCAGAGGTGCAGCAGTCGTGTGGGCATATAAGAGAGCAGGTCAGCTCCTTCCTCCATCAGGGTCAATTGATTTACTTCCAAAGGAACTGTGTTTTCTGATTGATAGTTTTGAGCATCCTAATTTTATATATAAAGTAATTTTCATATATTTTTCTTTACTTTTAAATCCCTAGATTTTACAATCCTGTGAGAATTTAAACTTGGATTATTGTGGAGAAAAGCTTGAAAACGTGCCAACAGTTAAAAATTGCAAGTAGACCCCATGAACTTCAGAGTAGTGTGCATGCATTTCGGTTACTCTGAGCTCTCTGTGAAACCTGGAGCATGCTGGAGATCTAGCTCATGATCTGGAAAGATGGATTTGATACTGGGTTTTGTATGAGTGAAGTCCTACATGTGTTACACTGTAAAAGACAAATTTTGCAGAATACATAGATGAACCTGTTGTGCAAACTAGGAATAACTTAGCTGAAGTCTGAGGAATGATTCCAGAGGATATATGTACAGTATCAGAACACTAAAAACCATCATTTTCTTCTGGCACCTCTCTTCATATGCATTGTGCTTTGTGGAGAAAAAGGAGTACTACTAAGAATATTAATAAAAAAACCTCTGGAATAAAAGAATTAGAAGTTTTTGAAACATTACTATTAGTTAGAAGTATTTTGAAAAACGGTGGAGGGGCTTGTGAGGCAGGAGGAATGTATGTATGTATGCTGTGAGTTTAACTTTGTCTTCCCCTTACTTTGATGGTATAGCTCCACCTTTGGGAGAAGTGTCATGATGCATTTCATCTGAAGTGTGGACTCCACCTTTAATCCAGTGTGGGCTGCTGGGAGCAGGGAAGTGCTGCTCCCTCCCCAGCCCCACCTGGTGTTTGCCACCGCCAATGAGTCAGGTCTGACGGCCTCGTGGGCACACAGGGAGCCTCGCTTGAAGCGATGACTGAAAATCAGCACTTGGAAGGGGAGGTTATGGGAAAAACAGCAGGATCAGTCGGATGCACTGATAGGGGTGTCAGTACAGAGCTCAGGGGAAGAAGCTCTCAGGAGCGTATCGAGGAGATGCATCCTTAGCTCCAGGGCAGCCCCAGTCCAATACCAGCATGAAGAGATGCTGTATTGTACTCCGTGTCTGCTCCCCTGTGGTTTGCTGCTGGCCTGTGAGCTCTGCGCCTCCCCTCGTGCCATGCAGTGTGTGGGCAGGAGGGCGTAGGAGCACGCCTGGGCTGGTGTCGCTGGTGGTACGGTGGCCACAGCTTTCTGTCCTGCCAAAGGGCAGCTGCCCCCGGGATTTAATTCCCCTGATTTGAGAACTCTGAGTTCTGCCGGAAGTCTAGCATTAGCACACGCCTCATAACAACGGGTTAATTTCCAAGGAAAGGAAAGGCTCCCGACCAGCGAGCTGGGCTTTTTTCTGCACAGTCAAATCTCCGTCTGCTGCTGGTGTACTCTATTGCTAGCGTAAAATTCCCAGACTCGTTGATTAGTGAAGCTAGACAGTAGACAGGGTCCAAGTGGCTAACCATGTGAGAAATGCAGTGACTGTAGGCTACTGTTAATTAACCTAGAATCTAGCAACATGGCAACGTGTCTGTGTGATAAGTTATATTATCTTCAGCAGCTCAATTAAATCAGGGAGTGAGACACAGAGCAGACGTAACTCGGCAAAATAAACAGACAACTTGAGTCAGCCTTCATAATTTGGTGCGACATCACGTAAATAAATGCAATAACTTGTTTAGCATAGTTAAGCAGTTTGCTGCTCAAAAACTTATTTGCGTGGCATCTCATTTTGAATAGGTTAAGTTGTGGCAAATTAGGGCTGTGGCTTCAGTCTGACTTATTCCAAAGAGAAGAGGAGAAAAAAATCCTTCACCAGAAGTACACAGTTTATAAATTGAAATTCTACATTTGTTTTCTACAGCAACAACTTGGAACATACGGATTCCACGTTTAAGTGATTCACTTTCCATACCATTGCTGTCATGTTAGCATTTCCTGATGTATGCATGAGATTGCTTTAACCCTCTGTAATTGTTCTTAATTTTGGCTGCTGCTCTTCCATTTCTTCCTAGACTGTTCTCTCTAAGATATGCTAGTGTACATCTGGGTTGCAGTCTTCTATATTTAGAGAAGATAAGGCTGTTGTCCTTGCCATATTTCAATGTGGATAATTGGTTTCTGTCTCTAAAATTACATTGAGTCTTTGGTTGCAGGAAGTGGGTTGCACCCACTGTGGTGTGGGTGTGCAGACAGACAGATAGTACTCGATCGTGCTTGAGTATCCTTAAAAAAAGAGAGATCTTTATTGCATAAGCCTATTTCATACATGTATGGTATGAAGCATATAGTTCTGTCTCTGTTGCTGAGTTTTATTGCTTATCAGGAGTTTTTAATTGCCTTTTAATTGGAATAAAGTAGCAATTTCAAGACGTGGCTGTATTTTGTAACGTTTGTACTAAAAATTGCCTTGTGTCAGCTGTTCCATGTAACTCCCCGTGTGAATGTGTTCCCCTGGGTGAGCCCATGGCAGCAAACCGTGGAACAGGCACACAGGCAGTCACTGTGAGAGCTGATAAACGTGGTCCTAACGTACCTGCATCAGCTGCCCATATGCCCATGCTAATTTACAAAGGCAGTCTGTTCTTTACATAAATAAAATGTTTCAGCCAGAGGTGGTCATGAGCAGCAGGTAGACTTTTTTGTCTTCCCTGGAGTCCAGCCCAGCCCTCAGAAGGGAGTTGTGCTGGTACAGTTCTTTGTAGTGGGCTGCAGTGCAGTGGCGAGCAGGCTCCTTTGCTGTTTTCTCCATCCCCCTACACCAGCCTGTTAATTCAAGTGCTACAAAGAACACAAGGTTCCTTCCAATACCAAAAATAAATGACTCAGATGACTGTCTCTTCAAAGCACCACCTGGTGATCCCTGCAATAATGACACACTCACATGCGTCAAGTATTGCTGTGATTTCTGTTCCGTTCAGGCTAAGAAAATATTAATCTTTCAGAGTCATAACTGATTACATTGAAAACCCTGTTAGGTTTTGTAGTAACAGAAATCGTCATGTCTCACTAATAGCTTTCCAAAAAGCGGATGATACTGCGACCAATCTGGTAAATAACTGATTCATTCAGTTCATTGGCTTTGTTCATCCCTACTTCAGATTTTGTTCACACAGATTTCCTCTACTTGTCGATAACTGTTGCTTGCAAGCAAGGTAATATTACACGGCCCTTCATTATTACACTCACTCCTAGTAGCTTTGAAGACATACCAAGGTGTGTCACAGCAAGATCTGGTTCATTGTCACTTTTTTCAAATCATCTATTAATGAGGTGAATTCTTCCCTTGTTTACATGAAGCACAGTTTCAGGCTAGACTCTCCAGGCTCACGCCTTCCCTCTGTCAAGACGCTGCCAATAATTTCAGTTGAAGAGGATGGAGCCATGCATGGGAAATGCTTCACAGAGAGCTGATGGATGGCTCTGGCAGAAGCTTTGTTTTGTACTTCTGTTCTTGGATCGAGAGCTAAGAAAATCTCTTTAATTTCTTGTTCGATTAATACAGCAGATGTAATAATATCCTTCTCAAGCAGCCTTTTTGTTGTGAGGGCGTGAATGACATTAGTGCTTTTTGCCCCGGGTGCAGCGTTTAAGCTGTCAATAAATAAAAAATAAAAAAATCATGGTAGACATTTGGAATGTTTTCTTAAGTAACTCAGGGAAGAAATCGCACCTGCTTTTGTGCTTTGATTCAGGCTGGGTTTTCTCTTTGTTTTCCTCACTTCCCCTCAAAAAGTAACCTTGTCCTCTGTAATCTGGGAAATAAAAATCTGATGAAAAAATTAATTTAAAATACAAAGAAAAATCAGAAAGCTGTGAGGAATATGCCACAGAAGGAACTATGTGTAACTGATAGAAGTGTCCCTGCAGGGTCAGCTTTTCTAGCATCACAGGCACTACTCAAATACTCTCCACAGAGTATGAGACCACTGGTATTCTGCCTACCTCTTCTGTTTGTTTGGGGCTCTTTAGCCTCTAATGGAATTAATAGAACTGCTTATCTGGCCCAACTAGTTTCTAAACTAATTTCAGTTGTGCAGAAACATTTAAGAAGTCGGGATTTCAGCATCCCCTCTGTATTTAGCAGGTGAGTTAGGGTAGCGTTCTGTTCCCATGCAGTGAAATCCCTTGATGGAGACTTACAGAACAAACAGTGCAATCGAGTCATTGAGGTCATCCATGCTCTGACATAGGCAAGTAAAACGAGCCTTTCCTTCCAGAGGGAAGTGCAAAATCAGTCTATTTTGGACCTTTTGCTCTATGAAAGAGATACTGCTTTTCAGTGGTGTCATGCTAAGTAGAAATCAGCATTATGTGATGCTGAGCTAAAATTAAGGCTAATGTGTGAGGTTCCTCTCTGCTTTTCATTTGTTAGCCTAAACCTGTCAAATATTATTTTGTATTCAGGTATGTTGTCTGTTTCTTAATGTGGGTACCTTTCGTTGGACATGTTAATGGAAGATTTGGTGTGTGGCTGGCAAACAGTAACAACGGTGAAAGTAAATAATGTCTAGCTCACGTTTAGCACTTTCCATCAGCGGATATCAATTCATTTCACAAAGAAGGAAGGATTTTCAAAGACAATTTCCAGTGCAGAGCTGGGTAGCTTACAGTGAATTTTTCCATGGGTTGTTTCTGTGTGGAGGGGGTAGTTTTTTTCCTGTGGTAGGTTTTTTTTTGTTGTTGTTACTGTTTTTTCCCCACCTACTGAGATAGCTCAGTTAATACTGCGATCTGTGTCCTACTCGTGCAGCATGTGTTCAGTGCAGTGCTTTTTGTTCAGCAGCTTACATGCGTTTCTTGCCTTCTGGAAACAGTATGTTTGATTGCAGCAGAGCTTACATGCGACATCGTAGAGGGTTTTAAAGCAGCTTCTGTTTCCCCTGCAGATGGAGTACTGAAGGCGCAGTGTACACTGAGGGATTTGGTGTCAGGCAATCACTTCTCTGGGGGTCTAAATGAAACCTTCAAAAAGCATCCTTTTTTCTTTTACTTAGAAGATTGCTAAGTCAAACTACTGTCCCTGTCCATGGGGTATTTTTTATGCAAAAAGCCTTAGAGTACAGTTTCTTAAATTTATTTATTTGGATTCTTTCATCTGTATGCAGAATAGCTTGATTCCTCCACCAATGAGACAACGAGCTGGCAGAGACGTGTTACCCTAGGTGAAGCTGTCCACTGGGATGGGAGTATGAGCCCATGTTTGTAGTCCATGTTTGTAGAGCAGAGCAAAAAATCACATTGCACAATGCTTTTTCAAATGCTTTTTCTGCTTTTTCAAGTCCTGCTAGTGTTTTAAGGATCTGTGCCACGCCTGTTAGTCATCTCTTGTTAAAAAACAAGGCCTCTGACCAAGAGCCTTCGTAGAACAAGAATTCCAGCAACATGATACAAAAGTTCACAAACTCCTTAAAACCTAGCATAGGAGCAATTTTTTTCCCTTCATTTATGGTAAGTTCATATATGCAGCTTCTCAGGCACCAGGGGAAGACGGGGAAAAAAAACTGGGTTGTGAACATTATTGTTAATTCAGATGCTTAGAAGTGAGCAGTATGTGACAGATTCAGAACTAAGGATGTATTTTTAAAATGATACCTTTGGGTTTTGTGCCTTCCAGTGAAAATGATCATTGTTTTCATATTTTTCCCAGTTATCTCAAGAATTGTAAACCCACTTTTAAAAAAGATATTCACAGTTCCTAAATACACTCTTTTCTTCTTGTTTCTGGAGTTCTCATTGAAACACTTAGCATCACCAGAATTGCAGAGTTTAGTAGCAATATTTTTCATATAAATTGAATTCCTTCTTTCCTATACCCTCCCTCTGCACCTGCTAAAATGTTGGAACACTTTGGCAGTATAGCACAGTGAAGGATGATAATGTCAGTTATGGTATCAGGTAAGTTTGCTAAGTGTTTCAAAAAAATACGGGTACAGCTTGTTCAGTACAAAACAAGAAATGAGTGTAACAGTTAAAATTGCATTTCCCGTGCAAATTTTAAATTTATTTATTTTTTCTCTTGAAATTTTGCCAGCTTCTTCAGAAATAGAATTCCACTCTGAGATTTCTACGTGCTTTCTAGTGCTTGCACATTTTCAATCGTGGCAGCACCCCAGCCAAACTTCAGTCAAGAACGATTCGTGTTTTTGTCATCCCAAAGTTGGTCCTCCCAATTGCTCATTATGATAAAGCATGATAAACAGAAACCAAAATCCCTAGAAGGGATCAGTGTAGTGCGTGCGCTTTGCTCTGTCACTGGTATTTTCTGAGACTGTCATATATGCCTTCTGGCTGGCAGGCAAAGACGAAACACGAGTATTGGAAGGCACGGCTGCGAGACCAAGGCAAGAACTTTGAACCCAAAACTGGAATTTCCCTGCATTTGGACTTGGACAGTTTTGGTGTCCAAGCAGAATCCATTACAGTTTGCAGATGTGAGAGGTAATGCTCTGGAGGAAGAAATTCAGAGGAGCTCTGGTATTCCAGCTTACCTCATGCCCAACTGACGAGTTCATATCAGAAAATTAAGAAACCTGCATCAGTATCGATGAGAATTAATTAAAGTAGGATTTTCTGTGTTCTATATACAATTTTTGGTTTTGTTTCCAAAACGCATGCTGTTCCTAGTTTCCAAACTTTGCATTAATGTGATGTGGAAAACTGAATGTCAGCACTTACGTATATTATTTACTGTGTTGCTCCATCTTCCCTTGTCAGCACTTACAGAACCCTGCAAACTTCCATAATGCAGCTACGGAGCTCCTGGACTGGTGTGGTGACCCCAGAGCCTTCCAGAGACCATTTGAGCAGAGCCTGATGGGTTGTTTGACGGTATGTCCGTTCCTCCTGTGGCAGCAGTTTTATCCTCTGGTTTATACCGTACGTTGTGGCCAAGGGATCTCGATTTTCAGTGTCTGCATTCTGTGGTTTTCACCCTTTTATCTTAAACACATGAAGGCAGACCCTAACAACTGTTTATTTGATTCTCTTACTGCACAGGAAGCAAAATTCAGTATCAAGAGGTTAAATCATAAAATATATATATAGAGAGAGAAATAAATTACTAAATACCTAGCACAAGCTAGGTTACTTGACATGCACATACACTATTTACTTTCATGGTTTGAGATGGCCAACCAAGTTATCTTCTTACAGATTTAACAGGCTTCTCAGGTTTTTATTTTCCATCACTTGATTTTTGGTGGGTTTGGAGGGCTGCATGTCTTCTATCTTCAGCATGCTGAACCTCCAGCTGAACAATGCTTCTGCCTGTTGGGTTTGGTTTGTTGTAAATAAGCAACTTTATTATAATGTACAGAAAATGTATTTTCTACACAACTAGTTTTAGTTTTATTTCCCGTGCATTCAGCTGTGGGTTCCAGTCCAAAATTATTATGTAGAGTCAAGACTTTAGAGGAATTAAATTCTGTCTGGACTAGGAGAGTTCAAAAGCTTCACCATGATTTGCAGAACAAGATGATACAAATAGTTATGAAGCAGCCAGAAATTTTAAAATCATTAATGGAGAGACCATCTTTGTTGTTGTTGGGAGGGAGTGAAAGTGCATGGATTATTCTCATGCAGTCTGTAAGTGATGTATATGAAACAGACAATAGACCGAGGTTTAGTTGCAGAAATCCAAATGTTAAGGAATGGCTCCATCTTAGTGTGCTCAAGTGTATAGCATCCCTCAGATTTCTATGCCAAAAAGTTAGAATAAACCCAGTGATATAAGAAAGCATATATCATTCTTCCAAACAGAAAAACAAAAACAAAGAAAATAAGAAATGTAAGTAGAGTCCAAATATATGATGTTTAAAGATTGTGTGTGAAGTGAAAGTTACCTTTGATGTATAACCTCAACCCTGAATAAATGCGATGGTTGTGGTATGTGACTGTAAATGCATTTTATTTATACTTTTTAGAAATTTAGCCAGCATTTTGAGGTTAGCATTCAGGAAAGGAGACATGCAACTCAAGCATGCTTAGGCAACCCAAACACAGTATTTCTCTGCAGACCTATGCTAGAACACTGTAAATCAGACCTGCAACTTCCTTGCTGTTTAAATCTTTTCTTTTTATATAAGCGGACCTGCAGTCCGGCCCAAGTGCAGGGTCAAAATAAGTGATGGACTGTCCTCACAGCAAAAGGAAAGAGAGAAAGACATTCTCCCTGAAAAACAGTGAGAGAAAACACACATTATCTTGTTAGCAGAATACATGGAAATGAAAGTACTTTTTTTTTTTTTTTTTTTTCCTGACAAGCAGGAAAGAAAAAAACAATCCTTATTGTCTAAGTACTGTTAGCATTTGAACATTATGTAATGCTTTGCTTCATAGTCCTCCATGAACTATGAGCTGGGTGGCATGAAATCTCCCCTTTCCCAAGGTTGCTACAGAATAAAAGCACTGTCTGCAGCGTAGGATCTGACTGGCAGCATCATCTTTATCATATCATGTAATTTCATTATACTCCTAGCAAGGAAAAAACACAGGAACTTAACCTGCTAGCTTGTTTTGTGTTAAATGATAAATACAGAGGATATGTAGATTGCATATTAATGGTAAGGAATAGAACAGTTTCTTTCTTGTTCCTAATTGTAAAATTCCTCTGATTAAGGTATTCTTTAATTTCTCACAGTGTATATACCTCTTCCTACTTCCCATTAAATATTCTTTCTTACATTGCTACAACCCAAGAGTGTGATAACTCCTGGTTCTTCCTAATGCATAGCAGTATAGTAGACAAGGTCTCTTTTTTCTTTTAAAAAATCATTCTATCTGTGCTTGACTTATATATAGCCTCTTTTTAAACAGTTTTCTTCCAGGTATATTAAGGGTGAATGTTAAGACTCCTTGTTTACTCATCTTACAGGAAACTTCGTTTATTTAATAAAAATGTTAAAAATGTATAAAAACTTAAGTCTGTTTACAGGGCAATTATTCAGAAATAAAAAATAATAAAGAGAAGGGCAACTGAAATACTGGAATATCATGAGTAAATTTAACATTAGTTTGCTTAGTAGCATATTCTGTACTACCAAGAGCCAATTTTTAGTAATACTGACAAAGTTTATCAGTGTTTTTCTTTGTGAAGATTATGCTAAAAGAAAATAAAAATGAAAAATCTGTATGAAAGTATATTAAACCACTAGAGCAGGATTATTGTTTTATTTTGCCAGTATTTGAAATGACCTTCAAAAACAGATTCCTTTAAAACTCCCATACTTTTGGGATATGCTTTTTAAAACAAGTAGTCTCTACCATCATTTTAACATTTGAGTTCCATGGATTCCTAAGGGCATGTGCATTTATTTCTGAAAAGCTGTAAACACTAAAGACAATTGCTTATAAGGCTCCTCCTCTTTAGTGTACAGAAGGATTTTTTTCTCTTATGACACTATTGTGTTAGCTCTCTGACCAGGGAAAAAGCACTACACTAAACTGTTCCTGGAACCGTCAAAGGATATGAAATCATATCCTACTAGAGGGTAACACAGTATATCCTAATCCAAATTGAAATATATTAATGTCATGGCTGCAGAAGGGCAAGCTGTCTCGGGGATGAACAAACCATCCATTTACACACGTCAAAGTTTAAATGCATCAGATGTAATGACAGAGCATCAAAACACATCTGTTGTATTATGAATAGCCAATTTAATGGTAGCTCTGCAGGTATAACAGATTCTTTGCCTCAGTCAAAGCTTTTCTACAATATTTTTGCAAAAATTAACCAAGTGGAATTAATTGTATTAATAAAAAGAAAAGGCACTGAAAATCTTGATTATGCTTTAATCTGAGGAGTGGTTCTTAAGAAGTAATTCTGTTTGTTCTATGCACCATCTTCTTGCCTGCACTCTTGGTAACGTCTGATTGACTTTATAACAACAGTATGTTTTTATTCCTGTTGCCGGTCTAACAAAACCTGAATGGATGCAGAAGAATGGTCTTAGAAATATTCTGCTTGGGCAGCAGCAGTAAAGCTTCCAGCTTCACTTAGGAATTGCTTCTTTTGATAATAACATCTACGATAGACTGTCACAGAAGGTTTCCTGCGCTTACTTTTTAATGCTAGCACTTACAGAAATCTTAGTGACTGGAAAATTTCATAAGTTAGCTAAACAGAGAGCATGTGCAAGACAGAGAGCACGTGCAACATCAACACATGTCCAGTGGTCTTTTTTCTTCTTGTGTGTAATAGATGTGCACAATATATGTACTGGCTATAAGCAATAATTACTGTGTATCAGTACGTGATACTACTGGAGTTAAACGTGCTATTTCTAGGCTCCAGTGGCGATCTATGCAGAATAACAGGTGTGGGTATTCTTAGCTCAAAAACAAACTCAGGATTTGTTACGGCAGCTGAAAATTTACCAGACAGACAGCTGTCAATTAAAGCCTGTTAACAGGCTTTGTTTAGCTAGGTAAATACCCTGCATTTGTTATGTAGAAACCTTTTAATGATTATTCCTGTAGAGGTGAAATAACTTCAGCTTGTTATTTCAGGAACTGACACTGATGCTGTCAAGGCCTAAGAAAAAAATGGAATAATTCTGTGAAGTGCAAACAGTTAAAGAGGAAAGGTTTAGGGTGAACCTATGGCATCTTAATGTTAGCAAAATAAATTATATTTTTCATGAACTAAGCCTTGAAAACTGAGACCCTTGTAAGAAAAAAAACACAAGAAGTGTGATTGCGCATTCATCGCCATTATGCTCAAACAGGTCTGATGGATGCTAGCTTAAGAGCTTACCTTTTTATGTTCACCTGATATAGAAAATCACCCAATTGAGCAGGTAATATAAGTTTATAAAACAAACAAAAGCATTTAAACAGATAAATGAAAGTCAAGGAGGGAGTGATCAGCTTTGAATGTGTTTTCTTTCCTGCCAGTTACAGGCTACAGAAAAATTGCCTTTAGCAGCTTTGATAGAGCACACCTAAACAAATTATGTCCTTTCTCAGGGACAATAAACTCCTTTCTAACTCGCCAAGGAAAGCTGGGTGCTATTCTTCAAGAGTAGTTATTTTGAAAACAAAGAGAAATGTCCATAGGCCCAAAAAAAAAAAAAGAAAAATGGTCCTTCATTCTCAAATAAATTATTGAAATTGCAATCGATGTGATTTTTGGTATGTGACTAGCTCTTGCATAGCGTTAGAGGGAGCTGTAAAATTGCCTCTACTTCCCACAACAGTTTCTGATTCTAGTGTTCATAGTTTAAAAAAAAAAGCACTCTGGGATGAGATTATTTTATAAGACTAGTATTATTGGTAAGTTTAGGAATGGGATTATTTTTATTTTAAAACCTGCTGCATATGGCACTACCTTACTTTGGTTTAAAATAAATAGCTTATATTACTAGACAGCAGTTAAAAAAATAACCTTGTTTTGGCTGGACAAGGCTATCTCACTCTTTTCTGCCTTTTTGCAGATCCACTCTAGTCTCGTCCCATAGGTCTGCTCTTGCTGAACAGTTTAACATGTAAATGATCCCACCAGGGGCATGGCTACCTTTTGTGTCTGCACTGCAGTAAAAATGGAAACCAGGGGACAGCTGAGAGCAAAATGGACAGATTTACAGACTTGTCTTCAGCTGCTTTCAGGGAAGGACAATAAAGGCACTGCTTTGGTCTCTCACTGTGCTTCAGTGTTACAATGCACGGAGCTCATCGTTCTTTAGGACTCTGCAGCAACGTACCTGAAAAGGAAATAAAAGGGGGAAAAGAAGCACAGCTGTGTGTACTTGCTCTCTGACTGTACCTACAGGATAGGTCAAATGAAATCCTAACACCAGGACAGTTTTGGACAGTAGGAGGAATTTAGGAAAACAGGACGTGCTTACCTGAGTTGGCTGTTCGCCAAAGCACTGAATGTAATGGAGCATGTCTTGTGCAAAATGGGGTGTCTGACCACCCCAGTTAAGACCTAGGGCCTCTTTTCATCTGAAAGATGGCAATTCCTACCCTAGTCTGCCCACAAAAAGCAACACTTAGTCTTTCATTAAAAATGTATTTGTCAGTTTCATGATACAGAAATCCTTTTTTAGCTCAGGCAATATGTAATGAAACATAATTCTTTAAAAAAAAATAGGACAAGAGCCGTATCTTTGAATAACATCAGGTTTCCAGAACAGGATGCCTCAGACAGCAAAACCAACAAAGTGAAGCTAATGTGTTCACAAGGTATGTGCTGCTACATCGCCTTCACACCTGACTGGATTCATTCTGCTTAATGCAGAAAGTATGCAATCAAAAATCAACATATGACATCAAAAGTCACTTTTCAAATCAGGCTAAGATCTGAATTAGAGTAATTGCAGATGGAAGAGTTGGTTCAGCACATCTATACCCAGAAAACAGCAGGATGCAGCTGCCCATTAGAGCCCTAGAAATGCTGCATTTGATTGTTGTATCCGAAGACTAGAGCAAAAAGTTCACATGGAAGAAATCTTGTTTCCATCATCCTCTCTCCATGCATTTGTTAAACATACGTTTTTGTGTTTGCAGTGCATCACAGCACTTTGGGGCCGTGTACACACTGTACTGTCAGAGTATAGCCAGCAGGCACAGAACGCTCCTCCCCAGAGCAGCTCGTAATGCTACCAAATAACTCAGTGTTACTGGCTGTCATATGACCTCATGATATCCTAAAGCCCTTTTTTTAAACTTGATTTTGCTGGTCAAGGCATGGGTTGTTTTACAGCTTTAAAGCATTTCTTTTAAATGTGTTGCTGTCAGAATCAAAATGCTTTTTGTATTTTTGTATCACTTTCTTTGTGTGATGACTGTATGTTTCATCCGTATCATTGTTCAAAATCTGTCAGGACTCAGGTGGCAATGGTATTGCAGTGACCCAGTGATCAGCTGGCTTTATTAAAGTGAAATCCTTGCTTTTTTTCCTCTGGGAGAAAATTTCAGATGGAGGTGATTAAGTATGGGAACCTTCTCTTCAATGCTTATGCTTGTTAGAGAAGTGCATAGGGGAGGAGGGAGGAAGTAAAGGAGCAGGTATCCTTATTCTGCATGGTCTGCTTCACTTTTTCAGGAAGTGGTAAAGAAGTAGACAGCAGGTATAGTAGTTCATTTTATTTTGAAAATACAGTCCTTATCCACCTAATACAATGGGAAATAGATTTAAGAAAACCGTAGTTTGAATGGGGTCTTTTACATTTTCAGAACCTACTTAATGTCTGTTTTCAAGCATCACAAGCCAGAAACTGGCTGACGACGTATAACTTCACTCACCTGCTTTGATCGTCTACATTGTTGAGACAGCTCTTCTGTAACTAGAATTTAAGAGTCTCATCAGACCAGGACTTCAGATCACAAAGATATCTTCCTCCTTTTCCTTTTTTTTCTGTTTGAAGCAGATCACCATTCATGTTGGAAAATTCTTCAATTTGCTTCCTGTTTATCTGATCTCTGTGTGTTACCGAGGGGGAAAAATTACCATCTACATTGCAGAATTCTAATTACAAAATTTCTGCTGTAGTCTTCAAACTGCATTCAGATAATTTCAAGTATGCACAAGTGGCTGAACACAGAGCTGTCTGAACTAGCAATCAGCTGGCATTTTTAGTTTTGAGCAGCCAGCAAATTGAATTGCAAAAATTCATTCTGATGCCAGCAGGGGGGGGTGCTCTTGACTGCTGCTAGTTAAGAGATTCTTTGAAAGTGCAACATAATGGGAAGGGAGTTTTGTAATAAGCAGCCATATAACCCTCTTGATTAACAGGCCTGTTAGGTTAAGAGCTACATTGTTCCAGTACTTCGTGGTGTGATGACAAGAAGTGCAGGGAGGGGAGCTTGCCATGGTGTAGCTCCTTAGTCTTGCAAAAGGGGAAAAACAGCAACAATAAAAACAAAGTACTGGAGTTAAATTCAGCAGAGGAGAAAGAAGTGGGTAGCTGAATTTCTCTGCTTTTTCCATTATTAAAACTTACCTCTAATAATATCAGTGACTCCGAGAGTTCAGCCATCTGGAACTTGCAGGTGGTGAGTGTGAAATGTCAGGTATGAATGCCGTACTGTCCAGGTGAAAGATTTGAAAGGTTTTTGAAATCAGATTTCCTTATTGGCAATTACTGTTAAAGTTTGCTTGCAAATAAGGTATATGTTACTTCAAAGACGGAATTTGAAAGTCATCAGTACTGTACCACCATAAAAATAAAAGCTAGGGGTTGCTAGTATAAATAGGAAATGTGTTAGGAAATAAGGCTGTAAAATAACATAGAGGATTACTGAGTTTGTATCCCAGTTTCGGACAGTGGTATCATTGTCAAATGTGTTTTCTTCTTTAATGTGCTACTGAATTTCAACTGAATTTCATAGCATGTGTGCTTTGGCCAACTAAGATACATGCTTACAGCATTTAAAAATAAAGTCATGTTTGGACATGTGGTGCCACCTGTGTGTTGTCTGAATTTTTGCCTGTGTGCTGAACTTGAATTTGCAGTTAGGGAAAGCCCAAGTATGTTTGCAGGTGGGTATCAGATCACTTAACCATAACATTGAATGGATAATTGAAACCACGTTGATTTGATTCTGCCTGATCAGAGTACTGTTACCTCAGTTAGGATCTAAATCACAGGAGTTTTCAAACTTGGGAGTGTTCCTGGGGTAGGGTTCAAGCAGAGTTGGGTGACTCCAGTCAGCAATAGATGTCAGCAATTGCTGAATTTGGCTTGGGAAGGACTTAAGGGGACATTGTGTCCATTCTTTTTCCCTAAAGTAAATTTCATCAGGGTCTACTGACTAGAATATATTAGCTTTACGAGTGGTCTTCTAATTGATTCTTTGCATTTTCCAAATCATATTCCTATGATGCATTGGATGTCTTAAAGATACCATGTAGTCTACTATAAATTGCCCCACTCCCAAACTCCAGAGAGATTGACAGACTGTTCCATTGTTTGAGGGTCTTTAACATCTCAAGAATTTTCTAATATTTATCCCAGTCACTTGTACAATGAGCAGATGAATTGGAGTTACATGTTTTGTATACACAAGGAACAGTTGATTCACATCACCTATAAGAAAGCTTTCTATGTATTTGAAGCCTAACCTCGTATCTTCTGCCAATTTTCTCTTCTTAGATTAAAATCAAGTTATTGGTACGTTTTTTAGAGCTTTACTTTCAAAACCATATACTTGCTCATGTCCTCAGTATTTCTGCCTAACCACTTACGCTTCATTTCTGTTTGGACATCTGATTTCTCTATCCATTTATAGTATTTCGTATGTGTTTAATTTTTGGAACACTTTTACAGTTAATGAAGATTATTTTAAACTCTCACCCTGCTCTCTTAAGTGTTTGCAGACTCCTCTGTATGTCATCATCTGAAGTTTTACAAGTTACCCAGTTTCATTGTCCAAGTCAAAACTGAATACATAGAAATGGCCTGTATCCAGGACAAGTTATGATTTGACAGAGGACTATTAATCAATAATCTGAGTAAAGTTTATACTAACGTCATCTGGGCTATGTTCATCTGTTATGACAGTGTCTTGTAGGGCAACGTCAAAAGGCATGTTAGAGTTATAAGATACATGTCATCTAGTGCTTTCCTTACACTTACAAGGCCAGTTAACTTGTCAAAGAAGAAAACTGCACTGTGCTGATGGATTCATGATGATTTTCTGTATTACTCGCATAATACTGGTTCAGTAATTTATTTTGTTATCAGTCTGGGTAACTGTAATTTCTAAGGTTCACCTTTTCACCGTCTCAAAAACAGACATTTGATGTGCTTCCAAGGCCTCTGCCTTGAATGAATTCCTGAAGATAATCATTAGCAGTTACAAGGTTTGCCCAGGCTGGTTCCTTTGAGGCACTCTAAGGTAAATATCATCAGGGTCTGCTGAACTGAATATATTAAATTTACCAACTGGTTTCTAGTTGATTCTTTGCATTTTCTGGATCATATTCATATGACGCATTTGTCATCTTGTTTCTGAGAATCCCAGTGTTTTAATATTTAAAAGGATAGGAAGCCCCTGGTGTGCAGGTTCACAGGAGGAAGGCCTTCTCAGTACCCAGTGTGCAGTGTAAGAAATGAGGCAATGTCTCTGTGCACCAGTGGGCAACCTGCAACGTGATCTTTGCAGAGTGTACAAACCGCTCTGTTCAACTTGCAGTTTAAAATAAAAGTAAGTCTTCAGCTGTTACAATTGATAGAAGGACTTTAAAATACAATTAATGCAAAAATTTTTGAGCCTGTGAAGAAACTGAACCAAAAAAAAGTGACCTGCTGTACCTATGAGGAGCAGTACCTAACAGGTGAAGGCTGGGAGAGCAGCAGGGCCCTGTACACACTCCTGAGCACTCCCAGAGCAGTTGCTTCAAGTGGACTCTTCCAGCCTTACTGGACTGGGTAGAAGAAAAATATGGGTAGAAAATAATTCTTTTTGCAAAATGGGAGTTTGATTAGAAATGTTTGTTTTCAATTAGGTAGTTGCTGGTTTTGCTGTTACTCTTTTGAGGGGAGGATGGTTTTCTGTCCTCTTTTTCTGTGGAGAAACTCTTGAGTTTAGATTTATTTCTGTTAACAGAAGTGATTTTTTAATTTGTTTTCCTTCATGTTTTTGATGAAAAACTTGAGCAAAAAGTAACAATTGATTGGGTGGCTTTTCTAGACTTAACAAATTCATGTTCTGCCTCCTCTCGCTTTGGTAACCCACTTGCTGTGCTTGCTGACCCATGCCGGGTGGGCCTGCACAAGATGGTCCTTTGGCCACCAGGGTATGGTTAATACTGGGGACCTCTGCTCTCCATCAGACATGGTAGGGTGCCTAACAGTGTTTTCTCTGACTGGTAGCGGAAATTCAGAGAAGTAAACTGCTGTTGAACTAAAGTGTAACAGAGCAGGCCCCGGCCTGCTGTTAGGATGCAAACTAGCCCAGGCTTTCCAGCCTCTTTAGTGAAGGCATTGCAAAAATAGATCAGCTTTCCTGGGCTCAGCAGTTTATGATTTTTCTATTTCCCGTATTATCATAGAGATTTTTTTTTTTTTTTTTTGCATAATTAGCAGGATGTCAGTTCAGAGTTCTGACTTGACCACTGGCTAATGGTATCTCTGTATTCATAGCTGCACACTCCACAACGAACTAAGCATATGTTCACATATATGGTATATATGATTTATATAAAGCATATATGATGCATTTTTTAAGTTATCGTGCTCTCACTGAAGAGCAGGTGTATCCACCTTCATTCCTGATCAGTTTCAGAACAGGTAGTGTGATGAGCATATGCTTTTTTCCAAACAGAAAATGGGAGTGTCCTTGCTCCTCTATTTTTGCAGGCCTGTCTGAGGCGAGTTGCTTTGTGATGGTACAGGATGGTACCTGAAGAAATGTAAATAATGTTTACACATTAATGGCACAGTGCTCTCAGAAGCCTTTAACAAGACATATTTTTTAAAAAGGATCTTTGTCTGCTTCCTTCTGGTGTGGTACCCTTGTATAGTGTGTACCTGTCAGTGGCTGAGCTGTGGAGATACTGGAAGTAGGAAAAGGAACAGTTAAACATCAGTGTCCCCTGGATCTCACAGCAAACCACCAGTCTTACCTCCTATTGCTAACTTCTCATGAAGTGTGAAATACCCTGTTTTCCTCCTGTTGCTCTTTTCCTTGTTTTTGTTTTTATTTGTATCTAATTGTTGTAAGTTTGGACCCAGCCTCTTAATGGGGAACTGAAGAACCATCAGACTCTGTTGTGTGTAAAAGATTCAAGGTTGATCTATCAAGTTGGCTGTTTTGTGATTTATCAAAAATAATTTCAACTTTCCTCCCAAATTATTTTTCTTTCCTATCTACAACTTAGACAATTTTAATTGTAAAGAGAAACAGGAGATAAAACAATGTTCTTTGGTTGTGTGTTGTTATATTTATTATCTTGAATTCTCATTTGATTCCCCTGAAGCTCTCCACTGCTCTATTTTGAGACTGAGAGGGTTAAAAAGGATAAAGAGGAGTCACTCCCACTTGATAAATTCAGATGAATCTGTAATTTCTAAATTAATAGGAAAAACAACAACAAAAATCTAACCAGGAACATTATCTGTGATAATTATTTCTTAAGAGAGAAATCTAATTCTTAACTGTTAATTAGGGAAAGTGAATAATGGAAGAAAGTTCAAAATAATAAAGTTCATGTAATAATAATGTTCAATAGGTAGGCCAGAATACTGCATTTATTTACGATCTGTAGGTTATCGCATATCTTGATTCCTGACTGTTTTATGTTGTTGCTTCTTTGGGAAGTCAGTGCTGGGCACAGGTAATTGCACTATCACTGATTTAGAAATAAGCCTTCAGAATAGGGATGGAAAAAAGGATATTTTGTTGTATTGTAAGCTATTTAGGATTGGGACTTTGTTTTGCTTCACCCAAGGAAATGGCGTTTTGTTTCCTTTGGAGTTCTTTGACCACTGGTTTAATGCAAAGGAATAATGGAAGTGCTAAGAATAATGTTTTTATCCATGCCTCTGAGTCTGAAGTCATCCTGTGCAATCAGAAGGTAATATAAAAGCTCTGCTGTGTACAACTGTAGCATAGTTTGCCCAGAATGACCACAGTATTATGTTTATACTACGCCAATTTTTGTGAGGATGCATTGTTGGCTGATAGCTGAGTTGCTGGCTTGGAGAAACAGTTGACTGCTTTTCATCCTTGACCCCAGTCCTTCACTTGCCTAGTTTAGCTAGTCCTACAAGAAATTTAGATTCCTTCTAGATCAGCTCCCATTTCTCAGGAGCAATAAAATAAAAAACAACCTTCTCTTCGTATTTATGTGTTTGTCAAATAGGCACAGGCATATTTATTTTAGAAGTGTAGTAAATGGGCTTCGCAATACTGTATTGTTGAAATGCAGCAACTGTGACACTGATCACAGCAGAGGAGAACACTACATCAGTGAGGAGAAGGGCATTTTAACCTAGGGGATGTGGGCAGTGCTCTTCTGAGCAAGGCCAGGAACTATTTGTGACCCAGGGACAGAGACTTAGATTTCTTCTTTGCAAATTCTCAAGTATAGTGAAATCTATTCTGTATAATCTTTGCGTATGGTCCTCCTGCACTATTTTCTGGAAAAGCTTTTTCCCTCCGACTTCAGATGAACTGTCAGGCCATTCTTCTGGCACATGGTCAAATAACGAGATCACCAGAAGAGATTCTTGTGTTCTCTTTGCTGTGCTTGCACTGGGAGCTGTGCCTCATATCACGTTTGTGCTGTGGATATTGCAACAGCAGATTCAGTTGTCTAACATTAGTGCTGATAAGCAGGTTAATGTAACTTTGCAAAGAGCTCAAGTAACCCTTAATGAAGCTTTCTTTATTTCCCTCTGCAGGTGGTTAGTCGAGTGGCAGCTCAGCAAGGATTTGACTTGGATCTTGGATACAGGCTACTGGCAGTATGTGCAGCCAACAGGGACAAATTCACTCCAAAATCAGCCGGTAGGAAAAACCTTTTTTGGTATATCAGTGATTTCTTGGACTGTTATATGCTGAATAAATACTACTTGCTACTGTATTGCTTTTTTAAAAACAAAAAACAACCAAGTGTTCTGTGGTAACAGTGCTGCAGATTTTAGCATTTCAGTGGTATGCTGTTCTGAGGATGATTGGCTTTGGGAATTAACATTTTTCCCAAGTAGTGCTGTTCACATCCCTGTTTGATCTTATAGATGAAGTGTAAGTTCCAGAAACACTGATGTTCAATAATATTAGGGAGGGAATGAGCATACTCAGACACCTCCATCTCGGTGAACCATTGATTTTCTGTTGTATGTCAGCCTTTCTATATCTTTTATGTTCATTCTGTAAGTGTCTGAAATAATATGTTGCCAAACTTTTTTGTTCCTGGACTGTATATGTCTGTGCAAAGAAATACCACAGTTTCTTGTAGGTATATTCATTCACTATAGAATTTCAAGCCAAGAATAGGTAACAATGCTATTAAGATAATATTAAGTAGCAGTTTTTTTCTTTTTTTTTTTTTTTAATGGCAATTATCTGTTATGGTGCTCTGATAGGGTAGGACATCAACGATTACGATGTATTGCTATTGTTTTCCTGTATTGTTAAAAGTATAAAATGCACTTGGGAGTCTCTGCTTCTCACATGGTTTTTTATTTAACTGGAGAGTTTAATTTTGGTTCTTTCCGTAGCTGATAAGTGTCTACATAACATGTACTGATTTGAAAAAAAGAGAGGTATCTACACTCTGGAATGGAACAGTTAACTTTTCTAGTTAAACTGGGACTGTATACCAGTTACTTAGAATGTTAGAAAAGGTTACCTTCTTCCAAAATAGTAATTTATAGTCAACTGATTACGTAGCATTAGTAGCATTTGTTTTCATGTAACTTTTTGGTCCTTACCAGCCTCAAACTGCTTTCACTCGTGGCTATCTTTTGTTTTAAGTGCTCTAAGCAGTTTCTTGTGAAAAGTGGCTTTCACATCATGACATGTTCAATGGACTAATTAATCCTTTGTATGAGAAGGGATTATTAATTTTACTAAATGTCCAATGAACTAATTTTTTGGGGGGAAAGCTGTGTGGAAGATTAAAACCTTCAGCTGACCATTCACAGTCTCCCTTTTTCTGAATTTATAGCAAGTTTCTCCAATAGTTAGCTATCACGTCTCTCGTGCTCTTTTTTTTTTTTTTTTTTTTTTTTTTTTTTAGGATTGTTTGAGGATTTCTTGCTAGGAATGCATTAACTGAGACTTTTCTTTCCCTTGAAAATATACCTAGTAAAAGTAGTCATACCTTTGTTCTTGGAAGTTCTTACTGAGTGTGTGTGAGTCTCTGAGGTGTGAGGTCTCTATCAGTGTGTTAGTGGACGTAAAGCAGTCTTTGGATCTTTTCATGTTATAAATCCTTTTTGTGTGGAGCAGGCATGAGAGGATAGCCTTGAAAGCCACTGGTTGGTCAGTCATTTCCTAGAAAAGCTCAGTTTCAGTATTTCATTTGTACAAATAATTATTTGGGTGGAATATCTGCCTTTTTTTTTTTGTCTAACTCATTACTCTAGTAATCCATACATCTTTCCATTGTTAATTGATACAATACTGGGAAAATTGTAATGAAATCACGAGCTCTCCTCTCAGTGTATTAAAAACTTTTTCAGTCATTTGCTTTCCTTCCTATTTCCCAGATGCATGTACAAATGATGTATTTCCAGGGATCTTACATATCAGGTTTCACAGCTACCTTAGGTTAACCATGTATATACTTGTTTCACCAATTGTTCCTGGGGTTTCATCATGCCCGCCCACACCATGTTTTGCAGTGCTCTTTTTGTCTGTATTAAGTAGTCAAAACTCGGGGCACGCCATAATGCATTTTGGTGAAAAGTCACATGTAACACCTACTCTAAGGGTGTCACATTCACATATGACCTGTGAGAGCTGCATCATTGAATGGGCAGCTTGAAAGACTGACAGGTGAGGATTACAAATGTGAGATTGTTTCAGACTATCTTGATATTTTTTTCTGAAAGTGTTAATTTCAACATCTGAACATATTAACATTTTCTGATTTCTAAAGCAACAGTGGATCTGCTCCCTTATTCAGTTATCATTAAAATTGTTTTTTATTTTTTATTATTTTTATTATTTTTTATTATTTTTTAAGCAGTGCGTACCATTGAAAGCTGCCTTTCACGATTTGCTTAAGTTGTCAAGGGTTCTTGCATATGGATTTGAGTAACTCATTCTTTTCCTTGTTACATCTGTTGAAGACACCTTCAACACTTCTTCCAGTCACTTTCTAATGTAGATACCAAATGGCATTATTTTTAATGACTAAGAATGTTTTTCCCTTACTTCAGGCTTAAGGGGAATTTACAATGGCTTGAATTCATTCTTCGAAGTAGGGCTATAATGCTACCAACGGGGTAGCTCCAGAAATACTTCTAGTCTTTGTTGCATTGTTTATGATGCACTGAAATACTAGGAGGAAAAACAAAAACAAAAACTTTTCTAATTGAACCAAATTAGAGTAGGTGAACATTGGGGAAAATATTCGCACCAAACCCTTTTTAGGACCACTCCCTGTTAGTGTCACTGTGCTTCTAGGACACGGCCTGTTGACTGATGTCCTGGAGGCTGGGGCATCTCAAGTGACCTGTCAGTGGTGGCTCTTGGGCTTCACAGCTCTGCTCAGCACAGCATGGGGGTCACCCCAGGTCCAAAGTGGCAGCTAAGTGTTCGCTGGTCACCTTCTGTTCATCTGTTTCTCTCTGCTGGGCCCAGGTGAGAGTTAGGGTTCCTATGGCCGTGCCCAGTGGTCTTGGTTGTCCCTGGTGGAACAGAGCTGGAGCCAGAAGCCAGAGGGCTGCCCAGCAGGCCCACAAACACACGCCTCTGGCTCGGGCAGTCAGCACCACCTGGTTTCCTGCCACTTGGCTTAAAAAGCTGTAGTGGTAGCTGCCTGCTAACCCACCTCACATAAGCTGAAGAGGTTAGGCAATGGTGACACGAGCTGCAGAAGGCAGATCAGAGCACACCTGATGCGGGGAAATGGACAGCAGGGGGGACAGAAGCTTTCTCAGGTGGCACAGGCACAGGAGCAGACCAAGAGCTGTCAGCTCTGTAGTGTTTCCCAAACAGAACAGGACAGTCTAGTGTTGCTGAGACAGTATTTGATGTTGTGCTTTTTTTGTCTGCCATGTTTTACCTGGCCATTGAGATAGTCAACAATTAGCTAATGTGAATTGTTTCAGAGAATGCCTTGAGGCTGGAGACTTGTGTGGCATGAAAAATATTAAAAAGTTGTCATATGTGCTTTTAAATAGTAATGATGGTTTAATGACTTTGCCTTTTGTCTCTGCTTTCTGGTGTTTGTACCTGAAATAATAGCGATGCCTCCTTTTATTCTTCTAGCCCATGCTGCTGCATCTGGGCTGCTGCCTCAGCAGGAGGTCAAATACAGCGCTTCCCACCCTGAAGACAAATGACAAAGCCTTTAAAAATACATGTCTCTCTTTTGGTGACAGCTGCTCCCCAAACCTTCCAAGGCAAATTCCTTTGCCTTGTTGTGACACCTATAGGGAATGGCACAGCAGGTTGGCTGCATGCTCATTTACTTTCAAACTACAGCAACCTCAGTTGCGCTTAGTATGCAAGTGCATGGGTGTTTGCGTATTCCTGGCTTTCTAGCCCTTTGCCTGAGCTTTTCTTTCAGAATAGTGCCTGCTTGGGCATCTAAACATGTTCTGAGCATGGTATCTTCTGCTTTTGCCCTTCCTGTACAAAATTTTAAGTTATATGGTAGCTTTATTTTAAGGTCCATTATTTAAGTAAAACAGAATTCACCAGTCAGTGTTTGTTAAAAAACTGAAAGGGAACAATTTTCTGTGCTGAAATTCAAGAAAACAACATCAAAAACTTTATCAAGCTACTGAACTTCATTGCTCTTGTAGCTACTTCTGCTTTTGTCAGGGGGCCAAGCTGAGGCCAGACAAGGGGATGACAGGATGAGATCATACAGGGAACTTTGTCAGAAAAAGACAGTGTTCTGTATCTCTGTAAAAGAGAGAGGGAGAAAGGAGCCTGAGGGCAGAACCGTGCAGAAAAGGTACTTTAGCAATCACTGAGAAGCTACAGCAAACAAATGCTCTGATAGCTTGGATGGGCAGCTAAGTGTTAGCTGTTTGATAGCAGAGATAGCAACCCCTTTTTGATAGTGGCTTCTTTTTGGTCCCTTAGGCTCTGCTGGCTGTGCTTTGATTTCATATTTGAAGAGAAAAATTATTAATACTCTTAATTTTATGTGAAGTATAAATGAAAACTTCATGGTATTGGAGGATTTTACATTAAACTTTGTTTATTTGTTTAGCTTTTATCATTGTACTGTAACTGTGAAGTAATAGGACTGTTCTTAGTGGGCCTGCTACCAAAGTTGAGAGTAAAATGGACCCTGGGTTAAGAAAGGTATTTGCAGTGTGAGGGTACTGGCAAATGGTTGTGTTAAAGCATCACCAGGCAAGAGAGTGAGACCTACGAAGGTATGTCCTGATTAGGGTGTGTTATCTGGCATGTTTGACTGTCTTGTTTCGAAATAATGGTATAGATGAAACAAAGTGTATTTTGGCATATTATTAAATCAAACTTACAGAAGTGAGAGAAAAAGAGAGAAGACTGTGCAATACAAATAAGGAAAAGGTAGAAAGTAAGGATGATCTCTAGAATATGTGTGACCAGAAAGCTAGGTGAACATTCTGCCTGAGTTTCCAATAATAATGCTCATATTGTCTGTGGAGGCAAGGCAACTGGAAGGATTGCAAGTATAGAATGGAAATTGCTACAGCCAAGGGCAGTGGCATCCCTCCAGCTTGAAGGGACCAAATGATCAACGTGCCCGCATTCGGAAAGAAATAGCATATGAAATGTCAGTCGCGTGCCTCACACCCAACATTTTCAGCAATTCAGTCAAGTCAGAAATGGTCCCTTATGACTGGAGTCAAAATGCAAATACTGTATCTGTATTTAGCAGAGTGGGTGATGAGAATATGTAGGCAGTTTTATGAGAGCAGAGTAGAAGAGGGTGTTCATGAAATGAAAGCTGAGCAGGGTTATGAGTTGTATGTAAATGCTAACAAATAAAGAGATTAGTAAAAGAAGAAATGTAAAGCTACAAGATGGTGTTGTCACAAAAGTATATAGGTGTAAATTGAATAAATTGCTGAAATTGTGAAAAATTGGGTTGGCAGTTGGATTTGGAATAGGCTTTCCATTAGAATGACAGTGGAATGGGAGGGAGCAAAGGAAAGGAACATGGAAAATACAACTTTTTTTAAAGAACAAAACTCAATAAACATATGAAAGGAACTTTATAATGGGGTTCTTGATGTAGTTTGAAGCTGAGTTATAAGAATCTCTTTTATTTATGTATTCCCTAATTCTTGCTACATTTCCGTGCAGCTATCTTATCCAGTGGCCCTTAGCATTACTGTCCTAAAACTGTCCACTTGACATTCTTCATTAGAATAAAGGTAGCACTTTCTTGTAGCTGTTACCTTTTGAAACTGCCTTTGATGCAGAAACTGACTACATTTCAGGTGATCTCTGGGTTTATCTCTGGGTGATCTCTGGAAGCTGGCAAATGTTGTGCCGATTTTCAAGAAGGGTCAGAAAGAAGACCCTAGCAATTACAGGCCTGTCAGTCTCACGTCAGTGCCTGGTAAAATCATGGAGAAGTTGGTTCTCGAACTTATTGAGGCGCACCTGGGGGACAAAGCAGTCATTGGTCCCAGCCAGCATGGGTTTGTGAAGGGTAGGTCCTGCCTAACTAACCTGATTTCCTTTTATGATAAGATCACCCGTATGGTGGACCAAGGGAAACCAGCTGATGTGATTTTTTTGGACTTCAGCAAGGCTTTTGACACGGTTTCCCATAGGATCCTACTGGACAAAATGTCCATCATACAGCTAAATAAAAACATCATACGATGGGTGAGCAATTGGCTAACGGGCAGGGCCCAAAGGGTTATGGTAAATGGGGCTGCGTCAGGCTGGCGGGCGGTCACCAGTGGGATCCCTCAAGGCTCCATTTTAGGGCCGGTGCTTTTCAATATTTTTATAAACGATCTGGATGTAGGAATAGAGGGTATTTTGAGCAAGTTTGCTGATGACACCAAACTTGGAGGAGTTGTGGACTCGAATGAGGGTGGAAAGGCCTTGCAGAGGGATCTGGACAGGTTGGAGAGCTGGGTGATCACCAACCGCATGAAGTTCAATAAGAGCAAGTGCCGGGTCCTGCACCTGGGACGGGGAAACCCTGGCTGCATGTACAGACTGGGCGATGAGACGCTGGAGAGCAGCCTAGAAGAGAGGGATCTGGGGGTCGTGGTAGACAGCAAGTTGAATATGAGCCAGCAGTGTGCCCTGGCAGCCAGGAGGGCCAACCGTGTCCTGGGGTGCATCAAGCACGGCATCGCTAGTAGGTCAAGGGAGGTGATTGTCCCGCTCTACTCTGCGCTGGTGCGGCCTCACCTCGAGTACTGTGTGCAGTTCTGGGCACCACAGTATAAAAAGGACATGAAACTGTTGGAGAGTGTCCAGAGGAGGGCTACGAAGATGGTGAAAGGCCTGGAGGGGAAGATGTAGGAGGAACGGCTGAGGTCACTGGGCCTGTTCAGCCTGGAGAAGAGGAGGCTGAGGGGAGACCTCATCACAGTCTACAACTTCCTCGTAAGGGGGTGTCGAGAGGCAGGAGACCTTTTCTCCATTAACACTAGTGACAGGACCCGCGGGAACGGGGTTAAGCTGAGGCAGGGGAAATTTAGGATGTCAGGAGGGGGTTCTTCACAGAGAGGGTGGTTGCACACTGGAACAGGGTCCCCAGGGAAGTGGTCACTGCACCGAGCCTGTCTGAATTTAAGAAGAGATTGGACTGTGCACTTAGTCACATGGTCTGAACTTTTGGGTAGACCTGTGCGGTGTCAAGAGTTGGACTTGATGATCCTTAAGGGTCCCTTCCAACTCAGGATATTCTATGATTCTATGACTCTATGATTTACTTCCCAGCTCTTAGCACAAATTCTCACTGTGTGCCCTTGACTGTTTCACTGTCTGTTTTGTACTTCTGTAGCTTTGAAGCAAGGATAATAATACACCTTCCAGCCACTTTTATTTGTCTGGTTTAATTAAACTCAATATTATGCAGGGCAGAGAATACCTCTTCCCCTGTAGGTGTATATCTTAGTATGGTGGAGCCATGGTTACAGCTTGGGACACTTAGGTTTTGTTATCATAGAGATAAATAATTCTGTCTGGAAGATAAGTTGGAAAGACATAGCTGTATTACAACCACAACTCTCTTTCCTGAAAATTTATAGTATATATACCATATCTGAATTGTGCAAGTTGGCAACTCCCTTTGACCAAAAGGAAGCTCAGTTAGCATTGATAAGTGGTGAGCAGCATTAATTTGCCTGCAGTCTGTGACAGCCCCATTTTCACTGACTGCAGAAAAGGGGACCCCACGGAAGACATCCTAGACTCTGCAAATCCGTCTTACCTGTAAGTTCAATCAGAGCAACTCAGGTCTCTAAAAGAGCTGCAGTCTGGAAAATTATACCCTGTATCTCGAGCCTCTGTCTGGTTGGCTTGGCACGCGGCAGCAGTTCTCAAGTATCTCAAAATGGAGCATCTGAAGAGCCTGCAGAATGAGAGATACTCTCCCTCTTAGAACTTAAACTCAGCCGCTCGGTTTTTCCTTCCTCTCAAGTGTCTGCTGTTGATGGATTTGGTCTCCATTCTATATCAAAGAAATACTATCGTACTCAGGGCAGATCATCATTATCAATAGATTGGCAACAGATATCATTTTGCTGGAATAGAAATTCATTTTTGGCAATCACTGTTGTGCATGTGTTTAGAAATGAGGTTGCATGACTGAGTTGCTGCCGCTTTTTTCTGTCTAGCCAAAATATCAGGTGCTTTATCTGGTCTGTTCTTTTTGCCATTTGGCAGGTCCTTGTTACCATGGTACTAATTTTGACTTTTGAGAGATGTAGCAGTAAAACTCTGTCACTGGGTTGGAATGTTTTTGTGCTACCGCCTTTATTGTAGCACTTAGGAAAATTGCAGAGACTCAACTGTAGCAACAAGATAGCTCTGTTGTTTTCTTATTCTGTGCTTGGGATTTTCATGAGGCTCCTAAGTCCCCCTGAATGCTCACTTTGCTGAGGATTTGAAGTGTATAGTGAATTAGCTCATTGTGTGGCTCCTGAGAAGCATCTTTTCCTGGTGAGCGCAACACGCTTTCACTTGGATTGGAACTGGTATTCTCCATGGAAGATTTATGTTGATTTCTACTGATGTTTTCTGTCTTCTGCTGAAGGGTCCCCATATGTGCTCAGAGCAACTGAATAATTCAGTTATATAAGTATACATATAATATACATATGTATACATATAAGTATATACAAACTAGAGGTTGGTCTCTGTGTGAATTTTGATCTTGAATCTTTTGGTGTTTGGGGTAATGCATCCGTTCCTCTGAACATGAGCTAAGTCACAAAGTACGAAGGAAGGCAGCTATGAAAACATATGTGTATTCATAGGAAAGCAGAAAGCTAAGTCTTCAGAATGGCATTTGACCCTCGCAAACTTACCTTTTCCTCAGTGTACAGCAAGCAGTCCTGAGTGTGTTCCTTTTTGAGCTGCAGTGCATCCAAATGTACCTCCCTGCCAGGGCTTTTATCAGGTATGTGTCTTGAAGGCATTCAGAGAAGTTCCTGAGAAGTCCAGCTATGAAAACAGCAGTTTCCACGGGTGCTGGTAGCTTTGTGCTGCTGGTCGACTGGATGACCAAAAGCAAGAACTGTATGAACAGATCAGACCATCAAACTGGCTCCAGGTCAGCCAATTCTATCCCTAAATAAAATTGCCATTGCATGGGTCAAAATTCCAGGTCCGTTCCTAATTCCTGCCGGTTGGCCTGCAGCACGCAGGCAGCTCTTAAGAGTTCTTGCTCCTAATTTTCTAGAAATGACAGTTTTATTATGAAACATGCTGGTTAATAGACAAGATATTGTATGCAATGTGTCTCCTCACACAGAGAAACTTCCGTACTGAGAAGTCTTACTGAACAAGTGTTTTAGCGTTTCATCCTTTGTAATGTTCACGTTCAAATACACCTGTTAAAATATGCTGATAGCAAGGTATTCAAATAAGTTCTGTGTGACAAAATGTGTTCATTTAAGTATCAGTGTAAGAATAATCAACAAATCATAAGGATTCATCGTTTGAGATTGCTCTAATTTGTATTAGTCTTTGTGCCTCTTCATGAGAGGGAATTCAAGGAGAAAGACCACGGAATAACAGAAAAGGGATTTGAAGAGTGATTATTAAATAATATATTCCCCAAACAAATGCAGTATTGTTCCTTACAACATGTGCTCTTTTTCTGAGCAATTCAATAAAGGTTGGAATGTTCATGTTTGATAAAGCTTCTAGATCAGTTCCATTTTATGGGTTCTTTTTGTCTCAACTTATTTCAGTTTTTAATTAATTGTTTAAAAAAATGTCAAATTGGGTTTCATCTGCAGGTTTTCCAGATGCTGAGGTAAATATTCTCTTTTTTTTTGATTATCTGATTAAAATTGCAAGGGTATTTATTTCTCATTGTGAACTTTCTTTTTCAATATCCTAATAAATCCACTTTTTCCCTCAGCTATTCTTGACATATCTGTAGATACTAACTCTTGTTTTGTAGCAGTTACCAGTAACACCTGACTTAAGGAATACATGGAAGAAAAGAGATGTCACTCAAAAAAATTGTCATGAAGTTCAGTAGCTTAACAGTAATACAACCCAAATGGTGGGGATCTGAAATTAGAAACTTGGTTGTTCTGAATCATATTTCTGTGACTTAATTGAAGCTTTTATCAAAATCCAAGAAACAAGTTTGTGGTAGTGAACATGTCTCTGGTCCTCTAAGATGCCTCTGTAGACACAGGTGTTGTGGGGGACCAGGCTCATAGCATTTCATAATGTAGTGGAAGGAAAAAAATTATCAAGTGAGAAGGCACCTGGACATTATGCAGTCATAAGCAAATCTCTTTAAGTCTTACCTGGCCATGTAATAAGTATCTCTGTTGTACCTATGCTTTGTTGTTGTGAATATGCATTTCTTTTGTGCACAAAAAATGTATGAGTTTTTTTCTTCTCTATCTGATTGATTTTAGAGGTTCGCTCTCACACTTTTGTACTTAAAGCAAAACTTCAAGTACTAGTATTTCATGCAGAAACTTAGCTTCTGTGAAAAATGCGATCAAACTAATGATTAAGCCAACTTCAATATATTCCTTATTTCTTTGAGAAATTTCAGCATTCCAAGTGTGCTGGGGTTACTCATTTTTAGTGGACAGAAAAAGTTAGGGGATTTTATATATCTCCTATCTGCCTGTGTTGTCATTTCCCAGAGCCCTGTTCAGGGCTTTGTAGATTGCAACCTGCAGTCGTGCATGCTGATTCTCACTTTGGGGTTCACAAACTGGTTTAAAATGTGCATCTTCTAAGGAGAGCTCTCACAGGAAACATAAATTTAAATATTTTTAAAAGCAAATATTACTGACTTGGCTTTGAACTCACTTAATAATAGAAGGATGAACAGGGGCTGCTCCCGAGGATATAAATTGAAAAATGAACATCTGCGTACAAAGCAGGGTATTTGCTTCTTGTGTGATAGTCTCCCCTATGATTGTCTGGTCAGGCCCAAATGACATTAATCTTGCTCACTCTGGAAGATATTGTCTTTCCATCATAGGAAAAACAAATGAAATTATTTAGTGTATTTACTACGGAAGCAATTTCAATTAAGACAGAGAACCAGAGAGACCTCTAGGTTCTCAGTGTGAAAAATGACTCACTGCTGGTCTGAAATGAGATTGGGAGATGTAAATTGTTGGAAATTTATAGCAGTTGCTGCCTCCCGCTGGGAATGTTGGAGTGGTCCTAGTGGTCCTTGAAAAGCCAGATACCACTGCACGCAGAAAGGGACTGTGCTTTAAAGGTCTCCTACTAGTACAGCCAAGTGTGTTTGTTTCAAATAATTAGCAGTAACTACAGTAACTCTGACTCAAAACCAAAAAACAACAAGAAGAAGGAATTGGAGTTATCACTGTTGTCCTGTCCTGAGAGCAAAAGCAAAGACTTGGGGTAGATTTTTATTAGAACCAAAATTGTGTATACTTACTTTCTCCGTTCTGTTATGACCTTTGACATTCTTTATCGGACAGGAAATTGTTTTTACATTCTGATTTAAAATTTTACTCAGTTTAGATAAATAAATATCAGGTTCTTACAATGAGCATCGTTGTAAGCTGCAGAAAGGTTAGACTGGCATTGCAGTCCAGCAGCATTGAGAACAGCAGTAAGAAACAAAAGTTCTTCCAAAAATAGAGGTGACTGTTTTCACTTAATTGTGTGAAAAAAATGCACATGTAAAGTCACAGTTTTTGAGTGGAGCAAATTCTGTGTTAATTTCATTTTTTTCCCCAATATTGGCTGCAACCTGCAGTGCCAGAGGAAGAAGGCAGATGCTCTGCAGGCAAGGCGGTGGCAGGACGGTACAGTAGCTACAGCTCGAGGAGCTCCTGCCCCAGCGCTACTCATGGGTATATCCGAACAGCTGGGTGAAGCCAGGGGCTGATCTGCCTGATGGGGGTGGAAAGAAGTGTTGTGTTGCCTGTTTGTGTTGTGTAAGTGAGATCAGCTCCCCTGCAGAACCATTGGGTGCCTCTAAAGGAAAAGCAAGTCATGGTGTGAAGTAAGAATCATGTCTGGGAGCAAAGTCCGTCCGGCTGTGACGCACACTTGGTGAATCATCAAACTGCTGTTGCAGGCTCAATGGGATTCTTTGGTTATTGATTATACAGTAACTCTGACACATGCCAAACTTGAAACTTAGTTCAGACTGAGTGGATTTATTGCTAATATAAGAATCCAAATCATGTGTCTGAGCAAAGCAGTCAGCTGGGCACAGTTCAGCAGCCAATCTTCCTGGACAGTCCTTGGTAAGAGTTGGGCTTTAAACAGAACCCAGCCCCTCTGGAGGACGACGAAGTGGTTTTCAGCATCCCTTGAGAGCAGCTACGTATGCATAGGCATTTCAGCATTTTTCTTTGCCTGTAATGTGTGGAGTAGGAGACGTTGAAGGTGATGTTAGAAAAACAGAGAGGAAATCCTATCTACATCGTCTATCCTTGGCACAATCCCTTCTGGTTCAGCCAGCACTACAGACTGCCAGACTTCTGCAGTTAAAAGTATGTTGTGTGTTCCTCCTTTCTTCTTGGTTTGGTAGAATTCGCATAATAGTGCATCAGTGACAAATGTATGGTTTCCCTCACAGAGTGGAAGACTGAGAGTCTGGGGAGGGTTATGTTTTCAAATTGACAGAGGGTGACCCCACATTTAATCAACCAGATCATCTTAAAGTATAGATAAAGGTGGTAAGGACCTCTCAGGAGACTTCTTCAAAGTCTCCAGAAGGCTAATACTGACCCATGGCTGACAGTCCATGTGAGATACAGATGATTCTGGAGAGGAACTTTTTAGATAAGAAAATAAAAGTAAACAGAGGATCTGGAAGGTATGTGTATCTATTGTGAAGTAAATATATTTGGACTGTGATTTGAAAACATACCAAAGACTTGGAGCAATCTGGTATTTATTACATGTGTAGTCCCATGAAACAATTTAATCTGCAGGTGCCGTTTAGTCTACAGAGGGGGAAAAGTCCCTAAGGAATCATTGTTCCATTGTCATATTTATTTGCATAGGTGCTGTTTTTATCTGCCTTTCATCTCTCTGTCCAAAACTCTTTACTTATCATGAGGTCAATAAAGCTATAAAGGTCACAGAGAGATTGAAAATACAAAGCTATGCTTGAAAAAGCTCATGAATGCCAAAACAGCTGTCCTCTGTAGCAAAGTTGAAATTGCTAAAACTACTTTTAAAGTTTTTGTGTCTAGAAGCATTATTTCTTAGTGATGCCTTTTCTGAAACTTGTAAATCTCCCTTTCTCTGGAGAGAAAGCCTCAACTGCCGCCTGCATAGGATGGTGAAAAACAGTATGGTATTTTCAGTGTGTCCAGACTGAAAATCATCAGTCCTGCACATCAAAGAGCATCCATTCTTCTGGCAGGTGTTTATACGTTTAGTTTTTTTAAAGCAGAAACAGCAGCAATGACAGAGTTGAAATAGGTCTACTACTTTTTCTAAGACAGCAAAAAGATAGGGCATGAAGAAGGGAGAGGTCACAGTATAAGAGCAGAGGAAAAGGACAGTGTCTGCCTGCTCTGCCTACAAAGCTGGTGAATTCTTGGCATGTGAAGTAGTGTGAGAGAGTCTGAATTTAGAAGAGGAGCAAGTGAAATTAGAAATTTTAGGATGAAAAATCTAGATGTGCATAGGGAAACCTGATCATTTGGTAATGCAATATCCAAGATAGTGGGAATGGGACGATGAAGTTTTATGCACTTAGCGGGTAATAATGTGGTCCACATTATGGCATACGCAAGTTAATAAGCAAGTAATACTCCGGTAACTAAAATTACTAGATAAACTAATTTTTCCTTACATCTCCTTCAACCCCAAAATATCACCTTATCTTTACAAATTGAACCGCTTTAAAAGAATTGTATTAGTTCTGCCACTTAAACCAAATTGCTCCAATAATCTGACTGGTTTGTTCTTATTCTGTTCTTTTGTCTCCATACATACTCTCAAAGTACATGAATAGCTGATTTCTTATAATGTTCAGCTTTCCTTTCAGTATAATTTGAGGCTGGATCTTTTAAAACTTTTTCTAATGTTCTTTTTAAAGCAGAACTTCAGCAGGACTAGCCATCTTTCTGCACACACGCCATTGCAAGTGAGGCTTCTGAAAAATCACAAAATCCGTGGGATTTCTGATTGATATGTTTCGAAGTATACTTACCAGTACAATTAATGCTAAATGCGCAACAAATCTATGGCAGTACCATTTGCTTGGCACAGCTGAGGCACCTGACAGTCACTCCATTAATGGTGCACTGCCATGCAGCGTAGTGTCCCACTGTGCATTGCATTATCTTGGTACAGAGGATATGGAAACCCCACAGTGAGCTTTGTAGATTAGGATTGTGCTATACAGCAGAGAGTCTTCATAAAGAAGTACTCTTGGATTCTGTGTTTATTTTGAGTATCTTTCTCTGTAGTGCTTTTCGTAGGTCTCAACTGTGTAAAAATACGAGTAGCCAGAAGTGAAGTCATTTCTTGGTGTTCTTTGTTTTTCTCTTCCCCCCTCACCTCTGTACCCTTCCAAATCCACCTTTAATTGTAGCAGCCTCCAGTTAATAATGTCTTGTCATGTGTTCCGGGTTTTAAAAGGCCATAAACACAGAAGAATGGGCTGAAGTATCTGAGTTAAAAGGCTTGTTCAAGATGCTATCTGTGTGCTGACTACAATTGCATGGGCATATTAAAAGAAATCAGATTTTCCCGTGGAGGTGCTTAACAGAGCAGCCTGGCAGGAGTTTGGGCTTTGATCTTGCTGCTTTGCCCTGGTGTGTGTGTTACGGAGGCACCTAGCCGTCTTTTCACCTCTGGGGACATGAACTGTTATTTTTGATGTCTGGATGAGTGATGTTCATGTTCTTACTGTTCTTCATACTTTTTGTTTGTTATAATGTTTAAATTTAGTGCTTTATTATTTTGTGTTTGTTTTCACATGGCTTTAAAATATCTCTTATATTGGGATCTAAAAGCCATTGTTCAGATGAACAAATAAGACATTTACAGCAGGCTCCTCCATGGTGCAAGAATTAACAATGGTGGAAAAGGTTTCCTATATAAAATTAATTTCTCTATGAGGAGTCTTCTTGCTCATAAATTTTCATTTGCAGTATGTGGAGCACAATGTGTTGCCATTTGTTTGCATAAAGGAGATAAGTGTTCTATCTTTTCCAGAAAACACTTGACTTTTGAAAAGAAAAATTGGACCACCCAGTTTACAGTATGAATGAAATAATCCTCCTCTCTCATCATTCTTCAATCGTGAAATTGTCCTTATTCTGGAAGGCATTTAGGTCTATGCTTTTTTTTTTTTTTTTTTTTTTTTTGAGACATGCTTATTCGCTTATTCTCTTTTGCATGTTGTAAGTAAGGATGAGTTGTTAAAGTGCATTCCTGAATCAGAACCTTAACGCTAATCCTTCAGTCACTGCAAAGAATAAATGAGGGGCAAAGACAAAGGGCCAAATTAAAATCAACGAGTTCCTATTCAGATGGGCTCTGCTTCAGCAAGCACATATCTAATTATAAGCAGACAAGTAGGCTCACTGACGTCAAAGTTAATTAAACTGCTTAATTTTAGGCGCATGCTTAAATTCTTTGCTGAATCAGTATTTTTGAGCTAACGAATAATTGGATGGGATTGCTGGTCAGAAGCATGATTTTTGCGGGTAGGAAGGAGTGTAAACTCCTGCTTTCCTCCATCATTTCTTCTGAGGTCATCTTCCTGCTGGCATTTTGAGTGGAAATGGTGAAGGCGTGTGTCAATATGTTAACGATATCGTTAATGTGACAGTTGGATCTCGGCGATTTTTAAGGCACCTCTCAGCCATGCAGTATGCTATGCAGTATGGCAGGATTGTGCCCAACCCCGTAATGTTTCCAGGTTTGTTTTTTTTTTTCTGATGCTAGCCTTATGAAATGAATCCCTTTGCCTGGTCTCCGAAAGCCAAATTACAAACTCATTTTCATAACAAAATCAGAAATCAAGCATGTAGAGAGAAGTACCACATGAAGAATGCCTGTCATACACGAGAAGCTTTTATTCCTTTGGTTGGTGTGTTGTTTATTTATGATGTCATAAATAAATAACCCATTATTTGTTGGCCTTGAATCATTAAGGGCCTAATAAGAATTTCCCCTGTAGGAATACAAAGGACAACATGATATGTCTTGCACAGAAACTCACATGTGGGAATTTCAGCAACGTTTCGTAAATGAGCTGGGGCTGGTTGTGAGCCTTTAACTATGCTCCCTGCCTAAATAACACAGTAAAGTTGCCCTGGTGTACTAGCAAGGGATTAATCAGAGAGGTGCACTGCAAAAGATCAGATTTCTTCCACTTGGTAAAATTCATGCCATGGGGATTTAAGGGCTGCAAAGGAAGTTAATAAAGTTATCAACAGCAATTAGTTCAAAAAGGAAAAGCAGGTAAGAGAGCTAAATAAATCTAGACTTGTGCTTTAAAACCTACTCAACATTTTGTTCATGTGTATGTTATCTTCTAATCGTTCTTTCCTAGTAATTGCCCAAGTCTACAGCTTAAAATTAATTATCTTCCTTTAGATACCAGGGAACAACATGCATTCATTTATGTATTCATATCTTTATTCTTTAAAAAACAATAACAACAACAAAACAGCAAATAAATAACCTTCCCTCCTGATGATTTCTGCATCAGTTTCATGAATAGTGACTGAAAGCAGTTCCCTTTTGGAAAAATGCTCTGTTACATTGCAGGCTCTCTTGATGAAAAGTTGCATATGAAACAGTATTTGTCCACATCACATAATTTATTTTGAGCCAGGTAGCAGCAATATTTGTAGTCTAAAGTAGCATGATTGGTACAGGTGACTTGTAAGTGAAATTGCAGCTTCCGTTTGACGTGGTTACTTCTGCTAAGTAAGGTGAGGAGCAAGGAAGCAGCTGTTTGAACAGTGAATGAGAATCTGCTCTCTAATGAGAGAGAGATACTGCCAGTAGCAAAGCATAAGCTTTCCTCTGTTTCCTCCTCTCTCCCATGGCAGCTCATCATCCTGCTACAGGTCAAGAGCATAACCTGCAGTGAGTCAGATCTGCTGCTGTAACTGCCCAAGTCGTGTGCATGGTGTTAGAGGAAGCAAACAGCCTTGCAGGGGAGAGAGAAGCTGCTTGAAAGCAGATTGCTGCTGATGAAGAATTAGTGTGGCCAGGAAGTGTCTGAAATCCAGGACTAGCCAACATTGGAGAGACTGATCTAAGGGATCTCACATCTTTAGAGAGAGATCTCTTCTATCACAATAAATGTGCAATCCCAGATACACAATATCACTGGTGAACTTGGAAGGTGTGACACAGGCAAGCATTTGTTTTGCAGAGGTATTTGATATTAACTCCATCTGTGTTACCATTGCTACAATACTGCGGGGGATTTGTGAATGTTGTCCAACAAAAACAAACAACTACCACCTTCCCCAAACTTTTTATGCTTTAAAGTTGCAGTCTTAGTTTTGCTAGCAGCCCAATTATTGAATTTATGGCCAAAATATCTCAGCATTAAATCTTAGGTTTTATCTTCTCACATCAACAAAAGGAAGTGTCCTGCACGCTCTCTCTTGGTCACCTTGCTAGCATCATTCTGCAGATGCATCAGCTCTTCATTTCCAATGACTCCACTGTAACCAGCATACACCAAAAATTGAAGGTAAATATGTTTATGTAGCATCACCCCTATAACTTCTGCTTGTCTTTGGGACTTCCCTTTCTACTGCTATTTTTGGCCGTTAGTGTGCATCATGTAAGCAGCTTTCCTGTGACGGCACTGTAAATCATCTTTTTGCTGGGTACTGTCTCAGCCAGTTAAGTAGAAGAAAATGCAGGCCCGAATGGTGAAGGTTTGCCCATCCTCTTGTGTAAGGTACTCCTTGATTGCGTTTCATGTGTCTCCTGAAGATGCTGATGTAATTGATTTAAGCCAGAATATTTCTGTATCAATTGTCTGAAATCTGTTTCTGTGAAGTTGCATCTCCATATTTTGCATACTGAACAGGATCCAAGTGTCAAACTAGATCCAAAACACTCAGCTTAGTAATGGAAGGATCCACGTGGGGGGTGGTCATTTTATGCATAAAGATTGTCTAAATAGGAGATTGCCATAAAAAACTGTAATAAAATCACCTAAATGGGCAGATTTAATTATGACTGGAGCACTCTGCTGCAGGTGTTGAGCTACAGCTGGGGCCATAAGAACAACACAAGGCTCTGATCCTGAGTGCTTGTGGCAAGCAACCAGCTGAAGCATACGTATGTGCAGGGTATAAAGTGCTCTTTCTATTGATAAGCAACTTTCTCATCAAAAAGGCTAATCGCAGGGTCTGACTCGAGAAGCTACAGGTGAGTGTCTGCAGGAAGCGTTGATTTCTGACCTTCACAGCTGCTACTTTCAGGGCAGAGTGAAGCAGGGTATTTGCCTCGCTACTACTAACTGTGACATTTCTGTCCTAAAAATAGATCACTACAATCCCTTTGTGGTTCAGACTGGCACCCTCTATGGGTATGTAATATTCAGTCAGGTCCTGATTTTCAGAGGTTTTGGGTAGCTCGATGTGTCAGATAGAATGTTAAAGCCCCAAAATTGGGCCTATAAAGTGGGGAAAAAAAAGAAAAAAAAAGAAAAAAAAAAAAGAAGGAAAGTACCTTACAGCATTTTCATTTCCTGTAGTTCAGAAAATGTTTCCTGTTGAAATCTTTGGCTTATGCTGTGTGTGCTGAGATCAGAGATGATTAATCCACTTAGCGGATCCTTCAGCAGTGGAAAGTGGCTGCACAAATCTGTGTAAACTAAGGGATCTTTTCCATCTCCTTGATTTACATAGTTAAGAGTTATTATGTTCTTAGCTACAAGCATATGGGTTTAGTCTGCACCAAGACGAATGTCGTAGCTTAATAGCACACTCACTATGAGTATTTTAATCATACAAAATATTTACTCATACTTCTTATATTCTTTTGATGGTTTTATACTCCAAATGAACTGTTGACTGTATTTAAATTTTTATTTTTGAACATGCGTTGTGTACCAAAATCAAGCATTTTAATGAATACATTTTATTTTCTGCTAGTTTTGATGACTATAAAAGGCACTAAATCTGAATTTACGCTGGACTGCTGGAAAACATTAATGAAAATGAAGAAATTAATAATACATGTTATTTATTTTCCAACCAACCCTGTTATATTCTTCTGAAGCCATGCAAGCAGCTGTACCTATTTGACCAAATTCATGCTGACCTTCGTGCAGTTAAGTTCATCCAGTGATACCAGTAGTAAATTGTTAGATATGGGAGTTACTGATCAGGGGAATTTAAAGAATTAATGTTTACATCTGAAGAAACTTTTTCAGTGGCACATTCAGCTCCAGCGACCTGACATGGTTAGAGAGAGGCTGGAGAGCAAGTTCCCTCTCACTAAATGTGTTCACCTAGCTACAACTTAGATCACAGGTGCAATCATTTGAGGTCCTAGTAGGCCTTCAGTGTCTTCAGAACAGTTCATCTGCTTTTGATGTTGAGGAAGACATCTCCTTTCAGCACGGTGGGGGAGAACTGACACGCCATTCCAGCCTAGAGCAGCATGAAGAGCTGTGTTAGATTGCCTCAGAAGCGCCAAGGAGAGACAGTGAGAAGAGGAACCAGTAAAAGTACAGGTCCTCAGGGAAGATGTAGGTGGCACAGGGGTATAGTTGTTCGTATAGCTCAGGCAGGTAAACAGAAGCTCTCGTGTTGTTTCACCAGTCACCTGCACAGAGGACACTTGTAGTTGAAGATGTGTACAAATTAGCTGTGGGGCTAACATTTTCTGCTTGCTTGTCATCTCAGAGAGAATTTGGCTTTTCTTTCGGGGATGGGGAGAAGGGAGAAGGAATTACTGTGTTCTTGAGGAGGTATGCTCATAACTTTAAACCCACCTACAGCTTCTACCTTACTGTTCTTTTAATGCTACAGGAAAACCACAGAAAGTCTGTAACTTTTGAGCTGAAAAAACACATTCTTCACATTAATAAGCAATTTCCCACAATAAATCGCAATGGGAACTTCGGGGTTCTTCCGCTGGAAAGAAAGATACTAATTGTTTTGCCATAATAAAGCTCCTAATAGGAGCTGCTTCCCCACATCCCCCTTTTCCAGGTCAGTGTGGCACATTCCAATTTGTGTTTGCTTCAAGGCACAGGAGGAATCCCTCGTGGAGGGGGAGGGCGGTTTTATCACGCTCGGATGCGCAAACAGTAAGCCTTTTGCTTTTTTCAAATACTCCCGTTTCCGAGTGGCTGTGAGGATTCTGGATTTCCCCACACACACTCCAAAAATGCAGCATCCTTTGTTTTTCCACCACAAATGAACTGAAACCCATAATCTCTGTACTGAGCAGAAGTGATTAAAATAGCGTGGAGCAGATGGTTTAAAAGCTGCCAAAGATTGAATCTTTTGCTATTTTGTTTCTTGGAACAACCATGTTAGTTCCTTAGTCAGCTTTGAGTGGGCCATCATAACTCATGGGACAAGAGACAAAGTACTTGTTTCTCTGTCTTGGGCTGCTCATTAATGGCAATTAACTCATTTAATCTAGTTTTCATTTTTTAAAGGTCTATATTTGCTATAAATTGAGATAGCACATCATTTTCATGCATGCCAAAATGGAAATTTTCCACGGGCCTTTTAACAGTCTTCTGCCTGCTTCTTGGAAGTTTGGCTACTTGCGTTCGGGTTTTGTTTCCTGGAGGAGAATATCAAGTTCCAGTTTATAGTATTTAGAAGGTAAAGATACCACAGGGCTTCTAGATATGTTTTCTAAGTATGTTTTGCATGCCCAGGGTGTGTGTTTGGTAATGTGTATGCATTGTCCATCTCATGGTCCAGAGACCTCTGACAAGCTGCTGGCACAAGGCATGCTGTCCCTGCTGCTCCAGAGGAGCAGGTGCCTCGCATAAAAGGCTTAAAACTGGTAGACTTACAGATCGTATGGGCTCTTATCCTCCTCAGAGCATCTTGTGAAACAGCTTTTTTTTTTTTTTTTTTTAATTTATTTTTTAAGCCATGGTCTGTAGTTTAGACTAAAGGAAAAATTCTTCTAGACAGCCAAAGCATGTCAGCTATATGAGTGCATGTATTACAGCAGTGTGCTCTGTGCTTGCCTCTAGTCTTCTGCCATGGAACCACTCCAGCAGTGGTTCCAGTTTGTAGGTCACAAATTCCGGAAAGTTCTTCTGATATTCCCGAGTCCCAACAGTTGACTAGTGCTTACTTTTACATAGCAGTTCTTCACTTTCAGTGAGTGGATCAAAAGGTTTGGCCTTCTTTTGAGGAACATTTCAGTGATGTATTTTGTGGACTTCAGAAAAAGATTTATTGGTCACTTCTGATTTTTATGATACTTGTGATTTTCCTTTTGTTTTACAAACTTTGCGTGACCTGAGCCTTTACTATTTCATTGTCCTGACCCTAATTAAATTTGAAGTTTTTGAACAGTAATCTTTGTAGTGAACTAATATTTATTGTTACTTATTTGATAAAGTAAAGAAATCCCGACGTCTCAGGTTGAGAGATGAAGTGTTGCCTGTGAATAACACACTGATAAATGACTTCCACAGAAGGACGACAAAACCGAACTGCATTTGTAGTTTTTATTTAAACATGCTTTTCATTTTGTTAAGGCTTATATTTCTGAATTAGAACTTAGGAATTGTAGTAACTGATTTCTGTCAATGATGCTCTGTTCAAGCAAAGCAATTTCAAAAACTTCATGTTTTTGAACCTCCTGGCCCTCCCCTCACGTTCATGGGAACTCATCTGTTTGGCCACTTCATTTTTTGCTGTCCTCTCTCACTGCAGCTCTGCAAGTAGAAGCAACTCACTTGAACAGTTTTTCTTATCTGAGCTCTTAAGAACTTGGCTTCTGAAAGGTGTAACTAGAAATAAGGAGGCAGCCCAATTTTTAGCGAGTTAGAGATTTGGATTCTGGAGAGCCTGTCCCTTGGCTTTTCTTGGTGGAAGACATTAGGTGTTTTATATACTACAGCTGTATTTACTAAGCCAGAGTTATTGCAATACACCTGAGACTCACTAGGACTGAGTAACATTTCATCCTCTAAATATTTACTCCATTTTCCTTTGTTTCCCTAAGGGATTAAAGGCTCGCTACTAAATTGTTTTTGATTCTCTGTTTTTTTCCTTGGAGGGATGCAGTGCCTCTTGTTGGTCAAATCACGGATGCTCAGTTAAAGGACTTAATATTTCCTAAAGTACCAATATTTTTCTAAGGCAGAGGAAGGCAAATGGTGGGGAGAACAAGGATTTTGATGATTCACTATTGAAACTTCTGGTTTTGTTTATTTTTTTTTTAAATTCTCCTAAGCACACAGTCTAGGAAGTGACATAATTGCATACACTTTTAATTTCCTCAAGGCTCTGTGTGGTCTTCATCCAACTTCTCAGATGTTGGCTACAGATGTTTTAAAATCGCTTCCTCCCAATTAAACATCTGCTCTGAAGTGACAAAGTGTAAGACCGCATATGTCTGAAAGGCCAATGTATGCACAAACAGTTTTTGTTAGTAGATATAACAGAAACTTTTTCCCTTGCCTCGGCTTTTAATGCACAGACGGTGAGAAATTGCTCTGCTTATTGAACTCCATGGGGGAGACGGAGTGGTGGTTTTAAGTATGCATTTTAAAATGTGCTGCTTCTTGTTGATCTTCTGTGAAAACCTTTCGGATGTCTCTTAGGAGAATGTCACTTGCTGAACTATGTTATTTGTTGTCACAATTTGGTTATTTGCTGTCACAGTTGGGGTTGTCTTAGAGCAAAAGTGGTGTGAGATGATATGTTGACTTTACAATTTAGTTGGAGGGAATATTTAAAAAAATAGAATATGGTTGTCATGCCAAATTAGAATTCACGTGGCCAATCTCACCCTTTGATTATCCAATGGCTGATGGAGTGAATGTATACAAGAGACAAACTGACTAAGTAGTAATAATGGTACTACATTTGGGACCAGAAAAATAGCAGAAATGGTATAAATATATTTTTGTTTTGGATGACAGAGTTAAAATACTGAATATCAATGACTTTAGATTAATATTTTTCCTTTTTCATAGACACATTTCTTTTAATCTTTGTTATTCTGGGGGGGTGAAACCAACAAAAAGCAAACCAGTGAAGAAAAGCCTTTGCAGGTAAAAATGTACCAACTTTCCACAATTCATCTGCTGACAAATTACCTTGAATTTAAGCACGTATGAGGGGAGTGTGTGTGCTTGTGTATGTTGCTGACACTGTGGTGGTGTCAGATGATAATATTCTGTAGCGTGTTATTTCTTCTGTGTCTCAGTCTGCTGAAGTGGAAATGGGTTACAAAAGCATGACGGCCAATCACTTGCTATGTTGGTCCTACTAAGTAACTATTTTAAGGATTTGTAGTGGAGGAAACAAAAAATAATAACACCAAAGGAAGAATGTTCCAAATTACAGGTAGGGGATAATATTTCAGAGATGCAGCCTTCTGATTAAGAGCTTGCTGTGTATGAGATGACAGACGTAAAGGGAAATGTTTTCAGAAACCATGTTTCTCAAGCAGAACCCCTAAGCATGAAGTTCTCTTACACTGTGGACAGTTGCAACATAAGCAAAAGATTAGCAACCTGATTGAATATCCTGATTGGAAACCTGATTGAGAAGATCAGCAACCTGACAGACTGAACAAATTTAACTAGGCAATATCTATTTTAAGTCCTTCTACGTCTTGATCAAAAACAATTTCAGAGAGGCTGAATTCACAATAAGAAATGTGGTGATGTAGGCATGTGAGCTGAACTGTGACCAGTGCCCTCATTTTGTGTACGCTGCTGCACAGCTGCTGATGGTAACGAGATAACCCAGTTCTTACCGAAGCCCAGGCCATTGCAAAAGGCCACTTAACCAAGTTAATGACACCTGGAACTCTCTTGGTACAGTCACATCCTTGATCGTAATGATACATTTTTATAAAATGAAAGAATATATTACTCCTAGTCTTCTTACATGTGTAATGTTTGCTTTTTAAACAAGTGATCAAAAACCTTAGCTTCTAGCCTTAGTCTGTTCATTAGATAGCTAAGTATTGTTATAGCAAGTCCTGGCAACATTTAAAAGTGCTTTTTCTCCCAAGAAGGTAACTTCATCTGCCTTAGTCATTGAAGAAGAAAGTGCCGTAAGTGTATGTTTTTCTGGTGACTTGATGCAGTGGTGCTTGGTTGTGGTGCTGATGTTACTCACTTGTGCTCTCAGAGGTCCAAGTGATCAAGAAATTGTGTCCAGTTGTGTTGAGACACTCAGCACAAAAAGTGAAGGTCCTTTTCTTGAGGAAATTGTAACTGAAATAGGTAGGAAGGACAGAGGGAAGAAGGGTTCAGAGTAATGCCTTTAAGTGACAGAAGAACAAAAAGATGTCTCTGCTTTCACCATTAAGAATATGCATGGAAGAGACCATTGGGGGATCCTAGAAGATGGGGTGGCTGTTACCAGCAGGGCTGCAGGGGAGCCAACTGTCCCATGGGAACTGACTGCCCTGTGTTAGTGCCCAGCCTCAGGGCAAGGTCACCTCCTCATCTGCTGCCTCTTAGGTACATCACAGTACCTTCCTTGTTGGCTCGGTTATTCCCTAAAGTGAGGATAGCAGATCAACAGTGGATTTGCTGTTATGCACTAACACAATCAATTCCATTAATGTGGTGAATCCCTCCCAAACTGGGCTTAAATGGTGACATAGTGACTTCTCTTCTCCGTTGACTCTATTTGGAAGTGCAATCAGTTGTGTTAAAGGTCAGGTACTGCTTTTTTCATACGCTTATGGACAAAAATGCCTCTTTTCTGTGTCTGTTTCTTTCTTTCCAACACAAAATGGAAAGTGTGCCAGGTTGCTTGGGAGGATTTAGTATAATTTTCAGGAATTCCCCATGGGGCTATGTCTCCACAGCATGCCTCAATCTTGAAAGCTTTTTCTTTCCTATGCTGCAGCCTCCCAGCTCTGCCCTCCTGAACGTGGTTGCAGCCCCTCTCCTTCAAAGGGTGCCACTTGCCACCCCCGCAGTTCAGTTGGAGAGCTGTAGGAATGAGTGGATTTTCCTTCAGATTTGCAGTCTGCGTTCGAGCTTTCCTTGCTGGCCTGCACAGCAGTTGATTGACACAGCCATCCTCAGCGATACGTAACCAAAGGGCAGAAATGTTCTTTTCCCACACCTTTGTTCTTGCCTTTGCATCCTCCAGCCTGGAGGATGACTACTCTCAAAGAGCATTGCTACTTAAATACCAGTTCTTTAATCTGATGTAATTATTTAGAGGATGTTTTAATGGTTTTGACAAAGTCAGTTGTCTCAGTCAATACTTTGTCTGAGAGTAGCATAAATATTTTATAAGAATCATGTAAACTATGTTCCACATTTTAGTAGATTAGTAGGTTATTACTTGCCTCCTCATGGCATTCTGGGGGGGGTTCATGTCTTTTTTCCTACTGAATGTCCATAAATCATGTTTGCTTTTATATGAGGCGTGTCCAAATCTAAAAATTTAGTTGTAGTTCTAAAGCTAAAAGTTGACAAGCAGTACTGTTTCTGTTAAGATGATATGCTAATCTTCATTGGGTCTCTGGGCAGTAGTATTACTAGTGATTAGTCATAGGGATATTCATTACATTGAACCTGTATTACTTCAGCCTAGCTGATGTCTCCCTGTGGTAATGGTGATGTTTAAAAGACAAAACAAAACGTTGATTGATCTGATTTGAATTTGACCAGTGCTCTATTGATTAGGTTTGTATGCTTACTCCTACAGTATAGAAACTACATATGTATGTGCTTTCTGCTTTTGTTTTTTAAGTAACCCCAAATTTAAGGGCATTTCATTTTTCTCCTGGCTGATTTGCTACTTTGTTCTGGAACCCACGTTCAGTGAGATAAATTATGTTTATCACAGGTTAGAAAACTGTGTGCATGTGTATTTTATTTTGTTTATTCTGAGGTGAACTCATTTATATTATATATAAATATGTATATATATATTTATATATATTTATAAATATATTTATTTATTCTGAGGCTGGTGGAGAGAGCAAAGGCTGGCAGAGGTGAACTGGGAACTGGGTTAGAAATCTTACCGTGTGTAATTTGCACTGGGAGCCAATACAAGAATTAACCAAGAGTCATTACCTACTCCCAGGCTTCCTATTTCTTTTTTTTTTTTTTTTTGTGGAGAAATTGCTGCCAAAAATGAGGAAAAGCTAAAGAAAGTCCTAGTTGCTTTCATGAAAAACCCAAGAAAAACTCCGTGTCCGTGTGGAAATAGAAAATTGTGCTGTGGACTTTGAATAGTCTGCCTAACAGTGCACCAGGAGATGGTTTGCTGCCAATAGCATGTGGCATGGGACTGGGATAACAAAAACAATATGGTAAGGGTCTTTGGATAAGATAGGATTCTTTCTCTCCCATCCTACCCTTTCCACAGAAGTAAAGAATAAGTGGTGAGGAGCCAGTGTTGTATTTCCCTCCATCTTTTTCCCCTTTAGTTCCAGGAGCATGAGAAGACTTCCGAGTGCATTACATGACATGTAAGTCTTCTAAACTTGCTGAGGCAGTCATTTCTCTCTTCTAAATGATAACACTACTGAGAAACAGTATTGAAAGGTACTCATTAACATTTCAGTTCCAGTTTTGTGAAGCTGGTTTCCACACCTCTCCCCTCTCTTTCAATTCTGAGAGGAGTTTGACAGACCCCTCTGATTCTGATCTGATCCAAGTGGGGAGACTTAGTTCACTGAAATTCACTCCTTCAGCAGAGGTAAGGGCTGCTATTAAATCCCAGAAAGGGATGGCAGATGAGAGTGGAGATAGTACTAGAATATAAAACCTAATTTTGACTGGACTATAAATTTTACAATTATAGGCTTTCACCCACAAGTATGTCTTAAAAAAAAATAATGGTGATTCAAAGCAGGAGAAAGGCAATTTGGAGAGGACATTCTATGCATGAAAAAATAGAAATGGTTTTGATGTAATCTCTGGTGGTGTAGGATCTTTGTCTTTCCTTCTGAGAGCGCATGCCTCCTGGAGGTGTAGTATCTCTAATCCCAGAAGCTAGTATAGAAGCTATTTTTTAAGCATGAGGCAGATTGTTTTTTCATTTGAAGTACATCTGTGTAAATATGTCTATTCTTTTTTTTTATTTTTTTATTTTTCACATCTTTTTACAGAAGATTTTGACAAAAGTCATGTTAAAGACTGCACAGTGTTTTCCAGACAGCAGACCTCCAGGCCAAGATAAGTGGTCTGCAGAGTAATACTAAAGCATATTAAGCCTCATTTAAATAACCTGCCAGCACTTTTTAATTTAAAATATTGATAATAAAGGTGGACTAGTTGGTGAATAGTTTGGAGATCTGACAGTGACTGGTCAGAAGTTTGGAGCTGTGGTGATACAGGCCGCAGTTCCCAAAGCAGACTAATGATTTGTGGTTCCTCCGGTCCTGGGTGCGCAATTAGAAGGATGTTAAAAGTGCTTAACTTTTAGCTGCAGGAAATTGAGCACTTTAGAAAATCATACCCAATTATGCTTGCTCAAATTGAGGCATCCAAAATTTTAATTTCTTCTAAGAGTCTTAGCCAAATTATAGTTCCTCATTTAAGTCAGTCTCGCTGTATCTGAACTTTCACTTCAGCTTTTATACTTAAAGATGAGATGCTTCAATGTGTATTTTGTAAATACTTTAAGAAATTAAAAGCAAATAAGTGTTTAAATATACAGTTGTCTGGTTAAGCTTCCAAAAAATATGTTCATCTCTAATGTTCACTTACCAGTGTATTTAAATACGAAACAAAAAGCAAAGACACATTTTCAGCTTAAGGGAACACGCACAATTCTTCTGTATTTGCTTTGAATGCTTCTTTAGAAGTATGTCCTCATCGAACTGCCCATCCTTAAGCTTTTCTCTTGAGCTGTTCAATTCTCAAATGTTTCAAAGGTACATACTTTGCCAGTCCAGGCAATGTGTTGTATACACTGGACAGAAAAAATGATGTGAGTGTTGGTTAAAAAGAGGGCAGTTCTTGTCATTCACAGTGGAAAGTTCAAGGGTTCTTGACTTGATGAAGCTATTCAAAAGCATCTTTTACGGACAATATTCCTTTCTGGTGCCTGTACATCATCAAGGCAATGCCCTTGTGTGAAACCCTCCATGCAGTGTTGCAGGAGAGAAGTAAGAAATAGTGTTAAATACTGATGGATAGTTTCCAGGTTATAGAGTAATGTATATTTTCACAGCTATACTGTTGATACATGTTCTAGCAGAGTGTAAATTATTTAACAGATGGATGAAGTTATTAAAATTTTTGAATGGTGAACTTTAGTATTTTTCTATATTCAGATACAGAAAATGTGTTTTGGGGGAGGAGGAACTTATAAGCATCTTTGTGGTTTTATGAATGTAGAAATTCATTACATTAAAGAAACTTCTTAGTCTTTGTCAAACTCCCGTGTAAGATTGTAACTTATGTTAGATTTCCTTTGGCTGTCCACAACATATTTTTCATCACATCAAGGAAATGTTTGGTTTTTTTTTGTTTTTTTTTTTTTTTTACATTTTCTTTTGGAGCTTATTCAAACAGTGAACAGTCTTAATTTTAACATCTTTCTCTTGCAATTTTTTTCCTCATTTGTAAACACCTAAACCTCGTGTTATTCTAGGCCTGAGTAGATCAAGCCTGCAGTATATTGGCCAAATTGACCAGCATTGACCATACTTTACCACTGTTCCTGTTTAGACTGTCTGAAGTAAAGGTGGAAACTGTGCATTTAACTTACCATGGGTAGTTTTCAGTAGTCACAATAAATGTTACTTCAGTTTAGGGAAAATACAGATGTTACCTTCTAATTCTGTTTCCTGAATTAAGGCTAGTTACTAGAAACTCCACAATAGTTAGTAGTTGTTGGATGTACACCATTCTTTTATCACAGCACTGAGATTTAAGAATCATTTTAGATTATAGTTCATCTTTTGGAAAGAAATTCTCCATAGTGAGGTTCTAAAAAGCCTCTTTAATTTGGTATTTATACCAAAGGGAGCAGGTACCCTGTGACGACTAGTCATTCTTCTCAAATAATATAAACCTTTGTGAAGAGAGGCTCTGAAAGAGAGAGAAAGTAGTTTGTTAGTGGTATAGCATAATGCAGCAGAGCCTGAGATGGTGACAACAAACCTAGCTTGGGATTTAGAAATGGGATAGTCAGTAGTGAGGCCCCCAAGCTACTGATCCCTGGCAAGAAGAACATTTACAGTCCCTGGTGCAGTGGGATGAGAACAGTCCTGTATGACTCTGGGGGCTGCAGTCAGTACCACAGGGCAGGACAGCCTGGCTGCATGGGAGCACATCAAAGGCTCGTGGCTCTTTGCAGCACATCTCATTGCAAGGTACAGACATGCTCTTCATCTCAGAACAGACTACGTCCATGCTAGAGATCCTCCAGTAAAATAAAACCTATTTCTATACATGCCAAAAGCCCTCTTTTAGTGAGGTTGTGTAATCCCGTAATTGTAAACCTCATTTCAATGGGTAGCCAACATAAGCAGCATAAGGCATAACCCATTGCCAGCATAAGCTGTGTCTAGGCTGGTAGGAGCTGCCAGTACAGCTTTCTTTCGTGGCTGTGCTGCTGAATACTTCTCAGTGCAGAGCAGGTTTTAAAGATTTTCAGCCACATTCAAAGAAATACATACACTGCTTTAAACAAACAGGCAGAATTAAGATGGTAAAAATAAGTCTGTATTGTGTGTGTAGGATTTTTGGAAGGATTGTGCTGGATATTTATTGGCAGCCTCAAACTGAGGGATACTTTTTGATGTGGGGCAATAATGTGTTTTCTAACTTCATGTTCTGCTCTTAGCTTGTCTAACCCACAGGCCATGGTGCTTTAAAATGAATCACAGTTTAAGAAGGATTAACAGCTCTTCATGAGTCCCTCTATATCTATATATAGATATATAGTTATCTTTAGTGCATGCCCTTGTGCTTTGTTTTGATATATTGTATTTCCATGGTTTTGTTTGAGAAGACATGATTGTGTTACATATAAGGGAGGTGCTTCCTAAATCTTAGTAACAGTTGAAGGGTTAAAAATCTGAGGTCCTATTAATGTAGGGAAATGCTGACACAAGTTCTTCAGTCCTTTTCCTGACAGAACACCCATCTTTAATTTGCCTGTCTCTTTACCCATATAACATTGTACATCTGTCCTTGAAAACAGCCCTTGCAGCATGAGCGTAGCCAGTGGAGTCAATTTAGCAAAGGTTGCTGTCTGTGTCCTAGCAATGCAGGCAGACAGCCTGGAGCTACGACTTATAATCAGCTAAACAGGTATATGAATAATTACTAAAGATAGAAGCCTCTGTTAATTGCTGTTTTTAATCTTGTTCTCATAAATTGTTACAGAATTATTTCCTCCAGCAGCAACATGTCAAAACGAGTATTTTTTCTCAGATTTTAAGTAATCTAGTGGATTTAAGAACATTTTTAGTTTTAAGAAGATCCTTGCTAATATTTAAGCATATGCATACTCCCTGGGAGTATTTTAATGAATCCACTTTAAAGCTCTGTTCCCCTGCCAACATGGTGGAAGGAAACATTGCTCTGAAAAACAGTGAGGCCTGAAGTATTAGGAGTTGGCTGAGACTAGAATCAGTTTCTGAAAGCAAAAACTGTATTGAGCTGTTGTTTTTCCTAAAATGATTGCTTACCAAAATGTTTCCTTGATATATTTGAGCAAAACCACTTTCTTTTCAGACCATTTCCTCTCTTCTGCAATCACTGTATATTTGATTATCAAAACAGACAAAACAATAAAGATCCCACTAGTTCTGTCTTGTTGTTTCTAATGCAGTAATCCTCCACAGTAAGTGGGAAAAATTAAGGGATGCTCTTAAGAGATTGATTAGGGTTTAGGGGAAGAGTGACAGTGACTGCATTTGGTCTTCACCAAGAACATTTTGCCTTATTAGGCTACTTTGCAGGCTAAACTGTACTTTATCTCACAGCCCTCTAAAAATAACTCAGTATGGCTTTCTGGCAGATTGATATAAAAACTGTATGATGACGATACATGGATTTGTTTAAATACAAAGCTAGAAGCATGAGCTGGACTCCGAATGATGAATGCCTTTGTATTCCAGAGTGGAAGCTTTCCAAGACAGTGATGCAAAGCCACCAATGTGTAACTTTTCTTTTAATTTGTAACTTTGGATTTTTATCTATTTATTCATTTATATAACCTCCCATATGTTGGATATGGCACCACTGAAAAGTTACATGCACTTCTGATGGCTTTCTAGGCACTGTGATGGTTTTGGAGAAAGTGACGTTCAGTGTTGGGTTTGGAGTTCTTTTGAATTACAAAAATACTGTGTCTCCACTTTCTCATTTGAACGCTCTCAAAGTTGCTTTGTGGCATAGAGAAAGGGCCTTGCTATTAACTTTCCGATGTACAGAGTGCAAGTGCTGTGGACAAGGAAAGATACCTCTTCTTTTTTATGTCCCGTTCAGGGTATTTGTATCAAATATTCATTCTCACTACTGATACCTCCCATATTTTAGCAGGTTGTTTTTAACATGGAAAAATACAAATAAAGGTAAGGATTTTAAGCAAATGGATAAGGTTCCCTCAAAAACCCCTTTTGGATGAGGGGGACCTCAGTGAACCTGGACACCCAGGATCAGACGGAGAGGAGGATGCTGTGAATTGAGGCACTCGCCAGAAGGCCCTGGCAGCCCTGCTCACTGCATTGCCTTGAGGGTTGGCCTGGAGGAAGGAGGAAGATAAGGGCACTGCAGACAAGGGCACCTCTAACCTAGAAAGAAGAACTAAAAGAAAATAGTCCCTGAGATTGAGTATGTTTGTGCAGGGTTTATTCTTTCGACATCCTAATGAGAAATATTGATGCAATTTATGTTTATAAAAAATATTGCTAACAGCCACAATGGCACAAACTGTTTTTACAGTGCCAGGAAGAGTCCAGGACCCCTGGCAGGACTTTCACTTAGCAAGCTTCAGCTTCCTTCACTCCTACACATCCCTTCAGCCCTCCACAGGCTCACAAGCTGCTGTTCTGATAGTTCGCTGCCTTCTCTCACTGAAACCTGATTAGCCTGCTGTCTCCAGAGCTGCCTCCTTATCCCTCTTAAACAGCTAACCGGGGAGAGAGGAGGCTTAGCTGTAATTAACTCTCAGCCTGCCAGAGGTGGGGGGAGGCGTCAGCTACAAATAGCTACAAGTTCAACAAAAATAAATAGCTTGACTCCAAATACAATCTTGGGCATCTCAAAAGCAGCAGAAAAATACATTTTTATTAAAGTGCTTAGAAAAATGTTGTTAGCAAGGGAGGTAGGCTAATCCTCATTGCATTTGAAAGTCTTGCCTTATATATAACAAAGTTTTAAATTCTTTACAGATCATATGAACCTGAAATATTAGTTTGAAATCCAAGGTATTAGTTGATCAGATATACCCCAAAGTGATAGGAGGCTAAAAAGTCTAAACTGCATGAGGAAAACTGGGCAGTTTGCAGACATTGTATAAAAATCAGTTTGATAAAAAGTTAATGAAAAATACATAATGTTTTAGGAACTCACTTGATCGTGCTGCAGCAAAACTTGATTTAATACAGAAAGGTCTTTAACTAAACTCTATTTCTTTTTGATTTCCTAGAAGAGATGTCATGAACTCTAGCCCAAGTGCCAAAAGAGGCATTGAAAGTGAAGTTGAGCAGTGAGGGCATTTGTACTATGCACCATGCATTTGAATCTAAAAATTAAGACATCTCTGAAATTTTGGTTTCTGCATTATTTCAGATAAAACAATAAGACTCACCACAAAAAGCAGTTTTTAAAACATTTGTTAGCATTTGTAGCAAAATAGACCAACAGAAGGGAAGAATTTCGTAAGTTGGGTAATACTCATAATTCTGAGCCTCACCAGGTGGGCAGATGGGTAGGTGTGGGCTGGGGCAGCTGCAGGAGCTCTGCAATGTTGCTGGTGACATTGTGCTGGAGACAATCTAAACTGATGTCATCCTTGTGCAGTGATTTTTTTCTAGTTCTGTAAAGCATCTCTTCTATCTGTCATACTATATTACAGATGTGATTTTTTCTTTAGACTACTGTCCTTCATTCTTTATGTCTGGATGGCTTCATTACTTTTGTTTCTGTTTTCTTTAAAAGCATAACTGTGAAGAGAACCAAAGAGACAAAAATGATGAATGTGGCTTCATTCTGTAATTCTGTTCTTTTTTTTCCATATTTCATTGTAATTGTATAGATCTTTTTGTTTTCCCGCACATGGTAAAGGCATTTAATCAAGAAAAGGAAGGAAGGGAGGAAGGAAATAGATTAGAAAGTTGCAGCACTGCATATTATTAGATGGTTTTAAGGAATACTTCTTTTTTACAAAGATTATAGCAATTTACAATTTTTTTTTGTTTGTTTTGTTTGGTTTTCATTGCATTGCTTACAGATCTGTCCTGAACCACTGCTTAGGTATGAAGGAAAGGTTTATATAAGGTGTTAAGTAACAAGGACATGAGAATTTCTTTGGTCTTGAAAGGTAAATAGGACATAAATCTCTTTCAGGAGGTGTTGAGTGTTTCAGACCAAATGCAACGTTCCAGCATTTTCGGGTATGTAGTCCAGATCAGAGGGTGCGTCAAAACATTTAGATAGCGAGGGAGCATGCAGACAGTGGTTGTGGTTACAGAAGAGAGCAGGAGAAAAGGAAATGCTGTGTTAGCAGTTTGTAACTTTTCTACCTTTTTCTTCTAAAGCTTTATGGAGCAAGTGACCAAAGGTTAAGTACTCTAGTCTTAGTATGCTCTGCAATGTAGACTTAATAAGACTTTGACTTAAACAAGAAACAGGACTAAACCACATAAGAGTGTTCATTTATTTATTTATACATGCGTGCATGCATCCTGGGTTTTCCTCTCACACCTGTCTTCTGGAAGGAGTTGGTTTGATCCTGGAAAAGTGGGTTATGCATGAAAGACACCTGATGTGGAGTCTAAGGTGTTTTTTTATTATTTTTTTAGTTTTTAAGTACATTGTTGCCTTCTGACTGGGATGCAGCCCTGTGATTTATAACTGCTTCAACTGACTCAGCCTACTGTGAAATACTAGGAAAAATCCACAGCGCCACTGATCCATGTATTCTGTGCATTTCAGCTATGTAATTGTAAGCCTTCTAAAGAGTTTTTTTGAATCCTTTGAATCAACAGTAAAATATATACATATCCAGGGAACTAATTCTTGGTCAAATAACCTACTCTAGATAAACATTATAAGGAACTACCCTGCTGTGTTCAGCAGTGCAGCTAAACTCTGATGAATAAAGATTGGTCCCCAAGATAAACCTTTAAATCTTTGGTCATAGAAAATTTGCATTGCTAAAGGGTTATATTATGACTCAGTTGGCAATAACTGGTATTACAGCTCCTTGAAGAGAGTTTCCGTACTCCTTATGTTTTTTTTCTCTAAACAACTTTTTTAGCTCTCTCCTCTGCACATCTCTTATAATGAAATTGCAGTAGAACATGATGATGTCCCCCCTGTATTGTACAGTGGACGTGATACTGGAACATCCAAATTGGGAATTTGATCTCTGTTCCTCCGCAGCCTTTCCTCCTTTTCCTCTAGGTGATCTGTTACTTTATTACAGGTGTTTTTATTTTGTTCATGTTTTGCAAAAGAGGGGCAAGGAGAGAGAGAAGCATGAATTACACCCAAAAGCTATGCCACTTGACATAGGTGCAGATGAGCATTGTGCCACTTATGCTGAGCAAAGACTCCCAAACATACATATCCATCTCTTGTTGACCATAGAAATTGGTGTTCCTTGGTGTGCAGGTCTGTTGGACTATCATAACTTCAGACTGGACTTCGGACTTTTTAAAAATAAACTTCTTGAGTGGGAAGTGTTTTGGTATGGATAGCAGGCAAAGAGTAGTACTGTGTATATGTGGTGGTGGTGATTTGTTTCTGGGCTAAGCAGTAACTGGCAAAATTGGGATTTGTAAGGATTCTGATCAGCAATGTGCCTAGACATTGATGACATGCATTAAACAGAAAACACTACCTCCTATTTCCAGGTAAACAGGATTTCTTTGGTAATCTTTTAGCTTCTCACCTTAATCAGCAAGGGGTGGCCCAAATGAGTGTCCTCCCTTTTGCCCCTGTAGGACCGAACGATGCCCTGACCCCCATCCTCTGGTCAGGCAGAGCATCGCACTGGCCCTGCAGAGAACAGGCTGCCCAGGGTCTGAGGGCAGATGTGCCTGCAGGCAATGGGGTCTGTATGGCTTCGGGAGCGGCACAAAACACAGACAAAGAGTTTAGTCTCCCACCTTAGCATTTAGAAGGTGCTTACCCAGCATGGACCCACTGATCCCAGTAGTACATGTCTTTAGTGAATTTTCTTAATAGTTATCGCTGCCTGAGATAACCTTCCCTGTGATGTAATTTGACATACTGCTGTCATTGGGGCTTAAACATAGTAATCTTTAAAAATGATTGGGAATTTGCCCTAGAGAAAAAACTGTTATGATTAATTTCTACAAATGATAAACCACTCCTTCTTCAAAATACTGTATGCTATGAAGTGTGATTTAATCCATTTAACTACAGAGCCTGATGCTTCTGACAACTGTGACTCAAATGTCATCACAGAAAGTGATATTTCAAGTGGCAGGGTGGGATTAGAAACCTGCTGAAGATTTGTCAAAGGAGAAGTAAGTACATAATTTTTAGATAAGTGATTTGTCTACTCTAAACCACTTCCGCTGGAAAGACAGGCAGCTTAAAAGAGAAACCTAAACTGTTAGGCTAGAAAGTGCATTTAATTGCAGGGGGGGGGGGGAACAATCCTTTTACTTATGATGACAGTTAGAGAGGAAAAAAACGAGAGAAAAAACGTATATATATATATATAATACAATGGGGAATGTAAGTTTTCTATAGATTTTTTTTTTCCCTCAGAAAATAAGATTTCACCGAGTCTCGTATGAGAAAGGAGTCAGTCTTGATATTGAGGACCTCACAGTTGCCTGTACACTGTTTTTGTTGTTGCTTTTTGTGTTTCTTGAGATATGAAATAACACCAGAACAACTGTGAGAAAATTTTGTAAATGCAGTAAAACCTGAAACAAACACAAAAATATATGCTCTGTTTATCTAGAATTTGCGCAGTTGCAGTCAATTATAAATTCCATTTGCAACCACAAAGGCTGAACTCAGAGCAGCTACCCTGCTGTAGGGAGTTTGGTCTCTCTTTGCATTACAACATATACCTCTTAATGCTTTGCCAGTCCCAAATAACATCCTCTAAAACTTACGCTATTTATCCATTCTGCCCACCTAGCTGTGTAATTTATGTCTCCCTAAAGCATCTGTCCACTCTGAAAGGCCACAGAAACAGTTTCCTAGGGTTCTCTACTTTTCTTGTGTGACTGAGTCTCAAATCTGATGCACTGGGATTGAGGTGCCATTCTGTTTCAGGGTTGGTTCTGCCGGGCCTGTGGGCCTGCCGTGGTCCCTGAGGATCTGGCTCAAGTCTTTGTCATGTCATAGGGACTATCCACCATGGATAAAGGTGCTCCGGGCCTAACGCCATGTTGGTGACACCTGTAGCGGCCATGTTGTGTCAGAACTCTTCCTTCAGCCCCACTGTGCAGCTCAGAGGTTGCAGAAATACCGCCACGAGCCTGGTTCGCCATGCTGCTCATTGCGGTAGCCAAGGGGAGAAAGCCATAGCCCTGCCTGAAATTGGGAGAAAAGCGCACATACCTCTTGCTTGTTTGAAGTGGATTTGCTGAAGGAAAAAAACAAACAAAACAAAAAAAAAAAAAACACCACACCATGAAATCTGACAATGCTCTTTTGTGGAATCACTTTTCTGAGAAGAAGTGTTCTTTGATATCTGTGATAGTTTGCTGTTCCGATCTGTCATGTTGCAGACTCTGTCTGCTAAGGTGTTTATAAAGCAGAGTTAAGTGATTGTAAACATGGCAGGGAAAGCTGAGGCCATTTCTTAGCTGGAAGGAATTTTGCTGGATTGCTGGTATTTCTGTTCTTTTCCCCGTAGGCCCTCCTTTCTCGTTGCTTGGGCTGTGTTCGCTCCCTTGCTGGGCCATACAGGCCGGCCACCCCTGAGGAGCCGAGGTCCCATGAGGAAGCGGCTCCACGCTGCAGGGGCTGGCAGGAAAAGGCTGGCTCTGGGCTGCAACTGCCTGTCCTCCTCCCAGGAGGAGACAGCTGTGTCACGTTGGCTTCCTGTTCCTTTTTGTGTTTGGTGGGGGAGGTTTTCTCTTTGGTACCGTCAAAGGCCTTGCACCAAAGGTTTTATTGAAAAAGGCTACACTGCAGCACAAGCTGAAACGTGGAACTTATTTAAAACTTGTGTGTAACCCATGGAGGTGCATGGGAAAGGTGCTTGGTGGTGGGATGAAGGAGCATCAGGCAGCGCTTAAGGTCTGGGCACCAAACTTAAACAAAAACACGCCAAAAAACAAAGTAACAAAGCAAACAAACCAATGCTGTCCAGTATCCTGGTAACTCCCACCAGCAAACCACAGCTCTGTGCTGCCTGCTTCAGTTTTCCTGTCTGCAGGCGAGGGAGGACGCTTGCTGTTCTGCCAGGCAAGAGCAAGGCGGTAAGTGGCCAGCTACCACCTAGGTGGTTAGCACTGTTGCAGCCTGCAGTGCCATCAGCAATAAACACAAACCTGCTGCTTCACTGACAGGCTCAGCATGTCCAAGTAGACCCGTGTGTGGCCAGGTACAGACAGCCCCATGCAGGTACCAGCCTGGCCCAGGTACAGGTCAGCCCAGGTACAGCCCCACACAGGTTTCCTGGCCCCGAGTACAACTGTGCTGGGTGCCGCCAGCGCTGCTCCACTGCAGCAGCCGCTCTGGACGCTAATTAGCGTGCCTAGTTTGATGGATTTAGTCAACAGCATTCAGCAAACAGGGGAGGGGGGAAACAAGTGTGTAAGATTTTCTGAATCTAAAGACTTTTCAGCCTCAGTGCCCTTAATGGTTTGTTATGCGGACTTGGACAAGTGTTGCTTCCAATTAATTGATCAAGGGGATTTATTTTAGTATTTTGGCTGGGTGCCAGAGAGGGAGGCTTTGTCCTGGTGGTTTAAGCACCACCCCTCCTTGCAAGTTTGAAATGTGAGCTGCCTGCTGTTTTTTTTTTTTTTCCTCCTCTCTGTTTCTCTCTCTCTCCCTTCCTTCTGGCAAAGTGGCAGTGGCTGCGTGTGTGCGCGCGTGTGTGTGTACGCGTGTGCGTGCGTGTGTATGAGTATGAGAGGAGGAGGGAGAGGTGTAATGGGAAAGCAAGAGATGGAGCACTAGAGGCAGAAAAGAAAACCATCAATATCAGTAACATGCAGCTGAGGTGAGATTTTCTGAGTGTTTGATTTTCTTAAAACCCTTTCAGAAGATTTAAAGCAGCCTTTTTCCATGCCGTCTGCTGAAGACGTACTCCTAAGCAATGTCATATGGATGCTTACATGTATATTGCTGTTTTAGGTCTGTTCGCGTATGTGTGAAGTTTTAAAGCTTAACCTGATTCTCTTTATTGTCTCTAGAGGGTTGTAGCTTGAGCACAAATAGCCTGTTGGCAAGTACGGTATGAGCCCATTAGCAAGACTCCATCTGTGATTGGTTTTGCCTGGAAACCGGGAGACAAGCAATGAATAATTGATGTGTGTTGTGCAGTAGCTGGACAGGCAAAGAGGAGAGAGAGGGAGAAACAGAGCAGGGTGCCCTCAGAGGGGGGAGAGAGAACAAGCTTGAAAATAGCTACTGGCTGCCTTGTGCTGAGATTAAGGCAACCCCGGCTGTCTTTGTTCTGCACTAGATGGTTTCTGCCTAGAAGTGCTTTCAGACATATGTGGCCTTTTTCTGCAGCAGAAGAGAGGCAGGAAAAAACAGAGGAGGGGGAGCAAAGGAAGACTAGTTTTTTTTTTTTGAATGAAAGCTAACTTGTGGGTAAGTTGCTTTCTTTGGGGGGAGGGAGGGTGTACGTGTGTGTACGTGTGTGTGTGTCAGCCTGAGTGTGTGTGTGTGCGTGCGTGTGGCAGCGGGCGGGTGCATTGTGGGTAAGGCAGTGCTGCATGTTGTCAGATGGAAACAGCAGCACCAGGGGATGAAAGGCAGCTCCAGCAGGAAACTGGGACAGATTTGCATACAGTTACTGCGCGCTGTGCTTGCCCCTTGCGAGATTTTGGGATGTGAGAGGGAAATTCACGTCTGGCTCATTTAACTGCTTTATGATGTTTTTAATTTAGAGGGTGGGATGTTTATTCTTCTATTAATTTTTGCGTGAGAATCTGGTTTATTTTACCTGCAATCATAAAACCAAAATGCAGCAGCAATCATCAGTGGCATTTTCTTCAACTTTAGCCTGCCTGGCACTGTCAAAATGTGACGTGCTGTTCTGCGAGCAGCAATGACAATCCTGCTGCCACCATTTCATTTTTGCTGTCTTTATAAAGACCATGTCATGCATAACTCACAAACAGCGTGCATCCGTGGCAAGTGGGTTCAAAGAAAATTCCCAAGAAGTGTGCATGTCAGTGGCAGTCTCAGGTGTTTGAGATGACAAGTTTTTTGCCCCTCGTATTTACTAATAATAACTGTCTTGTTCATTGCTTTGCTAGTGTAAAAGCGAAAGAGATCATATAATTTGCATATGGTTTAAGGAGTTTTCAGAAAGTTTAAAACTGGCGATGTCAGAGTGGAATTTGAGACCCCTACATGGTGCAGGGAGAGTTTTTGTTTGTTTGTTTTAGTTACTGATTTAAAGAAAGCAATAATTTTCACCTGAATGAGATGGTGCAGATTAATGTTCAGTAAAAAAATAAGCACAACAGATTTAGATAGCTTCAGTGTTTGCATCTCAGGTGTTTGAACCCAGCACACATCAGCAAAGTGGTTTGTTGGGGAAAGAGACTTGTTGTTTAGATAGCAGCTCTCCCATCAGTAAAATCGCAGCACAAAGTGCAATAGGCTTTGTCTAAAATACTGTCGGTATCTGATCCTGCGTCACTGAAGTCACTGTCAAAAGCAGCGCTGACTTCACTCATGCAAACTACTTGACTCTGAGTTCAGGTGAGCCCTTGCGAAGATCTGGCTGAAAATCCTGTAGTTATCTGTGGACTTTGGATCAAATAGATGCTCCATCTAGACAGAGCTGACTGGCTGAAATGACCAGTTTGAGCCCTCATTTCAGGCAACAATTTATCTTTGCTCCGAAAACTACAGAGACTGATGTTTGTTGTGCAGATCTGTTACTGTTTAAAGTTACTGTGCAGACAGTTGCTTTTAAGAAGTAGTGTCTCAGTAAGGTTATGCTAACCAGGCAGTTGGGCTGGAATGACCTGGGAGGCACAGGTAGCGTGGCCAAAACACCACCTGGAAATGTAAGTTCATAAAATTAAGACCCAATTAAAATTGCTGTAAGTAACCCATAATTTCCTTTAGTTTTTCCTTAAGTTAGAACTTTGTTGCAGTTATGTTGGTAAAGAAAGTAGTATCAGTGGCTAACTAAAATGCAGAAAAGTAGAAGCTCCTCTCAGTTGAGCAAAAGCATGTTTCCTCTGCATGACACTGATCAACTTAGCAGGATTTTGTTCCTCTTTTTGCTTACTACTGAAATCAAAATGGCAGTTAAACCAGAGTAGAACTTGAGAACAAAAGTTTGCTTTTATGTAAATTTACTTCAGAGCAACTCAATCCGTAATGCTTTGGTTGGATTTTAAGCCAGCAGAGGAGTGTTACCAGAGGCTCAGCTTTGAAATTTAGGATGAAAACTTTTATTAAAAAAAAAAAAAATTAACATGAAATTGATCCCACGCACACACCTTGCCCCTTTCTGGAGGACCTCTCAGAAACTCTCTGAGGAAACATGTCTGCAAATACAGTGACTTTTCACAAGCAAGGAAGCTGCCTGAATGGGCAACATCCAGTTTCATTGTAGCAATTGAAAACACTGATCATGAGGGAAGTTAAAAAGTTAGTCTTAAGTGTCTCACATAGTTTGCATTTGTGGTAGAATGATCATCATAAATGTCAAATCTGTGCTCTTGAGATCTGATGTCTTGGTGGTTCAGACAGAAATGTTGTGTTCCTACTTCAGAGAAACACATGTGCTCTTACTTGTGCTGCTTGTGCTGCAAGCGGCATTCACTCCTGGAAGCCTGGTGCTGGCTGCTGTGTCAGCACCCAAGAAAGGCAGTGCCTGTGTAACACACACATTGTTGGTTATTCACCAAAAACCGTGAGTGTTCAAATTGACAGTGAGAGAATAGTAGAGGATACTTTGGGCTCAATTAATAAACTAATTTGCTGTAGTAACGGGTACAGTTTTAATTACGGTGAGGTAGTTCAGAGAGAAGAGTCTAACAAAACAGGCTTTCTGTTGCCATAAAGGTTAACATAGCAATCAGACCAACAGCCACTGGATCCAACTCAACTTCCCCACCCCCCAAAAATCCCCAGCAATTACTAGACGTGTAGCTTGGCCAAGAGAATTGTGTTTTCCTGTGTCACAAGCCAAGCTGATGACACAGAAGTTCCCGTGCTAGCTTCAATTGTCACTGGGGCTGTGACATCTGTGACAACTGGGGCTGTGACAATGCAAGGCTGCTTGGCTGCAGGAGCCGTACGTTCTTGTAATCAGGACACCAGCAAAAGGGAGTTACTGACCAACAGCAACAAGAAGTCTTAGCAGAGTGCAACCAAGAGGAAACTGTCGCTCTATGGGATTTTACAGTTGTAATGTAGCTTTTCTCTCATGGCAGAAGAAGGCAGAACATTATATTTAACACCAAAATGGTAAGAGCTAACCAGGAAAAAATAAAAAGCAAAACAAACAAAATGAAACCTTACCATGTGGAACATTGCTAAATGAAGTGATGTTCCAGAGATCTTGCTGAAGAAGCTCTCTGGTTTTGTTCCTATCAACATAAGAGAGCCTGCCACAGGAAATAACTTCCTCAGGGCTTCTCTTGCAGAAAACTTGTTCTGTCCTTGGAGGAACAACCAGAGGAAGCCTCTGTAACAGACCCTTGTGAAAGTACCCGTGAGCAGCTGGACAGCAGGGCTTCCCCCGTGCTGCTCAGCCGTCAGTGACTGCAGGGTGGCGCGGAGGCACTGGAGCTGGGGCTGAGCAGTGCGAGGTGAGCCCCTGAGGAGCCACTCGGGGACCTCACAGGGTCCAGCCTGTGGTGCAGCACAGGTGTAACCTGGGGGTGTGAAAATAGTCTTGTAACAAACGTCCCCAGAGCCAGTCCTCTGAATTCCTAGAGTTTGCTCTGGTGATTTGCCTTGTGTTGCTTTTCCAGAATAAACCGGAAAGGGCTGTGAAAAAACACGAGCCGTGACGTCTGTTTTGCTGTAGTGTGGAGTTACTGATCATCAGTTTGCAGTGAGAGAAGCGAGCAGATCCTTACAGAAATAGTGAAAAGTTAACACATTGGAAAAAATACTTTATATTAATAACTTTTGTTTCTTCTAACATCAGGACAGGGACAGAAATTCCACCTGGTATACCTGCTTATAAAACTCTCGCAAAAGTATGTTTAGGTATGTAAAATACTAGCTCAGGAAGTAACTTGCAAGTGTTACTTGCATTTACCAAAAAGCTAGGCATCCAGCCCTCCCCTCCCATGGGTCCTCCTACACCCAAAATGTGAAGAAGCACCCTTATAGAAACAGGGGTGTTCCCCAACCCAGTGTCACATGGATAAAGTTTAGGGAGGTTTAGAGTATTGCTAACTTTGATAAAGGGTGCAGGTGAAAGGAGACCAGCTCTCCCACCTGCCTGCATTGCCACCCCTCTCCATAGGCTGGTGAGACATCAGCAGGTCAGCATCAGAGGAGTCTAGCGAAGGTGAGCCATAAGGCCTGAAAGGACAAATGAATGCCCCCAAACAGCTTCCTCACTATCAGAACAATTTGAAATGCCTGAATAAAAACTTTTAAATTGTAATGTAACAGGAGAGCTAGCCTTCAAAATAAAATGTGTGTTTCAATAATTATCAGAGCTACACAAATGCAGAATAAAGCAGAGCAGTAATAGCTTTTAAGGCATGGTGAAGAGTGCATATCCATTAATCATCAATGAGAAAGCAGCCAGCCAGTCTAGCACACACGTAGGCACTTGCAATGAGAATTCGGTGCAGAGACGAGAGAAGCCCAGAATGAATGCATACCAGTTTTTTCCCCCCATTTTTAATTGGAAGTTTACTTCAGAATTTTCTCTGTAAGATCAAGGCAAGGTATGGTTACAGAATGGGTGACACTGGGACAGTAATTACTAAAGCAGTGTGGAAGGCTGCCACTCAGCCTACCTGTAATAGATGTTAAACATTTCTCCAAGTTGTTGACCCTGGATCAATCTCAGATGACTTGTGTTCTCTGGAGTGTGTTACTGATCCTGGTTCTGAGCTTGCTGGGGCTCATTCTGTTGACAGTAATCCAGTCTGACCAGTGGCAGTTTGATCTATTGCAGAAAAAAAGTTAATTTTCTTCTCAGTTGTCTTTATTAATACCAATAAAACGTTCAGACACCCAGCTAAGCTCCTAATTCTTGTTGTTTATTGTAACTGAAGTACAGCTCTCATCAGTTTGATGAATAACCTTTTATGTTTGTATATCAACTTCTAATTCCTCTGCTTGTTAAGAGCTAACATTTTCTGTACCTCCTGAGCACCCCTTAAATCCCTTAAATTTCAGTAGGTAGGCAAGCTGCACTCATGTCTGTGTTGAAATCCTGGAAGCAGATGAAAAACCACAATTGTTGGTAAATGCGAGCTCGTTAGAATTATATTTGTTGTAATGTGCAGATGTGTTCCTTCTTTGCATGCTTGTTATTAAAACTATTTGTACTGGATTTTAAAAATAATTCTGACCTAACAGTTACAAATGAAGCTGGTAGAGGTTCAGTGGAAGCAGAAGTAGGACAGTCTGGAAGGCTTGTAAAATCACAACCTCACATACTCTTGGGTATCTTTTATTACTTGAGTCCAAAAAGGTAACCAAGACTGCTAATAGCAGATTGTGAGGTGGGTGTTTCCAGTACTCAATTAGTTCTGTTAACCAGCTTTACTGACTTCTTGTTTGCTTTAGTGGTTTAGTATGTTCAGCAGTTTATTAACAAGAAATTGCTTTATTTCTGCATTACTAAGTAGCAGGAAGATTAAAAAATTACTGTTTTACATTGACATTTGTTTATCTGTATTCTAGTCATACACCCCAGAAGGGTGCTAACAGTACCATTACTTTCACTCTTATGTACCAGCACCATCCAACTGTTTAAGAAAGTTGAGTTTTTCAAGCGTTGCCCTAACACCGAGGCTTTCAGAGGAGCCTGTCATGATTTACTTATTCATACAGATTGCAGTGGCTTATGTAGTCTTGATCCTGCTTGATCTGCCAGCAGTATTTGCTTCTATTGATCACAGGCTGTTATTTGACTGCCTTGAGCAGCTTGCAGGTCTCCCTGCTTCTGGTAACGGGGTCTGCTACTGATATTTCTCAACATTCTCATTTTGTTGCTGACAATAGATTTAACTCCAGCCTTGCTGCTCGGACAGATGTGCCACAGGGTTGTGTCATATCCTTTGTGTTTTTTGGCTGAGTTTGGTGATACTTTAGTGAACTTGGGAACTGTAGCTGGGGTTCCATCCAAATTTGGCTGGTAGCTCCAAGTCGTAATGCACATTTGGCAGTGTGCCAAGCTGTCATGTGTGGCTCTAAGTGTGTAAAAGTTCCTACCATCCTAGGTGTAATAACATGGCATATTTTTGGAACCAAGAAATGGTCACGTTCAATCTTCCTTCATGTTCCTGCTTACCTTTTCATTCATGTGCATTCTTACTGCCTTTCCAGCAATGGGGCAAATGACAGGTTAGTCTGGAGGAAACTTCTCAACCATGTTGTCTTCCTGAAGGTAGACAGGCATTGTGAAATTTTCCTATTGCAGTCAGCTTTCTAAGTGGCTATAAATTTTTTCTGAATATTTGTCAGGGTGGAAATACTGTAGTTTCTTAAATGGCTGATTTATCTGGAAGGTCTTTTAAGTGACTATCCAAAGTAACTTGTGTCTGTCAAGAAATACACATCATTAGAGAAGAGTTGATTTGGAATCAGGGTAAAACCAGAAACGTCATATAAGCTTTTATATGGCCTTAGTCCATTAGATAGTAGAGATCTTAATCATTTTACTAACTGACTTTATTTATGGCTCCTGTATATACCTTTAAGCTCTTTGAAAAATGGAAGTATAGATGGCCCTCATGCATTTGTGTTCCTGGTCCTACTATGAGGGTAACCTTCTTTTGAACATGCAATTAAGCTTCTGTCTGTCATTATTTGTGGCTCCTTGTGTCATTTTCACAGAGAAGGGGCCCTGCAGATGGTGTTTGAGCAGAGAGGTGAGATAGCCAGTGAGTGGCTTTCTAAAGAAATATTTGAAGAATTATAGGGACTTGTAAGGAATAAGTATAATAAACCATGACTGACTGTTTTCACCCTTCCATATAGACACTTCTAAATTTAGCAAGACTGGAATGTTGTCTTTATGGATTGCCAGATACTCAGGAAACTACTGCTTTGTTTCTTCATCTGTAAAAAATACCAGGGGGAGATCTATTCTTTCATCAAGAGAGTTTTGGACTTGGAGAGGTAGTTGATCATTATTACGTAATAACCCAAAATCTTGATTATGCGTTTTGCAGTAAGCAGAACAGAAGATGCCTTTGTAATTTTTGCTAGGAGTTGATTATAAGAAATGATGAAAAAAAATAAAAACGTGAATTTTTCAAGTCCCATCTTAACTGCTGACTTAAAATGGTTCACTTGAAGCACTCACAAATCGTGTTGCAAAGGCAGAGATGTCCTTCGTGTTAAACGACTGTAATCTAGAATGTTAGAGAGAGCTAAATGATTTATTGATGTCTTTTTCTGCGGCATTTACCTGCACCTGTAGCCAGCCCATTCCATTTATTTTGGCTCACTGACAAATTAGCAAGCTATTTGTGTGTCAGACTTGGTCAGTAGTCAGCTCCCTCCCCCCTTACATACTGAACAGCTTTTAATTTAATTGTTTGCAGTGGTGGCAGTTTATTATCCCGATAGATGTCACTCAGAGGAGATCTTTTTCATTTTGCTTCAAAAACAAACAAATAAAAATGATGATTTATGAGTGAATATCCTCATAGTGCCATATAGAAGCGTATGCTGAAGAGCTTCAAGCCTTTTCCGTATACACAGGCAATGTCTTCCATAACAGACATCCATGTGAAACCTTCCTTTCTGTTGACCAACGTGGAATGTGAAATATTAGTTTCAGATTTTATATTTAATGACTACAAGGTTAACTGCTGCATAAACGTGGTGCATGAATGCTCTCAGCGTCACTGAAGTGTGTACTGCCACCTGCAGCGGTTATGCAGTTATTCTTGGAAAAGTTTTGTAGGAGATTTAGGAGCAAATTACTGTCTTGCTGAATTGTCTTTAACTGTTGGCTCACACTGTCATCACTGTGAGGGTCCGAGTGCTGCTTTTCCAAGTCAAAATGACATCCTGCGACATGGAGGCTGCTGCATGCTCTGCTGCTGCTGGGGTGTGCCTGGGGAGTCCCCGCCTCCCTGCGCCTCTGTGAGGAGTTGAACCACAGGTGTGGGGCTGCTCAGCTGAGCAGGGCTAGGACATCTATGCAGTGGGTATGTTTTCTTAACCTGCCCATGTTAGTTAATCCAGTCTTACTCTTTATATAAATCATGAGTAACATGACTTTGGTCAAGCAGAAAGGATTTTCACGTACTATGAACATGCCCAGTGCCAGCCACCCCGGACGCCTGGTTCTTCGAGGATCCCCCATGAGCACAGTTGGTGAAAGACCCAACTATTTTTTTCTCCTCTCAAACGGCTCCATGTTTGCTAGTTAACACTGTTGGCACTGTACAGCTTGAAATGTTTTATGGTCTTACATCTACTTAACCTTTAATGTTCTCTGTCAACATCTATCGTGACCTGGTGGCCTATAGTTAGTAAAATGTGCCCTTGCAGGCTGCCAGATACTGTAATGGAATTAGGCCTTGAAAATTATCAGACCTGTCAAGGGGGCTTATAATCCTCGAAGAGCTTTAAGTGCTTTCTTACCTTTGCTTGAACAAGCATTTGACCCAGCTGAAGTGTTTTTTCCTGCTTGTTTTGCTTTTACTTCCTAGTAGCACTTCAAAAACTGCAAAAAAATAATTGGTTTCCTTGGCATGTGTATGTGAGGGAAAATGTGGCGTCTCAGTTGTCTTTTTTGGCTTCTTCTTTGTCTCTTGCACCTGTAGAGCACCCGTTAAGCTGTGCAGATACTTCAGTGGGAACGTGTTCCTTTAAGTAAGCAGTCATGGCACTTCATTATATGCATTTGTCAGTCAGCAGGCGCCACACGATGACATGAGCTAGGAGGGAATGTCAGCCCTGCTTTGCGAGGGGTTTGGAGTCAATTTAGCGCACACAGAAGGTGCTGGGCTGACAGCCTTTCAGCCCACTGTCGGCTGCTCGTCTGCAGAGTGAGTGCTGTGAGGATGGTAACACTGCACGGTCACCTGCATTTACCGCTCCTCTTCTTTGTCCTGGGCAGTGGGTACTACTAGAGGTGCAGGACACTTTACCTTTTGCTCATCAGTTTTTGATTGCTAAAAGTGGTCGTAGTACCTTGGTGGTCTCCCTGTGATTGTAACGCCATCAGAGACTCTGTAATGTTTCTGAACTGTCAGAATTTACATGTGTCAGAGCCAGGAGAAATGGAAACGTGCAGTAGAAGGAGCAATTCAGCTGACTTTGTACACAACCAGTAGCTCAGTTTGGCAGCTCACCTTATCTGAGCCTGCATCCTGAGTCCCTCTTCAGAGCAGTCTCCGGCCTTTGTGAGGTTGCGGTGTCTGAGCTATTTGCTTCAAATTATTGCAAGGTGTTAGTCCGACTTGATTTAGTTAAAAGTCAATTTGACTTTTGCCTCTGAAGCAGTGGCCAGTGACTCAGTTTCTTACCACTATCAGGGTAACTTTAGGTAAGGGAAGAGAAGAAAGCTAACAAAATGTTGCTGTTTGGAAATATCTTGTTTGAGACCTTATACATACCTGATAGAGGGAAATGCAGCATTTCATTTGCAAGGAAAAGACCTATTGCAGAGATTGTGCAGATAAGAGAATAATGAAGATGTAAACAATCAGGGAAGGTAAGAATGCAAAACAAGATGTGGTTTCTGATATTAAACTATGTATATATATTAGTCTCTTTTTTAATAAATAAATAAAGTAACCTCCCCTCCTCCTAAAGAGTTTAGATTATTTGAGGTAACAGTAATTGGGATGGATGCTGGAACAAATTGCCTTCCATGTTCTAAGCAAGGAAAACAAATGGGGAAACAACTATCCTCCAGGAAGAGTAAACACCTGTTTAATTTTTGAGAGCATCCAAGAGCAGTTACGCTCAGTATGAAATCCTGAGCTGGAATGCTCCAAAATCTTGACCCTGTAGAAGCTGTAAGTGTGCTTCCCTTTTCTTTGGCATACAAATCCCAAGAATCTCCCAGGGCCCCCATGGCAAGAAGCAGGAAGAGATAGAGATAAAAGAATGAAATCAGTCATCAGGCAACCGTGGAGATTGTCGCAAGATGGGCTGTCCCCTGTGATCCAGGAGCTTGAGTATATTTACGGGTATATTTTTACTTCATGACAGCCTAGTGAATGATCTCATCAGCTGTTGCTAGCAGATGCAAAAATGATGAGCTTGTGGTAGCAAGCCAGACATTACACTGTTTTCTGTGCTTGTCTTGGGATACGAGTGACAGACATGTCATCGACAGTTTTCTTTCTGAATAAAATTGTCCGCAGCATTTTGGAAGGGTTCAGGGTGGATCAGGCTTAATTGCTTGGTTGAGAGAGAGGACTCCTCCCAAGCAGCAGCTGCCTGTTGGTGAAAATTTAAGATGCTTTTTGGCTCCTAGGAAACAGTGTTTTGAAGGTTATATAGCTGTCTTAAGAGGAAGTACCTGAACCATTGCCATTTCTACTTTCATGGCAAAGACATGAAAACAGCTTGGAAAAACAGGGGAACAACGAATGTCTCCTTACAGTACTCACTGTTGTTTATTGAGCTGTTTCACACAGACCTCAGATACCTACTTTTTAATACATTTTGATTTAACAGCAAGGAAAAAACAGCTTTTGCAGTCAGACAAGCAGCTTTCCACAGTGCCGGATTCATCAGATCTGATTCTCTGCTGAGTTCTTCTTAGTGTCAAGTCACATAAAGCTGATGCAGATCATTGGAAAATGGGACCTCTGTCAGTGCTTAGATTATTTCATCTTCAGTGTTGATTCCTGGTTGTAATAGTTTCTGTTAGCGGTATGTTTTACTCAGAGCTTTCTATTTCTCAATTATAAATGTCTCTCCTGTAGCTGGAGCACATATGTCCAACCCATATGAACGCTCAGACTTTGCCTGTATCATCCAAAATAATGGGAGACGGGTACTTTACTTGAAATACGCATTTGCTTTTCCAGCCATTTAATCAATTTAAGGGTGTACAAATTGCAAAAGGTGTCAGAGTGACCCAAAGCAGATTGAAATGAGAGAATTTATTTGAATAAGGCAAAGTCTGATCATAAAATAATACTGTATGTGAGTTAAAGACCCTCTGGTTTTAGTGGAGACCTAAATAGCCTAAGTATTTCCTCTGTTGCTCAATTCTCCCTACTTTCAACTCCGTTTAGCATACGATGGCACTTTTCCCTAACGTTGCCTCACTTCTTGCTTCTGTGCCTGCATTTGTGCAGTACCCTGACTGTCAAAATGTCTGTCTTACTGCAATATGAAAGTTAATGTCTTACTGTGAAAGTAATATTTATTATTCATTGTCTTTACGCTGAAATGTCTCTGTATTTGTTGATCTTCACAAAGCATGCCAAACAGTTGATAATTTTTCAAAAATCTCACTTGAAAAAGCTCTTGTTACCTTAAACCAAGGGCTAATTGTGGATCTCAGTCTTCTATCAGAGGAATCACCATAAGCCACCCTTCTAATTTATGCCATTTCAAGCTGTTGTACAGTTTCACTCATAGTATTTGGCAAAATTTTCAAAGCCGTCTTCAGAGGACTTTAGATTGTTAACAGACCAAGGCATTTCTGAAAATTTTTACCAGTTGTCACTATCTAAAACTAGAGTCTACAGTTGAGTTTTCCCATATGTATTTTCATTGTTTGCCTAATCTGTTTTGAGATCAGTTTTGCATGAATCAAGTACCCTAGGGGGAAGAATCTAAGTGCTTCTCTCCAGAAGCTTCTGCTGCAGATTTCATTGATGATTAAGATATTTCTGGCCTGTCCTTAACTCCCCTTCTTCTTCCTAATTACACTAGAGATTGAAGATTGTGTTACATACTGTATGAGTAGTTACATCTAGATATACCAGCATTGACTCAAGCAGCAAAATAATCTATAATCAGATTTCCTCCAGTGATGGCAATTTCTCCCTTAAAGGCTGTAAGGTAGAGCTACCTATCTGAGAGAGAAACAACACCTAAGCTGCGGCTTCAAAGTGCTGTTCAGTAAGACAGGACAAGAGAAAAAAGAGAGAAGGGAAGGAAAGATTACGAAACCAATCATTCTGTGGTAATTACGGATTTTCTAGCTTTTTAAATTGAAGTTAAACCATGGCTGCTATAAATTAGCAGTCAGACTGGTAACTTATGCTCCCCTCACACAGCCCGTTAACATTTCCCTGCAGAGCTGTGTATCCTTCCCTTTTCATAACGTGAGCTCTGAGACTTTACCTGCTCTCCACTGAACTTGAGTGTTATGCAGCGTGAAAGGCAGGCGCCTTCTGGAAGACAGTTTGTTACTTGCTTTCAGTGATCCCTCTAAAACCTGGAAGAAAGGCATTAAGCTACAAGGACAAGGAATTTTGCGCAGTGCGAACGAGATCACCTGAAGTGAGATACACACATAAAACTTGGGTGAGCATGGAAATGTTAAGGACTGTGATTATTTACAACTCTAAGTACAGGCGAAAGTGCTAGGGTAGGTATAGTTCTACAACAAAAATGTCCTTTTGCTGATACAGCTTGTTTCACTTGAGGAATTAGTATAAGCCATAAACTAGCAAAATCACTTTTCTTTGCTGATACAAACTGTATTTGCAATAGGCACATATATCAAACTTTTTGAGGGTGATTGTTCTGGCAGAATATGTATTGAAATGATCACAAGGTATAGAAAAGGTAAGAAACACCTTTTACTGCTTATATGAACTTCACAGCCTGTTCACTGAGCTCTGTTTTCTGGGTTAGTGCTCTGTTGCTATCTCATACTGTGTGTTCAAACACAGACTGTTCCTTTAGTCAGTGCAGGGAGTTTGAAAATGTACTGAGAGTTCAAGGTTAGCTGAGGTGTGTGTTCTAGCAAATTTGTTTCCAAAGACACTCTCGTGGGTATTTCTCAGCCTCTCTCTGGAAACTGCCCTGTTCCCCAAAGCATCATTTCTCTTTTTGTTATAGCATCCATGAATGCCAGTAAACAAACAGTCTACAAATTCTGCAGGGAGAAAAGGCTGGCATTTAAAGATTTGTGCACAAAAATGGTCCACGAGATTCTCCTTGGCATTGTAGAATTGCATAAATAAAGCTTTACTCCTCGAGAGTCATTTTTAGGATCAGTCCGATGCAGACTTTCACAAAATTTGGAGGTTTCAGTCCAGATGGACTTATCCCACCCTGTGTTTTCTTTTGAGTTTCAGATTCAAAGAACTACAAAGAAATTACGAACTCAACCTAAACGGGCTTGACTTTATTGACAGCAACATCTTTTATATTCTTCACTGAATTCTTAGTTGCCCCAAACTGTTGACCAAAAGGCATCCAAACACTTCTTGCTCTTTCAGCAACCTCAGCTGTATTTCCTTTGATAATTTCCTGACAAAGCAGTTTAGCCTGGTTTCAGTATAAAAATATTCAACTCTAGCCTAGCTCTGAGTAAAAACTGTTTTTTATATATTCCCAAGGATGCTTGGTGTTTTTTGCTCTTCCATGCAGCGACCTACCCTTCGGAAAGAAACTGGGACTTGCCAGAGCAAGGCATATTTGCAACTTGAGCAGCTTTTGTCTAAACCACATCTGTGAGCCTTTTGTAAATGAATTAAAATACAGTTATGCCTTTTACACCAAAATTGATGTGGTCCATTCTTCCAGCCAAATGGTCTTTAACTGTATTTGGAAGATCTGTTCGAAGATAAATGGTGCTGCTGGTCTCCTTTCTCCAGCGTTGGTTTGCCTCTCCAGAAATGTGATTCTTCATTTTTCTGCTTATCTTTTAAGTTTTGACAAATATCCAGTATTTGGATAAAATGACAGTAGCATGGGGCAGCTTCTCTCCATATACTCACAGTTTAAGCATAATAACTAGTTCTAGCATTTGGTAATCTCTTGCCTTAGAATATCATGTTTAGCCTTTTTAAGTGCCTCATTAATCCAGCAGTAACGTGCTACTGATGTTACAGTGAAGTGAATCCAAAATGACAAATCAGATGATAAAATAGTGATTGACAAACCTGCTGCCCAAGGTAGGGATAGAATTTATTGCAACCGGGAGCTGGTCTGCACAGCTGTTTGTCTTCCTACCTGGGGAAGCCTGTCCTGAGCTCAGCAGCAGAGCATCCCACAGTTCCCAAGCGTTCTGTGCTCTGTGTGCTTGCAGGCAGGAGCTGTGTCCTCTGCCAAGTTACTTGGGTTATTCTGCTGTAGGTATTTTCTCCTTCTGAAAATGAGTTGTATTCTCATCTGCATTCTGATTACTTGAAATATTAATTTAGAGTAAAAACAATCAAATCAGTAATTTGTGTTTAGTTTTTAATGCTTCCAGAATTCAGCTGTTTCATAGACAGAATTTTCTCATTTCTCTTGATGACTATGACAAGTTTCTGTGTCATTGATCAGAAACAGTGGAAGAACCTAAGCTCTGACCAGACCTTAAGGCTGCAGCCCTACAAAAAGCCTAGGGTGGGTGGAATGGGCTCAGGCCTGGGACCTGCTGTGCGCATGCTTTGACGCTACTGTTCCCAAGCAAACCGGGGTCATGGGTCCTGATCCCCACACACAGCTTCACTGCAATGACTGGCTTTCTCCCTGAGAAGATGTTTCTGCTCTCGGCAAAAGGACTGGGTGTGTCATCAGGAAAGAAAGAAATTGTGCAGTCTGTGCTGTGTAACCAGAGCTGTTAGTACTCCTAATTCAAAAAAAAAAAAAAAAAAAAAAAAAAGACAGCTGAATAAACAGTTGTAAGACCAAAAACGTGGCAGGATAGCTGAAGTCCATGGAGATAGGAGTATGGTCTCACTCTGGGGTGTCGGTGAGGAAGATCTCCCCTAGCTAAAGAAGGAATTAGGTGCGGGGAGGAGGAGCTGAAGTGTCTAATAGCAATATGCAATTTCAGATCCATGTTTTGCTTTGCAAGCTTATACTTGGCAAGAGCGTGCATGACTTTGATTGAAAGCTGAGCTGACAAAACCTTTGTAGAACTGAAATATGAAGTGAAAGGGAAATCTTGTCTGGAGTTTGAGAACAGTTTTTTAAGGTTTCTTTTCTGCTGGGGAAGGGGCTGGCCAGCGCTGTACTGGGTCTGTCTGCAGGCATGTGGGTGAGGTACCTGAGCAACTTCCCCGTGTACCAGCTGTCCCCATTAGGCTGCATTTGCTATCTCAGTATCTCCAGTGCCATATGCCTTTTTTCTTTAAATAACCAGGAATATAATGGGACAGATGTGAGCAGCAAAATAGTGTTAAGCAGAGGAATGATTCTGAAGAAGAATCAAGTGATTAACCTTGACACCAGTGGTCTGAGCCAGTTTGCGACAGAACTGAATTAGTACGTGCTGTGCGGTTCCTTTCGTTGTCCCTGTTAGTGGAACAGTATCTTTAATCAAATTACAATCTTAGTTTCTATCTGTTTTCTTATGAGTCATTAGTGTTTGTAATTCCATCCTTTTTGAACTTAGGAGCTTGGATATTGCTTACTAATACGCTTCAGAAGTGTTGCAGATGAGTTTTGTAGACAGCCTAGGCAGTCTCCTCAGCAGAGAGGCACATACAACTGTTTTTATTTTGTTTAATTTAATTTCACTGGTTCAGACTCACTGAGGTAAATACTTTTTTGAAATGCCTTAGAAAACAATAGTATTAAAAGCATCAAATATAAACATGAAGGAATTAGCATGAAATTACAGTGAAACAGCAGCTGGAAATGTAATCGTGTAGACAAGTATAGTATAGCAATAAATCCGAAAGCGGTTACAAGATTTATCGTTGACTTACACAGATTGTATTCAAAAAGCAATCAGCAGCGTGTCAGGATGCTGGCAGGGGCAGGACGTCCCCCTGCAGGGGCAGCAGTAGCTGGGGTAAAGTGCTCAGGGCAAAGTGCTGCGATGGCTCAGTTCTCAAGTCCAGGAGTTTATTTTTTTATTAGAAAAGAGCTGCTCTCAAAACAGTATCTACAATTATGAATCTGATCTTTTTCTGCCTTATCTATTAGTTCTGCCATCTGTAACTATGAAATATATGCTGCTCTAAAAGATGAATAGGATTTTATTCTCATTATTTGCTACCTGCATGTGATTTCTTTTATTTCTTCCCCAACCCTTGGTGTTAATGAGCATCAGCTCACAGTAGTTTCCTATTCTTGTAACGTGTTTTAGAACAGACAGTCTTAGGAGAATAAATGAGAAACCTTAAAAGCACCTTTTTACATTTGCTTATCAGAGTTTAATTCCCATGTTGATAACAAATCATAAGGTAAGGATTTACGATGCAAGCACAGCTCTGGACTACATTCTTCATGACTGGTTTTACCTTGATTGTGTTGCTGCTATTCGCGTATTTGCACTTCTTAAGGTATTCAGAGGAAACAGTGTATCATAACTAGGGCATCAGAAGGCAGTTTAGTGTATACCTTTAGTATCTGTTTCTGGGAAGGCAGAAAAACAGGTCTGCTGGTCTGAATCAAAGCGATTTTCAAAGAGCAATGCTGAGTAAGGCCACTGTGAGAAGGTAGGGAAATCCCAGAGGAGCTGGGAGAACTCCTACCAGCTTCCTTCCTCAATAACCCACTTGGCTTTCCAGGGTGAGGCACAAGGACGAGGTCTGCCCCTCACTATGGTCTGCTCGGTGAGCTGCAGTGCTTACAGGGCCCCGTCATGTCCTCGTTCCCTCTGTGGGAAACACATGGACCTGGCACTAGCAGGGGGAGCTGAAACCCTGTGCTGTCTGTGTGATGGAGAGGGTGTCAGCGTCCTTGGCCCTAGGAAAGCAGTTGGAATCCCACCTGGCACACAAAACCCCATCCTTCCTGTCATTGCTGCAGGTTTTGCCATTCTCCTGAGCGTGCTCAAGACTTTAGCAGAGTTGCTCATTTTCCTGTAATTGTTTCTCCTGTTCCCTGTAAATGAAAGAGAAACTGCATAAATCCTTCCTTCAATTCATGGCATTTTAGTTTTGGCATGATAGCTAATGACTCTTGATATGCATTTTATAATTCAACTTTTAGGTTTAAAATGCTGCCCCGGGTGTGAACTAAGTGTTTTATCAAGGAGACCTGCATGTACCTCTTGTCTTTTGGACATGCAATCTCTGTGCATCATCGTGTTTCCTTTTTCACATTCTATTAATTTTTTATAAGCTTCATCAGAACTGTAAAGCACAAGCTGTTTTCATGTAGATGGTTTTTATGGTGACTAAACATTAGAGAAAGGAAAACAAATAATTGTCCCAATATACACATTGCCTGGAATGAACAGATTGATTTAAAATGCACTGCTCCAGTGCATTGCATAGGCAGCAGTCTTTATGATTCAGTTCTTAATTTCTGGACTTTAGTGTGCTAATCCTGAGTTTTCAGCCTTTTTTTGTTTTGTTTTTAAACTAATCTTGTTACTTTTTAAAATAATGCAAGAAGTGTATACATGTTGTTTTCATTGCAGATGTAAACACGGAATGTCATAGAATAATTAGGTAAGAATAATGCTATGTCTTCTTTGACATTAGTATCCTGCATTTCAGAAATGACTTTTTTTTTTGCGGTTTTGATCTTAGATGACACATATTGCAGATGTGTGCAACTATTGCAATACTAGTAAGAACAACAACTAACATTTAATGTATATTTATGGCATTTATCTAATGTCAGTAAACGTGTACATATAAGTGCTTAATTTTATTTTGAATACCACTCGGCTCTTGGCTCCATAAATACTTTGTAGTGAGGATGTTGACCTTTTGAACTTTGTGGAAGAGAAAATGACAAGTGGTTTAAAAATAAATAAATCCTTTTTGTGTACTAGTAACACAGCTTTGAAACCTTTTCTATCAAGTGTATCTTTTCCAGGAAGCTTCATGTTTCTATATCCCTTTTTAAGGTGTCTTTCAATAATAGGGTTTTTCACTGTTAACTCATTCATATGTCTTGGTAGTTTTTCAGTCATTTTTCCTGATCTCTGAATCTTTTGACTATTTGGTTAGCTTTTTAAGGCAGAATAACCAAAACTGTATACTGCATTCCACTGAGCAGTGAGCCTTTTACTTAGGTAGCAATAATTAAAATACTATTGCCATTTCCTTCCCTGGTCCCATCTTTCAATTTTTTACCATATATTGATAGTTTTGTCTAGTTTTTTCCAGTACCATGCCCGTTCCTTGAAAAGGTTTACAGGTTTAGAACCCAGTCACGCTTTAAACTGGTACAAACGTTCATATTCATCAAAATAAAACGTCGTGTGGCATCCAGTCACCCATACACCTTGTTTCCTTCCCCCTCTTGTCTTTTTCTGATGCAGAAATGTGTCACCTGCGAGTTCTGTCATTTTGTTTTCAAGCTCTTTTCCAGAGATTAGGTGAAAGTATTAAACACTTATTTTTTGACATGACTTTGATCCCCTTTGCATGGCAATCATTTGCCATATTGAGAGCTGTTGATGTTGCTTGTTGGTGGTGGTGTTTCCTAGTAAGCAGTTTCAAGCTGGTGACAGCGCAGGTTGCCACAGGTCTGGTGGCTGCTTGGTTTCTTGGGAGCCTCCTGTAAGGGGCTTGGTCCCAGGCTCTTTGGGCGGCTGGGTGACATGAACTCGCCTCACATCTTCGCTGACATCTTCAGAGGACTGTACTTGTTTGTCTTTGCCACACAATGCTCCATTACACATTTCTGGGTATTAAATCAAGGTTAATAGTTTGGAAGCCCTTTCAACTGGGACTCCTCAGAAGTTTTGCTTTTAAAGAAAGCAATAGGATTCAGCAGCCAGCCAAATTCTGTGTGGATGAAGAAGGGCAGTGCGCCTTGTTCCTGTGGCTGGCTCTGTTGCCAGTGCAAAATGCAGGTAGCTTGTGTCCTCCGTGCTCCTGTACTAAAATGGAGTTGTGACATAGCCCTCTGCTCTCACGGCTCTTGAATGGTGCTGTAGCCATCCTTACTAACAAATATTAATCGGGACACCTTGCCTTGAACCCACTTCTTAAACGTCTTCTTCATAAGGCTTATGTTTCTTGTCAGCAATCAGAGCCCTGAAAGCAAAGCAAAGGCAGGGGCTTGGCTGACATTTGCGGGCTGGCTGCCGGTGCTCTGTGTTTATAAATACGGCACTGGGACTCTCGCTCCTGCAGATCAACAAGGTCAGTTTGAGAAAGCAGATAAAGGAGAAAGTAGTGTCTGCCTGCTGCTCACACCACGCTGCATAGATGGACTCTGTTCATCTTGCCTGTGTGGGACTTCATTTTATTTTTTTAGTTTTTTTAATTCATCATTCTCTACTCTAGTCATTTGCACAAAGGATGCTTTTAAATGAGTAATGAGTGCTTTCCTGTTTGGCAGTTAGTTAAACCGAACTTTGTGTCACAGCTCTTTACGATTCACTCATACAAGACCTAAAATATTCAAGACTGGTAGGGGGGCAGAAAGCTCTGTCTGGCTCATGCTGTTTCTAGGAAAAGGGAGTCTTGGGGGGAAAAAAACCCTGCAAAGACCTACAAATTATGCAGTGTTCTTTCTGTCCATGAATAGTTTCTCTTGTGAGTGAATGAGGCTGTATTTTTGGACTTGCAGACAAAGCAACTTGTGCTACAACTGGCTTTTCTCCAAAGCACACTTTCTGTGCTTATTTTATTTTAATGTATTTTATTTTATTTATTTTTTAATACTATGATAGCCTGAAACTGATTTAAGGTCCTGAGTGGATACGTGTCCAGTTGGTCATCTTCATGATGGTATTGCAGATCATCTTGCAGTGCAGCAGGGCTCTGCTGAGCCTGTCAAGCTGCATCTCTGGTTTAGCACTAATTTTGTTCCGTTTTCTCATCTCCCAAGAGCTGACTCATGCTTGCACAGAAAGTCCAAAACTGTTCCAGATTAAGATTTTGAATTGAATTCGGATTTCAGACTGTGGTTCTCTACCTGTTACGGTACCTTGTGAAGAATGCTGTACAATTGTACAGTTTCATTCTGAATTAAGATCCGTTACTGTAATATATATGCTCAGCACCTTTGGCCTTCTGTGACCGAATTAGAGAGGTCAGTTGGAAATATGTCCATTTTAACTTGTGGAGCCGAGTCAGCAGAGATCTGCTGTAAAGTACCAGCTTGCTTGGCTTCAGTTCCATTTTGTCCTATTGCCTATTCCAGTTATGAATCTGTGCCTTTGTGGTTTACCATACACAGCATGGGAGTAAAGCAATTTTGTTGCAGGTGTTGTGAAAGTTCATTATTTTCTGACTCTTAAAAAAGCACATGCAGTACAATCTATTAAAGTGACAAAATTGACTGGCCTTTACGGAACATTTCTGGTATAACTTTAAAAAAAAAAAAAATTCACCTGCAAGGTGTTCTAATAGCTATTAATTGCGTGTTTATCAGTTTCGGTAGGGTTTTATAAGCTTTGCTGATCATTTCTCGAGACATCTGCATTAGTAATAAGTCCAGTTTCCTGAGCTGTAAAAATTACAAGGCTTCTCACAAAAAAGTAAAATTACTTGTTAAAACTGAAAATTGCAATCCAGCAAGTTGATGCAACTTGTAAATAATAATAATAATAATAGTTTTGTTACAAGAAAGACCCATCTTACCCTGCAGTTTAAGTATCTCTCTGGTGACAGCAATGTCAGAAGTTAAAAAATTAAAAAAATAATTCTGGCTGGTGACTTTGCAGTCACTGACAGATTGGCTGCACAGAGGGGCTTCACATTCAGCGGCCCATCTCAGATGAGCCCTGACCTTGTTCCCATTGCCAGTGGCTGGGGTGTTTGGCTTCCAACCTGGCATGCCGTGACGGCTGGGGACGGGACCACCAGTCGAGGGACTGGGATTGAGTGGGTAGGAGACCTTCAAGGTCTCCAGCACTGCTGGCCTCTGTGGGTTGGGCTGGTGGGTTGGTGATGGCATGAGGTAGGAGAAGAGTTTGGGGGAGATGAGTGCTTTTGTTTGTTTGTTTTGTAGTTTTGTTGGTTTGCTGTTGTTTTTTTCCTTTTTGAACTTTTCTCCAGTTAGATAGAAGCTATGTCAAAGGTCATCACTGTCACAGCTCTCAAAATTTACTGACTTTTTACTTGGGAAAACATATATAGATACATATATATCAGTGGCTTTGCACAGTGGTAAGGATTGGGGATGTTACCATATGTTATAGTTTGTAGACACAACCAGAACTAGTCCCATCGCTACCACAACCTCTCCCCGGACTTTGTATGGATTGGAATTATGGGATGCACTGTAATGGTTCATGGCACCCATGAAAAGAAGAGGAAAAAGGATTTTAATATCAAGTCCTTGAAAGATGCCTATCCTACAGTTGCTGAGTTTCATTACTTAAGAAAATATATCCAGGGAAGGCTTGTTGTTGTTTTTAAGTAAATATAGTCAGGAAAAGGCTGACCTGAGCAAAGGGGGACCAAAAAAAAAAAAAAACACACAAAAAAAACTGGTTGGAATCTTTATCAAGGTTTTGTGCTATGTGCTGTAAGCAGTACTGTAGTACCAAATCGTGGTCAGCAGTTGGAAAGATGATTTTTGGTGTTCAGTCTTTGTGGATTCAAAGAGGTTTTCATAGCACTCTTCATTAGTCTTATATGAGTAGCTGATTATATTGGAGCTCAATTTTAGGTATATTTGTTAGAGTGGTGGGATCGCTAGGGCTCATCCTTCCCATCACAAGACTGCTTTCAGGTCCTTATCCATTTGTTGGGTTTTAACAATTCCGGCTGAAATTTAACAGAGTGGGCATCTGCATCAGACAGAAAAGAAGAGGGGAAGGAGGAAAGATTAAAGAAATAATGAATATACATATAATTACATATAAATTTTATATATATATTTCAGAGAGCAGGCTAGGCCATTGTGTGTGGAAAAAATGTCTGTTGACCTCTTCCTTGAAGAAAGTTGTTCCCATTAGGCAAGATGCTGGACTTTGAGTAGCGAAGTCATCAGGGTTTTGTTGTTTGGTTTTTTTTTTGCTTTTTTTCTGTTTTGCTTTTAAATCTACCCAGAGTTGGCTAAGCTGTTACGTGGCTGAATAACTGTGGTTTGCAAGTACTCACAAGGGACCTCCTTGGCTGGAGAAGAGAAAATCTCCGAAGACCTCCTCTTGGCTGGCCGTGTTTGAACTGCTCCCAGCTCTGAGCGCTCAGCAGCGTGCTCAGGCGCCGTCCCCATTTACCAGCTGTGCCAGCACGGCCGGGCAGCACCAGCGAAGCCAGATCTTCTCTGTAACTATCACAAATCACACCGAAAGCAGAAACGGGTCATAGTATCGCTGCCCAGTCACAATTTGTATGTTTGGATTTCAAGCGTATAATATATCCTCCAGAAAAAAATCAGCATTTACACTAGTGGGTGCCTCCTTCTGTGGTGCTTGTCAGGATGCTTGGATGTTCTGCTGCCCGAAGTGAGAGATACTGCCCACCTGAAGCTATGGTGAAGCTGAGAGGTTGCTGAAGGAGACAGCTTTGAGTTTGTTGCTGTTGGAGTGATCTAATAGAAATTAAACACAATTTATTTCACCCTAAGTGTGCAAAGTGGAATACAGTTTGCAAGTAGTGAATTGATACCCAGCTTACATGTTCGGGAAAATGATTTTTTTTTTTTTAATTGTTCTTAGTTAATTTTTCTGGAAGAAAAGGCTGTACAACCTGAAAAAGTTTGGATAGCAGCAGAGATGTTGCAACTGATTTGAATCACATGAAACAACATCTCAATTTCTCCTTGTAAGGACCAAAACTTTTTGGTGTCCTTTATTTCCATCAGTTTCTTGTCTGCTCCTGGAGTTCAGCTGGTAAGAGGTGTGCAAACAGAGGGATGCGCCCTTGCAGCACTGGGTGCTGTAGTTCTGCAAATAATAAGAGTTAGCTTTGATTTTGCAAGACGTAGGTGCTATCACTAATATTTCATGGGGGTTTTGTTGTTTTGTTTTGTTTGTTGGTTTTGTTTTGGTTTATGATCCTCAGTTCTTCCATCATTAAAAATGCCAGTTACAGATGTGCTGCTTTGTGGAGGTTAAGGCGTTTGCCATTATTAGTCACTAATATTTCATTAGCGTTCATATCAAAATCAGAAAGCCTGTTGTGCTAAGCACTGTACATATGCATTTGAAGAGGCACGCTCTGCTCCAAAGAGTTGAGCAGATTTATACTTTAGTCCTTTCACCGTACTTAATATACTATTTTTTCTGCACTTCAGTTATGGTTACCTATGGAGAGTGCTTCCCTGACCTCTGCACAGTGTGTTCAACAAGGAGGCATGTTGGAGACACTTTCTCCATTGCCTAGGATGGATGGAAAAATCCTGAACTTACAAGAGCATTTGTTTGATCCAGTGTAGTTTCTCACCTTTCCTAAAAGAGGTTTTTAGCAAAGGCCTTACAATTTCTAGCCATTTATGAACAGTTCATCTGGAATAGGCACTGCAGACGTACAGCAGCATCAGCTGCATGAGGTTAGGGTGTTCTTTGTTAATTGCTCTGTTGTTATCCCTCATTAGTATAGTGATTGTGCTTCACAGTCCCCCTCGCTCCCTCACCTTAGCCCAGTGACAAAGGTCCAGTCTGGGGGTTTTGCTGTTGTTTGTTTTTGTTTTTAAATCTATGTCTATCTGCAGAAATGTGTTAGTCAGGAGCTTGTCTGGTGCAAGATGTCATGTGTTTCATCGTAATACCTACAGTAACATTTGCTGTAGATGTGTAATCATTCCTCCTGTCTTCCCTTATGAAGTCTTTATACCTTTTTAACATATCCTTTTATCTTACAGGGCTGTTCATGTTGGCTTACTCATGTTGTGTTCTCGTATCCTTACTGATTCCTAGATTTTCCCAGGATGAAGTACATTTTTGCTTTATAAGGCTTCCTTTAAGATATCTTTCCTATTAGTTTATTCCAGTCTGTAATAGCAGGGGCTTATTCTGTACTCCATGAAAGCTTTGAGATACTACCTTTTATAAATACTGCGGTGAACTAGACTTTTTCACTGTAAGGCTTTGATTGCTTGATCCTAGTCTTCAGCTTTGAACCCTCTTTCCTCTATGTAATGCTCTGGCTTATGTTGCTGGACTGGTGCTGGAGCTCTCTGTGATCGTGGCTCTTGGTTGTCAAACACATTCCATGCACATGCGTGTGCTTGGAAGTGCTCTTAAAAAGGACTGTTTTCAGTCTTTACCACTTTGTTACTATTTGTTCTCTAGCGTTCGGTGGTGCATTTGCTTGTGCAAGAATTTGCAAAGAGGTTTTCGAATCCCCGGCTCATTTCTGCAACACGAACCTGTGCTTTTTTCAGCTGCCTTGCAGGAACTCCTCCTGTCAGATTAGCATGGTCTAGTGGTCTGCATCCAGGCTATGAAAAGAGCCTCTGAGCTCTAATCCCACATCTGATGTCGAGTGCATTGATCCTCTTCTCTTCAGGATGCTATGGATGACTGTGAATGTGTGTCCTTAATGACTGGCATTATCCTCTGGAACGGTTCTTCTCTTCTTTCAAGACCTTGTTCTGTAGATGTGAAAATCCTGTTTCTGTGTTCATGGCCAAACCTATTCTCTTCTGTGTGGTCTTTTTGTCAACACCTACCCTACAGGTCCCTCAAGGAGAGGAAATAGTCTCAGCAGCAGAAATGTGAATGGACAGAAATTGTCATGCAGGCCCACCAGTCAGTAGCCTCAGACTCCATCATCCTGGCAGCACCTGGATGGGATTTCACTGCATCTCTAGGCAGTAACCAGTCTCTGTGGCCTTCTAACCTGAGTGTTTTCTCAAAAGGATTATTTCACTACCTTAGTTTCCCTCTTGGTAAAACTAGGATGATGTTCTCTTCATAGGATTAGGTGAGGATTAGCTAATGTTTATCAGCGGCTTGCAGATAAAAGTAGTACTTTGTTTACATGTATGTCTTTTAGACTGCGTGGGCTTGATACGTGGCAGTGCTCTGCTCTGCATCTGAAAAACACCTGATCTGGGATACTGCTACAAAATAATTGCATTTTGCAATTTGGAAATTTTCTGCCCTATTCTTTTTTTTTTTTTTTTTTTTTTTATCTTTTTGCTTTTATGTATTAGTGTTAATACATAGAATTCACCTGGTCGTGCTAGAAGTTCCAGTAGCATTTGTGGCTCAAGCTGTAAGGGCAATATGAAGTAGAAAGAAGCAGTGCCATCCTTCAAGAGTTATCTTGCTAGACAGAGAGTGAGTACTCACTGTCTCCTGTTACCTTTCCATGCCATATATCCCTAGTTCATGAATTCAAGTATCTGAAACCTGAAATTCACAGTGTTTTGTTTTTTTTTTGTTTATTTGTTTTTGTTTTGTTTTGTTTTGTTTTTTTCCTGTTGCTTTTATCAATTCTGAAAATAAGGGCTTTGCAGCAGCTGGAATCAGCTAACAGGCTCGTTGAAGATACATCTTGTTCTTCCATCATGATATTGGCTCTGTGGGGCTTTCTTAGTAACATGAACAGATATGACTCAGAAGACAGAGGGAGAACAACTACGTTGTGTAGGAAGTTAAAAAATACTTTTTACCATTTTTTTGGCCAGCACCACAGCCAAGCTGTGCTGCCTATATTTTATTTTTTTTTAAACCATTCTTGACAGCCTTTGGAACTTGAGCTGGTATCCTGAATTGATCTTAAACAATCAGCCTGAAATCCAAGAGAGAATAAAACACATGTTCTCAACAGCCAGTTTTTCCTTTCAGGAGGGTTGTGCTACTGCAGAGCTGCAAGGATGGTGTGTGTGTGTGGAGACACGAGCAGGAGCAAGTCTGTGGAGCAGCTTTTACCCCGCAGGCAATAAAGAGGGACACAAAACATGGAGTTTTAAATGCTGTAATTCCTAGTTTTCATGGCACTGAACTGCAAGCTGCTAGTGCAAATGTATTTATGTTACTATAAATAAGATTAGATGAGCTGTTGCATGCATTTATTATTTGAATTTGACCAAATTTGTACAATTTGGCTTCTTTTGCTTTCTTCCATAGAGAGCTATACATGTGGGCTCTAAGCAGGAAGAAAATGTAGTAGAAAACTTGTTCTCAGAGTATAAGACGACACGAGAAGTGTGCAGTGAAAAAAATAATCACACTTTCCTGGAGCTGTTGTATTTACCCGTTCTTCCTTCTCATTGAAGGCCCAGGCAGTGCTCTCGATCTGTTCCTTGTTGCCTTCATCCTTGTTCCTTCTGTTTCTGTTGCTCTCGAGGCTCCCTTTGTCTCTTCCTCCACCCTCCTGTTTTCAAAATTACTTCAGTCTATTCCCCTTAGAGAAAATTTCCTAACACTTGGCTGCAAACCCCTTCTTTCTTTCAAGCCCTTCAAGTAACCAGCTCCTTCCAGAAAACATTCCTGAGTTAATTTCCCTGAGAAATTTTTGCCCATGCCTTCTTGTTTTGAACTTTTATTGCGTTTCTTTCAAGTTCCTTGTGGAAGGAGCAAGTTCTTCTGTGCTTGCAGAAGGCCGTTTATGTAGTCCCTAGGCAATAAATAGCCAGGCACAGTCTGCAGGCAATAATTGCATCTCTGCCGACATTTCTGAGTCCTTATCTCTCTCCAACGTAGTACCTTCTGCTCCCGTTTTTCTTGGTTTTGACTCTCTGGTTTAGTCCCTTGCACAAGTAATCAGTTAGTACACATCACAAAAATTAAATCATCATCTGTTGAACTAATTCAAAAGCAGTTGTTAATGCATAGAGGGAAAGCTAAGTTCTGTACAGTGCACTTAAAATGGTGCCTTTCAGTAAAAGGATCAGATGGGTAGTCTGTAATATAAGGGATTCAGCCTTCTTGCCACTAAAAGTGTTTACAGCATTTCCCAACAACTTCAGTAGGAGCAGGAGTTGATCCAAGATGGCTCTGACCAAGAACAGACAGTTTTATTTACCATCTGCTTGGGTAGCATCTTGCTGTGTGTTTTGTAGTAATATTTGGTGATCTGGTGTCCGTTTTGATTCCTTTTATCCAGATGTTCCGCGAACACAAACCAGACTCGGTTGCTATTTAGATAGGATGTTTGCTCAGTGCTGATACACACTGCTGCTTTTCTGCAGGCTGTTAACAGAAACACTGTCCTTGTGGAAAGCTCTGCAGAATTAGTGGGGTTTGAGGGCTGGGGAAATCCTTTACGTCCCTTGCTGCTCTCCCTCCTCCTCCCCCTTCTCCTTGCTAGACTCACTTCAGTTTCAGCTTCCGAAGGTGAAAATCTTACCCTGGTAATGTCTTGTGGGTATTTCTGTCTTGGATAAACAACATCTTTTGTAGGCTCTATTGGTCGTGTCAGGTTGTATTCTAGTCGTTTTCCCAGAAAAACCCCGAGGAGTCGCATACAATTGATCTGAAATGGTTTCCTATTTGCATTCGCCGCTAATGCTGTGTGGAATTGTTTAAGCACTCAAATTATATTTAAAAAAAAAAAAAATCATTCTTTTGCACTGCTCTGTTGCTCTGAACAGTTTTGCTGTAGGAAATCGACCCTAAAACCGCGTTCCTTGTGTCATTAGGACCATCTCATTTTCTCTGTCGCCCTGGTCCTGCCCCTGCAAGGTTGGCGACGGGCTGGGAGCCTCTCGCTGCAGCGTGGCGCAGGAGAGAAGCGCTCGGCTGCGCGGCATCCATGCTGCGCCGTCTGCCTCGTCCTGCCTCCCGGCCCGTTCGCCTTTTCAGTGGCTGAGCCAATATGTCAACGAGAGGGGAGGGAGGCTTAGCAGAGCTGCCTGAGGAATTGATTCTCCTCTGCCTCCGCGAGCAGCCTGTGTGCACGCAGCAGCGCACGGTACGGCTCTACACAATACCCGGCTAATGCCCTCGTCAGCAGCTTCCAGGGGAAGAGCAGTGCTGGAAAAAATAATAGCGGGCCTCTGCAAGCCATAGAGAGTGCACGGACCAGAGCTAAATTTGGAAAGCTAAAGCTTATTTCATGCAAGATTATTAGAATTATTTGGGTTTCCAAATGCGTGCTTGCACGCATGTATGTATCGTTGGCCAGCTTTTCCACGTGACTCTGCTGGATCCGAATGCAGTTGTTATTTATAGATGGCAGGAGCAGGGATGGCATTATCTTGTAGCACTCTGGTCCTGAAATTATGGCACTTGTGTGCGGGGAGAGGGGGCCAGCTGCCCTCTGAGAACTGCGGCAGGCTGCTCTCCTGTAAGTGTCTCTGTGATGCGACAGTCACAAGTAACCCTTTCCCTCTCCCCCATTTTTCGTATTTTCAGACAGAGGAAAGAAAGGTTTTGAAAAATCACTGTGGGCTGTGATTTGTACTGCCTTCTACCCCGAGTGCATGGAGAAAGTAATTAGCCATGTTCATGTTTTTACCTGTTCCGTAGATAATCTCCTTCCACCTATGTGAAAAACAAACATTCCCCAGCAGACAAAGAAGCAGCGATTTCTGATCTGTCTGAGGCTAATGTTCTCGTTTAGGTGCTAACTAAAACCAGCCTGATGCTGACATGGGCTGCCTGCTTGCAGTGCTGCCAAGGTGGCCAGGGTGTGCAGGAGCAGCGATGCCGTGCCCTGCCGTGCCATGCTGTGCCGTGCTGTGCCTTCAGACAGCGCCTGTGCACAGGAGCAGCTGCCTGGCCCCTGCCTCTGCGGCGTGCCGGGGCCCTGCTGCTGGGGCCAGGCCCTGAGCTGCATCAGGGAATTGATCGAGCTGGAAACAAGCAGACACAATCAGACCAAACAAGAACTGTCTGCAGGGAAAAAAAAAAAAAAAAAAAAAAAAAAAAGCTCCGATGAGATGCCCGGTCAGGTTCACGGGGTGGTCACACAGACAGATGCTTCAGCGCAGCTGGGAGCGCGCCAGCACGGCAGGGCACAGGCACGGGCAGCAGAAGCCAGGATGGACACCTGAAGGCAGCGCTGCTGCTGCTGCTGATGATGAGCACTTGGTGCCGTGAAAATATGATCAAAATGATCTGAAGATCAGGGTAGGTTCATTTAGGTGCTGAATCCAGTTTCTTATTTTATGCCAACTGTGGTTCTCTGTGCAGCTCTAATTGTAACAGAGCATAGCTGAGTTTTGCGTTATGGGTACTAAATAAAACAAGTGCAGTGCATGTTCTATCTTAAAGGATATCAGAATACCTCAATGAGAGCATCTGTGGCTTAAAGTCTGCTCCTTTAATACAGCAATGATTAAGGTGAGAAACAAAAAATGAATTCAGCAGGTGATTGTCATGTATTTTAAATTTTAATTTAATAGTATAGTTGCGGTATCAGTGATAATCTAAGGCTATAATCATTGTAAGGTTTGTAGGGAGAGGCAACATCTATTGTATGAACAATTAACACAGCTAGAAGAAACAAACTTTCAGGTGCACAAGCCCATCTTTTGTTCAAAATAGTTACCAGGTTCGCAGTGCAGCTTGGGAACAATTATGTGGGATTTAACCTTGGCATGTTAATTAAACGTTAATTCACAAGGCTGCTCTCATGAAAAGATCCTTGGTACAGGAAGAGCAGAACAGGTTGCTAGTAAAGGGAAGGTGACAAAGTTTGCAGGGCTGGTGGGATGTAGAAAACGAGAAGTAATGACACTGTTAGAAAACGCAGGCATTAACTGGGAAACATGGCCTGTTTGAAATTGCAGTACTTGCACACATTGGTCTGCTCTGTGTTGTCAGAACAGAAATAATTAAATTAAAAACTCTTGTGGGCTGTTTCTTTTTGTTCATGTCCTTAACTATTTCCATGTTAATCACGTAGAGATTATTTTATATGCAGCTGTATTATTTTCGAAAAGAAAAGCAAAATAAATGGATGCACCCAGGGTGCTTTCAGCTTATTTCTGTTCAAATACTAAAGTTTGTATAATGTGAAAAATGGTCCTGCCACCCCCAACTTTGAAAAAAAAACTTCTTTTTTTCCTGCTGTAACACTTAAAGAAAAGTTGGCAAATATTGTATTAAACTAATCAAGTACAAATCTGAGGACACCTGATAAAACATTCTTTTACCATAAAGATGTAAAATAATGTAAAATTAAAGTTCAGAGCGAGACTGCAAAACCAAGAAGCAAAAGTGCCTAAAATAGCTTTTGGTCCTCCTCAGAAGTTCTGGCTGTGCAATGTTAACTTTGGAAACATGTTTCTGCTATAAATTTTGGTTGTGTGTTTTTTGTAGTTTTTTTTTTTCCCTCCTTGAAAGCCTCTCCAGATGTTTTACAGTTGTTGTTTGAAAATGTTCCATGGCAGGCATTGAGAATGCGGGCACAGAGCAGTGACCCCTTGATGTGGCACTTGTGGTTTTTCCTTGCAAAGAAAGGAAGGTGTCTGATCCTCTCTGTGCTGGGAGCCGGCCGGTCACAGGCAGTGTGACCTTCAGCACATCACCTGTACTCAGCGTCTTTCATCTCCAGAACTTAGCCAGCAAGCCGTGTGTCCGGAGGGCCGCTTCTGCAACCTTCTTTAGGAGCTCCCTGCTCTGTAACTGACATGTTAAGTATTTTTATATCTTCTTGTCTTTTTGCAGTAATAATAAATACAATCCAGATATAAACACTTCTCAGATGGGAGCTATTTGATCGAAATTCCTGTGTTCGTATTCATAGATTCATTGGACTGTAAAAGACTTCAAAAAATCATCAGTGCCATTGCCTCATGGCTGAAGAATTGCCAATGCCCTTCTCACCGGTTGCTTCTCTGACCTGGTCTCAGCATCTCCAGTCATGGAGCCTCCTCAGCTGACCCCGTTATCGTGAGGAGGGTGGTCCTGGCACCTAACTTGTGTCTTTTCTGTCTCTTGGCAGTTTAAGTAGCTTATTCTTTGGCTCTTCTGCTGCAGATACGGATAAGGCATTGTTACTCTGCTGATGGAAATACTGCTCTCAACATCCCCACATCTTAAATACACAAGCCTACTCCACACAATCTTTTCTTGCAGGTTCTGTTGATAATTTTCTCCCTGATCACTCATGACTTTTATTCCCATTCTGTGGAGGTACATTGCTGTCGAATTAGAGAGAAAGGAGAACCTGGCGCCTCTCAGACTATGCCACCACTCAGGCAGCCAGGGCAGCTGTTGGACTTTCCTGCAGCAGGGCAGCACTGCTGAGCCCCTGCACAGCTGCTGCCCTCGGCTCCATTTCTGAGAACTCCTGATGTGGAGGCTTTCCTCACCCTGTTGTTCTGAAGGTGTGCAGTGTCATACTTTGTACTTGTTCCTGTTGAACGTAGTTTCAGACTACTTCTCCAACTTGTCAAGATCATTTTAACATCTTAATCCTGCAGTGAACCAATACTCCTTTCCATCTTGTGCCACCCTGACTATGCTCAGTTTTATTACTGGCCGTTGATTTAATATAAGCTTAAGTTACCAGCCATTCTGTGTTTTGTTCAGCTGACCTTATTTCCCCTGTCTATTTGTAACAAAGTCATGTAAGTTAGAACTGAAGCCTCAGTAAAATCAAGCTAAATGATATCTACCTTGCTCTCAAGATCCCTTGTTTGCTAGCGTAAAAAAAAGTACAGAAGTGTGAGATATTTTTTTTCTGACAAATCCGGTTTGTTTTTTACTCATTTTTTACTTTCATCTTAGTTCTTTAGAATTATTTGGGTTATTTTTCCCCAATAGGAAACTGAATCTCTAATTCTGCAGTTCTTCCCCTTGTTTGTTTTTTTTTTTTTCAAAGCACTCTCTAGATTTTCCTTATTCCAGTCTTCCGTCATCTTACTGACTATGCATGGATTCCCTGCATTGAAACTCTGCTTAAATGACTCTGGTATTTTATCTTTGTAAGCAACTTTCATTGTTTGTCCTAGTGTTAGTTAGCTCAGAATTTGTTTACAGTACTAATTGGAGAGCTCAGGATGGATTAAGGGAAACGGAGCCCCTCACCTCTGGGTCACCACTGTGAATCCAGCCTAAGATGGGTTGGATTGAGTCACTTCCACTTTTCAGCTGCTCGTGTTAGGTGTGAAATCTGTGCATGACGAGAACTGGCATTACCAAATAAAAGCACACAGCGGTAATGAAAGACGCTGTTGTTTGAAACCAGAGCAGTGAAGCCCACAATTGGATGAGTAAGAAAACGAGCAGTCTAATGCCATTCGAGTGCATTTCTTTTGGAAAGCCGTATTCAAGATTCACTTGCTGGTGGCCTTTCACTGGCTTTGTCTTCTCTTTATAATGGTTCGTGCTTTCAGATGTAGCAACCTGGGTACAGCTTAGCCTAAATGAGTTGCTTATGTATTTTATCTGGAGCTGTACAGCGTGTTTAGTGCTTGCCAAATCGAGCCATTGTTGCTATGCTTTGTGATGTATTACTTTAAAGTTAATGTAGTGAATCTGGTAAGATGCTCTGCCAAGTTTTGGCAAGTGCAGAAGGAAATTGGGAAATCCCAGTTCCACTGAAGTCATGGGATAAGGATAGCACTATTCAAATCTGTGTCTCCAGCATGTCCTGTTCCAGTTGGCAAGAGCTTTGGGGAAAACCTATATATATGTGCGTGTGTCTTGGGAGGCATTTGTGAAGAGCTGAAGATGTGCCAAGGCAAGCTGGACCCATCCTGGAGACCAGGCTTGTGCACTGCGTCGTTCTCATGCAGCAGCCTTCAGAGCACATGCTAGGTAATGCCCAGGTTTACTCTAAGCGTATTATTCAATAAAACCTCTGTTAATTAATTTGATATTACGGCTGGTTTAATTGGGCAGTCCCCAAGTTATCTGTTTTGCTAAAAACCTGTGCGGTGTGTGTTTGGTTTTTTAATACTAATCCATAACTGCATTACAGAGCGAAGCTTGGTGTTCCTGCAGGGCACAGCTCTGGCTTTGGTAATCAGGGCAACAGTGGTGACAAAGGACATGACTCTGAGGGTAGTGGTGAAAGCCTGTATTGTATACTGTTCCTCAGTGCTGAATCATTGCTGCTCTTCACGTCCCCCTCGGGGTTAGTGGGTGCCCCCAGCTGCTCAGGGGAATTGGGTGCTGCGCAGTTCCCCGCACACTTCTAAAAACCGTGTCCACTTGAGGGTGGTACTGAAGGCACGACTCTTCTCACTGCTCCACTGGTGGAGCAGTTTTCTGTTGGTACTTTTTAACTCCGGATAAATCAGTTTAATCCAACCCATTTACTTGGACTTCGCAGGCTGATTCTGCCTGATGGAGAAGAAGAGCGAGCACAGCCCTCAGCTGCTCCAGAAAAGAAGCCAGCTGGGGTGCTAGCCTCCTGGGACGAGGTGGGAGCTAACACCTGGGAGCAAGCCCTGGCTGTGTGCCCTGGGCATCTGCTGGCAGCCTGAGCCCCGGGCCTGCGAGGAGGGCTGGGCGCCTGGGGAGCACCGCGGGAGGAGAGCCCGCGCCGAGCAGCCAGGCTGTTGAAAAATTACTGCTTCTGCTGTGTAATTGGCATTATGTGCGCTTCCTTTGTGTTCTTGGCATTGAGGCAGACAGGGAGCAGAAGCCTGTGTAATGACAGGGGTAGGGCTTGTCTGTCGGAGGGCTGGGACGTGTAGCGGTAACTTGGAGGAGCTGAGAGGAGGGGAAAGCACCCATACTCTGTTTTGGTGGGTAGTTACACCCTGTTTCCTTCGTGGCCTTGCTTTCCTGCCCTGACGGACTAGCTGACACGTTAGTCAGCCACTGCCAGGCTCTGCTCAAGTGCACAAGGGGGAGAGCTGCAGGAAAATGAGTCCTTGGAGTAGTTGGGGTGAGCAGTTCCTCTCCTCTCTCTCTATTTCCTAGCTCCGTAAAGGTGCAAATGGCCTTTAAAATAAGAGGAAATCAGCCAATCTACTGTTTCCCAAGACTGTGAACAAAGATCCCATCCTTTTAATACAATTGGAGTTTTTTTTCTAATATTACAGCACATTGAGCATTAACCAGTTAACATTTCTTTTTTTTTTTTTCCAAACAGTATATATTCTGCATTATCCTGTGTGAAAAGAATGACATTCCTAAATAACCAAGGCAATATTTATTTCCCCTCCTTTCCTTTTATTTTCTTCATTGCTTTCCTTCCCACCCCATCAAATTATCTCACAGGATGATTTATAAAAATTGTACTGAGATTGCAGCCTATACAGCAAAGGATACAAAGCCCTGGGCAGCTCTGTATTCCCTTCACATGGAATTCTTCGTTTAAGAAATACAAATTTGTTTCCAAAAGCAGTATAAAATTAAGGGATATGATCTGGGAAAAAAGGCTGGATTTTCTGACTTAGGCTTTAAAAAATGTTTTCAGCCCGGTGCATTTCATTCTGAGATAGAACAGCAAGCCAGCGAGGTGGTGCTGAATAGAGAGTTCTCCAAGTCAGACTCATCCTTTTTCCCTAATATTTTCATTGCAGTGAGTAAGAAATACGGGTCTGCCAGTCTGCCTATTGAACTATCTACTGCAGCTTAACTGCAGCAAGAAAACGGTAATCCTATTGTGCTCCTCCAGCAGCCTCCTGGGAAGCAGAAGGCATTGAAATTACTGAGCTGTTGTCCTATCCCCTCCTCACCTGTCTTCCTAGCTGTAAATATAGTGTCTGCCTGTAAATAACAGTTTGCTGCACCTTTAAGCGCGTTCCCTAACAAGAGGCGGTGATTTACTGAGGTGATAAGCTGTAACTAATACTAGGGTATCATAATAGGTAAATAGATTAACACCGTGCTTCTCTGTATTTTGCTTTCTAGGGAGCCCACTGGCTCATTCGCTCCCAGATGCTTACTGCAGCACTTCGCAGTGCGCCGAGTTAACTCAGTGGGTTACAGGGCTGTAGCTATCGACGGCGGTGTGTGTGTGGCTAATGAAACGCATTAGCGGATCTATCGGGCAGCATTGATTGCTTAGCCTATTTGCCTTTCCCTTTCTGTTCCCTCGCCCAAAAAGGATTATAACGGGCTGTGCCCAGTGTTCAATGCCAGGGCCGTAAGCTGCCCTTCAGGATGTGTCGCCATCGTCCGTCATGTAGTTGCTGCTGTGTGAGCACAAGTACGCCGCCAGCCTTTGTCGTCAAGAAGTCAGAAACCACGCAGGCAGCCTGGGCATGATGTGTGGGCCTCCCTCACCTCGAGCCAACGCTGTCTGCCCTTCGCAGGGCTCTGCCGACGTGCTCTCTCTGCCACCTCGCCGGGGCCGTGGTGCGGGCTGATGGGTGCTCCCTGCCTTCGCCAGCCGCGCCACCGAGTGTCTGGTGGAGGTCTCTGCTTTGACGCCGTGTGACAGGTTTTCAGCACAAAAGGACCCTAGCAGGAAATGAACAATGCTTGGGGGAGCGTTGCCAGTCCTCATAATGGTGCCGCACATCTTGTGATATTTGGCACATTCCTAAATACCTGGCTCCTGGAGGCGGGGGATTAAATAACGATTGCTTCCTTCCTCTTTGAAGCAAAGCTTAGCTCTGTGGTTGCAGAGAAATGCTTGAAATGTCACTCGAGCTGAAGGGAAAAAAAATCTTCTGCCTTCCGCTCCTCCCTGTCCCCAGGCCCCCAGAGTATAGACTGCAGTGTTCATCTATGGTTTCTCAGTGAAAGTGTATACAAGTATGGGAGGCATCCAGAGGCTGTAGTGTGGCTGGCTCTGGGTATGTGGGAGGATTTATCAGTGTTATGGGGAGAGGTGGGTCCCGTTCTGCACTGAGGCACTCATGTGCTTTCACTCCTCTTTAGGGAAAGGAGAAACAAAGATGGGGCTGGGTGCAGGAAGCTGAATACCTCAGAATGAGCTTCTTTTTTCTGCTTCCTTAGGAGACCTCGTTGGCTATTTGTGATTGAAATTGCTTTTATTTTTAATCTTTGTTTTTCTCTATTTCACAAGTGCAAAAGCAGAGGCTGCTCATTTCTGTGTTGGTTTCCTAACATAGTCATTGTTAGCAAATCGGTATTGATTTATTCCTACGAAAATACATCAACGTTTGAAGTAAAATGCAATCCCATTAAGAATGATACAGGTCTTCCAAATGGAGAAAAGTAGGTCAAATATTGCACCAATCAACCCAGAGCATGTTCCTTTAAGCAAAATAAATGTGTGAATACACTTAAACTGTCAGCATGTCATTTGATTGCCATTATTATGCGTCTTTTGGCATGAGCTGGCAAAGCCCTCTGCGACTGAACGCTGGTTGAAAATGTCAGCTCTGGTGTGTTAACCGGGCTGTGTTTTACATTTGTATTTTGCACAGGGGGAAAGGGGGTGCACGCTTAAATAAATCTTGGTCCCCCCCGCAACAGTTGACTCCAACTTACGCAGGAGAGCTCAGCTATTGTATGCAAGGGGCATTGTAGCAATGCAGCACAGGAACACGATTTAAATCTGATCATTAAAGTGCCGCAGCGAGAGGCTGTGAGAGACGGTGTGGATGGTCCATCTGCAAAATCTGTGCTCCTGGTTTACAAGGAGGAGGGGTGGAGGGGGGAGAAAAAGCAGCTGCTTGGCTGTGCTATGAGAGGGAGAGACTGACTGTTGGCACCATCTGTAGCTGTCCTTTGTGCTTGCTGCTTTATCTGTTCATTATAGTGTGATACTGAATTTCTCGTGCTTTGAGTGTAAATGAGTTGAGATGTGCCCAATACTGTCAGCATAAAAAGCAGTAACTAAGTACGCTAAAGATGAATAGCGTAATCTGTAAATTCATTTTGAGTTTGTTTCATCTGACTTGAATAGCACAGGAAGTGATGTTCTCCAGAAGGCAGCTGTACCAGATGTGGGGGTATATCCTCACCCTGCCAGCCAGCGCCGGTGGAGGTGGATGGGGTAAGGAAGAGGGAGGGCAGCGTGGCATTTCAGGTGAATGGGAGCAGGATCATTCGGAGGGTCCTTGCTCCGGCTGGGGCAGGGGGATGCCCAGGGGCTGGTGGCTCTGGACTCGGCTGCGCACAGCTCCGTCTGCATTCCGTGCACAAACACCGGCGCTGGGAAGAGAGCGATTATTATACATGGTACATGAGTCGAAACGTCCTGGGGGAGGAAAGGTTAAACCTCTCAGTAATGAGTGCTGTGATAGGGATGAGTAAATTCATTGCATTTTATACCTGCAGTCTCTTAGTTTGTCAAAAACACGAGCCCTCTCCAGATAACTTGTAGAATGTAACTGTCTGGCTTATCTTGAGGACCTCTTTGTTCTTTGGCACTTTACATTTCACCTTTATAAACGCGTCTGTTAGATATTAGTAATAATAATAATTCATTAATATCTTTTCTTATCTCCACCTCGCTGAAGCAGTGCTATCTTTTTGGCATATTCCTTTTCCAGAAGTTGCTCTGCTTTTTTTTCAAAGCAGGTATGGCCTTTGTTTGCAGATTCATGTCCTCAGCCCCATTAGGTTGTTGTTATCTTTTTTCTCAAGTGCATATATGTGTACAGAAGGAGCAGCTCCCTCCGCATCAGAGCCACGGCTAAGATGGACGGTTTCCATTTGACACTGCAGTAATTACACTCAGCTGTGGCAGTGCTCAGCATGCCCTGTTACCCTGACATGGCTGCGTTCACTGTTCGGCAGTGCACTTGGTTCGCTCTGCTCAGCACCCGAGCGGCCAGAGCGTGCGTGAAGACGCTCGGCCAGGCAGCGATTTTCATCCGGGCGGCTGGAAAAGGGGGAGGGGGCCTTTGTCACTGCCACATTAGTAATGATATGCCAGGGATAAAAGGTGAGCATAATTCGATCAAATGCTTGTTGACAGATTCCTTGGCTAATAGAGAAGCAGCTTAGACTGACACTCGGTGCTGGAGCATTTCACACATCTCGGGGGAGCGCTCCCTGTGGGCTAAGTGTGAGGCTGACAATTTCGAAGTGGCCGTGTTGAGTTACATAAAGGAGCGGTGTCCCCTTTTTGTCATAGCAGTGCTCCGAACTGCTTCCTGAAACACCGCTCTTGACCTTCTGCCTGATAAATGCAATGAGTTCACTGCATCTCCTTTGTCCAGACACAGGAACGGTCTGGGTTTAACTGTTTTTCTTGTGGCCAGTAAACTTAAGAAATTTCAGTTGTTTCTCAAACTGAAAAATCGTATTTGCGGGCATTCTTGGCAAAACACTTTTTTTTTTCCTTGCAAATACGACTTTACAATTAGTCACTTGGGAATTTGCTCTAAGTATTTGTTGACAGTACCTCTGAGTATCTACTGAGAAAAGAAGGTGGTTGCTACCAGTGGTTTGCTACTGCTTGGAATTTTGTTACTAGGTTAAAAGATAACTATCGGGAAAAAAAAAAAAAAAAAAAGAAATGAAAATAAAAGCCTGAATTTTAGATAATTCTTCATTTGTCTCTTAAATCTGCAAGCTTAAAATTACACTGAGAGCTCTCTTCCTTAAACCGCTGTGGCAGTTTGTTTTTGAGGAGCCTTCTGGTTCTCACCTGCTAGCACAATCTGTTGGCTTGTGTTCGGTTTACATCACCCTAGGAAAGCACTTAGTTTAAAAAAAAAATAAATACAAAGCATTTTATTGTTAGGAAGTTTTTGCAAAGCAGACTTGGAAGAATGAAAAACCCCAAGCACTTCCCCTTGGGGATGTTTCTGCAGCTCCAGAACCGAGTGCAATTTGTCTGCGCCTCGTCTGGTGAAGCCCTTCCCCGCGCCATACCTTAGCAACGTTTTGCCCAAGCCACTGTGGTCCTGGGGCTCCACCAGCAGCCCTGTGGCCCGGGGGTGTTACTGGAGGCTGCTGTGCACTCGCTGGAGCCAGACTGCGCTCACAGTTGCTTTCTCAGGCTCTGTTCATTCCAAAGAACATGGGTTTTGTAACAGGGGCTGGTCTTCTCTGACTGAGGGTGCCTAAGGAAAGGCCACATTTTCAGAGATAATGAACCCTTTCATGTCTTCAGAGGGAGTTGCAAGCTTTTAGTCTCTAGGAAATCTCTGCCTATCATCGTTCATAAGCGTGATTTTCCTGTAAGCACAGAAGTACCCTTATTGACCAGAAGATTAGTCACATAATGGAAGCAAGCATTTATGGGTTATGCTGGTTCAAATATAGATCTAAGTGCCTAACTTTTGTATACACACATTAGTGTGGCTGTATTCTCATGTTTATCTATTCAGGACTGGTAGCTAGTAGTTTTGGAAATGAATTCCAGCACATGGGTTTCTCTTCATGCCTCTCCAATTAAGCTTTTGCACAAAAATAGCCCAACAGAAAAGAGATCTTGTTATCCTTTGCTCTCCTCTGTGAATGATGTCTTCTGTATGTTTTTGTTTCATTTCTGTTAGTGTGAAATGAACTCTTCCACGTTTTTTTTCACTCACAACAGCTACCCCATGTCCTTGTGCCTCATCCATTCTCCATCTCTTTGCTGCTTAGCTCAGACGAGTTCTCTCATGCCTCCTGGGCTGCGCAGAATGTTTGTAACTTGTGTAAAAACATTGTAATGATAGTGTAGGGCAATTACAGACTCAATTTGATAGGATAATAATGTGAGTGGTGGATCGTGGATGAGCTTTTCACTCCTGGGGCTTGTCTGTTCAGATTGTGGCTCTTGTTATAGCAGCTTGTGTCTGCACTCAGCTGTACCGGTTACTCCGTTGTGCACTTACTGTCATTTTGCTCTGTTTGCACAGCGCTGCTTTCGTCGTGGTGTGAGGAGCTGGGACGGCTCTTGCTGCTTCGCCACCAGAAAAGCCGGCAGAACGATCCTCCAGGGAAGCTACCCATGCAACCCCCCATGAACTCTATGAGCTCCATGAAACCCACCCTCTCTCATAGGTGAGTCTCAGCCCAGTCTGTGGGAGTGGAAGCATGCACAGATATACCACGTGGCAGATGTTTTAACTGAAATGCTTGTTACAGAGGTAGCTAAGGTGTTTTGTGCACTGAACAGTGCAGCAGACAACAGGGGATGTATAATTACAGCACATCCTAAATAAATGCAGTTTTTGTCTTTGCTGTTACCTGGTGCATAGTGGAATGATGCTTCCATCATAAAATCTGTGCTCAGATCAAGTGGGCTTACTTTCAAACTTGAAGCTGTGCCCTAAGGATGAACTTGTACAACATACCTCTCAGCAGACATCTTCCAAATGCGGCTGGCTTTTCTTGAGGTTGTTCTGTTTGTACGTTGCGTTAAAAATGCCATGCTAGTTTAAAGCACTTGTGTAGTGGGAGTACCCATAGCTGTGAGAATGTCCTACATCACCTTACATCAGATGAGGACCACAAAGTAGTTAATTCAGAAAAAATGGGAGCACTAAAGGGCACTAGAAGAAACCAAGGATGTGAGCTTTAGATTAACAGTTCACACAGAGAAACAGAAATTGTATTTCTTGCTTTCGGAGCTTAGGTCAAGGCAAAAGCTGAGGAGTAAGTGTAGACAGGGTAAAACATTCACTTTATGTTTTATATTTCAGAGTTTTTTTCAAGGCTTACATTCCCACAGCATCACATTAAAGAAATCACAATAGTATAAATTGTTTTTTGTGTAGGGCACTCCCATTAGTAAAGAATTATTATAGTGTAGGTGAGGCTAAATTCCTTGTACCTAGATCTGTGGTAGCATAATATGTCTTGAACGTCCATGTCAGAACGGAGCTTAGGGATTTGACTCATCTTTGTACTAGTGTATTTGCATGTGTGAAATTGTCTTGAAACCACATCTTTTTCCCCCGTATGTTGTATTTATGGGAGAACCATGAGAACTCTATGCCTTTTTATTTTAGTACTTGAGAATAAAGACCTTTTTCTAGAATAACTAATACAATATCGCTGACTTTTTGAAGCATCTGCATTGTCACTTTTTTCAGCTGATTATGTAATGACGGATTGTAAACGTGCTTCAAAACAAAAGTAGAAAACCTTCTGTTGTAAAACAATTTTTTACACTTTGGGAGAAGCTTTGCAGAATCTTGGGTGAAATTTAGCAGAGCGGTCAGTCTGCACAAAAACATGTGGTGCAGTATATAAACACTCTGAGGCGTAGTTTTGTAGATTTTAGATGCACAATTCACACCTGACCTTTTAGCCTGTGTTACCCTGAAGCCCATAAGGTACAGATGAAAGCACTGTCCTACCTCACAGAGGCTGTGTACTGTATTGCTAGATAAGATAGATACAATTCTTTTGTCTTTCATGGCAGTTCTCCCTCAAAACCATGACACGTTAGAGAGCGCAAATACTCTCTCCTGCTAAATGCTCTCTCACTGGCATTTCTGAAATAGCAGCTTACCCAATACTCTAGCTAAGAGTAGAACATCCTGTCTGGTATCAAGCAGTCCCTGTAAGTTTCTCTTGAGTAATGTCCTTGAAATGCTTTACGCAAAATGACGCTGGGAGTTAGCTCTAAATTACTGCTGTTTACCTATGAGATATCCCTCTAGAAACATTATTTCCGTGGCACAACTTCTTATCTATAATAGCTGCAGCAGCATCTTAGGGATTTGAAATACCTGCCAGCCGTGGAGCATCGCTGCTTCCATGTGTACTGTTCTCTCATCTGTAATTTAGCCGTAACTACGACTGCTCAAAGTATCTCAGGTGGTACATTACAATGAGACATCTTGTGGCTCTCCAACTTCTTTTTCCAGCTGGAAGTGTTTATTTTCATGGACATTTTATGATGGGTCTATCAGACAGTAGTGAACTATGAGATAGAGAAGAACTGAGTTTTCTGTTTGCTAAATAGAAGATGAAAAGCACTTAAATATAACCCCAGTGATAAAGCTGTTGGTGAGGCAACATTTGTATATTTTTATTAGATCACATTTGGGTTAAAAGCATAGTATTAAAGTTCACAGTATATTATCTCTAATTCACAAGGGTTTTGTGTAAATTAGAAAAAAAAAAAAAAAAAAAGTTTTGCATTTCCTAGAAGAAACTAATGTAGCTAGCTATTTCAAGTTTTGTAGAAGAATTTGATAGCAAGTTAGAGCAACCAAGAGCATATTCAAGAACTTAGCATAGCTCAACAAAGAGAATATAGGATATATGACAACTGCTGAACATCACTAGACGGAAAAGAAACTTCCTCTGTCATCAGACTGTCTGGAGTACCTAATGCAGGACTTTCTCTGACATTGCTTTTGCTAGCAACAGAATTACCCAGAACTTCAGTCAGACGCTATAGATTGTCATTGCATGTTACATTGCATACTACAGAATTACAGCTGCATAGTAGTGAAGCTTAAAGAGGCCATGGCTATTTAAAGTAAATTCTGACTCAAGAATGTATCATAAGAGTTGAAATCTAAGGATTTGTATTTAAGAAACTGGGGGCACATACATTGGAAGGAGTTCAGGTTTGGTCTAGTTTTAGGGTAACCTCTTATTTTGAAAAAGTGAATGGAGGAATGGGAGAAAACTGAGGTAGACAGGTCAAGGAGGGCTTTGGTAGCAATGTTATTGGTCAGATGGACACTTAGTGAGAGCAGAATGTAAGCCATGTAAGGATTTGCACATGTGCAAAAAATGCTTTCAAAGTAAAGACTGCCTTGTGCTAATTTATTTTTAAATTTAGCCTTTCATTAACAGAGTGATTGAGTGTTAAATAAGTACGCAAGTTGCATATAGAACAAAAATTCAATGAAATACCTACTTTATAATGCCAGATGGTTGGTTAGACTGCAAACTCATGCGCTTTACAAACAGAGTGAACGCTGGATTCTCAAAAAAAAAAAAAAATCTATGTACTGCAATAATTTTGAGCTCAAAATCGAGAATGAGATGCACTCATTTTTTTAGACTTCTTTACTGATTCACATGGGTAAACTTTACATGTGTACTGAGGGACCAGTGTGAGACCTACCCACCTCTTTAATCCTGTGTAACTTTCAATTTAAACCCTTCTTAAAGGATTTGTGGGGGACTTAAGGAGAGCCTGTAGTCTTTGGGCTGGCCCAGGAGTGAAATTTCGTGCTTAACGTAACTTCTTTGTATTGCAGTTTTCTATTCTGACATAATGTCGATAACAATAGACAAATACTACTCCGAGTGACTGATTTTTACTTTTAAAGGCGCTTTAAGATTTTTGGCAAATGCTGCTACTGCTTTGATGAAGTTCCTGCTTATCACTTCATTACATTAAGTGGTGGACCTCGGTAGATGTGGATCAAATTGAATCTTGGTTAAAATGGGTATGGTTTCCATCGTACTCAGTGGAAATTGCACCCTACTTTGTCAATGAGAACACCTGAAGATGTGCAGCTGTTAATTGCAGCCTGCTGTGTTGTCGTGAGTGTTCTTTGGGTTCTTACTGTCATCTTTCTCATTTCAAATATTGCTCTTCTGTATTAATAAGCAGCTGTCCTGTAGTTAGTGACCAAATGTCTAGAGTAATGTCTGCATAGGGAAGTCAAGATTGATGAAAAATACAAAGATCAAGTTATTTTTAATACAAATTACTTGGTGCCAGAGGTTTTGATGAAATTAAACAGTAGATCAAATTAAGTAGTAATTCAATATTACAGTAGGTACTTTATTATCGTTATTGTTTTATGTTCAGGCAATTGCCATAAATACCTTTTATTGGTAAGACTTGCTTTACAAGGGTGCTTATTTTAGTGTTTGTTTTGGCACTTGATCTTCCAACTTAACTAACACCTGAACTTGCATTGGTAGGAGCAGCATTCTCTCTTGGAAGAGAATGACGGTTGTGTCTGATTTTGTACTGGGTGGTTAGGACCACCCCTGATATGGGCTGCTAAGAATCAAGGGTGATCCGGCAACAAGGGACCAGCAGCAACATTGTCAAAGTTTCTGCAAAGGTTGTAGCCTTTTCAATTTTGCCGTGGTAGGCACTTTCGGCTGATAGTGATCGTCACTTGAAAAATGTCTAGATGAGGGAAACGGTTCAAGTGAAAGCTCTGGTGTGGGGTGTACAGTCTTATGGAAACACGTATGTTGTACATCTTCCATACGTCAGTTCCAAGTTGGGGATCGCTTCATTATTGCATGTGGTTGGGGTATAGAGCAACAGTCTTTGAAAAAAATCAAAAGTTCAGGTTAAAAATAAGATTGTTTCAGTCATTTCATCTATTTATTTATGAAATAGTGAAATAAATATTATTAGGGAGTGAACAGATAGCAAATCCAAATGTAAGAGAATATAGTTGGTAAAGTATACTCGGTTCAAGTAACTCTCCCAATTCTGTAAGAGCAGTCTTTTTTTTTTTTTTTTTTTTTTTTTTTTTTTTTTTAAATCATCTAAACCAAAAAATGTTAAAATCCACCATCAGGAGAAAACAAGAGGAAAGTTCAGAATCTATAAATGTTCCTGCAGAAGTGGCATTACTTAAAGGGAAAAAAAAAAAAAAAAAAAAGACAAAAATTGTTAAAAGCAGTTTTAAGTAAGACCCCTGATGCTCTAAGCATTGTAAAGACAAAACTGTAATTGCTTGGAAATACTGTCCCAAGACTGTTTGCCCATCTTGTCCCCTGAGAGCACTAACATTAGATTTAGCATACTCTTATTATGGGGAGGAACAGGAAGAAAGCCTTGAATGTTGGAACTAAAAGCAATGATTAGTGCTCTCTACTTGAAAACTGAACGTGTGTGACCATAAGCTGTTAATAATTAAACCTTTAATATTTTCATGTGAAAAATCTGCATTTCATTTTAGGTGAGATTATTTTGCGGTCAGTTCTTGTGGTAAAAGGAGAGACTGATAGATATGAGCTCTGAAAACAGTAATGGGCAGCTTAAATCCTCTTCAAATGTATATTCCTCACATGTCTGGTAAAAAAGGTATAGGGTTTTGTTGTGTGTTTACTGTTTACAGCACCTTGCACACGTCATGATAGGGTTTCTGTACTGGCTAGGGTGTCAAAGTAAGTGCTTTTGCTGTAACAGCAATATGTGGTAGTACAGCTACTGTAATTTTGTAATGGTATTTGTACATACATGTAAGTGTTACTCTTTACATTTTTTTCCTCTACGTTTTATGTATAACATAAAGTTTGGGGTTTTGTGATGCATATATATTTTTTTTGAATTAAAAAGTGCCAGCTGATATTTTTATAAATCCAGATGAAGACTTGGCAAATAGTATTTAAGGAATGTCTGCTGACTGAGGCAAAATCTGACCTTCTCAGGCTTTGCCCTGTCTACAGTAGTTTTTGAAATATAGGTATGCGTTCGAAAAGACAGCTTTCATCTCTGTCAATGGGGCACATTGAATGTCCAGTTCCTAAAAATGCCTAATTGATTGCGATTGAAGTTCAGTGATACGCATAATAGTTTCATGAGCTTTACACGAGGGCTGCTCTCAGAAGCAGATGGTTCATGCCCCAGGTCAAGGCGATTTTGCTCTTCCAGTGCACTGGGAAGGCTCCCTCTGTCACTTGCTCTCAGCAACCCAACTCATTTGGGGTGGCACAGGTGTTACAAATCATTCAGCAGGGACAGTACTGGTAGCCTTTACCCAAGCTCCCTGTCAGTGCAGTAACTGTGCAGTGGCACAGAAAGCTGTGCAGTGCCTAGCTCCGTGATGCAGCACTCAGTAAAATCACCGGGTGTCTCGTGCTGGCCTGGGGGGCCACAGGGTCCCAGGGCAATGTGCTAAGGTGGTTGGTGGTGTCAGCTTGTGCAGAGTGGGAAAGGAAATCACTGCTGTAAAGGGTGCCTAACGTGTTCTCATTTTCATTTTCATATTTGTGGTGTTTTTGTTGTTGTTGTTGTTTGTGTTTGTTTTGTTTTGTTTTGTTTTTGGGGGGGAGTAATTGGCCAATATGAACACGTGTATTTGGTCTGAAACTTGGTATTTTTCTGGATGCCTCTTCCTTACACGCACCTGTAATTGATTGTTAGATGAAAACGTGACCCTCCGCAGGATTCCTCTGTAAATAGCTTATAAAAGGAGTGCATTCCCCATAAGTTGGCTTTCTTTATCACTCCCCCTCCTCCCGTACCGAGTGCCGCCGGTGTGGCAGGAGGCAGGAGAGGAGCTGTGGTGCTGGCTGCCAGCCCCGAGGCGGGTCACCAACTCCTCGCCTTCTGCCGGGGCTCACCACAAAGGCGGCCGCCCGCCCCCCAGCACCCCCGGGGGCCCGGCGCGGCTATGAAGGGGCCGCTGCGCACCTGGGGGGCTGCTGCGGGGCCGGGGGCTCCTCCGGGCCCGGGGGGCACCCCCGCACCTTGCCCCCAGCCCCACAGCCCGGGGAAGGCACCGCGGGATGCCGGGGCGACGGCTCGGCGGCCGCAGTGCCACCAGCACCCTCCCGGCGACTCGCTCGGGGGGAGGCGGCCCCCCCGCCCTGCGCCTCCCTCACACCGAGTGAGGGGACCCTCCCGAGGCTGTGGGGGCCCCCTGAGGCTGTGGGGATCCCCCCGAGCAGCGGGGACACCCCCCGCGGAGCTGGGACCCCCCGAGGAGCGGGGAGCCCCCCGGCAGGCAGCGGGGACCCCCCGGGCCCTCCCCGGGCCGCCGGCTCCGGCGCGGTCGCGCCCCCGGCCCCGCAGCCGCCCCCGGCCGCCCCGCGGTAAGTTGTGGAGGGCTCCTGCCGCTGCCCGGCCCGCCCCCCGCCTCCCTGGGAAAGCGGCTTTTTGTCTGCTCTCCGGCGGCGTAAATCAGCCTCGTCTCAAAAATCCGGGGAGCCGCCAAGCGCCGGAGTCGGAGCGCGGAGCTCCCCGTGCCCGGGGCTGCCGCCGGGCTGCTCCGTGCCCCTGCCTCGGAGGCTGCGGCAGGAGTGGAAGCTGCTCACGCGTTCAGCCGCTCCTTCCCCGGTTGTTGTAGCAGTCGCTGACCTCCAGGCACTATGAATAAACAGCAAAGCTGGGAACAAAAGGAGTCTTCTGGCTGCCATTATCTCACATTAACATAGCAGACGCGCTGCGGTGTGAACAATGCGAGTCTCATTCGCCGATAATCAGCGAGTACCCAGGCATTTGGATTACCAAGGCAACAGGCAATGGTAGAATACTGGGTGGGTGTGTTTTTTATTGTAAAGGAGCAGTCGGATATGGAAACCCAGGTATATTGATAAAGCAGAGCAGAAGGAATGCCTTGTGGCAGGGGGGGACCGAGGACGTGGGGTTGCATTCCGACACACGTGAGATAAATAAGGCATGGATGGAGCAGGTCTGTGCTGCGAGATGCAATAAAGATTAAACTGCATTTGTCAGGCTGAAAGCGATCATAAGATAATTTCAGCATTTTGGAAAAGGTAACAGGTGGCATGTTAACAATAGGGCTGTTACCGGAGGATTTTGTAATGTAATCTGGGCTGTAGTAATGCATTGCATGGTCTACTTGTGTGACAATGGAACTGGGTGTGATGCTTTAATCTTTTTTCCTTTGATCAGATGGATGCTGTAGTCCCATACCATCAGTACGGTGATAACCCCTTAAGCTTCTGCTGAGGCAGGAGCAGCTCTCTGTAGCATTTGTTTCTTACCTGCATAGCTGTGATCATTTGTTCCACCTGCACAGAAATAAGTTGCGTTGTGTCTATCTCGGCGCGCGTCCGCGCACACACGTGTGTGGACATACGTGAAACCGATAACTGCTACCGGGAGCGTAGCAGAGCTGTGTGTGTGAAGGGGGGTGTGGGTGTTCGCAGGCTCAGAAACACCGGAATTAATCTCATTATTTGGCCTGATGCGTTCTCTAATTTCAAGAGTAGGTTCAGACGCACTAACTCTGGGCGAGCAGCGTCGGACTCTGCAGGCATGGCTCTGGGAGTAAGGAGGCTGTTTGTAGAGTAAGGCAGCAAGCGTGGCACAGCCTGACCTGTAGCAGCCGCGTGGGAGCGGGAAGGCAATGTTCCTGCCCGGGGCACTGCCTAAGTCACACAGGCCTCGCAGGCCTGGCCAGGACTATGAAGAAAAAGTTGAAGGCTTTCAGCTTCTAAGGTACCGCGTATCACCTGCTGAGCCGCAGCCTTCGTTTCGCAGGTCTGTCTCCACGCACGCGGCTGTATCGTACATATGTGTATGGCTACAAGTGGCTGGCTGCATTGTGCATCTGTGTGGCTACGTAAAGGGCTACTGGAAATGGGCGTGATATTTGAAAGAGCAGAAGCAGGGCATGATAGCCATCTGCTAACTGCAGGTGCTATCTAAAGCAGAAGCTGACAAATTGCTCGCTGCTTTCACCTCTTGACTGTTTCACCTGTATCTGCTCGCCTAGATCAGATTCAGAACATTTCTATTTTTTTCAAGCAGCTTGCCAGAAAGCAGTCTTCCTTCATTTTATAGCGAATTATGAAATTTCTAACCGCTTTCAGTCTTCCTCTTCTGTTTATGTTGCCCATAGCCCAGTACAGGCAACATCCAGTACTGAAACAACTCTTGTGGTAATTCTCTTAACAGGGAAGGGCTAGATCCAGATGCTTTTGGAGTCAGGAGAATTAAAGATTTGACCAGGGTTAGGAAGCGTATTCATCTGGTCGGAAAAAGTGGAGGGAAAGAGCACACTTGAGAAGTTTTGTGGGGATAATTTTTGGAGCTGGATATTTTCTCTGGAAGACCTGAATGTTTGGAGTCATGCCATTAGGAAGTAGAGAGAAGCAGAATCTTGCAGAACACTTCCAGAATGACTTTTTTCATATTCACATTACATAAATACACCCAGTGATTGGGATGGGACTCTCCTTGTGTATTTGTTGATTGAACTAAATAGCGGAGCTTTAATATATGCCAATGTCCTTAAACTTCTTCAAATAATACTACTAAATACAGAAAGGTATATGAGGAAGGTATGCATCCTGTAGGCTTCATCAGTCAAAAGTAACTTATTGCAGCCCTCCAAAGTCAGTGCTAGCTTTCACGATTATTATACCGTTCTCTTTTCCCCTCATGTTTCATGTAAGTACCTTAGGGTACCTGTACGCAACATCGGCTTTTAGTTTGCTTCATGTTGAAATGATATGCAGAGATAGTCTTCGCTGCCTTTGCAGTATGCCTTCATATCTCCTTGCTGACTGTAAGTGGTCTTCATATGCTTTCCATGCTGGTGTCTCCTTGATCTGCCATTTTCCTCCAGGTGAACGGATTATCTTGAGTGGTTCCTACAGCCTACATAAAATGCAACACAAAAGGTCAAGTGATACCTTGATTTTTTTTTTTTTTGTGATAAAAAGATGTTAATAATAATGTTTTTCGATATCTGTGAACTAAACTAAAAATAGGTGTTGTGTTGTAAGCTAGCTTTGAATGTTTAAGTTGAAACATTTCAGCTGAACATGTTAGCTGTTTGAAGATGATGCATATATCTAAGTTGGTGAGGAATTGGTTTTGTTCCCCTGGGGAAGAAAAAAAAATCAATGAAAACGAGAAGTTAGTTGTTTGTGTCTAAATGTGCGTTGTTCTTTTTTTTTTAAAAAAAAAAAAAAAAAAAAAAAAAAGCACATTTCTGAAATGTTTCTGATTGCCAGTAAGGAGCAACTAAATTTGTTTTTCTGGTGTCACATTGCTTCTCCAAAGTAGTAGTCAGGGCCAAGTATAGGTAAGTGGAAATTTGAACAGAAATAAATAAAAATTTCCACTTCATCTGTTATTTGCAAATAGGTTGTCAGGGCCTGCTAACTTACTGAAATGGGAAAACTTTGCTGAAGTCCTTCCTAGAGCATTCTAGTGTTGTAGGTAACTGCTAATAGTGTTACATCTGTTCTTGTGATTTTATTTTTAAAGAGGTATGGGGGATTTGTTGATGCTGATAAGAAAATAACAGAGATGTGATGAAATTCATGCCTATTCCGTAACATCAGCTCACTGAAAAGGCCATTTGAATTGAGTATATGCATGGCACTATGCGAAACACTGTTTTTCTTAGAGTAAGCTTAAAATTAGTTTATGGTGGTGCCCTAATTGAGAAGGATTGCTGAATGAATCTGTATTAATAATTAAAGCTACATGCATGGTGTTCATATGAGAAAAACCCAAGTAAAACAAAAACTAAACCTGGATGAAAGTAAGTAAAGCTGCATAATTTGTGAGATAATACAGGGCATGAAATGCAAGTATCAACACTAGACTTAAAAAGAGCTTCATTTCCTGTTCTGGTTGTGGGATTTGGTTTTTGGTTTTGGTTTTCATTGCAGATGAATGGGATTTTAGAGAGAAGAGGTGAGAGACAGGAGCATGGAGTCCTGTTTGGAAATCATGTGCTAGTTTGTATTAAAGTAGTGTCACCTAGAGGCTCCAGCCAAGAATACAGCCACGGGGTGCTTGGCACCCTGCACACCCGCGCTCCCACAGGGGCAGAGGCACGGACCGGGAGATCTGCCACTTGCCAGAGGCTAAGAACAAGTCGGGAGTGTGGGGCCCGGTCTGTGTGTGGGCTGTCCTGACTCGTGACTACATGTAACTGCAAAGGCGTGTTGGCCCAGTTACAGCTCGGAATTTCACTCCCTGTCACCACGTGCATGCTCCTCGCTTCAGGTGCATGGGTTGCCTGAGAAGACACCTGAGAGATGACAGTCAGTGTCACACTGGTAGCGACCTGCTCTTACTGGTGTCAGCTGAGGAAGCTGGGATGCGTTCAGTAGATTTAAATGACTGTGTGGCCTGCATGTGTCAGCCACCAGTCAGGTGGAGTGGCGGCGCTTCAGAAGCACTAAGGATCACTGCAAAACTGTGAAGTTGGGTTGAGGGTAAGCAGCAAAAAGTAGTCGCTGAAAGCCCAGTTCTGTGAAACTTGATGTTAGTGCTTGGAGTGAAAAGATTTTTTGAGAAAGCCAACATCTGGTGCTTTTCTGCGGTAGTTGATAGATTTTCTCTGCTTTAGACAGGGAGAAATGCTTTACAAATGCAGTTTAGACACCTGGCCTTCTCAACAAGTGATGCGGAAAATCACCAGGAAGATATTACTCCAGTTTTACCCTCCTCCACATTATGTAAAAATACCATTTCTTTCGTGATGTGTACTTCACTAAACAGTCTGAATCTCTCCTTCCTCAATCAATGAAGATACGTAAACAGAGTATTAGATACACATACAATTGCTTTAATGATAACTGTAGTTTCAGTTACGTAAACATATTTAAAGTACAGCATTTTCAAATAATGCTACAAATCATGTGTGAGTTATGGTAATTCCCTAGCTTTAATTTACTATGTGGAGCTTACTCTCTGTGAAGCAACTTCTATTAGAATTAGCTGACGGTCTCTGCCTGACATGAAGCCTGCAGCTATTCCGAAGAGGTTGGCTATCTGTTTGGTTCTGTTTTTCTAGCTTTGGGATTAAGAGAAGCTGTTAAGACCTAATTAGCAGTGTACCTCTCTGATATTCGTGCTGTATTACCAGTGGTTTCTGTGCGTTTGCCAGCAGCTAAGAAATCTTTCCTCCTTATGCCTTGATCACAGCTTTGCTTCCTCATAGTTTGGGAAGTATTTTCTCTTCATCTCTTCCTCTTTGCTCTATGACTTCCTCTGCTGTTTGGCCTTCAGTGCTGACCAGTAGTATGCATAGGTTCATTAACACTATTATAAATTTAGTCAATACTCTTTTAGTGGACTCCAGCTGAGCCCAAACTGACTCACTGCCCTCCAGGGTGTAGTGAGAGACTTAATTACCCTTGTACCGTTCAACAGGAACAATGTTGTGGGCAGCGCGTCGCTTTGGCTGGAGATGTTGAGGCTTCTGTCCCTATTGGCTTCCATTTACAAGCCTCAAGAAAGGGACTTCAGAGCAATTTGCAGCTCTGTAGAGTAACAGCAGAAAGTTCTTTAGCAAATGAGAATTGGATTGGTCACGTTTCAATACAGTACTTAAATGGATTTCCCTTTGATGGCAAGAGAATTCCTTTGGGTTGTCTAAGGACAGAAACGTGAGTTAGAAGGGTGGAGAAGTGGAAGGGCAAGTAATCCTGTAGCTAAGTGACGCACGCTCCAGCATGTGTACTGCTTAAAACCAGAGGAGTTCACCCAGTGGAGGCACAGCAGGTACCGCACCCAGCATGGCAAAAGTCGTACTCAAACACACATGTAATGAGTGGGCGACAGCCTGAGTACCGTGCTGGGGAAAGCGAACCAGGAGAATGCCATGTGTTTCTCATTGGGGTAGGGGAAGTGAAATGTGTGTGAAGGGAGGCCTGGCTCAGTAAGTGCATATTAGCTGTATAAGTTGCTGTTCTGCAAGGCACATCCGCCACGATTTCAGAGTTGCCAGAATTTCTGACACTAATGTTGTCTGTGATTTAAAGCTAAGTCCTATGTTGGACAATGTAATAGTCGTGTGATTCAGCGTGCATGGCGAATGAATAGTTCTCAACAAAGCTACGCCCAGTCTTCTTTTCTGGCTTTCATGTGTTATGCTGGATTTCCTGTGCTGGAGACTTCCATAATATTATCAACAGTTTGGCTTCTTGAGGTGTCACTGGACTGTAATAACGTAAAAATTGAGTGATTAGCTCTTTGTAATTGGATAAAGTGACTGTATAGTCTTTGAGAACCCAGTGCAGCCTTCCACTGAACAAATGCTCTGACTCTACAGTTGGATGAATAATATATGAATTCTCTTCTGTGTACTGTAAAGGAGAACGGAAAAGAGAAACATACTTTGGAGACAGTGAAAAAACGGGTACAACTTTGTAACAGCAGGCTAAGGCATCACTAGCTTCAAAGTCTGAGCATGTACACAAGCCATACGGCATATTTGCAGTAGAATCACCTTCAGTGACTTTGTGGTTTGGTCCCTGCCTGTCCCTACCCTTCTTATTTACTCCTACACTTACAAAATATTTGCTTTGTCCCTCAGGTTTTATTACTTGTTAGCAGCACCTCATTAGGGAATATAGAGGAATGGCTGCAGTGAGTCCTTTAACTGCTTATGTCATGGCAAGATATTCTTCGCAGTCATCAAAGTATACAGGCACCCATATGTGCCATAAATACCTAAAAAAAAAAAAAAAAAAAAACCATAGAGCAGACATCGGCAAAAACCGTCAGAGAAGAAAATAAAGTAAGAGGCATCATTTAGAGCAGGAAAAAAGAGGAGAGCTTCATAGCAGTCACAAATTCTGGGTTAGTCATCATTCATCTCCATGCTGACAGAGGGGACTTGCTGAAACCTTGCGTCACTTGCAAATGTTAGTCACTGAAGCCATTGTCTGAGCCTCTGAATGAGATTAGGAAGATCTTCAGCCTTCTGAGAGAAAATATTTTAAAGAAAAATGGGCTGAGAGGACTTGCAGATTGCACCGCATTAAATATGCCCTTATTCACACGTTGTTTTATATGCATGCTGTCAAGGTAAACATTACCTGTCAAGCATCTCATATAGAATTAATGTTTTTCATTAATTTTCCCTAATTATTTGTTAGGGGAAATTACTCTTTTCCCTAATTTAATTCATTCAATTTTTTGTGATTCCATTATTGCTTAATTCAATTCAGGTATTTTGAAACAAATAGGTCAGTTTAAATTCGTAGTTACGTTCTAACACAACGCTGTTGTGCTGACACAGCAATACCGAATTTGTTTGGCATTTGCTAGTTGTTTGTAAAATGTTATTTCATTTTAACTTAGTTGCTATTGCTGTTACTCGATTATTGGTCACTTTGGACATCGGCAGATTTTTTTAAAGGGGGGAACACGCCTTTGTGCAATGTGATTGCTATTCTTAAATGATTTACACTGGATTTTATAGGCAGGTTAAAGAGCAAACACATACGCAGTCCCTGGTTTTGGCTGGTAGCAGAAAAGGGAGGAGGAATGGTCCAAGCCTGGAGTGCTGTCTGGGAACATGGGCGAGTCACCTGCCTTGTCTGCCACAAGCCCTTGTTAGGATGCTGGCAGGCCGTTTGTCTCACCAGCTGCTGTGCGAGTAGTTGTGATGGACTTGATGGTGCGGGCTTAGAAGCGCTCCGATACAGAGCTCAGAGAGCCTGCGGGGGCTCTTCAGGCAAGGTAGTCCCGTACAGAATTCCAGCAGTAGTTGGCAATCCAAGGAAAAATGCCATTCTTGATACAAAATAGAAATCAAGGCCTTTTGAAAATGAAAGAGCAATGTGTACTTATTGAATGGCTTATATCTAGAGGAGGAAAGATCACGTGTGTATATGTGTACATATATGCAAATAGAAATTTAATTTACAATTTAATAGTATGAGAACAAACAAATCTAAAATAGGCATGTATTTTACAGTGATGGGATTAATAGTTACTTTCATAGGTGTTAACATATTTCATTAATTACGCTAGATGTGTACATACCCTGTGTTCATTTTGCAACCATTAAAGCTTTCCTGTGAAAAGAACTGTAAGAAATGCTTGCTTGTATCTGTGGACAAAGCTAATGGAAAAATCCAATCCTCTCATCCACATATTTATCTGAAAGATGCGTTGTATATCTGCAGTTGATTTTCTAGCATGCTGATTAGCTAATACTGTTTTTGGCATGCAGCTTATCCGTCGTGTAGGAGAACACTATCTGAATTTCAATTTTCTTTTCAAAATGATGTTGAACTGCTTTTCCTTTAAAGGCTCTTCTGGCCATTTGGGGACCCAGTGCAGACAGTGGAGCTGCAGTCTAGTCTCAAAATCTAATTGAATTGATATGAGGCAGCTGAAGCAGTGATTGTTGAAGAGCTTGAGATGGATTGCCAAAAAATAAGTGCTTCTGAGCAACTTGCTTAGTGTCCTCATTTGAAAACCTGCCCATGAGTTGATTTTTACTTCCATTGGTAATAGGCCTTTATGGCAAATGCCCTGTGTTTCAGTATAGTCAAGGAATTTGTTAGTTCTACGTGGTTTTGATATGATATGATCACATTTTGATATGATCACATTGCTATTAAAGAAGAAGAAAGCACTCTAAGAGTGCTGAAAAAAAAATTTTTTTAAAGTGGGGAGTTAAAGAAATGGGGAAATGCTGATGTTAATAACCTTTGTCCACACCAGCAATTTGCCACCATTTAACCTTCCAAAATCTCATTTTCCTAAACATTCTTTTTTCACAGTGATGGGTCTTTCCCTTACGATTCTGTTCCCTGGCAGCAAAATACCAACCAGCCTCCAGGTTCCTTATCAGTGGTCACCACGGTATGGGGTGTGACTAATACCTCTCAAAGCCAGGTAAGCTTCATTTTTTATGTTTCCTCCCCCCTAGATACGTGTTTTGATTAATGTTTGCAAAATGAAATGCTTTGGGGAAAATTCTAATAGGATCAATAACAGTGTCTGTGTTCTCTTTGTTGTAAATGTGCATTTTTTTTCCCAGTTGTGTTCTCTTTGGTATCATCAGAAAAGAGGTGTTTGAGAGTTTGAGTCAGCAACTCGTTTAGCTGCATGCAAATGACAGTCTAGGGTATTGCACATATTTTGCACTGTATGGTTTTAACACTAAAAGCATAGTTTTGGTGTGATCCCAAACCTTCTGGGAATTTCAGATTGATTTTTTTGTTTTCTAATTAAAAATTGTATTTTCAGCTGGGTTCACAAAATGGTGGTTTTTGTCATTTTTACCTGGCATTATGTCATACCAGTGATGTATGATCTGTATCATACTAGTGATGTTCAGATCTGGTGCCAACTCAACCTCCATGCTGAGGTGCTAACTGCCAGCTATAGGCTGTGCTCTCTCTTCAGCTTCTCTGTTGTTACTGCCTTACTTTGCAGAAAATATTTTAGTATGCATTAGAGCAAAAGCATGATCTTCTGGCTTCCAGGCGAAAACCATATTTATTGGATTTTCACTGAGTTTTCTCCACGCTTTTACCTCTCTTTTTCTTCTCCAATGTGTATCAAATTATTTTATACAAAAAGAAGCAGCTTTAATGAAAAGGACACCAATTATCTCTGATAGTGTGCTCTACAAGGCATGTGGTACAGATGTTACTCTCAGACAGTGTAGTCCTTTTTTACAACATAGATGAAGTACTTAAACACTTTGCTGTGTTTGGTGAGTGCATATGGTGTATGAATCTAACCTGTCTTTCCCATAGTTTCCAAATCAAACATCATACCACATTTTTCTGTTTGTTAGATTCAAAATTTGGTTTAGAAAAGTAAAAATAAAATTGTTGTGTATTGAGTCATTAAAAAAATAAATAATTTAGGAGCCAAGTCATACAGATAGTCACGTGGCAGTTACTGTTCTTAACTCACTGTCTTCCTTCAAAAAATAAAGACAGGTAACAGTTACCGGATCTGTGACCTCATTTATTAATGTTGATTTCTTTTTAAACCTTAAAAGAAAAGGTATCACACCTGGGTGAGAAATAGTTGAGTAAATATAAGCATGTAGGACTACAATAGTATTGGACAGAAAATGGAAATGCAGTTCCTTGTGGGAATATTTCACACTTGATAAAAAAAAATAATAAAAAAAAATAAAAAAAATATGACTTGGTGTTTTGTTCTATCTTAAGAATACTGTTATGTTATTTAAACTCTTTGTGATACTTCAGAAGAATTTGCGATAAAAGAAAGAGTGCTTTTGTACAAGAAGAAAATGCTTCTTCAGAATCACTGCAAGAAAAGGGTGAACCTGTGAAACACGAGGCTTGGTTATAAGCTGTTCAGAGCAGACTGAGGTGAATGGCAGGGTTTCCCTTGAGTCTTCATGCTCCCCAAGGAAGAGGAGGGAGGCAGACTCAGAGATCTGGTTTCAAATTCCAACAGCCAACAAATGCAATATTACCATGTGGCTCGGTCTTATGCAAAAGTCATGACTGCTAGATTTCTTCCCAAATAGCAGAAAGATTTCCATGCAGGTAACCATGAAACTACATGTTTATATCTCAAAGAAAATCATAGCATTTTCTGGTTCAATCGAAAAAAAATATTCAAACAAGCAAGCCGAGTACTTTCAAAAACAGAGCAAGGGATTCTTCTCTTAAGAAGACATAAAAGCAACTAATAGACTTCTGCAGAAAACAGGTTAAGCTACAGAAATACATTCTTGCACAGTTCTGACATCTGTAATGTCCTTTACAGTATGTTGTGTTTCTGGATACTTGCAAGTCATTTTGAGGCCCTACATCAAAAAAAAAAAAAAAAAAAAAGCATATGCTTTCTCTTAATTGGATGAATGTCACCTAAAGAGCATGGCTGTAGCAGGTCTATATCAAAACTATTTTAATAAGCGTGTTTGTTAACTAGGTGGAATCCAAGCTACCTCCCATGAAACGAAATTAGAGTTCAGTTCTCATGTTAGTTTAGAAATGGCAAAAGGAGAGAGCAGCAGAAACCAGTGCACATAGACTTCAACAAGATGTACGCTCATTAGAGTTCAGAGTACAGGATGGTTATATTATAATTTATTGATTCCAGCAAATCAACACAATTTGCTTGATGTAGTTCAAAGTACAGCCCCTTACTCTCATGTTTCTATTCACAGGTGCTGGGAAATCCGATGGCAAATGCTAACAACCCGATGAACCCAGCAGGAAATCCCATGGCTTCTGGGATGACTACCAGCAACCCTGGAATCAACTCGCCTCAGTTTGCTGGACAGCAGCAACAATTTTCAGCCAAGGCAGGCTCCACGCAGCCGTACATACAGCAGGGCATGTATGGGCGACCCAACTACGCTGGAAGTGGAGGCTTTGGTGGGAGGTAAGATTTACACGTGTGAGGTGGAAAAGAGATGTAAACAGTTGATGAAGCTTGTTTTAGTGACGTGACGGAAGTGTCACACATTCATTTTAATTACATAAAGTCTCAGTAGCTGTTTTACGCTGCTTAGCTGAAGCCCATTCTGCTTATGCAGCTTCAGAAATCAGATACTCAAACTGCAACAAAATTTATCACAGTAAATGGAAATGGCTTAGGTCAATCAATTAGCTCTAATAAACCCCCAAAATAAAGTTTTAATTAAGAGAGATTGTTAAATAGACCACAGGCTTAGGAATGATTAACATTTAATAAGGCCAGGATGTGAAAAGTATTGATGGTATAATTTAAAGACTTGTATGCAGGAATAAACTTGAGTAGTAAGCAACAGTAGATTCCTCTGGATGGGGTATTTCTGCCCAAAGACTTGGAATTTGAAAAAAATAGGGGGTGGAGATTTTTGTTAAGAGAGATGATCTAACTGTGTATTTATTCTGGAGAAGTAAATGCTGCATTTGCACAATAGGCCAAAACTAATAGCCTGGGCTTTGTTACATGTTGACTTTCTGTGTCTGTCCTTTGTAAACAAGGGTGGTAAGTCCACTTAACTGAAACCACTATTTATGGCCCCTCTGCAAAGCCTGCTGATAAGGTTGTTAACATAGTCAGTCTAGTGTGAAGAATATAAGCCTAGAACTCGGGGGACTTTATCTCTCCTTTCATCTCTGCCACTGATCTACCGAGTAACCTTGGACAAGCCATAAAGTTTCTGTACCTGTGTATTAACGTCTCTAAAATGGGCACAGTAACACTGACCTGCATTTATAAAGATAGTTGAGGTCTTGGAGTGGGAAAGATGGGGTTTAGCTTCATTTATCTTACAATCAGTAGAAGAGCTGGGTAGGAACTCCAAAATTCACCATATAGGATCCAGAAGAGTTGATTATGCTGGTTTTCTCCTGGCTATTTTGCTGAGGTTGAGGGAGTAGTGTTTTTACATGGGGAAAACTTGGTATAATTCACCATTGGGGCAGATGAATGCACTGGTGTGGAGGCAGCAGTCTGTTCATGTTGCTGTGCAGTCTGCCCCTAAATTATTGGGAAATGAAGCTTGCGTTAACTTTCTGGACTTTGGTTCAACTTCTCGGGGAGTTCAACTTCTCGGAGAGCTGCAAAGCAGTTCAGTGCTCATGAAACAGCTGGAGGTGGTGCCTTGCAGTCCTGGTGGCAGCCCTAACACTGTGGCATGTGAGCAAGCTGGAAATTGATACGTGGTTTTGGAACAGTTCTGGACGAGGAACACACCAAAGCTCAAAACAAAACCCACTAGGCATGTCTTAATTCTCTGTTTCTTTCTTTCTTTCTTTCCTTTCTTCCCGGTCAGTTACCCTGGAGGCCCAAATACCCCTGCAGGCATGGGGATCCCACCACACACGAGGCCGCCAGCTGATTTCACCCAGCCAGCCGCTGCTGCCGCCGCTGCTGCAGTTGCTGCTGCAGCTGCTACAGCAACAGCTACAGCTACGGCCACTGTGGCAGCCCTTCAGGAAACGCAGAATAAGGATATGAACCAGTATGGACCGGTAAGAGCGTAACCCTTACGTCTTTGTACCTGCCTGATTTGGACCATTACAGGGGATTGGGCTGCCTTCCCTTGTTTATTAGGGTGCCAACCCTGTATTTTTGCATGAGCATGGTTATAAATGCTTATGAGAAACTTCTGGAATGTGTGTATGTTGTTATGAGTCAAAGAATACCATTTTTTCCCCTCCAATAAATTTTGTGGTTTTTAGATTGTCCCTTAAAAAACACAAAGGTTACCCAAAGTTACGGCTTCATCTGATATGATGTATTATTGCTGCCTTTGCCAGCCCTGTGAACCTCTAAGCTAGAGTACCTGGTGAAATGTTTCAGAGTCTGGGAATAGGTTTTGTGCTACTTGGGTAATTGCTTATTTTGCCAACTGCAGTCAATTGTTTGTTTTTTTTTTCCCTTCAAATAAGGAAACAATAGAAAAGAAATTTGCTTTTTAATAAAGCTGTCTGTGAGAACAGCGGTGAGACATGCATTTCTGGTGATCCACTGCCTCCAGCATGTCATGATTTGCTGTAATAATTTTTTCTTCAAGTAAACAAGGGTTCAGTCGCTGCAGGTTTTCTCCTTTGCAAACCTCCCAGAGCTTTGAAGTATATGGGCCCATATGCCAGATGATATAACAAAGGATAGCACCTTAGAAATTGTAGCATGGTGCTCTATGTACGCAGCCAACTTCCTAGCCTGTTGTCTAATGGTAATGGACTAGCAAATTGAGACTATTTAATGGCTCATTGTAGACATAAGTCTGTCCCTGTCTCTTATGCCTTCCACAATTCCAACTGAATTTTTATTATAAATAACATCACCACCCATCAAAAGTTGGAGAACATTGAAGAAAAATGCGACATAACACATCCCTTTCTTCCCTCCCCCCAAAAGCATGTTCAGCTCCCTCCTCCCATTTTAAATGCATGTCGCATTTTATTCTTTTTTTTTTTTCTTCTTCTTCCGTTGAAGGTTTGTTCCTCTTTCCAGATGGGTCCAACTCAGGCTTACAACAACCAGTTTATGAACCAGCCTGGTCCTCGTGGCCCTGCTTCGATGCCAGGCAACATGAACCCAGCAAGCATGGGTGCAGGAATGACACCTTCCAGCATGAGCGGGCCGCCCATGGGCATGAACCAGCCGAGGCCTCCTGGAATGAGTCCCTTCAGCACCCACGGGCAGAGGATGCCTCAGCAAGCCTACCCAGGCCCACGCCCCCAGTCTTTGCCTATACAGGGCATAAAGAGGCCGTACCCAGGAGAGGTACGAAATTCTCTAACTTACTTTATTTAGTGTTGAGTATTGTTTTGGCTGAAAGTTGCTACGTGCTGAGTAATGCATGGTGTACCTCCCTCAACAAAAGCTGTGTATCTGTTCCAAATTTGGTAGAAATGCTCCTTTTAAAGTACAAGTGGCAGCAGCTCTTGCTTTTTAGCTTCTACAGTTCTCAGGTTGGTTCTAGCTATGTTAGTCAAGGTGACAGTCATTAAAACCATGAAAGGCCCCAAACCAGCAGAGCCCTCAAAATGTCGTTTTTTTGTTCTCGAGCTAGATGGTGAATTCATAGGCCCTAAGCAGACTTCCTTCACAGGGGTGGATTTATTTAACTTGAAAATTTAAAAGAGATGTTGAAGGTGAAATACTTATTTGAGTCCAATACATGTGTGATTTGCATTTTTTTCTTGGGTAGTTTTATTGTTCTAAGGAAATACAGGGAATATGTTGTATGAACACCCATAATATTAACATTTATTTTGAAGAATATTTGCCTTCCAAACTTCTTGAGGTTTGATTTTCACGGGCGCTGGGATGAATATAAATCTTGCTGAGCTCAAGTCCCTCTGTCAGCACTTACCTAAGTTTATTTGGAGTGTGGTATTTCTGTCTAAGTTTCCATGCTGTTATGTGAGATCTGAGTGGCTTTGCATACAAAATTACCTGGCCGTTGACTTGTATTGTGACTTTGGGCAAGGCAATTAGGGTCAAAATTTTAAAGGAATGAAGGAAATTAAAAATACAGACAGATTAGCTTTTGGATTTTAAAATGAAGAAATTCATTTTACTATTTAAATTGGTGTGAATTAGGAAGTAGATGCTTCTGAGAATTCCATCAATTGCCTCTCAGCATCTATGTACACCTAAATGTCTTTACAAATCTAGCCACCAGTTACTAGCTTCAGAGATAATTTCCTGGTGAAATTATGTATTAAACTGAGGCAATAGCAGTAGCTATAACTCAGTTGTAGAGCTTCGAATATTACTATATTACTCTGACTATAATAACAGTACTAAGAGTTTATAGAAAACATACAGTGAAGAGTACCATGCCCAAAATATAGCAAACATTTCTTCTTGAGTTACATTTAAATATTCAATAAATTGTTTTTAAAAAATCTGAAAAAAAGGATATGCTTTTAGAGAAATTGTTTCTCTGGGAAGGTATTTGATTCGGCAAATGTTGCCACTTACTCTGCAATTAAAAAAAAAAAAAAAAAAAAAACCAATACAATGTGGCTTGTACGGATAATTTTTATCTTTAGATTTTGTGTTTTCAGGAAGACATAAATCCTGGTTTCCTGCTTCGGAACTAGGTTTGTCATCATAAGTGAATACATTCATTTTTCCAATAAGTTAATAGTGAACAGAGCCCTAAGTGTGGCATTCCTGCTTGTCTGGCAGTGTGCAAATTCTGTAGATGCTTTTTGCATATGGGTATTTGAAAACTTCATTTATGGAGACTCCTTATTAATAAGTTAATTTTCAAATTGACACTTTGCTACCTTTAAAGTTCCAGTTTTGATTCCAGAAGTGCAGGACAGCTAGCTAGAGCTAGCAAGGTGTTTACAACCAGTTTTCTTGTGTTTAGTCTCGGGTACAGCTAAGGACTGCAGCTCAGGGCAAGGATAGCAGCTGTGTTGAGCAGTAACACATGGACTGACCACAAATCTACTCTTTGCCTGTTCCAGGATTATCATCTTTTTATGTTACTTCTTCTCTGTGCTTCCATTCACCATCTGGAACAAGTGACACAAGTATGGTGCTGGTAGTGCTCACAAAAACACAGAGATATTGTGAACATTGCGTGTGTTTACAATTCTGATTTTGTTATGTTTGTTTTTTTTTTTTTTTCCCCCACATACAATGCCCTTTGAGCCGTAGAAGTAGCTTAGACAGAAGGTTGCAGGGACTTGGCAACACTCTAAGGGTGTGTGTATGTTTGTGTGTCTGTGTTAAGGTGCAAGGAAAAATGTATATGGCTAATCTTATCCCACTTTAATTAATGGGACTTTCACACTTCTGAGTGAGTATTCACCTGCGACCATCAGGGCCCTGCCTTAAGCATGAGTGACACTGAGTGAGGAGTATTCACCTGGAGGTTTGATTTGGTTTTGATTCCACTACTGTTTATATACAAATAATCAAGACAATTGCTTGTGTGAAACAGATTGTTTTCTTTCATCTCTGTTATAAAACAGCCGAATTATGGAAACCAGCAGTATGGACCAAATAGCCAGTTTCCAAACCAGCCTGGTCAGTATCCCACTCCCAACCCTCCAAGACCCCTTACGTCTCCCAACTATCCTGGACAGAGGATGCCAAGCCAGCAAAACACAGGGCAGTACCCTCCTCCAACAGTCAACATGGGGCAGTATTACAAGGTAAGAATTCTTAAATTATCATTTGCATTCTGGTACGTGTTTATGGATGAAGTCATACTCCTGACTTCTTGGCTACTGCTTTTGCGTAATTAAATGAAAGGTAGAAAAAAAGCACAGTGCTTATACTCATGTTCGGGATATCACAGGATCAAGTTAATTAGCCAAGTTGAATCGCAACTTCAGAGCGGTTCATAAAGAAAACTGAATGTTACTGCGGCTCATTAGAGGCTTTTGGTTCCACTTTAAATACATCATGTAAAAATAAGTGCATAATGGGATACAGCTGTAATATTTTCACCTATTCATGGCATACTATAAAAATACAACTTTGGAAATTTGTAATAAACAAGTTCCACATTGCAGATGCCCAATTTCAGACCTACAGCGGTCACTGTTGGATCAAACCAGCCCCAAATAAAAAGCTGTTCCAGCTGTAGAATTCATCTTTGAACTGAAGCTTGCGTGACTTTTTCTCCCACTTCTCCCTTCTGTTTTCTTCATTTTTTTTTTCTCTGTGGTGCTTGTTGGAAGAAGTAGAACTGTTCAAATGTTGTATAAAACATTTTTTATGGAATTATCTTGAGCACTTCTGGTTATCCAAGTTGAGTCTGTACTGAGGGCCTTCTGAGGTTTGATATCTTTGAAGTGCACACAAAAGGGGTCTTTTGCACACAGGTACTCCAGTGAATATATAAAAACTGGGTGGACCGTGGATGGTCTGACCTGCTCCTAAAACTTTATCTGTTAAAGTCTCTGGACTACCTTCTGATTTTGAAGGTTGAAAGTTGCACATTGGTCTTGAATTGGAATTGTTCTGGTGTGCTTCACTCAGAAAACATGCCATTGAAATAAGATCCCCCCCCCCCAAAAAAAAAAACAACACACCTTTACTATAGAGCATCTGTCCTGCATGCTACCAAGCTGTCCACTGCAACGCCCTCAGGAAAGCTCGTTGCATGATGGTGGCTTTTGCAGTACACTGTCAGGAAGAACACGGTAAGGATCCTCAACAACAGTGGTTCCAATGCAGTCACTTATGTTAAAATAGCAGCACCAGATTCCTCTGAAGTTTTTAAGTGACAGATTTTTTTAAATACATTTCTCTTTATTTTATTTGAGTTAGAAGATTTTTGTTTATGGAATAGTTCTAACAGGGGATTTGTGGTCTTTTCAATGCACACCTATTTTGTATTCAAATATAGACTGTTCTGGAAGCAGTTTGATAATAAGAGACCTTGTCAAGAAGGGAGATTATCCTGGCTAGGAGAAATTCCACCTTACCATAGACAGGATCTCAATCTCTGGACCATAATGATTGTGGAGACAGTAACTGTGTGTTAAAGAAAAAAGCAGAGAAAATAGATTGAAAATGTAAATTCCTAAGAATTGCCTTCTAGAATGCCTTCCAGAATGCAGCTCTCTTTTGGGGCACTTCAGAGTACCGCAGGCTAGCAGTACAGCATTTAGATATAGCATCAGATTTGAGGTCCTGATATTTTGGCTGCCTGTAAAGATTTTCATCTTATGACACTTTTGTGTGTGCGCTTATGGTACGCAAACTTATTAAAAGGGGGTGCCAAGCAGTTGCAGTTTTGTTTAGTGTCATCATCCTTCGCGTGATTGTTTCTGGTTTGTTCTGTTACCTCTAGCCTTCTCCTTAATTACAAGAAACAAAACCAATGGGGTTTTAATATTAAAACTACGATTTATAATTAACAATCTGTTTTCTGTTAGCTTGCCTTACTTAGCAGCAAACTGAGAACAGAGTGTCAGTTGTAGGTACACAGAATAAAAAATGTCCCCTGAGCGCCAGAGCTTTCATTCCAAGTAGGACAGGGGTGGGGAGGAAAAGGACAGATAGAAGTTAAGGGGTCACAGACAGTCTAATAATGTGTCCTTGGGTTTTGTTTTTCATGTAGGCTTTTGTGCAGCAGGGCTGTTTTGGGAGAAAGCCAAGTAGATGTAAAGGGCTGGATGGGCTGGAGTGGTGTGGAGAGACAGAAGCAGTTGGTTTTGGAAAGAGAGCATTCAGTGGAACGTGTTAAGCCTCTTAGCAGCCTTGCTTATACCTAGTCATTGCCAGAACTAAACTGGCTGGTCTGCTGGTTTCAGTTCCTGCTTTGCTCTTCTAGTCTGCTTCTTCCCTGAAGGCCTCGTGGGACGTCCTGCGGTTTCTCATCCTTCCGGAGACAGAGGGGCCTCCCTACCTTGTTTGTAGTCCTTGGTGTTTGATAGCAGTGCAGTTCACAAAGCTTATTATTCTTGTTTCAGACTGCTATAACAATGTGATGTTATTTATTTTCTAGCCATCAAGGCCTGTACCTGTGGCAAATTACCCTCATTCACCTGTTCCAGGAAACCCCACGCCACCTATGACTCCAGGGAGCAATATTCCTCCATACCTGTCACCTAACCAGGATGTCAAACCACCATTCCCACCTGACATTAAGCCAAATATCAATGCTTTACCACCACCTCCAAGTGAGTAGCAAGCAGAACACTCCCACAGCCCTTTATTGTCACTCCATTCTCAGCCATATACATTTCAGTCTGGACAAAGGTCTGATTGCTGCTCTGGGAGCAGCCCAGATTGCTGTGTTTTAATAGGTGGCATGGCCCAGCTGCACAGTGCAGGCTCACTAGAGTGGGTGGACAGGAAAAGGAAAGATTGCTGTCCCTTGCTAATGTAGAGTATCCGAAAAGTTCTTTAAAGTTAAACTTGTAAGGATGTTACTCCTGAAGTATTCCTTTGATACACTTCCTGAGGATAAAACACTTAATTTTGAGTTGGGTTGTGTGCTTGGTAGACTTGTTGATTGTATGAACTTTTATTGTTGTATATTTTGTTCAAGGGCAAAGTCATTCATTGAACATTACAGCAGAATGGCATACGACGTGAATATTTATGGCAGTGTCTCTGTTGTGATCCATACAGGCTTCTTAAGAATATTCAGTAGTATGCCAAAAATTGATATATGTTCCGTTCAAAGCCATTCAACCTCACAGCTTCATTTGGCTGGGAACAGGGAAGGAATAACAAGATCTCTATGGCTGTATACTAGCACAAGATGTTTGATGTTTTTAAGTGACTGATGAACAGTAGGAGATAGCATATACTAGGGAATTGGAGAATCTTTGTTTCCTATAAAAGGACTTCTGCTGAATTAGCACTTTGCAGGCAGTGTTTGCACTTGAGGATAACTGAACAATGAAGTTGAAGAAGTTGGCCTGCAGTATTGTTTGGGCAAGAACATAGCATTTAAAGGTGTTTGGTCTGCACAGTTTAGCCGTGAGTTACCACAAAACCTTGTGATACGAGGTCAGACAGTAATTGCGTGCCGGTATCTTGGGTCTTTGGAAAGGTTCAACTGAAACTAATTGAATAATGTTGTTCCCAGCTCAAAGCAGGAGAAATAACTAAATGTTATTACAGTTTGCCATAATCAAGAGATTTGTTGTCAGTCTTCCACTAACAGACTAAGGCTGGACACTGATCCTATCTAGTAATAAAAAGTGCAAGTCCTTGCCATGTTTGGATTATGTTTCTGTCCGGAATGCTAGGGTCCTGATGTTAAGTGTGGGAGAACATAAGACTTGGGTTTGTCATGCTTATCAACTGGAGCCTTTCACTTGTATCAGTTAGATCTTTTAGCTACTTGTGATTTTCTTTTGTGTGTGTATGAACCTGCTAAGTTAAACCCAGTAGCAGATCACTGTGCCATTTGTTACTATTCTGTATAAATATACACATTATTATTGCACTGCAGATGCTAAAGGGAAAGTTCACGCTTTCTCTCCCTCTTCGATCCCAGCCAACCACAATGATGAGCTCCGTCTGACATTTCCCGTGAGAGATGGTGTTGTGTTGGAGCCCTTCCGGCTGGAACACAACCTGGCAGTCAGTAACCATGTCTTTCACTTACGGCCAACTGTTCATCAAACGCTGATGTGGAGGTAAGCTCAGTCTTCTTGTGAGGAAGTCTAGCACCAGCGATGGAGAAATGGCAGGCCAGATGGACTTAATTCAGGCCAGATGAAATTACCATTAATTTCATTTGAAAAATCATGGTCTAGCTGGGAAAAATTCTTTGTAAAAACTCACAGATAAACTCACCTGTTGCTTCACAGAGACAACACGTACTAAAATGTTTTCTAATGCATGTTTTGTCCCCTTACTGATAGTACATGGATAGCATACAGTGGCTGAAAAGTCAATTTGTCAGCATCATTTCTGCTCTGGTTAGAACGAGAGTAGGAAGTCCATGACCAACACCAGCACAAACTTTGATGGAGGAGACTCTGAAGTCCTTAGGTACCTTGTGGCCTGTGAAATGTTGGCTGCAGGAGTAGCTATGCAGGACTGTTAGTTTCTGCTGAAATTACATGGTTGAGCGTCTGATAATGAAAAATAACACACTAAAGAAGGATCTGATTTAGAGGTTTGGTAAAATCAGTTAGAAAGACAAGTGCTTAAATCTGACTTCCTACATTCCCCCTCTCTTATGACTCCACAAGTAAGGATGGGTCAGAAATATTTGGGGCATAGCTTTTCATGTGCAAAGTCTTCTATTTTTCAGTTACAGCAAGTACTACTACTTTCCGGCACAGAGGAATAGTTTTCCTAGGTGTTACTTTACTATATTTAATTTAGATTTGCATAAGTGATTCCAGGATATGTTCTGCTTCCATCATACTTATGGAATGACTTTAGATCAACTTACAATCAGAACATTTTTTTGCATGTTTTCAAATACTTCTGAATAACTGTGTCTCATTCTCTTTTTCTCAGAAAGCCTTTGGGTGTTATCCTGTTTTCTTATGAAATTACTTGAACCTGTTTCTGTGCATTGTGGAGTTTGATTGGTTTCTCATTATCTTGTACAGAGGTTGTTTTACAGGTGTAGCTGCTGAGGTGGTAAAACACTGCATCTTCTGCACATTCTCCATTATGGCTGCCTCGCTTTCAGTTTCTTCCTGAGCCTAGATCAAATGCCCCCTGGCCTTAATGGGAATGATAACTGGTAGCTTCAGCTTTTTTCCATTTAAGGCTGTTTTTCCTATTCACTGGTATTCATTTGAGGCTTCTGTTTTTATGGTGTGGAGAGCACATGGTGGGCAGGGGTGGCAGACAGGTGAGCTGGGTTCCCTGCCCCTGGGACAGACTCTGTCTCTAAAGCTGAGGCTGGATGCAGGATACAGGAGTCATTTGCTGCCGCAACGCTCTCCTAACCTGATGTAGCCTGGGGGTTAGAAATGAGAGAGATTTCAGACAGACCACATCCAATAATTAACACCTAACTTTGAGGTCAGTTATTGCTTACTTGCATTTCATTATCGTGGAGTACTAGAAGCAGAGGGAGTTTTGGCAGTTATTTGCCAGTTCTTATTAATAAGTAATCACTACTGGGGATTGTGCTGGCTCATTCAGTAGATTTATAGCGCTGCACTGAGGCATGAGGCTGTTTCTTAATATCTGTTCTTTCTTTCTTCCCTAGCTCACCAAACACATAGCCTTTATTTAAACTTATTTTAATGAAGACTCATAGGTAAACCGTGCACAGGTCTGCTGTTTTGAAAGGCTTGTTAATAGTGGGGAGAATGGATGGTCCTGTAATGAAGTCATTTCAAATTTACCTCAGGGCTGGATGGACTCCAAAAAAATGAATTAGTCACATGTGTGGATGGATTTTGTTTTTATAGAGAATGATGGAATCGAGCCAGGTCTGAATATTTTTCTGCCAGTTAAAATATTCGGTAAAACCTCTCACGTGTACACCCATAATTAATAGCAGTGCAACTATTTTTCTTCCCATTGGGAACTCTTCATGGTTATGAGAAGCAGAAGATTGAAGGCAAGAAAAATGTTGCCTTGAAGCTGGCTCAGTCTTAGCACCGCTCAGTTATTAACAATGTCCCACTGTGGGGCTGCATGCTAGGAACGTGAGTCTCTGTCCCCACTCTGAGGCTTTCAGAAGACCTGGCCAGAGCTGTCAGGAATGGACAAATTCGGATTGTTTTTTAAATTATAGGTGCTACGTCTGATTTCCTCTGGGTTTGTTTGATTGTTGCATGTTCTCTTAAGTTGAGAATCTCTAGTAGATCGTGCAGAGAGAGCTTTCAAAACTTGGTAGTAAAATACTGGGGGGGGGGTGGGGGGAAATGGGAACACTTGATTTAGATGGATTATTTTTGAAAGGTTAGGTGATTTGTATTCTATACATTTCTTTATTAAAAAACATGCTTTTGTCCAGTACTAAGTCTTGATGTTTTGAAATCTAGAAAAGACTATGTTAAGTCAGAAATGAAATTTTTATTTCTGGAAAAGGAAAATTGAAGTTAAAGTGATGATCTCCTGCATGATCTTTTTCTCATGGGTCTTACAAAGATGTCTTCCTTCAGGCAAGATGAAGAAAAAAGCACCTAGGTTTTCAAGCATAACAGATAAACATTGGGCAGAACATTTCAGCTGTCTTGAACAGCAGAATCCCAGCATTTCAGTTCAGTTCTTCATGTTCTTTTAAAGATCTTCAAATTATTCATTTCTGACACAGCGCTAACATTCGTGTGTGAAACTGTGAAGTCATAGTCTCTACGCACTTAATTTTGATTAACTTTGTCTCAGCCTCTCCCTTTTTTGGAGGTGTTAGAAAACTAATTTTGAGGAGCTGAATAGTGTGTGGAATTTATTATTAGAGAGGTGGGAGGGAGTCATGCTCTGAAAGAAGCTCTAAATTGGGTAGATTTAATCCACAGCTGTGTTAATTTGGAATCACAGAAACACAGGCAGTGAGAAGCAGGGGTCATTTTATCTTAGTTTATTTACCTCTTCCAAGGCAGGATTACCTATATCTCTATTATGTCTGACAAGCATTTGTGCAAAACGTTTTTTAAATACTCTCAAATAGCAAAGGATCCACAATTGTCCTGCACATCCTACTGCAGCACATCACTTTGGTATTCTTAACTGTAACACACAGGAAAGACCTGTCCAACGTTGATGTTTTTCTTTCAGCAGGATCATTCCGCAGTCTGTTTTTGCAAAGTGGTTTGAGATGTTCACCTGGAAAGTCCTTTAGAAGTGTACAATACTAGCATCTTTGTAGTATGCTTGCATCCTTAATTCATCATGACCTGCTTCTCTTAAGGGCTTTTATGAAGAAAGTATGTTATATCCTTTATTGGCAGTAATTTGAGAAAAATAGGCTGACTCATCGTGAAAAAATGTTCGTAGCATCAAAAAGACCTCCTTCTGCAAAGTGAAAGAAAAGTTAAAAGAAAGATTTATTGGTTGTTGTACAGGTCTGACTTGGAATTACAGTTCAAGTGCTATCACCATGAAGACAGACAAATGAACACAAACTGGCCAGCTTCAGTCCAGGTCAGCGTTAATGCAACCCCACTTACCATCGAACGTGGTGACAACAAGACATCTCATAAACCTCTGCACCTAAAGCATGTCTGCCAGCCAGGAAGAAACACGATTCAAATTACAGTCACAGCATGTTGTTGTGTAAGTACATTGAGCTTGCGGCTGCAGCTGCTGATGCTGACTTTGCTTTTTAGTGCAGTTTGCAAATGTTGCCTTAGCTGAAAAAGCCTTCCTCTCATTTTTTTCCCATGGATTTTTCTGATAAGGTGCTTGTTTAATGGTGTTGACACAGGCAGAGTACTAATACTGAAATTTTTGCTGCAGAATTACTGCAGAATATAGTGCTGTCCTTCTGATATATTTGTAAGGACTTGGGGACTAGGGGAGAATGGGAGTTTGATCTTCTAGTTATTTAGTGTGTAACACAGTGGTTGAAGGATTTTAATATGGAAGCAGACTGTGGTAGTGTGGAATGTTTTCCAGTACTAATTTCATTTACTTACTGTATCAAACTGCGATTGGTTTGACATGATAACATCAACCCCATCATCACTGGTGGTGGTGATGATTTTTCATAAAGACATTAAGGTTAAAAACTTGTATCCCATGGTTCAGTGTAGATATGCAGCTTTCCTTTTTCTCCTTTTCTGTGGTGTAGATGCTCTCGGGGGCAAGTCCTATATTTTTAATGCAGATTGTTGCACACATTACAGTTGGAGCTGTTAACTGTTCTGTTGTCACTGACAAGAAAGCAAGCTTCTACCTCTCCCAAGGTCACAGAGTGAGGCACTTTGACAAGAAGGCTTTCACCCATTTTGCTTTACTTCACATTGATGTTTCTCCACATAGTACCATTTATCTGTTGTCTAAGAGCAGGGGCAGCATCCTGTGAATCCACAACAAGCTCTTAGGACTCTGTTGGGGAAGAAGATGCAGTGAGTTCCAATACATCAGTAGCAAATTGTGCAACTTCTGACAGAGTCGAAGGGCAGGTAGGGTAGGCTGTGTCAAAGAATCCAGAATCAGATTTAAGAATAAGTCTTGATGTCAGCGATGAAATACATCAGCCCACTTTATTCTGAATATTAAAAAGAAAATGCAGAATATCTTTACTTTTTTTTTTAAAGCTGTTACATAGGAATGTGCACTCTGGGAGCAAAGAACAAAATACTGTGTAGTGCTCAGTATATCCCTAAGGGCATGTATGCACTCAGCAGAGCAACACCAGCTTTCATATTTATGCATTAGATTCTTATGAAGCTATGCGTCCAAGGGAGCAGTGCAACTCTGATCAGCAGTATATGTAGCATATGTGTTTGGTTCTTGTGGTAACAAAATTCATTCTCTTTCAGTCACACTTGTTCGTGTTGCAATTAGTACACCGGCCATCAGTTCGCTCCGTGCTTCAAGGTCTACTAAAGAAACGCCTCCTCCCAGCAGAACATTGTATCACTAAGAGTGAGTTTTGTTTTTTGTGTGGGTGATGACTTTCCAGAATCCTACGTTCAATTGTGATAAGCTATTTCTGCACCAGATTTGCTTGCTTGTTGAAAACTCTTAGCTGCACTGTCAAGAATTTCCAGAACGCCACATGCATAGATGAAATCCTTGGTATACCGAAATGTTGAGGGCTGTTTGGGTGGGGGTAACAAAGTTCCAAAAACGCAGGTTTAATCCCTAATGACATCTCTTCCATCACAGGAGAATGTCTTTTTTTCACCCCATATCTGTTTCTCACTGACTCAAAATCGTTGCACGGAAAGATCCTTCTTTATTCATTTTGGGCTGCTTTAAGTGCTTGCATGGCACTTCTTATAGTTGAAGATACAGCTGAAACACATGTGTGTGATGGTTTGCTGTAAAGGATAGCATTCTAAATGACACAAAATAGACTTACGTGAACAAATTGTCCATTAAAGTGTCCTTTAAAGATTGAAGTGTTGGTCTGCAAGATTTCTACATTAGAATTTAAAGTACATGTGTATTTTCTCACACATATGCATACCTTCTTCCTAAACAGTAAAGAGGAACTTCAGTAGTGTAGCAGCATCCTCTGGTAATGCGACACTAAACGGGGAAGATGGAGTAGAGCAAACTGCTATTAAAGTGTCTCTGAAGTGTCCGATCACATTCCGGCGGATTCAGCTCCCAGCAAGGGGTCATGATTGCAAGCATGTACAAGTGAGTAGATGCCAGTGACCTGGCAGTATTCTTTCAGCCACATGTTGTTACCTTTTGCTTGGTTGTTGTAAGAGAGAGAGATTAATGAAATGGGTTTTCTTTTTTTTTTTTTTTTTTTTTTTGACTATCAACATAAATAACCAAATATATATGCTTAGTGTAGAGGGAGAAAGTAAGTTACTTGGTTTGGGTTTTAGTTCTAGTAGGGTTCTTTATGGCAGTTGTACTTTTGTCTGACTGAATCAGTTAATACAGTATTTTCCCCTGATTTCCTCTTTTTTGTTGTTATTTTCTTTGTTTCTTTCTGATACGTAGTGCTTTGATCTGGAATCTTACTTGCAACTGAACTGCGAAAGAGGAACTTGGAGGTGTCCAGTATGCAAGTAAGTGCAACCATCCTACATGAAATGCAGGTGTAGATGATTTGACCAAATTCAGATCATATTTAAGGTTATGAAGGAAAGATAATGGATTTGGAAGGGAGAAAATGGGAAAAAAAAAAAAAGATTTATTACATTTACTTTAAGTCCCAAGAGAATTGTAGTGATATTGCATGAATTCAGGGAACATCCTGGATTATTTTTTTTTTTTTTGAAATTCTGAAACAGTTAACAGTATATCTTCTCACATATATATCTCACATCATACATATTCTCACATCTCAAAATACATACTCTGCCAGCTCTCATCAGGCTATCATTGTATTGTGTAGAGTTCAAAGGAAGCTCAAATATTTGCAGTGATAAGGCAGATATCTACATAAAACTAATGAACTGGGAATTGGTCTTCCTGCAGATTATGAAGTATAAGCAACAAGGAGATTGCAACATGCCATAATAAAAGGATGGGTAGCCTATTCTGGAGTTAGTTTTGTATAATCTTCATGTTGTAATGCCCAAATTAATGAACTTCAAATACATAAATATTAAAAAGGTCGGCATTCAGCTGAGCCTGATGGTGTAAGGATGCCAGATAACTGTCTTAGGTACTGTGCTTTGAGTCACATAGGTATGCAGTGAATAGCTGTGTTCAAGCAGAATGGGAACTTTGGAGACTGCATCATTTTCCAGTACGTAGGTAGGAAATGAAGTTGAATCCTCCAAAGTCAATGTCAAGTGTAAATTAAGGTGAGGGCAGAAAGCAGGAAGGATTCTACTTCACAATAAGGCTGATTTTAAGAAGGTAAAATATTTCCAAGAAGCGGGGAATACAAAAGTTTGAAGTAACTGCCTAAAGAAAAAGAGGGATACCTTGGCATACCTTCAGACTTACGTTTTGACCAGAGAGCTACTGTACTGCAGAAGAAACAGAAAAAAAAATGCTTTGAAGTGGTCACAGATGACTCATCCTTACATTTAAGTGAGCAGAAAGACTCAGTGTCTGCAAGCCTGTTCAGTGTCTGTAACCTACAGTCCACAGGGTTACAAGTTTGTTACAGCCTCAGCTGAGGAGCCAGTGCTCTTTAGCTCAAGCATCTGTAGCTGTAGCAACTTGCAAGCATCTCTGCAAGTCTCCAGTTGAATCCCTGTGTCAGCTAAAGTTAGCTATATACAGAAGTGGGGATTGTCCATTTTATCTGCTTCTGAGAACATCACAGGCTTGAGATGAGCTTTTTTCAATGAACATCTGTGATTCATAGCTATCCTAAGGTGCAGATGCTTTCTCTGAACTACCTGAACCTTTTCAGTGTTCCAAGTTTGGCTAAAAATCAGAGTAGAATATATTAAAGATACTGGTTGCTTCTTAATTTACATATTAGCAGATTCAAGTCAAAATGTTCATCCTGTTCCTCTAAGTCTGAGCACCTGTATGTAAGAGCATCTGCATTCAGATCTTAGTGCCTACATAACTAAATCATTTCTCATTCGGTTTTGTTCTGTCCCCATCTGTGCTGGTGTTAAGTAAAACAGCTATACTATGTAGTTATTTTGAAGACATATTACAGTGTAGCTCAAAAAAACAGCAAAGATGCAATTTGAAAAAATAGTAGTTCGAGGTGATGATCACAGGAGAGATTTGCTGTGTTTGAAACGACTATAAATCTGAAATACAATTCAATAAAAACAACAATTTAAAAGATGCAAAGAGTTTGTGGATACGTAGAAATGCAGGTATCCTTCTTTCATATATTTGGTGTTAAAATCTATTATCCTGGTATTGCAGATGTAAAACTGAAACTGTTTGTCCGATGCCATTATTAATTATGTGTTAAAGATAGTAAGTTCGTGGATCCCAGTCTGCTGATTTCATCACTAACCTATCCTTCCATCCTTCTTTCCAACACATGCAGAGATATTCTAATACGGAGGGATGGTTGTTTTCTTTTTTTTCTTTCCTAGTAAAACCGCTCTGCTGGAGGGCTTGGAGGTTGACCAGTACATGTGGGGTATTCTGAATGCTATACAAAAGTAAGTGAATTTTCTGATATCCAAGACTAAGTAATTAGGAGATATGTTAATGAATGCTGAGACAGTCATGCCAAAGTAGATCTTAGTGATTCAACTTGAGTGTTCAGTTTCATGGCTCCTTGGTGGTGCTAGCAATATCAGTGAGTGTAGCTAATGATAGAGTGAGTCAGTTTCCTTCTACTTAATAGATCTTCTTTGGGTCTTCTCTCGGTGATAGCCTCATCAGTGAAGCAGAATGGAGACTGAGAATGGAGGATTAAATGTTTTCTTGTATTTAGAAATAGTCCCTCTGATTCATATAGAGTAGACCACAGATATGCTTGGATTTCATTGTGTGGATGAAAACAGGCATATGCTCTCAGAGTTGCCTTTTCTAAAACTTGCTTGCAGCACACACTTGGGGAGTGAAAGATCATGAGGTTGTATACACGAGAGCATTTCAGAACAATTATTACCATGCGGTTCCTTATGAAAATTTCAACAGAAATGATAGGAGGAAAAAAAAAGAGCAATTAACATGATAGAATTCTCACATTATTTTGCAGCTCAGAGTTTGAAGAAGTTACCATTGATCCAACTTGCAGTTGGAGGCCAGTCCCTATAAAGTCAGATATTCACATCAAAGATGATCCAGATGGTATTCCCTCAAAAAGATTTAAGACCATGAGTCCAAGCCAGATGATCATGCCGAATGTGATGGAGATGATTGCAGCTTTGGGTCCTGGGCCGTCACCTTACCCATCCCTCCCACCTCCTCCAGGAGGCAACAACTCCACTGAATATGGTAACCAAGGTTAGTTTTACATCCTTGCGCACTACAAGTTGTCACTGTAGAAGTCATGGTGCAGTCATCGTTGTGATCCGGTTATGTCTCTGCATCTTTTCATGAAGACTCATAAGGGAAGTAAAATGTATATGGCTGCTGTTCTGAACTTCTGCATTAAACTTTTCATTTAAGATTCATCTGGTTAGAGGAAAATGTGTTCTAGTAAGGAAATCGGTGATTGTTGAATTTCTTGCCATGTGGTGCTCCCTGAATCAATGGACACTGAATGTTCCCTTATGTATTCATGGCTTGCCACAGTATGCATCTCTCTTTGTCTTTTCTGTCCGTTTTCCTTCTGTCCCTCTATTCAAGGAAAGGCTTCTGATGCTACATTAGTTACAAAGCAGCGAACCTGACTCATTAATCCTGCCACTTGGTCCACCAAGTTTAACGTGTGGCCAGATGGTTAACATGTCATAGGCTGCCCAGAAAGTGGGTGATTTTTCAAGAACTTGTAACTGCTTTGCAAGCACCTTGGCATTAGAAAATGACTTCTGAGATCCTGTATCCAGTGTTGCCGGTTTGAGAAACGTGGAACTAAATCCAAGCAGTGGAAATACTTCTTAAATGACTGGTATACTGTGAATAACTAAATTAGTGGCAATTCTGAAAATATGAAACCAGAGACTGTTCCTTTTGCATGTAATGTGATATGACTCAGTTCAGCTCTGAGAAAAGACCAACTGTTCACACCATCAGAATCCCCAAATTGATTACAAGGTGATATATGTGCTTTTTGCAGGCATCTGAAGAAAAATGTCGCTTGCATGCAAAATATGGTTAATTTGCTCCAATGACTGCAAAACTGATGACAGATGATAAAACTTTTCAGGTTTTCAAACAGATGAATGATTACTATAACAAAGCCAAGAGCATTGAATCACAATTTTTTCTGTATTTAAGTAGGAGTGAAATGCAGTCAGAGCATGAGAACAGACCATCTTTCTTCATCATCTCTCTAGCTCTTTTACTCGCAAATGGACACAGTAGTCAAGTAAACTGGGTTGTAGGGTTTGTTTAGCAATTGCTGCCTAGACTGTTATTTCACTCCCATCCCCTGTAGGTCCTGTAAATCCTTGCGTACACTACCTCATAGTTTCATTCTCCATCGGTACGTGTGGTGAAACTTAGTGTTTAGAATTAGGTAATGTCCTCTGATTAACAGTACTCTACAAAAAATAGTAGTGTTATTACTGCCGTGGTTTATATTTCTTTATTTGGTTATGTCAGTAAGTATACTGAAGTATATAATTTGTAAATATAGTGAGTACTTGGTAATACAAGACCTTGTGCCAGTTCCCTGCTATTAATTTTTCCTGAGAAGCAAGGCAAGAGCAGTTACGTTCTGTGAGACTTATCCAGTTTGCAGATTAACAAAAAGAGAATTAGTAAGGCTCTGCGGTATTTACATGACAGATCAAAGTCCGACTTCTCTGAGAAATACTCTTACATGGCTAATGACTTCTATTCCTGTGAGATTAAACTTCTGCTTATGAAGCTGTGCTGAAGAGCCAGTGATGCAGCTACTTGAATTTGTTGAACTCCCTTCTTGACTCAAGCATTCAAAGCTGCTGTACTTCAGCTGAGAAACCTCAGGCTCTCCGTGCAAGCTGTAAAGCTATTCTGTTATTTCAGAGTTCAGCATCATCCAGTTTGGTCACTTACATGAAATAGCTTCATGGCTTTAGTTCAGTTTTGTTCTTTGTAGCAAACAAACCACCAGAGTCAGAATCTCAGGTGGAAGTGTTAACAGAGGGATCAAAACAGAAAAGAATATGGAGACTAAATTCCCTGTACTCTGATACATGCTTACTTAAGAATTAAGGTGACACTCATAGGGCTGAGGTGGAAGTGATCAAAATGTTCTGGTAATGGCCATACAATATTTGTTGTGAAGATCAGCAGAAGGCCCCAGGCTTTTTGCTAAATGGTAAATGTGTCAGAGTTAAATCCAGATCATTTAGTCTGAATTGATGTGGGATTTTGGTGCTTCGGAGAACATAATTTCTGTTCAAAGTTAGGTAGATTTCAAAAATTCACTAATTTTCATTACAAAAATGCATATCCACAGGCTGAAACACTAAATACAGTGAGGCAATTTGTAACTCTGAAAATGAGAATAGATATGTTTCCAGAAGGGAAAAATTGATTATGTATTTCCAGACAGTCAAGTGAATTTTACTAGGTTTCTTGGGAAGGAAGCAGTATTACCTCAAAAATCTCAGTTAGACAAGAAGGCCTCTTCTGCATTATCTTAATGGAAATTGCCTGTTTATACTGAAGAAGAGGAGGTAAAAGAGATGCTGTGCTATGAACTGGTACTGTGGCAACTTCCTGATACCGCTCTGTCAGTTAGCTTCATCAGAAACCGAAGCAATACTACAGTCCTACTGAGGGCATAGAAACGTAGATAAAAATAACGCAGGTGTCCTATATATAATTTGTGCTTGGGCAGTGAGTCACAGTTTCACTGTGATACTTCCAGATGCAAATATTCCATAGAGTTTAATATTCCTTTGACTTTTTGTCTTGCTTAAGCAGTGACTGAACAGTTGTTCAGTGTCAGCAGTTTTCAATGAGTTTTAAAACGAACGTGAACTGCTACAGTGAATCCTAATACTCTTAGCGGTAGCCAGTATTTGAAAGTCAAATGACATTTTTTCCTCCCTATTCTTCCAGCTGCCTCTTGGAATGGGGAGTGCAACATTGCCACCACATTCGGCATCTGTTTCCCCATGCTATGCAAGGAGGATGTGGCACTGCACAGCTTTTACAAGAGACTCTGAAAAGTCAGTGTCAGGAAAAAAAAAATCATACATATAATATCTGTTTCTCTTCTAGGCAACAGTTACCAAGGTCATGGTAACTTTGATTTTCCACACGGGAATCCTGGTGGAACGTCTATGAACGACTTCATGCATGGGCCCCAGCTGTCACATCCCCCAGACATGCCCAGCAGTATGGCAGCTCTTGACAAACCTCTGAGTCACCCCATGCAGGAATCTGTAAGTAATGGCGCTGAAGAGGTAGAACGTTCTTTGTGGGAGTAAGGAGCAATCCTCAGGACTTTGTGATCTGCTCTTACTTCTTTGCGGATTCCTAGCTTTGGCAGTTCTTGAAATAGAATAGCCCTGAGAAATGCTGTCAGAGATGCCATTTTTAAGTTTTGGTCTTTTCAGGTTTGTGGAGAGACATTCTTGAGGTTTTTTGAACTGTTGTTTAAGCTTGTTTACCTGAAAGAGACAACCTGGATCGGTGTGCTTGTGTTAATCATTGTGCTTTGCTCTGACACCTAAAAAGACTAGCGTTCGTTCCCTGGGCCAGCAGAGTCTGTGAATACCCATCCTCAGCAGACAGCTTGTAAGACATTCACTGACTTCAAAGTAGGGACAGTATCTTCCCTGGCTTTGTCCCTGAGGGCAAAATTTGCATCAAAGTATATTGAAAGAGAATTCTACACAAGTAGAATGAAAGGCACCTTTAGGCTTTTGGGAATAGGACAAACCTGTAGATTTCAAGGAGGGATGCTGCCACTGGTCTGAGGGTATATCAATGTAAGAGATGTAAAAAAATGGAAGTTCCTCAGGTCTCAGTTGGAGAGGCAGAAATGTGTTAGAAAAACAGCTTGCTCAATACACTAAGGGTTATATACAGAACTTTAAGTTCTGTATATAATCGTTATATACAGAACTTTATGTCCAGAAAATGTAGTACTGCACCAACTAGGTGATAGAAAAGCTACGACCAGCATTTAATTCTTAGGCATGGCTAATCACCTATTTTAACTCTGTGCGGTGTGTGTGTGTGTATTCTTTTATATTCATTTAAGTTACAGGGCAGGGGCTGTATAGCATACTGCACAGGAAGGATGTTTAACTTGATAAGTCATCTGTGCCATGTCTTTAGTGAGTACTAGAAAGCACAATTTCAAAATGTAATGAGGAAATGTGGTAGCAGATGCTTAGCAAAAGCCTACTCAGTCAATGTCTCCACTAGCTGGCAGTGGGTTTTCCAAGGAGGATGGTGAGAAATAGGAAGGGAGCGGAGAGAGAGTTCTTAGTATAGCTTGGAGTGATCCCAACTAAGAAGATGACTGTCTGCAAAGAGTCCAGAAACTGTAATAACTTTACCACATAACAGGCTAATAAAGGACAGAACAAGCACGCTGTAAATTTAATTTTACTTTGGCAAATTTCACATACCGAGTTTAATGAGTAGTCTGAATTATCTGCATCAGAACCAACCGTACAACAGTGAGGATAACTGTTACCAATCTGAACCACTCGCACACAGCTGCTGTCCTTTGAATCAATGCCACAGGGAATTCTTCTGTGCCTCCCATTACATGACACCTACATCTCCACTCCATCAGTAACTGCTTTACCTTTGCTATAGTAGCTGCCCCGGTGAAGTTTCTGAAGTGGTTGAATATGAAAGTGAAGAATCTGTGGCTTTCTGAAAATTGGACTCCTTACAGATAATAGCAAAGTTAAAAGCTGCTCACAGCTATACATATTGCAGAATTATATTAACATTTGCCCAAATCCCCTCTTAGATTTTTGGTTCTGTGGGCCAGTCTGTAGCAGAACTAATACGTGCTTTTGATAGCTGGCAATTAAAGTAAACCTTTGCCTCACTTCTCCCTCATCTATCGTGATATGCAAGGTATGCTGTTTGGGAAAGGGAAGTGGCAGGCTCCATCTGGTTTATGTCACTGGGTGATTTTCCCTAGTAAGTATCAGTTTTCAGGTCTAGTAGCACAAGGGAGTTAGACTGACCTTGCCAATTTGGCCACGCAAGTCTTTAGACCACATTTGTGGACTCCTTAGTTAGTACTCCTGCTCAGCTTTTTCAGTATTACAAAGTCTCTGCTTTCCTTTTTCTATTTTTTCCTTCTTGCTCTCTTCTCTCCCAGAAATGAACTGTTGGTAGCAGACTCGAGGAAAGTCACTTTAAAATTTCTGCTTTTAGAGAAACACATGCCATTAACATACTTCTGAACTGCGTAACTCAATGTCTTCAGACTGACACCTCTATATGAAAGTAACTATAAATCACATTACATAATTGAACTAAGGTTTCACGATGTTGTCTGTACTCTTGTCTGGCTTTCTGTTTTTCTTTTTTACACATACAAGGTATAGTTTGTTTTCATCTACTATTCACTTTGTCTGTTTCATGTCCAAAAGGCAAGTCAGGAGATGTCTGGTCCTTCTAGACCAGAGGTCTATTTCTAACTGAAATCGATTCGAGCTGAATGCTGCTGAGAAAGTTCCTAATTTTCCCATTCTGAAGATTTATGTGGTAGCCTGCTCTCATATAATAGTAGCAGGAAGAGTTGGTCACTCCAGACACACTCTGTAGGTCACTCCAGAAAATGCAGATGTGTTTCTCCAGTGTAGATAGGGCTGGGTAACAAAGGGCTGGATTGTCAGAACCATCTTCTGTCAGCACTAGCAGTCCACTCTTATGAGAAGAAGAAGAATCTGAAACATAGCTAGACATAGCTATGTTTCATAGCTATGTCTATTACTTCTATGTAAACATAGAAGTAATACCCAGTGTAAAATGCTTTGAGAACTATAGAACAAATGTTTGCACTATGTTAGTGCAAGACAGCTGTCACAACTGCATTTTTTATGTTCTCAGAAATTGTGAGCAAGTTTTAAACAAGAATTCAGAATTAATTCTAGCTTATTGTTTACTGAAGACAGTGTAAGAAGTGGTACATGACTGAGCAATGGATGATCAGGCCATAGTTTCATATAAACATTAAGGTGTTAGGGAAAGAAGTCATCCCTCTTCTTTCTGTTTTCACTTTTCCTCTATCACACACCAACAGAAGTTACTACAGCCATGAAATGATCTGGATCATGTTACTGACATGATGGAAAACTAATTAAGGGGGAAAACAAAGAAATCAACTTCGATATACAATAGTTCCCCAGTTTAGTTCACTGCATATCTGCAAGGATGCATCTGATGTCAAAGGAAAAATGTATGGGAAAAGTGGCAGAGAAGAGCAGCGGGGCAGGATGGCATCTTTCAGTGGTTCTGCCATTTAGCTCAGCTTAAAGAGTTAGTAAAACTGTGACCTCTGGAGTGGAGAGATGTATAAACAATTGACGTAACCTTCTGATCTTTTTTCACTATCAATTTTCTTCCAAGATGAACGGAATATTGTTCTTCAGCCTGCAAGTCCCATTGTTCTACATCTCAACACTCCTAGAGGTCACTCTTAGCCTCGTAAAGAGTTGTGTTGTTTTGTGCTATTAAACAGAAGATGTAGTTGTGTGTGCTATAAACTTTCCTTTTACAGTCTGTAAATGTTTTAAGAGTGCCACAGTTTACACTCCAAAAAACGACTCCGGAATTTCCTTGCCGTGTAGGTAAAGGGAACTTGGTTAGACTCAGCTTTCATAAGGTAGGTTAGTGCTTTTAAAATAAAACAAGGAGAGTTGTAGACACAAGCTGAAGATCTACAGGTTGTATTGTTCAGAGTGGTTTTGTACCAGTGCAAACTTACCATTAGTTAGCTGAATACAAATGGAAAAAGGTTGACGTTCTGAGCTTTTTGCTTTCTCCCTGGATGAATAGAACGCTGTCAGACAGACTTTGAACCTGCAGTGCCTGTTTAAAAGCAATATCCCTCAGTCTTGTAATGAACAATTACTGCTTATCCAACAGTTATCTTCAGGGCCCAAGATACTGCCTTATCAACTAAATACTTATGTCATGTTTACCTATGTAAAAGTAATTTATAGAATTTCTAACCTGTTTATGTTTTGAAATATGTCTGAAAACATATGAATGCCTCTTGATTTAAGTAATTATTGTTGTTAACATATCAGTGTGACTCTTGCCTTGTGCATTTGGGGATACATTTATGAGACATTTCAAGGTGATTCTGTTTTATTTTGTTTTCTGGAAACTGCTTTCCCACTTAAGCAACACTGTCTTAAATTGCTTTTTACTTTTTGTTAAGTTTTCTTAATTTGCACACTTTCTGTTGCACGTGTCCTCAATGAACGAAGAAGGAAACGATACCATTTGGACAGACGTCTACTTTCGCTCGGACTTTTGCAAAGTGTTTAGGCTGCAGATTTATTTACGTTAAGCTGTGGTCTATGGGCAGATTTTGCACAAGTTTACCCATAAGGTAACAACGATGATGTTACAGAATACCTTTCAAGTAGTCCAGCTGTGACCCTAATGGATTGAAGAGGGTGCATCAGTACTTGAGAACAGTTATTTTAAGCTCTCACATGGGGAAGAGCCCCCAGAACAACATTACATGTAGAATCCTGCTCGTTTACATTAACTTGCCTACCAAACTATTGGAAAGGATCTCCATGTAGCCAAGTATGAGTGTCCCAATGCATCAATGTTCAGACGTCAGTTTTCATGAGAGTGGAGAAATGTTTTTTTAAAAAATGCTTGTTTCTGTGATTTTTTTCTTTTAAGTTTTGTGGGAACGTTTTTATTAAGTTTTGTAATAACCTCCCTTTCACTTTCCAAAACTGAAGATTGAGGTTAAAATAACCTTGCAGTTTACAGTGATATGAAAGGGTCAATGCTGACATAGCATTTTGGTAGTTTCTGTTGGCTTGGCTGGATGAATTTCATGCTGTTGTTGTATGTATCTGTTCTTTTGTTTCAGCTCCACTTTGTGGCAATATGTAGCATTTCTCAAAAAATGTTTACATTTTTTGCTTCTCCATATACCCAATTAACATGAGACAACCGGTTCTGAGGCATTCATACACTTCTTTCTCATGGCACCATGGTCAAGTCCCAGAGTCCCCTAGCATTACAGGTGACATGCAGCAGAAGGAAAAATTGGGCTTGTGCATTTTTGTTGCTTCTCTGTAATGTGAGAAAGATTTTTTTTTCCACCATCCTTCCATAATAGGGTTTGGAATATGTATATGGTTTAGTAGTATATTCCCCATAGCAAACATAAAAAAAAAATACTAAGGTTTTGCTAGAAAACTTACCCATGACATGAATTTAAAGTAAAAATATACAATGTAATGTGGTCTGTGCTAAGTTTAAGCTAATGCACAGTACTTTTCAGTCAGGCAGGATGTCAGCAGGTACGCAGCCACCTCCAGCAGCTCTGCTGGTGGTTGGAGAGCTTTGCTAACTGAGCCCACTTGTTCTTTTCAGCCATCAGAACTCATGACTATCAGCTAAGAAAATCTGCAGCCCTTATAAGGCATATTGCATTCTGAAAAGAAGGAGGGGAAAAAAAAAAAGGGAGAGGAGGAGTAGGGAAGGGCTGGCATTTGCCAGATGTTTATAACAAGCTGAAACAAGAATAGGCAGCAGCGTCAGGCAAGCTACCCAATAAAGAATCCAAGCAGAAATTATGCATTTTCTCAGTTAATCAGTTTACTGGCATGGGGATCATTATTCAACAAATTCTCCATCCATTCATGGAATTTTTTTTTAAGGGAAAAGCTCTGCCTTGCTCATGCTGAGCAGTGCCCATTAGCCTCCTCCCCTCCTCCTTGGGGTTTGTTATTTTGCACGGTCACGTCAAGTTTCCCACATCACAACGAAGCAAATGCAACAGCACAAACCCAACATGTTTATTTCCCCTTTGCAGATAACCCTCAAAAAGCCGAAACATTTCCTCCGGCATTGGGATATGGAGCTTTCTTTTCCAATTGCGCTTTTTTTTTTTTTTGTCTTTTTAATTCATTTACGTTATTTCCTTTTAACATGCGGTTACAGAGTCAGGCACCGCGAGCACTGTACCTTGTGGCCTCACTTTCTTTTCCTGCTTTTTTCCTCCTCCGCAGATCCCTCATCCCGGCAGCACTGATCAGTCCCATACTTCCATGCAGCAAGGTTTGCACGTCCCTCACCCCAGCAGCCAGTCAGGGCAGCCATTACATCACAGCGGGCCTCCCAGCCAGCAGTCCCGGCAGCCGCCCCCGGCCGCTTCTGGCAACCATCCACACAGTGACCTGACCTTTAATCCCTCCTCAGCCTTAGAGGGTCAGGCTGGTGGACAGGGAGCACCTGACATGCCGGAGCCCTCGCTGGATGTAAGTCTGTGTCATACTATCATCTGCCTGCCATAGCGTGTGCTTGACATGGCGGCGGGAGGGCGGGGGGGGCGCGGGGACGGGGAGCCGCTTCCACAGCACATGCCATCGTCTCATGCTTGGGTACATGGGTGTAGTCGCTGCCGCTGAGGTGACAGGGCGCTCCTGGCTTGCTGTGGAAACTTCTGTTGTAAGTAGCTGCATGACGTGCCAGCCGTATCCTCTTCCTAGCGTGAAGGCAGGTGTTCCTTGAGACAGCAGGTTGGGCACCTGCTCGGACAGATCTCCCCATCCTCCTCGTCGCTGGACAGGGACTCGCGTGTGTGCAAGCCCAGGCCCTGCAGCCGCTGCTGTGCCCGGATAAGAGGAAGGAGATGGCCACACACAGTCCGGGCTGGGGCTGCGCAGTGCCCAGCGAGCCACGCACTGGCCCCAGGGCATGTGGCTGGGGGGTCCTCAGCAGGCCCACCACACTGCTCCCTCAGCTCGCTGCGTCCCTCCTCTGATGTGCCACGCTGGCGTTGCGGATGGGAAAGTAAACAATGAGGATGTCTTCTGCCTCCGTAGCCAGGGTGGAGGGCAGCTCATGACTAAGCAGAGATAAGCCTGCTGTTAAGGCCAAAAGTGATGTGTCCTACCATCTGCTCCCTCCTGCTGGAAATAAGTTATCTGAGGCATCCTTCTGGTTAACCACCTACCTACCTCATAAAATCTAAATTTCTTAGCTAGGGCTAGATTTTCATTTGAGTCATGCTTTCCCGTACTTGTATCTTCTGTCTGGTCCAAAGTCTGCTGCACAATGTAGTTTTCTGAGAGAAGTGTTCACCTCTGTGCCTCAGATTTATATCTGTATTACTGTTGCTGTGTACGTGCATGTTCCCTGTCACACGACAGCACTGTGTCGTCAGGCAGCCGCGCAGAGGGGCGAGAGGGAGGAAGGGATGCTCCAGTCACTGCAAAAAGCTCTCTGTGGAGTAGCATCTGCCTGCTAGAGGGAGTCTGCTGCTCTGTCACATAGCGTGGTGACGGCCACATATATCCCTTGGGAGGTCAAGTGGCAACCAGAGGTCTCTGCCCTTAAGGACTGTAGGAGTAACATTAATAATAGGTGAAATAGTCTCATTTTTTCTTCAGGTATTTAATTAACAAAGTATGGTGTTACGGGTCAGGCACATACTCATGGGTGAAAAGCGAAGTAGGAAAGCCTGTACGTTTATAATAGCACTGTGGGTATCGCTGATGGAGGCATGCTGGACTCAATGGGAGACTGAAATGGTCTTAGCTGAACGAGGAGGCAAGTGCTGTACGGGGGGGGAGTGAGTGTAGGTCTTGGAAATATTATTTCAGCGGGTTTAACTTCTGGTAGCTGTGTTGTGGAACCAGGCTGAGCGAGGCACCATGTGGCGTTATCTGTGAGCTGAAACCAAGCTGGGGAATGCACCATAGGCAGCTGAGTCTGCTGCCTGCTGACACGGTTGTGATCGTTCACTAGTGCTTCAGTGTCATGCACTGTGGGGTTTAACCTGGGTAGAAGGACGCACCTGATACACACAAAGATGACTCACACCACACAGCAGAGGCCCGAGGCTCGCAGCCCTGGTTAGACCCCTGAAGGGTTCGCTTCAGGAGCACCGGGTGCACCTTTCCAAATTCTGCCAAGCCCAGCACATCCCCTGGTGTCTGCCCCACCCGTCTCCCCCTCCCTTCTGCTCCCGCTCAGCGCCCTCAGCTCCTGCTGCGCCCTCGGCTTTTCACTCAGCAGCGTGCCAGGCACCGGGCTACAGGGCCAGCTCTGGCTCCAGGTGGGCCCTGCCTTTCGCAGGCCTGCACGAGGGGATCTGGGAACACACTGGCATTCTCAAATACCCTTCTTCTTCAGAATTTCCACCCCCTTTGCCCTTTCCACCCCTTACACAGTGTTAAATTATGCCTTAATTAAAAAAAAAAAAAGGCTGATTCTGTTTTTTGTCCTAGTCCTAGAAACATTTTAATCCCAAATTTTTGTCATTGCTTCAACATATGAAATACACCCTCATATGAAATACACCCTCAAAACTAAAGACTTAATCCTTAGAGATACTGAGCATATTGTTTATAACTTTCACTTATCTAAAAATAAAACAGAAATCCCCTATATACAAGAATCGCATCTCAGAGGCATTATGATAGATTTTTAACAATTGAGCTGGAAAGATCTGTAGGATACATTCAGACATTTTTTTCTTTCTAAACATTTGGCGAGGCTGCCATTTTCTTTCGGTCTTCCACACTAGATATTCAGAAAAACTATGATAGCAGGTGAAGTGCATTTTGCCTTATCATTAGTCTAGTGCTATAACAACAGCAGTTTAGCTATGAATAAAAGAAAGAGGTGTTTTAAGAAAACATTCCTCTGGGACATTTTGTTTATGTAAACTTGGCATCTTTTTTTTTTTTTCTAAAACACTTAGGAAGTAATAAACTTTCTTCTACATTTCATGTGTAGCTTATTTTAAAATTATGTTCATCCATTTAATGTTAGAAGATGAAGCTGCATTTTCAGAGGAGTAATAGAAGCATATAAATATAATATTTGCATGCTAAATGTGATGCAGTCAAGCTTTTAGTTTTATAGTATTTGACAACATAAAACAACTTAAGATGAATTTCTCATACCTACTGTTACATTTGTTAAATCAGTCCATGTTTTTCTGTCTTGGCCTCAACGCAACGCTGAATATAAAGGGAGCTTATTACAAACTCTTCCCTGTCATTTTTAAAATACGACACTTTTACTTTTCACCAAGCCCTGGTGAGATGCAGAATAAACCAGAAGACATTGCCTTTTACAAAATCTAGTAGTTAAGGTGTGCTTGTTAGCTGTCAGATCAAAAAGAATCTGAGTGATGCTTGGAAAAATGAATTTTTCTATTTGAAATACAGTATTTGTAAAAATACAAGTAGAAGAATCACAACTATTTTGATACTTCAAAATACTGTGGAGATCAGTGCATCTGCTGTTGGATGGGGTGCCGTGCCCCTGACCATTTAAAATGTCTCAGATTACATGTAATGGTTTAGCTGAGTAAACACTCCAAGTCCCCATCAACACCACGGAAAGAAATAGGACTCATCTACCTGCCTTGTCACTACTCACCCTGTATTCTTCCTTGGTTTTTTTTTGTTGTTGTTGTTTTGTTTTGTGTTTGTTTTTTTTTTTGTTTGTTTTGTTTTGTTTTTTGTTTTTGTTTTTTGGGGGGGAGTTGTTTATTTTTTGTTCGTTTGTTTTGAGGGGTGTTTTTTTGTGTTTTTTTTTTTTTGGGGGGGGGTAGGGGTGTTTTTTTGTTGTTGCTTTTTCTTTTTTTCTTTGGTTTATTTTTAGCCCTGGATGAGTTCTGGATCCTTCTGACTGCCCCAGAAGGGACGTCAGTGTGCAGAGGCGTCACAGGGTGACTCAGTGTATGAGGAAGGGACAGGGCTGCCTCTTTGTGTAAGGATGCAGGCATAAAGCAGTCACTGCGTGAGTCAGATCTGACTGGTGGTGTTGATCTGCTTTAAAGCTTAAATATGTTTTCCTGGTTCAGCCTTTTATATGAAACTAAGGTACATAACTAGCATTTATCACAAAGTTTTTTCAGCATTGCTAGCCAGGAAATAAACTTTGTTCATGGATGAGCTTTGTGATGGGGAAGTTGATTGAGAAACCCTCAATGAGATGATAATGTAATTCATAAGTAAAAATTGACTTGCACAAACCAGTGGATACTACATCATCCTAGGGTGTTAGGCAGGGATACTGCCTTCAGACTTAATTGGATATATTAATATGAAAGCCAGTTTCCAGGAATGTGTGGTGTTTAATCCCTCTTTGCACAAATGTATTTCTGTTATCTGTAATTTTCCTTTTATCTTTATATTTTATAGCTGCTTCCAGAACTCACAAATCCAGATGAGCTGCTTTCGTACCTGGATCCTCCTGACTTGCCAAGCAATAGCAATGATGACCTTCTGTCTCTCTTTGAGAACAACTGAAACTATGTGTATTCCCCCATCCCTTTCACTTGTTCACACGTGTGTGGCTGCACAGCAAGGAATCTTAACACTCCTTTTCCACAAAAGAAGAAAAAACTTCACAAGTTGATCCAATGGTGCACTCCCTGCTTTCTTCATCTTAGAACTGCTTTTGTCAGCTTCAAAAACTGCGAAAGTGACGGGAGAAAAAATAGACAAAAAATGCAGTAATCTCAGAGTCTGCCGTGCTACGCATCACAACGAAGCATAGACAGTTGTGCAGCTATTGGAAACCCTGTTTGTTGTTCATCCTATAGAGAGAGAGTTCTGTGATAAACATAGTGTGAAGTATCTTGGCAAAAACCGATCTTGGCAAGGGAAGAAAAGGCAACAAAATGGAACTGTCTTTAATTGACCTGTCTCAGAGTGTCCTTCCAACGCATGTTCTTCCATTTTTTTGAAACTGTATCTCCCTCCACCCCACTTCTCCTCTGTCCCCCTCCAACCACAGGTTGGTGTTGGAGTATTTGTCCTGGCTACACACAAAAAGCAGAACACAAACACATTACAAAGCTCCAAAAAGCACAAATCATACAGTCAAGTGGCAAAGATAGGGAAGACATACAAGCCCATCAGAGGGAGACAGCAGTTCAGTAAATAAGTCTTCAGTAACAGAGTCCTGAGCATCTCCAGGCTGCAGCCGCGTGTGTTTGGATTTATAAAAGTGCAGGAATCTTAAACACCTCTTTGCAAAGGATTCCTCTGTTCAAACACACCAATTGGAAACACGGGAAAAATTAAAAATGTTTTCAATGTTTAGGGTTTTTTTGTGGTTTTGGTTTGAAATCAGTACTGTTTGTGGCTGCGCTAACACCCAGCTGTTGAGACTGTCGTAACTGGTCTTTTTGCCATGTATTCCATGGAAAAGAGAGGGAGGGGGGAATGCAAACCCAAATACTCTTGATTATTACCTACAGCCTCTGGCTTCCTGAGTGTTTGTGTCACTGTTTGTATTGCACAATACGTAGTAAGACAAGCTGGGTTGAAGGCAGATAGGAAATCATGGCAGGACAGGAGGAGAGTAACATCGCTATCTGCATAATTATTTTTAATAATCAGCTTGCAAAAAGGGCATTGAAATTGGACAGACATTTTACAGCTTCCTTTTTGTTTTGCTTTGTGTTCTGTTTTCATGACTGTTACAAATAATTCAGCCTTTTCCTTTTCTCCTCTTTCAGTCTTTCTTTTTTTTTTTTCCTTTTGTTTTTTTAACTTCAGCTGCCAGAAAGAGATTGTTCTCACGAAGGAATGGGCATGGGGAGAAAAAGTAACTTGGTAGAATGCTGCTGCCCTCAAGAGACCCTGATGCCACAATCACTGTCTTGCCCCTGTGATCTGTGCTTCTCGTGTGGTTGCTTCTCCTGCATGAGCTTCCTATTGCTTCTGTGCCCATTTCTGTGCTCTTTGTCTCTCTCTCTTATAAATTATGTACAGTAGCTGTGTAAGAAGTGCATGTGTGCCAACTTTGCCCTTGTGGTGCAACATTTCAGCTTTTGCCCACTGTACAGTTATTGTTTTAGTTTCTTTTTGTTACTAAAGCAAACTTGACCCTACTCCTTTCCTCATCCCAGACCCAATCTGATAACCTTTATTTGCTCGCCGCAACGCGTCTTAAACTTAAGTGCCAGACAAAATTTTGTTTGTTCCTATCTGACTCGATAGCTTCCTAGCCCTTTGTGTTTAGTTTGCAATGCTGTAAATGGCATGCTCTGTGCTTACAACTCTGGATTTGCTTTTCTCACCAAAGTCATATTTGTAAATTCTTTGCGGTTTTTGTTTTATTTTGCTCTTTGTTAACATTTTCCACTACTGCTGTACATGCGTCGTGATATATATATGCTAGTCAGCAGCACCTTGCTGTAGATATTAAAGGAAATGGCGGTTTAGTTCTTTTATTTTCCAGTAGGAGTATTGAATCTGTCAAACATATTATGTAGAGATGGTCCCACACTTATATTTTTCCTGTTTCAAGTTTTTTTAAGAAAGGCGCTGTTCATTATGCAAAATCAATTATTTTAAGAATTGCTATTGTAAATATCTTTGTGAATATTTTAGTATTGTCTTTGATAATATTCAACATTTTCATGATCTGGTTATACTTTTGCTGGTGTTTTTAAATACCGTGTCTGAAGAAAAATATGGGTCCTTTTTTAAAAAAGAAAATTGAGGGTTCTTTAACAGAATAAGGGAGATTTGTTGTTGGTTTGTTTTTTTTTTTTGTTTTGTTTTTTTTCCCGTTTTATTTTGATAAATTAGCCCAAATTTCATATCCATTTATGTGATGAATGAATTGATATGTCAGGCAGTACCTGGACAATCAGGGCCCAGCTCTGTCATGGAAACATAGTAAAAAGCGATTGCCTAGGGCAAACACCCAAAACCACCACCTAACCAACCGATGTTCACCGACTGTGTGGGTACTTGTGGGCTGGCAGTGGCAGGGGTTTTGTTCCTTTGCCCAAGTGAGCAGAACACCTAGGACCAGCTGTCTGAACAGGTAAAGATGCACTAAGGCAAGCAGCGAGCGTATAAGGTACCTTATTTATATCACTATGCTGGTGTTCCAGCCTTGGAAGCTGGTGCGCTCGAACACATAGGGATGTTGGCGGGTGGGGAGGGAAACAGTATAGTATATTTTATTCTGCTTAGAAGTGTCTTTTTTCTTATGTAGGCTTGACAACCTGTAGAGGATCTCTGCAGAATATTAAAGATACCTTGGTATAATACATGGTAATATGGTTGTGGTGTGGTGCTGCTATCACACAACTCCTAGGAAAGACCGTTCTTCAGTTACAGATGTGTTTTGTAGCCGTTTGACTGTAGTAGTTTTCCCCTGTATTTTTGCTGCATTGTTTATATAGTTATTGAAGTCGTTTGCAGGGGTGGCTAATGATAAACTGACATTATGCCCTTAGAGTTTTTCTTTCTTTCGTTTTGTTTTGTTTTGTTTGTTGGCATTCTTTTTTTTTTTTTCAAGGGGGAGGGGGGAGTTTCTTAAGCCATAGGTTTTGGACTAAAGAATATTTCTTGCTAGTTGGAACGGGTTGCTCAGATTTTTTAATTGATTTTATTTAATGTTCCACCCTCCATTGTTCCTGAGCAGCTGTGTTAGTCACCTGAAATTATTTTTCTCTTCAACACAACGTTAGTATTTTAAACCAGGTATGTTAAGGATTGACCTTTTGCTAACTGGTAGTATTTAAAATGTATCATTTGAAAGTACCTGTTGGAAAGAGTAAAGGGAAAAAACTCCATAGATATTAGCAATATGTTTGGAGCAGTGTTTGCATCTGCTTTGTACAGTAATAGAGCATTAAAGTGGATGATTGACATTTTTAAGCTTAGAGAAACATTTGGTTTCCGAGCAGAACTTAAGAGATAAAATATGATTTTTACCCATCACCCAAATGTTGGACATGTGAGACAGTTTTAAAACTATGTCAGCTAAAATCAGGTACTGTATAGTGGATTCAGTATGAAAAAGCTTCTAAATGAAAATTTAGTTATTTTTTTATCTGTTCACTGCCATATTAAAGTTTAGAGAAAAAAAAACTAGCAAATAGGGTAATCACAGTCATTTCTTTTAAAGCTTAATTATTATATGAAATTCCAGTAGTATTTTTATTCTTCTTTTTTTGTTTGTTTACTTTTTAATTGTTTCCCTATGGAAGTTCATCTGGGAAAGAACCCACAGAGATCTACAGTTCTGCTGCCAAGACATTATTATAGGACTGACAGATACACGCCAATGTCTGCAGTGGAGACTCAAGGGACATCTGTACATATGTAAATGACAAATAGAGACATGTTAACAGAAATGCATTCATTTTCCTTGGAATGTGCATTGTTTTTATTTCGCAGGAAAAAAAAAAAAAGCTTGAAGCTCCATCTTATGTGGAAAATGAATCCTGTTTGTTAGCGTTTGTGGAGTCTCAGCATTTGTTTCACCTTCACTTCTGTAATATACTCTGATCCTTCGTTTTGTTTTGTTTTATCTACATGTAATATTTAGCTTACGTGTACTAGTCTATCACCTGTGTATTTTTAGGGTGCTACAGAAATAATGAAGAAGAATACGGGGATTAAAAAAAAAAAAAAAATTGTAACCAAATTCATACTTTGTACAATTTTTGATATCACGATCAGAAGAGAATTAAAAAAAAAAAAAAGTACAATCTGAAGTAACATGCAAAAACGGCCATTGTCTTTGTTTGTACATTGTATGTACAGTACAATGCAATCATTTCATACTTTAAACTGGTCAGAAAAAATAATTGTGATTTTTAGTCTTGCAAAACTGTATGTAGTTAGATGATGTGACAACCTAATATTTATCTAATAAATATGTATTCAGATGAAACCTGTATATTAGGTGTTCATGTGGTTATTTTGTATTTAAAGATCAAATTATTTGACTATTGCTAGACATTTATATACTCTGTTGTAACACTGAGGTATTCTCATTTGCTCATGTTAATTTTTTTCCTAAATAAATTTGCAAAATTAAGGTCTGGCTAATTGGAAGCTGCTTTGTAAATTTTCAGTTTCTTTTGAAATGCCCCACTTCCCCTACTCCCTCCCTGCTTCGTGTGTTAATTTGAAAGTTATTTGTACAAGATGCCACTTGTCAGGGAGCAGGACTTGTTACAGGAAGGGAAAAAGGTATGAACCAGGGTGGAAGAGACACAGACTAAGAGATTACAAGTTCAGGTTTGCTGATAGGCACAGGATCACAGAGGAAAAAAGACCTGGACATGAAATCGTATTGGTGACTGCATACCACCTAAATGTGTACTAATTACATTGAAATGAAATCTTTGCATGATATGAATAACACAAAAGCCGTGCTTGTCTCTCATGTTGACGTGTGTTCTGAAATACAGGACAACTTAATCCTTGTGGAGAGAAGATGTTAGTGGAGAGATTAACTATCCAACACGGTAAATTTACCTTTCTCTTTGTTTAAAATTCTCATGAGTTTGATCATTTTTATTTTAACTGGAGTCTCTGTCATCAAAGTGAAATTAGTGACTTTGGAAGATGACTGAAATAAGACTTTTTTTTTTTTTTTTTTATGTATCCCTATCTTAAAGCTGAAGGACCTGGTTTCAAATTGCAGCCTTTCAGTTGTGAAATCTGCTTAACTTCTTAGCGTGTTGAACACTAAGCAGACTGAACCATGGCTCGAGGAGCATGCACAGGGCACTGTCAGCAGTGGTGGCACTTGCAGCTCCTTTCCTGGCGGAGTTCCACACCCATAATGAGCTGCAGTCACGTGCTGAGCACTTTCCATCCAGGGACCTGTTTTTATGGAGAATTACAGAGCATCTCTGTATTTGTATATTGCATTTGTGGAAGTGTTTAGTTTAAACTCACTTTTCAAGTGCATTCAAGTATACAGGAACAATGTAACCATTTCAGAATATGAATATAATTCAGGTGTAGCAATTACCCTACAGGGACAGAAGTCCCTATTGTTGATGGAGAATACACATAAGTAGTTCTGGATAGATATATAAAACTGGATGAGGTATTCATTTCTCAATGCTGGGAAAAGTTATTTCTTTCTGCCTCAGCTTCTGCCTTCCTTGCTGGCAATACCAATGAAAAATGGTATTTTAGGATAAAGTAATAAAACTGAGTTCCAATGCACTCAGTAATGAAACAGAAAAAAAATATATATATATTTATCCTTCTCAGCCAATAATTAATGAGCATTTTGTTTTTGGTGTTTTGTTTTCCTGGAAGCTCCCAAGAAGTGTCAGTGGGACAATGCTTCAGCACCGTGAAGACAGAGACAAGTATTTCTGTATGAAGAGCTTGAGCGAAGTCCTTAAGTGCTGTACATTTTTCAAGCTTATTTGGAAGTCTGAGAAGACTCTGACAGTTCTCTAAGTGGAGCTTCTCCCAGATGCCAGCCTGTGGACTCCAGCCAGCCTGTGGACTCCAGCATAGGTATGACGTGTACGTCCAGTTCATGCAGATGTCTCCTGTTCCACCTTGTGGCAGGGTGTCCATGCGTTGTTTGCTCTTCCTGTGGTACCAGGCAGCCACACAGCACATCTCTCTTTCTGTGGTTTCTGTGCTTATCGAGGTGCATCATTGCCGAACAGCTTCAGAACGCTTAAGGCTGAACATTTTTTCCCTACCCTTCCTAATCTCTGAATGTGTATTAACTTGTTTGTGCATTGTATCACTTTGCCGTTGCACTTCTTCATAGCTTTTATAGGAGCAAGATACAAACTATTAGAAACATGGAAGTGAAACAACGAGATGGTTTTCTGTTTGGACAGTGGGGATGGGATTCCTGTGTGTGAATAGAGCTGCTTTCTTTCCTTTAAAGAAGTAAGCCAGATGGCATAGAAAAAGTTGTACAAGTCTCGCGTAATATATGCTACATATAATATTCTCACTTGGTGTCCTTGTCTCTGACCTCTTAAAACTCATTAACATTTGACATTTGAAAGTCTTATTTGTTTGTATTTTTACCTAGAACCTGCTTCCTTATATGCTTAAATTTCAAGTCTGTCCAAATCCTCTTATACTGTGAATTTCCAGTCATGAATGATTACCTTTCTTCTTCCCGTTTTGAGTAATCACCAGAGTGTCACCACATTACAGTTCTCCATAGTCTCTATCACTGAAATCCTACTGATTCCATGTAGGATCTTACTGCTGATGTCTGTCATTGTGTCAGTGCCCTGTTCACATTTGTTCTCTCTCAAAGAAACAAAGGAGAGCCGTCTGCATCTTCTGCTGGGGCATCTCATCTCCAGCAGTGTACAGAATTTTCCAGGCAAACTTAAAACTAGTCTAGAAGGAACCTCATCAATTACACAATTTCATCTAAGAAGCAAGCAGATAGCAGTTATGGCATGACTCCTACAGGGCGTTAGCAAACAGCTTGGTATGGAGCAACTTACTGGTTTGCTGGCTACATAGCTCATCTGCATTTCCAGGAATGTCTCACCTAAATTGTAACAATCGGTTTTCAGCTATTTAAATCCATCTTTGTGTTAAAAATACTCTTTTTCTAAATGTCCAGAATAGAAGAGATTAAGTCCTTTTCCCTCCATATTGAATACGTGAATATGTCTGCTTGGTTTGTCAAGTACCTTTCCAATTACTTATCTCACTGTATTTTTTGGTAGATCCAGGTACACACATAAAGTTAGCTTCACTGGAAACATTAGCATACACCAGTTTTTAAATACTTGGGTTCCTCTATGCTTTCTTTTGATTTTATTGGATAGCCTAAGAGTTTCAAGATTAACAGTTCTGTTTTTCCACTAGATCAGAATTTTGAATGATTGTATTTTTAATTGAATATTGCAACCTAGACATTCCTGTTTGCCCATAGTTGTTTTATGATACTGTTCTAGAGATTGTGTTAAATTGTTCTGGAAAATTTAGTTTCAGTTGTCACCCAGTTAACATTTTGACACATTGATTATTGTGAACATGGAGAAAGCTGGTTAATAAAAACAAACATAAACAAACAAAAAACTAGCCAAATGCTAGAAAGAAGTCCTATATTTTAAAAATATTCAGGCTGTTGTTGGAATTGTCTTCATTTTTTTTTTCTTCATTTGGTTTCTAAAAACTGGAAGTACTCCACACTTGCTTAAGAAAATTCTGGAGTTGAAGTCTTACTGGGGTTTTTATGCATATGTAAATCGTGACAAATTTTTACCTGCTATTCTTATATTTCAAATTTATAATCAATGCTCATTTTTCCTTGTTTGATGCTTCTGTATTTCTCAGAATGGACATTCTGCATAGACTTAAAACATGCAAATTCTGTGAATTTAGGACTTAGCCATGTACATGTCTGACTAGCTGTCCTACTTAGTGATTGGTGAAAATACCCAGTTCATAAAGTTAGGCAAAATATTTTGCTTCACAATAAATCATACTTCGGTTGAAAATTTCCTTTCTAAATTACAAATGGTGGTCTTCTGCGAAGAAACGTTCATATTGCTACTACCAAACTGATGGCAAAATTACAAAAGTGACACTGGGACAGAACTGAAAGTTAAGGAAACATAGACTCCCATCTCCATTGAATGCTAATAAAATTAAACCCTGAGATTTTCAGTATTTCACCAAACATTTCATTATCCAAAAATGATGTCTTCGGTTGCAAGTATGTCACAGACATTTTTTGCAGTTGACAACTTATTATCTCAGTTGGGGGGACATTCAGGTGATTGTCACATGCAATTATGTCATTGAAGTATATCATAGAGTTCCATGCTAGCTAATGTACTGAAGCTATTACATGCTGGTGGTAAGCAATCCTTTCTGTAGTGAAACTGCAGAAAAGTGGAAAGGAAACAGACTGCGTGGGGAGGTTGGCTCCAGGAGAACTGTTAATTGGAAAAATGGGTGGAATTTTTTAGCCATTACATGTGTAAAGCATAATTTTTGAGTGATTCTTGTTCAGCTCAGTAGCTAATACTGTCTAACTTTTTAGCTTTCAATTGTTGTGAAGTCATACAACTAAAAAACAGATGTCTCAAAAACTATGATTATTGTTAGAATCAGTGTAATGCAGACAGGATAGTTTATCTTGCACAAGGTACAGAGGAAGCTGTTACCTCAAAGAGTCATTATTCACGTTTACACACATGACAAATTCAAGGAAAACCCAAGGCTTTTCCAGGCAGATAATTCAAGCAGGAATTAAGGAACAGACTAGAGGAGAGAGGTCATGAAGATATTGCAAAATAAGGAAGATAATAGTGTTGAAAGCTGCTAAATAATGGAAAGTGGAAAAGAGCAGAAAGGGACTGAAACTGAACCCAAGAAACACGAGAAAATTCCAGAAAATCAAGTACTACAGTGGGGAAGGAAAACCATTAAAACCATTAGTTGGGAGTCTGGGATGCTGCCAGTGATGAGTTCCCTGTGACCATGGAGATGACCACACACCCATCAGTACTTGACGCCTCAGTACTTGGTTCTATCTGTTAGGTATTTTCTATATAACTGAGATGAGACCTAGTCAGTGGAGTCATACAGCAAGAGAAGAGGCCCTGCCAGAGCTGGTGCTGGGTTTTCACGTGTGCCAGTATTGTGACAGCCTCCCAGGACAGAAAGAGGGGACAACATGGTGCTGACTTTTACATACTCTGCAAAAACCTGCTAGGAGTTACTTGTGCAGAGTATTTCCTGAGTATTTCCTTTTTCAGTAGAAGCATCGTGACCCCCAAACTCATCTTACTTGTACACAATCAAGTCGCGTGATTCACCATTTCCAAAAGCAGTTTAGATACTTTTAGCTTACTACTTGTTCCTTAGGCCAGAGATGGTATTTCACAGGTTAAAAAAAAAAAAAAAAAAAACCTACACTGATCCCTGTAGATTTCAATTTCTGTGTTCTGATTAAAAAGTCTGTGTTTTGGAACACCTTAACTTTTGCCATACCTTGATAGTTTCATTCACAGGTAAGCAAAGCATTTCCTCAGCCACCCACAGACAAGCGGCCTACCTGGATGTGCTGCTGCCTCGTAAAGCCCACTCGCAGTAATAGCTGCATTTCTACAATGGCCTGGAAACACAGTTCACGTGTCCTACATGCCTTGCCAGCCTGTTGTGAACTGCCCATAAACATTCATCGACCACCTCTGGTGGCGTGTGAACAACATTTGGGAAGCTGTGGGCAGCTGCGTGCCACGTGCAGGCACCATGCAATCTGCCATGTGGGCAGGCAGTTTCCATACATCACGCATGGCGACTGAGCAATGAATTCCAGGCAAGCAATGTCACTCCGAGCTTCTGAAAGGAAAATGCTAATCATGGCTGTAAAGAGCACGAGTGGATTGAGGTTTTTCTTGTATGACTATTTGTCGGTAATTAGGATGAAATCATGTGGGAAAACTCCCCCTTTCTGTACAGTAAGTGCTGCAGAGAAGGTTCATGTTGCGAGCCGGGTTATTACATGTTCCTAGGAGGAAACCTTGATCAGGGGAAATATTTATTAGCATTTTTTCTTTTTATCTATAAATGTACCTGTGTAGCTACTCTATGTGCTACGTGCTCTTGTATGATTTAATTTCATGCTGCAATCACTTAGTATAATGGAAAGGTCTTTCACCATCTCCCTCACTCTAGTCCCCATTCATAAATAAATGCATATCACAGATAACAGAGCACACAACTCTTCCCAGCTCTCCGCTCGTCTTCTAGCTTAATAAAACCTTGAAGAAAAAAATAAAAAAACTGAGTGTTTTTGAAGTGCAGCAAATGCTGGATCTGTGGATGAAGGGTGGAAATGCCCACTGCAAATTCCTGCTCTCCCCATGTGAAACTGAGGTGAGCCCCTGTATGACCTCTTGCCCTGCTAACTGTCTGGATTAGTGGGGTCCTTGAGATAGCCAGGTCCCAGGTGGGAAAGGTTTTCACATGTTAAAATCAACATCATGGGAATTTCCTGCATCAGAGTATCAAGCAATGTGTGTGTGAAAACCAGTTAATAGTAGATTGCAGTGGTCTCTATTTGAGTTGTTTGCATGGTCCAAGCATACAACCCCATGAAGATCCTATCAAGGGTAAAGAAGAGTTGTGTTTAGTTGAATTCTTGAAGTTGGTAGGTAGAAAATGTGATCTTACCGTAGCTACCAAGATCAATCCAACATGAGCAATCCAAGACTGACTGACACAATTAACCTGCATTCCCGTGTTACAGACCAGTAGGCCAGATACAGTCAGGAATGCCTGTCACTTTTTTTTTTTTTTTTCTTACCAGTGCAGTGTCTGTCTGCTAGGTGTTTACACCATTTCTTGCTCCTTGGAATCAAAATTCCCAAATTTAAGCTACATTTCAAGCATTTATTCTTTCTGATGCTTTTGAAAAATCACTTAACTGCTCTGTTTCCTGTCCATCTTGGCATAATGGTAAAATTTATGCAGTAACCACACAGTCTTGTTTATAAAGACATTCAGGTTGTAAGCGATGTATCAATATGAAATACTTCTATTGCATTTTATAAGGTTCCCGTGCAGGAATTTCTCTGGTATGGCATGAGTCCTTGAATAGGTGCCTTTCTAAAAATGCCAATTTAGAAACTTCTATTAAATATGTCCTTCTTGTTTATCCGCCTGTAAATTCTGCATTGTCCCTTAAGTCTGGGTTTTCTGGTACCAGCCTCCCTGATGGCTCTGCTGAGGCCTCTGTCTTCACTTTTGTCTGAGCCACCACCCTCAGTCACTTATCCTGTATATCTCAGGGTGCACTCGTTTCCTAGCCAAGCGCTGTAGGATTTCAACCATGAACATATCTTCAAACAGATCTCTTCAATGCTCCTCTAAATCATTTCACTTCACCGAGCTAGCTCCGGGCCTCGTGTTCTAGTGATCCAAGGTGGTCTTTGGCAGACTTTTTAGAGATATATTTTTTCTTTTTTTTTTTTTTTTCATTTCTGTCTTTCTTGGAAAATGACCTCTGTGTAACTCAGAAGTTCCTATCATACTGTCTGTACAAGTTTTAACTCATCTGACTGTGCAGGAATAAAACATAACGAGCGATTTAGCAGTTTTAATCCATAAGCCTAGAGATAATGATTTAGCCTATATTCCCAAATAAGAAATCACCACTGTGACAGAGAGTGAGATGGTTTGCTTCTCGCAAAGGCCTGTAAACATGGAAAATAGCATTGCTTGCTCTACCAAAGATACCTGTGAACTCTTAGCAAAACAATTAAAAGCTGCTCTGGCAGTGCTTTCAAACTGCAAAATTAAGATGATACTTTCTTTCACTCGTCTTTTGTCTTATTAAATAATAGGCCTTCAGGGCCAGAACTGTCTTTTATTATAGGTATGCACAGAACTCAACACCAAATGCTAATTTTGGTTTGGGCTTCTAGTGGCTACTACAATTAAAACATTAAAAAGAGCGTGGTCATCTTTCTTACGGTTACCAGAGAATTAAACAGATTGATGACTCGATTAAATTATTTCCCAAAACAGACTAGCAGCTGAGAGCATAAAAGGCAACTGAAACATACATACTGACTTAGCTACTATTAAAAAATAATAATAATAATAATAATTGTAGCTGGTAATCACTATACAAAATAAACAGCTGATTTTCAGTTTCATGTGCAGTAAGAGTCTTGACAGCTTCTTTCCTTAGTGTGTGTGTTTTCGTGGTCAGAGCTGTATGGGAACACATCCATTTTGCTCGGTCAGCCTGCTCCTTTTGTAATTTCTCTAGCTTTGAATCCAAAGTCCCACCATTTAATCAGCTGTGTTTACTTCAGCCTTGTGTTATGAATTGGACAACAAATGCTGAAATTTCCACTGTCCATTTTAAATGTGCAGCTATTTTACCCAAGTTCTAGAACTCATTTTATGGGGTGATGCACGACTGTTGAATAGAAGATACATGGTAGGATAGGATGGCTTGCTGTTAGAACGATGTGTTTTTTTCTTTTTGTGTACCTTTTCGTCTGTCAAGGACCTTTAAGCCCACAGAGTCTACTTGTTGGTGTAGAGTATTTTGGGGGTTGTAGTCAAAACAAAAAAACACAAACCCTCCCCTAAGTCCCAGTACTTAAATCTAAGAAGACAAATAAACATTTCAAGCTTTTGTTTATCCCTGTTTTCCGCTTGTGAATCTCAAGGGTAGGTATTTTCCTTTAGTATATGTTACAGATATCTAATATGTTTTCTAAAGCTTTTACTGCTTCTGTTGTTCTCTGGATTCTCTCCTAAAGCCCATGGTAATGGACACATTGAGAGATTTAGAAAAATTGCTAATCATCTCCCCTGTCCTACCTATCACTTAGAAGTTTGCTGTTTTGGAAATGTTATATGCTGTATTGGCTATAAATACCAACTGGAATTTCTCATAACCAAACCAGATGATTCTCATAGGCACCTGCTTCGTAGATGATAATACTTTATTTAGGATAGTTTGAAAGAGAGCCAACTGTGAAGAAATTAAGAAGGATTTAATGAAATTAAGCAACTGGGCAATGAAGTATCAGATAGAAATCAATGCAAATGAAGTAATGCAAAAACACTCCTAACTTTCCATAGAAGTGGCTCTGTTCACTGTTTCAACTTAGCAAGATTTGAGAGTTATGGTAAAAAGGTCCATAAAAATGTTCCAGGCCAGCCAGAAAGCGAACATGTAGAAGGAACTATTAGTAAAGGAATAGAAAGCAGAACTGAAAACACCGTTATGGCACTGTATGTACAAATTCATTGTTTACCCCTCTTTTGGATACTGTGCAAAGATCCCCTCATCTCTAAAAGGATATCATAAAACTGGAAACACCTTGGAGAAGGGCATTAAAGGTGAGGCATTAGAGGCACGGAACAGCTTTCTTATAAGTAGTGATCAAGTTGGCTGCAACTTTGGTTTGGAAAAGACATGACTGGGAGGTGCAAAGGTGTAAGTCTAAAAATCATGCCAAGCACAACACAGGTGGGTAACTCAACTTGCTTCCTCCAGCACAAGAAGTAGGGCGCATTACATAAAGCTAATGGAGCAATCTCTGGAGCAGATTCTTGATGCAACGGGGAGCAGGTTTGGGAAGGGCAGCTTCCAAATCATTGCCAAGAGCGCTGATACTGATGCTCAGGGTTAAGAGAGATCCAGTGAGCTGGAAGCTGTTGAATCGGTATGTCAAAGCTCTTGTTAAATGCTGTACGTTGGGATCCTGCCCTGACCTCTGTGCTCGGGGCAGGACTGGGGCCCAGGACTGGCGGGGGCTGGAGGCTGGCCGTCCCGGTTGCAGCGCGGTGCAGGCGCGGTGCTGGTGCCGCCAGGCGGCTCTGTGGGAGGCGGGCGGGATGCCGGCAGCGCCCGCCCCGTGAGGGCGATAAAAGGCGGCGCCGCGCGGCCCCGCCGTGTCTGCGCGCCCCGGGCCCATGCAGGCGCTGAGCGCCGCCCGCCGCCTCCTGCCCCGCACCCGGCCCCGGCCCGGGCTCGCCCGCGGCTGCGGCTCGGGGCCCGGCGCCCGGCGGAACCCGCTGGTCTACCTGGACGTGGGCGCCGACGAGCAGCCGCTGGGCCGCGTGGTGCTGGAGGTATGGGGGGACGGGACGGGACGGGACGGGACGGGACGGAGTGTCCGGCAGGGCCGCGCCGCCAAGGGCAGGCGGGAGGGCAGCGGTGGGGGCTGCCGGGGGTCGGTGTAGGGCTGCGGGGCGGTGTCTGTGCCCCTTTCTCCTTGGCCTCTCGGTGAGGCTGCGCCGCGTGGCTCCGTGCTGGGCACGGCTCGGCCCCTGCGGCTGTGCCCGCGGCGGCTCCGAGCCCTGGGCCCTGCTCAGAGGTAGCTGGGGGTTGTCGTGAGGGTGTGCCCGTCGATTGGAGCGGCTCTGAGACGGGGCTCCAGGTGGTGTGCAGTAAGCAGCCAACATTTGTATAGAAGGGCATGCTGTGAGTTAGCCAGAGCAATACCCGGAGTATTACATGGTTTTGGGATGGCTTGGGGTTTCTGATAGATCGCGTTTAGGTAGAAGGGTTCAATTGCACCAACTCACCGCACGCAAGTTGTTCAGTGCATGTATGTGCGGAAAACCTGACTAATTCTTCCTTTTCTATTTCTTCAACAGCTGAAAGCTGATGTGGTCCCAAAGACAGCAGGTAGGGCATCACCTTGAGAATTTCATACTTTAAATGGCAGGAAGAACATTCCCTTAACTTAGGGAAACTATTTCCATCTTCCTTCCCCATTTGTGAAATCAAGAAATATGTTCTGAACTTCGTCAGAACGGTGCTAGGGTTTTAGTTTGTTGTTTCAAATAGTTTTATTTTGTAACTTCTATGAACTTATGTACAGGCCATATGTTGGGTTACCGGTGGTGAATAACTATGCTTGAAAATGAGTTGCCTTTTATTAAAATCAAACCACAAAACAAACTGGAAAGGGAAACCCACAAAGAGTTCCTTTTGGTAGGGTTTTATAACAGCATACAGGGTTTTATCTTCCTTGTCACTAGTTAACTAGTGTACCCAGGTTATAAAGTTCTTGTGCTTTTCCACATGCTTCTTTCCTTATTGCTTACTTAGTGGTTCTGAAAAACTTGTAGCTTTCTTTCAGTTCTCAGTAGATGAACAGAGTAAGGAAAAGCATCATCTCCACAGTAATCTCAAGAACAAAGGCACAACATGCAGAAAATGTGATCTTTGACTCCGTAGTGATGGGACTCAGGGGTGTGAAGGTGTAACAGCAAAATCCAAGGGCAGTGCGAGGGAGGATTCTGTCTGTACCCTGGTTTGCTTTATTTCTGTGGTTTTGTAGCAGTGTTTCTTTGAGGATGAAAACAACCAACTGATAATACCTTAAAGATATAATAGACTTCTTGAAGTATATAATCTTGGGACCTAGTGACGTTAATTGTGTTTGACTTCATTACGTGTCATGTATGGGAACATACTGTTCTATGCTTTGTTTCCACAGAAAACTTTAGAGCTCTCTGTACTGGTGAAAAAGGATTTGGTTATAAAGGATCCACTTTTCACAGAGTGATTCCTTCGTTTATGTGCCAGGTAATGTTGTTCTTTGTTTGTTTTTGCTTTCACTGTTAAAATTATCTGTACGTTATTCAAGTATTTTTAGAATCCTTTAGACTAGTGGTAACATTTCAAGTGGCTGCCTTTGCCAGCTGCAGAATGAACAAGTGACAGTGGGGCTTGTCTTTTTGCTCTCTTGGCTCTGGCTGTTGCTCAGCCTATCTGTGGTACTCATAAATGTGAATTCTGTATAGGCTGTCTTAAAAAATGGCTTAAAGCAAAGCTTTTATCACAGCATACTGAAGCGTGGGGTATATTTGATGAATAGCACACGCTTGTGAGTAGAATTAGAAGAGACCTTATATGCTGAGTGAGCTAAGAAAACAGTGTGTCCATTCTTAGTAGCATAATTTGTTCACAGTAAATAATGTGTTTCATTGGGGAAAAAACAACATTTTTAACCTCAACGTCCTTCTAATTTGGAGGGGAGGAAGGAGCAAAAACAATTGGTTAGGATAAACTTTTGGGATGGCACACAGAAGATTTTCCTTTTATTTAAAGGATGTTGGTATGCGGGTTTTTTTGGCCTTCTTGAAAGTATTTTTTTCTATTGTACTTTGCAGGTGAACAGGTTTCTGCTGCTGTAGTGCACTGAATTGTTTAATTCCTAGTGGTCCTCTCTTCCTTAGTTGAGGTCCTCTGTTCTCTACATTTGAACAGCATTGGATTGTAGTACAGCTTTGAAAACAATTTGAGATAAAGGTCATAACAAGTGGGCTTGCTTTATTAACTGGTGACTGTGGTGGTCTGTCATCCTCTTTAAGTTAAAAATACAGTTGTCTGAACAAGAGGCCCTCATATGACCCATTTCTACTAAGAGGCAGGGTACACGTGTGCTGTAAAGGAACTAATTTCTTGCCTTTGAACTGAAAACTCCATTTTTGTGGTGCTGACAAAGGGACACAATTTAGCAGTCTTTCTGGGATCAGGAGTATACTTATATATGAAAGACAGAAATTCTACTAAGTTGTACCACTAGTTTGAGAAGTTCTGTGTAATCAGGTCCTCCTAGCCTCTTCCCTCCTTTGTCTCCACAAATGGACCTGAAATGAGGATACTAGGATACTCTGATGCAGTGAGATGATGGATTAATGTTCAGGAATTACTCAGTAGTCATTACCGAAGTGAAATACTGTCATAGGTTTCCACATACTGTTAAGCAAGATGAAACAAGCCAGAGGTCCTTCCACTTGTTGAGATGAAGCGTTAATATGATTCAGGTGATCGGTATGCCTAGTTGGAGTTCATCATATCCAGATGATGGCTTGGACTTGGTAATTAAGATGCCTCCATGTGGCACCCAGCATGCAAAGCATGCTTGTGGGATTGCATAGGTGTTGCTGTAACATAGCCCATAAAGGATTACTCAGGGTGCAAATGGAAAGATGAGTACCACGTGAGGGAGTTGTGGTGTGCCAGCCTGGGTAGCATAGTTTCTGGGAGAGGAGACAGCAGCTTGCTGGGAGCAGTGTTTAGTAGCTGCCTTGGGGAGTCGCTGTGGTGTGGGGTTTGCTTGTTAGGTTTTGTGCCTAACCTGAAAGATGTCTATGCCAGCAAGCAGTGTGGCAGAGGGCAGTGTAGAACACCTTGGATGTAGCACAGGGTAGAGATGCAGATGAGGATCTACTGCAGAGGTTTGTGTTTTGCTAAAAAAAAAAAAAAAAAAAAGGTACTGCATAAGGGCCTGATTTTTGTGACTTGTCTTCAAGAGGAATGGCCTCTTCAGTTACATCTTTAAATAAAAACAAAGTTCAGGATTACAACTCCCAGAGATTCCAAATGTCTCTCACTTACCTGTCAGCTCACCTCTGAGTTTGAGTGGGGCTATCCAAATCTAGAAAGCAAAGTCATGCTGCTGTACTGAAAGGTGAAAGGTACTTGTGTCTGTCCACTTAGAATAAGGGGAACCTACGTGGCTGCTCAGTGCTGCATTCCCAGTTTGCAGTGCTTAAGCAAGAAAAGCTGGAAGCAGCAAACAGTGATGTTGGAGACCCTGACCAGTATTTATCCCTCTTGGGAGAAAGAAGGGGGGAGAGGAAGGGGGTGAATGTGGGAGTTTTCCTGGCTTGCCTGATTAATATATTTGGGTGTATTTGCTCTGAGGCATTTAAGGTGTTTCTTAAAATCACTGCTGAATTGCTGCATCACATTTGGGAACAAGACTTGTAATAGAGAGAAGTGGTTGTATGAGGTAGAGACATCAACTGGAGAATATCAGCAATATCTGGAGCAGAAATTTGCTTTTAGCTTTTTTATTTTCATCTAGTTACATGATTTTAAATCCTCCTGTGACCATACTCATTTTTAACCTGAGATTTGAGAAAATTTGCTAATTTTATTACTTTTAAATGAGAGCAGGCGAGTACAGTTCTGATAGCATTGTTTCTGGTATAAAATAATGCTTTGTGTGCTAGTAAAGTTAAACCCAATACCCATTTTTATTTCAGGGTGGTGACTTCACAAATCATAATGGAACTGGTGGAAAATCCATTTATGGAAGTAGATTTCAAGACGAAAATTTCATACTTAAGCATGTAGGACCTGGTAAGTGAACGTATTCTTTCTGCCTTCTGATGACTATAACCTGTAATGACGCATTGTTTATGAAGATATATTTTTTATAAATTCTTTAGATATGTGGAGCATGTGGTAGGTACAGAAATGTTACTGAAGTTTAACACTGCATTGTCCCTGGCATGTGTTTATTTATAGACTGCAGTACAAATATGTCAGCCCATAACAGATGATGTTGTTCCTTACATAAAAAGGACTATGCAAAATCAAGATCAGTATTTGTGTGTGTTTTACTTAGAAACTCTACCAAGGTCAAATTACTACTTTGATTTCCTTTTTTTCTAAGTCAGAGTTGAACTTATACCTGAATGGTCATTGCAGAAGTGAAATAAAGCATTCTGGGATTTATCTACTATCTAACACAACCACATCCTTATAAGATTAAATGAAATCTAGAAAAAATAAAGGGAAACCCATGCATACACATCTGATTAAATCCCAAGTTTCTTTTCGGGGGATTGTTACTTCCTCATAGTAAAGGAACTACTGCTGCTGTTGAAACACAGTAGAGGTTACCTGGTATTAATTACATACAGGACATGTACAAATAATTGTTACCAGAGTTGTTGCTGTCACCAAAAGAGAGGCTGTGCTGGAGGGAATAGTTCAAGGCAAGAAGTCAGTATTAGCAGTCATTTGGAGATCACGTGACCTTCACATGATCTTCTGTCTGTCTATCATTAATCTAAATATGTGGAAGAAAACTGTCTTCTCTACGGCATGCTGTTTATACTGATCTAATAACCTGCTGCTGTTCCAGGTGTTCTTTCGATGGCCAATGCAGGACCTAATACAAATGGATCTCAGTTCTTCATTTGCACTGCAAAAACAGACTGGTACGTTCGTAGCCCTGCATATCAACCTAATGAACTGATGCCTAGAACCAGAGGGTTTTTAGTTTTCTTAGTTTGTGATTTTTAATTTGCACATTACCTGACGGTAACGGGAAAACAGACGGCTTTGTGCCACTCAAGGGAGGAAGGGCTGTGAGGGTAACAAGTAGCTTTACGTGCAGTTGATACTACTCCAGACACAGGTAAGACCCTATAAACTGTCTGAATTTCTCTCCCTTCTGTAGTTATGTTAGTGCACCTCTCTTTTCTTCAGTTTATTTCAGTACTTTGTGCACTGATGTCCAGTTTTCTGTGGTCCAAGCATAAAACGAAACTCAGTGAATTTAATGGTCAGGTACAGAAATAAAAAATAAAAATAAAATTAAAAAAAAAACACTGAACTTAAGGACAGGACTTAATGGCAACTAGTTAAGCCTGTTTCACTTGAACAAATGCAGTATTTGTGCTGGTGACTGAGGGTGTGTTAACCTGGAGCAGTGTTTGAGGGGCTTCAGTAGCACGTCTGCAGTGTGTGGCACACAGGCTGGCCTAACTCACCGTGCTTCTAGCCCCATCATAGTTGCAGGTAGAGTAACTTTACTTCTGTGCTGTGGTGTAAACCGAAAAGCTGTAAGGAATGGGTCTCAACAAAACAGGTCCCATATCCCTCATGACACATGCAAGGTCTAGAGCTAAATGTTTTTCTTGTCACTGCAAGTGCAGTTGTCCCTTTCCCCTAATCAGAGTTGATCAGCGGGTAACAGCTATGATGATCTGTTTACATCCCTTTGCTGCACTTGATTTGGTCCAGTCTTTGTTGTTTTATGTAAATCTGCCTTTGTTATTTCTGTTACAGGCTGGATGGAAAACATGTCGTGTTTGGGCATGTCAAGGAAGGAATGGATGTTGTGAAAAAAATCGAGAGCTTTGGTTCCAAGAGTGGAAAGACGTCCAAGAAGATTGTTATTACTGACTGTGGCCAGCTGTCATAACCTTTTGACCTGCCATTTAGGACAACTTCAATGCTGTGAAAAATGGATCACAGAACCAAAACATTTCTGATCCCATAAGTAGCACCTATGGAGCCGTATTTTCTACTTAACTTGGTCCTACTTTTATATTTCTATTGAATAATACTGCTTGAAAGCATAAAATGTTCAATAAAAACATGTTTTAACCAAGGTACCTTGGTAGTCACCACCACACTCTTGGTAGAGATTCCCACTGTGTTTTAAAAGGAGTAGTATGGTAATTGAGAGCATATCTGACTGTTCTGTTAATGCTTTTCTTACTATTTGGATGCTTTGGGTGTTGGAATTGGTGGTAGAGTTGACAACAAAATATTCTGTAACTGACAGATAGATAAAAGAAAAATTGAGAAAAACAATGCTCCCTTTGGTTCCAAAGTAGTCATCTGTTCTGTTGTCTCATTTAAAAAAAAAAAAAAAGATACTAACTAATGCTCTCAACTACAGGCAACAATACCATCAAATGTTTTCTTTCTGTGTCTCAATTTAAGTCTTTCCACTAGAATTAATATGTGTGGTTGTGGGTTTTTAATTTGTCAGTTTCTGTAGTCTGACCACTGTTTAAAACTGAACTGATCCTTACTTGATTCAACGGAGCAATTTGACTTCTGGATTAAGTGAACTGCTTTAAGATGAGGTGGCGCGCTGGTAGAGCTCTACCAGTTCGCTAAGGCTACAAATGAGACAAAAGATGATGGGACTTTTTTACTATGCAACAGTGAACTTAATAGAAGTACAATTCTGCTCCGAGACATATTTTTGTGAAGAATACAGCACAGTACTCAATAGATCAGCTATTTTTGCACTTCAAGAATATAATCAGAATGTAATGAGCTTGCTTGAGTGAGAAATAGATTTTAGTGATTTTTTTTTTTTTGTACTGTTAGTTCTGCAAAGTTGGCCCACCTTGGATTATGGTTTCTTCTCATGCATCATCAACAGGAGTCAGAATTGGTCACTGGAGTCGCATAGCCTACTGGGTGCAGCAAAACCATTATTGTTGTGGTTGATGCGTGAGAAGAGGAGAATTCAGCTGATCAGATAAACACATTTCATTTGTAGAAACCACTATGTTTTATGTGGAGTCCTTGAGCAGTAACAACTGTTGGAACCTCACAATATTACTTTAAGAATTGCTAAAGCTGTGAAGTATTAATGCTTGTGGGAAAAGCACTTGACTGTTTTTGTGTGATAATCTTGTTACTGAAGAGAAAAATAAAATGTGATAGCTCTTCTCAACTGTGATTACTTCCACTGTGTTCTGCTAATACAGGGGTTTAAAGCTATTCTTTACTACACTTTTTTCCACTGAGGGCTGCCTTCTTGTGTGTACGTAATAGTATTCTGAGAGAAATTTAACAGAAAATGGAATTGACAGTGTTATTTTTTCCTATTTAATCTATCTTTGTAGTATTTTTGAAATATTAATTTGTGCTGTTTAGGCTTATTTTAGTTTGATATAATGATTTTTCTCTTAATTTGTATATGGAAAATAAATGCAGTTCTACCACAAAAAGGTGTGTGTTTTTTTTTTCCCTTTCTTAAACAAGACTTTGGGCACTTACCTGAAAGCAGGCATGTGAGGTGCTGAAGCATGTTGTGTTCACTTGTGCTATTTTACTCCATCCACATTGTAATGAGTCTCATCTGCAGGTTATCAGAAGCTACCTTGTTCCAGAAATATGGCCATCAAGAGGCAGGGCAATGGTACCAGGGCAATGCGCCTTTAAAATGTCTGGCTTATTCCATCAGCTGCAGGGATAACAATGAGCAAAGTGTAAATTTACCTGCTCTGTGTTGCTTTTTTTATTTTTAATTCTGCTTTGACGGGGTTTTCCAGCTTCTTGATAGACATTTGAGGCTATATGCATATATGTAGCAACATGGCTTGAGTTTGTACTGTTACTCCTGAGCTCAGGGCCAGAGGCAGTGGTGTGATGGGACCTAGCGTTGCTGAACTTTAGCATGTTGGGGGTCTGGCCCATGGCTGTTGGTCTTGGTTTGCTTGTCCATTGCACCTGTGTCCCAAGCAGCGCTTGCAGCTCCTGAGGTAGTGTGGAATTCAGCCTTGCTAGTAACTCTCCTCCTGGGTATACCTCTGGCCCCTGAGCACGTCTGCCCCTCTCCTAGGAGTCCTGGTGTGTCATAAAGCTAGCAGAAGAGGCTTCTCCCTCCACAGCCTTGCTCTGTCATTGTGTCAGCCCGAAGGCTGTGGTCTGGAACAGGAAGAGTTAGGCAACATCAGCAGCTGCTTGTGCCCTCCTCACTGGGATTTTGTATTTCATCAGGGCAAAATTGTTACAGCAATGAACTCTGCCAGGGAGGGAAAAGGGCTCTTGCTTTTAAAGTTAATCCATTTCATCTCTGAGAGAAGGAAGTGCCCCAGATAACTTTGGAAGGTTGTATAGATGTCAAATCCCAATAGGGTAGGTGCTTTCCTTGTTTTCTTCTGGTAAAAAAGGGTTGATCTCCAAGCAACTCAGAACATGGTTCAGTGTAAAGCAGCTGAGTGACGCTAGAGGAGCTAATTGAATTCACACTGTATTAAAGTATGGAAAAGGGCTGCCACGGCAGGTGAAGTGCAGCGAGAGGCCACTTTGCCCCCGTGCCCGCCATTTCCTACTCAGCCGCTTCCCTGATGGGAGGGCTGGGGCACCGCTGCCCTGCCCTGAGATACTGGAGCCCCTGTGGGCGATGCAGCAGAGCGATTACACCAAGCCTGTGCTAGTCTATTTTGTGTCAAAAAGTGACTGTCCGGGTTATTTCGCTTCATGTTTCACACAGCGGTCCCAGCCCGAATGCCCTGAGGCGCTCTGCGAGGAGCGGGGCGGCGGCAGGTGCCCCCCGGCCCCTTCCCTCACGGCGGCTGCTGACGGCCCGGGACTCCCGGGCGGGCTCCCCGCTGCCGCTCCCCGCCTGCCCGCGGGGCGGCGCCGCGAGGCCGCCTCAGGGCCGCGGCGGTGCGGGGCCGGCCCCGCCGGGCCAAAGCTGCCGCTTCGCTTCACTTTGCTTCGTTTTGCTTCGCTTCGCTTCGCTTCTCCCGGCTGTGGGACGAGCGGAGGGAGGGGGCGGCTGTGCCCCTGCGAGCTGCCCCCGCCGCGTGCAGGTCCGGGGGTGCCCCGGCAAAGCACAAACCGACCCCCAGCAAAAATCACCGGAGTTTGTGTGGCAAAGCTGTTCCAACAAATTCACAGAGGGTTTTGTTTACTCTCAGGGTTTAATTGCGTTCCAGACTTTCTGCTTGCATAAATTGCTTTTGACTGAGGCTATCTATTTTTGTTTATGCAGTTTAAATCCTTCGAAGTAAGGGCATTGGGGCACGGGGTCCTGCCCGTGCTGCAGCACGTACGCTGCTGGTAGCAGCGTGTCGACAAGCAGGGCCTCGAAGAAGTAAGCTGCTGGAATGAGAGCAAGTCATTTTATATGGCATTTCAAGGACAATTTGGATGTTCTGCTGCTAGCGGAGAAACTGTAGCTGGACAGGCGCTTTCAACCCAATTTAGAAGCAACCAGGCCAAAAGGACAATTGGTGCTGCAAGCCTGGAAGAGCTGCAGGACAGAAAGGCTGCAGCTGGGGAAGGAGGTGACAGCCACAGAGCGGCGAGCAGCAGCCAGGCAGTGCTTTCCCTCACACACACGGCGCTCAGGTGAGGGCAGCAGGGCCAGGCTTGAGATTCGGGGTGCAGGAGGACCCTGCTGCGAGCTGTGAGGGACATACAATGAGGGGACATGGAGGAAACTGAGTGTAGCACAATGAGGTTGTTCTGGTAGAGGGGATCTGAGTGGAAACAAACTTGGCTGACTTCAGATGCCATGCTCAAATGGAGAAAGGCCTGGGGCACCTCAGAGCAGGAGGTTGTTAGTATCCACTGCCTGTTGTTGGAGCTGACAGAGGTGTCCTGGGACATGGCTGGACGAAAAACATTGCTGGTGTTGTTAACTTGAGTTCAGTGCAACTATATCAGAGGTCAACACTGACTCTGAATTGCTCATTATTTATTAGCCGGTTAAGTAAACAAATCTTAAAGTTAGGTCATCAGTGGGACTGATGTAGCTTGAGAAGAATGGAGGCAAACTCTTACTCAGCAGTGCAGCCGACATCCTCATCTTGCAGGAATCCAGCAAAACGTTCAGACCCCAGCTGGCCCGGGGAAGAGCAGCGTAACCGAGCAGGTAACTGGGCTCCCAGCCCTGCAGCTGCTGCTTGGGCTGCGTGTCCCCACTGTGGGGACAGCTCTTCACCTGGCTGATACCGTGCCACATGTCTTGCTTGACGTGTGCCCGTGCTCGCTATGGCTTAGTGGCACTTATTTTTAGAGCCTGGCGCTGCTGCTGAGCAATGGTATCGCACGTTTGGCTCCTGCTTTGTCGCCCTGGCGCTAGGAAGCTGTGGGTTTTTTTTTTTTGCATCCACATCCCAGACCTTGAGGTTTGAACTGGGAAGGTCAGGGTGGGGGCAGATCCAGGGGCTCTGGTGTGGCTCTGTCCTCCCCTGATGGGTCATTAATTGTAACCACCCCAGAGCGACGCTGGTTTGAACGCCCCGTTCTTTTTACAAACCAGGAGAGGAAAAAAAAAAAAAAGAAAGAAAACATATAACTGGGGTGCATGCTTGGGGGGAATGACTGCCTCTTTAAGACAGGGTCAGGGAAAAGTTAAAAATGTGCAGATGCAGAGGTTTGGGGGGGAAAAACTCTGTCACTGTTCTCATTTTCACTCACCTCCTACTTAAAATTCATCCGGGAAGGTAGGCAGAGGGACACAACAGCTGCTAAAATTACTAGGTGGAAATCATTTTTAGCAGGCGCAAGTGCCTTGCGGTTTTCCTGCCCTCTCTCCCCCACCGCTCAGGCCTCGCCCCCAGCTCGCTGTAGTTTCTCCCAGAGAGACTCTCGCATTGCAGGGCCAAACTCCATCCATCCGTCCATCTATCCGTCTATCCGTCCGCCTGATCCATGCCAGCCCCGTGGGACCCCGTCCCCAGGGACAGCCCCAGGCCCCACCACTGGCACGTCCTTGGGATCTGCTCCTGCGAGAGGCAGGGGCGTGAGGGGGCGGCGGCAGCTGCGAGCAGTTAGGCTATTGCTGGAGCCATAAATTGTGCGTTAGCTCCAAACAGTGCACGCTCCAAGTGATGCAGTGCCTTAGATTTTTTTCCTGCCTGCCAAAAGTCAGTGTTTGGTTAGGATTTTATTTTTTTGGAAGCGCCGTTGCTATTAACTTGAGGGTTGCCAAGGCCAAACAAAGTGCAAAGTGTCCTTGGAGAAAGCTGCGTGATTCTGTACATTAAAAACCAGGGGGTGCCAGCACACGGCCTCAGCCTCGCAATCTGTCACATGGCTTGCATGTGCTGCCAGCACCCTATAAAAGCTTTTGCTGATTTTTTTATAAGAACGTTCCTGTGCTTAAGCTGCAGAAGTCCGAGCTTTGCATTTTTCGATCCGTTTGCTGCGTGGGGCTGCACAGCTTGTGGGAGGAGCGTGCGGGTGGCCAAGGCTGGCCAGACGGGGGCAAAAGGGCTGTCACTTGGGGCAGGCGCACGGCTACACCCGCAATCAGAGCCACAGCCCTTGTTCCACGCCCTGACTTTGCGTCGCTGTTAACCCACTAACCCTTGGTCCATCGGCTCGCTGGCCCACGCGAACAATAGTGGGTGCAGGTGTGTGCTGGCTCAGAGTAGGAAGAAAAAGCCCGACCAACTTTCTGCTAAACACTTTCCTTTGCCTGCAGAGCGAGCAGGACTGCACGGAGCTGGAGGTCTCAAAGCACAGGGTGGAGAAGCAGGAGGTTGCCGCTGGGTCAGCCACTCTGCGGTGGCCACTGCTGCCATAAGCGGCTCGTGTGGACTGGCCATGCCCTGTGGGGTCAAGGCAAAGCCACGTGGTTTTCTGGGCTTTCTTTCTGTTTCCTTTCTAGTTGATCTGAAACCACGATGCCGCTAGATTTTGGAAAATGGTGTTCATGCACACAGATGCAGGAGCACACAATGAAGGGAAAACAAGATGCTCCTTTTAGTTGCAAGAATGACTTCATTTCTGGGGTGAACCGGTGGATTACTTGGTGGTTAGTAACAAAATGCATAGAAATTGTTTTGGAACAGCAGTGGAGATCATTGTCTTCCTCTTCTCCACCTTTCCAGCACCACTCCTTTCATGCTGAAACGAAAGGAAATGTGTTCTGTTTTTCTTTTATTTATTTTTCCTCTCTTCACAATGATATGAAAGAATTTTCCAGACCCCATCCTGGTCCGAAGGCTTTCGTCGGGGCCATAAACCTGTGTTGGGTTCAGCACGCAGCCCCCAAGGGGGCCGCCCTGCAGCACAGAGGCTGGCTGGCCCACGGGGCACAAACCCCAGGCTGCCCCGAGCTGTGTAACCACTCCGGAACGTGGCTCCTGAAGCTCGCCACCAGCTCTCCCTGCTATTAACATCTGATTCTGGGGAGAGGGGCAAGAGGCAGGGGGAGATGGGGGCCCTTGCTTTTGCCTGCCCATGACCCAGCAGCATTTCCCAGGTGTGGATGATGATTTTTTTCCTGCCTAATTGCTGCCCCAGTTAATGAGGTTCCTATCACTTCCCATAGCTGTTTGTGAAGGTGTCTGAGGAGCGGTGGAGGGAGGGATGTCCTTTGCTACCAGTGTCCCATGCGAGCTGTGGCAGCAGCATCCTGCAGCTGGGGGGCAGATTTACCTGTTCTTTCCACTTTCTGTTGTCTTGGCTTGCTGAACTCGGAGCGCTCTCAGTGGGACTTTGCAGCTGCAGTTGTTATTATCCCAGCTAGGAGAACTCAATTCCTTTTTTTTTTTTCCCCCCCCTTTTTAGGCATTAGGAGCACCAGCTCGTGCCAGCTTCCTCTGCCCAGAAGCTGTCTCGGTTTCTCAGGAATGAAGCTAAATGACGTTTTTCAATGGCTGTGAGCAGCCTGCAGATAACAGAAAATAGTTCTGTGTTGTTCTTTGTGAGTAGGGCCCCTCACAAAGTAGCCTTAACTCTATATCAAGGAGTCAAGGGGTTAAAATAATATTGTCCCAGCGTGTCATTGCTAACTAAGGTCCTGGGCTTAACAAGACCCCAAATTGTTCGTGTTCCACTGATGTAATTTGTTATCCCGAATTTTCCCCTATTTTGTTATTTCAGTGTGCTTGGCTCTAAGGTCATAGCTTCAACCCGAATTCTTCACTCACCCTCCCCAAACTGGGCAGGACTCTGCCTGGCTGATAAACCAACGGCGGTTCTGACCTCGTTTGTGCCTGATGTCATTCCCCTGAGCTGGAGGCTGGGGCTGGCTTTGCCCTCACACCAGGGAACACCGGCCAGTTCCCTGCTGCTCTGATCGGTAGGTGGGATATGCTGGGAGCGGGTCTCAAAGGGAGAAACACCAGGAAAAATCACTTCTGCAGTCCTCAAGCTGATATACATGTAGATCTTATCTAATCAATGAATTTTTTATCCCATTCCAATCCATTGTAATTTATCAGGAGAGGAATCTTTTCTCCCAGGGATACACTTAATTTACAAATAGTTATTTTTATTTATTTATTTATTTATTTATTTTTTCCTATAGTCATATGGCTAGGTATCTCAGAGTTGGGGCACCAATGCTGAGCTGGCTTTGTGGCCACCAGCAGACCATCAGCACAAATGAACACGGACAGTATTTTACAACTATTTTCTACTAGCTGACACAGAGCCATGGAAAACTGGGGGAAAAAATGTAGAGCAGATTGAATGAAAACAAAAATATAAGCTAGGTCCTTTACTTTTGGAAACTCTCCAACCACCTCTAATATTCATTAGTGAGATATCAGCTTTCTGCCTTGCAGGATGAACTATAAAATATTATATCTTAGCCCTGCACATTTTCAAGTTCCTTCCCCTTTATTACAGCCACTGGTTTATTAAAACTAGAAATGGACCAAGACCAAACCTCGGCATGAAACTATGTCTGAATGTCTGCCTTCAAATCCTGCAGCTTGCTACAACTGCTCTCTAATGCTTAAAATAAAACTGAACCCCCTGCAACACCAAATGATGTCTCATTCCTCCTCCCTTCATTCCCCTCATGAACAAAACTCCTCGCACCTGGATGTACCGAAGCTGATGGGCTCGTGGCTAGCTCCTTGCCCACCAACGCCAAAGGCAAAATTCCCAGAGTGGCTGGCAGCATCTGAGGGTCTGGTTAATCCCATCTGAAACTGTGCCCAAGCATGTATGATCAATGATGAGTTTGAAAGGATATTATATGTAATTTTTTTGAAGTCCATTCATGTGACCTGCTCTGTTCACAAGACTAGCTGGCAGTTAATTTCCTCTCTCTTTCTTCCAAAACATCCTTCCCATGTCCTTGTATTTTACGGTCTTCACTGAGGAATGTTGTCTACTGGATCATTTTTATTGGCTTTGCTTTTTAATAATCAGCATTTGAGTTTAATGCAGCGTTTTTTTGGTAACAGAATTCATAGCTTAAAAAACAACAAAGCAGCCCCTCGCTCCCTTGGATAGATTTCAAATGTGATTACTTTTATAAGTTGTAAATAAAGGGCTGGTAGTTGATGCTTAGTGGAAAGCGCTCCCAGTGTTTTTCAAGCACTGTTTTTCAGCCTCCACTGATAAGAAAACTGCTGACTTGGGGTTTTGGGAACTGCTTTTTGCTGCTCTTTTTGCTCCTGCTGCAGCTGCCCGTGGTCAGGAAACCTCGAGGCTGCAGGGGGAGAGACGCTCGACCGGGACAGCATGCAGCGGTGGCAGCAGCACACACCTGAGCCTTGCAGGGTGGATGGCGTGAGGCGAGGCTTTGCGCCTCCCCACCGTGGTTCTGACTTTTCCCCAGGGCCAGGAGCTCAGGGGCACTGCAGCATCCAGGCAGAAGTAATTCCAAACTGGTCGTAATGCCACACTGCAGCTCAGCTCCAGGCCAGCCCTGAGGGAAAGGAGTTCTGCTGAAGTAGTCCTCGAGCAGTTGGGAAGGGTGGCTTGATGTCTTCGCCCCCTAAATTAATTTAGGAAGTGAGGGCCAATGCCTGACAGTGAAGATGATGAGCTTTGGACCTAGATACCAATAGATATGGGTCTTCAGTCCTGATGAAGGCAAGCCGGAGGAGTTTGTAGGCTAAGTATGAGAGGAACTAGCTGAAGCTTAGTGGCTTGCAGCACACAGGCTGTCAGGCTAGATGCTTTACATGTTCCATTTTGGCCTCAGATTGTATTAAAAGAGAAACAACCTTTTTTTCCTGATTTGAATCTTGCCTCCCCAGCACTCCTTATCATTTCTTCCTACTCTTTTTCTTGGTCTGTTCTTGGAGGAGTTACTTTCCCTCTGTCCTGTTCGAAGTCTTTCTCTCTCTGACTTTATTATAAAAATAAAAATAGATAAAAAATAGAGATTATGAAGGTCCTGAAGGGAGTCAGACTTGCAGGTTTATCTGAATTCAAAGAGAACTGGGTGCCAAACTCAGAGATCTTGTGAAAGCCCCAACCCAGAGCCCTGAAATTCAGAATGGCTTTTGAAAAACCTTGTAAAAAGCAAGCTTGCTGATAGTGGGCTGTCTCAAGCTTTTTTCCTTAATCTTAAGCATTTTTCTGATGGGGGCTCTATAAATATACTCAATGATGATGAGAAGTAGAAGAGTAAATGTCTGGCTTTTGTGTACGACTTTTCTGCAGTGAATATCACCAAAGTTATTTTACTGGCTGGTTATCTCGAAGCAGCAAGTATCCAGACGGTTGTCTCCAACTGTTGTTATTAAATTCAGCAGGAAATCCATCCTGTCCAAAAGAATTATGAGTTTCCATTGCTCCTGGAGATGTCCAGAGATGTTAATGTGTGTGTGTGTTTGTGTTGCACAAGTAGCCGGCAGTGAGCAAGGCCGGGTTTTGATCTCATCCCTGAGCTGGGGGAGCTGGGTGCCAGCTGTAAAACTGATGTCAACGTCTAGCCCAGGGGGTTATTTATGAAGGCAAGTCTTCCAAAACACCCTGATCGCTCCAGCTACAAGCATGTTTCACATCACAGGGCAGCACTTGAAATTTGTAGTTCAGCGTCCCGAAGCAGGGCCCAGATGCCGCCAGCAGCAGCCTTTGCCCTGAAGGAGTTGGCGTTTGTCAGCTCTTTCTGCCCAGAGGTGTGTGAGATACCACAGTTTCCCCTTTTACCTAAACGAGGAAATAACTCTGGTGGCGATCTGGTCTTTGTCACTGCTGTGGACGCAAAACCACCAAGTGCTGATCCCTTATTTGTACTATACGGCCCGTCGGGGTGGGAGTCATCTGCCGAAGGGGGTGAGAAGCAGAGTCACAGCTGGGGGGGCTTTGCCATGGCCACCTGCCTGGAGCAGGACCCCTCGCCAGCAGTGGCCACCAGCAAGGGACTGGGAGGCAGGACAGCTCAGAGGGAGGGCCTGCTGTTGCTCCGGCCTCCTACTTGCAGGTTTCCCAAATCCCCCCCAAACTCTGTGGGTCAGGGGGGAGCCTGAAGGCATCTGCAGCCTGCCCCTGCTGCACCACGTTCCTCGGCCAGCGGATGAAGGATGAGGTAAGGGAAGCAGCACGCTCAGCCTCGGCCGGACCTCGCAGTGCTGCATTATTTCTCAGGTTGTGTCTCTCGTGCTGAAATGGCAGCTGTGGAGCTGGTGTAGGCTGGGAAGGATGTAACCACACTGTTCAACCACTAGCCCCTGTTTGTTTTGCAGAAAGACATGAGGTATGTTTAGAAAAGTGCAGATTTGTCTTTAAAACTCTGGCTCATCTCAAAGATCATGGTATTTCTGGCAAACTACATATATGAACATCTTTAAGGAGATGTCTGCACCGGGTCTACATTTAGATCTTGTTGTAATACCACAGCCATGTATAGCCGCCTGGCAAAAGCCTCCCAGAGAAACACGACAGCACAGAAATGTGCTGCTGTAGCCCTGAAAAAATAGCAACATAGAACTGACACTGTTCAGATGTTTGATTTTATAGAAGATACCTCCAGACATAAATAAAAGCTGCCTCGGTGAGCACGTATATGCACAACAGGGTGCTGGCTATGTGACTCACCACGTATCCCAGGGAATAAATGGTTGGTGGCACAGGGCATCCCAATGCAGCCCGGGCCTCGGGGCTTTGGGGAGCTGCTCTGGGCCCACACCAGCCAGCTACACCTCAACCAGAAGGAGGCAGGCAGCATTTCTGCAGTGCCTCCACACATCACTGGATCCTTTCCATCATGTTCTGGGTGCACGGTGGTGTGCCCACGGAGCACCCAGCCTGGCTCGGGCTCCTTTCTCCAGCAGAGTCCTGGTGCCCAGCGCAGGAATAGAGAATAAAGCACAGAGTGCCATCATGCTACCCTGGGGCTCTGAAATTCCCCATGCCCTTCCCATCCCCTGCACTTCCAGGCAGGTGTTTCGGGACCCCGGTGTCTGCACACAAGCCCTCAGCAGTCAGCGTGCCAGGTGCAAGGCACAGTGACCAGCAGCAGTGCCTTGTACAGCGCCTTCCCCTCCCTGAGTGGTGTGTCAGGAGGCACCAAGCTTCTAGGTCAGCTTCTCTATCTACCCCAGCTAGCATGACCTACATTTGGAAAGCCTTCTGTGCACATATGTGCCTCATACAGAGCATTCATTACAAACCCACTGACTCTGGTACGCTTGCAAATTCTCATGGAGAAAGTCAAAGACGGAGCGCATAGTCCAGCCATCTCTGGGGCACAGTGCCCTTCCCGCCTCCTCTCACCCTAGGAGCTTCATGCCACGTGCGTTTTCCATCCCAGCCCCTGCAAATGAGGCAGGGCTTTGGCAATTAGTAATGACACTGAAATACAGCCGTTCGAAAGAGCAGCACTCAAACCACATGTACAAGCTAAAAACTCTTTTCCAGTGATGAGTTCAAGATGGATAAAGCCCCTTACATGTTGCAGGGCTCCATACAAGGAAGAATTTGAAGAGTTGACCTTTCCTATCTTTCCTATCTTTCCTATCTTTTCCTATCTAAGAGTTGACATTTCCTATCTTTCAAGTGCTGTGGTTTACTGTCTAATGGCTTACTGCTGACAACTCTTGATTATCTGGTGTAGCAGAAGGACTGGGATGACCAAGACAAAGTAAAAACAAAGATAATGCAAAGCATATGGCAATTAAATGCTAAGAAAATAAAATCTGAGCATGGTGAAAGGCCAAGATCCCTGAGCAGCACTGACCTGGGCAGGGGTGGTCACTGAGGGCCACACGATGGGAAAGAGCTGAAGTTCATCCAAGGCCTTTTGCAACTCACTTTGGACTGCCTGTGCTCCCAGTACGATTAATCCACAGCCTGGGTATCTGCCCAAGAATGGCTGGGGGCTGCTTGGTGTTCCTAACAGAGACATATTCCTTCAGTAAAACGCTCTGCACTGTGTGCCTTGCCAGTGATGGCTCTATGTGAGAGTAGCACAGAACAGTGAGTATTTTGCACTGCTGCCCTCCTCTTCTTTCCATGCTGCAAGCATGTGCAGACCATGCTTGGGCTGGAATTTGCCCAGCTTGTGATGTTTTCCACGCTGCCCAGGCCCTGGATGGGCAGCACGGGCTGGCTTTTCACACCAATCTGCCTGCAAGTGGAGCTCAGTGCAGGTAGATGTGGGAATCAGCCCCAGATGTTGTAAGGCATCTCCTGCTCCCAGCCAAGCTGCTGGGGGCTTTCAGAGCAACTTGCTGCTTGCTGGAGGAGGTGCGGAGAAGGAAGCAAACGCCCCGGGCAGTCATTCACATGTGGTGGTGGCTCAGCACGAGCTCGGCTCCTTGCTGGGGCAGGCTGGCTGCAGGGAAGGGCCGCAGGGCCTCAGCACGCTGCTCATTCACGAGTGTTTGCGACTTTCTTACAACTCCTTTCAACCGGCTTTTCTCCAGAGTAACCATCCTCACTCTCTTCCGCTGGCAGTGTGACCCTGGAACAAGCGTATCACAGTTCTGGCATGTTTGGGTCATGCTACCACCGTACAGCAATATTATGTGGCAAGCACAACATATGTTTTGGAAGGGACTTCAGTTTATTTTAGCTGCTCCAAATTTACTTGACCTGTTTAATCCAGCTTTCACACTACATCATCTCAATCGCTGGGGCTGCTTTTAGGTCGTGCCCCACACAACATGTGCAGCCAGTTGGCCTTTCATCTGTATGCTTAATTGTCCAAAATGATTTCCATGTGATTAACACAAACCCCCTCATCCATGACAGGCCAGACTGCGCCGTCCTCCCCGCTGCTTGGCGAGCGCGGGGTCAGGCCCACTGAGGAAGGAATAGCATGAAATCAGTAAACTGGGAGCTTCTCCTGGGATGTTATCGGGCAGGGTGTAGGCGATATTGACCCCATCACCTCAGGGAAAAGGCAACATTTGCTGTCGGCATCGCTTGTCCTCAGGAGGGCGGCTCAGCCCCCGCTCCTGCCCTGCCAACAGCAACAACCATCACCCCAGCCCGTAGGCCGCTCGCTCGCCAGCTCACTGAATCACGCTGCAGACGTGAGGCGTTTTTTGGGTGCTAAAACTTTACAAGGCTCAGAGTTACAGAATCCGCCCATGTGCCCTGTCTGGAAACTGGCTCCCGCCCCTGTGGAAAAAGCCAGGCGTCCTCAATTAGGCATTCATGGAGAGCAGGGACCAGCCGGGGCCGGAGCCAGGGGCTGCAGAATTTTCCACATTTGCCAGCACCGGCCTTGCAGACCTGTCTGCTAACTCCATCTCGGGCTTCTCACTAGGCAACCAAAAGTGCTAAAAGGAGGAATTGAGAAGATCACTTTCACACCCAGCTTACTGTGTGCAAGATATTTTTTCCCCGCAGTGCAAAACCATTGCACTGTGTCACTCGTCTCCCCTAATGCTTTGATATTACTGCAGCAAAGGGCTTTCTGCCCCAAAAAGCTATTCAGTGCCTCCAGCTGGCCCAACAATTGGAGTGCTTCGAACAGGGTTAGAGAAATGAGAGTCATCCTGGGTGGGAAGGTCTCTTAGAGCTGTTGAGTGCCACAACCTGAGCCTCAGGTGTGCATGGAGATATCTGAGGATGCACATAGGAGCACAGGGAAGAAAACAAGGCTGTAACCCAGACACAGGTGGCCCTGCTTAGGCATTAAAAGAGCAAACAGGAGCTCAGACTCCACCTTCCAAAACGTCACGTTTTTGTTTCTCTGCTGAACCAGGGATGGGGACTGTGTGAGAAAAAGACCAGCAGCTATAATTGTGACTTGATTACAGAGGTCCTGCTTCGCTTCCTGCGGGTGCAGTAAAATGGCCATGGTCGGACACCTGCTTCCTTTCCAGCTGGAGATGGCCACGCTGGGGCACTGCTTAAATCCTGTGCAGGATTGGCTGTGCTATTTCTCTGTGTCCTTCTAACAAACTTCAGGACAGCACTTCCTAAATAAATGCTTCTCACCAGAAAAATAACTAAATTGCTCAAGCCAATGAATCATTTTCTTAGAATCTGGGGAGCACCAGGGCATTTGCTGGTGCTGCTGGTGGTGTGGGGTAGGGGCTGGTGTGGAGGAACCCAAGAACTATGTTGGGGATGTGGGGAGGGAACAACTCTTTACTGTAAAACAAACAAAAAACCCCCTGCTTTTCAAAAACCAGGAGTGATGCAAAGCAAGTAATAGAACTGCAGGCTTGAAACAAAATGGTCGCAGAAGGCCAACAACTGTGAAATACCAGCAGTGAGGGGAGCTGACAGAGGTAAGAGAAAAAGGGGAGGTAGGAAGCATCCAGAAACTTGAAGTTTGCAGTTTTAATTATTTCATGCAGTTATTTGCAAACTAGATCTGTAGATGAAGGAGCCTCTGCTCAAGCTGGTCAACTTTATAATCTAAACATTCATGTCTCATTCCAGTGACTGAGAAGATTTTAAACAGCTGGGGTTTTTAGAAGATTAATTATAGGGATTTTGTTTTTTTTTATTATTATTATTTTTTTACCTGGGGAAAAGGGAACAGCTTTGGAGTGAATTAATAGCAGATTTTTTTTTCCTTGTGTATTCCTGAAAGAGATTGGCAACATGCTAGAGACCAAGCAGTACCTGGGTTAAAAGAAAAGCAGTTTTTAACTCTTACGAAAACAAGAATACCTGCCAGGAGTGAAAATGAGGTTTATATGCCCATTACTGTAAAGTTAAACACTACCAGCTGTATTGTCTGCCTTTACGAAAAGAACCCAGGTGACAAATTTCCCCTACTTTTCGTATTTAGAAAGCCATTTGAAATCTGCCAGGTTTGCTGGTAAGGTGTTGAAGAGAAGATCAGGTTTATGAAGTGTATTAAATTCTCATTAAAAAAATAAAAAATAAAAAAATCTAAGCTATATTTCACATGCACAGTCCTTGAGGGAGCAAATCACACATACCTTAGACTGAACTTCACCTTTCCTGGGACCGTAAAGCCTTATTTGAGCCTCTATTTCTTCTCCTGTTGCGCTAAATTCCTGCGCGGAGGCACACGGGGCTCAACATAGGAAGGAAATAGGGGGAGAAAAAGTTCACTTTCTTCTCTTGGCTACACTAATCTCACAAAAGCCTCCAGATGTAACTCCTTTTGTCTGAATATTTCTGTCTGCTTCAGACTGACATTTCCTCTCCTAGCAGAGAGATGGGCAGAGATATTTATGGCAGAAAAGATAAATTGCGAAGCGTTTCTCAGTCCAGCTCTGCAGTTACTCGTACGTCCCGTGCTTTCTCCAGAGCTGAATGCGTTTTCTGTCATAAGGGAGTGCCTCGGGACGCCAAGCAGCTTGAGGGGATGTCTGGGTGTGGGCTTGTACCCCTGGGTTCAAGAACACCATTGAAGATCTGTGGATGGGGAAACGTGGGTGCAGGCTAACCAACCTCCATGGCCATTTGGGATCTCCCTGGCTGGGCAGCATGGCTGAAGGCCATCACTGAAGCCCAACACCACTCAGCTGCCTCCCACCCCATTTGTGGCAAGGCACGTGGCTCAGCCAAGGCCATGAGTCCACACAAAGCCCTCTTCCCTCGCAGGACTGGTGAACACATCATGCTTGTGGTGGCCTCGGGCCTTGCCTGCTCCCAGTCCTTAGCTGAATGGGAGCTGCAGGAGGGCTGGGGGCCAGTGCTTGGTATTTCCACACGCTTGTTTTTAAAGCCCACAACCTCATCCTTACGAGCTCCATTTACTGCACCTTTAGGACGCTATGAGGTGGGCAAACACCTCTTAGAAATTTTACTTGACTCCGTAAATTCCTCTGTGCCCCCAGCGAGCCATATGGTGAGGCTAAGTGAGGGCTGAACCCTGTCCCACCACTGGGAGAGCAAGAGCAGGTGGTGTGTCCCAGCAAGCAGGAATGCAGCGTGTGGATGTGCTTAAAATAACTTTAAGCATAGCTAATTAGGACCAGCTTTTTAAGCAAAAATATCTGCAATGAATTTAATAATAGTAATAATAATAATAATAAAATAGCTATAGGTGCACAGTATTCAGTTGTACACTACAAATTACAGTGGTGTTGCAATTAGCATACTGCCCATTAACCCAAGCGAGCATGAGTATGGGTGAATTGCAGGGTTTTCTTCCAGAGCACGAGTGCAGGGGAACTGAGGGGTATTTCCCTAGGAACAGCTGTCCAAGCTTGCCCCAACAGCCAGACTAACAGATGCCAACCAAGTTTTCCCTTATATACAGGACTGACAGTATGTTTTAACTCATATATATCACAAAACAGTCCTTTCAAACCAGCCCAACGATCAGGCCTGCACCCATTCTGGTATCCCTTTTCCTACGATAGCTTACTCACAGAAAAGATAATAAAAACAGGCAATTAGATGTCTGTTGGCGTGGTCTCTGCTTCTGTGCTTTGGGACTTCCTGAGCCAGGGCTGCACTTCATGGTTAATAATCCTTTCAGGATATATATTTTTTTAATGTGGTTTTCTAATTGTTTTTGATTTCATTTATTCTTTTCACAGCTAGAATATCCCACGGCTATGAATTTCAGTCTGCTGTGTAATGTTTTTGTTTGTTTGTTTCAATTCTGTTATCTCAGATAATTTCATCCAAATTTCTCTGATTCTGGTAGGAAAGCACTGTAGAAGCAATGAGTGTTTCCTCCCTTCTTCATGTCATTTATTATGTTATAGGCCACAATCACATCCGCCCTCAGTGATCTCTTTTCCAGGAGGAGGAGGCCCATTGCACAGAGCCTCTTTATTTAGGGAAACTACCCCCTTTCCCTTCAGTGGTCCTGATTTTTTTGAGTACTGCTTTGCCCTTTTGGAGTTTGGAGATGCAAAACTTATGAGTAATGGAGTGATAAGGGTCATATAATGATGTTTTCTCTTTGGTTTGCTGTCCCAAATTCCAAATATCCTATTTGAATTTTATTTTAACTATTATGGTCAGTCAGTTAAATGATCCAAAACAACTTATTCCTGACTGTTACTAACAAATGAAAACCTGTAATTGAATATGCACCCTTTGGAGCATCTTTCCAATTGCGCATTGTTTGTATTTATTACCATCGAATTGAGTCTGCCAGCTTTTCAGCCCATAACTCAGGATCACAGGCTGTCAGCAGCTACTTGTCTTTGGTTTTGCTCTTACCACCCTGAGGCGGTGAGCATCACTGGTTGCTGGTCACCTGCCTGCGGAAGGCAGGTAAAATTTCATTTAATGAAATTGTTTAGTTTCCTTTAAATCCTGAAGGGTGTTGGTGTGAGTGAGTACTGGTTGTCTTTACTTAACTTTACTTCGTTTTTACCTCAATTTAATTAAAGCAATGCAATCTCATGGAGTAGCCAAACTGCCAAAGAAATACATCCACACCTTAGACCAAAGAGCTGGGCAGGGCATTATGTGATCCACACAATCAAAGTGCATTCAAGGTTTGTCCAACTTCAAATTTTTCACATTCAGAGACATTAGCAGGGTGTGTTGGAGAGCAGTTTGAATTGGTTCTTTAAAATGTGTGTTCTCCGAGTTTCTTTCCCGGAAAGCTTAACTTTTGCATATTTCCTTGATGAAATTTCTACATCTGCTTAAGACTTAATTGTGTTGAGATTTCAGTGATTGGGAAGTTAAAATGAGAGCTACATGTTTTTCCCAGAGCCAGACTGAACTGTCCTTCACCTCCCGGCTGCCCGTGAGGCTTCCTACTGGTGGCACCGATGTCCTTGCCCTCCCACACAAGCCTGTTTATTTCCACAGCAGCTGGCTGGGCGCTGCGTGCCCCGTGCCTGTGCCTGTGCTGCAGCACAGCTGTAGCCCCACAGCAATCAGGGACAGAGCCAATAAAGTGGGCAGAGGGAACCCAGGCCTATTTTGGAGGGTGCCTGAGGGTCAGGGGTCTCTGAGTGGCTGTGTGGAAGTACTCCAAGGAAGTATCAATTTGTTTTTTTGTTTGTATGTTTTAAAACAGGTGATTTTTATCTATTTATTGTTGCTTTATTTGGAGATAGTAAGCTTTGGGACCTCATTTTCTGTTATTCTTGCAGTGTTTTCCTACGTTTTTAATTTTCACCTCAGTTTTGCTGGCTGAAATCAAATAGGATATACACGTATCTGGCTCCTTAGGAGTCCATTGAGTTGTATCTTCACCTTATATTGTGAAAGTATAAGGGAACCTTATAAAAAGTTGGCTGGAACTCAGTTTCTGATGCCTGCTGCTTAGTTGTATTCAGAAGTTGTGTATGAGCAAGCTTTTTTGTGGTATTTTTAATTTCTGTTCTCAATTGCTGAAAGGCTAACACAAAAAACGTGAAGTAAAATCACTGGCTTGCACCCCGCTCCACTTAAAATATCCACAAAGTTTTGACTAAGCTTTGCCTTCCCTCTTCTCTTGTCATGGGTTTTGATAGCGTAGCTGGGTCTGCAGGCTCCATTTTTGGCTTTTTTTTGGTAAGATGGTTGCTGCATTTTAATTTAATTGAGTTGTGGAAGAGGCCCAAAGCCACCAAAGGCTGCCGGGGGCCGCTGGCCCTGAGGCCTCCTCAGCAGGTCCTGGTGGCACCATGACCGGCCGGGGGGCTGATGGCGCTGTGCTCTCTTCCAGCGCAGCTTCAACTGCCTCTGCGCCACCCTGACTGCTGCTCGAGCTCCTCGTGGACATGATTGTCTCAGTCCCAGCCCCAGAAAGAGTCCTGATGAACGCTGACAAAGGCAGGTGCCTCACTATATGTTTGGTTGCTAAAAATGTCTCCAGAAGGTTGTAAAAGTATCGTGAAAGGCGTTTGGGGCTTGAAGGAGGTTTTGCAGTTGCGGTGAGTTGTACTGAGGCCGGTGTTCTTGTTTGCTGTCTGATGTCATTTTGAGATGTGGATTGCAGCGATGGGCAATGGTGTTACTTTCAGTACAACAGGAGGGCTCAGCCAGCAGGTGTGGGCCCAGCAGTTGATGTTATTGAGATGGGGGCTTGCAAATGGCCTGGCTCCCTTAGTTTGTGAGGTGAATGCTAGAGAAAAGCAAAGCTTAGTGTGGTATTATTCCCTTTTTTTGAAGCCCAAAATAATCGTGCACTGTGTGCTTCTTAGAAGTGAGGATTTTGTATGCTCCTCTATGTATGGGGTGTTTTGGTTTGTAGTGGAAAGACCTGACTGTCAGTGCTCAGTGCCTGGTGCTTCAGCCTCCTGTATTGTCAGTGTCTTAGGTGTGCTTTGTTTTCAGAGGGATGTGGACGGATGAGGAGCCTTTTGGCTTACTTGGCTTGTGCTCTGTGGCAGTGAATACAAGTGTGACATGCAGGTTGTCTGGTTGTCATTCCTAGCTCAAGGTGTAAGGTCTAACTCAGACACCTCCTGATGCACTGGGGGCTTGAGGTGGGGCTCTGGGTGTGATGTGGTTTGACTAACTTAAAAAGAGTAGCCTTGCTGCACTGTCTAAGTATTTCTTCTATGCTTCTTCGTTAAACTTCAAAGCATGGAGGTTATACAAAATCCTTGTTATGAAATCCCTATTATTTTTCCTAAAGCGGAAACTATTTGGCTCCTAAAAGTAGTAATTATTTGGTTATGAGTATTGTCTTTTAACTTTATTCACACAGAACATGGAGGCAAAGCACTTGGGAATGAATCACAGAGTTGTAGGGGTTGGAAGGGTCCTTGAGATCATCGGGTCCAACCCTAAAGAATTCAGGAATGAAGGAAAAGAATGAGGGAAAAGTAGCTTGATCATTTATGTTGATACAATGTTGGTTGTGTTAATTCTGTTTTCAATACGAAAAATATACTTCTGAGGGACAACATAGAAGAATAGGGAGCTAGGATGTGGCTGTTTGTCTGCTCAGTGTTCTGTCTAGTCTCAGTGGTGTGCTAAACCTGAGTTGTTGGCATTTGGTGAGCCCACAGTGCTGGTGGGAAGAGGTACTTCATTGCTGAGCTTAGGTTTGTGGCTATAGCTGGCTATCAGAACAGTGCTACTGGTAAGTTTTACATTGAAGAGTTTTGTTTTATAAACAATTCTCAAACTAGCTCTGAATGTGTGCTTTTTTTCCATTCTATTGGGCTCAGCTGGGGACAGAAGAGTGGTATTGCTAACAAGCAACAAACATTTGGTATGGTTCTGGCCAACTTGTAAGTGCTCACAAAGAATAAATTAGAGCCCCTCCCCTAAATCTCAAGTGATGTAGCTTAATGATGTTTTAAATACGTTATTTTTCATGGTAACAACTTTCTGGCACTTTAAGGTTTCCTGCCTAACTATTAGGGATTGAATTATGGTTTATTATCTGATTATAGCAGGTTTTTCCTTCAGAAACATGTTAGACTGTACCAAGCTGTTAAAAAGAAGGTGGCATGATTAACCCAAGCAGGTGGCCAGCAGGGAAGACTTGGGGTAAAACTTCTTCACCTGGGATAGCTTCAGACTTGTTGCAGATGACTAATTCTGTGGCAATGGAAAAACCCTTCCTGGTGTGCTTTGGGCCATGGTTATGGTGGGAAAGGTTTGTACCACCAGCACCAGGCTGCAGCTCATCTACAGTGGGGAACTGAGCACAGCTGGTCACAGAACTTCAAAGCAGCTCTCAAAAAAACATACCACTCTTGCTTGATTTTTTTTTTTCATTTTTTTAATGTAGCATTAAAATGCTAGAATACTAGAGGAAAGCTGTATACTATCCAGCAAATAAGGCACATGTCGGAATGCCATTTTATGGACAATCCACAAGAGGTTTTACAGTCTGTTTAGCAACATAGTCACTCGGTAAGCAAGCAGTCATTTGGATTGCTGAAGCAGAACTGGTACCTCCGAGGCCTTTGTCCATAGGTTTTGTTTGTTTTAGCTGTACAAGTTTATTAACAGTTACAGAAAATGAAATTATACAAATAACCAACTGAATCTCACAAGGTCAATGGGTACAGCTAAACAAATGTAATAGTAATGAGGTTAATTTTTTTTAAAGCTGAAGAAATTCATAAGATACAGTGTTAGTTTTAGCACTAGTACACAATGCAGTGAGTGCTGTACTAAATAACCTTTTAAAGGAAACAAGAATCCAGTACAGGGTTGGGCAGACCTCCCATTTTAGCATGGTAAAATATCAAACTAAAAACCCAATCCTTCATAATATAATCAAACTACATGAAATGTAAAGTGTAAAAATGCTTCAAATACGTGCACATGCATATTCTATATTGCTATGAGTTCTAATTAAAATAAACATAAATCCCTACAGTCATCTACTTCAATCCATTTCTCTTTCATCCTTTGATTAATATTATTGCTGTAGCCGGTACTGCATAGCTGAGCTCACAGTCTGCAAAGAGTTGTGAAAGTCGAGTTGTCAGACAGCATCCCAACCAACTCTTTTCCCCTCTCGCCGTGAAAAAGGACAAGAACTACCATTTGAAACTCAACACTTGTGCTTCAGAGTCTCTGAAAGCTGAGTCTCTGTGGTGCTTTCAGCATCTTCTGTCTCTCACAAGGTCATAAAGTGACAGTATACTTTTTCTCTCACTTGCTATATGTCTAGTGATAGCTTTTTCTAGCGATTCTTCCCCAAATACACATAAATAAAAAGTATAAGCATTTTCATATAAGTCTAAGCACTTGAATAATATATTGGTTACTTAATACTGATATTTTCATCCAAGGATAACAAAAACAATATGGCTTAAAGAATTGCAAGGTTTTTTGTCAGAATTATGTACCAACTTTCATATAATATTTTATGTAGACAATATTTCCTTCTTAATGTAGTTCTGTTGCATACTTTATACAGACAAAAGCATTGTAAAAAAAAAAAAAGTAAATTACTTCCATAAATATTTTCTTGAGGATACATCCTTAGTTCTGCAAAATACTTAAGAAAACTCTTACCTCTGTTAGTATCCTAGTTGAGAGGAAGGCCCTTCTGAAAGCTTCCAAGTTGTAAAAACTTTTCCCCAAAGAACAAACAATACTTTTTTTTTTTTAAAAAGGCCCTCAAATATATACAAAAAAGTTACTGCAAAGAGTTTCCAGATAAGATAACAATTCAGTATTACAAGAAATATTTGTAACCATTCAAAAATTTTAACATCTAAAAAGGTTTCCAAAATACACACATAGTATTAAAAAAAAAAAAAAAAAAATTGAAAGAAACTCTATGTCAAGTATAACTCAAGATAAATACACATCTGCAAGTAAAACTGTAAAATACTTCATACAGGGGTAAACATTTATATCAATCATCTATAGCTAGTAACTGCACACGATTGTCCCTTTGAAATTCATCCTAGAAACACAAACCATCATCCCTATGTCTAAGATCTCAATCAGCCCTCTGAGCACTTCAGCAATATAGCAACATTAATGGACAGCAGTGGTTTTGCAGGTAGGAAAGATGTGTTGAAGCCCAACCAGGAGTGGAGTGATATCTTAAAGAATGATTTGGTATGGGGATAGTTCCATCACATTTTAAATGTTGGCAAAGGCAAGTGGAAAATGTATGTCAGTTCACTTAAATCATCAACATGTGTTTTTAAAATCATTGCATACTATTCAGTGGATAACCCTTAGGATCCACGCTAGGAAAGAAAATGCCATGTGACTGCAGGATGTGGAGGACTAATCTATGAATACTAACTTTTCCAAAAGCTCTTAGCTTCTTCATGGGTTAAGTAATTCTTCTTTTTGGAATAATGGCTAGAGCTTCACAAGTATGCAACCCATGTTTAATCTAAATTTCCTATTATACAAAAGGTAAAATATAGAGTACGTCTTGACAAAAGGCTTCTCTCAGACATACGTAACTTCACATTTTTAGTTTACAAACTGAGTCCCATATAATGGGGAACTTTAAAATACACTTATTTTCAGAAATAATATATACTCTTGTGTATTTATTTGAAATTAAAAGGCAACTTTGAGACAAAAAGGCCTCAAACTTGGTTTGTATGGCATTGTTTTATGTCTGTGGTAGCAGCAGTAGAAACTGGCTAAAATTGGGCAATCCTTTTAAGCTACAGGGATTTTTCTTCATTGCTACTAAATGAAGTATTCATAATAACCTATTTGGAGCTGCATCAAGTTAAAACAGCTAAAAGCCTATACATGCTGGTTTTGAATCATTGATACTTTTCTCCAGAACAGTGCCAATGCCAAAGACAAATTCCATGTGAAATGTTCTGACCAAGTGAAGAAACACATTTAGATTTTATTGAAGAAATGTAAGTTTAAAAATGTCCAAAAAGGGTCAAAAAGGTTGTTGGTGGGGAACAAAAGATAAAACTGGTGCATGCTGGATAGATCTGTTGGTGGGCAGACAACAGTAAGAATCTGATGAAGTTAAAAGTGAAGTTTGACAAATAAGTGCAAAGAGACAAACTTTTCTCGGGTATGCTCCCAAGAATACTCAATTTAGGGAGACTTGTGTGGATTTCAAGTTCTTTACTGGTCTGTGCTTCATTTCTGATAATTGTTTAATAATCCCTTTGAAGAAGACTAGCTGAAGATTTAGATGCAGAGCTAGTTAAAGAGAACATCAGCAAGTATTTGTAAAAATCCAAGTGGTAAATCAACTCATCGTCTTTCCAGTCAAAATATTAATTTCTAGGTTTTCTTTCTGGCAGTTTGGAAAGGTTAGGTCTACATGTAAATTACCTTTAAAAAAAAAAAAAGAAAAAAAGTCAGATAAATGAAATTTACATCTTATAGTCAATCTTTTTTCTATTATTTTGGATGCTGCAAACCTTAGGCAGGGATGAATGGAGGGACCTTGTGCGTGGGCTGCTTCCAGCCCCAGGAGGGTTTGCACGGAGAGTTAGGCAGGACAAACCATGGTAGTGTTGCTCCTAGATTTTTCCCTGCATTTTGTTCTTTATCTGCTCTTCCCCAACATGAGTGCGGGGGAAATAAACCTGTTTTCTTGTTGTTTTAGATTTACTTGATATCACTTCAACACTTTGTGTCTCCTGCCTAGGATAATATCATGATATAAATATTGAACTTTTAACTACGCTTTGAATAATTACTATTCTACAGCAACTGATATTAATTACATTGAAATTGATCATGTGTATCTTTAGGAACCTTATTTTAAAATAAAACCTAAAAGTCCATCAGCTAAAAGCACCACCATGCAGTGTTGAATCTGGATAAACAATTCGTAGGAGGGCTCTGTCATGAAAATCATGACAAAATAATGGTATTTTGTAGTAAGCTTTTGTTCAGAATCTGGTGATATGCTGTGTATCAATGTAGCTGTGCTGAGGGATGTGCTGTTTCACCAATTTAGTGGTTACCATTAGACAGGAAGCATGTCAAAGCAAAATGCTTGGTAGCAACATCTGAGTTTCAGGTTAGAAAACAATTTTCTTATTTTGATCTGATGGAGTTTCTGTACTTGTCCTTTAGATGGATGTGAAGCATCAAGGAGTATTTTGTTCATGTACTATTAAGTGCTCAAAAGGAAAAAACAGATCTGGTTTCATATGTTGTTCTTTCAACATCAGGCATGCTTGAAACAAAATATCAAGAGTAATGCTAGAGGTCAAACTTTGAAAATCCACCCCTAAATTCACCTGCATATTTTCTTCATTTTTTTATGGACAAGTTAGTATCATTGCTCAGAGATTCTCTCTAAAGTAACTTTTGAGTCTGTGCAAAACAACGCATTTTTTTTTTTTGAAAATGCTAAAACTGCATATCTTGACTGATGCAAATAAAATCTGTTATTAGTGTTAAGTTTCAATAATATTATTCTTCAGCTATTTTAGTTGATAGAATTTTCACTGGGCAAAATTAGTTTCCAAGTGATTAATTTTAGTTAATATTTCAGCATTATATAGCCTTTCTCATGCAGTGATGTCAAAGCTCTAGTAGATATTACATGAGCCTCACAGCATTATTATCCTGTGAGCCTCACGGTATTATTATCCCCATTTTGCAGCTGGGGAGACTGAGATCCAGAAGGATCTTGTGACTTGCCCCAAATCAGTGACCTGCTGAAAGAATCACGGTCAGAAGCAACAAATCCCGATGTTTTTCCGTTGAACAGTAGGCTGACCTGGGCTTACACAGAAATAAAGAAGTTTGCAAGATATATAGATAACCTTTCCACCAGAATCAGCAGAAACAATTTTGCCCTGTTTATAGCAAAGCAGGGAAATAGTGGAAAATTTCACCTCAGGGCAAATTTGTGAAGAGCTTCACATTTCCTATAAGAATGCTCAGTAAGTATTCAATTTGCTTTACAAGAGCTTGACTGTACATACTTAGTTACATCTTGGTATTGCTTGGCAGAAAAAACCCTCTGTATTAGCATTATGGAGTTAATCCTCAAAACAGATTTAATTCACATCAAGTTATTTAGGACTTAAAATATTGCTGCTAGGTATCATTCACACTAACCAATCTCTCTAAAGGAAATTTCACAAAAATAGAAATTGTTGATTAAAAAATAAAACACAAACCATTATCCCTGTAATTTTTCTTAGTAAGTTACGCAACTGAATTGCTTGTTGTGTCACTGTACTTATATAGACAGACAAACAGGATACTGTCTCGAGGTACTTTCATTTCATGGTATTTTCCAATCCCTGATGAGATACTTCTTTGCAACAGGATGCCCCTGCCCAAAGTTCTACCTGAAATGGGAAAACCAAATATAACTCCTACATTGCTTCTAAGGTATATAGGTGTATCAGGAAGACAGAAGTGGGAAGGTTACATAGAGTGCTCTTCATGCCTCATAACACCCTTATGGCTAAAAAGTTTTTGTTATAACAATTTGTACAGTAGAAAATAGGACATAAAAATACTTCCAGAAAGTGGCTTTAAAACTACTATAAATAGTAAGTTTGGCTAATCATTTAATTAAGGGTTTGGGGGACAACTTTAAACATTCTTATCCCCCGTTATTCACAGTAAATTTAGTGTGCTTTCAGCCCAATGAATAGCCGATATGCATACAGGGACCATTGTAGCAGAATTATATGACAAGAGAAGGATCTGTTAGTCACACAAGCAAGCCAATTTCATCTCCTCCAAAAACCTCTTGGAATCCTTCCTGATGCTCTGGGTCCTGTTATGGCATTCCCTTTCTACACAAACCACACCCTCAAACGATTATTCACTTTTTTTGGCCACATCCTGCAAAAAAAAAGATTTTGCCTAAGCCCTGCCCAAATGACACTAACAAATAGAAAAGTCCAAGAAAGCAGCAGCACAAAACTCTCAGACTTTCTAAAACTCGGAAAACAATGATTTTCCTTCTTTTATGTTGTGGCTTGTTTAATCTTCCTTTGTCTTGTCATATAATAGGAATAATGTTCATGTTGTGGGTGAGTGCTTGCAATTAGTGGCCCCACAGTTATTTAACCTCTGCAAAACCCATTTATCACATATTCCCTGTCAATGTTACATCTTGCCTAATGAATAATACTTCATTTCACCTGGCCATGATATAGGGTCTGTGTAAACAATCAGCAGAACCCGCAGGTGTGGTTCTGTTGTGAACACTATCAGTAATGCTTCTATAAATGTGTACATATATATGTAAGTTTACATATGTATGTATACGAATTCACCATAGTCCTGTAAATACCTGTTGCATGTGTGTGCATACACAGGAGAAATACTACATTCTGTTACTGTAAGGCATACTATTAGGTTATAGATAGGCAATATTGGCAATTATTTTAGCTTTTATCTTGATTTGTTGTGTTGCTGTTGATCGCGTGCTGCCAGAGGATCTTTCAGGATGATGGGGACGGGAAGAGGCCACTTGGAAGGTTTATTGCACACGGCGGCAGTAGTAGCCCAAAACTTTGCACTTCTCACACAGGTGCTGGGGATGTTCTTTGCTCTGGTCTGAAACATCCAGGCCATCCGGCTTTTCCAGGGGTCTCTGCAACAAAGAAAGAAAATAGGATTTGGTCCAAGGTTTTGTCACTGAGTCTTAGTCTTTGCTGCGTGTTTTAAACCTCCTTTTATGCTTGACAGAGCTTTCTTGTAGCAATTACAAAGGTTCTGCATTTCTTTCCCGAGCAGACCAAATGTTTTCAGTTCTTTGCTTTGTAGGGGAACGGAGTGCCCTCACAACCTCAAATGCTGTTCTTCATAACAGTGGTGCTTATTTGGCTGTAGGTGTTACTGACAGCCTGAGCGGGGGAGTGGACTTGTGTGGTCACATAACTATTTATTCCCTTGGCTCCAGTAACTGAGCCCTCCCAAAGGCATTAGCACCTCACGCATGGGAATCCTGTTGCCCAGCAGTGCCAGGAGGGGGTGACAACAGCAGGACCAACTGCTGCTGCAGGAAAACTGTCTTACAAATGCACTGATACTACACAGGGAAGTAAGGTCTTTCCAGTACTCAGCCCCATATTTCTGAGGCTGAATTTTTTGAGGTAGAGCAGCTGCAAAGCTATTAATGAAAAAACAAAGCACAACACAACCTCTGCAATGAACCTGACTAATGAATTGACTTCATTTAAATAACACTTGTGGAGTCACAGAGCTGGCAGTATGTTCAGCTAAACAAGGGAACAAATCTGCTTTGATTCTAGTAATCTTTGCTCTTTAATTTTGCATGACATGTAAGGAGTTTCACAATCACTATGAAAATGTTAAATACTTCAGTAGGGTTGTTTGTTTGCAAAGTCTCATAGGTGAAGTGGTGATAGAGGTGTGATGTGGAACATCATAAGGTGTGCAGATTTTTGGAAAACAAACAAAATGCCCTAACATGATTCCTGTTTCCTTGAAATGTACCTGAAAAACCATTTCATTGCTCCATGCATTCCTGTGGGGAACATAGTGGTTGTTCTGTGGGACTGTGGTAGAGCCAGCACATGGGGTGAAATTGAAAAAGAAGCCCTAAGCCTCTCCCAGTTCTCATAAAGGTAGCAGACCATGGCATACCTTTTCTTAGTGTGGTTCTTGCAGTAAAGGATGGATATATATAAATTAGAGTTGTGGCCATTTATCGTTCTGTACTTTCGCTAAATAATAGAAACTTACCTTGAGCAGTAAAACCTTAAAGTACATCTAGTCCTTTCAGTTCCCTAGGTATTATAAGTTCTTCATTCCAAAGCCACCCACCTGAGACCCCCATGGATAGGGAGAACAGAGCCTTCTGAAACTTCTTTGCTACATAACACTGCAGAACTGTTCACAATGCAGAAAATGGAAGGGTTTCCCAACTTCCAGTGGTTAAAATGAGGCAAAATATGTGTTTCCTATTATCCTAAACAAGGGATGTCTGCAACTTCTTGCTGTGATCAGTTGTATTGAATTATAAGCGCAACACTTCTGTTACAGTTAGTAGAAAGAGTATGGGAGCAATTCAGTGGGGATTGACAATGGTTTGTTACTGACTCAAGATTCTTCCCCATGATATGTTGCCTGAAGTTTTCTCTTTCTGGCAGTTTGAAGTCATTTACAATCTCATTGTAAGCTGAATTTCCTGTATCAGGTAGGGGGTGCTTGGACCTGTACTGGTGGGGGTTGACGAGGGAGGATGGACCCCTTATATCCTCTAAAACTCTCAACCCCCCTGCATCCTTGCTGTGTTTTGAATGACTTGTTGGAAGTCAGTACGTATGGATTTGAGATCACAATTGATAATACTGAGTTTAGGCTTGCAACCCAACCACTACTGCACACTGGGCTTCAACAACAACAGAGGCAAGTTGAATAAGCTTATTTGGTCAGAAAAACTTCTGCCCTTCTGCTTCTACTGCTTATTCTGCCAACGTCTACCCACAAATTTTCTTAAAGAATTTGCATGACATAAATCTGGTCATAGATGATGCCCAGGTTCAGGAGCCCCAAGAGTTAAATTATTCTCCTCAATGGGGAATTTTAGAGCTTTGAAATGCTACACTTAAAACAGGCTATTTGACTCAGCTCTGATTGCTTCTACATGCTAGCTGTGCTCTGATTAAAGAGAGAAAATACAGCAGTTATCATGTTTATTGATATAAGCCAGATTTTTTTAATACACATGGCCTTGGGAATCATTTTTCCTGGAAATAGTGCAAAGGACATTGGGAATGCCTTGAAGCGCCAAGAGTTTTTGGACTGCTTTCAGAAACAATAGCTCTCCGTGGTTTGCTTTCCCCCTGCGTTGATTGAGCTCAGCTTTTTGGCCCGTGAAGCATTCCGATTTCAGCAATGTTATTGTTACCAGTGTGTTACGACACAGGCTGGGAGAGAGGGGTTACGGACGCAGGAAACCAGGTTGCCAAGGGCCAGCTGGAAGGAGCGGAGCAGAGCTGAGCTGGGGCTGGGCTTCTGGGGGGCTCTGGAGCTTTGAAACTCCAGCACTGCTGGTGGGCTCGCCTAGTTTGTGCCCTAAAAACCGTGTCAACCCAACTTTTACATGAAATGAAGTCCTAACTTATCTCTGTGTGCTTTATGGGTTTCCTGTAATGATTAAAAATAATAATAATAATAAAAAAAAAAACAACCCTGCAGACACTCTGTGACACAACTATTCTCTTGCTGCTGCTGTTTCTTATCCCTGATGGTGCAACCTTGTTTAAGGTAGTGCCTTTACACCCTTTCTATGTTCCTCAATGCTGTGCTAAAAGGGCAGGGCATGAAAAAGCCAAAGAGCTGCACATCTGCTGAAGGAGGACTTCGTGGCCACAGGTAGTTGAGGCTCACCTGGGGCAACTCTTGCCAGCTTGGCTGTGGTGGAAGCAGAGGGGAAGGAGAAGATGCTGACCACAACAAGGGTCTGGCAGGATTGGGCTGTTTGATAGCACCTATTGATTTGGGGGATTGTTTGAATGATGCGGAAGGTCTGCATAGCTGTGGAGTCTGTGGGAGGCTTGCTCCTGACCTTCCTGGTACTCCTGGTTCAGTGCTACTGCTGAGAGGGAAGGGGACAGGCCGTTGGGCTGAAGAACCAACACCTTTCCTTAGAAAGAGGTGAAATGCTTATAAAACAGCAGAAAATCCTGCTTTGCTTATCTGGGAAGGGCATACTTTTTTTCCATTAAAAGGGAGAGTTGAAATATATATATTTTTTTTAATGCAAGCCTGCAGGATTTGGCAGTCTATTTCCCATAAAAACTATGGGAGTGGGTATTTTCCAATTTCCCAGGTTTGTGCATCTTTCTTTAACTTTCTTCTGGTAGTTGCTAGGTGGAAATAACCTTGTGCAGCTCCACCACGAAAGCATTTGGTGGTAGTGACTAATGCTGTTGCCTGAGGGGAATAATGCTGGATTAAATTTAAATTTATATAGCAATTCCTGTCCTGCAAATTAAATTTTGACTGTGCACTATTGCTCTCACAGCCTACATGTACTGATTGAACCCCACATTTCATAAATCAGCTTTTATTTTTTTTTTAAAAAAGAACAAAACCCAAACATAGTCAAAACACCTCATGCTTATAAAGTGTTAGGTAAAGAGGAAACATCAATAGCACACCCTTAAGGGTAATTATTCTCAGTGGAATTAAATGGGTGCTTATATTTCTGTTTAGAAGGTTGATTTTTTTTTTTTTTAGACTGGAACCATTTGATTTCACCATTGATAGATAAGGGGTCATATCAAAACTTAAATGCAAGAAAATGCATTTTCCTTATTGAGAGAGAAGCAGCAGTCTGGGTGACCTGTTTCCCCACTGCTGGAGCACCTGAGGGTGGGAATGCAGTGGTTCCCCTCCTGCCACTGCAGAGGGATTAAGTCCAAAGAGAGGAAAGATCATACTTGTAGGCCTGAAACTGCTGAATGCTGTACTGAGTGATCAGAGCCATCCCTCCCCATGCTGAGGGAAAAGAAACACCTGGGAAGGGGAATTATGAGGCAACTGCTGCATTGTCTGTGGAAGTAATAGCTTGGATATTACGAAGAATGTATTTACATACCAAATTATTTTCAGGCCAGCAATAAATTCCTGACAGCTGGAAGCAAGCAGTGTCCAAGAGGACAAGTCAATCCCCAGATGGCTGGTTCCACAGCAGTGCAACAGCTGTCATCACAAACAGCACTGGAGTCAGCCACCAAGTCAGAGATGAAGCCTTGATAAGAGGCCAGCCAGGAAGCAACCACAGGCACAGATGCTGCTGATAGAGAGGGCAGGAGAAGAAAACGAAAATTCAAAGCTTGGAATCTGGGCTTTTATAGTGCCAAGAACGCCAGTGCGTGGCTAAAAGGACTGGCTCCATGTTGGGGCAATGTAAGGAGGAGCACAAACAAACAACTACAGAATACTGAGTCCTTGGAAGAATGAGAGGTAGGATTAAGTCCTGTCTGAGACTTAATAGCCATCCAGTAACTTGGTCACGGCTGTTCTTTGCTCTCCTGTTCCTCAGTAAGACCCGAGCTCCACAGGCCTCTAATTTTTGCCCCGTGTCTTGTGAATTCCTTTAAGTACTTCTGCTGGGGGATTTACCGCTTGAGGGATGTGGTGGAAATGCAAAAGGAGGAGCATGGTGGCACAACTTAGTTGTGAAAACAAAAATGCATGTGAAGCTTCCTTGAAGCAAGGAGCAGTTTTGCAGCTCAGGTGTGAGAGCCACCTGATCTTTCTGCTCTGAATTAGTTGGGAGAATGGCAGCAGATTTGCTTGTCAGGCTCTTGTATTACCACTTGTAGGCATGCTCTGCCATCTCTCCTAAATGCAGAGATTTAGAGCTGTATTTATAGAGCACTCTGAAGTATATACACAGCTGTAAAATTGCTGAGAAGACTTTTCCTGCCCCAGAGAGATTAAAAGCTCATTCTCACAGATAGAGTATGTGGAATAAGAGCGCAGGGCTGAATAGAGACTTTCCTTGTGGGAAATTGGCACAGGCTCTTTTCACTCCAGGAAGCGAGCCTCCAGGAACAAAGAGCAGGTGGCAGGGAAGTGTGGCTGCTCTCATCTCCAGGGACCAACTAACGAAAGGTATGCATAGGAAATCAAGATTTTAGCATAGCTGTAGAAGCCATTCACAGGTCCAGCATGTGTGCTTGAATGGCTACCCTGGAGCTATCCAGTGGAGATGATTATCTTCAATACTGTGATATTATTGCTTGAGACAGTTAAATGGAAGTTCTCAAGCTCAAATAATCCCTTGTGAATACCATGTGGAGAAGCCCTGCAATACTGCAAGTCCATGGATTGAGAGAAGTAACAGGGTAAGATGAAATAGAGGGATGGAGATGAGGACTAGAGAAAAGGGTAATGCCTAGGAACTGAGAGTCAACTCTCAAGCCATAGTATCAAGGGGAATATCAAGCCATTTTGAACAGAAGAATATCAAAGCTTTCTCCTAAATGGGACAAAAGCATTGTAATCTTCAATATTCAGGCCTGACGTAACCAAGCATGGTGGTTCGTGTTGTTACGTTTCAGCTATTGACCAGACTCTACAGATGTTGATCAATTGGCTGAGAGATGGGCAACAGAGATACTTGGCAATGCTAGAGGAAGGGGAAGCATCCTTGGAGATAGCTGCTGTCTTGTCCTAGATCCATACCTTCCTGTAAGCACCTCTCCCACCTGGGATGACACATTAAATGAGGGGAATTGAACTGGCCTGGTATGAGTTCTTGTGTGTAGACAGGAGACTGAATATTTTGCCAACTCTTTCATACTTGGTATGCTTATAGGAATGGAGACTTCATAACATGCCCTCACTGGGGAAATGCAGTAACTGACTGTTTTTAGATGTGGTCTCTTTGCAGTTAATGTACTTTTTATGCTTGTGCAGGCTCTTGCAACTTGGCATAAGGCTATAGTTAAAGCTGAGGAAGCAACAATGATCAGCATCTGCTGATAAAAATGGTCCTTTTCTAATAGTGTTCAAGGTATCATTGTGACCTAGCAGATTTTAGAAAAACAGTTTTTACTGAATGGTAGGTTAATGAGTAAGAAAGAGATGCTGAATTGTAACACATTGCAGAGGGGTTATTTTGACCAGATTTTGGAGGAGAAATCATTTCTTTTGCTAGAAGTAAATACTGTCTGAACTAATCAAACTTCTGTCTAGCCAGTTCATCTGGATTTCGTTAATTGTTGTTTTTTTTTTTTAAATTTATGAATTACTTGTATTATTGTCACATCATACAATATGACAACTTTGCAGTAAACGAACAGAGTTGATCTGTATAGGTACTGAGTGTAAAAATGGCTTCTGGGGACAGGCAGTCTCATTTTTCTTAAATTTAAGTTGGGAGGGGAAAAAAAAAGGTCCAATGGAAGCTTCAGATGAGTTGAAGTCCTCTGTCTGATCCCATATAATGAAGGCAGTTGGAGCAAAAAATTAGCTAAGGGCATTGACTAATGCCCTGAGGGGGGCTGAGGGGTGGTTGGGAAGCGATTGTTTAGAAGTGCATAGGAACTCTATTCATGAATCAGGACTCTACTTTGGTAGATGCCAACAGAGTAATGAAAATAAAGAATAAGCAAGAAATTTATATAGAAAATGCTAAGGGAATGTGGTAGTTCTAATAGTTTATTGTAATACATCCAAATATGTGCACCATATGCATGTGTGCTTTAACTTTCCAACTAGAAACACTGGACTTGGTAATTAAAAAAATATTGTTCACTGTGCTTTTATAAAATGCAAGGCATTAGCATAAGAGTACTGGTGACTGGGTACAGAATATTTTCCAAAATGCTGTAGAATAACACCACGGGGACAAATATTGATAAATGTTTAGAGAGTCTGGTGTGGGACTGGGTGCTTGGACAAAAAACATGCATGGGTTAGCAAACATTAGGCTCAGTCAAGAAGCAGTGCTGACCTCATGCAGCCTAAGTTAACTCTCCTTTGCTGCTGGCTCTGTGCATGAACTGATGTTTTCTTTACTGTCTGGCTATTGCTGGTATATTTAATCAGAAGTACAGAGCACTGGAGGAATGAGAAAGAATAGAAGGAATGATGACAGTAACACTGAAATGTAGAAGCAGACACAGGTAAGGCAGAGACAACAGGACGCAAAATCTTTCAGTTTGAAGTTGTAAGTTTAAATCCAGGGAAGAAGCTCCAGTGACTGGCTGCAAGTTGTTTACATCTGGAAGCCAAGCTGAAATGCACCGTGCCCAGTCTTAATATCATGTAGCAGCAACACCTACTGATGGGACATGAACACATGGATAGATGAGAGGAGTAAAGCCCTTTCACATCTCAAGTTAAGGTCTTACAGAATGATGTGGAAACAGTGCTGGGGGTCAACTGTGTAGACCTGCGGTGCAGATGCTGTGATTGTTCCCCACTGTGTATGTGGCTCCAGAAGCACTGTGGGCTACAACCTTTCTACATTCTTTGAGTTCAGTACTATGCAGATCATAGACTCCTCTAGCCCGGCCATGAGGGGTACCATCCCCATGGGAGTATTTGCAAACCTCCTTTACTACAAAACATTCATACTTCCCACTATATAATAGCTCTTGGATACGGTAGATGGGATACTTCTCGAACGATTTCTTGTGACCCTTTGAACGCTAACAAAAATGATGGAAAGAATCTAGAAGAGCAAGGTAAATATTTATAAACTTGTGTTATAAATCAGTGCTCTTGTAATTTCCCTGACCCTCGAGACTGTACTTCCATGCATGTGTGATAAATGACTGCATTGCTCAGCCCAGATTTTGGTGCAGTTGTCTAAGCAAGCTGTCTAAACAGAGGCAAGGAACCAGAGACTTTAGGAGCTTTCTCATAAGTTAGTGAAAGAAAATTGCTTAGCTTTCCTCCCGTGTACATGCTACCACAAAGAAATTGTTCCTTGCTTTTTTCTCACTTGCAGTATAGTTTCCAGTCACAGTTTTGTCAGGAAAATTACTGCACTTTGTAAAGGTGACCTCTTGTTTTTAGGTTTGGACTCTAATGAGTGGCATTAGCACAGAGACAGCAGAATGGATCACATCACTCGAACTGGCCAACAGAAACAACGATATTCACTGACTTGGCCATAAGTTCATTGTAAAATAAAAAAAAAAAAAAAGTCCTATGCTATTAAAAAAAAAAAAAAAAAAAGACAATGGTCATATAGTGAAGTGTGTGAAGTGTAAAGCAAGTCTTCTGCCAGACAAAGCAAGTCTTCTGCCAGACTTCAAAAACTACCATTTATATTGCTTCAACGTACTAGCAATTATAAATCAATATTTTGGCTGTATATTGGAATGTGAGGTTGCCATAGAAACGAGCCAAATTTTGCCTTTGGAGTTAGATGAGCATACACATGTGTATAAAAGGGAAGAAATATACTTCATTAGATACTCCTTGGCGGGATAATGCTTAATAAGCTTATTTCTATCTCTTTTCCTGCTTGTTGCAATGAATTTCAAGATTGCTTTTTTCATCATAATAAAGTAACAATATTCTTCAGGATGATTTTTTTTTCCTAACACCCTTCCTCCCCCCAGAATCACATGAAATGGTATGAAGTGTTCCTTATGAGCCAATGGAAAGATTTTATAGGAATTTTACAAGCACTTAGGTAGTTAATGAGACACCTAAGGTTCCCAATGGAATTTCCTTTTCACCTATTGCAAGTACATCCAAATGATCCATCCATGGTTTGTGCACCCGCTGTGAGTGGGCAGCAGGTAACTTGACCCATGCAGTGCTCTATTTATTGCTGAAATTCAGCTAGGATGAATTGCACCTGAGGCAATTCACACCTCCCAAACTCTTAAAATAATTTCCACCTATTCCATCTCCAACAATTTGCTGTAATATTGCAAAATCACACTCAATTATTTCCATTATGTTTCTTGCATTTGCTCAGTATCAGCCATCTTGAAGGAAAATTCTGTGTGGCTTAAGACAGCTGTACTCCCAGATGTCTCCGTTCTGCCTGCACTGGAATTGACAGTATTAAATCCTAGGTGTTGCTCCAATATCAGCTGCAGTTCTTAAACTGTTCTCTAGAGGAGAGCCTGCCATGGTCTCTTTTTGGTTATGCAAAGCTCTATAGCGTATATTGGCCAAAAATATTGTTGTGGGGTTGTCAAAAGTGATCTGGCATGAAAAGCCAGCTTGGACAAACTCAGCCTGTAGCCTGCTTAGTCAGGAAAATGAGGGACACGAGCTCACATTGTTGGTCTGTCCCACTAACCACTGTTGAACTGGCCGGCTGCTTGCAACTAGTTCTGAGAAGGGTACAGGTAAGACGTGCAATTCAGTCTTCCCATCATAATTTGGAAATTCAGGGGCAGGAAATGCAGGATGTTGCCTCAAGGGACAGATGACCTATGAGGGTCAGAAAGTAAGGTTCTGGCTAGCAGCACAGCAGGTACAGATTGCCTACCAGAGCTGCTACTCAGGCTTGGCCCTTTCAGTTAAATAAAAAGCTTTCTCTTGAGTTTCTTATCTTGGGGATCACTTAGTGTTACGGAAACCAAGAAACCTCTGTTTACCCAGGCTGTCTCTTCACTGTTGTTAACTAAGGTATTTTGTAGGCAGGTGTCATCTCAGTATTTTTGTTTTATCACTAATCTTTATGAACAGACAGCTTGTAGATCAAATCCATTCTTATTTCAACAGTGTACATGGGAAATAACTGACACCACTAGAATAAAATATTAAGTTGGTGAAAATACGAGGAGAGTCAGAAGCATCATGAGGCCCATTGCTACTGCTGAATTTGTCTTACTCTATTGTGTAATGGCTCCATCTCAGATTATAAGGCCCCACAGTCTGTTTTCATGAGCAAGATAACTAAAAATTTTGTTTCGGATGTATTTTTACTGAAAGGGTATTGAAATTTTGCAATTCTGGCAGTAGTTCACGTTTCTAGGATGCTGAAAACAGCAGCTCCTTTGGGAAGCATTTTTTTTTTTGTGGCATGTGTAGTCCATGTCATGTTAAGATCATAGCCATGCTTTGCAAATTTAAGCATGTTCCAGGTCCCAAACCTGTATGCCATCAGGTAGGCATTTCTCCTACCTGTTTGTGAGGATAAACATTAATGTGGCACTTGATACATTCTTGTCCCATGTTAGCCCAGGAGTTTCCGCTCATCCATTTTCTCTTGCATTTTGGGCACTTATATTCACCGAAGCAGCGTTTCTTGCCCTGGTATGGAGTCAAGCCTTCTCCTTTGGGGCGAGCCTGAAAAACAAGGAGGTAGCAATGAGTGACTAGAAAGTGTTGGAGGGGGAGTAGTAAAGCAATGTTTTTATTTAGGAAACTGGGCAAAAGATACTAGAGCCAAGCATGAAGTCTGTATCTTCATGAACAGTTCATACACTGAAGTTTGAGTTTAAGTTCTGAGAGTTACTTCTGAGAAGCATTCACAAGTTCAAGAATGCTTGTGACATTTCTGGCACCGAGCTCAGTATTTAGAAATGTCTGTGCACTTTTTGCGATGAGTATTTGTTAATATCCATTTCAATACAACCAAATTGTGTCTATTGAATAAGTGTTGCTATCACTGTATATAGCATCAGAAGTAGCTCGCTAGAGAAAGATGCTCTTAAGTAGGTCGTTGTCTGTTCCCCAAGAGAGTCTCAGTAAGAAAACATTTCACAGTTCTGCATTGCACGGCTTCTACGTGATGAAATTCTGGCAATCCATTAGTATATGGATATGCATTGCTGTATGTGAGAGCCATACTGGGGTTGAATATGAAGAGAAGGCATGATTTTCATTAGCAGAGATTACTAATTTCACAAACTTCATTAGGCTTCCTGTTCTCTGTAAATGATGTTTCACTAATTTCCATATTTTGAAGGAAACGGGAAGGGATATTCCCAAATAAAATGGACTGCTGTGATGTCTAAATATTAAACGTTGCCTAAAGAAAGCCTGTTTGCCCAGACAAGATACTACAGTTGACAATGACCTTATGTAAGTAGATTGCTTCTACATAATCACTCAAACTGCATTGTACTCAACAGAAATATAATGTACATAATATGCTAATATTTTAAGGTGAAGGCGAGTATTGCATATAGCTGTTCTGAAGAGAGCTGTGAGGATGAAGCTGTTTTCCTAGAGTCCCCAGCAGGTGTTGAAATACTGCCCGTATATTCACTGTATTTTGTTTATTGTTGCCTAGAGGAAGAGACTTCCCCTGCATCGTGGACGAACAGTACAATCACCTATCTCAGAATTTGTTTATATGTCAGGCCTGTGGGGCATTTTTTTAAGGTTCCCAGATTAAGATTATGAAAGCTAAATGACCCATCATGCTGGGAAAGAGTTTGTTTTGTTTCGGGAACTTGTATGATTTCTCAGTGTGTAGGTCCAAGTGGCTTTCTATGTGAAAACACGGGTTGGGAAAGCAGGTGGTTGGCAGAAGACCTGAGCTTGGCAGGCGTGCTGGGACTCCAGCTCCTGTGCCTGATGGTGTTTGCCACAACACCTCCGGTGTCACACATCAGAGTGTGTGGGAACGGAGCATCAAGTGTACTCCACCCTGCACCCTGGCTGGCGGAAGGTGAGCAGGGGGCACCCTAGACCTACTTTGTCCATTTTTCAGTTTCAGTGAACAATATTTCCTGCATATTTGTGCTTATTCTTCAGTGTAGTTATTTTTTAAATAAATAAGTAAATAGGATGCAGTAGCACAAATAAATACCTATAATAGTTTTTCCTGACTCTGAATCCATTGTGTCACTGTGAATGTTCTGGCTCACAGTGCAGTTGAAGCCAACGCTAAGACACACACACTTACAGTAGTATTGTACAAAAAAGTGCTTGATATAATGAGAAACATTTGGACTTCCATGACTAAATGAGTGCTGGCAGGCACCCAGAGTTTAATCCTGTGATCCATGGTGTCTCTTGATAAAGATGGGAGATTGTAATTGAATGTAGGGCAGGAAAATGTCAATTTATGGAGCCGTCCTTATTTGGGACACTTAATTTGGCTCTGCCTCTGAGGAATTTGTAGCACAACTCAAGTCAGTGAAAGAAGGACCACATGCTCGCTTCATTTAGAAGTTCTCATGGAATTGAATAGGAACCCTGTGTACAGAGAGCTCTCATGATTGTGAGACACTTCCCCTCCTCCTGAGGCGTCACACATTGCTTTATTTGCAGTTTCAACTGGGGCTAAACTATTAAATCAGTAGAAGAGATTGTTTCCAACTCTGGGTTTCAGTGACGATGCTTTACTGAAACCCTTGGTGCAGTAGAGCTGGAAATGCAGCCTTGTTACTCCTACTAACAGGAGCCCTTTCAGAAAAAGCATGGGTCACTCAGTGCATTATTTCCAAAAGCAATAGCACAGGCTTTAGAGACAGAGCATGTCTGAGAAGTCTTGCAAATGTTTATAAACAGTATTTAAACATAACACTCCCACTGCAGTATGCTATGCCAACCATAAACAGCGTTTAACCATCAGACTCACACAACAACATTTTATGCTAGCCATGATTCACAGGTGGGGGCAGCTCAGAGGTGGCCACTTGGAACCAGCTGGTGGCTACAGGTTGCTGCAGCCGAGGTAGCTGGTTGCAGAGGTGTCGAGGTGGGATGCTCTGCCCTCACAAATGCACAGGAGGGCACCGAAGGTGCTCATCCTCAGTGTCCTCTGTGTGTATAGCTGGCCACTGGAGACGGAGGCTTTCTAAATCAGAAGCTTAAAATTTGGCTTCTCCAACTTGCTCAGTAAATCGGAAGCAGAACTAGGAAAAGAAGGCAGGAGACCTGACTCCAGAGGTAATTTCCTGTTATAATTGCTAGACTAAACTTCGGATTTATTTTAACTTTTCAGCTGTTGCAGCTCCCTCCTCATTCAGTGACTTGAGTTTGCTGGCAAAGCTACAACATTCTCTGTAGGTGTTTTGCTATTCTGTTTTATAGATGTTTACACTTTGCCCTAACAAATTATTTTCTTTTCCATATTCTCAGTTTCTCAAACTGTGCCCGACTGAGAATTTGGATTCTCAAACAAGCTCATTTTCTCTAGCAAAAAATATCATTAGGAAGCAGTGACAGCACTGAAGGCAACTCTCCAACTCCCTCCACCCTTCAGGTCCAAACAAAACAGAAACTTGACAGTATTTGGTGGAAGGCACGACCTGAGTGATGCACTAATGGCCTGAGAGGTCCAGAGCAGGGTGTTTTTTTTTTTTTAAGCTTCACCAGCAGCGTGGCTGAATTGCATAGGCACTTCCAAGAAAGAGCCTGCTTCTTCCTGCACGGAGCTGGGGCTGCCCGCAGGGTGCGTGAGCACAGGGGCGGTCTGTGACAGGGCAGTGCCCTGTACTTGCCCAGCTGGAGGGCAGAAGCTGTTCTCATCCAAGGTTTTTCTTAACTAAGAGACAAAGAAGAGCGTGGTGCATTCTTTGTCTTTTGGCATTAGCCTCCAGCCTCTGATTTTGGCAAAAGGTGGAACTTAGCCTGTGACTCTTTAATGGTGTTTAACAGTAAGCCTTTGATGTTTATGTCCTACAACTCCTTCACCGAGTGGTATCTTCTCTCACTTCTGTAGGTATGAATTTGTTTTGAACTAATCTGGCAAAGTTATGCCTGTGTTCACAATGGCAAAATATTTGATTGTTACCATGTTAATGCCTGTTGTCCTGTTACCTCTACTCCTAGGTAGTTTTTGGCCTGGTTACCGCCCCTGGCTGTGAAAGCTTGGTGGATCCTCCGCCAGGCTCTTACTGTGCTGGAAACAATATTCAAACTAGGCTACAAACCATAATGTGGGCAAGATTCTGACCTTGTCAACTCTTTATCTTGGGTAGTTGAATTTTATTCTGCTCTTTAAATACATTTCTACTGCAATGTGACTGTTACTCTCGTTTGCCTGTGTGTGTGTGCATCAGACAATTCAAAGATCATTTAATGCAACCAGCACAGGTAGGCATCTGGAGACGATGAAATCCACCGAGCTATAAATCCACACAGATATTTTTCTGGAAGGACTGAAAACGAGGCACTCCTTAAAGCATGGCTGAGTGCACACATGGGGAGACAGCAGGGGCTCTGCAGAAGGGAGAGCCTGCCTTCCCTGAGGTGCCTGGGCTGGGAGTGGTGGCCCTGGGCCCCTTCCCTCCTCCTGGAGTCTGGCTGGGGAGTGACCCCAGGAGCTCTGCCAAGGAGCCCTTAGTTTAAGAAAACAAACAAAACAACACGCAACACCAGGAACACCAGGAACAAGGCACATAATGAAGTCAGTCTTGGGCTGGTCTCCTTAGTGCTGAAGCTGAAGGGAACTCTGTCTGGCTTTGAATTCAGGAAGCATCACAGATGCTGCACAAGTCCTTGCCAGGCTCTCTATCCACGAGCAGCCAGACAAACGAAAGGATCTTGCCTTCAGATTTGTCAAATAGGTACATTATTTCAATCTTCAAGGCAAAGGCTAGGACAAATGACACCATCTTCACAGTTTTACCTAGGGTGTACCTAAAAGTGCTGCCTGAGGTTTGCCTTAATGAGATCCAACCTGTAGATACAGCCAGTATTTTTTTGCATGGCACAGCAATGAAAATGACATCAATATTCCGTCCTTCACTGACACCCAGCTGCCTCTATTTTTCATCGTCCTCCTTTCTTCAGCCAAAACCACAAATTGGCCATAATAAGATTTTAAAACTGTTTAAGTTGAGCTTTTCTGCTGGTAACTGGCCAGCCAAGCTCTCACACAACCTATCGGATTGTGCATCTCACGGAGGAATCTGCCAAAGCACTTGGCAGCGATGGACATAATAAAGGACTCTTTACTTTCCCCAGACAATTCTCTCAAAGTATCAGTTTGCACAGTCAGCAAAATCAAAACAAAACAACCCCCACACGTCCTGCTTAAAACTAGAATCGTTATAAACAACAACTTGCAAAGTTCCCTCAAAGTGAAATGCAGAGCAACAGTTTATTTAATACTATTCTTTCCTTCATCTTCCCCTGGGTTTGTGTTGTGCAGCTGAAAGATGTACAGCGGAGGAGGAGGATGAAGTCAGCATGACACTGGTGGGTGGGTCCCCTTCCTAGAAGAACTCTGTAAGGGTCTGCTTAGAAGGATGCTCCATCAGAGCAGAAAAGCAAGAACAGGAAACGATAGCCTGATGCACTGACTGGATCCCAAGGGATCTGTAGGAAGGCCAGAGCTGTTTTTGAAATGTCAGCCCTCTGACACTCAATTGCAAGTCAGTACAGCTATAAGGCTGCATTAAAAAAAATACACTTCCAGCACTCTTATTTTGCACTTCTCTGTGTACAGTTTTGAGAAATGTGATTGTAAATGATACTGCAACTGCTCAGTTGGAAAAGGAAAAATGAAGTATTATGACTGATTTGATGTGTGGGATGTCCTGGCACTCCACTCCTGACTGCTACAGGTTGCTGAGAATTGGGAAAGTTACTTTAGTCCTCTGACCTTTCTCACCTCTGTGAGCAGAATGATTGTTTGTGGAAGTTTTCAGCAAAAGTAATGCCAAAATGACACACACAATCAATCTATAGATTCGTCAACTGTTTTTTTCCTTACTGACTTTGCATTAATTCAAACTTGAAAATCAACAGAATATCTGGACGGATGAAGAGGTTGTGTGTTTAGGAAATGAATTCTAACACAGCTGTTCTGGTTTTGCGTGCTGTTGTAGTCCACGTTGCTGGTGTACAATGTTGCTGATGTGTGGCACTGGAGATTTCTGAGGTTTTTAACTGAGTTGTAGCTACATCTTTAATTAATACATGCAATACAGGAGGAGCATCTAGGGGATACAGAAACCAAATTAATGCCTCGTTTCATCCTTCCTGTCCCTCGTATAATTTGTGCATTAGTGATATGATGAGAACTTGTTTTGGGTCAGTTAAAGGAAAGGGGGGACTCTTCATTACAGCATTACTATTAAAAGCTTCTATTTGATTAACTAAACAATAGGTACTATGGAGTTTCTAGGTATAACACATACCAGACCGAGGAACTACATCATTACAAGACACGGCTAAAAAATAAAGAAAACTTGCTAATCCGTTTGTGGGACCTAACAGAGGAGGCTAGTTTGTACTTTTTCTGGGATTTTCTTAGGGGGTCTGACCTGTCACAAGGCCTAGGGCTACTTCAGCAGGGCGAGAGCTGTATTGCTCCTGTCATCATGGGAATCATCAGTTATGTACACCACCATCTTCATAGAAATCATTCTTCTCAGGCTGTGTGTATCTGTTTGCTGCTTCAGGGGTCACCACATTGTGCTTTCGCTAGTAGTGTATTTTGGCACCTTGCACAGAAAACATTTTCACAGTCTGCTGTGTACAGAAGGTTGCTCGTACCCACATATCTCCTTTCTTTATTTCATTTTCATACCTGTACCTCTATGGAGCATAGTTACTCTCCACTCCTTGGTTCTGGCGCTTTTAGAGTAATTTAGACTACCCAAATACCCCTTAGACCTTCTCTACAGGCTGCGTGACTCTGCCAGTTGAGAGAGACCCATTTAGCCATTTTGATCAGCCACTATGACAACCATCTCTGTTCATTTCTTTTGCTCTTTTAGGATGTAGTTCTATGCAATCAGTGCCTTTCTAGCAGGGTGGTGTTCAGAGTAAAAATGCAGTTCTCCAGGAACAGAGCCTTAGAAGATGAAAGTTTGTGTAGCGCACAGTCCAAAATAATGTCTTTATTTCACTTGAACAAATGTCCTACTTCTGCTGTTGCAAACCTTTTTATTTGCTAAGCCTTGCTCTTGCGGAAGCACCAAGAAGTATATCAGCTAAGCTGTGTTCATGAACTTTTTACAGGTATATTCTGAGATGGCAGAAGACCAATTTTATGTTTGTCATTTTAGTTTGTATCTCTTGGTTGCTTTGAAAGATTAGTTGTCAACATACCATACGATAACTGCAATTTTGATCTTGTTCCCACAATGGTAAACCAAGGGTAAGATTTGGCAGTATTTGTTACTAATAACACACACATGGTTTCTGATGATGATTAAAGCAATAGGCATGGTTGTCATGGACATGCTGATCAAAGTCTAGAAATCCAAGAAGCTGCTTTTGGCAAACATTATAACATTTAAATCAAGATCTGGTTTTGCAGATTTTTCAGAATCCTAGCCATGCTTGTGGACAAAGGCTTTTCTTCTGTTGCAAAACGCCTAGCTGGACTCATCATTAGAACCATCCTTGGGCCAAAGATGCATAACACTCTTTTCTGTGCTAAGTCGTTTATGCATGATGCTTGCAGAATTGCCAAAAATTAGTTACTATCTGATCTGTCAGTGACTGAATACTGAATGCTCTGAGAAGTCGATAGTGTCCATTTCCGGTCACATAATCAGACTCTGCCTCCTCTCTCCTTTTGTGTGGTGGTGAGGTCGTTTTGAAATTCCCCACCTATTCCACCTTTCTTGCAGTGTTGTAAAATCACTTGGTACAGTGTATGGTGATGGAGCTTCTGTAGTGTATCTGAGCACTAATACACAAATAACACAATACTTTCAGTCAAACCCTTTCATAGAATAAACTTTGGGTGTATAGTTACTGCATGTAAATATTATGTGTAGATGAGTCTTGTTAGTGGAGTCTTAATAGTGAAATTCCCATTGTATTCATAGTTCTAACAAACCACTTTATTTGCCAAATGTTCACATGAATTTTCCATTTTAGAATCTGAAACAGTATGCTTACGTATTCATTTATATCATGTGTTATATAAAGAGGAACAGGAAATGAGCATTCAATACATTTGGTAAAAATTCAGAGCTGCAGAGCTCAACAAACCCTACCCTAGTTTTCCATTGAGGGAAAACTGCAAATAATTGTCTTGGTGAACTGCACTTCAAGGACTTATTCTACCTGTGTGTGCTACTCGTTGCTTGTTGAATGACTGTGAAAGAGCCCCCAGACTATCTGTACTTGCAGCCAATCACAATTTTAATATGTTTGTTCCCGTAGGACATGAAAACAATGGAATTACTTGAGCATATAAATAGTTGCTTAATGAATCTTCTTTTGAAAGTATTGCATAACTCAGTCTAACCCAGAACTGAAAATTTTAAGAACAGTGTAAGAATAGGTCTCTGGCTCTTTTGCGCATGAAGATAACAACATTTGGTTCACATTTTGACAGTTAATATGTATAACTAAGAAAACATGCTAAAAAATATATTAAGGAATTGTGCTGTGAAAATTGTTTTCACTGTATTAATGAAATAAGAAGTAAAAAAGGAGCCGGGGCTAGAAAATGGGAATGGGTAGTGCCTAAATGAACCTGGGTCTCTGCTGTACAATTTAAGTATTGTATGTCATACAGAAAATAGGGATTTGCATATCAAATTAAGCACGTGGAAGAGTTAAAATTACACTCGCCTGCTGGGATGCAGTGAGGCACTTCTTTTCGATGTTACAAGATCATATTCTTCCAAACAGCTTGAGATAAAAGGAAGTGGTTGAAATCTTTCTTTCCTCTTCTCTGATATAAAATTGGCCATGTTGAATTAATTATGAATAAACTAGGAATGTATTCATTTTAATAGTTCCCTGATGTGTGGACTCTTTTGTCCCTCTTCATCTGTTGCTTGAAAACATAGAATAGCAATACTCTCCTCCTCTCTCCCTCCCTCCCCCTTCTCCTCAGCAAGCACACTGTATTAAATATGCTGCTATTCCGTTCAATAGTTGGAATTGGAGTTTCGGAGCAGTGAGGGTCACACTCTTGCTATGAACAGGCTTTACCTCTTCCAAGCTGAGGTCGAGACCCATATTCATGTTGCTGTGTTGCTTTAATTGGTCCACCTTGGATGGCTTCAGATTTGTCCTAGGGCTAACGTGGCACAGCTGAAGCACTGCTCTAGTGATGAGTTAACACGCTCATTGAGGACTCTCTTCTGTCCTTTAAAGAGCAGCAGGGTATATCTGGTACCCGCTTGCCTCTCCTTGCAGGTTATGGGGCCCTTCCAGAGACAAAGCAGGTAGGAAGACAGATGTCGCTGGAAGTAATTTTGTTATTTGTGATGGGTGCTTTTGAAGCCCCATTCAAAATGAGGAAGCCTTATGTTTCATCACTGTTCTGAGATGTGTTTATACAAAGTCTCTGCCTGAAGAGATTTGGGCTGAATTATGATGTTGATATGCAGTTGAAGATCTCTGTTAGAGATCTTATCATCCTTCTGATGGTATCTCTCTTCATTAAGTGTCCAGCTAAAGAAAATGTGTGAGCAGACTCGGTTCAGGCTAGATTGGTGTGCTACTACCTGGTCAAAGCAAATTCTCAAAAGAGGATCTGGACTGGGGTATTTTCCCCATGATGTGGTGACCATAGATCTTGCATTACTTTTTGTTTCATGCTTCAGATGAGAATCTGAGACCTGTTTTCACACCAAGCTGCATGCAGAATAATAGTGTTGTCTCTATTATCTGTATTATTGTATCCCTATTATCTATTATCTGTACCGTTTGTGAGAGCTGCATAAGAATCTTAGTTGCAGACTTCACAACTCCCCAGTTTAGTTCCTTGGAAAACATATTTAGTACTTACTCTTCATGAAGTACTGTAGCTTTATCTTACAGTGGGTGCAGCTTGATGAAATTTTGGTGTGAATTTACACACGGGAGCAGAGACAGGACCTGTGTTAAGAATTAAGAGGACTGTAGGTGCTGATGGGAGGTAGTTTCCTCTGCTGTTACAAGTGACTTTGTAAAATGTTGCTGTATGACTATCCACATCTTTTGGTGCCTTTATCCTTTTGTAAATCTGGTACTGTTGTGGCTTTCCTCTGTCATATATCTGCTGGGCTGTGTTTGCTGGAGGTACTTTGGGAGGGACTTCAATACCACAGCAATCTTAGGAGGTAACCTCAACTTGAAGAACTGCAACTTCTGCTGGTTCATGAGAAACAATTGGCTGACCTACAGGGATGTCAGGAGAGATGGCTACTTTTTTCCTCTGAGGCAAAATGGTTTGTAGGACTCAGATTACATTAGTTACAATACATTATGCAATTACAAGAAAGATTTTATTTCAACTAGAAGTTTTGCCATCGTTCATATATCTAAAACCAACGTGAATTTATTTGCCTAGTTTCAAAATGAAATTGCATCATCTCAAAGCATTGCCTGCTGTACTTCTAAAACGTTTGTAGCCCACAGCAAGGTCAACCTGATAGGACATACTTTAATATCCTTAATTAAGAAATATTTCTTTTAAGCAAGAACATCAAGTTCCTGTTCAGTTTTCTAAACAGGCTCTATCCTGGACTCTGACAGTGGCTGAGGGACGAGCGCTCTGCTCACTCCAGGCTGCGCAGGGGTGGGTGTATTGCACCGTGGGAATACACGGGGTGGGAAGGAGAAGGAGAAGCAGAGAATATTTTAAGTCAGTGCATTTGCACAAGGGAATATAAAATGAGACCTGAATGGTTTTGCCACTCAGGAAGCTGCTTATTTTGCTGTGGTTTGTACCTTCTGGACTGATACACTCTTGTCTTTTCTAGTTCCCTTCAGTTATGTATGAATCATAAAAATGATGCAGTTCTTTTAGGCTGATTTAGAAATGCTTTTGCTCCTGTAAAGGTTTTAGCTCTTGAGAACAGCTCTTGGAAAGCAAAGGAGATATTTTTAAGATGTTAAGGACAAGTCTCAGTGGAAAAGGATGTTTCTAGAACTTTGCCTTCTTCCTTCCTACTGCTCTGAAGGGGACAGGCTCTTGTTAACTATCCACCAAATCCTGAAGGATGGGACCTGGTCCATAGCATATCCTGCACTCTACATAAGAATGGGTATAGCTGAAGTAAGAAAAAATCCAGCAGGGGAGTAGGAGCCATGAAGAAAAGAACGTGTCCCTGTGGTTAAGGTACTGGCCTGGGCCCCCGCAAGCCTGGGTTTCATTTCTGGCTTGACTACAGCCTCTCTGTAAGTTTGCAGATGAGTTACTTGATCTCTGTGCTTCAGTTCTTCATCTATAGTATGGGCAGTACTAGTGTACTTTACATGGTGCGGGTATGATTGTTTGTTACTACAAAGCAAGCAGTATGCAGAAATCTGAGTTATGCTGGTCTCACTGTGGGTTTTGAGCAAGGACTGCCACAGGCCTGTTACCAGTGAACCTGACCTCACGTCTTGAGCCAAGTTCTTTTTTTTTTTTTTTTTTTTTTTTTTAGAAAGGCTCTACTCAACAGATGTTTTCTCGTTCATATGTTTTATTTTCCCTACAACCAGCCTGGTTAACATAGTCAGAAATGCCATTTTCTACTAACTGCTGGTGACATCTCCACTGATGCGTCATTTAAAAAAGTAAACACACTACATGGCAGAAGGGGAGGCAAGTATACACATAGTCATTACGAGGATTTCTAGCTAGGAAATTTGTCACACAAAGGACAGATCTTGGGTGCTTGTTAGAAACCTTCCCACTGCACCAAAACCAACAGGATGGCTGCCCGCACCCCACCTAACCTCCCCACCCAGAGCAGTGCAGCTGAGGCTCCCGGGATGTAAGCAGGCTGGGCTGGCTGTGGCCTGTCCTCTGCGATGAAATACCATAGCAGGAGTGTCATTGCTTCTAGCTGGAATGGGCCCTTTGCTTGAAATATTAAGAAACAGGGAAAGGAAATAAAGACCAGATGAGCAACCACCCTCCCTTTCTCCACCTCAGTCTCCTTCCCTCCACCTCCCCACCCCCTTGCTGTCATCCCCGAGATGACATGCGAAAACACCGATTGAGTCAGTCAGCCTGCTTCAAATTACAGCATGCTTTCTGAGCCTGGAAAAAGACGTGCTATGCATGCCCCAATGTGAAACATGACTTCAGCTGCTGATACCTAAACTGCATAAATGTTTATTATGCTTAATAAAGTGAGAGAGGCTTTTCTGGTTGCAGTGTCTATCCTCCAGAAATATTCTGCCAGATTACACAGGCATGATGCATAGAAGAGAATCTTAGAAACCCAACTCTCTGCCTGCAGTGGCCATGTGAAAGCCTCTGCACCTCACGAAAAGCTCTCCAGTCCCAGATGTCTGAGGTAGTTGATGTGCATGACATCACTTGAGGGAGTCCCACTTGCTCATTTACCTTGGACTCCTGTGCAGGTGCCCGGGAGAAACTCCCTGTTGGAGTTTTCTTCCACTATAGTCTCCATCTCTTATGACTGAGCAGGTTTTTATCGTCATAAGTGAAGCGAATCAGAAAGTTGCACTGTTTTAAATATCAGTTGGTTTGCAGTGGAAACTTACAGGCATATACACCTACATTTTAGATGGCCCAAAGAACAACATGCTTTGGTGTGAGGTCTGTAATGATACAGTACAAATCTGCACCTCTAATTTCTTCCACCCTTCCCTTCCTTCCTAGTCCATCCTGTTCCAGCAGTTGTATTTGTGTTCTCCACTGTGATCCTTCACTGTTTTTTCCCCTATATGCAAAGCTAACTTGAATCATCTAAAAAATTCACCTGTATCCCACTACCAAACATCATCAGTGGCTGCCAAGCATTATTAAGCATTCTGTGATGGTTCTGATTGATGTTTATAGTGTTACAAGGACTTGGAGCATTTTAGGAGAACTCTTATGAAAAGAAATTGGGGACAATCAGTTCCCTCTACAATGTTTTACTTGGTCAGATGCAGAAATACGACAAACCCTGAAAGAGAGGAAGGATGGATCATAATTAAGAGTGAGAATGCTGAATGCAGTTCCCACTGTGTTCCAAGACTGTTGAGATTCAAGTAATCACTGCTGTTAAAAATAATAATAATACAAAAAAAAATTTCAAAGCGAAACTCTGTTTTGACCAGAATCTAGTCAGGATAGTGAAAGAAAATGGAAACTGATGGGATTTTCATGCCCATATCCTTTAACACTAGCACATTATGGTGATGTCTACTTTACTTTTTATTTACTAGCACTTGGCCTATTCCTTCTTTGAAAAGCAAAACTGTTCAACCTTTTGCAGCCTTGCATTTGTACAGTGGCCCCAGACAGCATATCCTATATTTAAACATTTTATTGTCAGACACTCACACACAGCATTTCCTTATCACGGGTACCTAAAATCTCACTTCCTGAAAGTCACTGCTTTCCTGTCGGAGTACAGAGAAGTAGCTGTCACCGCAGTAGTCTCTTGCTGGCCTGCTCTGACATTGGCAGTACCCCAGACTTGCTGTTAGCAGCTGGCTACTGTGCAGCTGACCCAGAACAGGGTAGTAGCCTGAGGTCAGCTGGTACTTCAATATTTTTTGACATCCACTGACCCTAAGCAGCACCAGGAGATGGCTTGGGAAGTAAATGGGCCTTAAAGAATAATTACACTTTCTCCCCAGAAGTAGCCTGAGAGCTGTGGTGTCAGTCTCTGCATGGCTGCTCTTTTGCTGTGCAAGTCACATGCATCAGAGGTAAAGCTGGTAAAAAGCAGCACAAGTCATTTCACTAGGCATGCACAGATGATTTCAGCTTCCATTGCTGTGCATTAGACAAGAATCAAGTAGTTATTGTTGTATCGAACACTGGTGTCCATGTCCATAATGCACCTATCTGACATTCTCATGCCATCAGAGTAAGACACCTTATTTGAGAACTTATCTCTTTGCCTCTACCTCTGTTTTAGAGTGGGTCTGCCCAGCTTTAGAACAAAAAATAACTGGTTAGTTATTATGTTTAACAGAAGAAATCACAGTTGTCAGGGACACTTTTGTGTCCTTGTATCGCCCTTATTTAAAGGAGATGGCACTGAAAAGAATGTGACTTGGAAACTTTGCACCCGTATTTGTTGCACAGTCTTATTTAAAAACTACTTTTTGCCTGTGCATAGTCCTGAGCCCAGTAGGGCTTCTCTGTATTTTTTTTTATTCTGACCAGTTCAGAGTGCATTAGCGTGGGGAAGTACACTTCACTGGCACAGGCTCTGCTGCAGCTGGCCTGCTGCTAACTGTGCACTGAATGACATCTTTGGAAGAGACTGGGTTTGGTGTGGCCCTGTTACTCCTGATCCATCTTCTCTGTCCATTTAGATTCACTGCTGTGGTTCAGCAGTGTCTTTAACTAATAGATTAGCAGAAGTCAAAAGGAAAGGTAGCACTCTGATCAAAGCAAATGTCTTCACCATAGCAATTTGAGTCATCCTGAAGTCATAACACGTTCTGAGAACATCCCAAGCGTAAAGGAGCAACTGTGGGCTGGAGTTCCTGCAAGTTCCAGGATTTGACAATCCTAACCTTCACAGGCTTCTCATCCTTCATAATTCTGAACCAAACCTCAATAAAACAAAAATTATTCAAGAAAAAACAAAACAAAACAAAAAAACAAAAACAAAACAAAACACATTAGGTATCTCTTTTACTAAAGAACATGATGCTCCAAAAAGCACATGTGAGGGACAGCTGCAGTGTTCAGCTTCTGCACATGTTCTAGGAGCATTTTTTTCTAAGGTGCTAGTCTCTAATTTTAAATGTTCTCCACATTGCCCTGTTCAGAATATAATTCTACTTTTGTCCTAGCAGGCGGTTTTAATACCCACAGGCAAGTGAAGTGAAAAGCTCATTATCAAACAATAGAAAGGATGAATACATGTTCTAATAGAAACCGTATGAGAGCAGGGGATCCACCAAGGGGCTGTAGGGCACAGAGGCAAGACAAGGCTTTGTGCTGTGATCAGTACTTTCTCGGAAACATGTCTGTGACCAAGGTCATCTTCATCTTTTCGAAAGTCTAAGGCAGTCTTCACAACACAGACAGTGAACAGGCCACTGCAAAATGTCTGTAGTAGCTGCTGTCTCTCTCTATTGTTTGCTCAAGTCTAAAAAACTATTAACTTTTGAAAGGGTATTGTGCAAGAGGAATCTGGTGTGAAACGCTTGCCATAGTGTTGGCTTCAGAAGGCCATTGGAGAGGTGGGATGAAGAGGTGGGGAAGGGAACCACACAGTTGTTTATCCCTTCTGCTGCATTTTCCTCCTCGTTTTACCCTGATGCTCTTTCCTTAGAGCGATGCCAGTCTTCAGACGGGTTGGTGCCTGCTGCTTGTTGAGGTGCAGTAGGAGTGAGTTAGCCTTGATCTTGGAGGGGAAGAAAAATCCCAAAGCATTGAGAAACCTTATTAGGAGTGCTCGATTTGTTGTTCACAGTAAGATGAAAACTCTGTTACATGGGAATATTTCAGCAGTTAATAGCATAAGGAAAAAAAATCTGTATGAAACGATAGAAGTGCAGATGAATAGAAACAAGTGCATCACACCTGTCGTACTGTAAGGTTTCTGAGTCTAAGGATGTTTTCTTCCCTGGTCAAGGAGTGCTGTAAAGGCTGTGTTGTTTTGGTAAGCCACAGATTCGGGCTCTCGCATGGAGGCTGGCACAGCAGCGGGTGTTTTCTAGCCCCTTGATTTATTTATTTTTCCCAGTCCTTCCAAGGCCCGGTTATTTTATCCACGCCGTGCCTTCCAGTGGGACGTTCCGTTCAGTGTCTGGCTAGCCATGAGAGGCCCATTATCCTCCACAGACTCGACACAAACCCCCGATTTTGACAGGCAACAAAAGCGGAGGCCGCTGCCCCTTTCCGCTCCCTCAGGCCGAGCTGGGTACCCAGCGCAGCTGCGCCTTTGTGCCCAAGGGCTCGGGAGGAAGCGGCAGGCCGACAGGTGTGCCACGGAGAGGCCTCGGCCGGGCAGGCCGCCCGCGCCCGCACGCACGTCCCCACGCACACGGCTCCTGTGTTCGGCTCCCTCTGCTGCCTTCAAGGGCCTCCTTGTCGCAGCGCGAGTCATCTCGTCACGCAGCCTCCCTTTCTGTGCTGTCTCCTGGCCAGCCCTGGCCAGAATAATCCCCTTTCTCAACCCTAATACCACAGCAGAAATGTCATCGTTACTCTGCAACGCTGGTATTTGTCAAGTTGATGGGAACAATGAGAGCATTCATTTAGCCAGGAGACAGGCGAAGGGCCTCAGGAAAAACCCTTCAAGGGAAAAGAAAAAGTTCTTCTGTCAAACTCTGAACTCCTCTGGAGCTGCCATTTGTCTTGAGGCTTGACTGGGTGGGAGACGGGGGCTGCCTTGCGCTGGCCATGTCTTCAGCTGGGGTCACAGGGCAAGCTCAGGTTTTATTTTTTAGGACAGCTGATGAGCAACAAAGGGCCTCTCTTCCAAGAGAACTGCGTCTTTAGTAATCATAGAGCTCTGCTGTTCAGCTGTGTTTGCTTGTGCTTTGTAAAATTAAACCTGTAAGAAATTGGTTTTACCTTCATGCAAATTTATATGCATGTGCAGTTATTCTAATATGAGAGACCTGTATCTCCTGTCCAGCATCCAGCAATATAAGGCCCTTACTGAGCAAGGGACAACTTGAGCTCTATCTACAGTACTGGTAAGAGGTATCAAGATAAACTAAGGAAAGCCTGTTCTTCCTTGAACATCCTAGTAAGTGCTGCTGGATGCTGAGAAAGTAGAAATTCCACTGGAAACAAAAAGCCTAAGCAAGGCATTTTGACACTTCGCATAAGTCAGCAGTCTTTTTGCAAACAGCATTGGTTCTTCTTGCACTTGTTGAATATCAATAGGTAGCAAAGGATAGCACTGCACTTTCAAGAGTACTGCACTGCAGAAAACTGTTGGGTTTATTTTCAATAAATATTGTATTACCTACAAGCTGAGTGTGAGCACTGAGCTCACTTGGAAATCTCCCTGTGCAGCATGGTACGCAAAGGTACTTAACCCTGGGCTGTTTGCAGTATGAAGATGGCTACAGTAGGGATCTGGCAAGGTATAAGAATTTCAGATAATCTTATCTTTCTCTTTTAAATAGAAAATGAGGCTGTGTTAAAGCATTGTCATACCTTACTGCAGAGGCTGGTGTGTTTGAGCGGAAAGCTAAATCCGTTTTGTGGGCCATTAATAACATACTCTGGGCTATTTCCCACTCACTCCCATTCCAAAGCACTCAGCAAATTATGCAGAGTGTATCTCCTGGTATTGAAATACAGCTACCTCTGGGATTGGGAGCAGTATCAGTCTGTGCTTTGCATTTTGCAAACTCTCCACAGCAAGGCTTTTTTTTTATTATTTATTTATTTAAAAAAAAAATACTTGGGCATGCTCAGTGTCTACAGTCCTCAGGAAGAGAAGCTGCTCCTAATAGCTTTCAAATGCAAGGCTGTGCTAATCACGGTAGGATTTGAATCAGCTTTGAGAAGCTGAAACAATTTTATCATAATTCATAATTACTGTAAATAAGAGGTTAATAGCAGTAATAAGAAAAGGATATAGAAATAGTTTTTCATGTATTTAGCTTTCACGCACAAATGCTAACAGGAAGAGTATGTGTTATCTACACTTAGCACGATGTATACTATTCACCCAGCAAAGATAGGGAGTGTTCCTTTAAAGTGGTGAAAGGCACAGTTCAATTCAATATAACATTATTGCTAGGTGGGTCATGAGAGAAGCTTTAGGTCAATAGCTTCATACTGAATTTTTAGAACAGACAGAGAGGACTCAGACGGTGGGATTGTGGCTCAGGTGATCCCTTATTAAAGGCTGACATAGCCAAGCTTGGAGGAGGAACCATATTCTAAGCAATTCCAGTTCCTTCTTGAAAATAAAAGGAGAAAACATGTCAAGCGTGTCACTGTTAATGTCTTCTGATGGCTGCAGGGAGTGTTTTCGTTGTACGACAAGATGCTACAGCTGTCAGACTAGCCTGTGGGCAACACGCTCCATTTTATCCCCCTTCGGGTTGCCAGGATGCATTTGGGGAAACGTGCAAGAAATCATCTTGGAGATTGCCCATCACCCGCTTCTTTTTAAGGACGTTGTTCTGAGCATGAAATCAGGATATAAACAGGAAAGGCTGTCTCCATCTTATCTGCATATGCCGTAGCAAGGGAATCCAGATTCTTTGCTCCTCTAAAGCATCCACAGTGAAGTGCCTTAATCCTAAACTGTACCTCAGGTTTTTATGATGCCTTTCTGCTGTTTTTCTCAGGTTTTATCCAGATTAGTTAACTTCTCAATCTATTATATAAAACTGTAAATCTTAAGATGTTTATTTCCTATAAATAGGAAACGCGAAAAAACTTAGCCAAACATACCTGAAAATGAGTGTCTGTTAGGATTGTTCCCCAATGAGTTTATATCTATTACACCCTGCCATTATTGCCAGTTCAGTGATCTATTATGACTAAATTTGTCAAACCGGAGGAGTTTCTTTAAAAAAAAAAAAAAAAAAAAAAAAAAAAGCTTTGATGCCAGAAGGCTGTAACCACACAAAGACTATCTTTCAGTTCTCTTTATGAAACAGATGTTTCATTGCTTCATATAGAGGAAATCGAGATCAGCTGATTACCTCACAGGTTGGCCTGAAAAAGTAAGCACGTAACTCGCAGTCAAGGACTCTGAGAAGTGTTTCAGGACTGCGCTGTTTTACTTGGGAGAGGGGCAGCAGTGAACAACCAGCTTGGAGAGGTACTTGGCAAGGAGCTTCTGATGACAATATGTTTTTGAAGGCACCGTGAAACAAATAAATGTTCCAAAAAGGGAGATATGCACAACAAATTCCAGGGCAGGAGAACAGCTGCAAAAATGTTTTCTCCCTTCGTTTGATCTCCAGTTTGAAACTGAACTGCCTTGTTTCATGGTGCCTGCAAACAACTGAATTGCTTCTAGTGCCACAACTTGCACGTGTCTGTTTCAACTACTTGCAGCCATCTCAGCGTGTAGGTGGATGAATGTTTAGCAGAGCTTTGATCAAGACGGCATTTGAAATGATTAGCTGGGATTTTCAAGGGGTGACCTCCTGTTGCTGCTCTAGGTACACCCGCATTGTGCCAGAGGGATAAGGCCCTGCTGCTGTGGTGCTGCTGCCCTGCAGCCTGGGCACCGAGAGGTGCAGTGCTTGGGACATGGAGGTGTGTGGGTCCTGCTCAGGCGGCTGCTGTGAGCCATGGCAGACCTCGAGTGCTGTTGGAAAGCTGGGTGGTCTGTCCCAGCTAACATGTATACAGCTTTGCAGCTCTGCGCATAGGGTGTTTCTTTGGAAAATGATATCCCCACTCGTATTCACTGGAAACCGTTTTGCGACTTTGAAGGATACATTCAACACTGTATAAGGAGAACTGTGCTGGAAACTTAAGGCAGCCCTGTTACAGCAAAGTCAGTTTTGTAAACTTGCAGAAGAAATTGCTTTCAGCCACAACTTAGTAAGAGCCCGCTGAAGCGTGTGGGGCCAATTTAGGATTTGCATTCCCCTCTCTCAAGCAATTTGCTTAGCTAAAGTGGGTTACGGTACAATTGTTCAGCCAAAAGAAAAAAGGCATGCTTCCTGGTCACCAGTTCTCCAGGTCACCAGGTGTCAGATTAACAAAGAGCAGGAGTAAAATTGCACGTGAAGCTCTTGACTGGCAGCAAGAGCTTTTCTAAGAGCACTTCCAAACATCCCTCTAGGAAGGAGTGCTGGAGATGGCCTGGACTGCAGCCTGCAGAGCCTGTGCTGTGCGCAGGAACAGCTGGCGGAGCAGGGCTGGGCGGGGAGGGATAGAGCGGCGCTCAGGGCACTTGCTGTTTGCACTGGGGGAAAGGAAGGACAAAAGGCAAGAGCTGGACCTTACCAGAAAAAGGGCATATAAATAAAGGGTGGAGATTTTTTTCTTCTGTCCAGGAAACAGAGTAACTATTCGCAAACCTGTTTACTCATATAAATAAAATCCTTGCAGCACAGCGTTTTGTATTCATTTGAATATGGTGATTTTCTTCATGCCATTTGGGTAGAGATGAATATCCCCACAAGTAAAGGATATACTCATTCCCTTAAATAGAAAGAGCTGAACAGATCATTTTACTGAAAACAAGATAGAGTTTGCAGACAGAATTAAGCACCCCAGGCACACCGACACCCTATGGTGTCCCTGAAATTTCCAGACCACGCAGTACCACAGCAAGGTATCTAATAGGAGGAAAGGGCCTGTTACCCTTTTGGCCAGTGTGAAGATGAACTTCCCTCAGCAGTATCTGCACTGTTGCGCATTTGCTTTCCCTAATCCAAGTGCTTAGTCAGGTAAACATGTTTCAGAAAACAAATTAGCCCAGATGCTAGCTGAGCCAGAGATAAGCAAAGGTCACTGACGTACCACCATCTAAACCAAGGCCCTAAATCCCTACCCATTCTGGTTCCCAATTACAGAAGCAATAACCCAAACGGTTTTCTCCCATATTATGTACGATTTCCCCAACCCCATTGTTTGGTTCTTTCGTAGCAGAAATCGCAGCATGTGTTGTACCTGATTTTGAAGAGAATATTCTGGACATCTGCATTGCACACCACATTGTCAGTGGATAGATACACAAAGTACACTTACTGTAGAGTGTGGAAATTAGGTCAAATAGAGATAAAGTTAGAGTTTAACATCTGAGGGAGAAACAGGTATCCAAAGTGCTGATTGGCATTAAAGGCAGGTATGACTTTGGTGCCCCTTCTCCTCTCAGTGGAAACAACAAGTGATACTGTCAGTGCTTTCAGCCTTGCCTACGTGTTCATCCTTCTTGATCAGTTGTCTGAAATCAGCTCTCTTCCAGAAAACAGAAGAGTAAATGAGGCGGAATGGCCATCAGATGGTCCACGCTTGTTAGTAATTAACAAATTCTTTCCTCTTTCGTCTTTTTCCTGCTATGAATTTCATGCTCTTCCTTATTTTTTTCTCCTTTTTTCTGGATCTTAAATTTTAAAGGTTTCAAAAGAAAACAATTAAAAAAAAATAAGTGTAAGGTCTCTAGGTCATTCTTCTCTGCAGAAAAAGTGTTGTCATCTACACGTAAAGTGTGGTGTGTTTTTTTTTAATTACTTATCTTCCCCCTCAACACTGTCCTCCACCCTGACTGCTTGCTCCTTTTAGTCTCATTATGACAAACAGACTTCTCTCTGTGGGGCTTGGTGGTTAGTAATAACTCAGCCCCATGAGGCAGAAGTATAACTTTGTAGTCTATGTGATCTGTCATAAGTGGTGATATGTAGGACTGTACTGTAAGTAGTTGCAGGAAATGCAGCTTACAAACCTATTTATTAAAACCTATTGTAGAAACAGACACACAAACTGTAGCAATTAATGAAAAAGTCTCAGAAATCCAACTATATGACTTGCAAATTATTCTTGAACACAAAATTGCACCAGTAAACTGTTTTCAATTAATGATTTACCAGTTCCATTTGGCATTGAGCAGAAGATCCCAGCTGAGGGTAGTAATTGTAGTAGACAGGAAAATATTGCACATTGGCTTTGGGTTCTTCTGAATTTCAAACCTAAAATGAGTATAGATGATAGCTTTGTTCATAATAATAACCTGCTGGGAACTTGAAATTCTGCCTTTTTTATCTCTTACAACATCAGTAGCAATCATTTTCCCAGACTTGACTGAAAAAAACAAGTGTTCCTGACTGATGGAAAAAGAGGGAGCAAAGACCATCACTAACCCTTATTCATCGTATTAATAATACATGTAAAAAGACCACAGAAGCTCAAGTGTTTTGCTTCAAAACCAGCAAGAAAATACACATTCTATAGATGTACAGAAAGATGGAAGAAAATATCCTACTGTCTGTTTTCCCAGCATTAGGACCAAACCACTTCCATACAGTATGATGTGACCTATCTTCATTTGGCAATCTCTCCCACCCTTCCTTAGTGAAAATCTTGTTTTAAAGAGGATTTTTCATTTTTAAATCTATTGTGTATATATGTATGTTGCTACGTATTTATTTGGAGACGAGCTCAAAATGTGCATACCTAGTCCTCAGTGATGTTTGTGGTAATCCTTAATTCCAGAGTACCCTTATTTCTAAAGTTAAGAAGCAGATATATGTCTATTGTACCCTATTAAAACCAGTTTTTACCCTCGGGGACAAGTGCTAGTGAGATGGTTGGGGATCCTCATAGCGGAAGTGTAGGTACTGTTAGGTAATATGGCTCAGTTCATGAATCAACTTGAAGGTGAGGATTTGATGGAGCAGATAGTCAAAGATGTTTAGAATACTCCATGAACTCAGTGAACACATCTGTAACATCTGTAGGATCTTGGCACGTGATCCATCCTGTACTTCGGTTTTGTGGAGGGGTTAGAAGATGAGCTGACTCTTGAATTGCTAGGGCATATGTTGTACCGCTCTTGAATATCCTGAGCTTTCTGAAACATCTAGACATATTATCCAGGTGTACAGTATTGTACTGTATACCTCATCTTCATGAATATGAAGAAAGAGGTGAGGAAGTTATGAGTGAAGATGGCTAGATGATCTTTTGCAAAGAGGGGCTAACCCGCAGTGTTTGGAAAGAAAAACATTGCTTAACAATTATGACAAGTTAGTCTCAGGGAGCGATGCTATAATAGGCCTAGAAGAGTGACTAAATTTGACGAATGTTGGGATTGCGCTAGTCCTAAAACATTTCCCAAAACTCTCTTTTCTGGTTGCCAGCATCAGCGCGTGCTCTAGTTCAACTTGAGGCAGCTGGTTTTCATCCACGGATTCAGTTCGCCCAACTGAACGTGGGCTCTCTGTGCAGCAGCGATACAGCTGCAGGCAGTGAAAACTAGCTAGTGCCATGTGTCACATATACATACTGCGACACCTAAACGCAACTGTCCAACCTAGTAAATGTAACCGTGCAGATACAGTACGAGACCAGAGGGAAAACTGATTCTTGTGGGAAGCTGCAAAAATGGACAGAAGAGGTAGAGCTATTGGAAATGCTGTTCCTGTTGACGAAGACTGAAGCCATTTTAACACATCACCAGTCATCTGCTACTTTTTTTTTTTTTGGTGCAACAGCTGTATCTCATGGCCAGTAGTGTCAGATGCTAAAGAGGTGCAGGATGAAGAGCATGGATGTGTTCCCTCCTCATTGCCAGAAGGAGGTCATCCATCAGTGCCATTACAGTGATTTCATTTGTGTCCTGGCTTGTATCCAGGCTGCACTGGGACTGCTTCGGTTAGCTAAATAGACTCCCTTAACTCTTGTAAGACAAAGGTTTCTTGCCACTGGCAAAATATTCCTTCAGAGAACTGTATTTTTATCTAAACCTTTGCAAATATGTCAGCCAGACAAGAAGCTGTTCAAGATGTTCACACGGGGAAGCAGGAGGTTGATTTGAACTTATACCATACAATTAACCAATCCTTTCATAAATATTATAAGTATGGACTGTGCTGTTTAAGTTGCTACTACGTTGTCTTAACCCTCCCCTTCCCGACATCTTCTTCCACCCTCTCAGTATCAGCCTAATCAGTTCTGAAGACATTTAGGATCAGCAGCCTCTGGAAAAATAAAAAAAAAAAAAAAAAGGCGATAAAGCTTCCCTAATATTACTGCAGAGCTATAGGCCAGATCCAGAATTTTAAAAAAAATATTTTTACTACCAGCCACAGAATGGCTTAGAGCCTAGATCCTGCAGTAGGAGTCCCTCCAGCAAACCCATTTAATGATTCATCCTCATCTCTCTTAAAAGAACTATAACGTTGTCTGCAATAAGTGCATTGCACTTCACTGCAAGTGTAGGAACAGGATCCCACCAATTGCAGATACTCAGCTCATTAGTCATAGGATCAACAGCGTAACCTTTCACAAGCTTACAGGTAACATTTTAAAGCATTCCACTTATTGAGCCTACACAAGTGGTCTTTTTGCTGGCCTTTTAAGTTTGATCTTGTCAGCTTTCATGATTATGGTCAATGTCTGCAGCACAGAGCAGACTCCACACGTATTATACTATAACTTTTTCACATTTAGTTTGTATTAGCTGGATTGCATTTGAATGTGCAGTCATCACAATGACTGGAGTGTATGAAAACGTCTTCTGTACAAATCCAAAGGTGGCAAAGAAAAAAATCTCAACTGTTCTCTGAAAAATGGAAATAAATTGGTAGGGTCCCAAGTTCCTGTAAGTTCTGCAATCATAGTAAGAATAAGCAGGTATAGTTCAATATAGCGCCCTGGAAATGACTAAGTGTGCTTCGTGCTCTGGAAAGCAAAGATGTGAGGGCCTGAACAACTTAACCTAGTAAGATCCTCCTGTAGAGCACTGCCCATCAGCCTGTGGGTACAGTGCCTTCACACTGGGGCGGGTCAAAACAGCCAGCACTGTGACCCTAGTCGCCCTGAACAAGTCTCTTGACCATACTAATGTCAACTCCAGAGTCCTTATAAACTGACAGAATTGACGGTCTTTGCTCAGCAGATAAGCTATCACCTGTTTGAGGTCAAAACTGATGAAGTTGAGTGCCAAAACCCTTGTAGTGGCACTTTTCTGGTAGCACTGTTAGCTGCAGAGACCAAACTGCATGGCACTTCCCTGGTATGCCTGTCTTCAAGCTGTAGCATTACATTTTTATGAACCTACTTTTCTTCTGGAAATAAAATTGGGCATCTAAGAACATGTATCATTATTTGTATGTGAAATGCATCAGTTGTTTTACTTCAGTTTGGGACATTTCTTTCATATCTTCAATGTGTGCTAACAGTGCTCAGCAACTTTGAAGTTGATGTAAAGACGAAGCCCTAAAACTCTCTCAGCAATATTGTTCAGCATCCCTACTCATTGGAGTAAGCTAATGGAAGTAAAATAGAGGAAGAGGATGAACCTAGATGTAGTGTAGAAGTCTTGGCTTGTGTGTAGTCAGTAATACCAGGCTGTTTCACACAGATCAGAAATTGTTTTTTGAAATAAAATGTGGATTTTATGACAGCCCCCATGAGTACCACAGTCAGTGCTGGAACTGGCATGGTTAATCCAGACCAAAGTTTGTTTCACAGCACTGAAGGGAGCAGGCCCCTCAACAGTCCTCAGTTTTAAGATGACTTTAGTTCTTTGCAATTGCCAATACAGCACCTGCACTAGTAACAAATCTTTAAAAAGTAGGTCATAATCACACGTGCAATGGTTGATTGCAGAAAACAGGCAGGCTATAAAGTTGTCCTGTTCTATCTGCTCGAAGTGCTGGCATGCAAAGCCAGGAAACCCAGAAAATGCAGGACCACCTGTGGAGCCCTTGTTACAGCATGATCCCATTAAGTTAATACTCTCAAGGCTCTCTGCTGACTAATACAGGCAAACATTACAGCCAGCCAGGGGTTTAATAAGTGGGACACTTCTACCTAGGGCACATGCCAGCCCTAAGGTTGCTGTGGAAAGCAAGCACGAAAGTAAGCAAGAGGTTAAAAAAGAAAATGTCTGGCTTTTTCAACAGCTGGGTTCCATTGTGAAAGGGTCATGTGGTGCCAAGGAAAACAGAAAATAGGAAGGCACACAGATTTGTTAGTTTGAAGTAATTGACCACATGGTGTCCAATGGTTTGTGTTCTCATGTTCTCCAGAGCAAAGTCCCACGGGAGCTGAGGCAGGGGTTCCAGTTCCTAGCACTCTATTGTTTACCCTGATGGTTTCCAGATGCTGGAGACAAGGACAGTGAAATCTTTGGGATGCTGCCAAAGAATGAAAAAGACCAAAGAAAACATTGAGGATAATTTTTCATTTTATTTTTAAAGAGACAGGACTTCTTTTCACTAAGATCACCTTCATTTACAATTCCTCTGCTCTCTCAAATCCACATGCATGCACTTCTTTCTCTTTCTGCCCTCTCTCTTTCTCAGTCTTTTTGTACGTAAACAGCTCTGTAACGCAACCAACCAAGCGAAAGCAATGCAGATTTCTTTTTTCTCCCTTGGCATCCTCAGCTCATTTAGCTGTAACACAGTGGATGTGCAAAAATGGTCAGAAAACCCCAGCAAGAACTTCAGAGCAGGCACATCACCAAGAGAGTGTCAGCAGTGATGGGAAAGCCTCAGAAGGCTGTGAGTTCAAGTTTGCTTTGGCATGGCTGTCAGAAGTTTGAAGAACTCTACAAAGCTTTTCCAAACATCTGAACCATTGAAATCAGGGAAGGGGAGCAAGACTGGGAGAGCAGGAGGCACTTTCATCAGCAAAGCCAGAAAGCAGAGAAGACCAAGGGAACGCAAATTATGAAAAGAGCCCTCCTGGTCATTAATTCTCAAATCCTAGAAGGATGAGCTCTAAGAATAGGACGTGTCTTGAAGGGGGGAGAGCCGGTGTTAGGAGACCTGTCTCCTCATCAAGCCTGGCTGCAAGCGCTCTGAGTCAGAGCGAGTTTTACATCACACCTACGAGTGTGCATCCACTTGTGGTTGGGCAAGGGCTGTGGAAATCAAGGAAAAAGTTCCTCTTGCCTTCAGAAGGTTGTGGATGAGATAGCTGTCCTGGTCCCAGTTTGGAAATATCAGGTTGTGCCTTTTCTTTTGTTTTAATGAAGGATCTCTGCGGTATCTGCTACAGCCATGGCCTTGCTGCAGTATTCACATCCCCTGAAAGGAGATGCATGGGAGGGGGCCTCTTGCAGGAAAAAGATCCTCTAGAAGAGGCTTTCTGTAAAGATTAATTCGTTAGAATAAAACCTTAGCAAAATCAGACCTCCACAAAGAATAGCCTTCAAACAGTCTAAAAGCCTGATTCTAGATTGACTGTCAAGTGTAAAAATCCACCCAAATCATTGTTCAGAATGCTGAAAACCTGAGGCAAAGGCCGCGGCCAGGTCTCGGCTCTCTGGTACTGCCGTCCTCTGCTTATGTGGTCTCTTTGAAAGAACCTCTTAAAAAAACCGAAGATACTGAGACTTGGTGTTCTGGGCCTAAGCTGTGATAAAATGACACCGTGCGTTTCCTTTTTCTGCTTCCTGTTTCCTGGACACACTGAAACAGAGCCCACAGCTCTTTCCTTTGTGATTTGTTAGTCTTTGGGTGTAAGGCTGATAAAAATGTGGTGTTCAGAGAGAAGTAGTGGTTTGTTTCTAGTGTGTTTTATAGTTTCTAGTGTTTAAAGGAATTAAGTCTCTATAACAGAACCCACTGTGTTTCTTTCCATAATTCCTACAGCAAAGAGAATTTATTTTCTTTTTCTTACTGCATGCATTAACAATAACACAGTGGAGCTGAATCCTGACAGCACTGAAATCAAAAAGGGCTTGAGAATATGATCTCTCAGCAGATATTATAAAACAGGACTCCCAACATGACAGATACTTCAGCAAATGCCAGGGGTATGCTTGTGATTTGGCTTATATGAGCCCAGTCATTTAGCGAGTCAGACCAGTAAAGGGCTGTGCTAACAGAAACATCGACGCACATGCTGGCTAAGTCCATTCAAAAACAAGCTGAGAGGCACACGATGGATAAGTTGACGTGTCTATCTGTTGAATTACATGCTAAAAACGTTAACTGCCTTATTTTGTCCAAGAGCTGTGGTGCTTTCCAGCCCCACAATCAGATCAGACCACGCTGCACGCTAGAACAGGACGGCCTCTCTTGCAAACTGGTCAGTGAGGTACAGCATCAGCCTTCACCTTATCCGCCTTGAAGTAATAAAATGTGAACTGTGTTTGAAAACAAAATGATCCCAGTTATTCTCCAGCTAACCTCGTTTCTTACTCCCAAGTAAAATGCAGTAAATGAGCTGCAAGCCTACTTCTCTCTCTCCACAGATTGTAAAGAATTAAGGTTGGGATTACCTAGTATCTGAGTCGTGTCTTGAATGGTGCCTCTTATCAGCAACCAGTCAGGGTATCCTGTGTTGAGATGTCGTACATCATGCCTTACACCCTAACTTTTTGTTGAGAACTTGAATACTTAAACTTCCATCAATCTGTAGTTGTTCTGGTTTAATGTGATGTAAACAAAGTAAAACATAGAAAAATGCTTTGAATGCGAAAACGTAACTCACACTTATATTAATGCACTACATCTATTTAATTATTCTTAAGACTTTATTTTTTTGCAGAAGCATAGAGGAAGACTTGCAGCCTTGCAGAGAGACCTCATCAGTTGCTGAGTGTACTTTGCCTCCTTCATGTTCTTTGTCTCAGCAGACTTGAATTAAAGAGGGGCCTAACTGGAAGTAGTTCTTAGTCTGCACACAAAGTTTAAAGTGTACCGGAGGACAAGATAAAATGAGCAAGGTTTAAAAGAATTTCTAATGTGTGATGATTTTTCCTATTTCTTTACGTGACACTAGACTGGGTGAAGATCTCTGAGGACTGATCCTTAGGTTGTCTAAATATCTATCGATGGATAGATGCGTCTTGGTGGATTGATAGTGGCTGTAAATCTAGCTGCCAGCATTCCCCTCTTACACACAACAGAAGAGCTGAACTGTAAGGAAGGACGTTTGCTACAATCCCCTGCACACAGCACTGCAATTGTGACTGTCTTCTAGGTTCTCGTTGAGGTGTATGTTACCAAGTTATTCGTACCTTCTACTTTTTTAGGCACCTGAATAACAGTTTTGAAAGCTTGACAGAAATTAGTACACTTGGGGCTGCTGCTCTTTGCCAAGCGAGGATGAATATCTAACACGCTGCGCTAGAGCTTAGCGGCAATGTGGAAACCTTTCAATCCCATTGCACTTTCAACAGCTGCCAACCTGGCACTCCAGCAAGTGAGCAAGTTTTGAATCAAGCCTGGTGTATTTTTTTCCAGGCAGATTTTTTTCCTTACTGTAAAAAATGACTGCGCTTTTGCTGCTATTTTAGAATAACATTTCATTTATGCTATGTAAAAGGTGGTTTGAAGGAGATCTAGGACAAGCCTCTGGTGGTATAAAAAGACAAAATAATTTCTTACTAGGTGTGTTTTTCTTCATCTGTATACGTGCTTTTGTTCTTGGAGAGATGAGGCATTATTTGCCTTGTTCTTATGTATGCCACTGAAACAACTGAACCATTTTAAATAATGAATATAAGAAGCTACTAAGTGCTTTATAAGCAACTAGCACTTTGGAGAAGCTCTGGATTTGGATGTTAAGTTTCAGTGATCATGAAGGAGTTTTGTTTTCTTATCGATCCATTTTTCAGGCGTACAACACTAAATTATTATTTTATTTTTTAATCTGCACTTTTATGATTTTTCAAAAAATTAAAAGTAATGCAGTATGGACCAAATTCAGTATGTAATGCCAAAAGTGAAGGTAGTATTTTTGTTTTGTACTTGTTTCTACCATTACTGTAGATTACAATTTAGACATTTGAGGGTATGAACCCTTAATCTAATGCTCTGCATCAGCTTTGGGAACAGAGCTCTGATCAAATCAAGGAATTTTAAATGGGGTGTTGTATGTATTTGTTAGTGAGCAGAAGAAGCAATAGATATCTTCAACATTTGTCAGCGACTCCAGCGTGCTAAAAATGTGCTCGCTGCAAGCAGCTGATTCTCTTCAAGTCCATCTGACCTAGCAGATGTCTAAAAGTTAGGGAGCTATGACCTCAAGCACTGGCTTATGGAGAGGTTGTCTCCCAAAGAGGAGCTCCCAAAGAGACAGCCAGAGAGAGAAAATAAGAAAGGAAAATGGTTTTATTTGTTGCATCCGGTTAACCGGTAACAAAACAAACAGAAAAACATACTCAATTATATCCTGGATTTCAAGAGCTTCAATTCCAAACTTGGTTTGACCTGGTTACTCTGAGCTGTCTTTAGAAAATAAAATGCTGTCTTTCCTCCTAGGCATGAGAACTGTTTCCTGCCTGGGATTTATGGCTAGCGGTGGACCTCAAAGGACTGCATAACATTCAGTATCATAGGAAGTGAAGTAGATAGCGCTGCAAACACAGCCCAAAAAGGGAATTATCAGAGGATTTCTACAGTGCTTGTTTCTATCACATGTAGAGGACTCCAAGGAGCTTTCTCCCCAGGTCTTTTGGCTTGTTTCTGCTCAGTGAGTTGTATGTCTGGGGCTTGTGTGCTGTGGTCAGTGTCGTCAGTTAAAATGCATGCAGTTTTAAGCTGGTTGCGTGGCTCTGAAATATTCTACATTGAGATAATATCTTATTGCCGTCCAAAATATAGAAGTTGGTTATTTCTGCTGGAATTGTTTAATGCTGTTTGAGGCCTAAAATAAGCACAGTTAGTTTCTGGCAGTGGTTTATATTGTATGCCTTCTGAGCTGCGCGTTTCCTTGTCAGGATGTGTGAACAGATTATGGTACAGGCAAATCACGCTGCTAGTAATCCATGGGCGAATCAGATAACGGAGTGCTGAATGGCCCATGTGCTTTCAACTCAGGCTACACTGGCAACAGCTGGAGCTGCACTGCAGAATTCAGTGGGAATAAGATGCAGCTCCTGTAGGGACAACTGCAAATAGAGGGATGGTGATGTTTTCTCCCTTGCAATCAGTATCTGGTTTGAGGGAATTGAATGTAAGGCACTAAAAGATTAGAAGCTTTATTTGTGTGTTTCGTTATTTTCTACTGAGAGCCTTAGAACTGATGGGAAACGTATGATTACCATCAATATTTTAATACTTATTGTGCTTTCCTTTAAGCTTTGTGCAAATGTATGCACTTTGAATTCCTAATTCTTCTGTGTCGTCTCACACTGGAACAAGCCTGGAAGGGAGATTCAAGCTTTGTAGCCCATCCAGAAAATCCATGCCTGTAGTCTTGTTACATCTTTAGCACTTTGGTTGTATCTTTCTCTCATTCTCTCTTCTGTATGTATTCTTTATCCTTTCTAGCAAGCTGATATTATTTCTCAGGTTATGTTTAAAAAAAAAAAAAAAAAAGAACAAAAACTATTACTCAGAAACTATATATGCAAATGACTCAGTAGACATGATTTTCTGCCTCTTGTTGTAGGCCGTTTCCTACTTACATTTTTTGGATATAAAGCACAAAATAGGGCTGAAGGAGAACTTGCATTAAGGAAACAAACCTTTCCAGAGCCAGAACAGGACTTGAAGGGATGAAGGTTTAATTCCACTATGGCACCTGGGATGTGTCATATCTTTCCTTATCCCTCTCTCTTCCCCATGGATCACCAGTTACTTTTGGCTTAATACGAATGTGGTAAGGCAAACTAAATTAATAATTTTAGATTTACCATAGCAAGGTGGGTCAAATAGAATAAAAGGAGAGTGTAAGAGGAATAATGGATTAAGTTCCGTTACCGTACAAGGAAAACTCTCCTGGAACTGATTAAGGGCTGCAGGATATGACAAAGTATTTAAGAATTTAAAAAAGACTGTGTCATTGGCACTCGATACCTAACAGTTTTAGGCATGAGAGCTGAGATCTAGGTGTTTGCGTGTATCTTCTGTCACAAGTTGACTCACCCTAGCACAAAATCTGATCCAAGCAAGATCTAAAATGTACATTTAACTTTGAAAACATGTGAAAAAAATGACGGAAATCAGCAAAATTTTAGTGGATCTTGGTCTTATGTCTCCAACAGTAAACTTAATTTGATGGAATCTGAATTCAACCACTTTTTTCTTAGAGAAAAGAAAAATATTCTTATCTCAGCTCTGTTTGATTCCACTGTGCGAGCTGTGTATGTGGGGAAAAGTTCAGTGCTTGTTACTTTTCCTAACACTCAGACCATTTTAGATCAGACAAAAGAGAAAAGAATCATTGCTGAATGAGACTCTGTTTCCATTACTTAAGATGGCTCTCATCTTGCTGTAGAACTACGTGTGAAAGCAAAAGAGACAGCTGCGCCAAAGAGCCCAGTAACCCAGAAATTTCCTGTCCTATTCTTTCCTAAGGAGAATGCCGGGATTTGGGAGCTCTCAAGACAAACATGCATCTATATTCCCATATAAGATGACAGTACAGCTGCCAAGATTGCAAGATACTACAGAGTCCGTAATTGTTTCTGGGACAAGCTGTGCTAGGAATTAATAATTCTGCCTTTTATTTACACATAAAAATACATTTAAAAAAAATCCCTGCTAGGTTATCCATTTAAGTCAAATGGGTGCTAGCAGAAACAGACATGAAAATGGCTAATTCCTAGGTCCCGAGACTGTTTCATTGGGACTGGGATTTTGGATTTTGTGACAGTTTTTCCTGTAGTGCTTTACAATTCTTGCTCACATCTTCCAGAAGCACCATGAGAAAAGACTGGTTGGTGCGGGGTAGGTGTCTTTTTCATCTTGTGATGCACGTGTGGCCTTGCATAAAACTGGAAGTAAACAGTTGTCCATCACTCAGGACACAGAGGCTTTTCTGCTGAGTTCACTTCCGATACAATTAAAATCGGGGCTGCAATACTGCCTGGGATGAACAGCCATAGGAGAGCTATAATGTTACTGATGTAATGCAGACTTCCCCAGCAGCTGTGGAAGTCAGAGGCTGTATACCTATAGCTTTGCTCTCATCCAGTTTGAGAACTGGCAGGTGTCCCATTTGTTGCCTGCACAGCACCCTAAAGCGGCTGCAGTCCCTGCATCTCCTTGGGAGCATTGCTCTCCAGAAACAGCTGCCTGTGCACGATCCAACCAGTTCACTTTTCCCCTTCAACTTAGCTCTTCAGCCACGCAAAGATAACAGCGAGTACAGATAGTTTCAAAGCAGGGATTTGCCCTTTGTGGTGGATTAGGACACTACTCTCCGGGTACGACTTGGTTAAAACCTTAAGCAAGATTGACCAGAAGAACTCCTTGAATATACATGAGTTGGACTTGCCAAGGAAATGGGTTTTTACTTTCTCCTTCTTTCTCTCCCTCCTCTCCTGGCACCTTTTTTCACTATATCGTAATGGTGGAAAAAAAGGAAAGTCAAAGAAGGGAACAAAAGTCAAAGATTATGGGATGTTCATTTGGTCAGACCAAGTGATTGCTTTTTTCCAAGGATTTAGCCATTTTCAAAGTGGTTTGCAAATGCTGGCTGGTTGCATTGAAGTAAACTGAGTTACTGCGTAGTGACCTGCTGCTGCTCTTCCTGCATGAGAACAGCCCGCTGCTAGCACGGAGCAGTTCAACAAACAGATCTGCTTAAAGAAAAGAGTATTTGAAATATCACCCTGTATCTGGTGCTGCCTTCATAGTTTGTTTAGGTGGTTGTTTTGTTGGTTGTTTTTTTTTTTATTGTTCTGTTGGCAATAGATCCGTAGTGTTCTTATTTCTGAAAATGTGCATAGCTGTTGTTAAAGATGACTCAGATTCTACAGTGCAACTGCAGTCTTTCAGAAGTTAAAAGCAGGCAGCTAGGTGGTTTGTGTTTTTTTTTCTTTTTTAGGGGAAAAAAAGTAATCTTAGGTTCCAGTCTTGTAACTCATTTCAAACAGCGTGACCTGTAGTTCAGTTTGAAATTCCCTTGAAGTTATAGGAAAATCTTCATAGGCCCAAGGATCAGACTGTAAATTCACAACCTAAAAGCTGTATGTTTTGTCACTTAGTGTAAGCCCAGAGCTGTAACCATGTCTTGATATTTGAAAGGGAGTTTATTAACAATTCAGTCATTTTCCTTTAATGGCATGCCTGATAATTGTTTATTTGGAAGTAAACATCAGCCTTGCCATATGTACTGAGGCAGACGCATGCAGTCAGAAGGACCTGCTCTTCTAGCATGAGCCAAAGAGAATAAATAAATTTTCTTTATATTGGCTTGGGAACATTTGTACTAGTTCAAATACAGCAACAACAACAAAAAACCCCTTTTACCACGTCTCCGAGAGCCAGGCATGAATCTGATAGAGACATCCGTGACTGGAAAATGTGCCACATGCTGGCCAAGGTGTCTCTGCAGAGTGAAATATGGGATAAGTGAAAGCACTTTCCTGGAAAAGTGAGTAGTAGTAAACTATACAGAAGTGCGAAAGAGGCTTCTCCTCTGCTCAGTGATACCTCCTGCCAAGGCAGTCCAGGGGAAGAGATGGGATGAGGAGAAACATTCTGGGATGAAAGGAAAAGCAGGTAGAGAGAGAAGAAAAGCAAGTGGTTGAGGGACTACAGAAAACACTATGAAAACAAGATCAAAAATAACGTTTTCTTCAGCATTCAGATGTTTTTCTTACATTTTCGGTAACACATTGCTAACTCACCCCGTTGTGTCAGCCAGCCAGTTAGCGCCCTGTCCTGGAATGAGATAGCATAAAGGAGAATAAAGCAGTTCGGGGAGGGCTGAACTGAGCATGGTATCTGTATGGAAAGCTACACGGCAACTTTGGAAGAGTTCTTTTCATTTACAAGCTAATCAAATGTGATTAACAGCTCCTCGAATTCAGAAATGTTTGGGCTGTTCAGCACAGATTTCCTCTCAGTTGTGTGATAAGGCCAGGAGATTGGTCTAGGAAAAAAGCTGGTCAACCTTGCTGTGGTCCCTGGAAAAATCATGGGGCAAGTCTTCCTGGAAACCACTTCTGGGTACTTGAAGGAGGTGACTGGGAGCATTCAGCATGGATTTCCTGAGGGTTAATCATACCTGATTGCCTTCCACGATAAAATAACTGGTTTTATGGATGAGAGGAGAACTGTGGATGTCATTCACTTCGACTTAAGGTTGTTGATAATATCTCCCACAGCACTCTGGTAGCTGAGTTAGGATGTTATGGTCTGGCTAATGTGGTTGGAAAAAATCTGGTTGGGTGACTGGGCCTGAGGGGTAGTGGTTTGAAGGTCGTACGCTACCCAGATGGCAGTAATGCATGGGATAGCACATGGGCCTGTCCTTGGACCCATCCTGTCTAGCTTCTTCACCGCTGATGTGGACGAGGTGATGGAGGGCTTGCTCATCAGGCTGTGGGTGACAGCAAGCCGGGGGGAGCAGGCCATCTGCTCGAGGACAGGGCTCCCGGTCACACAGACCGAGGCAGGCTGGAGGAATGGGCAGATGGAGATTGTACGAACCTCAGCAAGGACAAACGTGATGTCCTGCCTGGGGATGAAGAGCCCAAGCCAGCAGGACAGGCTGGGTCCTGACTGCTGCAGGATGGCCCTGGAGACCCTGATGGGCAGCAGAGGGACCCAGGTGAGAAACGCACCCTGGCAGCCAAGCCAGCACTCTGGGGTGGGAGGAGAGGCTGGTGGAGCCGTGCCTCTCCATCAGGGCATACACGCTGGGCAGAATCTGAAGCTATCAAGGTGCAGGGCATACATATGGAAAAACATTTTCACCATGAGAGTCAAGCAGTGAAAGCAAGGCTGCCAGAAAGGTTGCGCAGCCTCCTTTCTTGGAGCTTTCTGGGATGGGACAAAAAGCCCTGGGTAATGCAATCTAATCTCACAGCTGACCCTGCTTTGAACAGGAGTTTGGACTGGAAATCTCTCAAGTTCCCTTCCAACCTGAATTATCCTAGGAGTTGCGTTTTCCTGACTGAAAAAATAGTGAGCCATTTGGCATTACAAAATCAAGAATCATTTGCTGGTTTTGTTTCATTTAGCCATTCTAAACTATACTGAGGTTAATACCTGATGTTAGATCATATATGTCAGACCTTCTTCCAGTCTTATCACCTTGTTTTCCATTCCCCTTCTCCCACTACATCACAGCTTGAATTCCACTCTTTCCCAAAAATGTTATGGGAGAGATTAAAGCAATTTCCAGACAGACAGCAATAAAGAGTAGAGATTCAGAAGACTGTTGGGAAGGCTAAATAAATACTGAGACTGTTCAGACACAGTGAGTGAATAAGTACATGACAGAAGTGCAGAGTAGGTAAACTGGAAGTTCTCCTAGCTCTTTTTCACATAAGAAGGCATTAAATTAAATTAGAAAATAATGTCCTGAAGAGATTTAAAAGAAATATGCCTTATACAATGTATTGTTCCAATCTTTGGCACTTGCTGAGACCAAGAACCAAGCAGGATTTTATAGAAAAGAGTGAGAACAATGAATTAGGCATGGTAAAAACTCCTCTGCAATTAATAAAAACCATTATACCTCAGGACATGTGGCAACTACAGCTCATAAAACTTATCTTTGCCACATTATTTTAAGATTCTGTATCCACTAATGAATTTTTTGAATACTTCTTGAAGTATGTGGGCAGTCCCTGCCCTTGACTAGGAGTGATCTATTTTTTGAGGTTGTTCTTCTCTGTGCTTAAGTGGTCTGAGAAAAGGTGCTGGGCATTGACGGGTTTTTGGCAGCATTGGCAGAACTCACACTGCAGCTGTGAAACGGGTTGTGGAAGATGATGATGATGGATGGGGCTGGAAGAAAGTATCCAGCAACACGGTGCAGGGTGCCGTAAGAGTATGGCTGCTCACAAAGATAGGGCTGTGGAGGACTTAGTGAGAACTAAGATGCCTCTGGGAAGAGGGCACTGACAAAGATGCTAGTGTTGGGGGAGGGACAGAAGAGGATGTCATCAGAATAATAGAGAGGGATCTGAACTTAACTATAAGTGGCATTGAGCTGCAGGCATGCTGCTATTTTAGTCCATCTCCTGGAACTGCAGGGTTATTTACTGGAAATCTAGCCTGAAAATGCATTCTTTGTGTAATGCTCTAAGTAGGAAGCCACCCCAAGGGATGTGAATTACCAAATACTGTGACGCGCTGGTGTAGAACATAAACCCAAACAAACCGGGGCTCTCAAAGGCCTATAGCTAAATATTTATTTCAAAGTCAATTTAAAAACAGAATTTTCATCCAGCAAGAGCACACAGTAATCCTACAGGTCTCACTTGGCTCTGATATTTCCTCACGCCGCGTTCCCAGTCCCAATAGATGTTAAAGTTCAAAGATTTGGGGTCTGCAGTGGGGTCAGCCCTGTCTGCTTCAGGTAACAAAAGGGCACTTTGCACAGTATTTAATAGTATAACACTACTTAATTATTCAACACAAGTTGCAAAAACTACTAGTAATTCTAACCTGGCCTATTAGGAAAAAAAAGACGCAGAGTAGACAGGAGTTATGATTTACACTAGATTTTCACAGATGTCTAATAGTTAAAATACCATTTAATTCTTCAATCAGCCTCATATTAAGGTTGTATGGAATTCATCCAGTAGTAACGTGGTAAACTTACCTTTTGTGAATCTGAAAGACCACAAATTAATATGTTGCTGACAAACAAGCTTTTAAACATTTGGCTTTTAAACATTAGGGAAGCTTGGGAACGCTCGCTCCTCTTACTGAATGCTTTTTCATTTGTAAATAACCACAAGGATGCAGATGCAATCATTTTTTGAGCATGTGGTCCTCCTGAATGAGAAAGCCTCAGCATTTATCTTCATCTGCAAAACTTTGCTTTCTCCATTATATCGTAATTCTTTACAGAAATTTTGTTCATTAAATAAAATGCTGTCACAACCAAACAGCTGAATTAAAAATACTCAGGAACCGAAGTAAGGAACAGTAGCGTATGCTTCTGTTTGTGTAGTTTGGCATTTCCACCTGCAGCATTTTTGCTATAAAAAGCTAATCTTTTTTGGTATAGCAGTTCAAGGATGACCAGATTTCATGGATTTAACTGTGGGAGTCTGTTATCAATTCTCTACATCAAAAAAGAAAGAAATAGCTCAGTGAGTTCCCCAAGACTGGCTATGAGTTTCTGGTCACATTCTCCATGTGTTTAACTGGCTGTCCAGGAAATTATTGAGCTCTAGTTGCCACATTTGTGAGGTTTCCTAAATTTTAATTATAAAGGCTTTGAAAAGGTATGGCTGATAGGACAGCAGATGGAGAAGTTTTTTTGATGAGTCTTGTTTTAATGAAGTTACACAGACTAGGAGGCTGCTTTACAGAGGTTACTGTCATGATGCCCTTTTTATGCAGGAGACGTTGAAGCATGGATGGATGAAAAGAGGTGTGCCTCATGTCACCCAGCTGGGCAGGGTTGGGGGGAAGACCCTAGGTCTCCTGGCTCTGGGCTTATTCTGGATTTCAGGCATTGTATGTCTCCAGTTAAAAGACAGACTTGCAAATGCCTGTCCTGACAAATTGGTTCCTATGGATACGTTGTCATTATTAACGCTACCCCAAGGCAGGGCAGTGTAGTGCAAAAATGGTGTTTCTCTAAGTCTTCTAAACTTGGGGCCTGATTTATTTGCTCTGAGGCAATCACTTTTGTCTTCCTGTTAGGACTGCTGCCACGTGGCCCCTGACACTGCTGAATCATCCCCTCACGCTCGTACACACTGGTAATATTTATTAAATGAAACACTTATGTCAACAATCAATGCTTGGCAGTGGAGAAAACATGACAGGAAATATCTTTAGTATCAAAAGGGTTGTTACACAGCAGGATGCATGCACTGCTTGAAAGTAGAAGTTTATGGCTGTTTAGCTAGGTCTTTACTGATATGCATCTAGAGAAAAGACCTAGATTACTGATAAGGGGCCAATTGGTGTGTTAACATCCCAATCTACCCTACTTCTTTAAAGCTTGGTAGATTATTGTAATGGTCTCTGGAACTACAAGGTTCAGATATAAAATCAGCAGCAACTGCAAAAGCACACGTACCATTTTGCTCCCTAATAAATATTAAGGCAGTGCAAGAAATGGGAGTTGTATTGCTTGAACACAGGGAATAAAACACAGATGAAGCATGCCTATAAACCAGGGAAATTGCAAGCTGAAAGCAAGATGTCTGTTGTGATGAGAAACAGTGGGACCCCCTCCCCAACCCCCCCCCCGCTTCCCTAAGGTTCCTCTGGACATTTTAGCGAAGTGCAAGAAGTTTATTCCAGGTAGCACCCTTCTGAGACCCAGCATCCCCTGGAGGCTCTGGGGGGAATGAGGAGTGCTCAGTTGTCTAAGAACTAAGAGCTACAGGATTTGGATGAGGATCTGTTTTTCAGTCCTGTTGTCTAAGGAAAAAAGAAAGGGCCACAAACTACCTTGTTACCAAAATTACAAATGTCTGTAGGCAAATTTTCCTTTGGAAATTTTGCTCTGTGCAGTTAACCAGCACAACCTCAGACTACTGTTTCACGTAACATTTTCCTGCCAGCCACCAATATCTGTGTTTTGGTTTATTCAATTATTTTCTAGACCAAAATAAAATTTTGTTCAATTGCTCAGAAATGTGTTTCCAGAAAGCCACAAAGCAGAGACCAACAGGAGAAAGAAAAGGCCATTTTACCTACATCAGGGCTTAGGTTTCCCTGGGAAAGCAGACTTTCCCAGCCAGATGTTTAGCTTGAAGAAAAGAAAACAAACAAGAACCCAACTCCTCTGGAATTTCACCCCTTGGATGCGAAGCTTTTCTGTCCCCTGTCCTGTTGGGCAGCTCACGCTAAGCTTCGGTTTCTGTTCCGCAGTCCCTGTGTCACCAAGTGACCACACTGCAAGCTTTGCCACACATACTCTTCTGCTTGGTCTGCCTTTGTTCTACTGGGATCGAGAATGATTATTTTGCTCAAAGGGAAGAACGTCAATGATTATGCACAAGATGAATTCAGAACCTGCTTACTGGAGGTGCACACCTTAAAGACAAACATCCTGTCATTGTAAATCCCAGGACTGCCTTTCTTCTTGAGCCTGCATTTGGAAGTTGTGGAAGAAGTCTCTGGGTGCTCTGCTCCAAACTCATTATTCAAGGCTTTGCTTATTAAGTATTATGTAATACTTATTTAGTTACTTGATAATTAAGATTAATAGGATGCTGACATACATGAGTGCATGTGAGGGAAAACCCCAACCCAAAAGGTTCAGAGATGTCTTCCATGAAAAATTAGCAGTGGGCTCAGGGTAAAATTGAAAAAATGAAATTTAAAAAAAAAAATGAATCCAGAAATACTGAATGCCTGAGAGCTTATGAGCATCCAGGTCCATGGTTTGGATTCTGTCCCTTTTATAACAGCAAATCCAGAGATTGGCTGGGCTCACAAACTGAACAGCTTGCTCAGACAGGTTCAAAGACTTTCTGGTCTGGAGCTGGAGATCCAACTTATTTCCAAGAATAACTTACATTTACATTTTTCCTCTTGTCCTCCACGGGCCTAACTATATTGCTCTTGGCTTATGGGGAGGTGCGTGGACATCAAAAGGGATCTTCTATGGTAAAGCAGTGTACTTCAGACACTACAGAAGAATAGTGAGGAACAAAGTCCTTTGACTATTTTGAAATGATGATCTAGATTACAGAGCAAATTGCCTGAAATGGGCTGTACTTCAGTGTCACAGGCTGGTGCCTCTTGCTGCTCCACGCTACAATGAGTAGTGAATGAAAATTAGGTTATGTTATCCCTGTCCTTATTTACCATATTTCGTGGGTTTCCAACACTGTTTTCTGAAGCTAGGAATGTAGCGCAGGCCAAATCCAGACACAGCAGTGAAGGTACTAGCCATTGCTTTCTCTCAGCATGCCTACACTGCTTTGTTCTGTTCAGTAACTTGCAGCTCGGCCGGGCTGAGGTGATAGTGGTGAAGTGCAGTGAGACCACAGAGCTATTTTTCTTAGCTGCTAAGATATGGTGGATATGCGTTAGGCAGAACATACTTTCTTCCAGGCGTGTCTCAAAGGGGCTGCTCATGGAAGTGTTTACGTGGAAACCACAGCTCCCCAAGGAAAACAAAACTGGGGAGGAAAATTTCTGTCCACTTGCTAGAATTTGCTGTAACCTCCAGCATCAGATTCTGTTGCAGAAAGAGCTGATCTTATTTTTAACTGGTACATTAGAAGCTGGGGAAAACCATGCATTGGAAGCACACAGTCCTGTACGAACCAGGTTTTTAACTTGGCTGCAGGAGCAGTGAGTTCTTCTGTTGGAATATATCCAACAAATCTATATTCAGCTGGAATATTTCTAACTGAGAGAAGATACATAATGAAGACAGAGAAAAAAAAATATTCATGTGAAGATGCATTTCTAGCCCAAGATGCCAGCCACCCCACTGACAGAAGTCAGGGCTGCGCAGCTGCTAAGGATGATTCGGTTAGGTATCTTTGCACAAGGGAGACCTGAAAAATTATCCGACCCAGTTAGTGCTTTTTTCATGCTGTGGGAAGAAAGAGAGGAAATCTGTTTTGCTTTCTCTTCTCTCCTTAGGTGATAGGGAGGGGATTAAGCAGTCTCTCTGGAAGTGGTAGGAAAGCTTATGGAGGCAGGAGCAGATGTTGCTGGGAAGCTTCTAGATTTTAGGGAAGTGGAAAGGCCTGGGGTATCCAATGCCTCCCCATGCCTACTAGTGAAATGATCCCCGGAAGAGGAAATGAGAGAGAGCAAAGATGCACAGAGGTAGACGAACGCTGGTGTGAAGGCAGTGGCAGAAATTTCAAGGAGTTAGCAGCAACTGGCTTGCTTGCAGCTACAGGAGGGTTATAGACGTTGTAACAGCTGGCATTTTGGAACATGGCCTACAAAATACGCTGAAATAGTGAGTCACCTCAGATTTCATTCAGCCATTTTACATGTCTGTGTGCACCCATGGCAGGTTGTGCACCGGCTCCTGTTTCCCTCCTGCTACAAAAAAAAAAAAAAAAAAAAAAAAAAAAAGCACTGTTGAATTTACCTTCGCTATACTTTTACATACTTTTACTTTCAAAGCAATGGAAGAAGGCTAGAAATCTGCTATAAAAACAAAACTAAACTGTGATTCCTCTCCTGAGGGCCCAAAGAACATGCTGTGAACAGCACAGCTCACCACTGCTTAGCCTGCTAATCTTCCAAGGCTCTGAAATCTGAGACCTTGTAAGCTACAGTGAGATTTAGTGTGTGCTTCGACCAGGGGTTAGCTCTGTAAGCTACCCACCCTTCTGAAGCTGGTTCTTCTCCTGTTTTTAATAAATTTTGTGGCCTAAATGCAGTAAGAGTCTTCTTCTTCCGCTCAGGTTCTTCCCCTTGACACACGTACATTAGTTTTCCTTCTCAGAGCCTGGCAATGCGCAGACATGTATCTATATCTCCAGACAGATGAGGAAGGAAAGGCACAAGTAGTAAAGCCCAAATCTGTCCTGAAAGTTCAGTTTCAACCGAAACAGTGGTTTAGCCTGTAAATATCGAGACCCGTGAGATAGAAAATTTAAATTAAGGTGGGGGCTGTTGTTCCTATTCTGCGAGAACATGTATAAATAGGTTGAGTGGATGTTCAATGCTTGCAGATAGTTTTAAAAATTTTCGAGACAGTGTCCTTCCTTCAGGTCATGGCACAAAGGTAAATTAGTCTAACCAAAATATCATTAGGAAAGCAAGGGGGAAGGATAAACTTGCCCTCAGCATGAGGAACTAGATCCTGATCCTTTATCTGTCTGCTAGAATCATCATAATCAAAGAGGGAACCAGAAGAGGTCTCTGTTACATGGGAGAAGCATTGTGGAGCACTGTTTTCTGGAGCTGGCTTTAACCCAGAATCTCTTGTGTGGGTGAGACTAAGAATTCCTTTCAACTTGACTTGGATTGCAAGGCATCTGTAGAGCATTACTGCTCACATCCATGGACCACCAGTTCAGTGTATGGATAGCTTCAATGAATATGTTGGCTTTTTGAGGACTTTTTTCCCCTGATTTCTTTAATGTACCATCATCTCTTCACCAAGGGAGTGGTTTCCTCATTTTTGATGTGGTAGCTTTTGCCAGTTTTGGAAATACCAGCTTGAAAAAAGATGCATCAGTGTCTGCATGCTGTTATAATTAGGCTTGAACCAAAACGAGTTCACGTTATCTGGTCACAAGGAAGTTGCTGTGATCACCAAATGAGCTTTGCAACTTGACTGGCTTCCTTTTTTAAAACATTTTTTTGCTTTTTTACATTGAGAGCTTGAAGGGGGAGAGTAAAAGATGCCTGAAATTGTACTGTCGGAAACGGGATAAATGTTGATGGAGCCAACTGCATGTAAATGTGCATTTTTAGACCTGAGTTGGCCCTGCCTAAGCGAGGTAACGAGCTGCCTTACAACATCACGTTCATCTGCGTGTTTGAAAGCACGCTTCCTTTTCTAGTGAGGACACACAAGCTATGGAAAGAATTCTCTCGCTGGCAGCAGAAAAATCCCGACCAGAGCCGCTCTCCTTTGTGCAGCCTGCTCGGCACAGAGATAAAGTTCAGTGCCATGTGGTTTCGCAATCGAGTTCACCGCGGGGGCTGCCGGTGTTTACTTTCGGGGACGGCGGAGGCGGAGGCAGGAGAAGGGAGCACCGTGGCCATGCGCTGGCAACTGCTCGACGCCCCGCTGCAGGCCTGCCCCGATGGTTTGTGCAGCTGCTGGATGGGCTCTGGTTTCAGGGGATGTGAGCTGCAGGAGCAGGTGGGACTCCCGGCCGCTGGTCCAGACATGGGACAAAGCAGAAAGAGAGATCTGTCCTCTTTTCAGAGTGGCAAGGGGTCTGACAAGGAAGCACTTTGTGAGCTAGCTTAGCTTTCCCTGGGAAGTGAGCCCCCAGGATCTGTGCAAAGCCACCTGCCAGCTCCAGGGTAACAGGATCCTTTGTAAAAATGCTGGAGGACAACTCCAAAGTTAGAAGAACAAATGTGTTGCACTGCCCAACCTCGAAGGTAATTACTGCAGTGATTTTTCTGTGTACTAGAAGGCCTTTGTTTGGGTCCCTGTGTATATGCACATCCTTTCAACTTATCAGCTCTGAGGTCTGCAGTGCTTGCCAAGGGTTTAGTATCACCTCCCACGTTATTGTGGCCTGAAAAGGGACAGGATGCTCTTTATTTACTGCCATTCTGGGGATCCTTCTCGAGGGCTCGCTATCAATGTTTTTACAATTTAAAGTAATTTGTAATTTAAAGCCACAATAGCCAGGCCAACAACAACAACAAGAGTTCTGCTATTGAGCTCAGTGCATGCTCGAATCCTCCGCTTTGTGTTCCCCCTCTCCCCTGCTGGCATTTGATGCGTTTTGCCAGTAGGCAGATATCAGATATGATTTTCAAAGAACAGAAGCTTCTGTGATATTCATCCCAAGTAATGCTTTCATACTGAAGTGTGCAGATGGAGAAAACATCCTGGGGCAAAAACTCTGCGGTCGGGAATAGGCCCGGAAGGGCTGCCTGCCTGGGACTGGAGGCGCTGGCTTCGCAGAGTGCGCCTTACTCCTCTGCGTGCCACTGCGCCTCTGTGAGGAAGGTTTGTACTTTGGTTCTCAGGCAGAAAGCCTTGTGCCATGGTGGGACCCTACCATGCATTTTGGGCTTTGTGATCCCAAGCTAATAATTAAAGGTTTGTTGGTATCAAGTTAATTTCTTTGAAAATAAAAATAAATAAAAAAAACTCATTCTTCATTTTCTGTTTGGGCTGTAGACCTTCTGTATGATATATTCCTTCAAACCTGGAGGTTCTGACTGTTTCTTTTGGAAGATGAAATGTTATTGGAAGGAAGTCTATGCTCAGGAGGAGAAAGATGGAAAAAAGCTTTTAGCCCATGATCTCGAAGTGACCTCATTAGCCCCTCTAAGCAGGCAGTTCTCCAAGTCATGGCAGCAATAGACTGTAGGACACTGCTACGTGCCAGGTCTTCTGGCCTCCTGTGTGCTATATATATTTTTCCCATAGCCCTCTTTGCACTCTGGCCAGGCAAAGATTTGTCTTTGGGAAAAGTTCTCAGGACAATCGGAGTCTCCTTTAGTCCAGCACTGAGCTCCTCTTCACTCTGTTAGTTTTGCTGACGCAGATGCTGGAGAAAAGCTGGCATGAAGGTTACTGAATGAAACTTGTGAAAGGAGCAGGGGACACTAAGCAATCTTCATCCATGTATGACTTAGCTAATTGCTAACCAATACCAACCACTGGCTTCTGGCTGTGCCAGCTCTGTGTGATGCCCCTGGGCTGGCAGGGAGGAAACTACTACTGCTTGATAAAGCTGTACATCTATTTATTTCATTGTTTTTAGTACACTGAAAATTAGTATAATTAGAGACCCAGGGTCTAATTGTCCCTTGTGCAATGATCTGCATGCAGATATGAACTTGTACCTTTCTGGTGATCTTTTATTTCTGACTCTCTTGACATATGCTTGATCTTTGAAGTAGGAAAGTTGGTCCATCTGTACGTGCTGTATTGAGATTTACTCATGCTAAATAGGTGTGTTCCATGTTTTCTCAAAAAGAAAAGAAAAAGCAGGGACTAATCTTCCCCTTCCTCTGTATTTTGGTTCTGCAGCTGCATTGTTCCCACCATCACTTGTTTGGATCAAGATGAACAGTACAGACAACAATTTTTACTGTAGCTGTGAAAGCAAGGTAGAATATTCCTTTTCTAACATGATAGAAATCTTTCTCTTTTTTGGAAAGCCAAGCTTCAGAAAAAAAAATGCAGAGAAATAAAAATGACCCTGAATGTCTTTAACCAGCACACCCCTCTCGTTACTGTCAGCAGAAAAGCCCAGCCTTGATGAGAACATGCACTGGTACTAGCAGGGGAACCACACCAGGAAAGAGTAAAGGCAGGCCCTTGCCAGTTTTATTTAGCAAATAGCATGGTAGTTCTCCCTTCAGTTTTCTTTGAAACGCAATGAGCGGGTGTGTTGGGACACACAAACAATATGAACATGAATAATATTAATGGCAGCAAACAACATGAAGCATTTTAGCTGAGGACTGAAGTCAAGTCTCACGTATGGCTGTGCCAAACATAGCCTCAGAAGCATATGCCAGGGTTCATTAATGATGCCTTAGTCCGTAAAACATGTCCTCAGCTGAGGCTTCAGATCCAATTCTGAATTGAAACCATTTAGTTCTGATATTAATACCCAAGCAATGAGGCTGACACATGTCAAGAGAAAAAGCTGGTACAGTTCTCCACTGTGCTGGTGAAAGGGTATTTTTTTCTGAATCACCGATGCCAGCAGCTTTCTATAAGTATTTTTATGAAATGCAGATTTTTGCTCTTTCAGCTCATCAGAAATGAATGCAAGCAGTTTTCTGTACATTTGTGGAAGAAAACAGGCTGCTAGGCAGACCTGGACTTGTAAGCATTATAAAGGCAACTTCCACTGTGTTTGCAGTGTTTGGGCCTTATCCTAATTGTTGTGTCAGACTGAGAAGTGACATCAAAGTTGCACCAAGACAACAAAATTACTTTTAACTCACATTGAGTTCCTTAATTCCTCAACTACAGCATGACTCTATGTTCATCTAGTATCATCCTGCTAGTATAGTTGTTCGATAACATCACGTAGCTTAACATCAAGAGGCAAAATCTAAATTTGCAAGAACTGAAGGTAATGCACTTTTCCTTATAAGAAAACAATTCCTTCCACTAAGCTCTGTGGTTTGTCTGTGATGTCTGATCTGAACTTTTATAGCATTCAAGCCTTGAGGATATAATTCTTTTTTAATGTGGCTAAACAGAGATTTATAACAGCAAACATGATTAATAGGAGAAAATTATTTTGTTTATGTAGCTTAGAGTATTTACATCCAGTATTTTTACTCTTGAAATGCTATCCATTAAAGACTGATTGTATTATGAAGAATATCTATGTAAAAATTATATCTGTTCAGTATGTCTGATCCCCCTTCAGGCTCATTTCAAAGCTTGCAGAAAGGCAATGGACTTTCCATTGCCTTCAGACAGGCTTGAGATGATTCCTTACTGGTCATTCAGTGGAGTACAAGGCTACCTTTGTCTGTGCGGTAAGAATTAACCTCTGTGGGTCTTCTTTTTTAAGATTAATCAAAGCATTTGCAATACAGAGATCTAGGTTACATCCTTGCTGGCAGATCAACAATACCTGTCTTTACTGATGTGTTCCCTAGGAATGGATCTTTGCATGTAGGAATCCAGAGACAGAGCTCGTATGCTACTAGTAGAGTCCTTAAAGGAGGATATGCAGCTAAGGTAGGGACAGGTAGAAATGAAGAAGCTCTGGAGAGCCAAGCCACTGTCTAGGCATCAAAGACCGAATTGTAAGTTCCTCTCAGAGTCTGGTTTCACTTGTGGTTCATTCTGCAGACAGGCCGAAAAAAGACGTGGCTACACAGTACTGAAGAATGAGGTGCTGTGGATTAATGGCAGCCAGGTAGCCCCTTAAACTGAGTGTTGTACAAGTCCTCAGTTACTCCCAAATTCTGTTAGTCTCACGGTCACTGGTGTGTTGCTGGCTTGGTTCTCTGCATTCGTGACTTATGGGCTTGCTTTGCCCGGTCATGCTAGGAGGGAAGTTTTCTCTCACTCCTCAGCTTTCCAGTGTCATGAGTCACGTTACTAGATTTAGGAGACAGTACATGGAGCTATATGCAGGAAGGGACTAGGACGTAAGACTTCCAAGGAGCTACTATGGGCTTGATGTTTTTGGGAGCTCTACTGCTTTGTGTGACAATGCAACCAGCCAGCCCGGGTTGGCAGCAGCAGTGCCCTCAGAAGTAGCCACTCCCCGGACCTCTGGCAAGTTGCAAGGCCAGGCTTAACCATGCTGTTCCTTAAAAGTGCCATAGCAACAGGAGTGGAATTGTGACAAGATGGCAAAAGAACAAATCCCACCATAAAAGAACAACAATGTAAGGCCGTAAGGGGGGAAAAATGAATTCCAGAGTGGGTTGATGTGCTTACGCAAGACAATTTACACAATCATGGCATTGTACAGAGAAACAAAGATATGGCCTTGGGGAAGCTGCTGCCATTTTGTAAGTAATAGTTAAAAAATGCTTACACTGGCTGTACCGAGAAATGCCCATAGAGGCAGGGGCCCCAGTGAGGCACAGCAGGCAGCACCCCAGCCTGGGTGAGCGAGCAGACATGGCTCCCTGGGCAGGAGCCTGGCCCTTGCGAACACAAAAGGCTTTATGCCCAGCTGCATGCCCTGGCTGTGCCTCTGAGCTGTGCAGCCGTGCGCTGGCCTTTGCCGAAACCCTTCTGGCCTGAGTGTGTTCATAGAGACGCACGGGGACAAGAGGTTTCACAGCAAGAGCTTCCATCCTCACTTTTTGTTATTGTCTGTGTCTCCGGTGCATTCGGAGCTCGGCATGCTCAGCTGTGTTTTTAGAGCAAGCTCCTCCAGCACAGCTTCTTTGTTCCTGTTCTGCTCCAATCTGCTTGTATTTAGGCTTCCCCAGCAGGGTGGGAGAGCTCCACAAGTGTCAGTAAAACATTAGGTTTGGTTTTCTTCTTTCAAGTTAAGAATCCAGCAAATGATAAAAAACACTGGCAATGAAGTGCTGTGGAAAAAGGTGTTTTTGCAGCTAGGAATATAAATTATTGATGACTAATTTGAGAATGTGGTAGATGACATTTAAAAACAAGCAGTAGCTCCCCAGGGTCATCAAAGCAGAATGCCTTACTGGATGAGCTGGCCTGAGAGTGCTGCACTGAGTTTCCAAAATGCTGGTGATTAGGCTTGCAGATCATGGGAATGCAGTTTGATGAAGAGATTTATTGCAAGATATGTTGTAGAACTCGCAGGATTTCTTTTCTGCCTATGTTAATAAAGATCAACATACAAGAAAAAAGTATGTTTTTAAAGTAACAAGACAAACTTGGGAAAATGATCTCCAAGTGAGAATTGGGTGAGATTTTGGTCTATGTGGCAACAAAAAAGGAACTGTTAATTCAGGACTACCAAGAGCATTGAAGATAATCATGGTAATGTTCTCTAAGAGCTCTGCTTAGCAAACATCTAGCTGTAAGCCACTGTTTTGTCACTGCATCATCTTAAGAAAGGAGCTCACCAGCATGGCGCACCACATGAGGAAGAGCGTTGCTCTCCTGGTGCTCCCATCTTGGTCATGTTCAGATTTTTCTGTGCGAACAGAGCAATGCTCTCTATCAAATTCATGATGTGTCCAAAACCATGGAAATGTTTCTTCTCCTCCGCTGTGTTTTTTAAATAATTTGGTAGACAGATATCCACATACGTGCTTCTGGGAGGCTAACCTGATTTGTTACTAGCCTGCCTGATAAGATACTCCATGCTGTTTTAGTAATCAGTGATTACACAATTTTCTTTCCTTTTTTTCCCCCTTGAATGTAAATCTTGCAGCATTAAAGGGCTCTATACTTCTATACTCAGAAAGATTTCTCTCTATGAAAAACTTTTCTATCTCTTCCTAGCGGTTGCTGTGCCTTATGGCTACAAAAGCATTTCTCTTTCAACCTTAAAAAGAAATAATAGTAAGAGAGGCAAACGAGTAATTAGACTGTGGAGTTGACCTCAGTGTTGAGCACGGAGACTTCATGACAGAGTCATTGAAAACAGGACATCACGAGAGGGAAAATCCTGCAATAGTGGTTGAACGCCCTATCCTAGATGGCCTAGGAGGCATTCTCTGGCAGAGCTGCCAGGGGTCTGCTGCACAGCAGATCAGCAATAAACCCAGGAAGCTGTTTTACCAGCTGAACCATTAATGTGGAACATGGGTATGTTGAAACAGATTATGTTCCCTGAAAAGAGCCTTTTTTGGGGTTGTTTGAAAGTTGTGCTTGTAATTGTTTGTTTGTAATTCCATAATGGGAATTTCAGGTTTGTGGATAAGCAATGGGATAAGTGAACTAAGCAACACTAGCTAGTGTTTTACTTACTTTTGGGAAATCTTTTGTAAAACTTGATGTTTACACGACAGTTAGCACTGTCCTCCTGCCAGAAGATATTGAAAAGAAAGGAAATGAACTGTGCTGTCATTTACACCCCATGAAAAGACATTTGATAGCTCAGAAAGATTTCTCGGTTTCTCTAGTGACTTGTTTCTAATGTAAGCTTGCTGTCTTTATATGCTGGTCACGTACTTAGCCAAGCACAACAGCAGCACTGAAGAGGAAAAAAATAAAAGATAAACTGTAGGGCTAAATCCATTCTGATACAGCTTCACTGCAGTCAGTGGAGCTAAGCCAGGAGAGAATTTGTCCTGGAGACTTCGGAACAACAACAACAACAGAGAAATATTAAAATGAAGCCTAATAGTACATTAGAGCTGACATGAGTAACATGGATTTATCTGCAAGTTGCTTTCACTGAGAATGTAAAGAAAATAGTAAAAGGAAAACTTGTTTCCAAAGCTGTAGTAAGCATGCACAGCCTGTGTCATCTCTGACTAGGAAACTGGCCTTTCCCATAGGCATCCAAAAATGTATCTCCCTATAAATATACTCTGTTATCTCCTGGTTTTGATCAGCTCACTTGTCCAGTTAGGTGCGTGCAACTGCTCACTTTAAAAACTGAGTCCTTGCCAAAGCTGTCTGTGCTCTCAAAGTAAATCAAAACTTTACAGTGCACATGTAAAGGAAAAAAAGTGTGTCACTGATCAAGACAACGACATGAATGACGTACTAGGACAGATGCACACCACCTCACATAATAAATATATCATTCCTGCATGTGATGTGACATCACAGATGTGCCTGAGCACACTTGATGATTTAGCACCTTTTGCTGTGAGATAAAGCTGTGCCAGATCAAGACGGAAAGCAATCCAGGCAGCTGAACTATGAAATGCTTTCGTAAAGACCATAAGTAAATACTTTAATATAAAATGTTCTGCTCTTTTCAGTATTGCACATTCAGCACTAAAGGACAAGAGGTGCTTCATGATCAAAGATTACTAGTTACAAAGATGTGTAGGATATAGAATCAACACTCTGGCTTTTTTTGTGTGTGCATTGATGTGTTTTTTTTTCATTCCTCACCCCGTTTTTGTTGTGTACCCTAACAAAAGGCTCTGGGCATTTAATATAACTCCTTTCCATGTAACCCAAGTAATTTGATCTGTTTCAGCCCATCCAGGGCTCATAATTAACCTGGTAGTCTCCACTTCAATCTGGGTTACATTATTTCTCTTTTCTAACCCTATTTGATAACGGGCAGAATTTGTGGAGGTTCAAAGGCTAGGTTCAGATAAACATTCCCAGCCTCAGATTCCTATCAAAAACTTTCTAGGCCTGCTAAAGTGACTTGGATATATCTAGATGAAAGATTCCTTTAACCTTTTAGTATCACCTGTGCTTTGGTTGTATGGGCTAACTTGACGATAACTTTTCCTGTAGTACTCAACATGTCTGTTTCCTGTCCCTCTGGAATTCAGCGTAGCAAAGGTCTATAAACATGCAACAAGATGAGAAAAAGCCAAGTATCCATACCTGGTCAGAGCTCAGTGGAAGGTTAGCTGTAATCTAGTTCAAATACAGACTTTGGAAGTCACGAATATTTCATCTGATTCAATTAAATGTGCTGTGTTTTGATAGCTATTCTCACTCCTGTGACTGAAAACAGTCATCTCTTGTGCTCCTTCCACAGTCAGCACCTAATGATCCTTGACAACAAACTGTTGATTAGGTCACTAGTCAAGTTTGAGGCATGTAACCGTAAGATGACTTAATCCTCCATAGCTGGCCTCACGTTCTTGGCTAAATTCTGATTGCTGGCAGCATCGTGCTCCGCTCCAATCACCTCCGCAAGGTGGTGATGCCTACGTACTAGCCTGTAAGGCCTGTACTAGCTAGAAATACTTGAGACCAAGTACAGCATCGTTACTGAAATTAAAGGTCACCTGAAATCTTCGTTTTGATGTCTCTCAGAGATATTTCTTTAAGGTCTGGTGAGCCCATCTGAAGCCCGACACGGTGATCACTGTTGTGCGGTAGCTGCTGCCCACACTGATGCCAGACGTGATTACGGTCCTTGACTCCTCCCTTGGTGTATAGGCAACAGAACTACACGGTGCTATCTCATGCGTGTCACAGGGACGAGGAAGGATCTAATGGTGACTTCCTCCTGGGCTGTTGGTTTTGTCATGGCACGTACCTTTCTCCTATTAACACGTATTTAACAAACTGAGGCACCAAGACAACTGCGGTATAGTGATCTGCCCACTGCAATTTGCAAACTCTAGGTAAGGCTATAAAAAGGTTTGCAGGTTTGGGAAGTATCTGTTCCTTGTTAATTTTCTCTTCCATTTCCCCAGAATTTTGCTAGAAGGAAAACTTTGTTTCACCCTTCCCTTCTTCTGGACCATATGGATCAGAACAGGATCTAGCTGTGAGTCTTGTTTTAATCAAAACAGGCAGAGGAGCAACAACACAGGAGCCTATTTTTATCATCTGAGAAACAGCTGTAGTTAAAGCAAGAAATAAATTGCAGTCTAAATGAAATTTCAGTGGTCCAGAGTATGGTTATCACCTGTCTCCAGAATGCAGTCCAGGAACAGATGCGAGAGGTCCTAATATGCATACATGTGTTCTTGGGTGAGAATGATTAGGTGAGGACAATGCTCTGTGCTACCCTGAAGAAAGACTGAAAGGCTCAGTCCATTCATCTCCTATCCCCTTCTACTCCCAACTCCAGGAAAAACAAAACAAAAACCAAAAACAACAACAAAAAAAGAAAAAGCCCACAAAGCTTCTTCCTATAAATCCCCCAGACTTCAACTTTTGTTTGTTGGCAGATGATTGCTGTAAACAAGTGGTTGCAGATAGACAGGGTGAGAGAGAAATCAGGCAGGCATGCTGGCACAAATGTCGCTGTATTTAGAGTAATGCTGCAAATAGCCCCAAGCAGGTTAGATATGAAGTCTACACAAACAGCGTCCTAAGAAAAACTGGGGGAGGGAAAGTGGGGACTTAATGTTTTTTTTTTTTTTTTTTTTTTTTTTTTTTTTTTTTTTTTTCTGCTTGCCGATCATAGTAAAGATCTTCTCATTTGTTAAAGGGAAAATGCAGTGAGACTCCTTGTTCTTCTGTGCAGAAGCAAAGCTTCTTGGCAAGAGGGTCTGAGACCCTTTCCTATAAACCTTTGTGTGTTCTGTGACTCTGCAGTACATGGAAGGTAAAAGTTGCAGAGGAGAAAGGTCTACTAACGTTTTTGTTCACTATTTGTGAGAAGCTACCTATCACGCTAGGCTTTGTAGAAACACATGGAGGGAGGGGAGTCCCTGCCGCAAGGAATTTACCCCCTTGATGATAACTTGGATAGGAAAACCATGCAAAATTACTTCTGTTTTGAAGTTCCACTGTGTACAGGATATTGGCTCTTGTAGTCTCGGTACTGATTACAGGGGCTACATCAAGTCCACGCTGGAGTCAGCCATTCTGTTCTAGCATTAAGTGGGGAACTTCTGGGAAAAAGAGGATGGTGGTATTATGGTAGTTTCAGTGTTGGCTCTATGCACAGCACATTTTCCCCCTTTATTAAAATTAATCTCTTAAGATTGAGATTTCATTGTACGTTTTCAGTTTCTTCCTGTGATTTTGATGAGGAATGATTAGACTGAGTGAATCTGCATGTTTACAACAGCAAAGGAAGGAGGCATGAGTTAAAAAACACTAGGACCTGCAAATAACAGCCAGGCATGGATAAACTATGAGAAAGAACACGAATCTTCCAGGCTGTAGCTGAAGATCAAATGAATTGAGAGAAGTTGCTTTTTCCATTAGTGTTTTCACATGGCTCTGCCTCCAGGCTTCAGGCAAGACCAGAAGCAGAAGTGCCAAAATACCATGAGAAAGGCTGCTCTTGCAAAATTTCTGGCCTGACCAGAATAGGAAAATCTCATGAAAGACTGTTCTCGTCTGCTTTCCAGCCCTGCTTGGCAGGACCAGAAGGCTAAACCAGGTTCCACTTGGAAGTTTTGAACCATATTTGAATATGCTGGTTTCCCATGTCTTTTGTAAATAGTGTTTTGTAAATCTGTGGTATGACAGCTGTACTAACTTCATAACACTTCTCCCCAGACCTGTGTGCACCAGCCATGATGAAGTGCTTTTCAAACCTTGTCTGCAAATTGTTTATTATTTATTAGCAAGCAGAGATCTAGAGTCTATTGAAGTAGGAGCTGTACAAAAAGACAAAAAAAAAAAAAAAAAAAAAAAAAAAAGGCAAAACAAACAATAAAAAAACACATAGGCCACCAGAGTTTAGACTCCAATAGTTAAGACAGGATTTTGCCACAGTTCCTTGACAATAAAACATGGACAGACGGTATTGCTAACCCAGAAGCATACAACTAGTCAGCATTCAACCTAGATTTTTTGAATTCGAGTCCAGAGCTTAAACCACAAGACCATTCTCTCACATCCAAATGAATGTGTTACACATTACAAGAAGTCTAAATGCAAACAAAAATATCTGAAAAGCCCGTTGTGCAGGAAACTGGCTGGGATTCAGTCTGTCGCCTCAGTGAGTTCACATTTAGCCTAATTCACTCCAACCACAGAAGCCTGCATGTTCTATTGTTGTGCCTGTGGTAGAGAGTAAGCAGAACCAATTTCAAAGTCACTGTGCACAATGTCTGTGCTTATTAAAAGGCAAAAATCGAACTCTTGGGTTCTGCAACTAGTAAAGCTAATGATGACCTGCAGGAAAAAAAAAAAAAAAAAAAAAAAAAAAAGGAGGGGGGGGGGTGAGATTTCATGACTGTAAAGTTGAGCTGTGGAACTACCAGAGGAGGGGAAGAAAGTTGGAAGAGCTTGCTGACTCAGCAAGGCTCCATGAAAGTTCTCCAGGAATTTCTCCATGACTTAGTGTCAGTTACTGAAAGCCATGTTATTTTCTCACTTTAGAGCTCGCTATTTTTAGTTGCTACAATCTCATTGAAGTAGCAATGTGATTTCCATTGAACAACCCTTTTCCTTAATGCAACAAGCAAAAATGGCTGCCTTCAGTAACCACAGACACACAGTGCAGTCACTTTCTATATTAAAAATGTAGCACAAAACCCCTATGCTGTTTCCAGAGTATATTGTATTGTTAGGACATGTAGCCAGTAGCAACGTGCTAGCCTGAAGTTCCAGGAACACACATTTACCAAGGAGGACCTGGTATGATGTTGAAAAGCATGAATTCCCTGGGGAGAATGTGTGGGGTACTGCAGTGCCTTAGGGCAGACTGGAAGAGCCAAGGAATATATTTCTGACTGTGCTAGAGATGCCCCATGCAAAGTCCATTAGGCAGAACAAATACAGCTCTGTTTTACGTGAGGCGAATGGATTTGAAGGGCACATTACTGCCTCCTCGTAAAAAAGGATGTTCTTTGTGACCGAAATTCCTCAGCACGCTGCATGCTGCAGCTAAACTGGGGAGGTCCACGTACAATATCTCTGTTGTATTTCTGGGGCACTGCAAGAGACAATAGCAGAGGGAACAATCCTCACTGAACAGTAAATGGGATTATCTTTCTATAGGCTTACAATGTTTTCATAACTTACTGAACAGAATTGAACTGTCTAGGCTGTAACTTGTGAGGCAGTTTGCAAAAGCAGCTTCTGGACCAGAAGTACGTAAAACTAGCCCACAGCTTGGCCTAAAGTTGCTGTGATGCAACACTAATGCTGTCACCAAAGCATTAGTAGTGAATCTTGTCGGCAGGATGCCATAAGAAAAACGGTCTGCCATAGAAAACCCAAGGTATTCTGGAAGGTTTCTAACTTTTATTTGCCTTATTACTTTTGTAGAGAACAGTTGCCTTCCACTGTTGACATTTCCCATCCCTGTGGGACCAGGGACCTTGGTTACTGTGTGGAAGAACAGGGCATAGCAGCATAAAGCCAGGACAAGTGGTTATGATAAAAATTGCTAGTAGTATTGCTCTTGCTCCACTGTGAGATGAAAGCAGATGTTGGCTGAAACTTGTTGAAAAAAAAGCGTGTGATGTTAACTTGTGTTAGCTGATCAGTGTGTTCCTCAGGGTACCACTATTTTCTTCATTTCATCTGGTTCCCGAGAATGGCAAAATAGCAAACTGGTGTTTTCCAGAATTTCTCTTCGCCATTCGTTAACCAGCCCCGAGTGCATTAAGCACGGGTTCTCTGAACTAACAGGGTTTTGATTGAAGAATATTTTCCACAGACCGGTCACACTATTATCCGCCCACTGTGCTGGTTTTCTTTCCAGAAATACACTTTCAACTGAAACTACGTGATCAGTACCAAAACAAATGGCTATTTGAACGCTTTCTACCATCCCACAGGGCATAATCCCTTAACGGGCAGGACTGTCACTGGTTCTGGTGTCACCGCATTTCAAGGCGAGGTGGGGAGCATCAGACGGAGCTCTTAGGAGGACAGGGCAGCATTCATCTCATGTTTCAGCTTGCGACTGTGCTGTGTCACAGCCAGTCATGTTATGAAAGACAGACAGGCACACGTAGGAATGATGTGAAAGCACTTCACTGGATTCATCTGGCTGGGACTGACTACATCACAAAAAATTGTCAGGCATCCTACAGAACTCTTCTGTTTGGATACAGCAGAAACACGTGCAGGAGGCTGTGTCTTGCAGACAGTTTTTGCAATACACAGCTTTTTGGTTCCAAAGCCAACTCTTTAAGAACAGAAATGATACGGTTTGTTACAGGCAAGGCTTTCTGCACGGCTTCTGCACCAGCACAAGAAATGCAAGTCTGAAAACAACATCTTGGTTGAGCTAGAGCTAGTTTGAGACTCTAATAGAGGGCACATCACACCCCTTTTTGTGCACAGGACATCTTCAGCAGTGTTGTTGGGGGCCAGTTTTGTTTTCATTCTGGTCCCACCTACTAAGGTTGTGAATAATGGTGCCACAGCCATTACAAAAACCTTTATGTATAGCTGCCTGCCCACAAATACATGCACTGAAACCATCCACATATGTACCAAAGGCCATCTAGGAAAGTGCCTGAATGCCAGTGACCCTCTTTCAAACACAAACAATAACTTTATCACCGTTTCATGCCCATTAAGATTTTACATGTTGTGTTTTAGCATTCGCAGGTAAGATGGTCAAAATCTTCATGGAGTTCTCTTTTGGCTGGTGGGTGACAGCAGAGGGATGTTCCCTGCTAGATCAGCCACCTCTTTCTGCTGAAGATTGTATTTTCCTAGAGCACCCGTGTACTTCAAGGGGAGAGCATACTTCTGTTGTTTCCAAGTAACAAAACTTGTAATATGTAATTCAAGACAGGTAATCATGATTTTATCTTCCTTTTTTATTTTTCCCCGATGGCGATATAATATTAACTAAACAGAAAATAGAGTTGGATTTGAGGTCCGTATTTGCTAAATTCCTAGAACTGCTACATTATGCTCAGTACTGAAGATTAAAAGGAGAAAACATGTTTCTAATGCATATGTAATGCTGTTGATGATACCAGTATTGAGATTCCTGCCTGCAGAGCTGTAGTTCCTTGTTTTGTGTATCAGAGCTATGAGGAAATGTGAGGACAAAGTCCGAGAACAGGGCATGCGGGGATCACTTCACACCCTTCCTCCCGCACTTCCTTGCAGGAGGACCAGTGGCTATTTTCACACTGTATTGATTCACTGACACACCGGACAGACTTAGAGCTCCAGTTCCATTAACAGCAATTCCAAATGAGAAGTGAGGCAAGTCCTACAAGAGGATTGTTCACTAGGAGGAACACGGGGTGGCTCATAAAGCCATTTAGCACCAAAAGTGAAAGTTGTCAGAGCAACTGTGCAAAGGTTCCCTGGCAGGGGCGTACAGCAGAACCTGCTCCCACCTCCTCTCCAGCAAGCTACTGAGCTATTTCAGACTGCTTCACTACAGATATTTGGGTATCTTTTCCAAGCTGGGAAGGTACTTACTTTTGATTCTTCTTGCTTTTCTCTCTTGTCCATGTTCTTGTTCACAGAGAAGCACAACCCCAGCTGCTCCTCCCAGGAAGCAAAAGATCAGTCAGTTGCTTATGTACATATCACGTCACACTGCTATCAATGCTCCACAAACTGAGCATGTCCAGATCCACTTGGTCTCAGGAAAATATCTAAGGAAAAAAATACTACTTCCCTGGTATCTTGTTGTAGACAAGAAGAATTGGGTAGGAACATAAAATTTTACAAGAGGAAGATGTTTATTGTCCCCATCTATTTGCATGATGTATCTGGCAAATGCTGTTGTACTGTGGTAAAATGCAGGAGGTCATTTCTGACGAGAAACAGAATTTTAAGGCAAATGAGAATATTGCTGTCTTGTAACAAATGTCCTCTGATCATTCGTCTTCAGCCAGCATCCTCTTCATGGCACTGCTAAGTTTGTTACATACCACTAAGATGCAGCACAGAAAAACAGTTAACTGTGTGTTTAGTGAAACGTTAACGTACCCTTCTTTCTTTCCAAAAAGATGGAAGGAACTCACCCAGATACCTGGGCAGGAGCACACTGATTCCTTTTATTTGTTGATACTGATCAAAGGATGCAATCTTGTAACAGAGACCCAAAAGGTGAATGACCATCTACAAGAGGTGGGTGGGGGAAATGTAGTGACAATGACTAGCATCTTGAGACAGGAATTTCTCTAAGTGGGCTTCCATCTGGAGGCTGGTATCTTCAGTGACTGAAGGTGTTCCCTCACTGTTGATGACTATGGAATTGGAGGGTGTCCTCTTAACGAGAAAGATTGTGAGAAACAGACACGTGGAAAAATATATGTAAACTCTAAAACAATGTTTTGCCATGTGGAAAAAAGAAAAAGTTGGGAGGTTGACTTGAACAGGAACTAAGAAAAAGTTACAGGACCAGTGAAAGCCAGTGAAATAGTTTTTCTTCAAAATAACTTGAATTTAAAATAAATGTTCAAAAATAATATTTGAGTTTATTTCTATTTTCTTCAGTCATTTGATAAAACAGAAATCATGTTGTTTCAAGTCTAAATTAGCATCTTTATTTCTGCTATTTTTGTCCATGCTTTATAATCCCATGGTGTTTTGTCAAACATAACTTCGAAGTGTTTCTTTCATTTTTTTTTTTTTTTTATTTTTGCAGAGGTTGCCTTTGTTTTTCTATTTTTTCACGTCCTCACAGTTAAACATTTAAGACATTAACTGTTTATGATTCTATAACATTACTATGCAGCAAGGGAACTTAAGCAGACTTTTAACTGTTAATTCTTTTTTCTTTTTTTACAAATACATGAAATCATAAATCATGTATTTAGAAATTAGAAAGGTTTTTATATTTTGAAAACTGCTAGAACAGCTTTGATTCTTACTCACAACAATGACTAGTATGAGGTAACTTTTAGTATCTAGTATCTGTCAGTGTGAGTCACTCTGTCTCCCAAATTCGCTGTTCCCTGAATCAGCCCCATACTTGAACTGGTTGTAATGAGGTGCTTGTCAAAGCTAGTTTAGAGGTGAGCTGAATCTTCAAATGAAAATTCACCATTTTCAAAATGTGGATGCTGAAGCAACAGTTCCCTTTTATTTCTGTTTGATAATATTACATGAAGTTGCCAAAAAAGGACCAGAGGCAAAATAAGGACTAATAAAGTCTGCAGGGGACAGAATTTTTGAGGTATGGTAAATAAGGGAGAGGTTGGATGGCTGATGCAATGACCTGAATGATCGGATGGGTTGCACACAACTACGTTCTAGCCTAGATGAATGTGAAATCAGAGAGACAGAAAATGTTTTCTAATTCAGTTCTCAGAGCAATTTGGCCAGCTTTGGAGAAACAAGCATAAAGTTTTACTGTTTCCGAGGACCTAACTGAACAGTTAAATGCTGGAAATAGATAGCACATCAGTCACAGGCTGGCTCTATAGCACTGTTGGTATCCAACCTGCGTTTCTCGTGTTGGCTGGGCTATAGGTGGTCAACATTTGTATCTCCAGCCTTGAATCAGAAAGGAGCAGATACCTTTCTAGCGAGGAGGCATAATTTAGAATGAGAAATATTTGTTTGATGTGGAAACTTGAAGAAAAATACAAAGTACAATGCATGGTTTAGAGAATTATCTTGCCATTTCTGACTCAAGATTAAGGTATCCATTGCACAATTCGAGTTGTTTCCATCCCGTAAACACAACAGCTAAATGAAGCCGGAATGCCACACTAGCCGAAATTCTCAGCTACTAGTATTACCTGGCTTTTCCTGTTTGTTACACAAACAGATATTGTGGGCCACATCATCCAATATTACAAACAGATGCATCCCCACAGACTTGAACAGAAGCAAGCTCACGTGTCTGTGAGCAATGACCCTGTTAAGCTTGACTGCCTTCAGTTATAAGGTCCAACACAGAAAGCAGTGATGAAAATTTAGGAGAGCTGGTAACACAAAAACTGATAGCAACAGAGAAGAGGGAAGGCTTTGCAGCTCCCAATTCTGTCACTGTTTGAAGTGCAGAAACAATTGCAAACTGCCTCCAATGAAAAAAAACTGCAGTGCAAAGCACATTTTCTGTGAAAAAGTTTACATAAAGAGTAAAGCTAATGCAGGTATTATGACTTAAAATGGAGTTTGGGTTTTAATTTATCTTTATTTCCCCTCTTTCCCATTCAATTGGAACAGAGAAAGTAGAATCTGAAGTCAAAATTTTACCTGTTTTCACTCTAGATGATTATTTTATTATTACTATTTTATTATTATTTTATTATTATTACTCATGTTGTAATCCGTTGTATTCAGAGGTTCATTGTCTGCAGCATCTAAAATGTAGTGAGTGCCTCAAGAGAAATTTCTGTATCAACTACTCGGGTGAAATACTACTGATTCATTGAGTTGATCTGTGGCCTCTTTCTGTGTCACAATTATATATCTTATTTTCTATCTCACAGGAGATGTATTTGTATTATAATAGCTCCTTTGGAGCTGGAAATTGCATGCTGTTTGCATGCAGTCCTAATTCTCTATGAAAAGGCTCAGCTAAGTGAGAAGGACCACCGGCTCTGTAGCCTGTGGGATATTTATCTCGTTGGTTCATGTGGACTACCCCCAACAGAAAAGACAGGGAGGGCTTAAAAGAAAAACCAGTTCCAAGGAGCTTTCTCTTCTGGAGATGTACAGTGTGGTGGTACTTACAGTGTCCAAATTCAGTTACTCATCCTAGCTAGAACTGTCATGAGAAGGAGTCAGGTTTCTAAGAAGCAGTATGGAATACATCAGTGTTACAAGGAGACATTGAAAATCTACTGCTGGATATTCAACTGCTGGTTTACAGTCTGATTTATAGAGTCTGACTAAAAAGTACTGTAGGCTTTTTCAAGAACTTCAAGTTGTTGGGTTTTGTTTTTTTTCTGGATCTATAGATTTAACTCTTGGGGCTCACTGCACTTTGGTTATGTTCCTTATTGTAATGTACCTATCCAAAGTGTGCTAAAAACATTCAGAGATGAAACCACTGTGTCTTAGCTTGTTAGATATACCACGCAGATAAACAATATGCTTTCTAGAGTGGCTTGCAGTGATGAATGAAATGCAGCCACTGGAGATTAAAAGAGAAAAGTATAGCAAAAATAACATTGAGGTTAGAAAGCTAGATAAGGTTTGTGTCTCTGGGAACTGTATACAAGAAATACAAGAGCTTTGCTTTCTGTTCTCCGTTATGTCAGCTTCAGTGTGCTAAATCTCTCTTCTTCGGCCTTAATTATTCTACATCAGTGGAAAACACCTTGGAAAAGGAGTCTGAATGGGTCAAAATCCTCATCTTTGATACTCTGGAAAAGGAATGAGGGATTTAACAGTAGCAGCTGGATAAGGAGAGGAATTGATTGGGGAAGAATCTCAAGAATGGAGGTGAGATAAAGAGAAGGTATGACACAGTGCAGAACGTGGGGTCAGCAGGGTCAGACCCTTTGTGCATGCTCCAATAATTCTGCAGGAACAAGACAATACCCTGCTTCTGAAGGCTAACAATCCGAAGTCACTTATGTCTGACTCCAGCTCCTACTGAAAATAGTAGGTCTTCGCCATAGATATAGGTCCCTATTTAAATAAACTTAAGGTGATGCTGTACACTGACCTCCCCGATTACGTTCCAACAGCTGGCAGTCTTCAGGCAACAGCTGTCGTCGCACTTCTCACACTTCCCTGGCTCCTATCTCAACTAGCTTCTGCTTTTGCCCCTTATCAGCCATCAAATGTATTAGGGCTTGTAGGAGAGAAGGCTATGAGGTAAAAAGAAAAGACATGATAAGAAGTGTTTATGAAGAGCGATGCTTTCATAAGATACTGCTCTTCCTCCTGAGGAAGATGGGCAAGATCCAAGGGATTGCATTGAGGTGGTTTGCATCCTTTGTGGAAAGGGCCACTCAGCCTGCCCCCAGAAAGAGCAGTGATCATTACAGCTCTGCTGTTAGTCCCCACTGTGCTATCTTTGCACGCTAGTCCCGTTGAATCTCTGCATACCACCATCAGATGAACTGCTACAACACAGGCTCTAAGGCAAACTCTACAGACTGCCCCCAGCTCTAATCACCCACCATCCATCATTGCAAATAATCACCAACGGGAACCAGTGTTCAGATAAGAACTGCTCATGAATAATGAGCGGCTCGATAACCTTCGCTGAATACACAATCTGTGATCTCCTGATCTAGTACTTCGAAGTGCCTGTAGCTGCAGAGTGGTTCCCTTTATAGGAGGTACAAACATTCAATAGCTCTGTTCGGTCTGACAGCAGACACCTCCCAGAGTCTGTGCTGATGCTAAACTGATGCTCTTGCTGAGTACGTCCATGACTAATTCTGCCATCTCTGGATGGTCAGAAGATTTATCTCTGTACTGTATCTTTCTCTCTCTCTCTCTCTCTCTCTCTCTCTCTCTCTCTCTCTATATATATATATATATATATATATATATATATATACATGTATATATATATATACATGTATATATCTGTACTGGATTCATGTTCATACTGGATATAGCTATGGGCCTTTGCCACTGTCCTCCATGCACAACATTACAGCATTCAGAGATGTGAAGCTTGAAAACCCCAAATTTTCAGAATGCTGCATTATGTCTTCTCACTACCTATGGTCACAGGACTTCTGGATCAGAATTAGCTGGGACCAACTGGTCTGGAGCAGAGGCAAAGCTTGCCGAGAGCTCTGAGAGAGGTGCAAGTGCTAAGAGAAGGTCCCTTCTATTGACTGCTCTGCTTTCTGGCACAAAGGAGATTGCTACCAGCAGAGCAGCATTCGTTAGTGAGCAGAACTGAGCTTTCCTGGGTTGTGAGCTGAGCTGAGGCAGTGTTACTTGCTCTCACAGGAGCTAAAGCTCAGCAGCAAGGTGCCTTGCACTTTGAATGGGAGAAGAAATATCTGACCTCATTTCTCTCCATGTTAGGGGAGACAGTTACTAAACAGAAATGTTGCATTACGCACACAAGACTGACCCTGGGAAGAGACTAAGAATGCAAACCACAGACGCATGCCTTGAGAAAGCTCAGATGCTAAATTATAGGGAACGGGCACAGAACTGACTCAAGTGACTGAGAGGGAGCTTTTGCTTCATGGCCATAAATCCTCCATCCACATGTCTGGGAAGGGCCTGTGAAGGACAGAACTTCTGTAGCAGTGGAGCAACCTTCCTCTCTATCTTGCCAATCTAGAGGGGTGCTGCTGTTGAAACATAAAGGCAAAAGTAGCATAAAAGCATCTTTTGGCTTGTTTTAAATCAAATACAATGGAAATGAAGAAAACCCAACCTGTGCCTACGAGAACACACCTTGGAGTCAAAGCATACCTTAATATGCTCTGATGTTATTGAAAGCGCAAAGGACAATGTTTTTTTCAATTACACACTTGTCTAAAAACTACTGCAAACATTCCTTTGACTTAGTCATGTAAAAAGCCTAAGTAAAAATTTATTTTTATTAAGCAGTTCCCCTAAAAATGCAGAAAATTTCTTTTTCCAAGTGGCTCCTTAGCCCAAGACTCATGGTACAGAAATTTCTTCTCAGGCCTAAAAGTGTAGTAATTGTAAGGATTATATCATATTCTAAACATGTAAAACAGAGAGAGAAAAAGATGTGAAGATATAGTTGTAGGGGGCTACATATAATCTTCTGAAGTGCCAGAAGACTAACTGTAGGAATTCACCTTTATGGCATACTGGGTCTCTGTATGCTGTGGGGCTCCTGCACCATGGCTCCGCCAAGCATTAGGGTTCGTGTTGAAAGACAATGACCCAGAGCTACGGCTGTTGGGAAATGAGCTGGCAAAGGAGACCGAGGGCTGCAAAACAAAATTCCTGTGAGGAATTCTTAGTCTGGGGAAGGACTGGACTGCTCAGTCTAAAGCTTTGTGGTCAGGGAAGGGGTTATGGAGAAAGCCTTTGGGCTGGAAAGAGACTGCCAAAGAGACTGAGGGCTGTGGAAAGAATCGTCCCCGGGGAATTCTGTCTTGGAAAGGACCCGGGCACCTTGTGTGCAGCTCAGCCTGTGACTGGGGTCAGGCTTCAGAGGGGAAACCTGGAGTTATAGCTGTGAGACTGCAGATAATCCTCCAAAGAAAACCAGGGGACAACGTTACCTTTCTCCTTCCAGGTTTATCAAGTCTCTAGGTGGTCTGGGACCCTGAAACAGCACAGCCAAGGAAGCAAACAATTCAGTAATTTCCTTCACATTGCTTTTTTATTTCTGACTCAGAATTGCCATTTGTGATGCTCAGTGTAATTTTTCAGTAGCAGTGCTGAATTTGGGACATACTAGGCCTGTTTAGGGCTCAGGGTATCTGATAATCACTCAATTTCTTCTCAACTTTTCCACCAAGAATCGTGATTTGTGACCAATTTTACCTCCAAGCTATCCCCCCTCTCCCCCCCCCCCCCCCCCCCCCCCCCCCGCTGCGCTCTGGTCTCTGAAAACATGCTGAAATCTAAAGTTTCAGCCATTCTAGGAATCTCTCTCCTGGTTCTTTTTTTCCCAATCTCTGAGAAACCTGATCCACCAGATGGGTGGGAGAGCTTATTGTTTTTTTGTCTGACATCTGGATTTCATTAGCAGACTCATGCGTGCTGAATCAGGAATGGGAGCTCAGAAGAAAGCAGATGAGAGTTAAAATTGTGTTAATGCTAACCAAAAATAAAAATAAAAATGCCCCATTCCTCTCTCCAAGTTTGCAAACAAACGCAAACCATGAGTCATGTGGTGAGCTCAGTGTAAGCAGCACAGCCCTTATCAGCTGTACCCACTTAGACTGATGCTGGATGCATTAATGTCTCAAGCACCGATGGAGAAGAACATTAACTTGTTTACTTACATATGTCGACATCATTTAAAAAAAAAAATAATCCTTTCCAATAGTTTCACATGAACAACACTACTTTTCAGGTTTATGAGCTTATGAGAGAGAGTCTCCTGTCTTCTATTTAAATCGAGTCAGTATAGTATGCAAGGAAACAATTTACAACATACCAACCAGGTAAGACTTGCTGCTCAGGAGACCACTGTAAATGATAGCAGCAAGAGGGAGGGTTTTCTATTTTGTTTATATATTTTTTTAAAGTTTAACATGCAGCAACAGGAGTGTTGTCCTAAAAGTCAGGGTGTTATTAATTACCATAGCTCTCTTTACTGAATAATAGAAATAGCAATGTAAGCAGCAGCTGTCTGTCAGTCCTGTGCGGTGCTGTGCTGTGCCAACAGCCTCTGGATGGTTGTTAGATTTTTATTTATTTTTTTTTTTCCTAAGACTGATGGCTGCAAGCATACAGCATCCATCTCCCCAAGGCACAGGGAGCTCAGGCTGAGTGCTGTGGCACCCAGCCACAGCCCTGTCAGCTGCAGGCACGAAGCAGGGGAGATTGAAGTAGTATTTGTGGCTGCATTGCACAGGGAAAGAGGGACGGACAGACACTTTTGGTCATGTTGTAGAAGTTCAAATGAGTCTAAGATAAGGAATCAAAATTACAAAATGGAGAAAAGGCAAAATTAGTACTTCATGTGTTGTTAAAATTGGCATCTCTCCCCTCTAAAGAGGGGGACCTCAACCTACACATCTGAGGTGCACATACAGCTGCTGTACTCAGGCAGCACAGTGGTATCGCTCAAGGTACAGCTGCGTAATATTCTTGTATTTGCAGAAAATGGATGGAAACATTTGGTCACTAATGCAGAAATGACCCCCACATTCTAAAATCAGAGCGGTTAGTTTCATTTGAATACCAGCACCCCAGGCTACATCAGAGATATGGCTACCTCCTGTCCTGAGAAAGTTACTTTCCTGTTACAGGTGGATGTGTACTTGCCTGTCACAGGTGTGTAACCACCTCAGGACAGAAATGAAGCCATAATTTTACACGGCAAGTAACAATCTTCAAGGAAGCCTGAAAAATACTGGACATAATTCTCCACTTTTCCATGTTTGGTGTAAACTCTGACAGTGGCAGGCACAGCAGAAAAGCCCAAAGTGTGACCATGGTGGTGGCTTGTCCTCATGTAAAGGGTTGCAGAGAAGCAAGCCCAGGCACACCTGGCATTACAGGATGGACTTCCTGTTGTGGCTAAGAATGATGAAGACAACAGCACAATTTTAGCCTCTTGTCATTTAGTTCTAGTTTATTAGATCTGCTAAAGTAAGACTTAGAGAAATCTGTCTTAAGTAGCAGACCTCTGATTAGTATTGAGCAATAAAAAAATGCAGGCCTGGAATTAGTTTTATTTTTATCTTTTATTTTTGAAAGCTATTTAAACCAATGCATTCTTTTTTTTTTTTTTTTTTTTTTTACTTTAATAATGAGTCTCCTTTGACCTTTTGGAAAAACAAAACGTTTTTTTCCCCACCATTTCTTTGAAATGAGCCTTTCTCGCTGACGTTTTTTGCTCTTCCTTCTTGCATTTTCTCACCTCTGTAATCAGGCACTAGGGGTAAGAATAGCATTCTCCCTGCTCTCACTTGCTACTGTGATGGTCCCCTTCCTGACCCACAAAAGACCCAGTGGGCAGTGTTGGGGAGCTTTTGCTTGGGCTGCAGGTGGTGTGGGTGTGCTCATTCAGGTGGAACTATCGATTTGCCTGGGCTGTTGCAGAGCTTTATCTATAGCTGCACACCTGTGACGTGGGTTAAAATTAGAGAGGGATTCAAAACCAGTATTTTGTATGTGAAATCCTTGGGCCTGGGAAATTACACTGAACTCGGGTCCAAAATTAAAGCTTGAGACCACATCTAAAGTCTAGTTGAAACATGCTCTTTCTCTGCAAGAAAGAAAAAGGGGTTGTTTTCAGGACTCGGTAACACAGATGTCCAAGGGTTCTGCTCTACCCCATGCCCATTTCTGTACAGCCAAAGAATGAGATAGAAACAGAGAGTAGTGAGTGTCTTGTGGAAAACCAGGCTAAAACCTGAGGCTGAACTAGTAATCAAGATTAGGTCACTTCCAAAATGTCTGCTGTTACTGCTAAAATCCCCAAATGTTTCAACTTATGTGCCTGTCCATGGGTTTTATTGCCTTAGCTAATAATTTGGCACTGACTGGGCCCTGACATGAAAGGCTTATTCTTCATTTTGTCTAATTGCTATAGGAACATTTTAGCTTTTCTGCCCTGTAAAGGAAATTTGGAAGAAAAGGCTTCTTTTTTAAGGAAAGAAACAGGTTTTTGCAAACTTTGGAAATGTCTCCTTAAATGTCTTGTCTTAGTGACATGTCAGACAATTTCTGGTATAAAATATAAGATACAAAGGAAGCAAGTTTATGGTAAGCTTATCAGCAAATTTGACTATTACTTTATTTCAAGGTGTATTTTGCTATTAAAAAATAAATGTGAGAGTTGATATTTAGCATTGGTGAGGTGATGCAGAGAAACAGCATAGGAATTGAAGCAGGACTTGTGCCTGTGGTCTGACGTTCTGTTCTCAGCTTTTTTCAGCTGGGCAGTTGGGGAAAACTTTAGGTTTCTGAGACTCATATTACACATCCATACTACATAAATACACTGACTTTCTGGATGCAGAGTGGAGTCAGAACTAACACTTCTAAAATATAAACAGGAAAAAATATTATGCAAGTGACTGCTTAATGGTACTAATTTTAGGGAACAAATACTTTTTTATAATACTGAAGGCACTAGGAGTGGCTTTATGTGGAAAAAAATCTAATTCAAAAGAAATACAGTTTCTGCTCTCACTTGAATTTGCAAGAAAATTAGCATGATTAGATTGATGGGTCCTTAAAGTCTTTGGGTTTGGTGTTTTAGCAGTTACAAACACTGACTGTCCTTTCACAAGTGTGTACTGAGTGGTACTGCTGTAACAAGAAACCTGCAGTTTTAATAGCATCTGCACTAAAGTGCCATTAATTTAAGGCTAAAACATGCAACTTTTACTGTGCAGGCAGCAAATGGCAGCTCTATCAAAACGTGCTCCTTGTGAGTGGGCGCAGTGACTGCAGAGCTACTCTGAAGACAGCCTCTCTACAGACTAAATGCAAAGCAAGTCCATGAACCCCAGCATCACTGACAAGATCAAATGCTTTGTTCTCCAATACATGCAATGCCTTCCAAAAAAAATTTCCTCCTCAGGTCTCTCTTTGTAGCACCAGGATTGCCCACTGTAAATAAGCCAGCTGGCTCAGTATACTCTGAGAGGTCTTACATAAATACATATGTAGGTGTTTATGTGTATATTTGTTGTTATAGTAAATGCCTGTTTGCCTCAACATTTAGCATTATTGTATTTTGTGCAAAGTATTTTATGTAAAAGCACAGAGAGGAAGGATTGTGGTAAACGCTAGAGCTGGGAGATATATCTGGAAGAACAATGAGTGATCTCTTATAGCTCAACCTGAAAAGTTGTTTTATTATCATAAAATAGACTCACAGAATCATTGTGTGGAAGGGACCTCAGGAGGTCATCAAGTCCAACCTCCTGCTGCAAGCAGGACTAACACTGAGTTCAGGTCAGGTTTTCTAGGGCTTTGTCCAGTCAGATCATCTGGAAAATTTCCAAGTATGGATGGAAATTCCACAACTTGTATTTCACACTAAACCAAAATGCTCTTATGAAGTGAGAAAACATGATTCACCCAATGTTCCATTATTACTTGCTTATCAGTGCAAATGAGGAGTTTATAAAAAAGTGAGGTTTTGACCTGGTAGTCCTTGCTCTACCTTATCTCCAAATCAGCTCGCGGAGAGCTGGAAACCAGACGTTACTTTCCCTCTCGAGAGGAATGCTCATGCTCATAGTAATTGTTTCCAAGCTAAGCACTTAATTATGGTTTATCATGAGTTTTATTGCAAGCTAAGCAAATACCAAATTGTTAGTAAACAGAGTTCAGATTTAGACCCATGCAATAGCTATGTTCAGTCTACTTCAAAGAAGTTGGTAAAAATGTCCCACTGACATGCCCAGGATTTGGATCTGATCTGTTGTGCACAGTTTTTAATTAAATTATGCATGTTCACTGTAATGAGCTGTATTATTGATATGTAGATATACAATAATAGTAAAATAAGGTTGGGAGATTCTCTGGGAGGTTCTTTCACTTGTCTTGGGACAGGATCACCTGTGAAAATCTTGATGTCTGTTTATCCGTAGTATTCCAAAAGTTTACCAATCTTCAAGAGCCTCCCCGAGCACTCTAATTCAATGCCTTCCAGTGTCTCCCAATTAGAAACAGCCAAATTCAAGCCCAGTGCTCAGGACTCATTGGCTGTGGGTCTGGAAAACAAACCATGCCCTTTATGGAAGGCTTTAAGCATATTTGCAATTTATTATGTCTTTTGGGAAGGGCCAAACAACATTGGTTCTGCAGCCTTTAATCAGAAGTCATGTTTCAGAGACCCGAAGTTAATCTTCATCTCTACTCTTCCCTGAATGACTGTACTGAACCTAGACCCCAATGAGGCTTTATCAGTGCTGAAACTCTCTTCAGTTAAAATGCCAGGTATCTGTGAGGGCCTACATTTAAACAGCATCCCCCCTGCTGTCAGCGGTCATCCCCCTTTGAGCTTATCTAGGTAGTGAATATGCAAGTGAGATACAAAAAGCAAATAAAAAAGTTGGAACACAGTGAAACGCAGGCCAGTTGTGAGGCAGGTCTTGCAGTGCCAATCCCATGGCCACCCCATTGACAGAAATTGCACGGGACCCGAGAGGCCACCCCAAGGTCGCTGCAAAGACCAAGCACGCATGCTCTCTAACAGTATTTGCCTTTAGCACATCTGTTTACATTGCATTTCCCACAGCAGAAAAGCTTGAACTTGTACCCATAATGAAGACTGAACCACAGCAATAATGGCTCAGTGATGGTACATAAGGAAGAGTTTGGTTTTGGCTGCTCTTCCAGACTTTGGGGAATGCAATTATCAAGCAGCGCGCTAAACAAGAAAGGGGAACAGACACAGTTCACTAGATATTTCTGTTTTCTTTTTTGCTATCTAATTGCTCTTATTCCGGTATGTTAGGGTTTGCTATCTTCTTTCGAAACACCCAGTTTATCACACAACAGGACGTAAATGCCACACGTTGCAGCCACGGTTTCAGGAGTGCTTGGGGAGCATGCTCTCAAAGCGGGGCTGGTGGGATCCCCTCTTCTCAACATATGGCTGGCCGAGTTGCTTGCCCCTCTGATAAATGGTTTGGAGGCATGACATGCACTGGGTTTGCAGAATTTCCAAAATAGAGAGCAATGAGTATCTTTTGATGTTTCAGACGTTTAAAGCAGCTTAAATTTCCAGAGGTAAAATGGATGTTACAAAATTACAGCTCACCAGATTTTTGTTACAAGATTTCTGCAAGTCTTCACAGTAAAAGCAGAAAAGATCTGAGAAGAATGTGTTCAGCTAATCTCACAAACTCTTGAGAAACTTGGCAGGGCTAAGTTCAAACATATGAAAAAAAATAACCTGCAATAAGTTTTGTATTTGAAAACCTAAAGTTTTCAAAATGACAGCATATAGTAAAAACAAAAAGCAAAACAAAACCAAAAAACTTAGCCAAGTCCAAATAATCTAAAACAACTTTATCCAGGTTCTGAGTGGAAAAATATGAATAAATGAGAGTAATATGTTGTGTATAAACAAGAAGGAGAGCCTCAAATTGTTCCAGTATGTCATGATGTGCAAGTTTACTATGTGCATAGGTGTTTGCAAAATGAATACCTAAGAATTACAATTTCTTAGACATTTAAGTGAAGAAATATGATTTTTTTGGACTTCAGCAAGGCTTTTGACATGGTTTCCCATAGGATCCTACTGGACAAAATGTCCACCATACAGCTAAATAAAAACATCATACGATGGGTGAGCAATTGGCTAACGGGCAGGGCCCAAAGGGTTATGGTAAATGGGGCTGCGTCAGGCTGGCGGGCGGTCACCAGTGGGGTCCCTCAAGGCTCCATTTTAGGGCCAGTACTTTTCAATATTTTTATAAACGATCTGGATGTAGGAATAGAAGGTATTTTGAGCAAGTTTGCTGATGACACCAAACTTGGAGGAGTTGTGGACTCGAATGAGGGTGGAAAGGCCTTGCAGAGGGATCTGGATAGGTTGGAGAGCTGGGCGATCACCAACCGCATGAAGTTCAATAAGAGCAAGTGCCGGGTCCTGCACCTGGGATGGGGAAACCCTGGCTGCACGTACAGACTGGGCGATGAGACGCTGGAGAGCAGCCTAGAAGAGAGGGATCTGGGGGTCGTGGTAGACAGCAAGTTGAATATGAGCCAGCAGTGTGCCCTGGCAGCCAGGAGGGCCAACCGTGTCCTGGGGTGCATCAAGCACGGCATCGCTAGTAGGTCAAGGGAGGTGATTGTCCCGCTCTACTCTGCGCTGGTGCGGCCTCACCTCGAGTACTGTGTGCAGTTCTGGGCACCACAGTATAAAAAGGACATGAAACTGCTGGAGAGTGTCCAGAGGAGGGCTACGAAGATGGTGAAAGGCCTGGAGGGGAAGACGTACGAAGAACGGCTGAGGTCACTGGGCCTGTTCAGCCTGGAGAAGAGGAGGCTGAGGGGAGACCTCATCACAGTCTACAACTTCCTCGTAAGGGGGTGTCGAGAGGCAGGAGACCTTTTCTCCATTAACACCAGTGACAGGACCCGCGGGAACAGGGTTAAGCTGAGGCAGGGGAAATTTAGGCTTGACATCAGGAGGGGGTTCTTCACAGAGACGGTGGTTGCACACTGGAACAGGCTCCCCAGGGAAGTGGTCACTGCACCGAGCCTGTCTGAATTTAAGAAGAGATTGGACTGTGCACTTAGTCACATGGTCTGAACTTTTGGGTAGACCTGTGTGGTGTCAAGAATTGGACTTGATGATCCTTAAGGGTCCCTTCCAACTCAGGATATTCTATGATTCTATGATTCTATGATATAAAAGGGGTTAATGTGTCGGTGTGTATTTTTAAAATAGAGAATTAAGGGTCTGGATATGAATAGATTTGTCTTCTGAGTGCCATGTGCAGTTTGAAAACAATTATAGCACAGATTACCAACAGGGTTTTCTGTCTTTATTGGTCTTATTAAAAGCAGTGCTACTGTACCAGAGATTAATTTACCTGTTGTTTTATTTTATTATATATCCCATATTATCATCTTAACCTCTGTAAGTGGGATACTGTTTTTAGTGATTCGAATGTCATTTCATCCATATCAGGGATTCACTGTCAGGCTTTTACTAACTCTCCCAGCCCAAAGAATTGAAGCATAAACAAGCAAGATCTGTACAGCATGGTATCAATTGCCCATGACTATATTCTGATCAAAAACCATAGCGAAACCTGCAAAGCTGAGTCATATGGGGGTTTAGATTCCTATGAGACTGTAGGGCTCATCCTGTAACTGAGTAAGAATACCAATATTTCTCTCAGTTTACTGGAGGAAAGACTTATTTATTTGGAGGCCATCACTAGATAACTGACAGATTACTGTAAAATGTAGAAATTATATCTATAAATTATTCTTTTCAGAGTGAATTTTAAAGACTTTTTCAGCCTATGATCTTCCTTAACCTCAGAGCTTTCTGAAATATCATTTTCCACTATAAATATGTATTTTTATTAAGACCTCTAAGCCAAAAACCAGAAGGGTAAAATGTTTGTTTTTGTAATGATGGTAGTTTATTCATCATTGCCATCACACCCAGCCTTTGGTACCTGGAGAAAGCACAGCTGTGGACTCCTTGAATTTTGAGGACACTTGAGAGCCTTTCACAACCATAAGGCACAAGACAAATGAGATGACTGCTTCAGGCATGAGAGTTGCTGCAATCGCGCAGCCAAATAGCTGCCTGCTGAGCTAGCTCTGCTGCCAAAGACCCGCTATATCTGACTACAGGGAGGGACAGCTTCAGGGCAGCATGATCTGGCAGAGCAAGCTGTGGACAGGGAAAAAAGAACTAAGCTCAGCTTGACGCTGATTTCTTCCACATCCTGCATGAAACCACAAAAGCAAATCTATGCAAACTCAGGCAGCCACAGTAATTACCTACTACTCCCGTTGACTTGAATACGTATTCTCAAGGTACTTGTGTTTGGCAGGATCTGCTTCAAAGATCACTGTTGCCAAAGGAAAGACTCCCATTGTTGGCCACAATAATATGGATCACGCCATACATTTCATTCACAGAGCAAAAAACACAGTCCAAAATGAGACTAATGTTGCGTCCCATTACATATATACCTGTGATAGTATGTCTGTATTTCTATGAGCATGCACGTGCATTATCCTCTACGAGTATAGCACAAAATTTGGAAGTACACACTGCAATGGTTCTGTAACTCCCAGGGACTGAACTAAACACTTTTTAGAGAGCTTGGCACTAGCAGGGGGTACAGAACAGCTTCCTCAGCAAGCATTCTGTGCAAGGTGGCTGGAGTCATGTATTTTTGAGTGACTAGGTCTGCATATATTTTCACAAAAGGATTTGACAGCACTTGAACATGGTTAGGACAGAGAAACCAGCAGATGGAACTTATGCTTGGCAGAAGCGGGCGGTAAAGCACTTTGGAAACTTTGAGTACAGCAATGCTGTCCTGGAGCTCAGGGCTTGGACACATCCAGGACAAACCATTACCTCCCAAATTAACAAGAGGAATGACATAGGCAGTAAATGAGGTCTAGGATCTGTGTCCACGTCTTACCTTCCAAAAGACAATTTTGAATAATGCTGAAAGTTTAGTCATTCACTGACTTCTTAAAACCTGAACTAGGACTTTTATTCGCACGTGTCCGTACATGCTGCATCAACTCCCTTGTACTGTACTTTGTGTGGGTTAGATCTATATGAAAGCATTATCTAATATGTGATTTTGTGATTCTACAACTGAGTGTAGAGTGGCGACATCACAGAAAAGTGGTAATCTCCAAAACATTACACTGGAAAGGAGCAAGATTCATTTTGTAGAGGCCATGCACAGAACAAAAGAACCCACTGTTCATATTTTATACAATTTAAATATATAGACTACATTGATAATAGGTGAAAAGAAACAATGTGACTTTTTTAAATGTCTTATGTGATTTTCTGCATCTACATTTTTCTACAAGAAAAAAAAAAAAACCACAGAAGTTTGTTAAATCCCAGAATTTCAGTTTCCAAACAGATTATTTTGAATAGGATATCAGACGAACTGCAGATACCCAAGGTACTAAAATACTAAAGCTGACCTTTTCTCAATTATAATTATTTAGCCTCCTAGAAGATGATCATCATTTAAGATAGAATCAATACTTGTATTTCCATCAGTACGGTACACTATCAACTCTGAGAAATAACACATCTTTACAATGTTCATAACAAGCAGATTTAAGGGAGGATATAAAGTCTCAAAGTTGTTACACAATGTCTGTGTTATGCCGGAAAAACTCCGTAAAACACCCCTTTCAAAATCTGTTTCTTGTTAGGCAATTGTATTAAAAAAATAAAAAAAAAATAATAAAAAAAAAAGATTTATTGATTTGCATTTTGTCCAAATCAGATTTTTATCTCTTGTCTCTTTCCAAACCCAAGTACTTAAAATATGCAAAACTACTTTGATTTTTTTCTTTTGTAGAATTTGCAAAACAACTTTCATTTTTGACAGCATTAGTAAAACTTAGCATCGAAATCTAAGTGATGAAGTAGCATATGTAATGTTCAAATAAATAAATCAATTATCATCAAAAGGAGTGGTAGCAAATGGGGTCTTTCTAATTAAGGTCTGACCCTGCTGTCAGTAGTCCTTTCTCGTGCGTAACGTTTTCAGAGTTGTGAATGTAACTCACGCACACCAGGTCAGTCCCAGTTGATCTGTTCTCAAATTTAGAGAAAATAAGGCAAGTGCTTAAGTTCTGGTGAAAATTTGTCTGCTGTTGTTCAAGAACACATTTCACTGCTGACTAGCACTTGCTTCTGTTAGAATTCCTCAGTGAAGAACTATTTTCATATCACCTGCTCCTTAAGTAGGACATGAAATTTAACTTTGATTTGTAGAAACAGGTAGGTGCCTAAATAACACAGGGCACTGATGAGGTCTGATCTGGGGTGCTTTATGTGTTTGTAGTCGCACGTGTTCAAGGTTATGGAAAGCACACATGGACAGCCATGAGCACTGGGGAACAGAGAGGATGACTGCCTTTTGTGAGGGGACCGAGAAAGTCTTGCTCAACTAGCCCTACAGAACGCATGCTGAGAGAGGATATGGTTGCAGTCTATTAATACATACTGAGATAAACACCAGACAGGGAGATGAGCTATTTCAGGGAAGGACACTGTTGGCAAGAGAACAGATGACTACACAGTGGACACAAATTACATTTATCCTGGAAATTGAAAGATTTCTAATTAATAGAGTGAGGTTCTGGAGCAGCTTCCTACTAGAGCAGTAGTGGGCAAAATAGTGATGTACTTCCCAGCTAAAACTGGATTAGTTTATGAAAGGCACTGGACGATATGGCTGCCTGTAACTGTAGCTATGATGTCCCGCAGTCCTCCAGTCATTTCTTGCTTATTGGCCAGCCATGGGTTATGCTCTTCAGGAAGCCTTTTCATTACCTTGTTCACAGAGAAGTTGAAGATATTGCTAGTATAAACTTAATACATGGGGAAAAATATACACAGGATGTGCAATATAAGTAAATTAATCTTCCTACCTGCAAAACAAATAATGCATTTCTCCTCCAACACTGACATGTCCACTTGAGACCATCAGTGTGAGCTGCAGGTTGCATGCATTGGTCATCATGGGACTCGTTGCATCCATTTGACTTCCTACACCGCAGGGTAGAGTCATCTCCCACAGCTCAGCACTGTGATTGCCAAGCACACCCAGCAGTTATAGTTCTAATCCTCTTGCTAGGTAATGTATGCTGTTACGTGGTCCTGTCCCAATGTTTTGCTGTAGCATGCTAAACTGAGTGCATTAAACACAGAAGTATACAAAACTGAGTACTTTTGAGCTTAATCTTTCTTAAGGAAAATTTCACGTTTTCCTCAAGAGAACTGCTTTACTCAGTGTGTATTAAAAAAAAACCATGAAGTAAAAATATTTTCAATTGCCACGCCCAGGTCTGCAAATTGTAGCTTAATTCCACAGCTTTCATTAGAACTAATGAAAGATATACAGCTAAATTCCATGAAGAAAACAGCTTAGCCCATGCATAGCAGCAGTTGGATGGAATACACTCAGTTAAAGCTCATCTGACATTAGACTTGATTTCACACTGACCTTGCTCAGCTGGCAAATGCTTTTCTGACTGTGTTTTGGCTTATATGTCTGACATCCCTGACTGCCACAAACTGTAGTTAATTCTACGCAGATTAATTCTGCTGAAAGTCACACATTAAGAGGGTAGGAGGTTAACACCACAGTAAAGCAGATAACAGTAATGTCCACATCTGTATTTCTGGAATATTGGCAGAGCTTGAGTTTCCTTGGGACTCTACATAGAATATTATTGGAGTTGTGGAAGTTTAAGCCAGAAACACAACTGCATCCAGCTGAAACTTGAGAGGATGGAGAAACCTCGCACATTGTGGCTTGGATCCTCAGGAAAAAAACTGCAGATTGGTAAGTGCTTTTAGTGCACGCAGGTTTATGCTGCTTTTCTATGGAAATAAATATTGCCAGCTTTGCCACTACAAAAAAGTTCTTGGAGTCCAAGACAATCACATCTTGCCAAGTATAGCAAACCACTTCTATCATTTTGGACTAGATAAACTTGGAGCTTGTGTTACTGCAACTCTAATTCAAAGTTCCCATCCAGTGTAACAATTTATTTTCCTTTAGCATATGTAACTTGTTATATTTTTTATTAAGTGCCATTGCTAAACTGACTATAGGGTGTGCTGCTTGAAAATGTAGTTTACACAATCTATGTGACAGAAAGTTACATATTAGCCACTTTTTAAGTTTCCAAAATCTACTTATGTGCCTTGTAGAGTATCTTTTATAATGCTTATCTGGTGAATGAAATAGCTTTTTTTTATTTCCCGTCGGCATTGTGATAAAGAATGGATTAAAGGAACACATGGCTAGCTTGGCATTTTGTCAAGATATTTTTTCAGTGCTACTTTAAAGAACTATTTCAGTCAAATTCTGTGTTACTAAATGAACGAATGTTGAAAAGTTTTCATAAGGGTTTTTCCAGAATATTGTATATTGCTTACCTGTGGGCAGTCTTTGATGTAGTGTCCCTTGTTAAAGCAGAGGTGGCACAGGTAGTTAGGAGGTGGCCTCTTGCTGGGTTTTCTGGCTTCTGAAGAAAGGGATAGGTCAGAAAAATGCTCAGTGAGGGAGCTTAACCCATCCACTATGTTGTTAAGGGAGCCATAAGGAGATGCACTCTTATACAGACTGCTGCTCAGAGCCTGCAAAAGAGAAGAAAAAACTTACATGAAATGTAGCACATGAAACAAAGACTGTTTTCAGACTGATCTGGGTAAGGGAAGGATGAAAATGGCAGAAAAAAATGTGAGAAGTTTTTCATTAAGAACATGGCTACCTATTTGAGGGGAGCAATAAAGAGGTCATTAATGAAGAGGTATCTTGAAGGCAGAGCTGGTCACCCCACTGCTGGGGAACCTACAGAGCTTGCCATGGCTCACTTAGCCCAACCTTTCCACTGAGCAGTGATTGCTTTCTTGTGATTGATCATACCGCAGTCATGGTGTGGTTAGAACACACAGGCAAAAAGAACAACCCACAAAAAGCAACATTTTTGTGTCCAGAACTATTTACAAGAACAATACTGAAGTCAGGAAAAGGAAAAGAACACCAAAAAAAAACACAAAGTAATTTTTAATTTCCAATCCAGTCAACCTGATAGTCAATATAGAGTCTTGTGTTCAAACAATAACAAGAAATGTTCAGATTAAGCCTTATGTGATTTAAATGTTTCCTGCTAAATGGTAAATACCTATTTTTTTGTACTTCACCTTTGTAGGATCTTCACTCTCTCAATATGCAAATCAAAACCCAAAACTCTTAATTTGTTATTCTGTAAATTTAAAACTAAAAGAAACCCATAATCACCTATATACATAATCTTCCTAATGGAAATAACAAGTGTTCACTCTTTTTAATGTTCTAAGACTCAAAAGAAACTGTGTAATAGGAATTTAAGGAATAAATGGAAGCTTTCTTTTTTTCTTGTTTTGTATTTTTGAACATAGTAATGAATCACTGTAGGAACAGAATGAACCCATGTCCTTTTCACCCTGAAATGATGGGACACATTTGATAGGGTGTTTCTCTGTTAGGGCTGATATGCCTCACAATAGTGCTATAATTGTGTAATTCTACTGGCATCAAAGAATTACTGCTGACTTATGGGAAAGCGAGGTAAGAAGACATCCAAGCTGTGCCTCTATGGAGACCTTGTTTTTCAGTGCTCTTAAATCCAAATATTTAAGTGGAGTCTTCAGATAGGTTATTCAGGTATTTTGAAGGTGTAGAGAAATTGGTTGAGATAGCTTGTCAAATAGATTTTAAAGGGGATTACATTTATCTCAGATATCTCAAATATTCAGGATATCTGTACAGTGAATGTGGTTTCTGGGTATGAGTCACATATTGCAAGAATCCTATGGAAGCCCTAGGCACCACTCTGCCAACTCTTCCTGGAGTCAAACACAGCTTACTGAGCTCCATTAACCCCATACAAAGCCAAAGCTGGTGCACGGCAGCAGGATCAATCCAAAGGGACAGAGGGTGGTAGTCCAGAGCCCCAAACCCTGCCTTCACCTTCCCATTGACCTGCTCGCTGCCCCAGAGAAAGTGATTACAATTCTCTCTGCCCTTTTAGTCTGGGAGACGGAATAGCATGTTTTCTATTTACAAAACCATGAGCAGAGTGAGTGTGATCTCATGGGGGACTTCACACATCTTCTGGCACTGAAATGCCCAACATTTAACTCCAGCACAGTGCCAATATAGTCCTGTACTGGTTCAAGATGTTCTGGCTGCTGAGAGGAGAGTCAGGCACTTTGTTTCAGGGGTTAAACCTGTACATTTCAAAAGGAAAAGTTATTGCACAAACTAAAGAAAAGGTTTAAGCTGCTTTAGTCATCAAGTAAGCAAAGATACCTCCAACAGTCCCTGGAATTTATTTTCTAGGATTTATTGGACACTATTGGAATGAGAAATTCTTGGCATCAAATTGCAAAAAGGAAAGGGAAGTGCTACGGATGCCAAAATACTATTAATTAAGGGTCTTCAAGAAGTTCTTGTCTCCCTAGGAGCCACTTTCTCTTACATACACTTGGAAAATACAAAATCTTTCTTAAGAGTCCCTCTTACCAAGAGATTCTTAAAGTACTTCACATGCATTAAACACATAAGTAACTTTGCAAATTCCCTATAACCTGATTTTTACAGAAGTGTGTATATCCACACAGAATGTGTGAAATCCCAAAATCTTTACCTTGCACTGAAATGTGGAACAACCCCTGGGGATGCAGAATGCGTAACTCCTGCCCACCAGGAGGTGGCTAGTCCTGCCCCCAGGGCCAGACCAGTGAGAAGACCAAACATGCCTACCTGCTGCTTTCACTGGGCTTTGCATGGGACATATGGCTCACAGAGGTGACCGTTTTCCTTTCTACATATCCTTTACACTGAGCTGCTCCAACCATTATAGCAGAGCATGGCTGTGTTAGGGAATTCTCTCCAACACAGATAGCTCTTGGCATTTTTCAGGTCAATGGGAGAACAAACAGGTTGTAAAGGTCACAGTTTTGGCCACCCCATCATTAAACTTTATTTACAAATCTTTCTTTGTTTAAACCGTGGCAGCCAGACACCTTGTGACAGGCCAGGACTCCATCACAGACTACTGGCTGTATTGACATGAAATCTGTCTTCGCAGCCACCCACAGCTCTATGGCCAAAGTGTGACACATGGCTCTGAAAGCAGCCACCTGGTTCAGCTGGCAGGGCATTTGTGCAATATGTGCCAAAGGTGGCCACACCAAAACACTGCCATGAGACACTTCTCTATAACCATCTTAAGGCCCAGTGTTAAAACAAGGAGAAAAAAAAAAAAAAAAAAAAAAAAAAAAGCAGATGATGGCTGAAGAGATATGGTGGACATTTTCAATGCCACTGGAGCTTCAAAGAACAATTATTTCATTAAGGAAAATTCCTAGACAATCCCAAGATGCAGATTGTCCTTCCTGGTACAGAGTCAGGCAAATTGCTTCAGCAGTTCCTGCCAGCCTGACCTGGAAAATGGCCTTACATCAGTTTAGCTCTGAGTCAATATGAAAAGCATATCAATCTGGCACTTGAAAGATACCATGAAGAGCAGCAATGCAAACAGCGCTACATCCTGTCCCTAGCTGTGGAAATCTCCAGTTCTTCATAATGAGATGAGGAAAAAAGCCATTCCAAAAAGCCCAGTTATATAATAAGGGTGGTGGTGGGAAAATTCATCCTGGCCCTGGAATGAAATAGCAAAAGCCCAGGAACATGTAAAGAACATGATGAAAGCAAATGGTGATTTAGCCCATCCTGTCTTTGTAGAAGACAAGGGATGAATGAATATTGCTGAGATACATAAACCAGTGTTTTTTGTCTGGGACACTTAGCAAATCAGCAACTGAGTCCTTGCTCAGTGTTTACACTGCTGCAAAGGGGCTTTTTAAGGAGGGTTTTGAGCAAAAACTTTGAATTAGTTTCACACTTAAAATGTCCAGGGGATGATCGGGGTGACGGGTAGAATGCTGATGGTTTTATAAAGATGACAGTAGGCAGGGAAACAGGAAGGAAGAGGGAAATGTAATCTGACTCGTTCCGACTTCGAGCATACTGGTCTGTGAGGTGCCAGGGAGACCGCTCCTCAGAGGGGAACCACCAAAAGCAATGACTGCTTTGTGCCCATGAGGTGCCCCTAGCAAAGTCAGCCTGTTTCCTTACAATGAAGATAATACATTAAACCACAAATAATATCTCCCACTAGGAGCAGAGCAGGATTTGAGCTTGGCAATGAAAGGGTTAGTGCTCTGAGGGAGCCTAGAGACCACACTGCATGTCTTAATTAGGAGGCTCATCAGCCCAGCTGCAATGAATTCAGGATTTCCTTATCTTGCTGCACTGGGAGGGTGGGGGAGCTACTGGTAAAACTTAGAAACGTGCTTGGTGGGGAGTTCTGGCTGATAATGTAAGTTTGGTTGTTGTTTTTTGGTGTTGGCGGGTTTGTTTTTCTTCTTATTGTGAAGCTTGTTGACTCAGTTGAATGGGAACCAAACTGAAAATCTGGTGGTCTGTTTTTAGAAGGTAACCTCTCTGCTCTGTAGGTCTTCAAACTGCATCTGTCGGTGGTGCTGGGAAGTAAGGCTTCCTTTGTTATTTGTTTGCAAAGTGTTTCCAGTTAAAGGGTATGCAATCAGTAAGGTTCCAGTCCAGCCCTTTGTGACAGAGGCAGCTATTGTCTTCTCTAGCTGCCTTACCCTGCTCCCAGTTGGGCAACATATGTGAGGGACTGAGGGGTTCCAGTGTCCAGCCCACCTCCAAGAAATGCCTGCTTACGTGAAGGATCTGGCAAACACTCTTGATTCCCTTGGCTGGTCCCCACCTTTCAGAGACAGCTCTGGGGATCCACATGCCAAGAGGTGGATAAGGAAACACTGGAACAGAATTTCTCTCTTCAGCTACTTTTTCAGCATTGGTATGATGTTAAAAATAAAGGAAGTGGTGCTATACGCAATGTGATGATGCGTGGCACACTTGAACAAATAGGTGATAAGCCTTTCTTTCCAACCACCTCCTGGTATGGCTATTGCTTTAGCTGTAAAGGTATTTTTTTAACTATGGTTAGGAAGGACAGATACCATAATAGCATTTCAATTATGACAACATTTAATACTGTCCTAAGGTGATGGGATTGCATGTTTTTCCAGAGCCTTTGCTTACAGCTGACATTAATAACTGACAACAATCTGCTTAAGTGGGAATGGCACCTTGTTATTAGGATTTATAGAGGCTGATTTATTTATTTATTAGGATTTATTTAGGTATGGGATGGAGTATGTAGGGGCATGCCTGGGAAACTCAGGTTCTGCCTGGAGTTCAGTTTCTGGCTGCTGAACCCTGAAGGTGGTGGTAAGGGCTGCAGATCCACTCATTACCCGAAGCTGGAATGACCTGTGTTGGTCTAAGTGGTTGGCAGTCTGTGCCTGGCCAGTACATTTGTTTAGGGCCCTTGGGTTGTTTGGTTTTATTTTGATTTATGAATTACACTTCAAAGATTTTTTTTTTTTTATCCCTGTCCCCTTGAAAAACAAAATCCAAACAAACAAAGCAACCAGCCAAATAAACAAAACAAGCTAACAAACAAAACCCTATGCTGGTACCCAATACTTCACTAGTTAAAAAAGAGGACAGAGAAGTATTTGAACTCTGTAAATAAGCATGAAGAAAATGCAACTCCTTGCCCTTCTTGAAGGGGGCTGATGTTTAAGCCCAAATACAATAGCTAAACCTAGATAGAAGGAACCATATAATTCTCCTAAACTGCTGGATTCTGCACACATAGTGTCTGTTCCCTCAGATGGCTTTCTTGGTTTCTGCTAGTTAAAGGATTTATCACTCAGGTTTGCAGAGGTGACTACTCCACCTTAGGGGGATAACTTCCTTTGGCTGTGATACCATTACTGTGACTATTTGACCTGAAATCCAGTGATTTTATTTTATTTTTTTTTCTTTTTAAAAAACAGCTGCTCAATACTAAAATATTCATGATCATTTATAGCTGTTTAACAGCATCTCTAAGGACTTGTGAAAGACCCTGTTCAAGCTATAAATTGATACAATTTGTGCTGGTTCTCTATGCATTTTTATTAATTGCATATACTGAGGTGAGCTCCTATAGTACTCCGGTATTCTTATACTGTCATTAGTTCTTGCATGACATGGAATAGCCTGTAATTGGAAAGCAATGAGCAAAGAATTTTTTGATGACTTATTTTTGCTTTGGTATTTAGCCAACGTGCTAAAGCAAACAAAAATAAAGCAGCCCTAACTTGCAGAGTTCAGTTTAAGTCAGCAGGCGCCATGGCTGTTTGAAGTTTGCTGGAAAAAGGAGTTGGGTTGCCCTGTCATCGGCGTGAAGAAGTAAGGTTTTCATATACTGTAAATTATAAACATTCTCCAGTCTGTGAAGCGTCTGTGATGGTAACCAGACTAGCTACACTAATTATTAGCCCTGCACTAAAATGTCAAAAGGTGCTGAAGTTGTTTATCAGCTTGGATTTTCGTGAAGATAAGAAGTGAGTATATCCCTGCGCTGTGTCATGAATAAAACAGTAGGACAGACAAGTCACTGCCCTCACTCAGTTGCTATTTTTACGTGAAAGGAGGGAGAAATCTGAAGCTATCAAAACAGTAATTCAGTGGCTTGTACATACTCATATACAAAACTTAACCTGAGGGTCTGCATCTGTCTTCCCTGGCAGTCACGCAGGGCTTGTTCCTGACATGTGACTTATCTGTGGGGCCATGCACCGTGTGTGAAAGCAGAACAGTGGTACCTGAAGATGAGCGCGTCTGGAGAACAGCACTTCCATCTGTGGCTTTTTTGTGCTCTAGTTCCTTATAAATGGTCAGACCAGTGGCTTGATTTTGTTCCCAAAGAAAATATTCAATGCATGATCAATGTTTATGGTCAATCCAAAAGCCTTTTGAACGTAGAAGGTTAAGTAAAAATACTGTTATAAATGTAGTTACATTAACTTCAGGCAGATCAAGTGTTTAATTACCAAGGCTGAACTGGAAAACCTCAAAAACTGCTGCTTTATGGCTTATGTCTGCTTTAGCTCTTCTGCCAAGCTATAGATACCTTTGCAGAGAACAGTTAAAGAGGTTACTTAGTAAAATTTTATCACTAGACAAGTGGAAGAAAAGCTTATTGCTTGCTGAAGAAAATGCCTGGAGGAAGGAGAAAAGACCCAGGCTTCTGTTTCCTTCTGAAGTCAAAGCTTAAGTCAGCTGTCAAGAAATTGGTCCTTAGGCTGACTTTAAGAAAATGTCAATTACTCAAGCTCCTTACTTAATGTAGGTAAATGTAGATGAGTCAAGTGTACCTACATTCATCCTTCTTCTGTCTCGGGATTTAGATAAACACATGCTTATATTAATCTGCTAATGCCTGCTTCTAAATATTCTCAGAGAGAGGGCACTAGGATTTTCCCTCTAGAGAAATGGGTGTTTTGAGGAGACTACTCTGAATGTGGCATGATTTGTCAGTAGTTGTGAAGCAAGTCAGTGGTAGGGTAATGAATCTTTAATGTAGTGGCTAGATCTGTCTAATCTAGCTCTTCTAGATCTCCCAGCTTGGTTGGCTGTGGCTTCTCAGGCTGTAATTGCTTCTCACCTCTTAAATTGCTTAACAGCAAGTGGGTGCGATAAGCTTCTCTGTATGATTTGTGTACCTTCACTTCATGGAAGAGTTGAAGTGCAGCACGTGGCACCATCTCGCCTCACTTTAAATCTGCTGATCTTTAGAGTCTTGATCCAAAGCTTTCAGTGTTTGCCATTCAGGACTTTCACATATCTACAGATCTTAAAAAGTGCTGCTCCCTGCCTGCTCAGTGGTGCGGAGATAACAAAGCTGGCAGTGAAGAAGTTCAATCACTGCCATTGGATTGCTGAACTTCAAGCAGGGCTCAGAGCTCTCTGCTAGCAGTGTGATCCTTCCTGTAACAGGTAACAGCATCAGGGGAAGGTTTGGTGTGGATGTTGGTGGGGACACTTGTCTTATACACTGTACAGGGACCTCACAAACTGTCTTTAATGTCTATTAACAGAAAGGTGGAAAAGGAAAGGACAGATGTTTGGTCAGAGGTGCGCAGTCTTGGAGGAACTCTCTAAATCTCGTACCAAGCTCTGCAGGGATCCTTTTCATCAGCTGAAGGCTAAACAACTGCCCACTTATGTTAGAGAAGTTCCAACACATGAGCACTATATTAGGGACAAGGGAGACCATTCACACTGCAAATTACTTTAACACATCCCCACAGGAGCCTTCATTTCTCAGCCTGTCCCTGGGCTGCCTGCAGCTGGATCTCCCCTGGGTTGCAGCCCAGTAACCTCCCTGACCTTCCCAGAACGAGCAGCAGTGGGGGTGGGAAGGCCCCACCAGATCCCCTAATCCCGGTGCCTCCTAATGCTGCTGAAAAATGAGCATATTTTGCGGGTGTCAAGATGGGGTTCTTAGGCTGCGAGGAGGCTATGAAGGTTATAAAGCGAGGGGAGAAACGGATGGACGTATTTTGACCCCTGCACTTTAATACCCACAGCCACATTCTGTTAACATCTCTGTTTCCTGCAGGAAATCTTGTCTCAATCTGACCTACAGTTTGAAAAACAAGAGTCAGGTTTCCTTTCATTTGGTGGGTCTTTTGACACTCCAAACATAAGAAAAATAACACCCGGAAATAGATATGTGCCTGTTTAAGGCACACTTAGGAAAGCATTTACCTCCTGTGCAGCTCTTACATGATGAAAGGTTCTGCTCAGAAATGTTCATTTTGGGTTAAATAGAACTTTAGGTCTGAGACACTTTTGTTTATATCATTTACATTCAGTAATGCCTTCTTGGCGCAGAAACCTCTGTGATGGCTGCCAAAGTTTAAAAGAGGCAAAGCTAAGGTCACTGTCAGAGGTAGGAACAATACATCATCTGCCCAGAGTGGGCCCCTCACAATGTGCTTAGGGCCTCAGTTTCTGCACTCATGGGAAGACAAAAACTTTTCCTAAATTGAATATAGTGAAGAAAATAAATTGCTTCCATCTATTTGCATGACAGGCTGGAATTTCATCTTGCAACTCCAGCTTTTGGATAGTTTTATCTCTATCTATAGCCACCCTCTGAACCAGTTGTTACACAGCATAGCTTCAAGTGTGATCTAAGCAAACGGGTATAAAACTCCACATTCTGCTTCAGATAAATTATAAAAATTGAGTGATCTAGTTTCAAATTAGACTTAAGGATTTTTTTTCCCAGGTTGTGTTTGTTGGGGTAATGAAGATGTTATTTTATTAATTTAAATTGCAATGCATTTTGGAGGAAGATGGTTGTAAGAATGCCTCCATGTTTCACGGACAGGCCCCCGATGCTGAAACCCTGTTCTCTTATAAGCCCTTATGAATCCCTCTTTTCAGGATGCAGCATGTGTACAATAGGTCCATTGCTTTCCATTCAACCACAAGTATCCACAGTCCTGATGAAGACACACGTATAGGTGCCTGGCAGGCTAGCTTAGTGCAAAGAGTCAAAGTCTCCTCCTCCCAAACACTTCCTATTTCCCTGCTACAATCTCCAACAGGTTTAGAAATCTGGGACTCCTGGGTTGGCAAGAGCACCCTGTGGGAGCAAGATGATCCCTCTAAGATGTTTGCCTGGTTGGCAGTTAGCTGGATGAGATGTAAATATAGACCACCAGATTCCTGAAATCCTTCTTGGGCATTGCACTTGTGTTCATTCAAAAGAGATGCCAAATCCCGCTGTGTCCTTGGAGTAGCTGGGGGTGGTCTTTTTATGTAGCAGGAACATATTTCTGCTTCAGGTATGAAAACCAGAGCTGTAGATCTCACAGAATTTCTCTGGACGGTGAGGGTATTTGCTTATCTTCAAACTGAACCTTGAGAGACAAAACATATCTCCCAAGATGCAGGTTTTGGAACACCACGCAACAGTTCTCCAAGAAGTAGCAGTTGTCAGCGGGTACGGAAGAGCTAAGAAAAAGGCCTACAGGAGGCTCCTTATAAACCCTCCTCCTCAAGCTACTGGGACTTGTTAGTATTTGCTCACACCAAAACCCAAGACAGAAAGAAATGGGCTAGGCTTGTGATTATGTTAAAACTTGACAACTTAAAACCTACTGAGACTCAAAACAACTGTGCTGGCCTGGCTAGGCAACGAGGGACATAGACAAAACCCAGTCCTCCTAACTTTTCTGAAGTGAATCTCTCTGTAATTTTAGGTTCCGCTTCTAGTAGAAGTAGGTTCTACTTCTAGTTTTCATTCCTAGAAGAAACTGATCTATGTTGTGACACTTAGGAAATACCATCTGTCTGAGTTCTGTCAGAATTGCTGGAGGATTTGAATAGCTTTGTAAAACTTAATCAGTTCCTTTGCTCCACTATAACTTCTCTGGAACCCTGACAGAAACTGAAGAAAACTGCAAGGAAGCAAAGACTTAAATTCTTTCCATTTAATTTAATCATTTCATCATGGCTTTCTAAAAGAGGGAGAAGGGCAATGCAGGAGAGCGGCAAACTGGGCATCAGGCAGCTGGCAATTTCCCTAGGGGAGGAAACTGAGGACGGGTACAAATATCAACTATTATGTTTCAGAAAGCAGCCCAGAAGCTTTAAGGTGATATCCACTATCACTTCTTAGGCATCATTTATATCCATGCATCTAGTTTTGATAACAAAACACACTTGCTTTTGCCTCTTTGCAGTTCCTTATCAGTGTTGTATGATTAGCTTTGTAATATCTGTGCTTGGGTCTTCATGCAAATGCACGGAGTCAGAATTTAAATGAGTAACTTAAATTCAGAGTTAGAAAATTGCCTTGCTTTGATCCTCACCTAGTGACTGTCAATAATGTGATCTCTTCTGAACTTCTATAACTCCTTGCAGTGGTGCTGTTTCTTGCTGTCTTGTACAAATCCACAAAATCCCCAAAACAAAGTTTAAATAAATAGGAGGGGAAGGGGAGTGACTTTGGCTTTTGGATAAAACCATTGTTTTGTACACATTTGGATTTCCTACTTATTCAATGCTTTTCATAAATGTATTGGTTGATGTCAGATTTGACTGATTGTGCAGTTGACCAGAGAAGCATCTTCCTTTTCTGAGTAATTGAGTCGATGTCGAAGGAGCAAAAGAGGAAGGGATGAAAAATCATTACCCAACAGTTATATCACAGTTACATCACCCCTTTGTTTGGGTTCCTTGGCATGGAAGACACTGTAAAATAACTGTAACTGAGAACTGCACGTATAAAATAGAGTTGTAATAGGAATCTTGCATGCTTTTGCCTCTGACTGTTTGGGTGGGGTTTTTTGTTTGTTTCCCTGCGTGTACTGCCTGGCAAACTTTTCAAGACATGAATGTATTTCTGAGACCAAAAGCAAATGCCCATGCTCTTCTTAGTTACAAGTTTGCATATCCCAAGTGATCTGTAAGAGTTGCAATAATTTTCAACTAATTGGGAAGAATACATATAATTGCTCCATTTTCCATTGCTTTTTTTTTTTTAACGATTGGATTAAAAAGAAATCAGTGGTAAAAAGAAGGCCCACATATCTCTTCTGCATGACCTGATGTAAGTTTAGCAATTAATATTTTAGCTCTTGCCAGCTTTTCAAACACAGTTCAGCCTTTGATGTGATGTTATGTGGCTAAATACTTGTACTGCCATGAAGCAGAAGCCCAACTATAAGTCACATTTGAACAAGGTAACACTAGAGGCAGAGCAGATGCACTGCAGAGCTGCAATAACATTGGTCTCACGTGTGGGGAGGGTAAGGAGGTAAAGAGGCTCTGGCTACTGGGTTAATATCAGCGCATCTTCACCAGCAGCTTGCTTCCATTAGGTTTCTGCTCGTCCTTGTTTGGATAAAGAATCCCAAGGAAAAGCAATGCAATTGTACTTAGAATGCTTAAAAGTTTAAAATACGTCGTGGCGAGTAGAGAAGTCAAAAGCCATGCCTAAGGGATACAAATGGAAGACTAATTTGTATGATCACTTGGCTTCTCACTTCTGAAAATAATAAATACATGTTGTATACGATTCCTTTTCATATAACACCTTCATGGATATAGTTTGTTTGTTCTGGTTTTGGTTCCACTCCCTGTCCCAAGCAAAAGTGTTTTCCAGAGACAGAAGTAGCAAAACAGGAGGCCATGGCTGCAGAAGTAGAAACAGGAGAGCAGGAAAGCAAAAAAAAAAAAAAAAAAAAAAAAAAAAGTGCTTCTGGGCTTGAAACTCGCCTTAGCACTCACCTGAATTTTGCATTTTACAATACACATCAAACTCGAATTGAAAATGCAGTAGCTGCTAGATCTGAGACTTTGAGACCACAATACAGCTGGGGGTGTGAAATCTGTACTTTCTGTGCTGAAGCAGCGCTTTCAAAACAGCTTTAGAGATGGCTGCACAGGAGGACAGAGGCTGACATGCTGATACCCCAGAAGTCTGCTGACTCACAGAGGTTCAGCTCTCTCAAATCCCTTGCAAGGAGCAGTGCAAAAAAGAAATGCACTAGACAGTGCAAGTACCAGTGTATGTTGTGGTGCATGTATACAGAAGCAATTAAGTTTTAAAGTTTGAATCATATGCTTTGCACTTCAATCACAGGGATTAAAAACAATGATTGTTTTGGATTGATTACTTTAGTTATCTGACAGCATTGTGCTAGTATTTCTTTCACCTTTGTAGGCAGTTTTGTGACAAGAAAACAGAAGGAAGTACATGTTGTTTTTGGTTTTCATTTTTTTTTCTTTTTCCTCCCCTTTTAAATACCATTTGTAAAACCACAGAAAAGCCTTTGCACCCGGGGAGGAGGCAGAGAGAATGCACCTGAACTGCCATGCAAGTTCTTGAAAAGCAGTCTCAAAGTAGTTGACTGTCACTTTACATAGCCACAAGATATCTGTAAAGTGCCATCATACTGAGTCAGAGAGCGGACGGGCCTCCAAAATAAGAATTGCTGAGCTATTGCCTTTCCAAGTTAAGTTTAACTTAAGTTTCAGTTTTAGCACTTAAATAAGCAATAATGAGAAAAATCAAGGCAAGGAGATCAATCAAATAATAATCACTGTTATTAATGGATGTTTTAAGAGTAATTTACAGCTGGCAGTCTTAGTGGAATGTTTAATTATTCCATAACACACTTTTTTCTCAAACATGTGAAATTCTTACTACTTTAAATTTAATCTAAATGACTTTTGTCAGGCTGCTCACATTTTGAGGATGTAGATATAGTTGCTAGATTTTATTTGCAGACTTAGCTTTTTTGTGTGTATGTGTTTTTGAAGTAATACTTGAACTTTCTCCTTTTCTTAAGAAAAACCTAAATGTTTCAGCTTGAGAAATAGTAACATCTAATACTGAAAATGTAAAGGCCAATCAAGGCCAGCAGCCAGACTCCCTTGCTATTGCCTTTGTCCAGGTAAGAAAACCTTACTGCAGGAACAGCCCTGTGCAGTGTGTTTGCTTTGTGGTCCTACACACTTCGTCTGTGCTAAAAGTAAATCTTACACTTACTGGGAGAATAAGTAAATACAGGAACCAAGACTTTTTTCGAAGTTATTTTCAACGTGACTTCATCTACTGAAGGCAACCTATACACTGCGCTACGTTTAAGGACACTTCAGGAAGAGGAGAAAGATAACTGTGGTTGTTGAGTCTGCAATGGAGAAGCAAGGAGTCCAGTCTGAGCAGGCTTTGTGCTGAGTGGATCACAGATACGCTCTGTGCTAGAGCACCTAACGACTGGCCAGAGAACCAGGGGAGTCAGAAGTGTCCCAGAGCATAGGGCCCTTTCTGCTAATCCTCATCTCTGCTCTGTTTGCCCTAGGACCTCACCGGCTGCGAGCAGCTTCACACAAGGTGTATTGTCTCTTGCAAAGTGTTTTGTCTTTGAAGTCTTTGTTTGTGGCTGTTGAGATGGCAGTTCGTTTAGTGGGACACTGGTCTGATCTTGTATGGCAATCCCTGTATTACTCTGATACTTAGATGATGGGAGAACTCGTGTTGTGGTTTTGTTGTTGTTGTTTTTCCTTACTGTTAAGTAACAGTAAGGAAAACAGTTTCCTTACTTACCCTTCAAATTAGTTCACCTAGGGTAAAGAAGAGGTCTTTCTTCGTAATGTATTCAGCTAGTTTGTTTGCCAAAAATTCTATGAAGGACAGACAGGAAACAAGGTTGTTTGATAGAAAATGTATTTTCTGTAGAAATGCTATATTCCTACCACAGGTCTTCCTGTTCTTGCAAGTGTTTCATCATTTATTTATTTTTAACAATAATATACATGAATGTCATTGTCTTATTAACCTTTCATCTTTAGAAAGCTGATTCACAAGCTGTACTGATCCCAGTGCTGCAGACCTGCTTCTGTTCCACTGGGGTTTCATCAGGATTTGCTGTAGTATAGGCTCTAACTTCTTTTTCTTTAATTCCCCGAATTTTCCTTCCTGAGGGAGTGATCTGCACTTTAATGCAGCTGATTGAACTAGCTCATGTTCTCTCATTCCCAGTTAGTTCCTCTCTTGCCTGTAAAGAATGGATCTGCAGGTCCCTGAGTCAAAAACATGAACTGCTTCTCAAAAACATGGATTGTTTTCTAATCCCATACATGCAGTTATTTGTGCTTAAATAAGACCTGGTTTGGATCTGGAAAGTGGCTGCTGTAGAGGTTTCTGGAAGGAATTCCCCTCTTGGAAGACATGCAAAGCATTGTACATGGGTAAAGAATTCGCTAGGACATGGGCTCCTTCTCATGTAAATATTGGCCTGTTCTGGAATTAGCACTTTATAATCAAACTTGTTTCTTTGAACATAATGTGGTAACTTGGAGTTACTTGTAGCTGTCTCCTCTTGACCGAAGTCAGCACTGATTTAGTAGGAAGCCTACTGCAAGAGTAGAAAAATGCCATATGACTCTATTGCCCCATTATTCTAGGTTTCTCAATTATACCACGCAATGACACAAAGCCACAGTTACCTGGCTGTGTCTCAAATGCCTTAATTCCCATGTAACCAGCCTCACAACAAAACCTCAAATACTTGGCTCTGATGGATGGTGTTATAATGAGGGTGGAGTTGGGTTCAATAGCCAATTTAATACATCTTAATGTTCTAACATGCTTTCGTTTCATATCTAGGACATTAAATGCTGCAGTAAAGTTTTATTTAAAGCAGGTCTGTTTTGCAAAATGAGTCTTGCATATGGAACAAAACATTCATTGTCGCTTTACTGTTTAAACCTTTATTATTGCTTCTTTTTCTGGGTACAATGGGCTTTTATGCACCAAACAGCTGTGTTCATCATGTTTATTTAGAAGGCGTCCATTGTAGTGGAAAAAGTCTGGAGGACAAAAATCTTGGTGAAGTGCAAGACTACTCTGTGGGTGCTGGCTCTTTTTTTTTTTTTTTTTTTTTTTCTGCCCAGTTCTTTGGTCAGCATGCAAGTCACATACACAGGCACTGCCATGCAGACTTGCAAACCCAGTATAATAGCAACTTCTCACGAGTGCTGTCTCTTATTACAAGCAATCTCCTCCAGAAAATTTTCAGTTGCAAAGCAACCTACGGGGCGCATAACTATTTTATACCCTGTGATCCTACCATTTCTCAATCTGGTGCTATTTTGGCCTCTCATTAGGTCACTTTCCAAATATTGTATACAGCTCCTTGTCAATCATTGTCACAGCCCAGCTCCAGGATAAGCCAGCCCAGGACAAAACTGGGAGGAAAAAATGCCAACCAAAGCAAGCACTGTGCAGAAAACAGTCAACGCTTTAACTGTGGAAAGCTACGTGTCTTCCAAAGATAGCATAAGCCCACTTGATGCAAAAGTAGCACACAACACTACTGCTCCCCAAAATAATTTTACGCAGTCAAAATACTTGGTGTACGCTGAATGGCATCCGCAAATAAACAGATGTTAGAATTTCAAGAATTAAGAGCATGACATTGTAGGGAACTCGTGTGGCTCCTGCCAAAAAGCAGTCTAGTTTAGTTTCTGGAAAGAACAGGACATTCAACATATTGACAGAACTTTTTTTTTGTTGTTGTTGTTTTGAGCAACAGTATCTCTAACACCTTCCAAACCCCTCAATGAAAGATGCAGAATAAGCAGACAGCATCAGCCCGGGGAACTAAAGCATTCCCTCTCTTCTTCAGAGCTCACCCAGTGTGCAAGTGTGCTGTTGTGCCCTGAGAGGTGGCAGCGTCCCTTTCCCTCTGCCCAGACCCCCTCTCTAAGTGCAAGCCGCGTTAATGCATAGTTCAGGTGAAGACTGGAAATAGAGAAAAGTGTCTCTACCAGCAGGGTGGTCAATGCTATTGTTGCCGCAGGCTGGAAAAGGAACAAACTAACGTGCTCTGTCTTTAAAGAATATTAATATCTGCATAGAATCAAATGACTCCTTATTTCCTGCAAGCTCACCAGGCTTTCTACAGAACTGGTGGCTCTTGGTGGCTGTCACTAGTACACCTCAGGAAACAGGAAAAGGTGAAAAGGAGTCATGTAAGGTGGCACCCATATGCCTCAGAGGGGTGGAGGGGAGCTTGGTGTGCTGCTTCTGGCCCAGGGAGCCTGAGGTGGGGCTGGCCAGTGCCCCCGGGAGGTGGCCACAGCTGGGGGAAGGCCTGGCCTGCCGGGAAATGGTGTTCCAAAGGAAAGGGTTTTGGGGAAAAAATGGAAAGAAATGTGAACCGAGGGGGAAGGGGGAGAGTGTGACAAAATGATTAGCTCCTACTCACAACGGGTGTAGTAGAAACAGAAAAAAACTTAGAGAAACTTTAGGAAAACTTTCTCAGAGGTCTGCATGCATCCTTCGTGTACATTGTGTGGGTGGGTTTCTGTGTTTGTTTTTTCTTCTTGTGAGAAAAAGGGAGGAAAATGAGGACCTGCTGTGAGCAGGGTGCATCCTGACGTTTGGAAACATGGAGCCAAGCGGTGTCCCGCTCTTCAAAGAAGCCATGTAGGCCAGTCCCGGACTCTTACCGCTACCTGGAGAGCACAGAGCTCATCAAAATCCCCGACTGGTAACTAGTGGGTAGGGAGCTGGAGGCTTGTGTTATGCTCCCTCTTGGCCTTTTAGCAAAATCACTGTGTTGTGAAGTCTGCATGTATTTAAACTGGGTATGTTAGGCTTACTGAGGTTGGGTGCATCAGACCGGCTGGGTTTTGATTTAGATACTCTCAAAAATAGTGTCAGTGTTGAGACTGGATGTGCTTTGCAAGATCCTGAAGGAAGAAATTATTTCTAATTAAGGAAAAAAGTATGTGTGTGTGTGCAGCTCTGGCTCTCCACTACTAACAGCTATAGCACCGTGACTGCTGGGGCATTTGAATTTTCAATTAACAGCCCCTTTGCTGACAGAAAAGCAATAGGTATTTTGGCCGAGAACGCATTTTAAACCTCTGCTGTGACTGAAACGGCTCCCAAGTGTCACTGGAGGAGTGCCGCAGCGGGTCGGGCGCGCAGCCCACCCAGCCCTCGCCAGCGGAGGCCCGAGGCAGGAGCCCCGTGGCCGGGAGGAGCGCGGCTGCTGCTGGGGGACCTCCTGCGGGCGCTCGGCCCGGCCGAGGGAGAGGTGCCCCCTGCAGCGGCGAGGTCCCTCCGATGCAGAAGTGCTTGACCTCAACAACTTCCTGCGCCAGGGCTCTCCGCAGTGAATTGTCTTTGTGTGCCCTACGCTTTGGTTGCTTTCCTTCCTTCTGGTTTCCTACGGGCTGCTCCGCGCCTGACGCGAGGCGCGCACAACTTTTCCCCCAGCTCGCAGCCCCCTCCTTCCACCCTCGCCCCCCGTGCTTACGGCTACACTCGCAGAAGTGATTTCAGCACGGATTTTAGGTGTCGGGGGGGCGGTTTCGAGCCGTCGGGCCGCCTGTAGCAGCCCTTTCCCCCCGCCCCCCCCCGGTGGCAGCCGGCGTGCGGCCGCTCCCCGCAGCGTCCCCGCGGCCGGGCCGCGAGCCCAGGGGCAGCCCCGGGGCGGGCGGCGGCATCATGGCGGTCGGGGCTCGGCGGGGGCCGCGCACTCACCTCGCTGCGCTGCAGCTGGAAGAAGCTGTTGAGATAGCTGGAGCCGAGCGAGGAGCCCAGCTCCGGCGGGCTCTTGGTGTAGCCGAGGTCGGGGTGCTGCGAGGAGGAGGGCTCGGGGCGGAAGGCATCGAAGGCGCTGGCCTGGTGCGTGTCTTGCAGCGAGAGATAGACCCAGTTGAGGAGCTGGGCGGGCTGGTAGACGGACGCGGCGCTGGTGTCGATGGCTGACAGCAGGCTCATCTTTCCCCCGAGCGCGCCCGGCGGCGGCCGGCTCCGCGGTGCCGCTCCCCTTGCGGGCGCTCCGGCTCCGGCCCCGCCGCCGTCCCCGCCCGGGCCGCCCGCTGCCGCCCGCCTGGAGGCCGGGCCGGGGGCTCGCTGCGCCCCGCGCCGCCCTACGGCCCGCCGAGCCCGCCCAGCCCCAGCCCCAGCCTCAGCGCTCGGCGCCCCACCGGCATCGCCGCGGGCCGCGCAGCCAACTTTCCGCCTGCCCCCTTCCCTTCCCTTCTCTTCCCTCCCTCCGCCCGTCCCTCCCCGCCCGCCCCGCTATCTGTCTTTATTCCCACTCCCGGGGCACCGCCGGGGAGGAGCTGCCGGCGCTCCGGCGGCGCCGCGCCCCCACGGGCCTCCCGCCCGCCAAGGGGGTGCGGGGACGGGGAGGGCGCCGGCCGGACCCCTCCGGGGCTTCCCCTTCGCTGTCCCCTTGCCTCTTCCCGGGGAGGACCGCGCTCGCCCCGGGCTCCGTGCGGGGCTCCCCCGCCGCTCCCCGTCCCTCCCCCGGCTCCGTGGGGGAGCGCCCTCCCCGCCGCACCGCCGTCGGGGCAGCGCTGCACGGCCCGGCGCGGGCAGGGCTTCCCAAAAAAGGCCGGCGAGCCGTGCCCTGCTCCCTCGGAAAGCCAGGGAGGTAGCCCCGGGACGCGCGGGAGTTAAAGCGAGTAGGCCTTTTAAGGAGCCTGGTAGCACAAAAGGGGATGATGGATGGTCCTGCGCTTAGGAAGGAGCCCGAGTGGGTAAGCTGGCCCTTACAGCCCGTAAACATCCCCGCCGTATCGCCTGCGGTGGCTGGAGCGGCATAGGGTAGCTGCTCAGTGCGAACACCACACCGGGAGGTTTTAAAACAAAAGAAGGTGATTGAAAGACTCGAGCAAGGCTCCTTGTGCTGTTTCCTGAGTTGCAGAAGACTAGCACAATCTCTCTCTCTCAAAAAAAAAAAAAAAACAAAAAAAAAAAACAAAAAAAAAAAAACAAAAAAAAAAACCTTCCTTACTTAATTTTTTTTTAAAAAAAATCTGACCTTTCCAACATCAAAGTTGGCATCCAGGTTGCCATAATGTGCCATACGTCTCTGTTCAGAGAGAAGAAAAATGGCCCTTCTGAAAAGGCAGGGTTGTAAGCCGTAGAAAATGCAGGTCAGCATACACACAGCAGACAGCACTTTTTGGTTGTCAGTAGCAAACCCAAAAGATGGATGTGTTTTACTTCTGAAAGCTGTAGTTAACTGCACAGCTATCTGCCTGCAAGAGCTAAGTGAAGGTGTGAGGACTGTAACTTTCCCCAGCCGCAAAGCAAGGTCGAGTTTGGAAAACTGACAGCAAGTTAAGCTCCTTTAATGGTGCTTACATAGAGATAGATGGATATTTACTGGGAAAGTTCTTGCAGTGTAAATGCAATTTGCTCATTTATAAGCTCTCTTGTTTTACAAGCGCTTTGGAGCACATCTAAATATGTGCATATCAGCGCGAGAAGGAACAAACTACACCAGTGCAAAGGGCCTCTTCAACTGTCTGCAGCACAGATCATAACAACAGCAGAACTAAATCAAAGCGCACCCCCAACTCAAACAGTTGCATGAGGTATTATTCAAACAAAAAGTCTGAATGAGGTTTAATCACTTAATAAATTATGGATGAGGATTTTCCAGGATTTGCTGGTAAATGGTAAAAGAAGAAATACAGATTGCATTTGAGGAACTTGCCTTTCTGGCAGATGGTGACAGTGGAGTCAGGATATGGTAGAAAATCTAGGAGGGGGAACTGGGCTGAAGCTGCTTGATTTGCAGTTGTGGACTTTGTTTCTGTGAGCATGCTAATTCCTTCCTTAAAGACAATTTCAATTTTTATCACTTCCCTCTTTTACTTGACAAATTAGAGTATATTTATTTTCTATTTAACAGCTCCAATGTTTGTTCTTTTCAGAAGGATGCTGTGAAGCTCACAGGAGTTCTGAACAAGTAGGAAAGGCGATGTAATGGGCTTTACAAGTAGTATATGTGAAAATATAGAGTGGCTGAGGTGACAGAGTGTTTGGGAATAAGTGGTTTTGGTAAGTTTAGGTACTCCTCTACAAACCCAATGTAGTTCTTCTTGGAGCTGGTTGGTTGGATCACTTCAGGCACACAACACAGCAAAGACTGCAATGGGGCGAGGGAAGGCAAAGCTGAAGTACGTGCGCTATGGCTGCTGCATCCAGAGGTGCACCAGTCTCTGTTGGCATTTAGGGTATGTGCATTCTGCCAGATGCATTTGGACGTCTCAAGTTCTTTTAATTTCCTCTCTGTGGTAGTCCTGGTGGCTTCTAGTACCCATGCAGAAGAATGAGTGAATTGAATGGGTTCTTTATTCAGCGTGTCAAGAGAGACTGCAACTGCCTCCGCTCTGAATAGCTCACCCAAAGAGCACTTGCATGGAGGGGTTTGGTTGTCATCCTGGTCTGCGGCTCCAGTTTCTTCTGGAAAATAGCTTCCAGGCATTCTTCCTCTTCTGAATTTAACACTACTTTTATCTTAGCAAAATGCTGCTACCACAGTTGCAGATGTCTTGTTCTCCTAAAGATGGTAACTTTTTTTTCGTTCCAAGTCCACTCTTTCTTCACCTCTAGAAGTCATAGGTCAGTGAGGAGGGGATGGGTGCAAATGGTCAGCGTAGCAGATGTATCACAGTAGAGAGAGAGAAAAAAAAAAAGTTGCCAAGATCAATGTTGTCAGTTGTTCTCTGAAAAGGTGTGTTGTGGAAAAACTATCCAGTGGCTACAAGGTATCTTCAGCACGTGTTGATCACATAGGGCTGGCGTATAAACAACACCACCTGTATAGATTACTCATCAGCTGTATGGTGCTGAAACAGTTACTTATTTATCCTCCTGGTGTTACTCATGAGTATTGCTAGTGAAGCCAGAAAATAACTGGAACTGTAACATGAAGCTTTAAATGGCTGCATGGCTTACATGACTTGGATAATAGTCCTGAAAGAGGTCAAAGTTAAACACACGGAGAGTATCCATCATTTTCACCTCAGTCCTATTCCCTAAGCAGCAGGTGACCATGTAATTTATTAATGACCTTGTAACCACTCACCTTAGCGAGCTGGACCTCTTGCAGCTGCTCTGTTCCCAAGGAATCTTTGCAAAAGCGAGGAACATAATTTCTGGCCAGGACTCTTTTCATTAATCTAAAGTAGTCACGTTCCTTCTTTTGGTGCTCATGCCTTTAGATGAAGTCAGCCTTTAAACTGTCCTTCAGAAATGTGTGTTTGTGTTAATTGTTCATGGTTTTTGTTTGTTTGTTGTTTTTGTTTTTCTTTTCCAAATGGTATTCCATATTTTAAAAATAAATGTACTCTAAAAGAAGATGTTTTGGATTCTCATTATTTTTAAAGAGTTCTTGGTTGAAATTGCTGTCAGCTTAGTTTATCTCTGGGTTAGATGGGGCTCCAAAAGGGAAATAGAAGGAATACCTAACACTGGCAATCAGACTAGAGAGCTTGAACCCATCACTGTATTCTCTGTTTTGTGTAAGCTGGGCATGTGTAATGCAATGGGCCTTCCAGCTCTAGCGTGGAAGGAGTATTCCAAACTGAATGTTTTTCATGTGCTAAGGCAGAGATTCTTATCTTATTATGAAATAATTTAGCTCTGCTGTGGAAATAGCACGTATACGCTCTTCAGGTTCTGAGAAGGCATTTCAGTTTTACAGCTATAAAACTGTATAAGTGCATCTGCATGTGGTGTGATGAGTTATGGAAGTTACAGATGCTTGTGCTTGCTACATAGGTACGACGCTTCTGCTGCCAGAAACAGAACAGTGTAAATCAAAGTTCATGAAATTGAGGCTAGGAAGTGCATGCAGTTGTGTTTGTTGCACCACGTGATTTTGCAGCTATCCCAAGGCCCAGCTGCAGCCTCGTGTTCAGGTACAAAAGTCAAAATTCCCATTTTCTTCTGCTGGGCAGAGGCAACTTGAAGTACCTTCCTCCTAGAGCTTTGACATAGAAGGTTCTGGAAATGAATGAACATGAATTTATAGCTTATTCACAGGCAGACTTTTAGTAAATACATACCACATGCAGCAATGATTTGTTGTGGGTAGTGTGCCAAGCACAGTTCCTATAAGATTGTCTCAAACCACAAAGTGGGTAATGGGTGTAACAGATCTTCTTGGAGCACGTGGGTTTTGCACCTGGCCAGTTCATGGTTTCAAGTCTCAGGGCCTCCCCACTTGCTCTATGTTCAGATGTCAGTGCATTGCTGAATAATTGCATGAAAAAACTGTGGCAGATATGAGCAGCTGTACGAGAAATATTGGGTTTGGATTTTGTGTGTGTGTTATTTTGCCAAGCATGGGTTTCTCAAGTGCTCTGTTTATTTTGCATTAAAAGGCAGGAGGTTCTCACCTCTAGTACTGACCTAGAAGTTCAGCATCCCTGGCCAGAACTGTGGCTGAGGCATCTTATCCTTTTTATTTAGCCCATCCTCGCCCCTTGCCCTTGCTTGACCCAGGAGTCCCAGAGTGTGAGGAGTCCAAGGAAGGGAACAGAGCAGAGAAGGGCAGCAGAGGTTAGGGAGAGAGACCTGGGTGCAGAAGCAGCCCCTCTGCCCTACCACCAGGAGCTGCTGGTGGTGCTGCTGGCATCATATAATACTGCGCTTGTCACAGAGACTATCACTACCTCCTGCTTCAGCATTGTGCTCTCACCAGTTTCTTTTGAAGTTTCCTTATGTACCTCGGATTATCAATGATTTTGCTTTTTCTATTATCCCAGGTTTCCATTTGGATGACAGAGCAAGGATTTAATTTGTTCACTGGACTACATGCTGCTTACTTGCTGTGACTACTGGGGCTGCGCTGAATCTAAAGTGGGCATTGCTTGTGTTTAGCACTCACCCTGCTCCAGGAAAGTTTGTTTCCTGGTTACTTCCAGTTGACACAGTATTTATATCAGAATCGGAAACTCTCCAAGGAGGTTTCAGGCAGTTCCTTACGTAAAAGGAATGAACTGCAGATGCTTGAAGATGAGATTTCTTTTCACGTCCCAATATTTGGTCCTTTGTCTCATGCAAGGTCTCAATTTTTGCCTCAGTCAGCACACCTCGTGTGTCTCTGAAATTCTCTGTGGTTGCCTAGAACTCATCTTTTCATATCCCCTGGATTTGAGGTATCTGATGCCAGCAGGGTCTGCTTACAGCTCTGGACAGGCAGAAGCTGCCACCTAGCATCATCCTGTCAAGGGCGAAAAAGTCATCAGCTTTTATAACAGATAAGTTGCGTGTATGTTTTGGATAGACTTACTACATCAGCTCTGGTGTGTGATTTTATGAGGACAGTTATGTCACTGCAGGCATAAATAGGAACTGAGCAACTCATATATATATATATATATATACACGTACTTCTGTTAATTAGCAATAAGAATAACTGCTTTCTTGTTTTCTTTCTTATTATCATGGATAAGAGAGATCAAGTTCTGTTGTTGGATGTTTGTTTTGCTTATTAAGGTGAAACATTATTTTTATGCTCTGTGTGGATCTAGACACCTCAGCAGGTGCATTATAAGGCTTTGCAAAGAGGAGACTGGTATCAGGCTGCGTGCACTGACCCAGCCCTGTCCCATGCAGTTAGAGTACCACCTTCTCCTCTTAGAGAGACACTAGCAGGCTTGTTCAGCCCCCTATCTTAAAGGTAGCTGTTAATTTAAAGGTGTTAACATGCACCACCTGGTCCTATGAGGCTGGGATTAGTCAGGCATATCATTAGCACTAATAACTTGTTGAATGAAAAGTAAAAATGAAAGCTGAGGAAATCAGCTAGGGCATAATTGCTCCAAAATTAACTTTCCACTGTTTCTGCCTTATGGAATGTCCAATGTGCCAGAAAATATGAAGAGTGAATGAACAGATGATGTATTTCTTGTCAAACTAATGAAACAGGTGTGAGGTTTATTTTTCTGCTTTTAATATTGATTGCACCTTGTTTTCTGCCCCTTGTCTCAAACCAACCCATAGCCCAGGGCTGGCTGCACAGCAGCCGAAGCACCTTCTGCAGCTGATGTGTCCACCTCGCTGCTTCTGCCACAGAATCCCTGTCACTGTAAGCCTCTGAGGAAAAAACACTTTCTCATTTATGCTTTCAGAGATGCTTCTAAAAGTATGTAAAAAAAAATAATAATAACAATAATAATGAACTGCTTGGGTAAACAGGGACATGGAAAAACCAGGGTATATCTGGTATAATCCTAATACTCACTTTATAGACCACAGAAAAAGGTCTTGTTTGTTCTTATGTTGGAGAAATATAAAGGATAGATAGAAAGTCCCATTATAAGTCTCTGTTGTTTTGTGATGGCTTCACTCTACACTGCCTCTGAGGAAGCCCCTTTCAGGAAGGTGGCTTTAGCTCTGCAGTATTCATGACATGGTGATGATTGTTGCAGGTGGTACATGTTCCTGCCATTGCCAAATTCCAGCTTCAATAATGGCACGGTTACGTATTGCTGTAACACCAAAAACATTTTTCCCATCCCTCTGCAATGATTTTTGTAAATGAATGCTACAGAGAAATGGTATTTAACAGATTTATTCAGGTCCAGAGAAAGAAAAACAGTACTCAAATGAGCCAATTTTTTGGTTAAATTCATTTTGAATTAATGAAAATTCTCTTACAAAATATCTGTATTGACAAAATTTGTACAGAAAAATCTAAAACAAACCTGTTGAGTCTCTGGGTTCTGGAAACCCATCTAGGTTTTCTAGACAAGGAAAAATGTTTGGTTTAGTTGCATTGGGTGAAAAAAAAAAAAAAAAAAAAAAAAAAAACACAAAGGAATTTGTTTAATGCCACTTTTAGTAAATATGAAATTACTGACTCTTTTATCTGTATTTATAGTTTGCTTTTATGTACTCACTGATGGGTTTTGAATGAAGGACGACAGGGTACTGAGTGAAAGTTAAATGTTTTTTTGAGTTGTTAAATGGTCTCTGTTCATCTTTGCCTTTTTGGGTTCAGAGAAAAGGAGAGTAAATTAATATCATGTTTAAAAACAATGCTAGAAATGAGTGGTTATCTATTGTTTTGAGAACTAGGAAATTGCCAAGCGCAGCTTACTTTCAATGAAAGAGACGCACATGTGTTTTCCCTAGTTGGAAAGTAGGAGTGCAGGGTGTTGTCCCTTGCTGGTGAGGGTCAGAGGGGTCTGCAGAAAAACTTTGTGTTCTGGTTAATTGCTGGTGCAATGTCCTCCATGCTATTCATTTTGCTTCCAGTGTGAACATGTGCATTTTGACTATATTTGTATCAAAACATAGCCAAGTGCAGATGACAAACATCCACGCTGAGGCACAGCACAGGAAGGGGTCATGCTTTTCAGCCAGATTCTTTCTAGGTCACCAGTGACTTGAATGAAGATGTCAGTATCCCGCATCTGTTTTCCTATCTTTCCAGATGTCTTGAGGTGAGATAAGAGGATTCATGCAGCTAAGAAAAAAACGTATCTGTATTGTGTTCTTTGTGTGTCAGCTAAAAAAGTATCAGGCCTCCCCTGGCAAACTTAATGCTATGAAGAAGTTTCACTTGGCTTGAACTTACCTATATTTAGTAAAGAATATAACAATATACTAGAAATAATATCCTTTGTTTAACTTTTTTTTTTTTAAACCTTTTCCCTTGGTGATCTGAAAATATGACTGTGCTGCAAATGTTGCCAAGGTTATGATTCCCTTAAAAATCTTTTGAGAAGAACTGACAGTGACAACTAATATCCCCGGTAAAATGTTGTGGTTTGGCTTTGATTTGTGGTCGACTGTGGCTGGAGTGGCAGCTGGAGGTGCAATTTGCAGAAGTACTTCCAGAATTGCCATTTGTTTTCGGTTGCAGTCGGACAGCTTGAACTGGGTTCAGGCTTGGCTTGATTCTCTATTTGAAGGCACCTGGATCTCGTACTTTTTTTGCACTTCAAAGGTTCTCTTGTTCTCTCCACCATCATAGCGACGTGATGGTAATTCTCTCAGAAAGGATGGCTCTAGAAGGCCAATAAATAAATAATTCATGGCCTCCCCCCGAAGATCTGCTTTCTGGATAGCTTGAAGGCTGTATGTTAGCAGGAGGCTTGGGTTACATTGGGACATTTTTAAACTGACAGTCACACTTTTAAAATGAACAATTGTTTTTTTATCATAATAGCAGCCAGCCTGAAGGACTAATAAATTCCACTGAGTTACCAGAGATATAGCTTAGTCTCCTTGGAATCCATAATGCATTTTTAATCGGACTGTTATGGCGCCGTGGTACCTGCATATTCCATTGAAAGCCTGAAAACCATCCTGTTATAATTCAAGAGAAATCTAAAGAGTCATATATCCTCTTTGGGTTTCTTGAGTTTATTTTCTTGGCTTGTCATAACTCCCAGAGATTGGGGAAAAGGCCTCACTTTTTTCGACTTGCTTCTTTAATTATTTGCTTTCCCTCGCTGATTTTGCCTTATCAGTAAACTCTTTGTTCCCTCTCTTGCCCCGTAACAATTTGTGTGCTTGTTGTTTTGAAAATCTGTTTGGGAAAGTAACCCTCCAACCCGAGTGGCGGATACTAAATAAGGTTGTATCTACTCTAGCAAGTACTGTGGCAATTTTTAAAGGAAGGTCAATGGACACTGCGCATTTCAGACTTTTTTTCTGCAGAACAAGATCTAGTTTTGCTATCTAGACTGCATGCCCTCTAGCAGTCAGAGCACATTTCAGCACAGGCTTAGGCACATTTAGGGCATTTCAGCACAGGCTTAGGCACATTTAGGGCACATTGTATGTGCTTTGACATGTGAATAAAAACAGGGCAAGGGCAAACAGTCAAAAGATTTACAACAGGAATATTAAAATGCTTAAAATGTTGTTATAGCTGCTCTCTAGGTGCATCTACCTGAGAGCAGTGCATGGACTAGACTGTTCCTATGGCATGGTCTGGAGGGCAGACACACACACTATGCTTGTACTTCTGTGATGGTCTTGGGACTAATGGCAAATTCCTGCCTTTCCCTCTCCCATCCACCCAGGATGGATTACAGCAGTTTTCCCTCTTTTGTGGGTTTCTTCAGTTACACAACTCATTGTTTATTTAGTTGTTGTTGATGGTTTTTTTAATGCTCTCTCCCCTATGGAGGTTGAAAGGCTTTCAACTGAGCATTACTGTTAGCAAAAGTTTCAAAATGCTAAGATATCCCTCCAGTGTTTTTGCAGGGCTCAGAATACTTTACGAATGGTTGTCATACTGGCATCCCAGTAATCACAGAACATTTCCATGATGTGGTACCCCGAACAATTTGTCTTCACTCATACTTCTATGTTTCGTCCATTACATAGCTTATTCTGCAAGGCTTCCAAAGGGATCCATGCTACCAACAGTGACCCAGATTAGTTCCCATTACCACTTATTCTCCTGGAGTGGAATCAGAACCATGTTTTATGCGATGCAGAACACCAAACAGCCATCAAGTCAGGATTTTGTCACTGGGGTGGGCCAAGTTACAACTAGCAAGGGTAAAAGAAAATGACCCTATGTCATTCTCTTCAGGTTCTAAAAGTAATCACAGAGTCATTTAGGTTGGAAGAGACCTCCAAGATCATCGAGTCCAACCTCTGACCTAACACTAACCAATCCTCCACTAAACCATATCACTAAGCTCTACATCTAAATGTCTTTTAAAGACTTCCAGGGATGGTGACTCAACCACTTCCTAATGATCCTCAGCTGAATGGTACTCCAGAACTACTCACTATTTTATCAATATAAAATAAGGGTGAGTGCACCCGCTAGCTGTATGTGTAAAACCAGCTCTGTAGTTACTTAAACTCGCACCAACTGAACAACTTGACCAGGGATAGCAGTGGCACTGCGGCAGGCAGAGCCAGCCAAAGCTCTGACCTAGAATTTTGTACTCTGACCACTAAACCACATAGCAACAGTTTGATGAGTGTTCTTTCACAATGGGGATGCTGGAAATACATTCGCTCCCTTGAAAAAATGTTCTACATTTGGGATGCAAATTTCTACCCTGCCTTTTCCTCTGAAACAAGAACAATACACAATAAAAAAATAAAATAAAATCCTAGACGGCTCGTCCGCTTCTGAATTTTTGTTTTGTCCTCTTTAGGGGGTTGACTAAAATCTGGACATATGGTGAATGTTTCTCCTTCAGGTCATTGAACTGTTTACCTTTGAGCTAGGTTCTGCCTCTTTCTAATGAGCTGATTTGGCTGCTACAAGTGCTGGCACTCCCCAGGACTGTGAGGACAATGTCTTCTGAACTGGTCCCTTACCCTGCTTTGCAACACAAGATTTAGGGAATGGTTTTCACTGTTTATTGGGACTGGGATTAAGAATGGCTGTCTCTTGAGTGGCAGGCACTACTTGGGACCTGTAACAGTCTCCCTTTGAGTTTTTATTTTCTTTTCACGCTGTTCAGTCAGTGTTGTAAAGTTGCACCTCTGTTAAGAGTGAGAAATGACAGCACTGCAAAGCAGTGACTTTAAAGAGCCTGGCTGTCTTTTGGCACTTGGTCGTTCAGGACAGGATGTGTTTAAAACCTTAAGCCCCCCTTCCAGCTGTCTGTGGAATACTTGTGAAAAACAAAAATAATGCTTTTCCTATTTTTCCTAGGGCCAATTGTGTCTGTTACTGTCAAGTAACTAAATGGTGTAATCTAGGGCTGAAATCCTTTCATGCTAAACTGATCACCAAGGGAAGGAAAACCAAAATGCTCAGCCATGGCTTGGACTCTGGGCAGTGACTTGGGTTTGCTTGGCCACGCGTGTGCTTGTGGCTTTCAAGCATCTGCCCAGGCTCTGACGTTCCAAGGGTAAGACAGTGATTTATTACAAGCTTTGCACTTTAAACAGTTTTTCATGTAAAGTTCTTCTGTTAGTGTCCAACTTCTCTTGCAGCTATGTAGGTACAGCCTTTGTTAGAAAGGGGTATTGCTATTTCTGTGGGATATTATTTAAAAACTATAGATATATTTAAAAAAAAAAAAAAAAAAAGTAAACCATCCTAGCTTGTGATAAGTGCTTTGTTTGCAAACCATTTTGCTACATCTTACCTGGAATATCTCCAGCTCCCTTTCTTTTGCAGCAGTTGCTTGTGACACATTCCCAGCACTAATAAGCCACCCTTTTTTCCAACAAGAGAGAGGCTCTGGGTCTGCCATAATTGCTCCCAGCATCCTGACTCTACCTGGAGTGCTTCCATCTCCTGGAATGAGTCCAGCGTCTGCTCTGCAAGCCACAGTGTGCAGAGCTTTGGTTGTTAAAAATACTAAAGACTTGCTTTCTCAAATGTACCTGTATAAGAGTTCAAGCCTTGACAGTTCTTAGTAGTGTATGACACAGTTTTATTTGGTTTTGACTTCACACTTGATTCCATTAACAATTAAATTAAAAAATGTATCTTACAAGGCTGATAAATCTTTTCTTTAATAACTCTAAGCCTTATCTTTTTGCATAATAGCATTTTAAGTATTTATTGTGTATTTCGATAGAAGCCACCATAGCACGTACTTTTCCTCCTGATTCCCCCTTGTTACTTCTCTTTCGATGAGAGTTGCTTTATGAGTGTGTTTACCCTGGCAGATTTGGTGTAAGTATTTCCAGATTCATATTTGCAAGTAATTTTTTTCATATATGTAACAATGGCAACATTGAAATCCCAAGCAAAAAGTGCTATGTAGCTGAAAAGCTTGTTATAACTTTACAGCAGAGCAAAACTGCCAGCTTTTGTCTAAAAGCAGGGGTTTGAGAAATGCGAACACGTAAGTTACAGCAGGAATTAAATCTGCTGCCTACACGACCAGCACACGTGAGCGCAGTGAGGTGGGTACTGCAGCCTCTCACTGCAGTCCCGGAGGGGTCAGCGCTGCGTGGGCTGCTTGCTGCTGCACCTCCTCTCAGCTCGTCCTTGGCACTGGGCTCCCACATATGGGAAATGGCTTCAGGCACTCTGTTTCCAAGCTTCCTTCTCAAAAACATAACAGGTAGCACAGAACGTAGTATATTGTTTCTGCCAGCTGAAGCCTTGGGAGAGAACAGAACTGAACTGCACTTTTCGTCAACTCCCTGCATATTCATATACATCTGTGTACTCAGAAAAATACCCAGTGATTTACACTGCCAACAAAAACAGCTGTATATAATGAATAGCCAATCCTTGCTATATACTACTTCAATATACTGCTCCCATATGATCTACAGCATAAAAAATATTTGTAGAAGGGACTTGGCAAATAACTTTGAGAAATTAATACATGTGAAAAAAGCTGTGACAAAATTTAACTACAAAAACCATTTGAATCAGTGACCATGTTTTACTTGAGAAATCCTTTACTTTAGAACTCTTCCATTTCAAACTGTGCTGTTTTCCAATCTTTCATAAATGTATTGGTAGTATAATTCATAAATAGAAAATTGCTTTTTCTGGTATTCATTTTTCATATCTGTGGAAGAGTAGATTTCATTTTCATATTATTTCTCCCATAAAAGGAATATGCATTTGTATCTCTGTTTACATGTGTGTGCTCACAGCTAGTTATTTTCCCTCTTAATGTTTATGAGAACTCTTCACAATGCCTTTTGAAAAGCACACAAACTCTATTGTTGCCTGTTCTGTTAACATATTCAAATAGATGAAGGAGGGAGCAGGTTTTCTTTAAAGAAACCATGCTGCTTTCAGCAGTTTTCACTTGCTGTATTAATGTTGGACTGTGCTGACCTTAATAACTTTTTGCTAGTTTCTCACTAAATGTTCATGATTATTATAAAGGAATGATTTATTATAAACTACCATTAGTACAGTACACTCTATGTCTTTGAATTGACTGAAGGTATACACTCTGACAGAAGTTCTGCAAGTACACATAGTACTGCATCTGTCTGACCTTTTTATAACCAGTTGTTTTAATCGCCAGTAGGAAAACAGTATTGGAACAGTGCATCCCAGTCGTTTGCTTTGGCCAGGGGTTATTTAAGGCCCAGTGATTCTGTTGCTCACTCTACATGGGCAGTGAGTTAATATCCTGGAAGTTTTTTGATGGCCTGTCAGCAGTTCTTACAGAAATTCCTTCCCAGTTTTCCCCCAACATAAAATATGGTGTAAGTGTAATGGGCTGTGGTGAGTTTTTTTGTTTGTTTGTTTGTTTGTTTTTTGTTTTCAGTAATCTAGGATTAGGTCAGACTGTGTGAAAATTACGTACAAATATGAATGAAAACTTGTTTCCTAATTTGAGAGAAAAAAAAAATCCACAGACAAATTTATTTTATATTGTTTTCATTTGACTGTCTTGTCCAATATCTGATATATCATACTGGATTTTGAGATTTAGCTCAAGCTACCCTCACTCCCTTGTACCCTTGTATTTGCTCTTAATCTGGATCTCTAGGGAAAGGTAAGGGAATTCATTATTCACATGACTCTGTGTCTGTTTTTTTTTTTTGTTTTTTTTTTTATGTTTTGCTCTACTGGTTTGAAAATAGTCACAGGCTAAATCTCTTAGACATGTTCTCCAGTGCTTCAAAAGCCCAGAAGATGCAGATGAAGGGGGATTAGTTTAGGTTAGTTTCTTGAGTGTATAGGTCAATGAAAGCTACATGTACGTAGGAGGTAGTGTAGTAAGGTATAGATATTCATCCTTCGGCCAAGTCACAATGCAGCTTGTATAGACAGCAACATAGCAGATTTTTCTCCAGTCAGTAAACCACTAACCTTAGTCTCACTTCTATAGTACCACACTTCTCCAGTGTGAAAAGAAAGACAGATAATTCTAACAGTGTTTGGTACGCTGCACCTACACAGCCTTGTGACTGTACCAAATGAATGCACAGGCACTTGAGATTTGGAGTTCTTGACCACTCAGTTTTCCTGAAATTTCAGTCTTTAACTTTCACTATGGTATTAGCAAATACGCTATGAAAATATGTATTTAAATAGTTTGGCCAAAAATACTGCATCTATTTCTATAGATCTCTTAAGCACGCTGTTAAATATTTGTTAATGCAGTGTAATCCTCTTGTAATTACCTATAGCTCTTGCTGATGTGTTCTTTTCTCTAGGTTGGCAGAAATTTCTTGCTTACGTTTTACTTTGCTGGAGAGATACCAGTAATTTCTGTTTTCAAGCAAAATCAAAACCAGGGTGAGTATAGATCGGTAGTTATGATACAGAGGACTGAATTGTGGTGTCAGTACCATGTACTGACTTGTTACTGATTGTTACTGTTCTTATCCTTCTGCATTACCTTTTTTTTTTTTTTTTTTTTTTTTTTTTTTTTTTTTTTTAAATTGTTATCTATTTGGTGCTCTGCAGGATGTTTAAAGCACTGTGTGTTAGTAAAGATTGCTGTTTGGAATGAGTTTCCTATCAACACTAGACCTAGTTTTGTTAGTTTTTCAGCAAAAGTCGGGATTTGAGAATGTTATCTCCTTTACATTTGGATAACAAATCTGCAGGGCATCTTTACCTATCTCAGAAGGTTGTTATATCTAGACTTATTACTGCCTGTAAAGAAAATGTGAGAAATGTAAGATCTTGTAGGAGCACTCTCTAGAAGTCTGAGTTTTCAGAACTCTTGGTTTGGCTATTTTTCCACTTTCTATTCAATGCTCAAACCTCTTTCCTTCTTCTGGGAGTTTGTTTTCATTGCTGCACCTGCCGATGCTTTTGTTTTTCCCCCAAAAGAGCTTGATGATAAACCTAGAATTTTTAAACATTTCAACTGCTGAAATATCTTCTTAGAAATGAAACTTTTAAAAGTATGTTATTGCTTGGATTAAGAAGGGTGGCACTGTTGGTTAGAGAACTCCCATAAATATTGTGCTGAAGCATCTCAAAGGAAAATGCACACTGGGAAAGAAGTCAACAGCGATCCATTGATTTCTTGCTACACTTCTGAAATGTGTGTCTGTTTTCAGCTTATAAACGAATCAATACACAGTGAAGAATAGCTACTGGTATGCCGCAGCACATCTTGCAGTTAGGGCAATAGATGAGAGCTGGGAAGAGCTGTGCTCCTGTTTCTCATTCAGCTCAGACCTACTCTACGGCCTTAGGAAAGCCCCTTTCCTTCTTTGGCTTCTCACTTCTGTTGTCCCCTTTTTCTGGTTGGACTGTCTGACTAAGTTATATGGGACTGTCTTTTGTTCTGTGTTTTACCAAACACAGCACAAGGCCCGGCTGGATTGTCCACTGGATCCCTTGTATCTGTATAGGTCCATCTATTTTGTCCCTTGCTGTAGTCCTATAGGTGGGTTTCTACGACCAGAAATGATCATTGCATGTAGAAAATGATCACATCATGTGTTGATGAGATCTCTGAGGTCACCATTCTCCTTCTTGAACTGCAGCTGTTTTGTTCTCTTGCACTCTGCTTTTGATGAAGAGAAGGTTATCAAATGTCTTCATAGTTGAAATTTTCCTCCCTACATTGAGGCTGAACACAGGAGTTCAAATAAGTTTAGATGTTTGGGAAGACAAAGCATAATATCTTCCACCGAGAACATCCTGTTTTGAAATCAATTTCATATCTACCGTGCATAGTAGTCATATGCAAAATGCTGTTGTGCGTCACCAGGTACATTGGTATCAGTCTGGACAGGATTGGGAAATAGGGCAGCTTTGTGGCACTCTGCTTCTGCTCAGAGCTGTTGTCAGTGGTCTCTAGCTATGCCATGTGGTTTGCACAGTAGCTGCTGTAAAGAAACAAGTAGAGAAGAGAAGAATTTGGAGGTGGCTCCAGGCAACAGTGCAGCAAACGCTTACAGTGAAAAAGATCTAGCTTTACTGGGGAGTGTCATCTGCAGTACATGCAGCAGATATTTCCTAGCAGGATCATGATTATGGAAAAAATGTGACATGAAAAGAGGGTAGTATGTTGGTTGTAATGCAGAGGAGCAGGAGGGAGAAATGAGCCACTTGATGAAGCTTTCAAGCAGATTATTTCTTCAGCTTGACAAATTTAGCTGAAGTATTTTCACAGTGTTTGAAAAGCCACAGTTGGTGGTGAACGAGTAAAATGTGCTCCTTGCAGACAAGTAAAACAAATGAAAAGCGCGCGACTGATCATTTCTTGGTCCCATTTTAAGCAGTCAAAGGAACAGAGTATGGATCTGCATCTAACCTGGAAAGTGCCTCTGTCTGCCCTGGCTGATGTTTCTGAAACAAATAGCAGAATCAAGGTCACAAATCACCAAGTGGAAAAATATGACTACCAAAAGAAATAGGGAATGCTGTGTGTTGTGCCCAGAAAATAGTGTTTGCCTTTTGGTAGACAAATGTTTGCACTGAGGGGTTGTCTTCACCCATATACCTCTTCATTGCCTCTCATTTGGCTATTAAATTGCATAGAGGAAAACTTCTAGGTCTGTAAGATTTCATGATGGAATCCCAGCTATTTCCAATCTCAGATACATACTGCCCTGTGTCAGCAGTAGTATATAGCTTTGTGCAGGCACAACAGATCTGATGATCCAAGATTTGATGTTGTAGTTTCTGTGAGTGTTTTACAGCAAGTTTTATTGATGTGTGTACCTTTCAGTGTACTCAATATTTTTCTTGTGAAGGAATAGAACAAAAAAAAAAAAATCCTTGTTATATGACTGTCAGTTGTCTACAAAAAGACTTAACTAATTAGATGACCGTTCAGCCCTTCAGATGTGGCTGGAACATGGTACAGTTCCCTCGGGCTTGCGTTTTAGCGCTGTGTTCAACTGTTTATTTCTGTGCAGTCATATTTTTTCCCTTCCACTGCTGCAAAGTAGCAACCTTATTAAAAAATATACTTGATGCTACTGGATGCCTCAATGGATATTGGGGTTTTGTGTAGAAGTGTGTCAAAACCTTCACCTCAAATGCTGTGAGGAAGATCTAACTCTAAAATGTTTATTCCAACTAAGTCTATTATGCAAGCTACTGAATTTTCCTAAGAATTCTAATATCTTTGGCTAAAAATGTCTTCTTGATCTGAAAAAGAGTACAGCAGAGGTAGGGTATCAACCATTTCTTTTGTAGTCAGTTCCAGTGGTTAATAATCCTTTGTATTAAAAGTGGCCTCACTTTTTATTCTTTCTGATAGTTTTTGATTGTGCTTATACACAGAATGCAACTACTTGAAGAAAATATGTAAATCTATATGAAGAAAAATGTAAATCAAAGCCTACCCAGAAACATTTCTGCTGCAAAGTGCTGTAGGAAGTCTGTCCTGAGGAACCAGGATACAGATTACTGGTGGGCATCCTAGCAGTCTTTCTGGTGAGATATTTTCTGTAGAGGGTCCCAGGAGGATGCTTATTCAAATTTCTTCCAAGTGTGTGGCTGGATATTCATAGAACCAGGATTTTGGCTAGCTCTTCTAACTACTGGCTCTTAACAAATTACTTGAGGTAATTTGTTGATTTGGTTGAGTATTTAACCGGTTGGGGCAGGAATACTGGAAGATGTAATGCAAAGGGAAAAAATGACAGCACAGCTGTGCAAATAATGCTAAGACGTTCTTCATGTCCTCTTCTCACTGATTTGTATCCCCTCCTCCACATGGCCAGAGAGTGCATAAAGTTGTATGTACATGTATTTCTGCACACATGATGTGCAGAAATATAGTTCTAATGTGGGTTATTATGAGCACAATTTATTAATGATAGTTTGAAGAGCACACTCAATCTGTTACAGCCTGTAGGGCATCAGCAGTAGTTTGAGGGTCCAAGAGGATTCTGAACTATGATCAGCATGACACATGCCAGTAGGTGTATCTTAATCAGAGAAACTGCTGTGGGGCTATTTTTAGTGTGGCTATCGGATGTCTTAGGATGGAAAATTGCAGAGCTCTGTTTCAAAAGATCCTACAAAGCCCGAGAAGATGACCTCAAAATATAAGCAGGTTTTTTAAGACTGCGTCAAGCGTCTTAAAAAACCTGCGTCATTTTTGCCAGTCACGCAGAAGAGGGAGAGGGGAAGATGTTTTCCCCGAAGTGTATTAAGTCATAAATTCTTTAGTTTTTGTTTCAGGGTTCTTTCATTTCTTTTTCTCATTGTTCATAGGGCCCAGTTCTAACACCTTCCTATTAACACCTGTATCATATAATTCCCTACCATTTTAAGCCTTGGCTGTGCAGATTGAGCTGGTACGTTACTGCCACGTAGAGTTCAGTGCCAGCTACTGTATGTTTTTTATAATCTTTTGTACAGTTAATGGCAATCAAGAGACCCTTACACAGGATTGCTTTCACTTATCATGCAAATAAATGGATGGCATTTTATTCTTTCTTACTTATATGCACAATCCAACCAATACTATTCCTAACATGCAGCTACAAAAACTCCAGTAGAAAGTATATACAATAATTGCCACGTTTATTGGAAATATAGCATGCATATACAAACGCATAGACACATACATTGTTCAACTACACTGAATCACAAGCTACTGAAGAAACATATGCTTAAGATTGTAATGTGAGAACTAACTATGCTGCAAAGCATGACATGTGGCTTCATGTTCTTAATTTTAGTAGTATCTAATCTCTCCGTGGCAGTAATGCACCAGCTCAGTTTCCACAGTCAGGTGTAACTGCTTGTTAATGTCTGCCCTCACTACATGAGAGTAGGAAAAAAAAAAAAAAAAAAAAAAAAAAAAGAGAGAGAGAGAGAGATTTCTTTGAAATTCCTTCCCAAACTCATATAAAAGTGCATATGAAAATGCTTGCTTGGAATGAAGAAACGTGTCAGTTTATTTGAGGATAGGATTTAAACGTTATCTTGATTCACAAGTACCGTATCATTTCTCATTAGCTATATTTTCTGGAAATTTTCTGGAATATGCTGGTGTTGGTTTTCTGAGTTTCAATACGTGCCTTGGATATGGAGAAATTTTTTTTTTTTTTTTTTTTTTTTCTTTTTGAAGTCGCGGTCTTGACAACTGGTTGGCTGCACAACCCTAGCTCCACACAGAAGTTTTAATAGCTTAGTCGATGGGTACCTGTGCAGCAATTGAACAAAATTTTATTTTGATGTAGAAAATAATTGAATAAAACAAAACACAGATATTGGTTGCTGGCAGGAAAATATTACAGGAAAGAGTCTGTAGTTGGACATATGTGCATGTTGCTTTACCGAGTGCAGTTGGAGACTGCATTTCCTGCTGTTTACGGGTGGTAATGCATAAGGTTATGGGTAGGTCAGACTGTGCAGCATCCTAACTTCAGTTTGTATGTTACCTTTTTTTTAATTTTAATTTTTATTTTTATTTGCTATTTGTAGTATTAAAAGGGGTTATCGGATTGTAACTGCTTGTTTTATTACCTAGCTGGGTCCTCTCTAAAAATCACACATTTCAAAAGACAGTAATGTGATCTCTGTTTCCTGTTCAAATTCTTTTACCATGCTCTCTAGCTAAAATCCCTGGCTCTTTCCTGTTTCAGATAGTGCTGTGTATGGCAACTGTACATATTTGTAAGTTTGCTGTTCCCTACCCTGAAGACTTTGTTGAGTAGATGTTAGCACTTCTTTGTTGCCCAATTTTATTCCCTCTCCTTTGGCAGCTTTCCTCATCTCTTGGCAGTTTCAGTTCTTTGTCCAAGCTGTCCAGCAGGAGATATTCTCATTCTGTGTACATTTCGCAGGAAGGACAACTTTTGTTGCCTCTCACAGAAGCCTCATAGAATGTGCACAATGTTTCCTTTTCAACCAGCAGCCTATGTAAATCTGTAGGATCCAAGGAGTCTTCCTGCTATCAAACTGTAGCAGAGGTGAAAGACATCTCTTTCAGTTCAACCTTCCATTACATACCATGTTCAGCAATTAATTATTGATTTATTGCAATTACACTGAGGACCGTTGAGATGTTTTTTCTGCCAGGAGTGCTGTGCTGCAGTCTTAAACTGCATTTATTAGATGACCTGATGAATAGAAACCCCAGCACTTGTGGAATTATGAGACATATAAAGTGCCTTTTGTATGTAACTACTAATAGGACCAGTACCTGCATCAATGTAAATGATAATTTATTAAGGACAGGGTTAGTAAAAGCTCATTTGACTTTGGGAGTGGAGTTAGAAGCATGTTTAAAATCTCACCCAAATGTCCTATGACCTTGTCCAGCTTGTCCTTATTTCATTGTACTCAGTTGGTCATTCAGTAATGGTTAGAATTACGCACATGGAATTAGGTACTGAATTAGAGGTGTTTTTTTTTTTATATATTTTATTTTTTATTTATTTATTTTTTTTAATTTAAGTTACAAGTACTTATTACTGCCTTGCAGCTTTGGAGCTGTCTTACAAGCAGAAATGTTTCACATCTATAATAGCAGCTGCTGTTTTCTCTTGTTCTAAGCATGCATTTTCTACTGCTCTATTCCTATCCCTCTGCATATCCAGTTTCCAAGTGAGCTGTTAAAGGGTTATCTTGAGAGGAGATCTCTCCTGCTTCCCTGGGCCTTTCCTGACTAGGAACCCAAGTGGATTTGGAATATAAACTTTCTTCAAAAAACATCAGGAGTAATTTTGCAGGGTGTTCTGAAGCAAGTCCTGTCTTACCCACCTAAGACAGTGGAACTTGAGCTTGAATTCTGTGATTTCACCGTGTTAATCTATTGCTATTTTTTTGATGCTAGTATCTAATATGAATACTAGCCTGTTTTAAAAATATATATCATTTTCCTTCTTATGTACAAGATCAAAAAAGAAGCTAAGTTGTTCCTATTAATAACTTGAATCTAGGAACCTGACTGCACTATCAAAGTCTCTTTTTTAATTTCTCCTTTCCTCCCCACAGATCCTAGGGGGAGAAGGGGAGGCATTAAATGAAGTTCCCCAACTATTCTGGTTTTGATCGTATATTTGGAAGTGAGACTCATTTGATAGAGGTCATAAGGAAATGGCTCCTAAACTTTTGCTACTAGGACTGTAGAGTTTCAATTGATGAGCTTCAAACAAATTTTAAAAGTTTAGAACATAATAAATTTCAAGTTGAATTTAGGATTAGAAACAATAGATTACAAATGCAAGGTATAGTGGGAGATAACACTGAACAAATATTTATTCTGTTTATTAATCTGTTTTACATAGATGAACTTCTGATTTGACAAACATGAATTGGCAGTACTGGTTGTTGAATTAATATTCAGAACTAGGTTACTATGTTTTGATGATATGGACAGACCAGAAAACATACACAGAGGAAAGAGTAAACATTCAATCAGCACATCACAGAATACATTAGTAGAGCCAAGAATGGGAAATTAGGTTTGTTGTTTCTTTTTTTTTTTCAGACTTGGGTTGGGGGTATCTGTTTGGGCTAAGCAATGACTGAAGTGCAAAGAGTTCATGGCAGATGCCTGCAAATACTTGGGGTACATGAACATCAGTGAGTGAAGGGAGTAAACAAACAGTAATATAACAGAAATGAACAAGTTGCAGCCAGGAAAGTGGATCTGTTACATTCTGCTGAGGGTGAACTACATTAGGCTGCAAACATGGAGGTGGTGGAAACACATTTTCGGATGCATGATTAGCTTGGCCGGAGCACAGGAAAATGTACAGTTGGGATCAGTCTTGTTTGGTCATGGAATATAATGAAATGAATCTATGATTATTTTTTTTCCATTTCTAGTATCTATGATGTCACTCTTGTGAAAACATTTCATGATAGAAAAATAGATAAAAATCCCTCCACTGATCTTTCTGTCACGTTCTGCAGGGGTGGAAAGTCACCATGCTGAGCTGTCAGAGTCCTGAAGAGTAAAACCTTCTTCTGCTATGCATCATAGGCAAGGGCAGGCCATGGTGTGGGCTGAGATGGTAATTATGTTTTATAGCATCTATATCTGTGGGTCTTTTTACAATCTGTTGCCAGAATGTACTATTTTAAGAGGTGAGCATGTGCCTGTTGAGGATTGATGTGAGCTCACCAGCTAGGGTCTCGCACGCCACCAAACAGCTGTCAGGACAGAGCATTCGGCTCCCGTCCTGTACTGAATTCCATGCAAAGAGCCCCTGCACTCATGTAGAGCCCTGTTCATGGATCTGCCTCTGCAGAGCTCATTGAGGAATTCAAGCAGACATCAGGTTGCTCCCTGCAGCTGTTTTTCATTGTGTGTGAAGTGAAAGAGTCTATCTTTGAAGCTGGATATGGTCTGGTGATCTGATGACATACTTTATTTGCCAGCATCCTGGGAAATGCCAGAAAGAAATGATGGCATTTCTATGTGCTTGCTTAAATTCTCACTTTGAGTTTAATTCCTAAATGTCGAGTGTGGAGAGCATTGTCCTGCAGAACGACGCACTGCTTGCTGCTCTGCTTTGCCTGTGCCCTCCTTTCCCCATCACAGGAGCACGGGGCCCAGACACTTCCAGTGCAGATCTTCCTCTGGGGCAAGAACACAGTAGAGCCAAGAGAAGAGAGAGCAGTCTTTGCCCCAACATTTAAACAGCTGGGATTCCCAGTGTGCTGCCAGCCAGCTAGGCTGCAGCTCCAGAAAGGACAACTGCCTTCATCCCCTCCTACTGTTCTGCCATACGTACTGCACAGGATTCCTCAAATGAGAGAGTTCTGTTAGTATGCGTAATGATCCCAGTTTGGGGATTCCATAAGTTAGTCAAAAGTCCTGTTTGGTAATTCAGCTTCATGTTCAGAGAACAGCTATGTTTCGAAAATGCGTCCCATACTTGGACAAACTTGGCAGTTTCTTTGAAGAGTTCTAAAACTGACGAAGTTGCTGCCTGGTCAGAGAGCAACAGAAATGTGTATAGCGTCCAGTTTGAACAGTGATTTCAGCTTAGAGGAAGTGAGAGTTGTACCAAGTCTTCAATGTCAAGTGTAATTTCAGTGTCACTTGGCTGATAAAAGACAGGTTAAAAGTCTACCCTTCTCCTCTGCACTGGTTTCAGAGATCACCATCAGGCCTTTCAGACAGATGTTTAAATTGCATCTCCTCTTAAGCAGATAAAAAAAAAAAAAAAAAAAAAAAAAAAAAAAAAAAAACGAAACTATTCTTCTCCCTGGTTGTTTCCTTTGTATTTTTCTTCGTTATTCCTATGCTTTTGGTGTTGCCCATCTTTAAAAAGATCCTTGGAGAAGACTTTTGAAGATGTTAATTCCTTCAAAAACACAACTTTATCTGCGATACAGCAGAGAAAAAAATTTATGGTAAATCACTGGACACATTCAAGGTCTAAATAACTGAACTTCCAGAAAATTGATCTACAGGATTCATGAAACAAAGGAAAATGCATAGCTAACTAGAGAAATTAAGTAATTTCTTCCTTGCTGTGATACTGCTTTTTTTAACAGCTCTCTATAAAATCTGGCTAGAGGTAATGCTAAATAGGCTATCAGAATAATTTCAAGTGAGACAATGGTAAAACAGATTTTTTTTCCTTTGAGCTGGATTAGTTTTTGTTTATTGTTTTGTTTTTGTTTTTCCCCTTAATAAATGGGGTATGAACTCTGGCCAATTTTCCTTTTGATTTTAACTGCTATTGTGACAACTCTTCCTAGGAATTAACTTGTTGAATTCCCCCTGCTCTAAAATGTTGTGAAATTTTTTTGTTTTGGTTTTGTCTTATGAAGAGGTAGGATTTTGCATTCTCAGTTTTGCGATACGCAACGTGTTGCTTACATAATTTCTGAGAGTCTAATAATTTTAAGACTGGTGTCAATGATGGTAGTGTTGTTATTTATGTAGTAGTGGTGGTGTAGTCACTATGAGCTAAGGGATCCTGAACAGGGATATAGTGGGATGAGGTACCTGCTTGCAGGAATGTACCCTGTAAAGAGGTAAAGGATGGATGATATCTGAATGATCCAGGCTTTGTGTGGGGTGAGGAGAAGCCTACCACACTGAGCACCGTTGAAGCAGTTTGTGGAAGAGGAGTAGTGATGCCAGTTTTTAAAATTTGGTTCAGGAACTGGTGCATTAAAAATGGTGCATCTGTACTGAATCTTTGGTGACATGTTGTTATGAAACTTGCCAAGTGCTAGTGGAGCTCCTCCGACACAGATGATCACCTCAGCTGAGTGCATGGCCAGCTCAAACAGCAGGAAGCCGCATGGAGCCTGGGGAGAGTGCTGTTGGCACAAAATGGCGGACACCTGTCGCTCAGTCAGCATGCAGCCTGCACTGCCCGCCTGATCTGCTCACCAGCACGTCTGGGCTACAGCCCTGGTAGCCCCCCTTGCCCACGGCAATGCATTGAGCAGTATTCTGTCAGGTGTGTGGCAACGAGCTGCAGACATGGTGCCATAGCTCTGGGCAGTCCGTGCTACCACCTGCCTCTCAGGCTGTGGGGTGTGCCTGGTGCTGCTCCCTGAGATGGAGGGCGAGAGCAAGCACAGATCTGTGAGATGTGCCCAGGTGGATGAACTGTTCTGCCTGGTGGCCAAGCTTCGGAAAGAGGTGGGGAGGCCAAGAAGCTTCTGAAAGTCTGAACAGGTGATAGATGAATCAAGCCGTGCTCTGTCTTCTCAGGTATGCACATGCTAACCTGGCATGGACAGTGCTGAGGCAAGCCCAGCATCTGGTCTACATCTGGGTAAAGGCAGCAACTTGCGGGACACCGAGGAGTGGGAGCAATTTACTACACAGAGCCACAAGCCCTGTCTGCCTGCTCAGCTTCCTGAATAGATACAAGGCTCTGGGAGTAGCAGACGAGGAATGTGAAGAGACAGAAGAAGATGCATCTTTGTAAGTCCTCCCTCCAAAGTCAGATCAACCAAGGACTTGTAGCACGTGTACCGTCAAGTCTTGTGTAGTGAAGAAATCATGGTGAGTTGTATTCATAGATGACTCCCTCCTCAAGGGAATGGAGGCTCCCATCTGCAGACCAGACCCTCTTCACAAAGAAGTTTGCTGCCTCCCTTGGGCTTAGATCAGGGATGTTACCAGGAAATTGTCAAGCATAATACAGACTTCAGACTATTACCCAGTCCTCCTCTTTCAACTGTGACATAGCTCCTCTTCCAAAGACATAGCTATAGGAAGCCTGAGGTCCAAAAGGCAAAATCGAATCATTTTATATCTAGGGAGTTGAAAATCCACTTTAAACCCTGAGGTGGTCACTCTGAATTCATCTCATTTCAGCGGTGGGCTCAGAATGACTCAATAGGAAGATGACAAAGGCTTCAGTCAAGAGGGCTTTCCTCCAGTTTTATACTGTCTGACTGTTGCAATAGTACAGTAGTAAATCAGCTCAGAAGGCTTATGCATACAGCTTGTGTCTTTGAAAAGCTTACTGTGTTGTCATGTGCAAAACAGGAAATGTGTAATGGTATGAACCCCGGAGGAGCTGATCCAGGGCAAACTCTCCTGACCTCGTGGAAAACACATCCATCTGAACCTCACAGTGAAATGCAAACATACAAGTTAACCACAGAAGTTAAGAAATATCTTTGCCTGCATTGTATTGCTTTAATGTGGAAAGTTTTAACATGAGAAGCAGAGCAACAAATAATGTGTCCTTCATGCCAGTGCCACCATGGAACTGTCCTCGTGGTGGTGCTCTTCTTAGAAGAAATATTGTGCCCCAGGTTGTTTTCATTTTGCAAGCCAAGCAATATTTTGCAGTGAATGACATACTTTCAGATTTACACACTATTAGGTATTGATTCTGTCCACAAAGAGTGAGTAAAAATGTAACTGCTAAGGAGAGAGAGACATGATTCAAATTAACCTGAGCAGGTACAGGGTAGGTCCCTAGATAAAACTGAGTAGAGATTTGGTCAAGAACAGATGTTTTGTTCCAGAAATTACTTCTTCTGGACAAGACCAGATCTCCACTGAAGGCAACCAGCCATATGTAACCGTGCATATCAGAAAAAGTATAAGGCATTCTTAAAAATAAGCAAAACTTCACTCTTGTCTCGCAAAGGTGTAAAAGTAAGATCCAGATGCTCCAGATGCTGGTTCTAGCATTATCTGAGGCCACATGTTTTAAGATAAGAGGCCCAGGATTTATTTCTTATTAAAATAAATTAAGGGAGGAATATAACACTTGGAACTCAGAAAGCAATGTTCTAGTTTTCATATAAGCTACTTGTTATAATGATTTCTTTTGAAAACACCTAGGAATACATTCAGAGTTAGAAACCACTTAAACTTTTAGAAGCCTGTAAACTATAAAGCCTACTGTGTAGACATGTGCTAAATACTCACGGACAGACTGGTACTAATCTCTTCGTTTAAAATTCTGGTTGTTGCAGTAGTGTGTGTCTTCACCTACTGATAGAAACAATATTACTTTAGGAGCCTTTCAGTTAAATACAATGCTGAAGTTATTCAGTGCAACATAAACATTTAGCTCTGCAGTTTAGTCTGTAAACATTTTAAAGGCTGGAATGTTTATTCAAAATGACCAGAGTTCCAAAACTTGCAAAGCTGTTTGCAGTGCTAACAAGGAGTAGAAAATGATGAGGTTTACACATCTGAAAGTGAAGAAGACAAAATCCCATTTTTAGCCCCCATAAACAATTATCTTCAGGTTTTGTTTCACTTCTGAGTTCCCTTGGAACCGGCTGCCTGCTTTGAGCTGATCTCAGAAGAGAATTTATTGGGATTAGAATCTCAGTGTAAATGCAGGTCCCAGTGAAAGGGAGGAGAAGGGACTGGTGCAGTTATTAATGGCTTTTCTATTAAAAACAAAAACAACAACAACAAAAATATGTCAGACTGAAAAAAGTGGAGGTTGATGAGTTGCTTCATGAGCAATTAAGTCTTAACTGCCATGGAAATGGCAACTTCCAGTCACACAGATATGGCTGTAACCTCATATTTTGTCCTTCTGTATTATAATACTGCTAGTAAGTCATCATCCATATATGCAAGTAAACATGACTGTTCCTTAGTTCTTGGTTTGGTTACTTAATGTTTCCACAGAACTTTGCTAGCTCTGGCATATATGATAGTTGTAAAAGGGTTGTTTTGGTGTAATAAGTAGAACTGCTTTTTTTTTTTTTTTTCTTCTTCCTTCAATGCACTAAGCTGATGAGTTCAACCTGATCTGTAGCATGATTCATATCATCATCAGCTCTGCTGTTGAATTCCTTCTGTTGAGTCAGAAGGGAGTTGGTAGCTTCACGTTAGGGGGTCAGCACCAGAGATGGTAACAGTCCAAACAGTGGCCCCAAAATACTAAATTAACATTTTCATAAGTCAAAAGACAGTCTGGTTCATGTTGTGATGAAAGGGCAAGTGAAGGCAGGAAGATCCTGTTGCGTACAAGCTAGTTCTGTCGTGATTAAAGTTACATAATGTTTCAATGAAATGACCACGTAGAAGAAAGCTGATTTATTTTGAACCTCAGAAGGAGTTACCCACGTAAGTGCTGTGTGACAAATACTAACTACAACATTAGGGAAGAACTCGCACCAGTTCTGCAGTTAAACGTAGATATGCCAACAGAGGGGAACTATATAGTTCCTCTGTAGTTTCTGGCATAATTCTTCTGAATGTGTTTAAAAGTAATTATTCTCATAGATTTTTTTTTATAGCTGTGCCCGTAGATGTAATTGCTGTAATGACACAAATAGCCACTTCAATTCTCCAGTGCACTTCTAGTGATTGGATGGCTGATATTACCCCATGTTTTGATCTGCTAAATACCCTGAGGTGACTTTATTTTGTCAACCTTTTTCATTCTTGCTATTAGTGCAATGATAGTTGCACAGCAGGGGCACAGTCATTATTGGAAATCTCTGTGAATATTCACTTTTATAAAGTTTTGGTAGACAGTAAAAGGACTCCCTCTATTGGCAAATCCAAGTGCAACTGTAAAATAAGAATTATGTGCGTATATCTTCCTGGAATAGGAATACTTGAATTTTGTGAAATCTTGGAAACTTAATTAATGCAGATGAGAATAAAACAGCCACAATCTGCAACTGAATTGTAAATTCAGACACCTCCATAGTTCTGATCTATTTACATCTGAGTGTCACATACAATATTTTCTGTAACTTTTTTTTCTTCATTCCTTGCTCTAAGCTTATATTAAAATTAAAGAAAGGTGGAATGTCAGTGGCTCATATTTGTAGATGTACTACTTCACCTCCCCAAATATTTAACAACTATTTAAAGATAAGACAAAATGTGTTTCTCTGTTTCCAGAAGAGGGCTCTGACTCACCATGTCACGTACTTCAATATACTTAGGGTCTGAGTCTTAACTGTTATCACCAATCTCTCATTTCTTTGTGCTCTGAACTCTATTATTATCTCAGATTATAGATTTTATTGGCTGAGTCTTTTTTTTTATTGTGATTTTTTTTTTCTTTACAAATCAGATGCTATTTTTTTTGTTTGCTAATTTGCAAACCAGAGGAGGTTTGTAAGGTTTAAAGCATGGGCCAGGGGCATAATAATAAAAAGAATTTGAGGCCAACTGTAAGTATTGTATGTAAGACTGACAGAGACAGAGAGAGAAGGCATGAGAGCTGAACTCCTTGTCAAGGATCAGTCCCCATCCCATCTGAGCCTGTGTCCTGCACATGTTCCCTGGGCTCCCCACGCAGAGCCCCAGTGGAAGGGCACAGGGCAGAGCAGAGACAGGCATGATGCTGTCTGTGCTGCTCCCTTGCCATCAGGCGACTCTCGCTCTCTGTGGTTTGAAGAAAAGGAAAGAAGTGTGTACTGATTCAATCTAGTAGCAAAGTATGTGATGCTTCTTAGAAAAACCTCTAACTTTAGATCTGAATTTCCCTTCTTGCCCTTATACAGTTACTGCCTCATTGCTATCAGTACTGAGAACCCAAAACTGTTCTTTATGAAGAGCTCTTCTTTATAAAGAACTTCCTCTAAAAAATATGTATTGAATTTGGGTTAAATATCATGGGATGCAGCTCTCTGAGGATTGAGGCTATGGTTAGGATGCCTACCTGGGAGGTTGGGACACCCATGAAAGGCAACCTTTCAGTGCTTTCTTTTTTTAGCAGGATATTTTGAGCAATCTTAGGTAAAAGATCATCTGTACTAAAGATGGCTTGAATGGCATGGTTTTTCCTGAATGTGGGAAAGTCTCCTGGCTGAGTCAGGGCTGAGTCACGGGCAGATTATGCTATTTCTGTATGTGAGACATGGTTTGTTATGTTCCGATAGTTATGTCCCAAAGAATGGTTTCAACACAGCAAGATGCTGCTGCAGCTGGAAGTGCAGTTTGATGAGGTGCAGACTCCTACCATTAGTGAGGTAAAGCAGCTCCCCTAGAGCTTGCTGTGCACAGGAGGCCCATGCATTGAATTTAATCATCAGAAGGTCTGACAAGTTGCACAACGATCACATTTAACCAGAGCTGGAACTTTGTGTTCTGCTAGTCTCAAGAACAGATGAGGGAGTAGAAGGAGAGCTCAATATGGTATATCCCAACATAGGATTTAAAGGTTAAGAGAGAAGAACAGAAGATATGAAAGAGGATTCAGGTATATCGATTAACAGAGTAAAGGTGAAAAGCTGTGGATGAATGACCTGGCAGGAGGTGCAGCAAGAGGTCAAAGCAAGAATCAAGGCTAACCAGAGCTTTGAGTGAGAACTCTAAATCCCATCTTCTTTTCCTTTTAGAGGAAGCAGAGTGAGAGTGATGAGAAAGTAAGGAGGAGGTAATCATTGGCACATTGCTGTAAAAAGGGAAGGGAAGAGTAACATAGGAGGCAAGGAGATATAAGAATTAAGATATTTGTTTTCTAAATTGCTTCGCAAACTGTGCAAAAATCAGGGCTGGTTAAGACTACAAAATGTTGCTTGCACAACGTCATGAAGCATCAACACTTGCTTTTGTTTAGGGATACAAACCTTTTTTCTCCTGGACTTCTGGGAATAGAGTGTGGTGTCTATAAAGACAAGGACTATCAAGTCTTTCATGCCATAGGTGTAAGTACTTGCAATAGCTTATGTTTTGTCAGTCATTACTTGTGATGACTTCCATAAATGTAACTTCTGTAATGCAAGTTTTTATTTTTCTTTAATATTTTAATCCATATTTTTAGTATGGCAAATCCCAAACAAAGAAAGTGGTAGTGCTTGTATAACAGGAAAGGTAGTGCAACACTTAGCTATTGAAAATAACTGAAAAATCAGTAGTAAGCAGTTTGAGTCTAATACAACTTGTAGGGAAACATAGCTGTTATAATCATTTGAACTTACCACTGACAGCTTAGTACAAATCCCTTGCCTCGTATGGACTATAATGGACTACAGGGAGTGCTGGGAAAACTGGCTTCACTCTTGTTTGACTTCTCAGAAATTCTGCTGCCAACAAAATACCTTCCAATCTAAAATGCAAAGGTAATGTTTTGAAATGTGCTGTTGACATATTGTATTACAGTTGGGTAATTATCCTCAACTTCCTGTGAATTTACTAAAGAAGCTTTCTTTCTTTTCTTACTTTCAAGGGGAGGAAATCCTCCACTCAACTACTGACCTAACTTGAGAACTGTGTGATACTGCTGAGTGACAGGCTGGCTGGGTTGCTTCACTCCTCATTTCACAGAATCACAGAACTGTAGGGGTTGGACGGGACCTCGAAAGATCATCAGGTCCAACCCCCCTGCCAAAGCAGGTTTCTCAGAGCAGGCTGCCCAGGTAGGTGTCCAGACAGGCCTTGAATATCTCCAGAGAAGGAGACTCCACAGCCTCCCTAGGCAGCCTGTTCCAATGCTCTATCACCCTCACGGTGAAGAAATTCCTTTGCATGTCAGTGCGCAACTTCCTGTGCTCTAACTTGCAGCCATTGCCCCTTGTCCTATCCCCACAAACCACTGAGAAGAGGTTGGCTACATCCTTCTGTCCCCCACCCCTCAGATATTTATATACACTGAGGAGATCCCCTCTCAGTCTTCTCTTCTCCAGGCTGAACAGACCAAGGTCTCTCAGCCTTTCCTCATAAGGAAGATGCTCCAGGCCCCGTATCATCTTTGTGGCCCTCCGCTGGCCTCTTTCCAGGAAAGAAGTGCTGCTTAAATGTAGCCCAGCCGTCACAAGCACCCTTGCCTTCTAGCATCCTATCCCATGAGATACTCCCAAGCAGGTCCCAGAAGAGGTCGAAGTTGGCTCTTTGAAAGTCCAGGGTAGCAATCCTGCTTTTAGCCTTACTTCCTTTGCCTAGTTCCATCTGTAACTCCACCATCTCATGGTCGCTGCATCCCAAGCTGCCTCCAACCTTCACATCCCTAACAAGGCCATCCCTGTTGGTAAGAACGAGGTCCAGGAGATCAAAATACCCAAATCCCTGGTCCAGGCACCACCCCCTCAGCCTGTCATTGACCTGTCCTGTTCTGCTCCTTCTATCTGCATCCCAGTCACCCAGCGGGAGGACAGAGGAGAACACTACCTGCATCCCCGATCCCCTCAACATTCTCCCCAGGGATGCAAAGTCCTTTTTAATATTCTTAATTTTTCCTAGTAGCAACTTCCTGGGATCCAACCCGAATGACTACAAGAGGATAGTAGTCCTCCGGTTTAATGAGTTGTGGCAGAGCCTTCCTAACATCTCTGACACATGCCCCAGGAAGACAGCACACCTCTCTGGATAGGTTATCTGGGCGACAAATGGAAGCCTCAGTGCCCCTCAGCAAGGAGTCCCCAATCACCAGGACTCTCTGCTCTTCTTTTGTGGCACCAGTTACAATGAGGTGCTCCATCCGGCCCTGATCCTTATGTTCTGCACTTCCCCCAGTCTTGACTCTCTTCTCGGGGTTGTTTCCCAGGTTCAGACTACTGTCCAGACCCTCAGCCTCTTCCACAACCTCCCTGAGAGCCTCAAATCTATTTCCGAGGAACACCGTGGGGATAGGTGGCACCGTGGGTGTCGGGGGTAGACATCTCTTTCTGCTCTGAGCCGAGACAAGGGTCCAGCCCTCTGTTCTGCATATGTTCAACAGGGGCAGCCTCTACCCCTTGTCAGGACATAGGAGAGGGCTGCCGAGCAACAGAAGGGGAAGGGAGACCCCTCCTCTCTGTCAGAGACTCCCTCAGGCTGCCGATTTCTCACTGCAGCCCAGCCACCTGCTTGAGGAGTCCCTGAAGCAGGGCACACCTGCACCCGTGACAGCGCTCTCCTCCCTCATGGCCCAGATGGGCCTCCAGATTCCAGAGTTCCCCGCAGCCCCCTGTCTGGACTGCCACCTCCCCCCTCAGGGGATCCACCTGGGTGCCCACGTGAGCCCAGAGAGGCAGCACCTCCTCCGTTTGGGTTGCCGCCTCGGACCGACCGCTGTGACAGGTGCCCACCATGGCGAGGTCTAGGTTCTCCCCCCGCCCCGCTTGAATTGCCCTGCAAAAACTGCCTGCGTTAACTGCTGAGCCGGTCCTGTTAGCACGTCCTGGGTCGCAGATGGGGTGTGCATGACAGGGCCATGTGAGCACCTTCTCCCATTATGCAACAATTATTTAGAGCTCCTCAGAATTAAATGTTAACTGCAGTTCTGAGTTCAGTTTTTCACAAGATGCAGCCCAACGCAGATCTAAACAAACTGCCTGAGAAGCAGCAATGGGGGTGTTAACCAGCAGCTATGTCTGAAGGAAGCTGTAGAAAAGTCTGAACTGCAAATGGCTGAACCAGTGACTTCTGTGAGCATGTGGCTGCAAGGTGTCAGCCTAGCAAAACAAGCTGGGTTACGTCCACCGAGCAGTAAAACACAGTTATCCAATTGTAACACTTCAAGAGTTTAATGGTGTTTATATTAATGTGAAATGGAAACTAAAGCACTTCCATCTGTTATTCCTTGATGAAACTGCTTATTTCAAGACCTCATTCTATTTCATGTGAAAGGTGATGGTTTGTGTATAACTGCACACGCAACACTCCATAACATGCAGAGCCCAGAGTGTAAAACCAGTTTTTATCCTGATGTAAATTAATTTAGTAACAGTAGAAGGTGTCAGATTGACAGGCCCAGAGATCGAAGCTCACGGCATGATTGTTTTAGGGAAAATTCAAAATATGTGTGAGAAAATTGTTTTGGCAACAATCCTGTGTACTAAAGACCAATACAGATCTAAGGTAGATGCCCCTTTGACAACATGGAGTCTGTATAGTCCATTACAATTTCTGGTTCAGTATATGAAATGGTGAAGTTGATGAATTCCTAAGCATACATGAAGTTAAGCCATGAACTATATCACTTGTATTCCGAACTGGGGACAATGAAAAGTCATTAAAATTACTGACATGAATGTATTGGGAAAATTAAGCTGGACCACATAAATCATTTCAGCATTTAATTAATTTATTTTCATTGAAATACAAGAAATGGATTTTAAGCAGTAATTTTTTTTTCAGGACTGTAACACACATATTAGGTGTAATGCTACCTCTGAAGCATCATCAAGCCTGAAACACTATCAAGTACAAAGAACTTTCAAGGAACAAACAGGAGAGAGGAGTAAAAGCACTTGATAATGTGTTGTAGGGATTTTGTCCATCTGAAGGGCCAGTTATAAGGGAGGATGACAGCTGCGTAGAGTTGCAAACTGCATGATTTAGCAACCATATGCAAAAATGGGAAGTTTAAAACTAAGGAATGGTCAGGAGTGGGAACAAAACTGGGGAAGGAAAATTAACACAAATACTTATTTTGTTCAGGTCCATGTGTTCCTTTCATTGGCTAAAAAAAAAAAAAAAAAAAAAAAAAAGTGAAGGCATTTGAGTGTGCCTTCCCAAAATCTGCATCAGCTAACAGGACCGTAAAGAAGTGAACCCAGAGCACCTGTGAAAGAACTTTCTTAAAGAAGAGTTGGAAAATGATGTCTCGGTTCTCAAAATTAATGTAGGCCAGATCTGTGGTATCTTCCAGGGATCTGATCCTCATCAAGCTCATGCAGGAAGCTTGTGGGGCCAGGCTAGCACTTCCAGAATTATACCATGGGCTGGCTGGTACTCTTAAGTTTTTAGGTTGCCTGACAGGCAGAATTAAAAAAACTTGCAGAAATATTGTTGTAGGTTCTTCTTGCTTTTAGTGTAAACACTCTTTTGTAGCATATCCTTGAATTTTCACCAGTAAAATATTTTAATGTTGGAAATAGAATGCTGAAAAATGGAAGTGGAAAAAGGAAAGAAGAAGACGGTATCTGTGGAGTCAGGGATGTGGTTGTTGTCCAGCTATTGAGTTATTGTAGTTTCCATCACTCCATCCTGGTTTGTGTGCTGTTATGGCACAAACCCACTTGGAAAAGTATGAGGTTGGAGCTGAAGTTTGGAAGAGGCACTAGGAAAATGCAACGCTTGCAGGAAATACTGTTGCGATTTTGTGGATTCTCCCATAAAGACTTCTGGATTTGAATCGGTACTGAGTCACAGTGTCACAAAGCAACATGACAGTGCTCGAGTTAATATGAAAAGTCTCACCTACTCTGATACCAAGAATACTAGACCCCATTTGCAACTATCTTATCCAGGTTGTGGCATCATTGTCCATACACATTTGGTTTGAAATCCTAATACAATGCTAGTTAATATGAGTAAAGGTAAACCTCTGTTCGAGGGGCATACGAAGGTTTGAGGGCTCTGTCCTGGCTAAATAGCAGTTTTGATATTAAATCCCTTTTGCTGGTATCTCTCCTGTAATTTTAACTGCAGAAAATATTTTTGTTTTCCTCCCTGTATCAGCTGCACAGTATGGCTTTTGTGACTACATAAGGAACTGTCTGCTGGAGTGTTTTCCAATTCCAGGCCAGGTTCAGGTTTCCTTCTGAGATGATTGAAATCCAGTCTTAAGAGGTATGTATATGCATATGTGCTATATGGTATGTTTGTGTACTTTTCTTCTTGTAAGCTCATAGAAAAAATTGCTGCAATTGCGTTCTGCTCTAGAGATGTAGTCAGTCAAATTATGACATAGTATTTACTTTACCAGTAAAATTTCATAATGTGCTTTTGAGGTGAAAAGTGTCACAAACCCTCCTGCTAAGAATTCATGGTACAGCTGAGCTGATCTATCAAGGATCAAAGAAAGCATGTCGGGAAGTGAAGGTGGAAAGGAGAGAGTGACCTTGTCCCTTTTTGGCAGCAGCTATACTGTGAATCTCTGTGGGAGTTTCGAATGTAATGCTGCTGAAGGTGAACAGAAGTGGATGTTTTGGAGAGCTCCTGTTAACATTTCTTGATTTTAATAAGCTCTAAGGGAAGCAATAATTTAATGTACAAGTTAATTCTAGCTCTGTAACTTAGAAACTTACATACTGTTCTTTCAAAAAGGTTTTATGTTTTTTATGTAATTGTATATTTTATACATTTAGGGGTTAAAAAAATTGGCACTTTTCGGAATGCACTCTGTCACTTGTTTGAGCCAACCACCTACAAGGTAATAAAAGGAATCTAAGGGAAAAAATAGTGGGCTAAGGAGTTACCAGAATATGTTGATGGAGCTTGATCTTCATCTTTGCATAAAATACACGAGGATGACATATTAGAATGTTATGCCCCCAATATCTACTTGTGTGACTTATGACAATACACTTGTACATATCCATAGAAAAAGGAAGATACTAATATTCCCAAACAGATTATCTCTGTGACGTGATTCTTTTTTTCTATTTTATTTTTTTAACTATAAGCCACTTCTTTATGAAGGACTTATCAACAACATGACCAGTGCTTATCATTGCACATGGACATCCTGCTGGTTATTTCTGAAACTGTTTTATCTGTGCCATGTGATTCCTTCATGCGTGCATTGAAAATATATAATCCACGTGAAACGTGTATTTCATATGTCTCTTCTTGTGATTCTCACTGTCTTGAATTTTTGCCCTGGACTGTGTGAAATTCAGTGGTTTTAATTATTTTTGTTGAACAAAGCAGGGGCGAAGGCTCACTAGTTCTGCTCTTCTATTCTAAACACACAAAGGCCTTGACTATCTTGTGCTTTCTTCCTCTAAGAATGGAGAGACATGTTCCTCCAAGAGTTGGAGGCATGGGTGTTGCTCTCTCACAGATTATCATGAAGCCCCTTCTGCTCTGAAGGCATGAGGGAAGCAGAGGAGAATCCCAGCAGCCAGAGAAGGTGTCGTTGAATTAATAGTGAAGCCTTAGTCATAACATTTCTATTGTTAACAAAATTTTTCCCCAAGCACTTCTTTTTCCTCAGGGACCCTGTTTGTAATTAAGATGCCATCAAGATATCTATGGAGGTGAAAGTTACTGTTTTGTGCTGACTACATTTCCAAGCAGACTGCATTATATTACTTACCTTTGGATCACTTTTCACTTTGTTTATTTATTTATTTTGTGATGAGAAAAACTATGATTAGGCTAAGATTTTGATGGGACAGCATAGCAATGGCACATGCACAGGCAAATACAGGTTTTGATTTCTTCCTGACTCAATTTCAGCAGAAACTCTCTTCCTAATTTAAGTTCTCCAATCTTCAAAACTGTACTCTACTTTAACAAAATTATAAATATTCTCACAGACACTTTTGCAAATTCACTGCCTGAACCAAAACCCACTGAGGTCTACTGAGAGACTTGTCATGGCTTCAGTCTGTCAGCTTCACGTGGCTCTCTTAACAATTGCCCTTATTTCAGTGACAATGGAAGAACTCATCCTAACCATTTACAAATGGTTTTCAATAGCTCTAATGTGCGTCACTTAATTATAAACATCTGTTTTTAAAGAAAATGTTTCCTTTAACGGTGGTGTTATGAAACTTGATTAATTCTTTTTTGATATAACATGTTGCCAAAGCTACTGTGCCACAGTATCTTTTTCTTTTGGTGACAAGAATATTTGCTGCCCATAACAGCTTTTGCAGGAAGAGGGATTTGCTCCCACCAAAGCTCCCAAATAGCCTGGACTCAGAGGTTATCATTCCTGTGGAAAAATTTCCAGAAATGAAATATGTTAAGCAAATGCCTCACTCCCTTTATGAAAACAGCTGCTAGGGAGGTTTCCATACAATGGTTTCCTTGTCAGAAAAAATATTTCATATGCTGCCATAGCTAGCCTAGTTTTCTGTTTATGAAAGTAGCATCAAAGGTGTGGGACTTAGAGCCACAGAAACGGGATAAATAGAGAGTTTCATAGAAGCGAGCTGAAACCTGAACCTTAGTTAAATCCATGGAACATTGCAATTGACTTGAAAGTGAGCACAGCCAGGCCTGGAATAAATACCAGGCTGGTTGCAGCAGTACAAGCATCCTTATATATCCTCTCTAGCCTAGGCATTATGCTCAAAGGACTTTTCTTCATGAGAAAATAATGGTACTTAAGTTGTAGAAAAATGTTTTTGCGTGTTTTTTTTTTTTTTTTTTTTTTTTTGTGTGTGTGTGTGTTTTTTGTTTGTTTTGTTTTGTTTTCCCCAAAGTTCTGTCAGGAGAACTGGCCCTTTGTAGCTGTCCCCTTGTCCCTCATCTGGTGGGAGCAGCTGCTGCTCCTAACCTGCTTCAGGCAAAATTACTCTGGTTAACAAAACTCTCCTGGTAAAGCTAACGTGGCCCCTTTTGGCTGGCACAAGTTAGAAAGTTAACTCAATAATCCTTTGCCTTATTTGAATGTGAGCTATTCTGTGGTCTTAATTTTTCCATCTGTCTGCATAATGAATGTGGTACGGTACTGCAGCAAAACATGTGCTGATGTTTAGTTTTGGCTAATAATCATGAATGCCTTTATCAGGTTTAAGATCTGCTAGGAATAAATTTATAGTTTATGCTAAATAACAGTAAGCCACTCTTAAATTGAGATGTTCACCTGTATTGAACTACTTTGTTTTTTTCCCAGAGGTAGAGCCTGGGCCTCTGCACTGCTAGCTAAAATTTTGATGAGTAAAAAGAAAATTCATTTTCTTCTTTAGTTCCATCAGCTGTTTTATTTCAGTGATTGGCCACAATGGTATTTTGAAGCTGTATGGAGGAGAGAAACACAGCCCCTCCACTGAAAAGAGCTTGTGGGTGACCACGCGCAAGAGCACAAAGCTGCGACTGCCATCTCAGTTTAGAGCTTGGAGAAACAGGGCTATCACACCATTACTGCTTAAGATGATCAGTGACAAAATCTCACATAAGAGTGGATTTCTTCTGTCTTCTGATCTGCTTTCCTTCCTTTCTTGGCTAGCTTTAAAGCCCAGGAGAGATGCTTTGCTACAGAAATGCTTTGACTGTAGCTTCCACCCATGCAACCAGGACGTATACTTTAAGAAGTTTGAACACATCCGTCATGACTAGTTTAGTTTTCTAAATGAAATAGCTGTGTATAAAGCATACATATGAATCTAGTGTTTAAAAGGAGGTTCTGAGACCCTGTTCATAAAAATCCCAGACGCAAAGAAGAGTTTATTCCCTGCGCAAGTTGTATAATCCTGTGATTCAGTGAGCAAAGTTATTTTGATGAGTGTCTTGGCAAAAGAGATTTAATTGGAAAACGCTAGGTCTTTTTGTTTTTAATTTTTATTGTTTTGTTTTGTCTCTCTGAATGCTTCCATGTGAGCAATTCACTCATCTTTAAAGAATGCATGTAGGGTTGGAAAAAAAAAGATGTGTATCAAGTGTTTAGCTAGTACTGCTTGTACTGAAAAAGGTCAACATGAAAAATCTTCACTGTCTAAAATTCTTGTAAAATTTTACTGAAGGAAATGTATGTTATATACAAGACTGTTTAACTGTTTTTTCTCTCCTACCATTCCTGGAAAACGTGTGTTGGTGGCATGTTTTATAGAGCCAGATAAAACAATGTTTTAGGCATTAAGACTAACATTAATGGGATTATTTTGCAAGTGTTCTCTGGTGTAAGTAAAAGCACGGTGCTGTAGTCCCTACTGTGAAGTACGAGTCACTAAGTCACTGTCAGAGGTGGGTTAGGAAGCAGCAGCGTGCATTATGCAATACTAGGAAGGTGAAGGTTCAGCAATGTGAAGGGATCCTGGGAAGGTTTCAAAATTTGTAAACTCTGTGCTATTACTGATTTTCAGCCATCCTAAGGGCAAAGAGAATATTGGGATAGCAAAACAAATTTGAAATGGTGAAATTAAGTGCCTTTTACCATGATCTCTTTAATAAGAATGGATATTGGTTGTCTTCAGAAGCGTTAGGAGAACTTTGTAGGTGAGCTTAATGTTAGTGTATGTTGTGAGAGCGCTGAGACGGGCGTGCTGCTTGTTTTCAGGCCTCCCCGCGGAGCTCCCCTCTGAAGCAGCCAGTTCCTGGTTTTAGGTCAGATGTGAGGCCGAGCGCTTCCCCCCCGGACTTCAGCACAACTTCCTTGCTTGGGTTTGGCCGCCTCAGTGGCACGGGGCTGGCTGTTCGGGAGATGACTCACTGCAAGGGAAAGCCCAGGGTGGAGCTGAGCTCTGCCTGTTTCTGTGAAGCAGAATTTCCGCTGCAAATCGCCTTTTGGTCAGGCCTGTTTGGTGCAACTCGCCAGCTTATTTTTAACGCAGGAGCAGCTGAGGCTCCCTAGGAAATGCTTCCCGTCATAAATACCGCACGTTGGTCTTTTTAAAATAAAAATGAAGACTTAAGAAGTTGCACTTGTCCGTGCCCTTGGCTCCTGGCCACGGCCGGTGCTGTGAGGCAAGCAGGCACTCTGCTTGCATTTCCCCTCACGCACGCCTGTAAACAACCCTTAGAAGCCAACGCCCTCCCCTTTTATTTCACTTTTATTTATTTGTAACTCTTTTTCCACAGAAGGCTGAAACCCCGGAGTTCTAAACAAGATCCCGGGCCCTGCCCGGGGCAGGCGGCCCCCCTCAGAGGCCGCTGCGTAGCGCCCGGCCCCAAGCGGCCGCTGCCCGCCCCCGGCCCGGCCCGGCCCGGCCCGAGGCGGGGCGGGCGGGAGGAGCCCGGCGCCGCCTGCAGCCGCTGCCCTGCGCCACCGCCACCGCCTCGCAGCGCGACCCGAGCCGCTCCGGGACCCGCGGTAGGAGCCGGGGACAGAGGGGTGGCGGGGAGCCGGGGGGACACCGCGGGGGCCGGCGGCACGGCCCGAGCCCGCCCGGGGCTGGGGGAGCGCTGCCGGGTTGCCGGGGGGCGCTGGTCCCCGCGTAGCGCCGGGGTTGGTTTGTTGTCAGCTTCTGGTTTCGGTGTGTGCGGTGGGGGAGAAGCCGACATGGCACTGTCGGGGGAACCGTGCCGCCCTTTCCTAGCCGAGCGTCTCCTCCTGCAAGCTGCTTGCAACGTGCGTTACTTTGAGTTACACTGTGTGGCCTTGAAGTGTCTTAATACCGGAACTGTTCAGCTCGTGCTAGATCTTAATCGTTGGTGACACCAAAAAAAAAAAAAAAAAACACAGCAGAAACGTCTCCATATTCAGAAAAGAAGAGGTCTGGAGCACTGTCAAGCCCTTTCTGCAGAAAGGCAGGCTGGGCAGCAGGGAGTGTAGCATACCATTGTATACTGGGGTATTTTCCCCCTCAGTCAGGTTCCTGGGAGTTCCTGGAAGTCTTTTCCGGAGGAGGAGGAACGGCTCAGGGGCACATCTGCTGCAGGAGGGAGTGGCAGGAGAGCTGGAAGCGGCTGAGGAAAGAATGAGGACAGGCGTGCTGACACAGGCTGGCTGACGTGAAGGAGAAGAAAGCAGCAAGCAGGTTGACAGCAGGGGAACAGCCGCTGCTGAATGTTTTAAATGAAGGAACTGGTTACTGAGATTTTTCTTGCATCCATCTGAAAGGACGGTTGCTGTGGGAGGTGGGGGGTTCGCTCCTCGACCTCACTCCCACCTCACCAGCACATGATACTTGCTGTAGGATGAGTCTGTGGTCTGCTGGAGCACATGTGATAATGCCAGAAATGCAGCACCAGTTGAGATTCGAGTTCACAAACTGCCACAGCTTAGCTATTGCTGTAATTTCCTGTCTTTGGAACTGCTCTAAAAGTCACATGGACCACTCTCTTCTGAGTGATGTACCAGATAATTTGCATTGGGTGTTTATCCCAGCCTTGCCCAGGTCCCTGTGGCAGTTCTGTGGGTGCTCACCTTCCTGAAAGTGCTTTTGTGGCTACTTCTGTTACTTTTCCCTGCCTCCAGGCACTTAAACAAACAAACAAAAAAACATATGTAATAGAGGGCCTACGCAGATTCAGCATGGTTTGAAGGGCCTAATGATTTTGTATCTATGTCAACAATGATATTTAAGTGAGTTTATCTTGTCTGACCTTGGAATGACATCAGCAGACAAAATATCTCTGTGAATCTGAACTTAGGATTCCCATCCTAGTTATCACAATAATTCATGTCCTACGTCACTTCTTGAGTTTGTTTTTTTATAGTCTCTAGAACTTCTGAATTATCAGAGTGAAAATTCTGTGCAATGTGAATAAAAATTAAAAATATGGGATGGGGATATCATATAGAGTTATATAGGCAAGGCAGTATATAAAAGAAAAAAACATTTTGAAGACTAATATTAAATAATTCAGAATAAATCATCTGCTCATTTGCTTACAAAATGGCAAGCCAAGGATTTTGTCTGATTTGAAGCCTACAGGATGGTGTTTCCTAGAGCTCTAGCAGGTTTCAAAAGATAGAGCATGTAGAGGGTCTGTTAAATATTATTGCATTATTCAGAGCCAAGATCCAATGAGATGTGGTAATGTTGTAGGAGTTAAGAAAGGAAGCTATTGTTAAAGCAGAGATGTACTCAAAAAGAGCAGGTGCTTTTATGTTGACTACAGAAATAGCAGTGCTTTTTTTCTGAAAATTTCATTATTTTTTTTTTTATCAAGGCTCTGTCATTACAGAAGCAGCAAAAGCATATTGAGAATCAAAACCAAAAAAAAAAAAAAAAAAACACAGAAGGCTGCATGTTGATGCTCGGGTGAGTGACACTTCCACCAATTTGCAACTTAAATTGTTGCAGTGTGCTGAAACAGAGGTGGTTCCTTTCCTATTGCTGTTGCCAGTTACTTGAAAGCAATTATATTTGCATATTAAAATACCCAAATTTAGAAGGGGAGGAGGCGCAATCCAGTGCTGAACTTGGTGGCCCAAGAGTGCTCGGGGGCAGCTGAGGGCTGTCTTTGGAGCAGCTTTTTAACCTGTCTTTGCCATTTGTTCAGCCCCAGGAAGAGTGATCTGCCAGAAACTCACTCAGCCTGGGACCCCTTAGTCTAGAACTGTGTTTGGTGCCAGGCTTGAATAACCTGGAGTAACAATGAGTAACAACTTCCAGAGAGTTGGAGAAAGTTTCCCCAAAAGGTAGCAGTGTTTAAGAGCTCGTCATTTTTCTAAGCCACAGTCTTAAAGTAAAACACCCAGGTTTAACTATCTTTTTTTTTTTTTTTTTTTTTTTTTTCAGAAGATAGGTAAATGTTTTACATGGCCTCCTCTTTGAATGGATCAGTGGGTGTTGTTTTGTTTTGTTTTGCTTGTTGGTTGTTTTTTTTTTGTTTTTTTTGGGGGGGTTACATTTGTTTGTTTCAGTTTTACTTAGTTTTAAACTGTAAACTTTAAATATTGCTATTGTGATTTTAATTTGCCCACTTGGGCATGGGTGAATGTTTTGTCCTCGTCCTCATCATTGCGCAGTGGTGTAAAAGCTGAACTTCCTTCAGGCAGTTCCCTGAGTTGGTAAGAACATAATGCTATACCTGCTGCAGATGACAGATAAACAAACCAAACAGCAGCAGTAAATATTTACAGTGCACTACTTCTGTTGTTGCTTCACATTTGTTCCAGATCTTACCGAAGCCCACTACAAAACCTTGATGTGAAGGTAGATCTTGATGTGAGGTTGGGGCAGACGCAGAGTCAGTTGTGGGTCAGAGTGGAGGCTTGCTGGGATCTTTCGAAAAAATATTAACTGGGTGTGATGACCAGGCAGCCAGTCCTGACTGTGCTTAGCAGCTTTTTTTTGTTTTTTGTGTGTGATATGCAGAACTGTGTCCATACTACTCAGCTGTCCCAGATGCTGAGTCTGGACCAGTGCTAATCATCAGATCAAAGGAGCTCAGACTGAATAGGCTTTGTGTGCTTGTTCTTAAAACCAAAAACCCACAGAACCCCACAGCCCAGCTGTTCATTGCGCAGAGTAGGATCATGGTACTATCTGATGGGCAGCAACTGCTCTTCCTAAGAACAGATATACGAAGAAATGGAAAGAAGGCCTGCCCAGACGTTGCTTCCTCTTTTTCTTGATTCATTGGTTGTTTCAGGAAGAAGATACTGGCTTATTTGGTTATAGGGAAGGTTAAAAGCATAATTGTTGAAGAGGAGGCTACATATAAAGAGCCCTTAAAAAAATGTAATGGTTGTGCTGTCAGTGACATCTGTGTGCTGCTTCCAGACCCAGCTTGGCTTTGTGCAGAGCCCACGGTGGCCACCAGAGCCCCAGCCAGCCCAGGAGGAGGCTCTGCTCGTCCTCTGCGGGCTGGTGCTGTGCCCATGCCGGGGCACTCGTCCTTGGTGGAGGAAACTCCTATACGCGTGTGAAATGTGTGTCAGTCCTTTACCATAAGGCATTTACTTTTTAAGGCTGTTGTGAAATATCCAGGTTTCTGGGCTTTTATACCAAGTTGGTTCTTTCTTTAATATGTCAATTCTTGTACAGAGAAACTGATCAGCTGAAAATCAGTAGTTCTTCCTGGTCAGAAATAAACCAAGCATGCCCACTTGCTCACTGAGATGAGTGATAATTTACCAAATGTTTCCGGACACCTCTGTGTATATGCCCTTCAATGTCTAGAAAGCATAAAAGCAGTCACCTTTAGGGAAAAGTTGATATGTTTGCAAACTTGTAGTTTGCAGTTTTTGAGGTGGGGGAATCCCAAGGTCAACTAGCCTGGTGCAGAGCACAGGCGTTTGGTACGCAGTGCAGGTCTCACGTGTGCAGCTTTTAACAAATGTCCCTTGCAGGTCTCATAAGCATGCTTTTCTTTGAGGAGCTGTCCCTTTAAAAGCTCAGTGTTGTTATTTGACTTCTTTTGCAGCCTAGACAATGAAAATGCAGGAAGTGTTGGCAGAGGACATAGTGGAAAACTTGATTCTTCCTTTTGTTTCTGTTGTCTCTGAAGAGCACGGAGCCCTAGGCTTTTATAGCAGGGCTGCTCCTGGCTGTGCACTTCGGTCTTGCACACAGCAGCTAATTACACATCAGTGGCAAGAGATGAACAGTTAACTGTTTTTCTGGTAACTGCTTTAGTGTATTAAATACTACACTATTGCTTTAGTTCTGATGGCTTTCCTGCCGAGTGTACTTCGTGAAATGGAATAATTAGTATTTATCTATTCTGGCTTTCACTGAAGATGCAAAAGTTTATCTTGCATGGTAAAACTTAAAATAGATGAGTATAAATCCTTGAGGCATTAGTCAGTTGAGAACATAACTATTTATAGCATGACTGTTCTTGCAAGAAATTATCTTATATGGCAGGTTATGACTTTGAAATAGAACCTCATTCTGTTATTTCTTCAAACATCTTGTAATCCTATTTTGGTATTCCTGTTTTGTTGTGTTTTGAGGATGGTGTTGTGATATCTGTATTATCACATGTGTTTTGACTGACTGCACTGTAAATATTCCAAAGAGAACACTGGAAGAGAGTGCTGCAAAAGAAAATGCTTGGTTCGAGGCAGAGCGGGAGGCCAAAATGAAGTTGATCTGGAAATAACTCAAGTTCTTTGGGTTTTGTCTTGAGTATGTATATAGAGACTGGTAAGAAAACCCAAGGATGCATATGATTTTCCTAGAAAAATATCAGACAACATGCTAAGGGAATAAGTGCTTAACTACTTAAGTGTGACCTTCATGATGATGCAAGGTATGCTACCTTTTCTCTCTCCCCCGTTGTCTGTTCTTTGGACCCCAAAGATGAAGGCAGGTGTTACGCTGACATCGTGGACAGGCCTGGTTGTGCCAGCAGCTAGAATATGAAGTTGAACTACTTGCCCATTGAAATTTTGACTCTTTGTGAAGGATATGGCTCTTGAGTTGTTGAGGAAGTGTACTTGGGGGACCTCAACCATTCTGTGATTCTATGACTGTGTGAACTCAGAGATCCCTTCTTACCTAAATTATGATCTGTGAAATAGAAAATCTGTACTGGTGCAGGTACCATCAACGCAACTGTTTCACTGTCTTGAAAAATCTTATTTTGGTCATATATTCTCATTCTTTCCTGTTGCATGGAAAAGCATTTCTAGTGCTGTTTAGATGACCCTTTAAGTAGTGTTAAACAGTACAAAAGATTTGAAACAGGTTAATCTTACATGTAATTTCAGTTGTGAGCTTTGGTTTTACATTTTAACTTCTCATTGCAAGAGGTTTAGTTGCAGTGCATATATTTGCACTTTTGTCTAGAATTGGTGACAGTCACGTCAGAATCTCCTGGTAGTGTAAGGCTGTAATGTTGTGCTTCGTGCTTCTTACACATAACTAATAACTGAAAATTATCAGTCACATGAATGTTCTTAATTAACATTTGTACAGCTTTGCTGTGGCTTATGGGTCTCTCTTTCCATTCAGATTTGCTTTGTTGGACGTAGCATCTATCTTCTGCTCTACCTTTTTTTGACCAATGCTTGTCAGTGCTGCCTTCTCTGTTGTTTTTTTTTTCCCACTCTGTTTGCTGCAGCAGATCAAAAAAGGTAGTTTTTCATGAAAGGAAGTGTCTTTACAGTGCTATTTATAGTAATGCTATTGAAATAGATAAACAATCAAAAACAGCAGTGCTCCTGACTTGTAATACTAGCAAACAGTTCATATTTATAGTTTTAAAAAGACACCTTTTTGGAGTTCATTTTACATTTTGCCATCAATTTAGAGTTGTGGGTGTTGGTTTATTTTTTAAAGTAATGTATTTTTGTAGGGAATGGATGAAGTGTTAGTACTCTTCAAATATGCATTTTGGGTGAAAACTGGAAAAGGGTCGTAAAAACAAAGTATGGGTTGTATGTTCTGTGTAAGAGGTTTCTAGAGTTTTGGCTGAGATGAGCTCAACTACATTAAATCTTTTTGGAAGGCAAACCAATGCTGTTACCAGATTCTTTAAACGGGTTGGAAATGCCTGAAAAGCTAGTCAGGGAGTCACGTGCAGAAGAGTTCAGAGAAAGCCATGTTGCAGGGCTCTTTATCTGACAGGATGGATGAAGAACATTAGAGCTGGTGTAGGAGAGAACAACTGCTGTGCTGCAGCGGGTACGCAAGTCCAAGATAAATCTTGCTTAGACTGCAATAGAGCAATGGCAGGTAGCTAATGTGATGCTGACTGTGACTTGTCCTTGTTTCACAAAAGCATAGTGGTGGATGCCTTAGATGACCTGTGATGAAAATCCACAGCATACTGTAAGGTGTCCAATTCTGTTGATTTCATAGTCAAGGATTAGGTTCTGAGTAGGTTTGCACAGAGGAGTTCTGTAATTTATAGCTTTAGGCAGCCTTTTGTACTACATCCTGGTAATTAACTTGGAAAAGGAAAAGGCCAAGGGTTCACCTTTACTCAGTGTTCCCAGGGAACACCGGTTGTAATTAAGCAAGTTATTTGGGACAAATATAGGCCATGATATTTTCACAGTTTTTGCCCTCAAATTATTGGAACTTGGCATTGTAGGAGACTGAACAACAGCCACTAAATAAGTCACAGAAATCCATTTGTAGGCCTTTTCTGCTGTGCTGTGGCTTACAGGAACTTGTTTTAAAAATTCTTTTGGAAAATGTATTACAGATTTTGTGTCTTAGAAAGAGCTCTGTTCCCCCCTTCCTTTGCAAAACAAGCAGGAAAATACTCCGGAGCCTGAGCAGTTGTCTTGCACCATGAGGTGAGATAGCAATATCCACTGCAGCAGTACAACCTAAGATCTTTATTTAGAGTTTGTAGGTGTTACTTTAAGGATGAACACCGGGGGCGAGGAGATGATTGTAACAGTATTTGTTCTATGTTTTCTTCAAGGTGCTCCCTTTTTCTGTTTGTGGGTTGGTTTTGTACTCTTTTTTCCCTCTTGTGCACTGCTTCTTTTATGGCTGAGTAAACACAGAACTTGCTGTTCCTGTATCCTCCCACGCAGTATTTGTATTACAGAGTGGTCTTCTGAATCCTCTTTTCCCTGTCCTGCGTCACCGCTTTATTGTCAGGTGTCAGGCAGGTGTCCCACTTCACTGACAGTTCTAGGAAGATGCCATGGATGTAGCAGCATAAAAGTTGAGAAGGTGGGCTCAAAAGATGAAAAGGAAGCAAGGTTGTGGGAGTGGTCAGGTAAGTTAACTTAGAGGGGTAAATATTTGCTAAGTTAGAGAAATGGCCAGCGGAGACGTGATGACGTACAGAAGAGGTGGTGATCATGGAAGTTCTTGAATGCGAGCAGTTGGTGTGTTTGCGGATCTAGTTTGCCTGGAATCAAACCCATATGGAAAAAATTTCCTGTGAAAAGACTTGGATAAATATAGTGTTCAAAAGAAGCGAAGAGACCTTTTTCATGTATAGTAACATTTTTTTTCTGAGTGCTAATGAGGTTGGCTTTCTCAACTTCAGCTTTACTGCTAAAAGGCTCTTTTATTTTTTTTTTCCTAATCTGAACAGAATCGCCCACATGGGATTAAAAGCAAGCAAAAACCCTTCTAAGACAAACAACTCCTGTCCCATTCCTCCCCACCCTCCACTGCCAAAAAAAAAAAAAGCCTTTGTCTTAAATTTATATGTAAAGCTGTATTGAAAAAGCACCTTGCCATTTGTTTTAGTGTACTATCATTGCTATGTTTACACTTGAAATAAAAAGGCAAAAAAGCAATCAGATAAACAGCACAATTATCTATAAAGCTAAAAAAAAAATAAGTGCTCTAATAATTTGAACATCAAAAATACACTCTTTGTGACTAATAAGCATTAGGGATATGACTTAGCTATAGGCTGGCTTTTTTGATCGACTTTAGTAGTAATTGTCCTTTTTATTTTCTTTATTTTAGCGCCATGGTTGTGCTTACAATATAAATTACACTTTAATCACTGCAAAAAAGGGTAATTGAAAGAACATTGCCAACAGATGACAATTCTGTTTTGCTTTCTCTAATGAAGCATTCATTCTTATTCTTAAGAATGCTTTGAAGCCTGGATATTTTTCCTAGGATAAATTAGCAGGTAGTTACAGCATGCATTTGAAGATTATTATTATTAAGGAAAACAAAGTAAACAGTTCTGCTTTTTGTTGGTTTTTGAGTTTTTAAGATCAGCTGCTATTGAGAAATTTGAAAATAATGCCCTCTGTGCCCTTTGCTATTAAACACGTCTTTGCTGTGCCAATTCTTAACCATTATTCAGCTTCGGTGAGATTTTACCACAGAAAAAGGGCAGGAAACCCAGCAGCTTTGACTGATGAAGCTTCCTTGCGGTCCTGCCAACCAGTTTGAACTGTTTGTTCCCAGTGTGGGGTTGGAATTTAAACCTCTTGTAGCTCCCATCTTCTGCAGGCAAGGCCCGCGTGTGGCATATTCTCCCCTGTTGCTCTCTCTTGCTGTGTCCTACTGTGACAGGGCTCCATGCTCCTGAGGCCATCCCTGGTTGAGGTGTGTGTAAATCACGTGGTGAAGGTGAAACAACATGCTGTTCCTAGGGAATGATTAATGAAAAACATGGTCTGGAGGCTGTGACTATGGCAGCAATTTAACAAATGAACTTAATTTTAACTACCGTATCTCAATATATGTAGGGGAAGAGGTTTAGCCATACCTGTACGTGCATCATCCTGGCTGTCAGGAAGCACAGTGATCTGGGTGGCGCTCCCTTTCAGCTCTGTCTTCTGTACAAGGGCGTGTGCCACGCAATAACTGTAGGGAGTAACAAGGCAATGCTGCAAGAGCCTAAGCGAAGACCTTGCAGAAAGACTTGGAGTTGGGAACGTGCTGCTTGAAACTCTTAAAGGTGTTTTCTTTCCTAGAGCAATTGAAGGTTGATGGATCTGGGGACAAAAGGCAGAGAGATGGCTTCTCTTCCTGGCCTCAGACAAAGATTAGTCTGTTCTCACCAGTCTCAACTAATGGTTGCCTTTGACTACCCATCATGTAGCTGAACACATAGAGCTGGGATTTTTTTTTTGATGCCTTTTGACAAAATAGTTCTGTAACATACAAGTCCTTGCAAGTAGAGAAGAATGCAGTGTGAAACGGATAAGGTTGTATTTCATTATTTCATTCTTTTTGTAGCAGCAGCAGCTACCTAGAAATGTGGCAGTGACCAATTAAGGATTAATTCATTGTGATTCACATTTCAGTTTTGTGATGAAACTGGTGAGGAATGCCAATCTGCCTTGGAGGAAGTCATAAACTTGTCTGCCAGTGTGGAGCTTGGTTGCCTCTCTGAGTGGTTTTTGGCTGTGTGGTTTGCCAGCTTCTACTGGAGTCAGCGTAGAATTGGAAACTATTGGTGTTAGCAAGTAGATTGGCCCACTGTGGTATCTGTCATGGTATTCCTCTTAGTGTATGGTTCGAGCTAACCTCAGCTGTCTGGTGTCCTTTGGAAAACCGATCCTGAGGCCTCTCTTAGGACAGACCTTCTCATGTGCATATGACACAATCAGGAAAACAGACCTAGCTCCAGGTGCAGTTATGTCAGGTGATATAAGCCAGAAGCAATTTATTTAAGGTATACTTAAGTCTTTGAAGGAAATGTCCCACATTAAATCCTGAATTTTCCAAGTTTGCTCTTTGAGTTACAAATCAGTTCCCTGCATAGGTCATTCACAGATACACTTGGAAGGTACAGAGCTGGACAGATGCTTCTCTGCTCATTCCCGTCCTTCCAAATCTCCAGAGTTTGCACAGCCTGGGCCGTCTCTTTGTACTGGGTTTATGTGGCAAGGTTTTGGTAGCAGGGGGGCTGCAGAGGTGGCAGTGAGCAGAGTCCAGCAGCTGCCCCATGTCAGATCAGAGCCAGCTCCAGATGCTCCAAAGGGATCTGCTGCTGGCCAGAGCCAAGCCGTGAGCGATGCTGGGCTTGCATCCGTCCTGTAGAGCCCTGGTAGCTCTCAGCTGAGTGATGAGGAGGGCAAGGAGAGCAGCGTGTCATGGTGTGGTTGTATCTGTGGCCCATGCTGTGGCTGTCAAAGACTGGAATCAGCAACCAGAGCAGCCACCTCTGTTGCATCCCTTACCAGGAGTAAGAGCTGTAATAAAGAGCAGCAGCCACCCTCCTCTGCTGTAGGCAGCCCCTCTCCTCTCAGCCCTTGCTCACCTTACTGCTCACCTACCAGACTGCCCAGTGCAGCAGGAGATCATACTGGAAACCAGTGCTGAAGAGAATATGAGAAAAATATTTATCTTGTTATACGGAAGATTTTGAAGCATTTGGCTAAAATATAAAACATTCCATGAGCCTTTTCCTTTTAGATACCGGTTATGAACAATGTAATGTTGCCTAACCTCCAGCCCATTCTTACAAGTGAACATGCAGAGTTAGCCCATGGGGTTTGTGGGTGCCTTTGACTTCCCTGGACCTTTCTTGGGGTTTAACTGTGGGCATTTGTGATTGACAGTTCACTGATCTAAACAGCCTGATGCTGTAAAACATAAGGAGGTTTGCCAGCTGCGCATCCTGCTCGGTCTGCCCGTGTGTGAAGCTGGGGGAATTGTTAATGTGTTACAGCACTAAGAGGAAAAGGACCAAAGGTGCTGGTGGGGTAGTGGCCATGCCCTGGCTGAGCCCCACCTCTCGCTGCTGTTTCTGTGGGGAAAGGAGAATGAAGAGATGGGATGAATGGAAGGGGCAGTGCTTAGATTTGCATGCATGGAAATTTTTTTTCCAGATACAGACATCCTTTCTAGTTTTACTGTTAAAGAGTGTTTTTTTTTTTTTTTTATTGCTAGGAAATAAGTGTTTGTATTTATTGAGTCTGTTAGATGCTTTATGCACCGAAGTAGAGGTAGGACAGAGTTGTAACTTGTAGGCAGTTCTGTTTATTGTAATTTCTGTTAGTCAACTTCTCTCTCTTTAAATCTAAATGAATACACTCAGCATGAAGTCAAAACATTTTTCTAAATAAAGTGAAGATTTCCTAAACACATTCCTGTTTTTAAAAATAGAAAGAATTAAAAAGGGAAGTGCTTTTTCATTCCACTGCTGCTATGGAAAAAGAGCTATGCAAGTCGGAAAGTCAACATGATTATGCAAAAAGAAAACAATCCCACAAAAACAGTCAATAAATAAATACATAATATTCCACAGATGAAATCCAAAACACAGCAAAATAGGCCGGATACAAAAGGGCATGCTGTAGAGGAAAGAGAGGAGAGGAGAGGAAAGAAAAGAAAGGGATAGTATTTGCACAGCAGTTTAAAAATAGACTGGGAATTGTCACTAAAATAACCTTGAAAATGCTAAAGACTCAATGGATGCTTTTCTTGATCTGAAACCAAGCTCCTTGAGTTACTTTTAGCATTCATCCTGATAATTGCTGTGTTAATTAGAAGAATTTCTGTACTCTGGTATCTCACTTTATTTTTTTTATGTAGGTATTCTTCCTTTTTGACACTCCACTTCTCTTTTTGGACAGTAATGACTTGGTACATTTCTGTGCTGACAGAGGCAGTATCAACTCCGAGAGATCCAATTTGTTTTAGTGATCTTATCCCTTCAGTAAACCTTTCATGCTTACAGCACTGCCATAAAGCATGAAGTGTATCCTTTCTGCTTCTTACTTTGACCTTGCACTTCTGCAGACATCCGTGTTTAAGTGCCTTCTGCCACTTTTCATAAAATGATTCATTTGAAGATGTCACTTGTTTGTCAGCTGATTTTTCTACTCTTGAATAATAAAGTTGTTCTATATAGGTTGCAAACTTGTTGACTTGTTCAACAGTGCAATGAAGTAAGCATTTTCAAGTGATGCATCCTTAATACAATAGACAAGGCGAGTTAATAAGTTTCTCTTATTAACTGAAACTAATAAGAGAAATAGTCTGAGGAGTGACTGTACAGCTGGTTAGATATCTGAATGTATTTATTGGTCCAACAAAAGGAAATGGGAAGAGGTTTTGCCAGGAAAGCCTCTAACTTGCGCGGTTTATATCTAAAGGTTGCTGACTGGCTGCTGCTAACATGTTGCCTGTTAATTTTATATGTTGTAGTTAGTGAAGCATTACAGAAAATAACTGTATCATATATTTTTCAGATCTTTGCAATGAGTTACTCGGGCTATCCCCCAGGAGCGCCGGGATATCCCCCACCAGCCCCAGGTAAGTTGTTCAGATAAAGTCACCGTTAAGTGATGATGATGGTCCTATCAAGAGTGGAAAGGTGGAATAAATGAAGAAGAAGAGTGAAGGATTTTCCTGGCCCGCTTCAGCTTTTTGTGCTTTCTCGCTAAGTCCTCTTGTTTTGTTTTGGTGGTGGTGGTTGTTTTTATCTTGGCTGGTGATTCTGATTTACGTGAGTGCTCTGGCCTGTGTTCATATAAGGCCCATTTTAATTCATCTCACATAAAGCAGGTAAAACTGGGAGATGGTCATCGTTTTGACCCAAACTAGTAAGTGTTAAGGAACAGTGTCCTGTCAGTACTGGGTCATGTCAGTACATGGTCCCACAGCTGGTGAGAAAAACGAGTAACAGGAGAAACGAGTTGCACAATTTAAGACTGTATCCCACAAAAATTTATGACTTGAGTTATGACAATATCTCAATTCGCTGTTCTTAGGCAGACAATTTGTTGTATATGGAAAGGACAGAACTGTTGAAAAGGATATTGATTATACTAATACATAACAGGTTAAATATGTAACTACTAGTTGTTATGTGGGTGAGCTATATGTTGTCATCACACGTAAATGGTGAAACGTAGAGTTATGCAACCTTACGCAAGAAAGGAAGGCAGTGTACTGACTAAAAATCACCAAACTAGCCTATTCCTCTGCAAAATATTTTGACTTGGGGTGACTACTGTGCTGACACGGCTGTGCTGCTGCGTGCAGCCAAGTAGTTTTGTTACTCAGGTTGCTGTGAATGTGCTGTGTCGTGCTCTGTAGACATCTCTCAAATTAACAGCCGAAGAATTAATATCTTCCTATTGGAATATCCAGACAATTTGTGGTTTGAGAAGCTACTTCGTAATCAGAATATGGTGTTTACAGCATTACCTCCTGATTGTTAGCCTCCAAATGTATTGTTTTAAAGAGGAACGTGTAGATTAAATAGTAACTATTGTGGTTAGAAGTATCTGTGAGGCTTCTCTTTATATCATAGCTGTACTGTTAGCATATAGCTCTTCAGTTGATTTTCCTTCGCCCAAACTTCAAGTGTTAAATATACATTACAATAGAAATATAAGTAGTAAGAAATAAGTATTAAAAGGTGTAGATTTTTATTTCAGTATGGCTGTGTTTGATTTCAGGTGGCAGTCCTTGGGGTGGTGCTGCCTATCCACCTTCCAATCCACCTTCCAATCCACCTCCAATTGGCCTGGAAAATGTGGCTGGCTATGCCAATCAATTCAATCCAAACTACATGGCTGGAATGGTAAGTTTGCTTTCATTTAAATATATCTTACCTTGACTTCCTTAATTGCAAAGTTGTGGTTCTGGCCTTGCAGACAAGTAGTTTATTACAGGTTTATTCTGAGTTCTCTGACTTTGTCTAGTCTGTTTAAGTGCTGAGCATTCAATATCATCTGTTGAAGAAAATGGTTGCCACAAGCTGTTCCTTATTTCAGGAAGGCAGACCACTAGCTACTGTTGGCTTTAGAGCCTAACTTCCAAAGACATGGACATAAATGTAATTAAACTTTGCTTTTGCTATGCGGAGGTATAGGGGAACATATGATTAACACTGACTATCCATTGTTAATATATTCACATTGACAAACACAGTTCTGCTTTTGCTTATTACCGGAGTTTTGGCCAGTTGATTAAGGAACATGGCTCTGCAGTTGAGGTAAGTGATTCATTCCTGAAAAAAATGGAGCATCAGCTGTATATAATATAAATACATTACATATATATGTATGTATATTTTAGGATCTCTTAAAAACAATAACGTTTAACAGATCAGCAGTAAAAACCTTTTATATTGACTGAAGAAAATGTAGACATTTCCAGTGTGACTTTTTTTTTTGGCATAGGGTAGAAGTGAGTGACGCTTCTGACAATTTAATCTTCAGAAATCTGTTAAACTACATAAAGAAGGCACACTATACAAAGACATTTGCATCATAGATGCATTTCTAAGGCAGTGATTAAATGAAGTCAGCAGTCGAAATGAGATACTGTTTAGGGTGCACATAACAATATCCACAGCTACTAGGTTCTGAGAACACTGCAGTCATCAAATGTCAATCCTTCTGGATCTTCTGTAGAAGACGGTCAGTGTGTCATGTGAAAAGGTGATGTTGTATGTGGATATTGTATGGATCTCTACATGGCAGTTCCTGCAGACGTGTTTCCTAATGCAGTTCAGGAACTCCTGCTAGTTTTAAGCTACTAATGCATGCATCTCCCACATGAAATACCCAGGGGATGCTCACAGTGGATCTCTGCACTCAAATGATGATGTGGTAATGTAAGGCAGCCATGGACAGAGAAGAAATAAGCATAGTTTTGTGTTTCTGGGGTTAATGTGCATAAGTTTTTTGTAATAAGACGTGTCTAGCTATTTGTGCTTTCCTGAATGAGTGGAACGTAATGCTAGATGCAGTGGTTAGGTTATGTAGATGTTGATTTTGCTTCTTGATGTAGGGCAGCTTACGGTTAAAGAGACAAGACTCAACTGAATGCAGTTTTTTCCTTTGTGCTTGCCACTAAAACCTGATTATTGCAAAGTTCCTTAGCAGATGCAGAACTGTGTATCTGTTTGGGGGTGGAGGAGGGAGATTTATTGTGCTAAGCATGTCATTAATACTCAATTGTTTGTATGCCTCTTGTCTCTTGCTTTATTTACTGTAATTGCAGGCATCCAATATGGCAGGGACTTTTGGAGGGACAAATGTACCACAAGGCATGTATCCTCCAGCACCTGGGGCTTTTCCACCAGTCCCTCCAGGTGGCTTTGGACAACCTCCATCAGGACAGCAACCCTCTTACGGGATGTATCCTCCACCTGGAGGAAACCCACCATCAGGAATGCCATCTTACCCAGGATATCCAGGCGGCCCTGTGCCGGGTCAGCCCACACCACCTCCTGGTCAGCAGCCTGTGGGCTATCCGGGACAACAACCAGCAACTTACCCAGGGCAGCAGCCCATGCCAAGTTACCCACCAGGCCAAACCGTGAATCCATCAATGCCCTCTTTTCCAGGACCTTCAGGCCCTACAGTCTCTCCTGGAGCAGTAAGAACATTCAGAGCTTTTGTTTTAAAATGTGACTCTATGCATTTTTCTATGTTTTCTTTATGTATGTGAGAGTAAACGTAGAACTGAAAATGTCATGAGAAGAAGTTTGATTGAACAGGGAGATGCAAGCAATATAGGCATATATGATTTCAAATAAATGTTCTACTACACTATCAGAGTAGAAAGATTTGGCATTACTTCAAATTTCATTAATTTTGTTTTTCTTAACTTAATTATATGTAGGTGTATATGGAGTTTCATTAAACTGTAATTAATTGGACGGGAAATTTAATATCATCAAACCCTTTGGACTTTATATTCTATCATCACGTAGGTATAGAAACAAATTGCTGAGGTTCTGTTGAATTTGCTGTCTTGCTTTTCTAACAAAAAATAAAATGGTAGTATTTTTTTTCCTAAATAGCAATGTAAAGTCTTTTACTGATAATACTAATGCACAGTTTAACTTTTATGATTTTAGTATGGAAACCGAGGCACAATCACTGATGCACCAGGATTTGACCCTCTGAGGGACGCCGAAGTCTTGAGGAAGGCCATGAAGGGATTTGGTGAGCAGTCTGTGGATTTACAATTTAATTTAAATAGAATTGTAGCTTTGATTCAATACTGCCTTTTGCCATTGCTAATATATGTATTGAGTGGGCTAGTTCAAATGTGGATGTCCTCAGTTATTCAGAATTATTGGAAGTGAATTTAGACATAAAGAACTTCATGAATTTGATATTTAGTAGTTTGTGGTTTGGGGGTTTATTTATTTATTTATTGTATTCTCACTGTGTTTGTGACTGGGCTTGAGCAGAATTTGAAGTTCTGTGATTATATACAAGAAGAGATGTAGTAGGTGAGTTAGAGATGTGTATGTCCTTCAGTTGAGCTTGACAGAGGTAGAATGAAATGGAAATAAAAAGCTGAATTCTCATGTGACGTGCATGCTTATTCTCTGGTGTCTGTGCACATGCAGGAACTGATGAGCAAGCGATTATAGATTGTCTTGGAAGTCGTTCAAACAAGCAACGGCAGCAGATCATCCTGTCCTTCAAAACAGCTTATGGAAAGGTAAATACATCAGGAAAAAAAAAAAAAAAAGAAGAAGAAGAAGAAATGAGGACTATATGACTATCAGAAAAAAGTCAGTAGTGTTTGGAAAGAAGGTTGGAGGCTGCTTACGGGGAAGATAGTTCACAAGTCCATATCCTGTTTGCCTGGTCTTGATTTGCATGCAGCATTTCAGATGAAATATATAAAACAGTTTCTCTGCTAAGTGATTACTTTCACCCTTTTGGTCTGCACAATCTATTTTGATGTTAGTTATTTAATATACATGAGTATTTGCTGATTTTAATGTTAAGTGGAATAGCTTTACTTTGGAGATAAATTATTGATGCTTAACCATACAGAATTCTACTTAAACGTCACAGTTCTGGTGCTTATATTTGTCAATTCTTTTCCCTTCTTTTTAATTCTCATTAGGATTTGATAAAGGATCTCAAGTCCGAGTTATCAGGTAACTTTGAGAGGACAATCTTAGCAATGATGAAGACACCTGTCATGTTTGATGCTTATGAAATCAAGGAAGCTATAAAGGTTTGTGTAGGAGATATCTATAAGATCTAATCCGTAAAATAAAAGGAATATTTGAGCTGATACAATTTTTGGTAGTCATTTAAAAGCTTGACCTTACATTATGTCCTCTCCATTCAGATGTTCAACCCACTCTTTACCCTGTTTCTTAGAGTTGTGTAATAGTAAAGTAGAGAATTCATATTTTCACAGGTTATTTAAATAAATAACCTGCAATAAAGGTGAAGACCATTTAATAGGTTTGTGTTGTAACAAAAGCATTAGTAAATAGAAAAAAAGTCAGAAAGTAATTTCTGACAGGCTTTGCAGTTCATTTATTGCATGGTCAGCAAGCCACTGAAGCAACTCTTTCCTAAGCCGGCTTAATTTAGAATTTCCAGTGCCTTTACACTCAGTGCTCAAAAACAGCTATTAAAAACTAGGTTAATAAAGATTTGGAGCAGGGTGTACCTTCTTTTTTTTGTTTTGTTTTCTCCACCTGTAAAGTATATTTTCTTAGCACATGTCAATCACTTTTTAAAATATTAAGGAAGTATTGTATATTGTTTCTCTTTAAAGCGATAACACTATTTTATTAATATTTAAGTTTTAAAATAAAAATGTCAAACATCTGTATTTCCAGACAGCATTTCAATCAAGGTGGAATAAATATTTTTATTGTTGAGTCATTGCATATATTTACATGTTCTTTCATTTAAATTTTAGAGTAGATAGGAGGATGAAATATTAGCTGTATTGTAATTGCAGCTGTTGCTATCTATTAGTGGAAGTTATTTATTAGAATTATCAGATCAGTCTTCAATGGTAGATACAATTGCTTTGTAAAATGCCTGAAATACAGTGTAAAAGATGACATTTTAAAATGAACTACTGCCTTCATACGCATTTTAATTATCCCTTCAATTTGTATCTTAAATACACATCTGTATCTTGGAAACATATTCTATGCACCATTTAACCTACATGCTTTGAATTCACCTTTATCAAGGTGCTATTCTGAATTATGTTTGTTTTATGTGTTTTTCCATGTCTTTCACATAAGGTTGTAGAAGTAAGACGAGTGTTTTCTCTTTGTGCTTTGTTTTTAGGGCGTTGGCACAGATGAAAATTGTCTCATTGAAATCTTAGCTTCTCGCAGTAATGAGCATATTCAAGAACTCAACAGGGTCTACAAAGCAGGTTAGATTTGTTACAGTCCCGTCAAATTGTCTTCATTTTCTGTCTTAATGATATAAATTTGGGAAATGAGGAGGGGTGTATGATAATTCATGATTATGGCTCTCTTACAGAATTTAAGAAAACTCTGGAGGAAGCAATAAAAAGCGACACATCTGGACACTTCCAGAGACTTTTAATTTCACTTTCTCAGGTACTTGTACATGTCCTCCCATGCAGGTCTCTTGGGAACTTGGAAGCTTTGTGTGTGTGTGTTTCTAGTGGCTGGTTTTCTGTTTGTTTGTAAATAAAAATTAAAAAAAAGCCCTCCAGCAAAACTTTTGTATCTTTCAATTTTTGTATCTCTGAATTCTTTCAGGGAAACAGAGATGAAAGTACAGCTGTTGACATGTCTCTTGTCCAGAAAGATGTGCAGGTCAGTAAGAAATTTTGCATCTTTTGTAGGTATAGTCAACTGAATAACTCAGTACTCTGAAATGTGACTGTGTGGTTTCTGCTTAGTTTTAGTTTTGGACACTGCATGACTTTTGCTGCAGTACTGCTCATGTTTCAGTGGACGGAAGGGTTATGAACGGGCCTGACAGAGCATTACAGCTATGGAGCCCCATTACAAAGATGGAAACTCTAGGGAATAGAGGCCATAGTTTTTGGCTGTTATTTTGTTCTGTTTTTTGTTTTTTTTTTTAATCTCTTCGTTTTTACGTGTTGGGTGACTCCATTATGATACTTATTAAGGGAATGTTCCAAAGAGATTTGTGTTAATTGTGTGTGTGGAGGAAAACTTAATGTGTCCAACACCTGCATTAGCTGCTGCATGTATTAAGGAGCTCTGGATTTTTGCAGCAAATAAGGCACTTGGACCTAGTAACTCTTGCCCTTGTTACTTTTTCATTGTGTTTTGTTTCACCACACAACAGAGAGAGAAAATCCTGGATCATTTCAGGACACTACTGTCATCTGAATAGTATTGCAATAAGCTTTCAACATAGTATGCCAACAGAGATATGAGTGTCCCAGCACAAGTCCAGGGGTACAGAGAAGAAGCTATACATAAGTCCTACTAGGAAGAATTGTTTTCAGCTACTTTCTAAATAAGTTTTTCTTCCTTTAGTAATCCAGAGCTCTTGCATTTAAGCACTTATGCATCAGTAAGCTAGAAAGTCTGCGAGTAAGGCTCATAGTGTGTTGTAGGAAAATTAAAACTAGTTGCTTTTTATTTTGTGCTCCTGTTTTTCAGCAGTACTTAAACTAAAAAATAAATATTAAAGGTAGGAGAGCTTGTAAACGAACTGATTTGTAACTCAGCTTTTCAGCTTAAATGCTTTTCTAATTAATGAAACATGAATTCTCTTGTGTTTAGGAGTTATATGCAGCTGGAGAGAACCGTCTAGGAACTGATGAATCCAAATTCAACGCCATTCTGTGTGCAAGAAGCAGGGCCCACCTCAGAGCAGGTAATGGTGCCCAGACCTCCACATAAATATCAACTTGATTCTGTTGTATGTAATGATAAAAAAAAAAATGTACAACACTGCTATGTGGCCATTTTTCCTCATCTGTAAAATTAGGGTAATGATACCTCAATGGAAAGCAGGATGAATTCTGCTGAAGAAAAGGGTGCACAAGAGCTGTACGTTATGATCATCTTTCTTAAATATCAGAGCTGGTAGAGATCATATTCATTCAAATATTTCTCTGATAAAAGGACTGAGAAATTAGAATTGGTGCAATTTTACATGCTTGTGTATATGCAAGGCATTTGTATCCCTTCCTTTCCCATCTTTCTTGCTAGTGATAAGGTGTTAGCTTAGTCTGTAGTGGTGTGGAAATGTTTCAGTAACCACATAGCATTTGGAATTTGTTTCAAACTGAGGTACTTACGTAGAGGGGAAAGGTGCATGTATGTGGGGAGCGATGAGAGTGGCTGAATGTTTCCTCCTTTATTTTATTGAACGCCCAAGCTTTCCTAGAAGAATTCCTACTGTTTCCCTTATGGCACTTCTTTGGTGTAGCTCTTCAACAAGGATATAACTAGACTACCTAGAAGGAGCATTAAGATGTGTAAATGGAACAAAATGGTTAACGATGTAATATTAATTTTTGAAACTTTAAAACTTTGTGATAGTACTTTAATACCAAGTTGAAAAGCGTGATTAAAACCAAGCCATTCAGCATGCACCAGCGCCACCTCTTTTGTGACACTGATTTCTGAAATCTTATCTTAACAGTTTTCAGCGAGTACCAGAGGATGTGTAACCGGGACATTGAAAAAAGCATATGTAGTGAAATGTCTGGAGACCTGGAAAAGGGCATGCTGGCAGTAGGTATGTGATGTCTTAGCAAGTCTGTTTCTGATATTCCACCAAGACTGGCTTTGATGGTTCCATCTGTGACTCCAGCTAAGGTGGTTGTTCTTTGTAATAATTCCAGTTTTCTGCTTTTTATGTTGAGGTTTCTCTGACCTTGGCTGTAGTTGGTAAAGCAGGCCACTTAATTGACCTCAAAAAGATAGATGAGGCTTTTGCTTCAGGAAGCCATTCAATTTAAATTTTGCATGTTAAATTTTGAATGTTAAAGTGGGGAGAGAGAATTATTAACTGTACTTGGCATTGTTTTATGAAGTGATGAAAATCTATAGCAACCACTGAGACAACGAGAATGGCATATTTTGGACAGCTTTGGAAGTAAATAAAAATGCATTCATTAATGTTTAATTAGATACCTCTCCCTGGTTTTCTTAGAAAGAAAACTTATATTTGATTCTGAAGGGGTTATTTTTCCCCCCTTTCTTCTCATTGAAGCTTTATTAATACTTTGTTCAGAAGTACCTCCAGCATTTCTGAAGAGCAGACTCCTACCTCAAGTCTACTTTTATCCCTTGGAAAGTAGTCATTGGTTTCCATGGGGGTGGAACAAGCCCTTGAGTCTTTCTGCAGTAGTTGTATTTATGGTGGTCTATACTAGACAAAATCATGCATTTGCTTTTGTCTTGTCTCTCCCTCTTGGACAAGATTACTTATTTACATCTCCATTTCTTTTTCTGTGTATTATTTTGAATTTACTGTGTTATCTAGTGCTGCTTCTTTAAAAGTGTTCTCTTTTGTTTCAAATATGGTAGTGTCAAGAAAAGTGATGTACCTAGATGAAAAGCCATAAATAAATAAAAGAATACCTTACTCTGCTCCTATTGAAATAAATAGGAAAATACTACTATATATCACTGGGAATAAGATAGGAGAGAGCATTTTGCTCATCTGAAACAAAGTTGTGGATTTTTTTTCATGGAACTTTATAATAGAACCTTTCAAAATGGGAATCAATTTTTAGAAGGTCATTTTTTGCACTCCTGTCTGGTGCATGTGTGAATTATATAAGCATTATTCTTCCCCTACTTGGCAAAGCTGCCCCTTACAATGACCCAATAATGACCTATCCTGGATCCAGTTCTATTGGTGTGGTAAATTTGCAGACCTGTTCCAGGGTTCAGAATTTGTCACTTTAGGAAGTATTAATGTTAGAAAAACAGGCTTAGAGAAAAGAAACAGTGCCCCATGTTTGTAGAACATGACCTCAATAAGGAAATTGTACTGTCAGAATTTGGAAGTCCTTTGACTTCAAGGATCTTTGCAGGCACGTGACAGATCTTTCATGTGGATATAGATTCAGAATTGGGTCTGTAACTTTAAAAGAAGTCAATAGCCTTTGGAGGAAGAATTGTCTTTAATATGCACTAAATAACTATTGAATAGATTTTGATTTTATTTATATGTGAATGTATATACACACGTGTATATATATCTAGCATCATTTGTTCTGTGAACATTATTTTCAGGAAAAAGAAAGGTTTTCTAATTGAAAATATTTAATTTTGCTTTCTTTAAAGCTTTCTGGATTGTACAACTGGTAATTTGCAATAACATATTAAGACATCTTAAAGTGCCAGCTGTGTTTTAACAGTGATCAAGAAACATGCATTTCATCTGTCATTTGTTTTGAAATATATTGTACATACCATTGACAATTGTGTGTTGAACTTCTCTCTCTCTCTCACTTACACATTTTCCTACTCAGAAAAGTTCTTTTGCCTGTATAGAATGTGTGTTGCTGTGAAATAGGTATTTAGGTCTAGTGCTTTCATTCTATCTCGCTTTGATAACTTTTCGTGCTGTATCATGTAAGTTGGGTGTGATTTGTTTTCTGTGTAGTTTGCCACAGATTGTTTGCATGATTGTTTACTTGTACCCAACATAGGATCAATATATAGATTTTAATTCTCATGTGTGATGAAGGATTCTCATATTACACTGGCTAATATAACAGTAATTTGATTTGGATTTTGATCTTAAAAGATTCCTAATGAACTGTGCTAATTACATGAAAAAAATAGTCATTAGTCAATACACATGTCAAGGATTTTTCAAGAATCCTTGTGAACTTTGTGGCTAAAGAAATGTGTAACTGACTTTGAATAAAGGGTGAGGTTCCTATTGTAGATGGCTTCTTTTGTTCAGGCATTCCATCCCAACTTAGGACAGGATTTGAATTTGTTACCCCTTGCAGAGGTATGGCCTAGAATTACTTAATTTAAGAAAAAACTAAGGGCTCTTAAGTGTGTTCTCCTTTACACCTTCTGTCCATTCTCTGTGTTCCTTTCAGAAGCAGGAGTCTGGTCATTAGATGTAGAAGGTTTTTTTTGTTTGTTTGTTATTTTTTTTTGTTTGTTTGTTTGTTTTATCAAAAAATAGATGTAAAAGCTATGGCTGCTTCACACTAGATAGATGCTAATGACTGAAAAGTTTGCTTTGAACCATGAAGAGTTGCAGGTTCTCATTGTTGCAGCTAGTGTTTGGATTAAAAATCATTGCGGTGACTAACTGAAGGGGTGGAAGCTGCAAGTGTATGTTCACGTAAAATTTAAAGCATGTGACTAAGCTTGAAAAATGACCATGAGTTTTGATTGATGAGTATGTGACTTCTGTGGTTGTTTCTTTTTGCAGTTAAGTGCCTCAAGAACACACCAGCTTTTTTTGCAGAGAGGTTGAGGAATGCTATGAAGGTAGGTGTCTGTGATAAGATACATAAATCTACAGCATGTGTTTTAAAATGCTAGTACAGCTCATTGGAATATATCCTTTAGCCACCTTGGAAAGGATAATAATAATAAAAAGCAAAACCATTATGAATAAGCAGAAGATACTAATTATTTTCAGTTAGGAGAAGACTAACAAGATGCAGTCAGTATTATAGAAGGCTGAAAAAGCCTACCTTATTTGATCCTTAATTTGATCCTTATTTGATCCTTATTCGATGGGGCCGGATGGGATCCACCCAAGGGTACTGAGAGAACTGGCAGAGGAGCTGGCCAAGCCACTGTTCATCATTTATCAGCAGTCCTGGCGATCGGGGGAGGTCCCAGTTGACTGGCGGCTAGCAAATGTGACGCCCATCTACAAGAAGGGCCGGAGGGCAGACCCGGGAAACTACAGGCCTGTCAGTTTGACCTCAGTGCCAGGGAAGCTCATGGAGCAGATCCTCCTGAGAGTCATCACGCAGCACTTGCAGGGGAAGCAGGCGATCAGGCCTAGTCAGCATGGGTTTATGAAAGGCAGATCCTGCTTGACGAACCTGATCTCCTTCTATGACAAAGTGACACGCTGGGTGGATGAGGGAAAGGCTGTGGATGTGGTCTGCCTTGACTTCAGCAAGGCTTTTGACACCGTCTCCCACAGCATTCTCCTCAAGAAACTGGCTGCTCTTGGCTTGGACTGGCGCACGCTTCGTTGGTTTAGAAACTGGCTGGATAGCCGGGCCCAAAGAGTCGTGGTGAATAGAGCCAAGTCCAGTTGGAGGCCAGTCACTAGTGGCGTTCCCCAGGGCTTGGTGCTGGGGCCAGTCCTCTTTAATATCTTCATCGATGATCTGGACGAGGGCATCGAGTGCACCCTCAGTAAGTTTGCAGATGACACCAAGTTAGGTGCGTGTGTCGATCTGCTTGAGGGAAGGAAAGCTCTGCAGGAGGATCTGGATAGGCTGCACCGGTGGGCTGAGGTCAACTGCATGAAGTTCAACAAGGCCAAGTGCTGGGTCCTGCACCTGGGGCGCAATAACCCCAAGCAGAGCTACAGGCTGGGAGATGAGTGGTTGGAAAGCTGCCAGGCAGAGAAGGACCTGGGAGTGATGGTGGATAGTCAGCTGAATATGAGCCAGCAGTGTGCTCAGGTGGCCAAGAAGGCCAACGGCATCCTGGCTTGTATCAGGAACAGTGTGGCCAGCAGGGCTAGGGAGGTGATCGTCCCCCTGTACTCAGCTCTGGTGAGGCCGCACCTCGAGTACTGTGTTCAGTTTTGGGCCCCTCGCTACAAGAAGGACATCAAGGTGCTTGAGCGGGTGCAGAGAAGGGCGACGAAGCTGGTGAGGGGCCTGGAGAACAAGTCCTACGAGGAGCGGCTGAGGGAGCTGGGCTTGTTCAGCCTGGAGAAGAGGAGGCTCAGGGGCGACCTTATCGCTCTTTACAGATACCTTAAAGGAGGCTGTAGCGAGGTGGGGGTTGGTCTGTTCTCCCACATGCCTGGTGACAGGACGAGGGGGAATGGGCTTAAGTTGAGCCAGGGGAGTTTTAGGTTAGATGTTAGGAAGAACTTCTTCACTGAAAGGGTTGTGAGGCATTGGAACAGGCTGCCCAGGGAAGTGGTGGAGTCACCATCCCTGGAAGTCTTCAAAAGACGTTTAGATGTAGAGCTTAGGGATATGGTTTAGTGGGGACTGCTAGCGTTAGGTCACAGGTTGGACTCGATGATCTTGAGGTCTTTTCCAACCTAGAAATTCTGTGATTCTGTGATCCAGTTACCAAAGATGTATGTAACCATACATCAAACAAATAAATTTTTCCATTAGTAAAATGATTAAGAATATGCTTAAGACTTGCTGAAATTGCTATTTTTCAGTAGGGAGGGCTAGCTGAAATGAAAACATAGGTCATTAAACCCACCAAACGTTCCTGGCTTTGTGTCCTTTTGACCCTCCCAACCCTCGCCCCCTTTTTTTTTTTAAACTTGTGCATAAAAATGACTGTTAGTGTCCTGCCAGTAAATTTAATTTATTAAAGCATGATAGGCCAAATTCTCTTCAAGTTTATTGAAGTCAGTGGGGTTATGCTAATAATGGGTCGGCCTTTTGTGAGGTGATGATTTTTTTGGTTTTGACTAGTGCTGTATTATCTACAGTTTCACATATTATTAATGTATTATGTTGTTGTTTTGTTTGTTTCAGGGAGCGGGAACAAAAGACAGAACTCTGATTCGAATCATGGTGTCACGCAGTGAGGTTGACCTGCTGGACATACGTGCAGAATACAAGCGGATGTATGGCAAATCCCTCTACACAGATATTACTGTAAGACTTTTTTTTTTTTTTCCCTCCTGATGTGGCATCCTTTCTGGTAGTAGAACATGGATTCTTACACTCAATAGCTATTAACTCTACCAAGTGTAGCTGCGTTTGGTTTGCTGCATTTCACAGAATCATTAAGGTTGGAAAAGACCTTCAAGATCCATCTGGTCCAACCATCTCCCTACCACCAATATCACACACTAAATCATGTCCCTAAGCACCATGTCCAGCCTCTCCTTGAACACCCCCAGGGATGGTGACACCACCATTTATTAGGGGAGTGAAGTCTGAAGTGCCATGGAGCAGACAGCACTTGGTTTTGTGTGGGCCAGAGATGGGAAGGAAGCCAACAAACGGGAAAGAAGGAAAAATTAGTCCAGAGAGTTTTCAGAGACCTGGGTGTTAGTCTGGTCTCTGTCCTAATCTCCATGTATGACCTTGTAGAAACAACTTAGTCTTCCAAATAAGTAATAATGTTGCTTTACCTCATGTGTGTGCTGCAAAAGTTTAAAGCTTCTAATATGCTTTTGAGAGATTGCCTCTTATTTTCCTTGAAAGTGCAAGAGTTGGAAAATAAACATCACTAGGATTCTTTAGCAGATGATCTGCCCTATTACTGCTGTAAATGCAGCTGTAGCAAGTCAAGAGAATGCCTGACTAATGGGAAAATTTAGAGATGGAGGAGAGTGAGTGGTGCCACTTTCATTCACCATGTAGTGAAGGTGCCAAATCTGTTAAGTCCGTGTATATTTCTCCTGTTGTTGACACAGAGGAGATTCAGCTATGTCTTTGGGAGGAAACATGGAGAGATGGTGAAAGGTATCATGTGCACCGAAAAGTCTTGATTCGGCTATTTTGCCGGTAATTATGTGGTCTTTCTGGTCATGAGCCACAAAGGATCAACTAGCAGAAGCTTTTTCCAAGTCTAACTCTGTAGTGAAGATGCTCTTTTACAGTATTTATATGCCCTGAAACCACCAAGGTGTAATTAAATAACAGTGAGACACTGGTGGAAAAGCTGTATGTCTGCATTTTTTCCTCTTCTGATCTGACGTTATTAGCAATAACCAATTTTAAGTAATTGTACAGTTCAGAAATAGGAACACATTTCCACGTATTGGACTGAACTTATTCAAAACATGTTTTCAGTAAGTGTGGGGCATACATGTAAATCCTACCTTTACTCTGTAAAAGCAGAGTTAAAAACATCCTTGAAAAGTAACTTCTTAGTTCTTCTCTCTTTGTTCCTAAGTGTATAGCAGTTCCTTCACCACATGTATAAACAGTAATGTTCTATGTTTTGCAGACTGTGCTATATGTCTGTACAGGATTTATTCTGATATTTGAGACATCTCTTTGTTCCTAATAATTTTGATCTTGAAAAAAGTTTTCATGGATAGATACACTAGCTGAAACTGTTCTGTGGATTGGCAAGCCTTATCAACTAAAGGCTAGTTATTGAGCAGTTCCCAGGGAATGTTTTTTAGTCTTAAGAGCACCAGGCAAAATTCAGCTAGCAGAGCCTTTTGTGATGATGACGCTGTTCATGAAGTCTTCTTTTCAGTGCATGCTTGCAGGTACATTCATAGTGGCTTTCACTGCCTCACTGCCCACAACAATGAAAGAGATGTTCTCTGTCTTGGGAGGCGGATCTTTTGAAGTCAGAGCATCACTTTAAGTGTTTGAACATAATAAAGTGTGAACTTTCATTTGCTGCCCCTTGAAAAAGTATCTATGTTGAGTCCAAGGAAAATGGCTTTTAAAAATCTTTATTCCTATATTTATTCTTTATTCCTATATTTTCTGTACCTGTTGCTGAAGACAGCTTTTCAATAAAAGATTTCTGTTGATTTTTTCCAGAATAGGCAGTTGACCCTGTATACCAATTTCAGTTTGTTGAAGGAATACATTCTCCTGTGGACACTTTCCATTCCAGTTATTGAAAGAACAGATTTTACTGTGTATCTTCTTTTTATAAGAGTTAAAACCTGGGCTGAGATAAGAGTTTATCTCTTTTAGTTGTTAGCTTAGCATTTAAGATGCTTAGACCTCATCTTCCTCTCTTTCATCCCCTCCCAACCCCGACACCCAAAAGAAGAAAGCAGAGAACAAGCTCTCAACTTTTCTTTTTCTGGGTTTGTTTCCAGGGTGATACTTCAGGAGACTACCGGAAAATACTACTCAAGTTGTGTGGTGGAAATGACTAAATGGAACACTGAACTTTTCTTTTTCTTTTTCTTTTTTTTTTAAACTGCTTTTTTTTAGCTTTAAAGATTTTTTTTTTTTTCCACCAAGCAGATGTAGTATGAGTTGTTTCTCTTAAAACAATTACATTTTTAACTATAATATTGCATATCTCTTCTCTCCAAATAAAAAAAGGTCGGTAATAAATGAAAAAAAAAATCAGAAACAACAAAAAAGAAAAGCTTATGTACCATCTGCTCAAGATTCTTTATAGTACCCTCTGCAATCCATGAATGACAGGTTATTTTTCTGCTTATATTATTTTGCTGAAATAATGTGTTTGTTTTCTGGAGCAAAAATCACAGTTGTATGATTTAAGGTTGTTTTATTTTGTATAAACATTATGTGCCATTTTATTGCCAGTTATATATATATTGTATGCAGGGGTGGTTTTGTAATAACAGTGATATGTGGAGAGAACAGCCCTCAAGTTTTTTGTCTAAAAAAGACTGTTCTAAAGAGGTTTTGGTGAGTTCTGTTTTCTTGGCTTGATTTTTTGTTTCTGAGGAAGATGTGTTCCACATTTCATTCTCACTAAGGCAACTGTCACAAGGAAGCAGCAAAATTGACAATAAGTAAACATTCTGTAGTTAATGTTTGTAAGGTTTTGGATTGTGCCTTAAATATATGTATCTAAAAAGAGATTATAAAATTAAAGCTGTCTATCTTCTAATGTTGCAGACTATGCTTTTTGTTGTTCATGTTGATCTACATGGGAGTGAGGACTTGCTTTATTAATTTTAGTTTTTCCATAGACATTTTCTGTTTGTATCCACAGAATTATTCAGAAATTGTGTGCTGACAAAAGTTCAGGACTTGACTCACATGTTTGCTGAGCAATTTTCTGTTCAAGATATGTGTAATTTGTAGCTATTTCTTAGTATTTTTGTTGTGCATGTTGGAATCTCTTCTCTGACTCCTGGAACTCTGATTTTTTGTTCTCTGCTAGGATGAATGACATCTTCAGCTTGCCATTCTCAAAATAGAAATGTTAATAACAAAAAGTACAAGGGTGAAGAGGCATAGGGCTAGGTCAGTGAAAAGAGATTACTTATTAATCAAGAATGTGCAAACTCCTTCTCTTATTACACACACATGCCCACACACACCCCATTCTCTAAAGGTCACACAGGCCTTTTTTCCTAGAGGAAGTTCTGTTTTTGTTTGTCATGGAAAAATTCAGATCTTGTGAACGTAAGTTTGAAACAATACATAGAGTTTAAAAAAAAAAAACACATTTGTGGGGAGCAAAGATTATGTGATATGAACAGGTAAATAGGAGGGGGCTTTAAACATCCTTCTTTGAAGGAAATGAAATATATACTTTTTTTTTTTTTTCTGAAGCTCTTCAGCTCCCCTACATTTTGTTGTATTTTTTAATTTTCATGTTGATTGTCTGTGTATTGAAGATAAAATATCGGCAATTTCCTTTCTATTTTTTCCTATTCCTCCTGAGATGAGGAGGGAGATGGATGTTGGAATTAATTTGAGATTGATTGTCACCACAGCAGGCGAGGTGGAGGAGTGTAAAGCCATCAAAATAAGTTGACTGTGCATTTTAAATACAAATTCTGTATAGGATGTGCAACCATAACTCTTATTTCAATCAATGGCAGTAATGTGACTATGTCCAAAGCCAGACTACTATACGTGCTCTTTCTTGTCAGACAATCTAACTGTGTCTTGAGAGGACATTGCAGCTAAAAGTGTTTCTTCATTGATTTGTACTGATAGCAAGGGCTTACTTTTTTTGCCAGGAATATCATTTTGAATTAAGGGAAGTTTGTTAGCTGTGGTTTAGTCCAGGATTCCATCTTATCTTGTTTTCTTACTGAAAATGCTGAATTTGAAATGCAGTTTTAAAATACAAAGCTTTTGAAATGATGTCTAAAAGCAAACACCTTTTTTATTAAAAAGCACAAAAACACAGAAGGATAACGACTGCTCAGAATTGTTCATCTCTGCTCAAATTCTGGAAACACAAGAAAGCTTTTTAAATGAACAAAAGTGCAACTGTTTATAACAACCATACTGTTATATTCAGCTGTCTTCTGTCTCTGATGTGTTCAGCTGGCATCTGTATAAAGAAGATTTGATGTAATTATTCTTGGTTATAAGATCAAGATCAATCTTTCCAGGCAAACATCATTGAAAATATGATGCCCTTTACTTTACAGTGAGGAATTCTTAGTTTGATTCATCAAACCACAGAAGGAAGGTGCTACAGCTCTGCAATTCTTGGACCAGTTGGCAGTTAATGCAACTTCCATCTGAGTGGTACTTACTGTAGATGTGCTGTAAATATGTTGAAGTTGATTTAGGAATTGCATTCTAAATCCACTGTAATGCTTTACTGGGATACTTTTTTAAATAAATGATACAAAGATACTTTTTTAAAATAAATGATCACTGCAGGGGCATAACTTAATTGTTACCTATTAACTGCCCCTAACAGAGTTCTGGAAAATTCAATGAATAACTAAGTCAGTGAGGACATAGAAATTCGATCTGTACAGTCATGGTGCCCAGATCTCTACAGCCAACTGCAAGAAGAACTAAAAACCAACATAAAATTCTACTACTGTCTTCTTTCTGCCCACCTTATATCACAGAAGTACTCTGTACTGTGTGTATGTGTATGTACATAAAAGTACAGCTATATCAAAAAACTGACAAAACTGACTTCAGGAGCATCACTGCAGAATGCTCAAGTCTCTCCTCAAGAGGTTTGTTCTCCACCAGCAGTGTGTCTCACTTTGTTAAATGATTTATTGATAGTCAGGCAAGGACTGAAGAGGACTGAGTGTTATAAGATGATGGGCAGGATAGATATCCAAGTTATTTGTTGTTGTTTAATTTATGCCCAAAATGTTTATCTAGGAGCATATTTTGCATTAGTGGCAACTAGATTTAAGATACTAAAACTATAATATTTCCTCTAACTTTTTTGTTTTTTGTTGCCTTTTTAGTTGTTTCATTTATGTCACACATGAAACTAAAGAATCACAGGATGATTAAACTCAAGTCTTGTGATTCCTTAGTCCATCCTGCTGTTCTAAGGGATCCTGAACTACATACCTGTTCCTTCCTACATGCTTCTTTAACATTTCCAGTGCTGGAGAAACTACAGCCATGTAATTCCAGAGGTTCATTGGTCTTGCAAGAAAATTTGTGTGTTGTGTTTTTCTGGAATTATTTTGTTGCATTGTTTTTAGTTTTATTTGCTTTTGTAGTGGTGAAAAAAATACAGCTTTCGTCTTTGCAGCAGTGTTATTCCGGTGGGCTACTTCAATCTTCTGTAGATTAAACATCCCCATTTTATCAACCTCTCTGTGTACCTCATGTATCTAGCTCCTTGGCCGGTTGGTTTATTAATTAATTTTCTTTTCCTCTCTTTAGTGGTGGCTGTAACAGTGTCCAAAACTGGGCCCGGTATTTCAGCCGAGGCCTTAGCTATGCTGAATTGAGTCAATAAATTTCTTCACATCTGGTGTGGAAAAAGGATGAGGTATTTGGCAATAGCATGTGCAACAGCTTTGTCGACTTAAGGTTATATCCCACTAGATACTTACCATCAAAAATGTCCATAAGTGGGGTTCCTGGAGCAATGGGAATATTTGATGCGGTCTCACTGATGATATTGAGGAGTGACTTGACTTCTGATTCTAGATGCTCCACTGTTTTCATTACCTTCTAATGAAAACGAGGGAGGCAAATGGAAAAGGGGGTAGTCAGAGGGTCAAGTGGAAAGAATCTTACCAAATGTGTTAGTGCAAGAGCAAATCTACTGTCCCGTTCCACTAATAGCTAATTTCATTTATATTGTACGTTGCAGTTTTAGGTATTTCTTACGTTATACTGTCCTCTAGTGGCACAAAGTACTAGAATTTGGTTTTGCAAGACTTAAGTTGTAGCACCTCTGTCACCCATAATTTGACTTCTTAGAATGAGCTTTGTATGAATTCAGTTTTAATTCTTTCTTATTTCTCAGCCACCATCATATCCACAAAAAAAAAATCTTCGGGGAGGATGAGAGGAGCTGATGGGGTGGAAAGAAGGGGGTTAAGGCTAGAGCTGGAGGAAGTTAACATGGCCATTTGAGAACCAACAGAATGTGGATTGGCAGCTACCCAGCTGGGAATAGTTAGCACTGGACGCATATCTTGTGGATGTTTAAGACGCTGGGGAAAAACATGTAAACATTTCAGCTTTCCTATAATCCCAGTGACAGTTCATTTATTGTCCTGAGTGTCTGCAGAAATGAGCAGAAACTCCTTTGTCAAGCTTTGTCATCTGCAAAATTCACATCTTGTCTTGAATCTTGTCTTACAGAGTCAAGAAGGGTCAGTGGCTAGCAACGTGGTTCCTCTTTATTTTGTTTTGTCAAAAGGCTGAGGCAGAGGTCTAGTATAGTCCAGGAACCAACGCAATAGCTCTTACCTCTTCAATAATATCCAAGCGTTCATGGATTGTATCATGTTCGTGACACCAGCTTTCTCTTCCCAAAGTTCCAGGTAACACATCGACAGGTTCTGCATCAGCTGGAAAAACAGCCACAGTTAAATTAACCAGGACTTTTTAGTAACAGTACTTACCTTTCTGACTTGTGTAGTTGTATTTGACATGCTAAAGATTGTGTTGTTTTTTGTTTGTTTGTTTGTTTGTTTTTTAAAGAAAATGGGTTCTGTGCCAGGTAGAAATTGCCCGGTAAATACAGGTGTACCCAACTGCTGTTAATGTCTTGTGGTGATGCATACATTGTCAAAGTTGTTTGGAACAACCTGTTTTCATTTGACCTTTTATTTGTTTGTTGCCTTTGTTTCACACAACCTGTTTTTCTTTCCTGTATAGAGTAAGTTTATAGGCTCAGCTCTGTCTCTACAAGTATAAACCATAAGTGTTGGGAAGATCTCGCTTACATATCAGTTCCTCTTAGACTTTCTTCAGAAACAACTGGCATGGTAAAACTTTGATGAGCAGCTGAGTTTGTCCACTTACGTCCAGAATGGGTCCAAGCTGGTGATTCCATTGTGGCAGAAGCTTGCCTGTAACAGTCTAATGTTACAATACAAGGGGAAACAAATGTGTGTACAGCTAGTGCCATTTGCTGACCAAGTCACTCATTTACAATACTGTATACAAAATCACACATCTCTAACAGTTACCTGTGTTTATCTCTCAGTAGTCATGACTTCTTGCTCTTTGATCATCTAATTCTGCTGGCTGTATGCCATAAAAGGGCTTTAATGGAGCCAATTTCTCTTCTTAGCTTTTGTGCAACATTCAGTAACTTTTGGTTTTAATACATATGGAACAGTGACAGTATTTTAAAACCCACTAGAGCGATAGCATAATTTGCATGATGTTGTTAAGTTCTATTCTTACATGAGCCCCAAAGAGGCTGTGACAATGTGCAGGCAGCAGCAACTCATTCTGTTGTTACTTGCTTGTAATGGAGAAAAAACAGAGGAAACTGTGAGCTTGTGTTATAACAAACACTTAAAAACAGAAGAGGAGGAACTAGTACTGTCTCTGGTACTGTTGTGTGAGAGCCATGATTTGGATCTGACACAGGACTTCATCACAAGTCTGTGCCAAGAATTTTGGAGGTATGTATCACAAGATAGCAAACATGTTTGTAAGAACTGTAGCCATTGCAGTCTGATAGGATGAGAGGTGTACTGTGGGCTGGAGTCCTTGAGGACAGGGAGGAGGACAGGGGTAAAGTGTGACTTTATGTACTACGTGTGCTATTATTTAAAAATTTGTTTGGCACAGTTCTAGAAAGAATTTTTGATTGTTTATTTGTAGTAAGATTTTTTGTTGTTGTTTTTTGGTTTTTTTTTGCATGCACCAGGAGGTGGTGCTGTTAGGACAAAAACACGAAGATGTAATCTGTTTGTTTAATACTTAGAAAAGACTTGAAATATGTCATGCAATTCAAAGATAGCTGCATTGCAGCTGCCTTTTTTTTTTTTTTTTTTTTCCCCTTTTTTGTGTTTTGGGAGTGTTGTTACTTTATAACTTAGTAGTCAAGTGAACCATCCTGTTTCTAGAAAATTTTACTTACTTGCATTTTTTTGTTGTTTTTGTTTTGTTTTGTTTTTCCATCACAGTTGGAATGATATGGGAATGCTGAAATTTTAGGTCAGAGTTGTATGTTACAAAGCAATGGCCAGTCTTTCTATACAAACCCTGGCTGTTCTGGTAATAGGACAATAACAAGCTCTGTTTTACTGTCAGAGATTAATACAATTTCTGCCTTTCCAATATTCCCAGCCTTAGCTTTCAGCATCAAGCCTGATAGCCTTATGCTGAACTGCTGCCCATCGTGTCATAGGGAGGACCTTGAATCACAAGGTTGAGTGGGAAGTTTGGGTAAGGGCCAGCACTGGTTGTATTCATTTGTTTAAGGAGTTTGTGGCTGGCCGTAAGTTACATGCCAGGCTTGTTTAGTTTTTCCCTAGAAATGGAAAATACATGAGAGTCACTGTTGGCTAGCGCGAGTCAGTGTTGACCACTCTTTTTCTCTGACCATGCATCTTATATCATACTGGTCCTTGAAAGAAAAGCCAGAGCTCTGCCTTTGGAGAAGCAAAAGTCACTGTTTGTCCTGCCCAACTCTGAGCCAGAGGCTTTCTGACCTTTCCAAACTGGCACAGTGAGCATGCCTGTTGGCACTGTGCAGGGACTCCTTTTACCTTTTTCCTGACGCAGGACCTGAAATCTTATAAGCAACTTTTTGAAGCAGAGACAATATGATGATCTTACCCAAAATGTCACTTTATTCCTTGCCTTAGCTTAGCCCTTTTGTGTGAAAGAGTTTTCTGTACTACACAAACTGCAACATCATGTTGTGAGGCCTGACTTCTACTCGAAGCAGTGTACGTAGGAGGAGAGGTTCAGTACGGTGTATGACTGATATATTCAAAGCAGGACGTGCTGGGATAGGTATATAAAGCCAGTTTAAGGCTGTTGCATCTCACAGTGGGGTTCACAAAACACTGTACAGTTTTGTGTATGCATGTACACCGAGAGAACTCAGGAAAGAAGCTGCCGTGAAATGCAGGTCTTGGTGTAGTGCTTGGTACTTCACTGAGGTTCATTCCTCTCCTCTGGTGCAGAAAGAGACGGCTTTCTGGCAGTGAGGGTGCATTGCTGCTTTATACACTACAGTGGGCTTGGTGAAGGAGGAAGAAATGTCTCATCCTGGTTTGATAGGGCGTCTTAGCAGAACCCCAGAACTGATGCTGTGACTGAGAAAAACCTGACAGATGGTCTAGGCCTCAGTGTCTCAGGAAACATCTGAAAGCAGTTGTGAATGAGTGATAAGAGTTAGGAGGACATCTGTTTTGAAACCAAAGAAACCAAAATGTTTCTAGTTCCCAGATTGCATGACGTGGAGCTCTCTGGGGGCAGACCCAGAAGAAAACCTGTCAGTGAGGGCCTGCATCTCCCTGTCTGGTCAGTGACTTTCACACAGGAGCAGAGGCGCCCCGGTGCCTGTGGTTGCCCCCTCACTGCTGCACCAGAACAGGGTGCTTTGGGAGGGAGGGGGTGATTGCTGCCACTGGCTGGGCAGCCACTGCTTTGGTCAGTGTAGTTTCTAGTTTTATTCTGTTTTCAGAGCTTTGGCCTGAGGCTTTGGCTGCTAGAAACCTGATTATTACCTTGTTAACCCACAGCCTTTATCTGTGGGATGGGTGGTTCACAGGACACATCCGGTCCCTTGAAAATATGGCATGCAACTGGGTCACTATGGTCAGGCAGTTCATCCTAAGCAACAATTTTCATGCGCTCAAAGAGAATCACATGCTGCTTATGAGTGTTGCCCTTCTCTGTATTGCAACTGGTGAAAGAAAATGACACGGTCTGACTTCGGTGCTGACCACCTCTGGCAGCATCTTTACCAATATAATAATAGCAGCCATCTTGTAAAAGAAGCAAAGAATGGAAGGCTGCAGGCCATCTAAACAAAACAGTAATGGCCTGTTAGGGTACCTCCTTCTCCTTACCGTCTTGCTGCTGAAGAAACATTTTACAAACATTAGTTAGACTTCTTCCTTGCCGACGGGTCAAAGCACGTGCGCAACCCAACAACACTGTTATGGTCAATTTTAAAGCTAACAACTTTTAAAGCTAAACTTTTCATTGTATGCTGTATAAAATACATATTTAAGATGTGTGGTTATTTCAATTTCTGGAAGCCTAAGCAAGTACACATGCTTATAGAACAAACATGGCATTTCGGGCTATTTTCTCAGAGACATATTTCCATGTCCTGAATATATCTTTTGAAACTTAATGGATTACTTTGGACAGATATTTGTTGTAATATTTCAGTATTTAAGAGAGAATGTTACCTTTCAGTTAAGTCCTCATCTGGAAATTTCCACTTGATGCTTCCTGCAAGTGATATGCTTCATTCAATTCTTAAAGTCCACACTACTTAATACATAGGTGGCTATTTTACAGCCAGAGTAAGGGCTCACTCATCCAAGATAGCAAAATGACCCCTACTTTATATGACAATTACATTTTTGTTATTTATGCTACCCATCATCTACAAATTTTGACATGCTTTGTGCCTTGTGCCTTTTCTCCTCTGATTAAGTCCTCCATGCTAGGTTAATGGTGCCCATAGAAGCTGGGTAGTTCTCCTGCCCTGCACTGTCATACAGTCAGAAACCAGCAGATGAAGCAGAGAAATTGAGAATCTCTGAGTTAGATTTAAGGGTATCAGGAGATACAAGTGCTTTTGTGTCTAGAAGTTTAAGCAGGATCTCCTTACACAAGAAGTCTCCTATTGGGTGGAAGCAGGTGAAGCAGCTGTGTCATTTCCTCTTGTGTGTGTGAACTTCTACATATAATAGTTACCTACCAGGATCTGAATTCTAGATATACACATACACCTGCTCTTCCACTAAATATGAAAGTGCATATACAAAGGCTGAATAGGTTTATTATTTGTTTTATAGATCTGTCTAGGTATACAGATATGTGTCTCTTTGTCCTTGTATTGTGCAAATATATAGAAATACGCACATATTGTTGAGGTTAGTGTCAAGATTCAGAGGGTGATGTTAACTTTCCCTTTACTAATAAAAGTTGTTACAGGATAGCTTTTGTGCTCCCCTCTATCTAGTCCCAGGCCATTACCGCTACATATAAGAAAACTCTTGTCCCCATACCTGCATCACAAAGACACCTGATAAGAAAATAAATAAATAGATAAAACATTACATGGTTGAAAGCTACACCAAGACAATTCAGGCTAAGAAGTACATTTTTAAAAGCCAATGAATCTGTTTAGCAATTGAAGTGCCTTCTGCATTACTTGTACTAAGTATCCTACCTAATGATGCATTAGAGGTCAAACCAAAGTTGCAGGCTTGCTGTAGAAATTACTGGGTTGGGTTCTTTGGGCTGTTATGGAGAAGGTCAAGCTAAGTGATCGTAATGTTCCCTTTTGGTCTTAAATTCTATAAAATCCATTTTGCATCATGCTATGACCAGTGTGGTTTTGAAAGTTAACTGAGAGTTCATGTTGTGCTCAGTAGGGAGAGAGATGTAAAACAAAGTGGACCACAAGCCAAATGAAAGACAAATGAGTCTGAAACAGGAACCAGATGGCAAATAAAGAAACCTGAAATCACGTGATAGATGAAAGCAAACAAAAGAGAATATTGTTAACTGTTGAAGAAAACATACTATGGTCTGTGTTCTTGTTTTTACTACCTTAGGTTTAGCAGTATTTTTTCATTTCTGTAGCATATATCATGAAGTGGTGAGATAGTTTTTTAAGGAGAAAATGAAGGTGATAGTAATGGATTTATGTTCCAATAGTAAAAAATTCATCAACTTGAGTATATTTGGTGTATCACATTACCATTTGGTGAAGAATACAATGGACCTCTGAAGGGATCTGCTGATCCTTGCTTAAATTATTCCTTATCTAAATATAGCGTTGGACTCAACTTTAAAGTGCGTATATAAATTTAAAATGTTAGTTCAAGAAATCACACAGTTTACAAAAATGGTGAATATAACTTGTAGCTGAGTACAGAAAAAGTTCAGTTGCAAATATCTATCAGTACTTGGTGCTTTCAGACCCAAGTCCATTTTAACACAAGACTGTTAGTCATATTTAATTTGGGGGACTAATTCCAATTATGTCAACCCTTAATTAGATATGGAAGTAGTGGATTAACTTGCTGTGCCACTTAGTAGTTTCATTACTGCCAATGTGCCCAAATTCATTTTAAGTTGTATTATATATAATATAATCTGTAATAAATTTTATTGTTAGGGTGCCAAAGATTAATTGATCTGGATAGAATGTGTTGTATTGGAAATGCTGGTTGTCTTCAAGCTCTTACATGCTTGGGAGCTTATCTGTAATTGGACATAGAAGATCTTAAAGGCTGTGATAGTAAAACACTGCCTAATGCTTAGCTGTGATTTAGACACTTTTGAGCTCCTTCCTAGAGATTAAGCTACATGCTTAAAAATAAAGGGTGTCTTGTTTTTAGTGATTGCAATAAAGACTGAAAAAAAAAAAAGTAAAAAATAATTTCTTAGCTTCTTTTATTTGGTCATACGCTGCTATGCTACACTCTGGAGGCAACTGCTGGATTTTGTTTCTTTGCTTATATATATATACACAAAAATGTGTGTTTGTATGTGTATATGTACACACACCTTTATTAGGCTGTAGCTTTTATGGCAGAACCACACTGAAAATTCCATGCAGTGCAAACATGGGGAATATCTATAATAGGAGATGGAAGGTAGGCATGGAATATTGGACAGGCAATTGAAAATAGAAAGCTCTTCTGGAATGGATTATTATTATTTTTTTTAATCTTTTCAACAGTGTACGAAGTTTCAATCCCTCATTAGGGATTAAGCTGTAATCTATACATTCACTGTATACCTGTGTACTTAAACCTCTTTCTGAGTACCAAGTCTTCGGAAGAATCCAAAAATGGTATGAAATCCAAGGGATTCTTCTGATATCAAATATTCATGAGCCTCTTATAATAATGGAACATTCTGAAATAAGTCTCTTCCATGAAAATAATTATTTTTAATATTGAATTTGGAAACTGAATAGCCATATCAAAAGTCAGATTCCAAACTTGCGGGTTTATACTTTGTTTATCAAGATATAGAACATGCCACTATGAATGTTATTTCAGATCCTAGATCAGTTATGGTTAAATTTAATTCTTTTTTCCCTGAAAGAAAAGTACCAAAAAGGAAATACCATGCATAGTGGTATATATTGCATTGGTGAAGATGGTCAGGATATTAGCCTACCACTTTTCTAACCTGTCTGCCCATCAACTTACATGTGAAGTGTCATGTTGTGACTTCTTCTGGTCCTGACGTGTCTCACTTACGTGTGTGAAATACTCAAAATGAGAGGTGGGAATTGGCAGAAATCATAGCTGGTTAGGAGATGGCTGCCATGTATTTCTGTATGAAACTATTTCCTTTGGATGAAGTTCTTGCTATCATGATTCTCATTTCACACGGGATCTTCAGCTCTCACTTGCACAGCAGTGGAGATTGAGAGTATACAAAGCCAGGGATAACCGTGTTCTATCAGTGCATGCTCTTTGTTTCAGGAACAGCAAAATCAGCTATGCCTGTTTGCCAGAAGCAAAAGTACTACTTGAAAAACTACTTCTCTTCTGTGTTACTGTACTAGTGATTGTAAGAAACACTTAAGTTTTGTGTATTTTTATTTAAAGGAAGGAAGATAACAATAAAAAGTTCCCATGCTGTTTTGGAATATGTTTCCAACATGCTGATCTTTTGAACAAGCAGCCAGGGAATATCTTCTTGTGCTTGCTGCTGCAATGGAAAATGACTACAGGAAATCAGAGTGAAAAGAGAAGTGAGCCTATGTAATTTGCAGGTAGGTTACTCTTAATTCATTCTGTAGCATAGGAGAGGCTACCCCAATGTTTTGGGTTGCAAACAAACGTCTGCCTTTATTATGCATTATTTATGTATGTATATATGTCTGTTTTGGAAATTAAGATGAAGTGTTAGATGTGAATAGCTAGCAGCCACATAGGATATACCTGTGTATGGAGAAGAGTATGAGCTGTTTTAGGAAGAAGAGGAGCTGTGTTGAAGCATATGTTAAGAATGTAAGTTATGTAAAATGAGTGAGCTTAAGTCCCGTTTGAGAATGGAGTAGGTGAGATATGTGAATATTTGATGCTACCATAAATATCAAGATGACTAATTGGTATCTGGGGATAAAGAGTTCTTCAAATATACGAGGATGTGGCTTTTGGTGTGTGTGTAGTAATAGGAGCTATGATCATGGGGAGCGAGGTGTGAGGTGAGCCTGCAACTTATTAGTCAGCTCTGTGGCTGTGTAGTTCGCATATGAGTAAGTTATGGCAGCAGAAAGAAATATGATAGTACAATGAAAGACAATCCTTGTAGTTTTGTCCAAATATGTAAAATAAAAATAAAAATAAAAAAATAAATCCTAGGAATATGACCAAGGCTGTGTTCTCCTGTGGCAAACAGTTCACGTGTACTGCAACAGCTCAAGAAGTAGAATAGTGATAGATACACAAGCATACCAGATCCCAGCATTCGTGGCCAAGACCAGCAACTGACTCACCCAGAGCAGATCAGCTGGATTTATAAATACAGATGGTGCAGATGATCAGCAGGAGTCCTGTATTTCCAGACCCCTGGCTTCCTTGGAGTTTGATAATAACCTTTGATTTACACATGGAGTCCAGATAACTCAATAAATACCTTTTTAACTAAATATAACAAAACTTAGGGTTTTGCAGATAAGTAAAATCTGTATAAGGGCTCACTTCTACACTGAACCCCTATATTCAGGTGCCTCGTGTTCTCAAGAAACACATCTACATCTGGGCACACTTTGTGACAAACATTTTCTTCTTCCTTGTTGCAGCCCAGAGATGGGTGTTTACAAAGACTTATCTTTGAATTGGAGATGGTAATGGCTGTAGTTTTCCATAAGTACGGAAAATACAAGTGATGTGGGGTATAGATTAAACTATCAGTGGTTTATTAATAAATATATATATACACACATAAGTCTGATTTCAGATGGTACCTGTCATAAGTTTTACTGTGGATTTAGTTACAAAATACAGTAGTTTAATCTCTTAGAGCCAAAATACTCGCTATGAGAAAGCAAGCAGTCAATTCTGGGGAAAAAAATAGGCTGTTCTGAAGGTGTATATTCTTTTTTTCTCTGAAGTTTCTAGTCATTAGTCAACCTCGGATTGCTGTATATCTCCTTTACAACAGCCATTTTCACTCCAGAAAATGCCAGATGTTCTCAAAAGTCATACTATGTTAGCTGAATGAAGAAAAAACATTATATTTAGTTTACTTACAGTTAAAACCAAATGGATTTCTGCTGTTTAAAAACAAATCACACCACAGTGTGGAGTATTGAGCAGCAGTGCCTCCCCTGAAGCTCTCCTGTTGCTCTCCCCAATAGCATGCTCAGTACTCAGTTTGCTCATCTAAATGGAGCACGTCATGGGGCTCAGCCTGTTTACCTGATTGTCAAATAATTGTTTACCCAAGGACTCCAGGTCACCTCTCCACCATGCATAAACACATGGGAAAAGACTGTGCTGTTGGAGTGTTGCACCCTCACAACAATTTGCCCAGAGCTTGTTGTAAGAATGCAAGCATGTTTAAATGGGGCAGGCATCAAATGGTCCAGTACCTCTGGCTATGTTAAATGCTATGTTTGAGCAGCAGCAGCACCCCATAAACTAACCTACCAACAACAGCAAGGAATGAAAAGTTGCAGCCATTAACTCAGTGTGTGTGATTAATCCAAAAGGGCACCCATGCTAGCCCCTCATCTTGAGTTGTTTGAAGTCTGAGCTCTGTGAATATGAAATTGTTTCTACTAATGGCTGAATTAAAACATAAACTGTACTTTAGCCATCCTCAAAGCATTTTTAAGAGGAACTGTTGCCAAACAGAACAGGAAAAAACAATGGATGAATCATGGGGGTGGTGGGGAGCGGTCAGGGGAAGTATCTGTAATGAAATCAAAAGTCAGATTCGCCATCTCAAAGGTAGCAAAGGGAGAACAGGGATGCTGGCTGTCAGCCAGTCAGGATACTCACCTGGCTGTGACAGACACAAGTTCAAATCCTTCCTCAGTGTGACTTGAAGAAAAGTGACTTGAAGAAAATGGTCCAGGGCCAGCATGGACCATAGATTCCCACCTCCCAAGAAAATATCCCCTTTCTGCCTCTCTTTGGTAACAGCTGTTCTGAGATGGGGTTCTCTTTTCTTTTTCTTTTTTCTTTTTTTTTTTTTCCAATCTTCTCCATCTTACACAAAATACTCTGCTGGGACAGTGAAAATGATTCCTTAACTGAGTAGTTACCACCTGGCATAACACTGGGTAGTCGTCTCCGCTGCAGTTGATATTCAAATACTATTTTATTTGGCTAAGTTTTACCTAAGCTTGCTAATGATTTCAGCTTAGACCAAATGACATTCTTTGGGAATAAACAAAACCAGTTTTCTAGCAGTTTTCATGGGGTGAAAACAAGTCGGAGTGCCCTTGCTGGGACTGATAGTTCAGTTCATCACTGTTAAATGTTATAAAACCAGCTGCGTGGGAAGGAAACGGGGCAAGGAAGGGTGACTGGGGCTTTGGGAAAAAGGGACTAACAGTTTTTTGGGAAATGTTTTGACTGTAATGGAAACTCACTACCCTGCCATGAAATACAAACATTGTATGTTGTCAAGAAGTCTGAGCAGAGGGAAAATGATGAGGGGCCTCAGCTAGCAGAAAACACATAATACAAACAGGCTGCATAGCCAGGTTTGTGGTAACACAGGGACTATAAACCTTGTACTAGCTAAACAGAATAGCTTTCAGTCACACCATCAGCTGCAATGTGATTACAGGTTAGCCTAGTGCCAGACCTGCTGTTAATGAAAGTAAAATTTAGATGCCAGTTTATCAGAAGTTGTCTGTTTATACTTATTCCTAAGGTATTTGAAGGAGGTGATGTTTGTCTCAGAAATCTCAGGAATAAGTAATACAGAGCAGTAGAGAAAAAAATACAGTACTGTTAACAGCAGCTCTATAAAGAAGGGTTTGTAGAAAGGAAAATGTTTCTCTATTCACCTTGAACTTTGATCTCATTTCTGAGTGGATTAGTGTGCATGCTATTAAGGCTCCAAAGCAGTAATTGTGGAGTTGCAGGGCACTGGATGCAGCACATGAATGTGGCTGTAATTTTCTCAAAATACAGTGATAGTCTCCCATGAGTAGTGAAAAATTTCTAACAGTGCAGTATGCCTTCAGGATGGACTTGAGTAGCGCAAAACTGGAGGTTTTTTTCTGTTAAAAAACAATATTCCCACAGAATTCTGACACATACCTGTGTCACCTTTATATAAAACCCATAGTGGTGGCAATTCCGTATCTCCCCCACCCACCCCATGCAAAGGCTTTCACCATGCCACGGTTTCTGCTTGAGAAGCTTGGAATCACTCACCTAAAAGATCCCGCTCCTGCAGCACTGCAATAAACGCCAGCGCCCAGATGAAAAGCATGGTTTCAAAGCCTCCACACTCTGTCGTAGTCCTGGTGGAGAGCACGGCAGGCTCCCTCCCCGGCTCTACATAGACTCCTCTGTCCGTCCTGCCGTTCGTGCTGATGTTTAGCCAGAGCTAGGAGGAAATACATTCAGGCTGAGCCAAGATTCTTAGGCTGTGCTTTTTCTCTTCCCTCCTTCTAAAAAACACCCTTCCAGCTCCACAAAAAGTCCACTTACCCAGGCAAGCTGGCAGTGGTCCAAGCTGCCCAAAGTTTTTACCTTTATTTATTTATGCAGCCTACAACTGGAATGTACTGAAGAGCTTTGAATCCTGTAAATGCAGCAAATGGGGCTAGAGAAGAAGTGAGAGAAGAGGAAGGGGTTTTGGGTGTTTCTTTCCCTAGGGCAGGGAAAGCAGGAATACTGGAAAACACGGTATCTTTAGGGTTGTGAAAACACAGTGGTTTTTTTCATTATGTGTTCCTTTTTAAGACTGCAGAAAAACCTCTTTTGGGCAGGTAAAAGTCCTGCTGGCTGGAGTGTGGCAGCACTGTGGGAGGCAGTAACTGTTTGTGGTGCCTTGTATTCAGAAAGCATCATAGGAGCTCCTGATGAGCCCTCTGAGCTCTTCTCAGTTGGGAAGGTGTTTGAAATAGGTTAGACTTGGTAACATTATGTGCAAAAATAGCATTATGTGCAAAAAATATAATGTGATTGATTTTGAGCAGGGTCTTAATTAAATGTTAACTGTCTTGAGAGTTGACTGCTAAGTGTTAACATATGACATGAGAGGCGGTGTGTGGAGCTAGACATTTGATCCGAAGTCCACCACAAGTTCCTGGTACAGCCTTGGTCTTGTCTCCCAGTTTGCAGATCGTTAGTTTATACTTCTGAAGGAAAATTAACAATCCTTTAACCCATCTTAAAACAAACAACAACAAACATGACTAATAATTATTTTGTTTGTCAATTTTTTTGTGGTGTTTGAGTAAAAAACCACATTTCTATGAAAATTCTTATATTTTAGCAAGGAATAGTTATCACAGACCAAGTTAGGAATGAATTGCAAAGCTTGTGTACAACAAAGGGCTGAACATGCTGACGTGGTAGGCTGTGAATTCTGAAGTGAGGGGTTATCATGCTTTGCCTGTGAGAATGTCTGTTCTGAAGCTGCTGGAGAAGTGGAAGTAATCAAACAGACTGAGGAAATGCAAATGCTGTCCTGGTGATTTCTTTACAACTGTGGTGCTCACCAGCAGGAGTGAGAGCCCTGTGTAACACTTCAGAGACAGGAGATTTGGGGACAGAAGAAGAACATTTTAAAATAGTTGATTTCTGTTTTCTGAATGTTTTTGTCCATTAACTTTGCTTTTACACTAAATATATTTCTCAAGCAGAATTGTCTGTTGCAAAGGAAGCCAGTTCATGGATGCTTTTCTGCATGTTTTCTGCTCTGCTTTACACTATATAATAAAAAAGCAACAAACATACATTGAATTGGTTTTCCCCTCAGCACACTAGCAAATCTTGGAACTGTCCTTCCAGACCACTGCTGCTGAGGTCACTCGCCTCCCGTTATAGCATGTGTCCTCAAGGTTCCTCGTGAACTGGGCTCAGGCTCCTGGAACAGTTCAGGTCTTCCAAGGAACCTTATTTGCCTCTTGTTTGTCAAATAGTGTTATGTTCAACTGTACTGAAGTGCTGGTTTGATATCCGTGGAGAATTAAATAAAATAGTGAGGATTTTCTCTAATATCATACTCCAGGGATTATTTCTATAGTGAGAGAGTTCTTTCTACTGCAGGGAAATGCAGCCAGAAGGAATGCTTATGCCAAGTAAGATTTTGTATTTCAGTAGGACTACCTGTCCAAAGAATTTTGATGGTCTTGGGTAATTGCCCAAGATGATTTTTGTTAATTCATAAGCACTCAGAATGAAGCCACAGAGGAAGAGCACTTAACTAGTAACATGAGATACAAAAAAAATATATATATATCAGGGGATGTGACAGAAATCATTAAATTGCAAAGTAGATTTTTCAGTTTAAGAGAGAAGATTTGGGAACAGCAGATAGAATATGATATATACGAACCTATTTGTCTTCTGGAAAGTTAGTCAGTAACTGATTACCATCGGAGAAAGCATTCTTCAGCACATTCATCTTGGAAATGTCCATATATGAGAATATAATGAGATCATATGAATATAGGTTTGCACAAAATCCAGCTGTTGAGATGTTCCCAAGATACCAGCAGCCAAAGAAAGCATACCAGTGAACATGGATGGGAATTTTTGCCAGCAGGCAGTCTGGCGAAAGGGAGAGCAAACACAAGGATTAACTCTATTTTGGGAGTGTGTGTGGTTTTTCTTTTTTCTTTTTCTTTTTTTTTTTTTTACAGCTTGGCAAAAGCAATAACTAAGTGCACAGAGGATATACCACTGACTGCACAGGAAAGAGGGACAGAATAAAGAAAGGGCATGTGTCAGTGGAGGATGTATGTGCCACAAAAAAAGATCTTATTGTTCATGGGCATGAAATCCTGCAGCATGGACTGGCAGAGGAATATAGCTGCATGTAAAATTTGCCAAAATTGGAGTACACTGTACTGCAGCTCCTCAGGACTTTAAGTGAAACAGAGAGAAAATTAAGCAGAGATTACTTCTAGGAACAAAAATACAGTAGAAACCCCATCCTTGTAGAGAAGGAAAAAGTTCCTTACACTGGGAGAAGAGAATGAAAGAGAATTTTCTCTGTCCTGGATTTAATTCTGAGGGATGAAGAAATCAGCACAAGGTTACTGTGTACGTGCTCCTGCAAGATTCATGTCCACTAGGGTCTGTGGAGATTCCCTGGGCTTTCATCACACATTTACTAGCTGCTAGCTGCTCACAACCAGAAGTTCTTGCTACTTGGAGGCTGTTGAATACCTTAAGTAAAATGGGGCGTAGTTCACAATTCTAGAAAAGGTGAATTATTTCTACCTTCTTAATTTACTCAGTTCCTGGCTGCTGAGTTGAAGCAATAATTGAATACACATGGAAGTAGAATTTGTTGCTGGGAGAGGATGATTTCCAAATACAGGTTTGCAGCTTGCTGACTGCTTTCAGGGGAAGCAGAAGCTTGCTTTACAACAAGTGCATCTTTTTGGTGAACAAATCAAAGGTACCTTATTGTGTTGAAATTAGATCACCCAGCCCAGATAGTGCTATTTGAAGTTTTCAATAGTAGTGACTCTTAGCACCACATCCCCAGCAGTCTCCACTGAGCCTCCATACCCCTGTTGTTCATGGGGGCAGCCTTGGTTGATGCTGCAGGTCTTGTGGGTTGCAGCCTTCAAGGTGTGAATATCTTCAGGTCCTGTTCCAGTGCAATCCCCTCTTCCATCTGCTATGTATCAACTTGAATTAGTGGTTATTACATTGATTTGTAAGGAACATAGTAAGTGCAAAATTTTCCTGTTGTTGTCCTAAAGGCACAATCTTTGATTCTGTTAAAAGAATCACATGGTTGATGCTACAAGGTGCTGTCAAGATCAGCTTTGTCTCTGACTGTACCGGCCTTGGAGAAGTTCAACAAACATATGTGCCATGGAACAGACAACTCTGATCCAGCCTTCTTCAAAACAATACATTTTGTACTATGCCTAAAGCCAACAGTGAGTCAGCTACTGGAATCAATTCTCTTGTGTCATCTTGGTGCCAACACACTAAGCTGGATTCTGCTCGCCAGCATTAGGTAAGCATTTGATGGCTTCAGGCTGTTTCGCATCTGTGGCTTCAGCTTCCTGAGCAATCATCTGCACGAAAACTGAATCACAAAACTGAAGGAAAAGGTGGGTCACATAGAACATTAGAGATGTTTTACAGATTGTTTTGTATTTTTAACCAGTGGTTAGATACTTTCATTTGACAGATTTCATACATTTTATGAAGCCTGGCCATTCCTCAGAAATCTCTATGAAACCCTAACAAAGCTAGTTTAGCAATATTCTCTGCTAAATTAGTGAATCAGGAATGGACTCTTGACTCCTGAGCTTGTATTGCACACAAGAGACTCTGATAATACATACTGTATTTTTTATTACAGAAGGCTGCATCCCTTTGCTGTTGCAACTTTGCATCCACCCATCTGAGTCACTCAAAAAACATGAACTAGATCTGTGTGTCTATTTCAGATAGTACTCTAGAAAATAATACTCATGGGGGAAATACTTGATTATTTTCAAGTCAGAATTACTCAGTTAGTGTCTTTAGCAGGTCAATATTGCACACCACACCAATTAAAAGAAATAATGACTTGAAACTGGACCGACATTTTCATTCTGTGAAGGAGTAATTAATATCTGAGAAGCTATTCATCTGTTGAGGAGCACCTTGCTGAGCACAAGTCATGACAAATAGTCATGACTGTTTGCAAAGTAGAGGTCTGTGTTACTTAACATCTGCGTACCTTACTCCATTAGGTAATTCATCAGCTGTGTATATGAAACCTTTGAATACAGGTAATATTTACCATGTGAGATACTTGTGAGGTGGAGTTATTTAATGAAACAAAGAAACAGTGGGGAATAAATTCCTATTTGGATTACTAGTCAGCCTTTTTCCCTTAATTACCACAGGGTCATGGATAGATGCAAAGGAAAAAATGGCTTGCCAGAAATAAAAACCAAGCTAATCTCCTCACTGTTCTTTTCCTGAATACTTGCAGTACACATATTATTTTACAGCTGATGGAGTAAAACATCTCAGGTTAAGATTCCTTTTAAAATAAGTGTGTTGTAGGAAATAGAATACTGTAGCAGGGTGTTAGTAGTTTTTTGTTATTACATATCCCTTACATCTCAGCTGCAAGTTTTCTTCCAAGCATGTTTCCGCTGCATGCTTTAGGTGGAGACTGAATAAGAATGTTGGATGACTGTTGATTTGTTGTGCTTTTGTTTGTTTGTTTGTTTGTTTTTTTAATCTTACTGTCTGTGTAGTTTATCATGTAGGGGATTCTGCTCAGCAAGATTCCTAAACAGTACAGTTAGCTATTACTGTATGGTACTAGTTTTTTACCTCTTTAATTCCAGCTGCAAAACTGCATTAAAATACAAATACTTACATGATGGTACTACTATTCAGTAGGAGTATCTGTGGTAGTTGTCATGGGGAAAATTTGTCACTGTGAATGGGAAGGGCCCATGAAACAATTTTTGTTAAAAGTTCAGCCAAGGCATGAAAAACCTTGTGAGACTATGAACACATTAATAGATTAGCATGCACCACAAGCTCTAGAGTCAGAACATTAACTCAGATTGTTAGAAAACAGCTGTGAGCTCTGGATTCTTTTCCTCCACCCTTTCTTTTGAATTTTTTTCTAATGAGATCCTTAAAGGGTGATCGGTTCCATATGGTCTCGGGGAGAGGTTGATAGTGGTTACACCTGTTACTAGTTTGCTGTATCTGCATGGATATTCTAGTTAGTGCTAAGGACAAAACAAATAAGAACGAGAATTATAACCTGAAACTAAGTTCTCACCGGAATTTAGGTTAGTGCAGATGTGGTTTTTAATGCCAGATTTCAGGACACCCTGTGTTGCTTTAAAAGATCAGTTGGATCTGGGTATATTAAAATATGTGTAACAGTAATCTGTCCAGATGTAGTAAAATGTATGATTTTGCTTAAAGTTATCTGCCTGAGTTAAACAAACTGTTCTTCAACTCAGACCCACCACTGGAACTTATTGTAAGACTAACAAAAATATTATTTCCCAATTCAGATATTCATCTATGCCATTTTGTATTTTTCTTTAAGTGCTTTCTGTTTTTCCTTCTTAGATACTACTTCTCAACATCTACAATAATGACTATTTTAGTCATCTTTTAAACAATGCTGAGAAAAGAGGAAATAGAAGATCAGATGATAACATACATGGAAGGAGAATGAAGGGCTAATTGTATGTATTCAGGGAACCAGAAGCATCACAAGTGAGAATTGAGGAGCCACGTGAATCATCAGGACTCTAAATAATTCCAAGGTAATCTGTTCTCTTTAAGCTGTATCATTAGCAAACTGAATTACAAGAAGCTGATAGGACAAGATCCTGTGGTTTGAATTTAGAAGAAATTATACCAGTCTAGGGTGCAGAAAGTGTCCTGTTGATGTGGGTGAATAGGTGTTATACCAAGACCAGGAGATAACCACAGGGAGGGTCTCGATGGAGGTAGCGGAAAGAGGCTAGGCAAGCAGAGATACTGGTGAGGCTGCCAGGTGAGGCCAGGCAGAAGGGCAGGGGAAGGTGTGTGGTGAGGAGGCTGGCTGATGCAGGTGAACCTCACCTGACAGCCAGGGAGCTGGTGAGGTGAGGCATCCTATGTTAGCAGAACCCTGCTGCCTCACGGGTGAACAGAGAGGTTATCTATTTCTGTCTGCCCAGCTGCCCAGTTCTCCGAGGAGGCACTCTGCTCTGCTCCATCTCTCCACCCCCATCTTGTACTCAGGCATTTGATTTGTTTTGATCTCCCTCCAATTGTGCTCAACAAAGATGAGATCTGGGCTGGGTGATCTGATTTCAGGCACAGTATGAGCTGCAACCTAGAGCTTAGTGTTTTAATTAGACACAGCAGGAGGAGAAGGAAGAGGATTTAGATCAATGAGTGTCTAAGCTAAGGTAACAGACTCCAAACTGTTACGTACTTGACCTTGAGATTACTTATGCTAACTAGCAAGCAAAGGAGTTCAGCCTGTCTCAGAAACATCACTCTGATGAAGCATTTATTACTTCCAGCAGAAACAATTGCATGTTCTTCACTGCAGTTAGATGTCTAAGCAGACACATGTCAAAAACCTTTGCAGACTTTTTGAGCCTTTGGAAGCATCATATGGTAGTTGTCTACAGACTGTGGCAAACTAGAATCAGTTTGAGTAATTCTGTAAAACAAAGCTTCACTTTGTTTCAGGTCATGTCCACTTGTCATTGAAATGCTTGGTTATTTTTGTTACTGAACATAAAACTAATGACTACTACAGTAAAACTTTGAAATTATATGGTGCTGCTGCCATGTTGTACTGCCTTCTGAAATAGTGGAATATGTTCCACTACTTATCATGCCTGTGCTCTGTACAGACAAGCTGGTATCTTCCTTCAGGTGTTCACTCTATTGGCTTTCAGCTGGTGCATTTCTCCTCTAATGTGAACACAAGTGTGCGACCAAGTCTTCTTGGGTGTAAAGCCCAGGATCAGTGATAATGTAACTGTGATTATGTTACCCAAAGACATCTAGATAGTCTTCACTAGTTAATATCATTTTGTAAAGTGGCTTTGAATAAATTATTGAATACTTACATGCATTTTCAGTACTAATTTGCTGTCTCTGCATGTATTAAAAAAGTATTGAAATATTTGATATTGTGATAAGACAGATATCACAGAGCTAAATATTCCAGATGGCAATGCAAAATGCTTTGCTGGTTCTTACCAGTCATTTAGTCCTGATGGAAAAGTGTGTGCTGTTGGTTTTGTTTGTTTGATTGTGGTGTTTTGTTTGTTTGTTTGTTTTAATACCAAAGCACAAGCTTTGTGCTGGAGTTCCCAGTTTTTGCTCAGCCATTGTAATGTATCGGTTCAGCATCTTACATTCCTAAGTGGTCTAATTCTAAATAATATTTTGGGACATAAATTTTGAACTTCAAATAAAAGGTTTTGCTCTTAGTCTTGACAAATATCTCATCCTTTCTTCAAAATATTTACTTGATAAGCAGACGGTCTGTACCACATCCTAACTTTACACAAAGCACAGCCTGACTGCCCGTTAGCCTTGTGCCAGCAAACATGTTCCTTGAGCTGATGCCTGTCTCTCTCTCAGCCACTACAAAATATATATTGAGGAAGATAGATCTATTACCACTGATTTCAGTCTGCCTGATCAGTCTTTTCTCAGTTGCCTAAAGATAACAAAGAGTAACATGAAATTTCAATACCATAGGTCAGTTGCTGTCTGACAAATATAAACTCTGAGGGATGAAAATCTGGCCTGCTTTATTACTATTGATTTATGCAGAGACTGAGATAGAAGTGAAACTAGCATGGTAAAGAAAAAAAAAGTGAAGGTTTTGGTTTCTGTGCCTTTTGATTATTATTATTGGCAGTTCTTTTTGTATTGTCTATATTTATCTGCACTGCATCTTGCAGTGTTTTACCACCACATTGCTGTTGCACCAATGCATTGCATAACCTTAAATTATCATTTTAGTTTTCTGTGTTGCTACTCTGAACAACTTTTTTTTTTTTTTTGGCCTAACTGTAGACTGTCTCCACCCACTTTCCCTCTGTAACTGATCAAATTCTGCAAAGAATTCTCCACTTTGGATAGACTATCATTTCCCACCCGTGCTGTTCTCACTGAGGTTAGAAATGTTATTTATTTTATTTAGTGTGGGGAAAAAAACTTGGCTAACCCTTCAAAACGATCTTTAAATTCCTGTAATTCAATGAAGTCTTTATTTACAATGGTAATAGCTATTTCTCCTTGCGCTCTCCAAACTGAGTTCTCTCTGGTTTAAAGAGAATGAAGCACTGTTTTCCATTTTCAAGGTCTCCAAATAGTCTGTACCTCAAATCAAATCTTCTACCATCAATGCAAAAGGCACAGAAAAGTCAATGGCAATCTATCGTAGGACAGGTGCTTTGTAGTTCACATGTTAATTCTTTGGTTAGTCTTATGGGCCATACTTGTCAATCTGAGCAGTTAGTGGATCAACACTTAGGTAAATTGTTCATTTCCCATGTGTTTTGGTCTGCTGGTAGTGATAATCTTGATCCTATTCAAGATGAACAAATATATTGGAAATAACCTATTTTATTCTGTTAGCTAAGAGTGAGGTTATATGTGAAAGGTTTACAGGGTATATTAAAAAGTTATATATTGTAGAAGACTTCTGTTAATTAGGGGCAAAACCAGAGAGAAACAAGGACATCCTGGAAATTTCAAGTGCAACAGACAGCAACCACTTGCAGGTGATTGATTGGGGGCACTCAGTCTGAAAAATCCATCATCAGAAAAATAGATTAGGGAAATCATGAGCAGGATGTAACACCTTTCTAACCAACTAGCTTAAATTTCTGAAGTGGTCTACATGATCTATGTGCTTTTTGGTGTGGGTGAAGGAACCAACGCTGCAGGCAATGGATTGGATTCCCTCCCCACACCTAACTAGATGCTCTTGGTGGCGGTGGGAAGAAGGCTGTGTGGAACCCTGCTGCCCTGACTTTCTCTGTCTGTATCCACCCTCGCAGTTATAAAGCTCCCCTAACAATCATGGGGCTCTCCTTGGAGAAGAAAAATAAGTCTGAAAAGGCAATGAAATCAGGAAGGAGCTATGAACTCCATTGTAAAACACTTGTAATTTCTGTTAAACTATGGATTACATTGGTTCAAGTATATTAAAGCTGGCATCAAAGAGCGTAAAAGATGTACTTGAGTTTATCTCTTGCTAAATATGCCCTTAGTTGCATGCTTATGAGCTTTCAAGAAATGTTGTCTTTCCATTGATATTTGTAACAGTCTTGATAACAGGAGCATGAAGTTAGTAAACCCTCCATTCTGGCCAGCCTTCTTCTCTTCTGCCCTTACCATAAAATTAGACAGATTTTTTTGCTAGACAAACATTAAAGAGGAAAAAAAGGTACTTTAATCTGTTTATATATACAAGGCTAAATTTTGACCCTCCAGTTTGCAGAGAGCTGTGAATTAGAATCTTAAAAAAGTCAGTAGAAATGAGACACAAGATTTAGTTATTTCTGTTACAACATGTTAACACATCAGGTTTGGCTTTTGTTTGTTTTCTCTATGCAATCCTTAATTAATATTTGTCTTTCACCATTTGCTGGTGCTTTAGGTGTTTTTAAGATAAATTCCTGTGTAAGAAGACCTAAAAAAATACTAAGATGTAGAAAACTTAAGTGCTTCTCCCTATGGAAACTTCATGAGAATTTATTTGTACAGAAGGATTTGAAGAAGCAAGGAAATGCTTCACTTCTGTTGTGCATGGTGTTGGGTGATGCAATGGAAAAAAAAAATCTTCTAAGCTCTGGTGCTATTACTCTCACCCAGAAAGTAGTCTTGTTACAGCTGTGGGTAATTTGTGTGATCAAATATTGGGATCCTTTAAGGAAGACCAAGGGAACTTAAAGCTTCAGGGATTTATTTATTTATTTATTTATTTTTAATAAATCTTAGGATCTGCCATCACAATTAAAAGTTTAATTAAAGAAAGTTTTCTTTGCTATAAATGAATGAAATAGTTCATTTTTATGTAACTTCAGTTTCTCATAAGCAGGAAAAAAAATGACAAGTTTAAACAGTAAATCTTATTTAGATGGCCTTTACTGTCAATTCAAAGGCATACCAAACCAGCACAAGTGTTGATGTGAGACTGTGCCCCTGGAAAATGTCATTTACAGGGGGTATTGCCTTCAGCTGGAGCAGCAGCAGATACGGCAACTCCTGCTAATAATTGCATTAGTAAAGACAAATTAAATAAATAGGGATTTCCTGGAGGAGGATATGGGGAAGAAGGAAGAGACCAGATTAACTTTCTTGATATAAAGGCTTCTGAGTTATTGAGAGGGTTTAAATGACAAAGAGAGGTGTTGTAATGAGAGAAAGCACACAACCTCGGGAAACAGTGCCTGTTAAAGGTGACAAGACCCAGTTGCTCTAGAAAGAGAAAGCGAGACTGTTGTGTACAGCCATCACCTCCATGGACAAAGACAGGGAAGGTAAATACGTAAAGTGGCAGACAAAGCTTAAGAAGCTTGTAAGGACAATGAAGTTTGACAGGCAAGAATGAAAGGAAGATGCATCTAATAATAGTGTGTGTTTAACTGTTTATCTCTCATTAAGGAAATAAGCAGCTCAGAAAATGGTCATAGTTAACTTAGAGCAATTACAGTGATGCAGTACCTTCCAGGACACTGCACAGTCAGCACTTCCAGCACATGCTTAGCTCAGGATTTTGAAAGGATGTTTGACGTGGGTCTAAATCTACAGCAGAAATTTCCACATATCCTCTTCTCCTAATGAGCTGATTGTTTTACAGTATTTTAGAAGGACATGATTCAGTGCTTCATGTGCTTCTGTCCTGAAAAAGGTTGGTGCATATTTTTTTTCAACTGCTTGGCCAAACGGACCCAAAAATACTTTTATCATTGTTGCTTGGTCTACAAATACCAATTGCAGATCAGGGCCTCATTTTCTGTGGAGCTGTATTCACGTAAAGTTTTGAGCAGTAGTCAGTGTAATAGGTTTGTTTGTCATTTCTGTCTCTGTCTCTCTAAATGTGACAAATTGCTCTTTCTGATGTGATTCCTGCATCTGCTAAAAAGGGTAAAATAAGCTTTCAAGCAGGTTCTGAGGTAGGTTTGTTTCATACACATTTTATGTTCATCATTCTTCAGCAAAAAATACTTGAACAGTGCTTGGAACAGCAGCTCTCTTGTGTTTTCCATTCCCTGGAGAAGCTCTGACCACCAGTATATAAAGTTGCACTTCGGTTTTGTTTCTTGTGCAAGTTGTTTTGTGTTCCTCGCTGCTTGATGGGCTCAGTCTACCTGTGCAAAATGAGGAAGGGAAGCTTGCTTCATTCCTTAATGGTACCTAACGTGTTTGTGGTACGTGGCTGAGGACTTGGAAATGCGGATATGGACTTAGCTTAACCAGAAGGTGAGGAAGGTGATATGTGTCCACCTCCAAGTGTATTACTGGAAATGAGGGGAAAAAGGCAGAAGGAAAGGTGGTGCCTCCTTGCAGCTGTAAATGTTAGGGAGGAGCATGCTGTGAAACTCGCAGATATTAATGTTTCTCTGTTGCATATAGACAGATTTTTAGGTGACTCCCTACTCAGTGTCATCAAAGTCTGTGTTTCATCTGCACAGTTTGCTGCAAGGAGAGCTTAGGAATCCAACACATCAGTCTGGGCTCCTAGGCATCCAAAAGCTAAGCGTTACAATTTTTACTTTTTTACATTCCCTTTCCTGTCCACCATTGCACTTCAGATGTGTTATGAGCAAAGTAATAACTCCACCTGCCTTCTCTCTTTGCTTCACCAGTGAAGCTGTCCTGAACTTCACTCTCACTTAGAGCTGCAAGTGCTGGCAGCATCTCACTGCCTTTTTGTCTCGGCTTCTGGCAGTAGCATGCTGCTGGGTTGCAGCCATGCTTAGTACATGCAGCACCCACGGTCTGCACATCCACTGTCTGGAATGACAAAGGGTTTGGGGGTGGGAGAGACAGGAAAAAGTGGTGAATCTAGAGTTTCATCTGCATTGATGTCCATGGAGTAAGGACCTGCCTGCCACACCTATGTAGGGAAGCCTCCAACAACCTGGCTCCACTTCCTACAGTTCCCAGAAGACTATTTAGTCATTTATTCTGACTCTTGCGTGTGAAACAGTTTATTATTAGTCAGGGTACTCTGCGGAGAGGGTTAGGTCACAGCTTGGGTTAGATCACCCTGTGCCTGTTCTCCGTGTTGGAGGTTAAACCTACGTACACTGTCGGCAGAAACCAGAGCAGGCATGGAGGGACCGCTGACACCTGGGGAGGGACACCTGGCCAGTCCCTGAGCAGCTGGGAGCCTGTGCTCCACCAGGGCTGCGTTCCAGAAGAGGAGAACCACAGAAGGACCCCAATCCCATCCCACCACACAGCCATCGTGTGGCTGGAAATCTTTCATGGCCCCTAGTAACACTCCCTCGGGGCAATGAAGAGAGAACTTTGATACTGTCTTTCTTTAACTGTTACTGCAGTTGTTTCCCTACATGATCTTTTCTGTCCATCTGTATGGTCTGCATATCTCTCTCCTCTGCTACAACTTTGCCAAGAAAAGGCCCAAATGGAGGAACCAGTCTTTTGGTTACGAAATCATGAAGGCCTGTGTCCCTAGGTGCTGCCTTAACAGATCCTTGCACCTGGCTGAAACACCACAGAAAGAAGTTGGCCCTTCCTTGCTACTTCTGTCTCCCCAGTGCACGCTGTTAGATCATGGGCCCTGCAATGAGCCCCGATCATGCTCCACAGCTAAGCAGTAAGTAAGTAAAGCTTCATGTGTCCTGCTAACAGAACGTCACCCAAGCATAATCCAGGCCCTGACTCAAATTGACAAGGGCAGGTTGGCCTCTGAAATAATCTCTTTAAATAGCAGCAGCCATTTCTGAAAGTCGTTCCCCTCCCCCAGGAGCGTTGGAGAGCTGCTTACAGCAAGTCGCCTCTCTTCCCCATCCTGGCAGTGCAGGGCTGGCACTTCTCACAGGCAAGTGTGTCCACTGCCCGCAGCCTCACAGCTTTCCTTTGCACCACGAATTACAATGAATTTTGCGGCACAGTTTATCTACTCCAGGGTGTTAAAAAACAGAACTCCCAGGGACCGCTCCAGGGAAGATGAAGAATACGATCCTTTCTGGCAAAGGTTGGAGAATATTGCTGTCTGACTTAGAACTAGAGTGCTCCTTCCTCCCCTTTAGGGGCCATGGTCAACCCTCGGGGTCCACCCAGGGCCAGGCCTATGGACATGATATCCCCCGGACCCCTCCTGCCTCCTTATGGTGTCGTAGTTGGAGTTTTGCTTCACCTCGTTGTTTATTTATTCGCTGTGCTGTATAGGTAATGCTTTCTTTTTACTTTTCCTTACTTTATTATTAAAAAAAAAAAAAAGAAAGAAATTGTTCATAAGTTTCCAATGTCTCTCAAGGTTCTGTGACTGAGTTGATTCTGGAGTCATCCACTGGAAGCAGTGGAGCTGTGAGTACTTTAAGCCAATGTTCAGCTTTTTTACTTCATGAGTGTTATCGTAGAATAAGCCTAGGCAGGCCAATGGACTGCTGAAAATCTACCATGGGACAGCCAGTATTGCGTTCTGCTATTACAGGTGTTCTGCAGTTATCTTTGTTCTAGTGCGTATAGTCTGCTTGATTTACTGTGCTCAGGCATGGATGGTGCAGAGACAATTTAGGAGACATCTAGAGCCCCTGCATTGCACTGACCAGAGTGTGTGTGCACCCGTGACATAGCTGTGTTGGCACAACCTCACTCGAAGCCTTTTCAGTATCTGTTTTGGTCCCCTATTTTGTTTTCTGACCACTCTTAGCAAGATCAGAAGCTGGTATTGCCTGATGTTGGATAAACAAGGTGCAATTACCATCTCCTGCTTCATTTACATCTGTAGTTGCATATATTTGTAGTATTTAAAACAATTTATTTCAAGCAGGCTCAGTGTCCACTGAATAAATATAAACTCCCATGGAACGGGCAGCTTGAGGGAGAAAAAGAAGACCAAGGGGGAGGAGAAGTTTGCAGTTAGGCACTGAAAAAATGTCTTGCCCAAGGTCACACATAGCTGCAGTGAACTGAGAATCTTGGGTCAGTCCTTTAATCACAGGACTGGCCTTTCCTCTCATTTGGATTATGTTACTCACTCTTTATTATAGGTGAATTATGGGATGTGTTGATCACAAGAGAACCTCTAAATTCAGAGAAGATTTAGTTTAAAGAGGAAAATGATTTAACTTCTGTAAGAGTTTTGTTTTAACTGCCAAGCTGTGTGCAGTGCTTTATACTGACTGTTTGACATTCACAATGTGAATCTTTAAGAAGCACTTAGAGGAATTTGTCAGTTTGAGGGACACTTGGAAGGTGTTGAAGCAGAGGTAACCAAGAAGGGTGACCTTTTGAGTTCCCCTTGCTTTCAGATTGTTTTTTCCTGTTATCTCTTTAGCAGCTGACACCTCGTTGCTATTGCTAGTAGCAAGCAATGACATTTCAGTAGCACGTACAGAAGACTAGCGATGGGTTATAACCAGAGATGAAGGCAGATACAGTGTTGGGCTCAGGCTGTGGTCAATGTGAATTACTGAAGCTCAAGATACATTTTTTTTCAGAAGTGATAATGCAGCTTGGTTGTTCCCTGCATGAGCCTGGGCTCTCTGCACTCACTGCTGGTGTAGCAACACACAGTTTTGTGGGATCATGCTGCACAGGGTGAGTAGAGTTACAGGTGCCTGCCGTGGGCTCAGTCCCAAGGCTTGGTTATTTTGTACCTGTTTGTGGTGGATGGTCACAGGTGCTTACATCCTCTAGCACTCGTGTCATACAGGCTGCTAACTAAGCCATGATCTCTTCATCTTTAAGACACTCTAATAAGTAGCCTTGCTATGAACTTCCCGTGGGAGTCTTAGGCAAATCACTACCTGTCTGTGCCCCAGATTCTATCGATTCAATCTTATCAAAGGTAAGCTAATATTTACTGACTTGTATTTCTGTTTAAGGAAGGATATTATTGATTCCTGTGTGATTTAGGAACCTTTGTATGGGATTGGGTATCTAAAGCAAGCCTTCATTTTTCCATAATTTCTCTTTCATAAAGATCAACTTGCACAAGCTTCTGAGATACTTGTAAGAATCACTGCTATTGCAGCATTTGGGTGTGCTTGGGGAAAAACAAAATGAAAGCAGCCAGCGAGGATTTCACAAACACAGGAGAGCTCACAGGGATTTACATTGCCAAAATGAGCTGGGATGGAACAGGAAGATTTAGGAGCTATCAGGAAAAAGGATTGCAATAAATCAGGAGGGTTCCAGAAGGGTGTGGAATGCTCCAGCATCTGGAAGGAGCAGAGGAGAAAGAGGTTGGGGACATGGAATAAGAAGGATTAATGGAGCTGAGGAGGTCCTGGATAAAAGAGAGATGTTGATGAGGGAAAGGGCTCTCTCTGTCCTCTCCTGGGATTACTTTTTTCTCACTCCTTTGAGAGGAGGTGCTGTCACAGCTGCATCTCTCTGTCAGAAGCCAAGCAGACTGCCTGGTGCCTGCAGCTGGCTACTCCCCAACCAGTCCATGACCCATCTCTGCTCTACATTCCGTGAATGAGGAATGAGGCAGAAGTGACTTCAAAGGGGGGTCTGTTTTTCCTGTAAGAAGTACTCCGAACTTGCAGGCATAAGATCGGAGTCCATTTATTCACAAAGCAGATGACAAGTACGTCTAAAGCTTTATCTCACCAGTGCCTATTGCTCAGTGAGCTACAAGTTGGTGTTCAGAGAGCTTGAAGGTGATGGCAGCATTTCGGTATGTGCTTAGGAAGTGCCTTTCCCCGCCCCACCCCACCCCCCCCAAAAAAAAAAAAAAAAAAAGGAAACAAAAAAGCCATGCATATGCATGTATGCGCATGTGCTGCTGTTAATTACATGCCAGTCCTAATTCACTGGGATGATTTGAAGTGGTATTCAGGCTTACCACTAGCCACTAGTTTGCACTATGCCACTGATCAGTCCAACTGAAGTGTGGAGGTTTGAATTTCCCATCATGGCATAGAGCTTTAAGGGTGCTCAAGTACAATACAGAACTTCTGCTTCAGAACCCTGTTCAAGGTGACTGTGCATCATTGTGAATGCAGATAATAAAAACTGCTGTGGAAATGAAGAAATGCTGAGTTTTCAGCCTTTCTTCTGCCTTGAAATGAGTTGTTGGGACTTATTTTGCCAAACAGGCCCAATGCTGGCTCTAAGTATGTCAACAAATCGAAATGCTGTAGGAACAGCAACACTGAGTCAGAGCAAAGGGACAACCACCTCTTTATCTTTTCTGTAGTGGTGGCCAGTAACAGAAGCTTAGAGAAAAATATAAGCTACGCAAGAAAAGTGCTTTCTCTCATATTCTCTTGTGAAGTCTGCCAAGCAAGTGCTTGGGGTCTTCCTGAATCAAGAATTGCTCCTTGAACGATGTATGTAATGGTCACTGTTAGACCTAACTCCACAGAGCTGCACAGCATTTTTAGGAAGCCATTTGTATGATTGCCCTTCATAGCATCCCATGGCAATGAGTTCTGTGAAATAATTATTTTCAGTAAGAAAAGGTTTTCTTTTAATTTTTGTCTGGTAATTTCATACGATATCCCCCTAAAATTTATGCTTGGAGAAACAGTGATCATTCTCTGATCACTGTTTTCTGGACATCTGTGACTTTGATTTTTTGCTCCTTCAGTTCTGGAAGCTGAAGAGATCCAGTTTATCAGTTTAATCTATTAAATCTGTTTCCACAAGGAACCTGAGGAAGCCATTCTGCATGAGCTTCATCTGACTGGGACATGCAAGCGTGCCATTATTGCAGGATAACTGCATAGGCATTTATTTCTCCCTGTAAAAAAGACAACAGTTGTGGTGTGTAGGTATAGCATGTGCTATCACTGTTTGATTTTTCCTAGAGTTATTTTTGTTGGTTTTAATAAATGATTGTTCTATTAATATTGCTGTTTTTCCAAACTTGTTTTCCCAATGATATTTGAATTGAAAAATATCAGTATATTCAAGTAAACAGTCTAGAAACAGAACTGTTTATTCTGAATTGTTTTTGTCATCCTAATAGTGCATTTCAGCACACACTGTCTTTGAGACTTCAAAATATTTAAAGTTATCTTTTGTTAAATATGATACTTCTTCCAGTTCTTTAATTATTCGTGGAATGTCTGTATACAGATCTTCTCTCTTTTTTTTTTTTTTTTTTCTTTTCAGTTATGCTGAGCAGCTGTTCTTGAAAAAGTAGGTTTATAAACTATTTTTTCCATGTTTGCTTTTACTAATCACTTCAAAGGTAAAATGGCGTGATTTATAACATGTAACAAAACTTGCCAGCTAGATATTTGTTTTATGCTGGAAATATCAGACTTCCTCATGAAAACTTTCCTAAACGAATTCCAAAAAAGGAATGAGCAATTCATTTGAAAGTGACAATGTTTTATAACACTAAGTTTGTATTTATATTGGCTCAACCTTTTTGTCTTGTAGGCATGATCACTAGAAAAGATGCCATATTTTGTTACTGTGCATGCGAACTCACGTTGTTTTGTTTGTTTGTTTTGTGAGCATTTGCATGCCCCACTGCCTGCATTGACCGTTCCTGTAAAAGAAATTCATATTAAGTTAATCTGTGCACTGAGGTATCTGTGTGAAACATATGAAGAGGAGAGAAACACATCTAACTCAGCAGGGTTATTACTGGCCTGTTTGTGATGGATCATCAAACCTAAAATGACTATTTACCTTGTGAGTTTGAAGGCTTGTGTGTTCACCCAGGTGGGTTCAATAGGGAAAAATGTCATTCACTGGTGTAACTGAAAAGTACATGCATAGACGGAGAATAAAAATTCATCTGAAGAAAATAGCATATACAAAAGCATGGTGATATTCCTTTGGAAATGAGGCTGCTGACCTTTCAGATGCAAATGGATGATAGTTTCCATATTAAATACTGAGATGTTAATGTTTCAAATCTGTTTGAAACCTGTATTATGCTTGAAAAGACTATACGCTTTTTATGTTTGACTTATTTTTTTGTTGTTGTTATGGCTATAAGGTGTTGTCTCCATTAGGGACCTTCACAAATATTCACTGCTCATGAGAGTAATTGATGCAAAAAACCTCCTTTGTTCTGTGAAAAAATAAAAAATAATAAAAAAAAATCCTAGATTAGGGCCCAGAATCAGCATCCAAATCTGGTCTTTGTATTTGCTGGTAAAGTATTGAATGGCACTAGATTAGTGTGGTGTTGCCCTGTAATTTCTACTTTCTGTACTTTACTGGTTCGTTGGTGGAGTTTTTGTAGTCATATTTGCCTGGATTTGTTTTTATTTATTTATTTTTACAGTTTTTGATTACAAAAGAAACCGGGGAAAAATGGGAGTTTATCTCTTGTCTCAAATACAAGTCATTAAAAAAATCACCTAGAAAAATCACAAGTTTTTGATCCATATATATTTTATATATATATATATATATATATCACTCTCTATATACAACTGGTATAAGAAATACCATTATTTGCCAATGCTTGCTAAACATTTTACATGATTAGAGATAAGTTGTATATGCTCTTCTCTTCTGAGAGGCCACAGGCTAGTGTGATTTAGAAAACAATTCATTTGTTTGCGGGGGGGTGTGTGTGTCTGTGTGAACTCCTATCAGAGCTGTGGCCTCTTAGGTCACGGTAGCTGTTGTTTATGCAATGGCCCCGTTTGGTTCCCAGAGCCATGGGCTGTGCCATAACTAGTTCACAGGGAGACAGTTTGATCTGATTCCCGTATTTGCGTTAAGATCACTAATACGCGTGAGAACTGACAGTGGAAGTTTAACATCCTTAGGAAATGTTCCAATCCTCTAACCCCAAAGGAGCAGAAATGCAGAAAATTGTAGAATAGATCCACTCAATAAACTATCACTACATTCTCTGCCAGAGTCCCTCCCCAGCTTTCCTGTAGGCTCCCTTTAGGCACTGGAAGGCCACTGTAAGGTCTTTGTGGCCCTCCTCTGGACTCATTCTAATAAATCCCTGACCTTCTTGTGCTGTGGGCCCAGAGCTGAAACCAGGCTCCAGGTGGGGTCTTCCGAGAACAGAGCAGAAGGTAAAAGTCCCCTGCCTCACCCTGCTGCCCACGCTGCCTTTCGTGCAGCCAGGATGCGGGTGGCTTTCTGGGCTGCAAGCGCACATTTGAACTCAGGAATTTTGGAGAGAGAAGAAATTGCCACTAAAACTGTCATTTTTTTTTTCTTTTCTTTTTTTTTTTTTTTTTTTTTTTTTTTTTTTTTTTTTTTTTTTTTTTTAAGTATAGTACTTGCTTTAAACAATAAAACCTCTTATGCTGCCTACATTGTTATGTGAGATCCTCAGTGGGACAACTGGAAGTATAATAGGAAGCAGAGCTGCTGGCATAGCTTATGGGACCACAAAGAAAATGGATGCCACTGTCAAAAGGGAAGCAATTGCTTAGAAAGCAGCTGTTTCTAAATGTTTTTAAAATTAATTTTGAAATTGATTACCATGCACATTGCAGAGATCACTGCTCTAAAATTAGGATAGTATTTGTTTCAACCAGCCCTGCTGATGAAAAACTGCATAGATTAAATCCAAATTATTTTGAAAAACTGGTAAATAGTTTTTTCCAGGGGTGATGCTGAAATCTCTGATAATAATTTAACATGCTTATTTTTAGAAAACTGTTTCTTCTAAATATGTTAATACTGAGTACTTTGTGTAGAGAGACTATACCATCTGTGTAGTTGTAGCCGTGGACCAGACTAGGTATCAGCTCTTTTCCAAATCTCTGGTCTTCTGCTTAGTGCTTTGTTTCCTCCTTGTAACTCAGCAAATTCTGAGAATTTCTGGAAGTTTTGATTTTATTTGTTAGCAGGGCTGCAAAATCCTATCTTATCCTGTGTGAACTCCTGAGTACTGTAGACCATAGAGTAAGACAGCCTAAGGTAGGACTAGTGCAAGGCTTTGTAGCAAAAGGTTTTGTCTCTAAGGTTCCTTGGGGAAAGAGGTTTGTGTGGCATCACAGTGTTTTATTATCTGGAGGTGCTTTTATCTGTGAAGTGTTAGGTCACAGATCAGGAGTCCTAGTCTTTTCGCTCATAGTAAGATATAGTTGCTGTCTCTTATCAGAGTGATTTCCTTCCCATCACAAGGCAGTTGACAACAAGAGTATGTGCGACAAGTAGGCACGAGAAGAAAAGCAGACCTTTTGTTTGCAATGCAATCATGTTATTGCTATTAAGTGTTAGGGAATGGTCCGTAGCAGTGACTTCATGGAAAACCTAGAATTGCATACAGCAAACACGTTTTCACATTTCAGAATTCCTGCAACACTGAAGTAAGACCATCACCAGCTGAGACCAAGCACTTAAGCAGGTCTGCCTGCCCAGACAGCAAGAACTGTATCTTCCCTATTTATTTGGTTATGGCAGTTTTTGAGTTTGTCTACATTGCAGGTTACCTGTGGCATTTGTAAAAGCTGGCTGGTTACAGTATCTTTCCATCTACCTGCAAGATAGGTAATAAGACATTAATAATTTAGTCTGCTCATCTGAGGCTTGTGAAGAGCAACTGAGATGTGTAACTGATTTAAGAGCAACTTAAATGCTAAACGTCAAGCCTTTAATCAAGCTTTCCTAACAAAATTATTTTATTTGCTTTCAGGGATGACAATAAAATCAACAAACGAGATGCCCCGGCAATTTGTGATCTTCACCTTTGTAAGGATGGGCCAGTAAGAAATGGCCACATTGGGCAGAGGCCACCCTCTATCAACCCTGAAAGACTGAAAGATTTTGTTGAAGAGGATTACCTCAATGGGGATGTGAAGACCTGGGAAATGAAGATAGTCAGCCGTAACGAGGAGTTACTTGGGGATGCCCTTTCCCTCATTCCTCAGTCAAGCACCAGGACCAGCCAGTCAAGCCACAACAAGCTGATTCGATTTGAAGACATAAGTGCAGCAGCTTTCAAAATTCAGAGCGGTGTTCAGAAAACACCCTGCATGGTAGGGAATTCTTATGGCTTTGAATACTCTCTCATAAAAATTGGTCAGAAATGAAAGAAGAGTATGCATTATCTGCAGCAGATAGATCTGTGTAAAATGACTCACATTCGTATTAGTTGTTGTGAACTGTCAATAATCATTTTCTTCCTACCTGTTTACATTAACCTAAATCCTCAAAGATTGCAGTGACCTGTAAACAAAGGATAAACCACATTAGGCATAGACTTAATGCACTGTGGTATTAAAAAAAACACTTGCGACAAAGAATCTGAGCTGGAGACCATTGACTAGCAATGTTGCAAAAGCAGTCAGATGAGAGGGTCTGGTTTGGAAGTAGCCCACATATGTGGGAAGTTTGAAGGATCAGATTTTCCTTCTTAGCTTGGGAAACCTGGCAAGGATGAATCTGTTCTGTAACCAGGTGGTTCTGCCACATGCCTCTTCAACAAAGCAATGATATTGAGATACACGCACACCCTTATTGGTCAGTCTAGGTATGAAAATGATGGAGACATTCTCATTGCATATGTAAAAACATTTGTTAAAGCATATAGAAGTGCAGTGACTTAGCTATTTAATTCATGGTGTATTTCTGCTGTTGGGAACTCTTCAGGAAGGTGATTGTAGGCCCTCTGTGGCTAATCTCCTCTTTTCCCTGTAGTGGGTAAGAAAAAGTCTTTGGCAAACGGTGGTTCAGAGGAGCAGCCCCAGATCTCTCTCTGGAGGAATGTCTCCTTGTCACTGACCCCCACGGGCACACTGCCAACCTCACTGGCTGCTGATTGTCTTTCTGGCCTGCACTGGGAAAGGACCTTGGTGTCCACTCCCTGGAGCAAATTGGTTGAGTCTGCAATGCACAGCAGTTCTGCTGGTTCCCAGATGGTGCCTGCTGATCTAGAGATACCATAATTACTTGCAGTGTTACTTTTTTTGGCTCAGAGTTCCCTGAATAAGGATAGCCTTGGCCACATGGGTTATTGCGGGATCTCATTCACACTCTCAACTCAGATGGATCTGACCAGCAGCTCACAGTACAGTCTGTATCTCGGCCCCATTCCCTAAGCTCCCAAAGTGTGGCTTCTGCTCTGAAAGTAAACCAACACATCCTAGTGCGGGAAAAGGTGAGCCACGGATTCCATGTTCTGCTCCTGCAGGCATCTGTGTAACAGAAAACTTTTCATAAACTGGTAGTGTTCCTGCTCACAACTAGTTAAGCTCTATTTGGCCATTTCACAGTATTTATTCTCAGGCAGCTTTGCCCCTTAACTTAAATAGCTCTTTTCTCTTGGGCATTGCTGGCAGATTTATGCAGCACAGTTGTATCCCCTCTCTGCATTTGCTGTGCCAAGCTAAACAGGCCAACTTTCTTCAGTCTCTTTTTATGAACTGTGTTTAGGATGATCAGAATAGTGTAAAGTCAACACCCTTTTTTTTTTTTTTTTTTTTTTTTTTTTTTTAGTGTTAAAATAGCCTATGGCTGTTGCTAGTCCAAGTAATCTTCATGGAAAAGTCATTAGTATCTGTTTCACGCACTGATTCAAAAGGAAGGTATTGAAAGCACACAGTAGTGTCAAAAACACAGATAAACTTTATATGAAATCCTCATCAGTGGGAGGTAAGAACCACCCTCAGGGACTTTCTTTTTGATTCAAAAAAAAAAAAAAAACCAAAAGTATAGCTAAAAACTGTTCAGTTAATTAATAAACAAAAACTTTGCAGAGAGATTCCCAATCTGCAGGTAAGACCATGGATGAAGCATCCTTCTGGATCTTTATGCGGCAGTTTGCCTGAAGCTGAGGCATGACATGATGTATGATGGTCATAGAGGTTGTGGAGGTAGTAGGTAAAGGGAAGCAAGGACTGAGCATTAAATTGGGCACTCAATTTGGTCGGTATAGGAACTTAAAAGGTTGTTTGTTCTGTGTTAGTTTTATGGATGTAGAATGGATGCTGCTCTGTGTTGTACCTTAGACACAGCATCTGTAGTCCCTAGATAAGACCAAGGTGACAAAAAGGAAAAGTTACAGGATGGTTCAATGACTCTTACGAGGTCATACATCAGGTCAGTACTGCTGGAAATAGCACTGACACCTCCTTTGTTAGAAGTAATTGTTGTATTTAGGCCACAAAAATAAGCCCCAGTTAAAGGAAGAAGAAAAAAATAACATTAAAAATAAATAAATAAATAAATAAATGTCGAATATCAAAATTTAAAAAAAAAAGATACATGTGAAGTACACCACTTCTGTGACTAATTAATGTATATCTTAAAATGTAGGAGACTTAGCAATTTTACAAAATCACAGGATTCATCTTTTTAAATCTTGTTTCTTAACATTCACTCTAGAATCCAAGATGCTCTACAAAAACTGATATGATAAAATTAGTGAGGTATATGAAGACCCAGTAAGGCAGCATTTCCTGTCCAGCACTCTTCTGTTTTGTTTAGGCATTCTCCGTAGTTCACGCTGTTTAGGATAGAAACAGTTTTTCTCTTAGTTTCCTAAGCACTTTCCATTCTTTCAGTTCTGCAGATAGATTTCCAAAGAGAGCAGCAAGCATTGACCTGTGTGATGCCACGAGTTAGCCTTGATGATCCTTGTGGGTCCCTTCCAACTCAGGATATTCTACGATTCTATGATGAGTGGTGTAGCTCCTAGTGCAGGAGAAGCAAAATAGAGAATCTGGCCCCACCTATGGGTGAGGAAGTAAATAAATGTTTCCAAATGCACTAAAAAGCCTGGAAACACTCATCTGAAGTATTTAATTTAATTGCATACATTAAAGCAAGTATCCATTTCAGATATGTTTAGTTTATAGAAATTTTTAACTCTTTGAAAGTCCCACAATCTGACACATATTGCTAGTACATATCAGATTGCAAATATTGCACATATCCGATACATTACGTAACATGCATGACGCTTTTTGATAGAAATACTGAATATGTTGTCAAGCTCTCTTTTAATCCGTCTCTTGTGAAAGTAGTTACCTTTGTATCTGTATTTGATCAAGACCAAAACCAATGCTATTTTCAGAAGTCCCATGCTGTACATACTTCACCGTTTCAAGTTTGAAAATTACTTCCATAAACCACAGGAGTCTGGTAGGTAACAGCATGCTGTCATGTATTTCCAAAGAAACTGAATATGTAACTTTCCTTTTTGGAGGTCACACATAGCAGTCATGCCTCCTTCAACAGGGAGCTGATGGAGTCTGCAAGGTTTTTCTTAGTTTTTGGTTTATCACCATAATAATATTTCTATATTCCAGTACTCCAGGCTATCCAAGCAGTATGGAGTGGATATCTACCTAAAGAAAGAGTTCCTCCAGTACACAGGATCTGTGAAGGAGCGAGGTGTGCTTTATCTTCTGACATCATTGCCTCAGGTATAACAAAGTGCCAGTATGTGAAAATAAAAAGAATCAGTTTGGCTTCACAGAAATAGAGCAGAATTGTTTTGAACTACAGTGTCCATAGAACCAGAGTGTTTCTTGCCTTTTGAACTGTTGCCCTGAATAACGTAGATCTGCAAATATCTGAATGTAAAATATTTTTCTTCTTTGTGCATGGCTAATCCACTGGTGAAATGCTTAAAATATTTGGGGAAAAAAAAAAAAGAAAAAAAAGAAAAAAAAAAAAAACTTTAAAATGTAAACTTCACTGTTTAAAAGTGACACTTAGATGGAAGTGCTTGTATGTGTATATGTTCTGACATGCTGAAACCACCACACTTGAAGTGATGATGAAATCGAGTTACAATGGGTGATGAGAACTATCAAGATCACCGATTGATTTTTGTCATGAATTTCAGTACCATTGCATGAATAGCCTGCTTATCTTTTGTTGTAGGAGGCTAATGAATCTCTGTAGCAATAATAGTTGGCATGATACAGCAGCCCCAAAACAGTGGTTATTTCTGCACTTCGCAATAATATAAATAAATCATTTTGTTAAAGGGAAACCTGATACGAAGTGATTTCCCACTGGCAAGGAAGAGGGAATGGGTACCAGCTCTGAGGGGACAGATGTTGACTCTTCTGGGATCAGCTGAATCTTTGCAGCTAATTCCAGTGGAAAAATAATTGAATTCGGGGAATACAGGGATTGTAGCTCTGTACATATGTATACTGTATCATAATACCATAACCTGATCAAACAGTAAAGGAAAAGAAGGCTTCCTAATAGAAAGAAGTCAGACCATTAGATTGATTAAGGATGATATGGGACAAGTTTGTGACACTGCATAATGTGCAATAAACAATCCTGTTTTTTAGGATCAGCAAAGAAAGGGGGTGATAGTGGCTTCAGATGGTAACTTTTCCATGGCTGTTGCTTACCACGCCTCAGAGCTTCGTATCCCAGTGTTTGTCATTATGTCAACCAGCACTTCCCCGGCCAGAGTGAAGATGTGCCGTGAGTATGGTGCCATGGTTATATCATATGGCACTACAGCTAAGGATTCCCAGATGCATGCAAGACGGCTGGCACAGGAGAATGGTTACCTCTACCTCGAGGAGTAAGTAAAAAGTCAGATTGTTTAAAAAGATTATCATTGTTCAGATACTTGCCCAGCACTGCAAAAACGGTTACTGGCATTAGTTGTCTCAAACTTAAAATTTGATCACACATCATCAAAAGATTCCTCTTACCTGGGGGATGGACAGTTATAGGTACAAATAGTGAACCTTTCCATAGCAGTTTGGGATGGAATCCAAAATGAAATACCTTTTTCCAGGTAAACTTCCTGATTAGGAACTTCAGGGCCTGGTATGACGGTGGATATATGTTAAATCTTTATGAAACCTGTCAGCATACATTTAGGCTTGCATTCTTTTTTGGTCTCTCTGTGAGGAGAAAGGTAGGTAAAAATTAACCTTTAATGCAAAAGATTTGATGGTGTAAGGCAGAGCAAGAGGTTAGTGCTGCAAAGGTATTCGTGTATCTCGTGTAACTGACAAAACTGTTTCTGGCATGAAAGAAGCTGATTAGGAGGCTAGTACACACATAAGTAGCTATGAATGGTTATAAATTTAAGTATTCAAGCTATCTGAGGTCATGAAATGAACCAGCTCTAGTAAAAGCATATTTAGAACAAGATAAGGTAGGGAAATTATTTAGAACTGATCTAATTTCCCCTTTGCTTTTTCTCTCTGCAGTCTATTCTGTGGTTCCTTTCCCTTTATGTTTTTTTTTTTTGTTTGTTTTAAGTAAGATCACCAAGGGGGCAGAGGGTTGACTCATTAACATGACATAGCTGGCAGTCCCTCTGATGATGCACTGAGTTGGAATCTTACACTCCTGCTGTACCTGCCCATTGCTGCCTCTGTACCAACACACCACTGGGCATTTGTATGGCACCTACTGCAATGAGTGCCTATTCCCCTTAGACACTGCTGCAGTAAACACAGTAATAATGAGTAATATTGCTTGGAAAGAGGATCTCAGAATGAACAAGATGAAGAAAGTCCTTTCTTCCTTCCCAGCTGGTTTATTAGGAAATTAATATTAAAACCTGTACCTTATGATTGGATTGTCTGCTCTGCCAACAGCTAACTCACAGGGCTGGTTGGTGTGCCTTGTCCACCCCCATGGGCACAGCCTTTTCTCAGACTGAAACTTTCAAAGAAACACAAGGGAACAAGGTGCCTTAGATCTCACTGAATTTTAAACCCACACACGCTCTTTTTGAAAACCACAGCTTTACATAATCTTATGATTTCCAAATTTCTGTCAGATGTTTTTCAATCAGTGTGTTAACTCCCAGCTGGCTTGCATCAGCTGTCACATTTACACATAAGAACTAAATTGCAGTATTGTAATTTCATGTTTAATCTTTGTCTCCTCCCCAACAAATTTATTTTTGTTATGTAAAGTAGATATTCTCTAACTTCATGGAATTCCACAGACAATGTGTGCAAAGGATTTCTGCATCTACTATTGATGAATTCTAAATGAAATTGTCATTAATGATGTCTATGTATTATGATTTATTGTATTTCAAGTTAAAACAAAACAGTTATTCAGTCTATTACTATGTTTAATTACAACCTATCTCTCAATAGATTAATTTTTTCACATGCTGATGAAAAAAAAATAGCAAAACTAGTACAGTTGTGGGCCTTTTCATAACAGGATGCCTTAAACATGTTTTGTTAGATATAGACTGGGAGCACTTTTCCAGAGAGATGTGTGCGTGTACGGGTAGCTAGTCTTCTTCAATGTATCTGCCACACATTCATTACCATTTGCCAAAGCTGTCTGTAAAAGATCAGTCTTTCTCCCGTGCTTTAGAATGGAACTTCTGAAATGGAATTTATTTCATTTTAATTCTAGTTTGCCTAGAACCCCCAGCAATTTGATCCTTTGATCCCTAGAAAATCACAGTAATGCTTTTCCAGATATGAAAAGCATTCCCATACAATGCATGGTCATGAGTTTATTTCTGTATTTATTCCTCACTGAATATAGGATAAAAAATAAAAATAAATACTGAATGGTGAAAACAATTGAAGCTGTCCAGACATCTGTCGTCTTCTAGGGTAGCACATATGAAATCCAAGAGATGAAGCTTATTTATTAGTTGCACAGGTTGCGGTGTTGCTCAGATGGAGAAAGGTGGCTTCATGGGATCTCTGGATCTCCTTAACCAACAGTTTATTCTCTCCTTTCTGAAGCAGGCATTTCATGACTGTCTTTGTTTTGACCTGTGCATGTAGTATCCTGTAGTTGGGTGTGTCAGTGTCAGTTCTTCTCTTTTCTTGATTGCAATTAAAATACTCTGTTATGAAAACTAGCGTGCAAGTATCCAATTAGGGGAGGGAATTTTTTTATCCTGTTGCATCTTCCTGTGAAATGCCAGAAAGGAAATGTGATTTTCCAAGTTGGAATTCGCTCATGAAGTCTACATAATTGCTGCTCAGGTAATGTAGGATTTCCAGTAACTACAGATGTTCAGGACGTCATTATAAATGTAGTATGAAGATTGTCAATAAATTATAGAGTACCTCTGGGATGACTGGAGAATAATTGATTTCTGAGTCAGAGAGGTATAAAATGAGGTGCTACAGAATGAATTACACACCTTCCTTCCTTGAGAGTCCATTTTTTTCCCATGTGACTCCTTGTCCAAACACTTGCCAGACCTGATCCTAGTTCATTTGTGATTTGGTTAGTTTAACAATCCAAGAAGGGCAACTGATAGCTTTTGAGCCCTTTGCTTGGAGAACAGGGGAACAGAACCTGGTAACTCTCAAGTCAAAATTTCATTGTGAATCTGAAGCCTGACAGCCCATTTTGGTTGCTGGTATGTTGCACATTTCAGAAGGCAAAGGGACAGATTTCTAGCTCTGACTCAAAAATGCTTATTGAAATGTGCCATCTTTGAATTTACCTGTCCTTTTTCCTTGTTTTTCCTTCAATGGCATATGATATCAAGAGAGAGCTGTTTGTTTTAACAGAGCAAAAGTAATCAGTGATGGTGCAAATAAAGTGACTCGTTTTATGATTAAGAGATGAAAACCGATCGGTGAACTGGTGTTCTAACAATATATTAGCAATAAAAACATGATTACCTGAAACCTTTATTCAAACTGCTACTAAGTGTTTATACACAGAGCAGTCTCCTTTGAACACAGTTTTTAGTTGTTAAAGTTTTGCTTGTAAATTGAATATCCCAGGCCTGCATTTGTTTTTGCAAGTTCCCATGTAAGCATTGTAGGGCAACTGCAATCTAAATTCTGAACCTTATTTGTGAATAAGGCTCCAGAAAAAAATAAATAAAATCAGGTGACCAGTGATATATTTTGTTGTGTACACAGAGGAGGAGAGAGCTGCATCAGTGTCTTGATAAAGACAATAAATTCAAGGGTTCATTTACCCATTCCACTATAATTTCTTTACTTTAATTCTGGTACAGGAGTGAAAGTTCAGTTCTCTCATCTTTTCTTGTGTAGCTAAACTGACTCTTGCCCTGAGCAATTTGCTGTGTTTTTCGATCGATGTAATTTCTCAGCAGTGCCTTGGTCTCCACCTGGCAGGCATTCTGTGCTCCTCAGCATGTCTTAGCAGTGACAGAAGAGCACGGCTTCCTTGTGTACCAAAACGTACTCAGTAAAATAAATCAAGTGAAGTCATTGGGTCTATAATTCTGTTTGGCCAGAAAATAAAAATAAAATAAATAAAAAATAATAATAAAAAAATATATATGGGCACACAGAGGTCTCTTATTTTTTATTGATATATCATGATACATTTATAGCATTGCTAACTTGTACATAAAATCCAAAACTGCTTTTAGAAATAGACCCAAGCCAATCGTGCGACCGTACAGTGGGCTTTTCTTCAGAAAAGAAAGTCTTTTGAAGTCTTCTGAAGAAAAGACTTTCTGAAGAAAAAAAAAAAGAGTCTTCTCTGACTCTGTTTGTCCATATTCTGCTCATTAACTTAACTTTGCCTGAAAGTGTTTTGCCAGTATTTTGGAAAACTAAAACCCTTGCTTATCCTTCCATGAGGTCTTCCAGAGTAATGTTCAAGTATCAGATACTGGCTCTGGGCTGTGGAAAGACTGAGCTCTGTAACACTCTGTTTGGTATTTGTGAGGTTGAACGCAGTGCTTGAATTTCATAAAGAAAAATCCCATTTATCACGAACACTGAATTCCACATACAAATAAAGAGAACAAGATCTCCTTTTGAGACTTTGCTTTTTGTTTTGACCACAACATTCAAAATTTATGGAGTTTAAGGAAGTTATGATGATGGAAGAATGCTTTCTCTCCTTATCTCTGTAAATCCCTGATATTGCTAACAACAACAGTACGTGCTCATCAGCGTAAGGGCTACTTGGCAGGCCTACCCGGGGCCAGACTGTGTTATGAATTCTTCTTGGTTGCACTTTATGCATTAATCCCCGGATTCACTCCTGCATGAAAACTTGCACTCCTGTTAAGCCCAGATGATTGGTGATAATAAAGTGATTCAGGTAGCTTGAAAAGTTTGCTGACCTGGCTGCATGATTTGTGCCTCTGTTTTTCATAGGATTTTTGCTGTCAATTTTTTTTTTTTAACCTTTTGATTTTGCTCTGCTGTAGAAAGGGTCTGCTCAGTTCCTCAGTGGCACAATGTGTTCTTCCAGTAGGTAACGTCGCACTTTACAAAGTGATGGTCTGTTCGATGGCACTGACCTGTCACATCACCTCCTGGCCTCATTGCGCTGGTGATTTATTCTCATGTATTTTTCCTGCTGAATGATATATTTAGAGTAGCAGATTGAACTATTACTGTGTTGACAACTGTGAGTTCTGCTGAGATGTGCCTTTCCTTCACACAGAGAGGACAGTGCTGTCTACCTGTCGGGCCTGGGAACTGTGGGACTGGAGATGTACGAGCAGGTGCCAAAGTTGGACGCGGTGATTTTCCCAGCAGGAGGCCACTGTGGCCTGCTGGCAGGGTCGGCTGCTGCACTCAAACACCTCAACCCACGTATTTCTGTAATTGTAAGTTTCCTTTCACCTAGAAAGTGTTGAATTTTTGATACCTTTTACCACAGTTTTTTTTTTGTTTTGTTTTGGTTTGTTTGTTTTGCTTTGTTTTGTTTTTTGTTTGTTTTTTCTCGAAAGGCAGTGGTATCTAGTAGTATGCTGGCAAGGACTGCCAGGGGACAGGGACTACCTGTGTCCACTACCCAGCAGCAGACCTGAGAGCTTAGGAGAAGCCTCCTGTCTCTTGGCTGGATTTAAGAAAAAATCTGAGAATGCTCTTCCAAAGCAAATGACATCTGTTTCTGTGCTTTGAATTGATTTCTTACTGGAAATGTTTGACCCTAAAGATGCCACAGGGTAAATTTAGTGGTAGCTTAGTTGTTATGGTAAAATTTCTTTAAATTGATGATTACTTATTGATTGTTGATTGCTTAACGTTGTTATTATTATTGTTATTTTGCTGTGGCCAGGTAACTTTCAACTTCAGTACGTGTACTATTGTTTTCTATTTTATTGTGAACGCTTCAGAAAAGGAGAGTTATTTGTGATTGAAGCTGGCAGACTTCAGTGTACTTAAGAGGGATATAAACACACATAATACAGCATTGCTGTCTTGAATACATCTTGGATACATTTGACTTACACTTAGCAACTTCTGCTGCTGTAATTTATAGATACATTTGACATTGCAGATGTAACAGATGTAAGGGAATCTTCCTGTGTGGAAGGAAACCATAATCAACTTAAACATCATATATATATATATATATATATTTTTTTTTTTTTTTTTTTTTTTTTCCAAACATAATTCTCTCCAGAAGTGATGAGGATTGAGACAAACAGGTAGAAGAAAAAAAAATCTAGGAACTTTGTATTAACCATGGAATGTATATTTCAGAGCTATGAAATAGTACCGGGATGGTTGATCAAGATTTATTTTTCCATCAACTTTTTCTGTGAGGGAATTCTTACAAGACTGTGATCAATTCCACCCCCCACTCCAACCCCATTTATTCCTGGGTATCATCCCATACATAACAACTAGATTAGCTTTTTCATTATCATCTTCTATGTCTTTTGTACTATTGAAAAACAATATTCTTGTAAAGATGAAAAGCTTTTTGCAGTTTGTACTCAATTTTAATTCACTTTGAATTTTCTCTGGAAACTTGTTCTAAAAATTTTCCTCATCCCTTTTAAAAACTAACCTACATGGACAAGATTATGTACATTTCGAATGTGAGTGAGATTCAAATTACCTTGTTACTAACTCTGAGAGGAAACTTTTTTGGTTATAACACTGCCTTCTGTTAGAATTTGATCACTAAAAAAGTGACATCGTTTGTATTACCCAGGGTGTTGAATCTGAAAGTTTCCCTGTATTGCAACAATCCCTAAAGGCTGGCCACCCCGCTGAAGACCAGGCTTGCAGCAATCATCACTTCTATGGGGGTAGGAAAAAAATGGATTATTCTTGTGGAAGTAAAATAAAGGTTGTAATTGATTTTGCCAACCTAGTCATGTTCTTTTCCAGCTAACTGAATTTTAACGTATTTAAACGAAGTCTTGTCTGAATATATTTCACAAAATTTAATGTATTTTGTAAGAGCAGCTTCTGACACACAAACTGCACCCCTCTTCAAGGTACAATGCTATTTCCAGTGTACATGAAATGTTCAGGTGAGTACTTAGAGATATGAGAGTAGTTATGTGACTGCTGTGCTCACAAGCAGTAACTTAACCAGTGAAGTCAATGGGAAAGCTCTTGCCTAGAAGACTAATTTTTGAAAAGGCAGAAAAATGTAGTGCTTAAATATTTACACTTGCAAAAATGTCCTCAGGATAACAGCATTTATAAACAATTCAGTTGTTCCATATAATCTGCACAAAAAAAAACTCAGCTGTTAAGCAATTTAAGAATATCCTGTTTACCAGATGTTCAAATCCCCTGAAGCTTTAGGTTAAATGTGAGCTTTATAACCAAACAACTTAACTCTCTCAGTAAGTTCTGCCTGTCCCTGCACTCCTTTTCTGTCATGCTGTAGCTTGCTAATTCAGTGGCACACTTGGTGGTTCTTCAAGGCCTAGTTGTGCACTGAGAAACACCAGGCTGTAGGATCACTCATGCAGTAAGGCAGTGCGAGTGAAGAACCAGGATTTTTGTAATGGGATCCAGAGTGGCAAAATCTTCCTGGAAGATCCTTGGCCTTCTGGTACCAAACTCATTTTTGTCATGTAAAAATCAAGCTGCCTGAGATTATAGGATAGCAACGTGATGCAGTCATTAAGGACAAAAAACAATGTCAGGACTCTAAAAAAATATTGGACTTTTCTAGAGCAGCCAGCTTCACATTTTTGTATTTTGAAATTGCAGATGTGAGTGGACTTTGCTTTGGCAGCAATTCTTTGCAGCTGACTGGGAAACTTGTGGATAAAGTTGTTGCTGTGAGGTAGGTGAAGAAAAAACACCAAAATAAATAATATTGGGTGAACATTGCTGTGTATGAAAACTGTGCTGTACCTGACACTGAAGACAGTGAGTTTGTCCCCACTTAGCTGACCCCTTTGGCCAAAACAATTTATGGGCTGCTAATAAACACTTCTAATTCTTCACCGAAATACAAGTTCCAATAATATATTTACACACTATAATTTAGCTGGCACAGTGGTTCTAGTAAAAAATAACACTGTCTTACAGTAATAAGACTGTACATTCACCCCCATCAGCACAGCTTTCTATAACACCACAGTGGGATCATTATGTACCCAGGAGGACAGAAAGAATCCCTTCACACATAAATGTATTGTCTTCATTTTTTGGTAGTTCTTCTGTTTTGTTTGTTTGTTTTGTTTTGACACAACACTTTCTCCACCAGAGAGGAGGACATCCTCATTTCCATGCTGAGACTGCTGGAGTATGAGCGAGCCACAGTTGATGCAGAAGGGGCCATTGGACTTGCAGCACTGGTTGCTGGGAAGCTGCCTGAGTTGAAGGGTAAAAGGTATTGCAGCTATTGCAAATGGGACTCAATAGGGAATTGTGGCAAAAGCATGGGGCCAAGTGCCTTGGTCATGGGAAATGGAGGTACTGGTTTTATGAGTGATGCGGCAGTTTCTGTTCCTGCACTGCCAATAGGCTTATCCATAGCACCTACTTCAGGCTGAAGAGACCACTCACAGGTCAGAAGACCATGTTGAACTAGACAAATGTCAGTGTTCTCAAATGACTGGGAGAAAGGCAGTTATGCACATCTGCTATGAGAGCATCTTGCTCTTGCCAGCCTGCTGCCTTCTCACATCCCACATGTGGAAATCAACCCCATCTGTAGTGGGACCTTGCCTCCTGAAAAAGAAACAACTTGCTAGGAAGTGAGCTGGGCTGTCATCTGCAGTCACTGAGTGACACTTGCCTTCCAACCCCAAGAGCTCCTGCCCAGCTAGGATTACCCTTGTGTTTAGCGTTAACTGTGTGGGTAAATCCCTTCTTGCATCTGGGCTTCAGCACTCAGTACTTAAGCAGATTGAGCCTTGACTCAAGATACAGCCCAGAATGTATTTAAATATACATGTGCTCAAGACAAAGTTTCCAATATACAGCATTGGATGCTAAAATGCTGCTGAGGCAGTTGCTCAGATAAGGCTGAAAATGTACAGAGCAGCAACAAAATTCAATTCAGCACAGCTAAAATAAAAGAGGAAATGCACAGGTTTGCCTCTGCAGAAAGAGATTATCAGGGATAACCGTGTGGCTCTTCAGTTGCTCTTCAAACATTTCTATATTCATTTTGCAAGGTTGAGGTGGGTTTAATTAGTGGCTACAGAAAGCATTGAGCTGTTAAGAGCCCAAGATGCAGAATTTCTGGTGAAAGTGCTGTTCCATTTTTTAAATTTGAAATAGACCTAGAATTCTCCAGCTAATTATCTCTAACAAAACTAAATCCCCAACAAATACCAAGTCAAAACAAAACAGCTTCAGACGATCTAATACAGCCAGCTTCTAGAGTCCCATAGCCCACCCACAGTTGATACTAAGAACTAGGAGCTCCTCTGAAATGTAATATATGTTTACGAAAGCCTGGTCCCTGCAAATGTTAAGCTGATATTGAATTTAATGTCTGTGGTTTATGACTGCTTTGCACAGAGAAGCGCTAAGAAATAATCCTATTTTCTTTCTGCATTTAGAGCGGTAATTGCTATATGCAGTGGAAATGTGGAGTTGCATTTGCTGCAGCAGTGCATAGCTCGTGCCCTGACCCTTGATAACAGAGTGTGCAGATTTTCCCTTGTGCTTTCTGACTGCCCAGGAGACATTTCAAAGCTACTGGAGATTCTGGCTCGGGAAGAAGCAAGGTAAATCCAGTATAGTAGTAAGGAAATGTAGTCACTGCATAGCACAAAGATTATTAAAAACTTGGACATATTTCCAAATGTCCTCTGAAGGCAAGTCCATAAGTAACTAATTAATCAGTGTTTATTGTGTTATGTTTCAGAAAAAGTTTTTTTTCCCCTTCATTTTGGTTCCAAAATAAAAGCAGCTTCTCACCATTGAATAAGTATCTGACCCACAAAGCAGTAAAAATCGCTACTGTTCAGACATTTAGATAAATTGTTTATAATGACAAAGAATTGTTATGATCTCTATTTTATCCCTTAATTTATCCCTTATTTGATTTAGAGTTTTGGATATCAAGCAAGAAAGAATGTTTGTGACGTCTGAGCTCTTCAGTGTTGAGGTAAGACAATTCCATTCTCTCTAGCAATGCTGACCTCCCCTTGTTTTTCCTGTTTTTCTATAATCTTTATACAACAATGTGGAATTTTGGGGAAGTCCAATAGAGTGTTCACAATGATTTTTGAGAGCAGTGTAATAGATCATTTCTTCTGTGTTACACAGCTCCTTGCCTCACCACTTAACAGATATATAAATAATAGAGGACCTGTTTTACCTGTTATTGTGACACGATCTGTCCAGATGTTAACATTGCAAACCTTCATTACATGAATAGTTCTGTGACAGAAGTGATGAGCAATCTGCAGAATCTAGAACTTGAAGAGCCAGCTGTGTAGGCTGGCTGTAATTACTGAAGACCAAATTGCCTTAAAGCAATGCAGAGAACACCCTTACTTTTAAGGAAACCTTATTTTTAACTAGGGCCACGCTTTTGTACCCTATCTACAAAGAGAACAGAGTAAAGTCATTATTCCTTTGGTGAATATTTGATACAATCATAGAATCATAGAATATCCCGAGTTGGAAGGGACCCATAAGGATCATCAAGTCCAATTTCAATAATGGTGAGGAGGTATTATCACCTAATATGATCTCTTAAAAGGATCATTCATCTCATGACATATCTCTTATTTCAACTGGTTTAGCAAAGGTGTGGTTCCACTGTTTTCATGCGTCCAGGTCTAATGTGACTGTGAAATCACAGGTGGAAGTTTAGGTTCTCCTTCAGTTTAAATTCTCTTCCCCCATGGCTCACACTGGATTTCCATATGTCAGAGTACTGCACCCTAATTTACTTGAGCCCATAGGAAATGACTTGTAAAGTCTTAGCATTGAAACAGAGAGGTAACTCTTAGCAAATCATACAAATAGCAAATTTGGTAGCCTTTACATTTTACATCTATTGAAGCAGATTAGATGGCCAGGAATATCTAGACAGTAATGAAGGTCAAAGCTAAGAAAAAAAAAAAAAATCATCCAACATCACCAGCTAACTGGATATAGAGATCTAAAGGATTACCTATTTTGTGGGAGGAAACTACAGCTTGCCTCTGTGAACCTTCCCTAGCCTTTATTAGTAACGTCTCTCAAATCCAATATGGGAAAGCCTATTGCTTTAATAAACATTTCCACTTGTAAATTTCTTTACAGCTATTTAAATCCCTTTCATTTCATGTTTTTGATAACTTAGAAGTAGTCAGTGGGCAAAATCAATAAGCTATCTAGTGAGGTGAGGTATACCTTTGTTATATAATCATAGAATCATTAAGTTTGGAAAAGACCTCCAAGATTATCTGGTCCAGCCATTATGAAACCATGCAAGTCTCTGCTGTAGATTATCACCTAACCTTCTTAATGGGTCTTTTATTTGGACTCAGGCAACTCAGCTGAAAAAATATAAATTTGCACTCATCTAGTTTCTAGAGAAGTCTTCTCATCACTGAAACTACAGCATGAGCAGACAGGCAGGTACAGGAGGGCTTCTGGAATGGAGCAGCAAGGGCCTGCAAGGTCATGAGGCGCTCCAGCAGCTTGGCAGAGAAGCAGCTGTGGTGGTAGTTTTCCCTCTGACATCAGTCCTGTTTGAAGTTACGGGGTTGTCTGGCCTCTCCCCAGCTATGGTTTTAAATAACTCAGAAGAGACCAGTGATAAAAAGAACATCCATCACACTACTTTTCCATCTGACTGCAACAAAATATGAATTAATAAGTAAAATGTTGTTTTTTCTTTATGATAACATTACACATGATCCCAGCAGTGCTCAGGTTCCTGGCTGGCTTTGTGTGGTGTAATACCTGCTGTTTGCATACTGTTTATTCACTTTGAGCCAGAAGTCGTTTAATTATTTTGGTCTGTTCTGGTCAATTTGAGTATTCCCTTTAGGCCAGCTTGCATGTTGTAAAAGAGCAGAGGAGAATATTTTCCACTAGAGTTCCCAGTTGCAAACATATTCCACGTTATTGACCTGTTGAAAGGATATAGATGAGCACATAGCTGTCCAGCTACAGGAAGGATGCTATCATTCATAAAGCATTTCCTTCATGACCTTGGGCAAGACACTATTTCCCTGCTTCAGTTCCCTGTCTGCAGAAGACGTTTGGAGTGCGAAGTCTGACAATATGTTTGTTCTGAGGTGCTCCAAAATAATTCAGTCATTTAGTTTAATGGCGTTCTACAGCAGACTAATGTGGTACAGAATATCCTACTCCAATTTGAGGAAAAAAAGAAACTCAGTCTGAGGAGGCCAAGAGTAGATCTGCTTGATTATTATCTGACTTGTGTAATGCTGTGATAACTTGTTTGTGCTAGTGCTCACAGGCCTGAATACAAGAGTGTGCCAAAAGATAAGGGCTTGAGTTGCACAAGATACTATGCTCTTCTCAAGCATTGCATTGCACTGACCCTGGGGGCTACCTGCAGCTGATCCCGAAATCATAAACGGAAGTGTTGCTGCCAGATAACTGGCAACGTGCAGTGGGAGTTTGCTGTATAATTCAGAAAATTGCCTAGTTGTTGATCTTAATAGAAACAAAAAGCCTTGGTTATTTATAGAACTGAAACCAATACATGTAAATGAAGTTATCGTTTGTAACTCCAGTCATTTGCTTACAAACAAACCTATGCTTTTGCTGAGCATGGTGTATCATGAATATTAAGTTATGTGAAGAGCTGGAAACTAACATCTTAAAAGAAGGCGAATATTGTTTCTAAAATTAAAGAAATGGGATAGAAAAGTGCAATGGATGAGTCATGGATTTAAGGAATTGCACTAGCTGCTTGGCATCAGCCTTTACACTGAGCCTGGAAAAGCACTTAAGGCAAAGATTTTGATTGAACAATGCTGCTCTTACTTTGTTCACTAGTGTTGCCTTATAAAGGCCATCCAGTACCCTTATCGGCGTACACAAGCTACAGATATTGGGCACCAAGGATTTAAGGGGCACACTGAAATAATTTTGAGTATCTGGGAAAATATGATCTAAAAGACCAAGTGCCCATAGGGAAGACTTGGAGGTAAAGGGGAGCAGAGGTATTCACTCTGTTGCTCAAGTTCTGGAGCACAGAATTTTGTAAATTTCTTTCTTTTGTGAAGTTTAGAACTTTACTTTCCTTGAAATTGAATTAATTCCAATTAATGATTTTAATTTATGCATATGGTTTTAGCATTGCACAGAGTGGTAATTTTTGACTGATCTTTGCCTATACATTTTTTCAGTCTTTGTCCCGTTCCCTCATGTTTTCTAATTATTTCTATTTCACACACAGGACAGCAATATTCAGTGAAGACTGTTCTGTCTTCCATTATCTGTAAGCCTGCTATAAAAACAAAACAAAACCAGATTAGCTAAACCCTTAGGCTGGATTACCTGCCACAGAGAGTAGAACTCTAAATGCAGTAAGAGATTCATCTAGCTTGTTATTTTAAATCTTGCAGCAGCTTTTAAAAATATTACTGTTGTTATTATCCAGCAAGGATGTGATCTGCTTGGAGAGAAATGCATAAAATGTACTATTTTTTTTTTTTTTTTTTGATATGCAGACTAAAGGTCCTGCACAAACATGGTTCTGCAGTCAGTGAGAACTCTGCTGAATCTAAAAACCTTGGTCTACTACTGTGAGCTTATGTTTTTTGAAATGGAGTTGAAGTTGCCCAGTCAAATTTTGTCTAGTTATCCTGCATTTTGTCTACAGTAAAAGAAACATCAAGGAATATGTTAAATAAGACCAATTTGCAACACTTACTTTTAGCTCATGAATAGGTTCGTAACCTCCTGTAGCTAGCAGCACGTAGGTAAATGTTTATCCTAGATAAATAAAGGACTCCTTTTATACCTACCCGTGAATATAAGGATTACTCTGTCAGACACCCATGTAAATCATCCTTCCCAGGTGAAATGAAGAGGAGAGAGGGGTTCTGTGAAGATGAAACTGCAGCGCAAATTGGCATAATCTGTGCAAAAAAGCAAGTTACCACAGTCCATGTTCTTGCCTGCCTCGTTGTTTAGATCTCTAGCTGTCATAAAGCATAGTGTGATTATCTCTGCTCCTACTGTGAGCAAGTGTTCTCCCTTCCCTTACTAGACAAGTGTAAAAGATCAGATAAATTTCTGGAGCAGTTTGTTGTTGTTATTACTACATTTCTAATACGCTACAGCACATTACTAGCCATTATCACGTGTTGGATGCTGTGCATGCACAGAAAAAAAAAAGACATTTATCCAAAATGCAAGCACTCTGGCTCTAATCTCTCCAATTCTTTCTGGCTTCAATCATTAGCAAAAAATAAGGACAGAGAGGAGGAGAGTTAGCACTATAAATCCCAATTTGTTCCTGTGTTTGCTCCCAGAGCAGAGCATTTCTTTGCTGCCAAATATTTCAAGCTGAACCTAGCAAGTTCAGACTGGTTCCTCGAACAACAATTGATTTGCTGAGGACAGAACAGGCAGGACTGCTCGTGGGGGAGGGGGCTTGCTGCTTTTTTTTTAATTACAGACTCTGTGAGAGATGAGTATGTGCTCTTGAAGATATGACTGCAAAGCTTCAGGGAATTTATACAAACTATGGAGTAACTAATGGTATTTGGTGCTTTGGTGCCAAGATATCCTTTGGATACTTTTCCCAGTGTTTGTGTTCTCTCCTCTGCCCTCATTATTAATTCTGTCCTCCATGACTATCCTTTCCTTGAGACAAAATCCCACTTTTTCAGAGGAGAAAGAAATTTGCATCTAGCTTGTTCCAAAGAATCACAAAAAAGAATAGAACCATGTTCAGAAAAAAGAGGCAAAGAATTACAGAAACAGATCAGAAATATGTCTTATTTCATGATGCGTTTCAGAATTAGTTTCACAGTTAACTGAGCTCATGGCTGTTTATTGGTGGTAGTATTATGTGTTCTCTTTAAATAGTTCTGCTAAAGGGTTATTGTTATTTTAAGCTTATTCCTGGAATTATGAATTCTCTAAGTTCTTATTAAGACATGTTCCCATAAACAGATTTGAGTTGAGACAATTTTATTTTTGCCTTTCTGCTTTCTCTGAAGGATATAGTTCTGATAGGAATGTTACACGTGGCATCTGTCTCTAGCACTCTGCCTTGAAGTTATCATGACCAGTTCTCCTGTTCTCTGTCGGTTGGCCTGTTAGGATAAACTCTCTGTTGTCACACTGACTTATCTTGGATCCTTTTCTTGCTAGACTGCCATGTTTCTGTGAGGTCTTTTTTCCAAGTGGCACTTTCAACATCAGTAATAATTGCAGCAGGGTCAGAGGTGACTTAATTTAGTAGTCTAAAATTTTGAAGTGAACTTTTTTACCTTCATATTGGTGCCTCACCTGTGATAGAGCCCAGATTTTATGGTGCTGGGGTAGAGATGTGAGCATGTAAAAGAGGGATGAAAGAAGAATTGAAAAAATGACGTTGACATTATTGTCTTCAGTGGCTGAGTGAGAGGATTGTCTATTGTAAAGGCAAGCAAAGATTAAAAATAACTCTCAAGTTTAGGTTTGCCTGGGTGTTGTTTGAAGTAGCAGAAGAACAACTCTAATAGAGAACTAGAAGTGATGCAATGAGCAAACAAAAAAAATCTTGGAATAAAACAGTAACAAGGTGTGTGAATTGAGGAAACCAGCCAGAATACTGCAGAGATGGTAAGGAATTGGGGGATGAGTCCATGAGAGAGAAGAAGAGGAGAATATAAAAGCTTGAAGGATGGAGGTTCTGGAGCAAACGCTGCTGAGAAATGTGGAAATGAGGTGAGGCAAGAGTCAGAGAGAGGTGAGGTGGCAGCAGCACCAGATACCTACCCCAGGGAATGGAAAAGAGAAGCTGCTAATGGATGACTTCAGGGAGGCCTCCGGGAGACCAACAGCAGAGAAGTATTTGCCCAGGAGCTATCTGAGGGTCAGCCTATCTTCTTCAAACTTTGAAGACAATAAAGCAGGGAGATTTTTAAGATCATGCAGAAGAACTGGAGGAGCCACAGAGTTTCTATAATATCTTTTTTTTTTTTTTTTTTTTTTTTTTAATCCTACATAGATAGGGAATGTGAGGTCCAGAGTTTTTTATGTCAAGCTGATCTTTATGCTTTTACGAGCACACTTTAGGATTTAGCTGGAAATGCCTTTGTCTGAGAATGCTGCCATGCCGTCAGGAATGCTCCTAATTCTTTTCCCAGGTTACCTGCACTGTGGAGACCAGAGACAAAATGCACACAGCCCAGCTGAGGAACGCACTCCTGGAACGCTACCCAACAGCCACATGGACAGAGCGGTGATGAGCAAAGCACAAGGGAAGGGGCTGAGGTCCTTGGACAAGCATTTTGCAGAGCACTAATCTTGAGGCATTCAGAACAAATATTATTTTTCAAGGCTGAGCAGTTATCAAATAGTTTCAGGATATTTATTTCCTGCTCAAAATGTAGCAAACATCCTTGGAAATAAAGTTGAACTTGAAGCTTTAGCTTAGCTAAGGGAAATTTCATAGTCTCTGCCAGTGTTGGAATTATCAGCTGTTTCACTGGGTTTTGACTAGTGTGTAGAATCCAATGGCATTCAGTAAATAAACAGAGAGAATGCATATTTTTTATATCTGAATGTAGGCCCCTCAGAGGGCTTTTGATTTTGATGCTCCTAGTTAATGCAGCTCCTGCTGGATTTTGCCATATTACTAGTATAGTCACTGTTCATTTCCAGGCCAGAAGCAGTTCTTCATTTGCTGAATCTGCTTCATGGGATATATACATGTGTGCAGGTGAACATGGTTGCATTTGCGTAAGAACTTTGCTATCACGAGGAAAAATGATGCTAATAAAATGTAATTTAAAAGAAACCCTTAGCAGATAAAAGCTAATACTGTATTTTTTCCCCAAAGGAAAAATGACCCTATTTATAAAGTAAGGTTCCGGAAAATGTTGCAACAATTAAAAAGGAAGAAAAAAATAAAAGGTTTTCATGTGCAGAATATAAATGTAATTCTTGCTCCTGCTTTTGGAGATGCAATGTAACAATGAGCCCATGAAGCAGCTATATTCCCTTATAAAAAGGAGCCTCTCACCCTTTTGAGTTTTCTAATTGGAATTTCACTGATCGTCTTAGTCTGTCTAAAACAAACTCGATCCATCTCACCTGACAGATTAAGTACGATGTCAAGAGTGAAATATATTTAAAGATCACAAGTTACTAAGCAAAGATGGCTCAGGGAGAAGAGGAAGCCCGAGTCTTAGGCCAGCGGCTAATGCAATTAAGGAAGAACACATTGACCTATATACCATTTTCATCGCTAGAGATGGAGACCTACTAATAAGGTAACATTGTGGGATGGCAAGAGATGTAAGAGAAATTCAGGCCCACCTCTAAATGTGTGTTCAACAGTTGCTTTTCCACGTGGGCAAAATTCAATTAAAGGTTGTCTGCAACAGCAGCAATATAAACTATTCCATTCATTTAAATTGCACCAGATTTGACCCAAATTTTGGGTGCAGGTATTTTAATGTGAAGTCTCCTGTCTCTAGAATATCAAGATGATAACTAAGTATATAAAATAGATACTGTATATTTAGCAGAGCTCAACTCAAAATCCAGCAAGCTCAGAGTGTCCTCACAGGCAGCGTGGGATCAAATCCATCCGGTTCCCATGTGCAGAGCCAAGTGAACTATTTTTCAGTGTCTGCGAAAATGAACTTTTACTATAGCTTTTAGGGAGAAAGATCCTACAAGCCCATCATGACCTTCCCTTGTTGCCATATTACAACTGATAAATTGCGTTTTCTTCTGCAGTCCTCCCCTGTAGTGAAGCATGTGCTTGTTAGGACGTGTCCTTTCCTAGTCCTGCAATGTGGAATTTCTGTCTCTAGAGCACAAACAAAAAATCACATGTGGAAAACTGAAGGCCCTGGGGCAGGCAAATGCTCTTTGTATCCTCTCTCAATTCTAGTCCATCTGTCGGATGGGAAGAACATCATCTAAAGAGTTAGAGCAATCTAATCAGAGGGTCCCCGTGGACTACAAAGAATGAACTTCATATCCATTCTTATGCATATCTTACTTGTATCATGTCTATTACTTACAGATAACCACCTATATTTATAACCTAACTTGTGCCTACAAGGTGGGATTGATGAGGGCAGCATCTTGGCTGTCTCTGGTATTTTTTTTTTAAGAAGTAACAGGCTACTTGTTCTTTCTTATTGTGGCTCAGAAAGGAGCAGGAGTGGAGAAGAGACTCTCACAAATGGTGGATAAATAAGAGAAGTTCGCTGGTTTGGTATGTTTTTTGAAGGATCATGTTGGTTTGCAAATGAACCTAAAAAAATATCGATACCCCAACAGTTACTTTCTTTCCCTTCCTGCTAACCACAGCAACGAGTATAGGACTTGGTCACCAGAACGTACTGTAAATCAGCCAGTCAGACACAACTCCTTTTTTCAGTCACATGAGTTTAAGAAATTTGTATAGAAATACATGATGATGGAACACATATTGAGTACTTGTTGCTTCCATTGAAACAAGTGATGAATCACATCATCAAAGAGCAGATTTGGGGATGTAAGATACACACACACACACACACATACACACACACATGTATAAGGGTGTAATTACCCTCTCATCTCTTTTGGCAAACCTCTCAGGAAATGTTGAGGATGTCTTGGATATTTACGTGAAAAGAAAGTCAGGCTTTATAACCAAAGTTCTCAGTAGTGGCCAGCAGCCTTTGTCCTCTAAATTCTTGATTTATTATCATGTATTATCCTGGATTTTATTTTTCTAGAAGCTCAGAGTATTAGGGATTTCATTTCTAATCAGAGGTAACTGCATTTAGCAGGTCTTCAGGTAACAGGGATTAGAGAGGTAATAGATTGAGCATCCAAAAATCAGTGTGGTCAAGATCACCATATGATCAAACATTTGTTTTTGGAAAAAAAAAAAAAAGGAAGAAAATTATTTGTTTAGTATGTCACATATGACATATGCAGTTGGGTTTTATTGATATTGTATTAAGTATAAACATAAACTGTAAAATATTCTTCAGTGGCAAAATCCTTATATGTTAAAATAATGATACCAGAAGTGATCTCCATTCTGTACTGCTTTTACGCAAGTCCAATGGCTTTAAAGGTAAGACGAAATACTTCTGGGGGGAAGAGGCATTTAAATGAATGTATGTGATTGGAAAGAATACTGAAATATCTGTGCTGCTAAACTTTTTGCATTATGAAATATAATAGGATTGTGGCATTTTGAAGATGTACTTATGTATTTTAAAATGTTTGATTTAAAGAAATATTTTTACAGAGTGTTCTTATGTATCTTGGAAAAAAAAAAAAAAAAACCAACAAACTAAAGATTATGTAAAAATATCAGCAAAATTTAAATCTAAGCATTGTATTTATTTTAAAAATAATAAAAATGACATTATGCCGCCTCAGCAATGAAAGGTTTATCATCCTCTCATATGGTACTGGTCGCAACCCTGCATTAAAATTTCAGAGTTCATTTGTTCCCTTTCTCTGTTGTTGACATTGATGTGAAATTCACAGCTCTCATGCAGGATGAGCTCTGGGCTGCCAGGGAGGTGACCCAGCAGGCCAGGATTGTCCCTCTTGCCCTGTAGAGCAGCACAGGAGCCTCACAGACTGCTCACCAGTGTGGTTGGACAAGCATTGCTCCTTGCTGGCTTGGCAAGCAATTCTGCTTCACGTACTGGGCCAGGTGCAAATGCTGCCTTGCTTGTACCCAGCTGTATTCCTGGGCAATGTGTCTGGGTACAGCCTGGTACAGAAGTATCCTAGGCTGGGCCTGTGTGGGTGTACTAAGTCCTTATCCTATCCTATCTTAAAGATACTCATCATGAACATTGTGAACTTGGGTAAACCAGGCCTTCAATTGCAGATTGCAGCAGATTCCACCAGCTAAAATACATGTTCATGTCTCTGATGGAAGAGGCTGCTTTGACCCAGTTAATTCTGCTGGAGGTAAGCCACTTAACTTTGGGAGCATCTGTAAATGCAAGGTTTGCCAGGGTCTCAGCACAATTTCTTCCAAGGACTGATGCAAACAACGCATATATTCTGCTGAAGGTCTCTCTTCCCACACTGACTCCTAATTTCTCAGCCAGGGCCTGTTAGTTCTGCATTAACATCTAAAACGCTGCCAGTACATGTTTACATAGCATCAGGTACCGTTCATCTCTCCATACAGGTAGTACCTTGCTGTTTGGCCTACTTTTGGAAGATTTGGAAGCACATGTTCTTCCTTCGCATGCCACAATGCAGTAAGTGCAGTTGACATGCTGTATCGAACTGTTGCTAGATCCAGAGATAGGCATGTGGTTTAGTGGCCAGAAAAGGAAACCGTAAGACTCTTGGTTTGGCCTTTAATAATTGATGGTCATTTATTTGATGGCCTTTTGTTTTTCTGTCACCTTCTTTGTTGTGTGTTTAACTATAAGCAGACTGCCACATGTAGGATATTGAACTTTACAGAGTTTCTTCTATTACGAACCTTTGCTTTCATGCGTTCCTAACTTGTTGCTGTATCCAAATGGAGGAGGAATCCTGCTGAATTTCATGCCTCCCTGAGCTGATGCATTTCTCATCGCTTTGATGTGCTTTTGTTGTTGGTGGTGGTGGTAAATAAAGCTGCAGCAAAAGTTGTTGGAAAGCTTTCTTATAAAATATGAATGTTTGAAGTAATTCAGTATTGAGCACACATAAGATCCCTAAGACCGTAGCGTGTGTGTCTCTCTCCAAAGAAAGGAAGAGCCTAGCAAGTCCTTCAGGGGCAGGGTTGAATCAACCACACCTGAGTGCATCCACAGAAAGGATATGAGGGGCTTGTCCTGCCTCAGGGAGAGGAAGGGTGTGTCAGTAAGGGGTTTCAGCTGTGCTGGTGGTGATGGCTGAAAGTTCTTCTAAATACAGGTACTCATATTTGTTTGGTGGTTTTTTTTTGTTTGTTTGTTTTTTTGTAACTGTGGACTTCTTAGTCTCTCATGCCTCTGAAGCTTGTAGAGGAGAATTGTTTGTTCATGTTTGTTTTCTTATGGTAAGAAGTCTAGAGGGTCGTAAGAAGGAAACTTTAACTTCTGTGGTTTCTGAAGTCAGAAAGCTGGCCTCCCTGTCTGTTTTCTCAAGGGGCACTTAAAATGTTTTTCTTCAAGTGAAGTCTGGAAGTGAGTACATTGGGAATACATACAGCTGTGTTCCTTATACCTCTCCCTTCCTTGTTTCCAGTCATTCAGGTACTGCAATTGCATGTAGCATTGTAGAGGTCTCGCAAGGGCTGTGTGGTCTCATAGAGTATGGAGATGATGCTCTACTACTGCCTCTCCTCTGAAGAACAATGGTGAAGGAAATGCTGAGGTTCCCTATCGCCCCTTTTCTTTAAACAAACTGCTTTCTTCAATGTCTCCTTGTTTTCTTCAGTTCAGGACTACAAAACCATGATAACTTCTTGACCTGTTCATGCAGGCATCAGTCTGAATAAACACTTCAAGATAAACCAAATGTATAGGTGTATGGCAATACACCAAAAGTTCATTGAGGACTTTATTAAGTCCTCAAATGAGCAGAGTCATTAATAATAATAATAATAATAAAGCACCACTACAAAAATCTTTTTATTTTATATGTGGAGATCACTTGCTGGAAGGCAGGTGGATAAAACTGTACAAGCCTGTATTCAAAAAGCAAAAAAAAAAAAAAAAAAAAAAAAGCAAAGTTTTTTTTAAACTGCTTATGCTAGTAAGTAGTGAAGTGAGGCTCATGGCTTCAGTAATGAGCGCTCATTTACAACAGCTATGTAATCAAAAAAATGTGAACAGATGTTCTCCTCTCATTATTAAAGCACGAGCTATAAATACAGAAGAAATATATAATTTGAATTATTTCGTTCATGAAAACATTACTACGTTAGTTACTTTTTCCTTTGAGAAGGTCAGTTGTCTGGAAGCCTTAATATCAGGGTTCTGGGAAGCACCTGTTAGCTCCCTGTTTCTCTAAAATCTATTGTATTGACAGTCTGCCATTGTTGCTATAGAGGTCAAACTTACTGCAGACTACAAGATGGCCGTTTGCCCTGCTTTAATTGGAGTGCATTGCCATTCAGGAGATCAGCTGTCCAGCCCCAAGGCAAACTGAATATGTTTAATGAACCAACACTTTGGGGATTTCCAAAGGTTGGCCTGGTTGTTTCCTATTGTGTTTAGAAAAATCTAGGTCAGAATGGAAGAGTGGCAAACCAAGAAAAGAAACCATACTGTGACTGAGTTTTTTCATTGTTCCCTTGCAAAACTAAGCAAAAACCCTTAAGGTTTTAGAAATAGTTCTTGTAAATAAATGGGAGACACCATGCAGGTCAGATAAATACCTTATTTAGGTAAATGCCTGCCAATAACGAGCACTGTTGTCTTGTATTTTCCTGACATCTACCTTATATTATTAGCATAAAGCATATCTAGTTTTGCACATGGGCTTTCATAGCTTTTTTTTTTTTTCTTATGGTTTCAATTTGAAATGTATGGTTAAGCTGCATTTATTTCTCTTTGGTACTATCAGCTGGCTGACTGGCAGAAATATGCATCCTGAAAATCTTTTACAGTGTCAGCTTAGCTTTGTTGCTGGCTTGCCTTATTATTTAGCAGTGTTCTTTACCAGTGAAAGTCCTTCTGTCTCATATGGTTTCATTTTTGGTGGGAAGTAACATTTTCAAAACTTTAAGTGAAGTACTAATGTGTATTTTCTTCTGGAAGGCTGGGTGGGTTAGATGTAGACATGGAAGATGGTTTGAAATCCAGCCTAGATTTTGAGCTGCTGTAAGAACATAAGGACACGCTTCTGTTGCTTTTCCCTTTTGTTGTAGAGAGGGTATTTTGATTGCAGTGAAAAGAACTGCTCCAGATGATTAAGAGTAACATTTTATCAGGATAGCCTGGAGAAGTGCTTCTCTCTGGCGTAATCAGTGTTGTTTCCAAAGAGCCTGTTGCTAGCCGTAAATGTCTGACAACTTCAGTGAGTTGGTGACTTAGATTGGTTCTTCTGCAGGCTTTTTCTTAGCAAATAATTTTGTGAGGTATTATGTTTACCTTGCTGTGATGTTAAGTTCACTATAAACAAATGTTCAGAAATGGGATCTCCAAATGACATTGCATCTTTCTGTTCTGTGGGTTTCCTTCTTTTCCTCATGGGTACTTTACGTTAAAAGACAGTCAGTACTGTTTATCTCATACTTCTCAAATTTTTTCAGTTAGTTATCTCAAGGGTTTCAAAAACATGAAAAGTCAGGCAGTGCTGTTTCTTGCAGCATTGGGTGGAAATGCATGCATGAAAAAAAAAAAAAAAATTAACAGGTGGGAAAAGTGAACTCCTGCCAAGCAAGGGCAGAGAATAGAAAATGCATGAAAGTAGACATGCACTGTAGTTACACTTCCAAAAAATCTGAAAAGCAATGCCTGACAACCTCCAAGGAGCTGCTGAAGTCTGCCAAGTTAATAAATAAAAATGGAGAGTCTTCAAAAATACCTGCTGATGCAATGGTCTCACTAATAGAAATGTTTTAGCCTGATACTACCTTGTAACTAATGGCAGTTATCAGTTGACTAACTTTCTTCTCTTATTGCTTCCTTGTGTGGCACTGAGAAAGCTTTTACCATTGCCTCTTTAAAAGGAAGCCTTTCTAGTTGAGTTGAGTCTAGCAGACAGCTGCTAAATTCTCCAAGCTATGATTTACCTATAGCCCTCCAGAACCCACCTGAAAGCTGTGATGGTTGGCATCAGGAGTGGTGTCCCAGCCAACTGGTGCTGGGAGGGGAAAATAGCTTAGTCCTTCTTTTACAGCTTTAGTGATAGAAAGTGAATAGTGGGAAACAAGCATACAAATCACTTGGTAAGGACCAAAGAAGTGATCAAGACTTTTTGCTTAACTAGCCTCAATGTTACTGTTATACCTCCTCCTCTGTACAGGAGCATCATCATGATAATATTGAACCAAAGCTTTTATGCCTTCCCATTCTTAAGAGCTCATTAAGCATTCAATTAGAATTCATCTTCATATACCCACTAGTTATACTTCTGCATGTTTTAGTAGCAGGGAGATTTTTTTGGCAGAGATAAAATGTATCAATACCTCATCCAAACAGATATTCTGGGCTTCTGTGGGATTTGCTTTGGAAAACATACAGCCAGCTAATGCTGTGTGCTGCAAGCATAAATACTGTTATTAGTGTAAAGATGATGCCTAGATAGGTGAAATATATTTGGTATAGACATTTATTCCCAGCATAAGCTAAAAAAAACCAACTCTTTACATTTTTTAAACTTTATTCAAGGATCACAGAATAAGAGAAAAGGTTGTATGGTAAAACAAACATAGCTCAGGTTCTTGATGTTCCTGTCAATTTCTAACCACTAAACAGAACTTTCTACTCAAAAAAACTATTAATGTTATCTGTGGGCCACTGTCCAAAAAAGGGAAAGAAAGAAAACCAGCAATTTTAAACCCATCAGTTCTCCATGCTCTTAGTAGCAGCTGAAAAGCAAAAACTTCATGTACCTGTACTTAATAAGACTTCTCTATCAGAAGTTTTACAGTGTAGTCTGTTTGTACTGGACATGGTATATATTTACTTGTTACTGCTTTTCTTTAGAGCAAAACCCACCTCTTCTTATCTTTCTTTTTTCTTACAGTGTCACAGATCGTGTGGTAAAACTTCTCCTCACATCATAGTTAATATTATAAATAATTACTTCTAAAAGTGTTAAGACAGGCTAATTCTGGTTAAAATAGCGAGAAGTATAAAACAGACAATACGATAAAAGGGCTCACTACCCATACAGAAAGTACTCTGAGGGATGCTTAAGATGGTCTCTCAACCAAGATTTCAGTGCATGAGTATCAGGTAAACAGTCGTGGGTGTTTACTCAGTATGCATATTTTTCATTCACCAATCTAGAAAATTTTCAGCTAGATTTTGAGATGTTAATTGCTTGTGCTTTTTCTTGGATAATAAATTAGTTCTCAAAAAAGCTACAGGATTCTTTTTATGCTCTATGGAGAGAATAGAGTATACTAGAGAGACTACACTCTATATACTACAGTAACCCAAAGATTAAAATCTTCATTCAAAAGATGAGGTCATGCTGCATGAAATTGAAGGCACATGTATTAAACCAAGTTAAAGTGCTTCATGTATCCCTGCTCATCACTGTACCTCAACCTGAATTGAGACTTGGTATTTTTAATGTGCCTGCAGCAATGAAGTGGTCTGTCCTTTGTGGAACAAAGTAAGTTAAGTGAACAAAGTACAGAGACCAAGATCTAACAAAAAAGAAAAAGCTAGTAAAAGGTCCTGTGGAGTAAATGGAGGAAAACTTAAATCCTACCACAAAATAGGTGCTAGTTGCCTTGTGGCTGCAAATACCTGTTCCTCTTGTAGAAGAAACTTGCTCTCCATGAAAAGGTTGTTCATCAATCACTGCTACCAGCTGTCAGGGATTTTTCTTATCAATGATGATCAGAGTATGCAATCAATGCCAAACATTGCAAAGGAGCAACCTTTGGCTTCTTGCACAATAAAGTGGATTAAACTTTGGAAGTGCCATGACTGAAGGGCTGAACTTCTGCTGAAATATCCACAGGGCCCTATGAAATATCATGTAGATTTCTTCTTAAGTAAGAGGAGAGTTACTTTGGTAGAAGGGCATCGCATCACATAGCAGGAACATAAGTTAGCTAATTACAGGTTATTTTCTGAAAAATGAGGATAAAGAATGTCGAAGGAGATGTCTTTCACAGTCTTCTAGAAGTGCTTCTTGGCTGTAGGTTTGTAAGACACCAGAAGACCAAAAGAAGCGTAGCCGAATAGAAGTGTCTGAACGAACCAATGAAACTGAACTGCTGGGTCAGTGATGCCTTTAGATCTGTAACATTAACAAAACCATAAAATGTATCAAAAAGCTTAATCTTGCAGGCTACATTTTATTACTTACTAAGGTCAGATATTGGTATGCCAGAATTGATTAGAACATTTGATCTTAGATTACTGTCACTACTGAGAGCAAATTTTTGAAAGACTACTAACTGAACACGCTAGTACTTCAGATTGCAGTGGATTTTAAGCTGTCTACAGAACAAATGTTTTTATAGATATCATGCATAAAATTTCCTCAGTAATACACTATCTCCAATTTCTGTCTATGCTATGTGAAATGACTTGTTCTGTATGACAAGTTTACAAACCTCAAAGAATCAAGAAAATAGACACGCCTAATACTAATCTACCTTTGCTCTTTACACAAATCCATATATACCTTCTTGGTGACGATAGTCTGGGTACTACCAGGACGAATTGGCCTGACAATTGTTTAGGTATCACTACGCCATGCAGGATGGCAGATCACTGTTGCCTGAATTTGTTGCTAGAAAAAGGTACAGAAAGATCAAGAGACCTGACTTGTCATTTAAATAGCACCTGATTTTTTTTTCCGTATGTTACACAAAGAGGTTGAGTGATGCTATAAAGAATGTCTGTAAGATGACTTATACTCAAGTAAATGCATTAAGAGTTTGAAGCAACAGTCACGCTATCTCAGTCTAGCAATATAGTCATGCTTCTTATCCCTTAAAAATTCGATCACGTTGACTGTCTTGAAGACAACTGTCCTTCTCAACCAACAATGTGACACTCTATCCCCACACCCTACCGTTGTTGGGAAATATTCCTGGATTTACAGAGAATAGAAGGATAAACATGATAGTCAACAGAACAACTGGTTTCACATTTCCAGTGAAGAATTGTTGAGCCTAAGTGTACACATTAATTTTAGAAGGGAGCTCCCTCTACTGATCTTTTCTAGAACAGTTCAGTTGTTAATTGTGTCTACACAGACCAAATTAATGTGTATGAAGTGTTGATTAACACAACATTTCTTACTATTCATTCTTAAGTTTTCTTACCAGCTGTGGAAAAACTGTTTATAATCCCAGCTGCAGTGTTTTCAAATGAGTACAGAAATTTAAAAACTAGGTCTTAACAATTGTACCTGCTTCTATAAGGCAAGCTTACTTGAAAAGATCATATGCAAAAATACAGGCCAGAAGCCAAATGGAAGTGCCACTACTGATTAACAAGTGTATACCTACCTGCTTTCTAGTTCTTCCTCATGCCTCCTTTGTGATGTTCATAAGCAGACATCACCATGTTTTACATCAGTAAGAAGTATACAGTGTTTGTGACTAGCTAGTAATCCAAGTCAATGTGCAGGTAAACTCATGTTCTTTTTCTTATGGTCTTTAACACTGCTCTGCAAAAACTTCATTACTTAACTTGATTACAATAGACCCATTTGGTATGGTCAATGGTAATGAAGCATCCTCAGGTTTAAAATCACCTTAAGCCCGTATATCTGAAATACATCTGTAGAATCAGAGTTGAAGTTTTGACATAAAGCTATAGAACTTAAGTTTGGAGTTTGGTAAAGAGTTGATTAACAACTCCTATTTCGTTGAAGTTTTATGCCTTGAGAACCACCTCAGATAGCTTCAACAGAATAAAATCCCTCTGATTCCATGAGATGTTACCCGAGAAGCTTGTGACAAACAGGGCATTAATTAAATCAAGTAGAAAAACATCTAGTGTTCACAACAGCAAACTGACTTGCCAGCTACTATGTAGAGACACAAAAATCAAAAAGAAATATTAGCATGAGAAGTAGCAACGGTATTCTTCTGAATTACTACAAACTTAAGTCAAATGAATACAAGGATGATATGTGTGGACTGCATGCCATTTCCAAACAATTTGTTCTCCTAATCTAAGACTTAGTTGGCATTACTTTTCGAGTCTGATTGGTCAATGTTTTCCTCCACTTGCATATATAATCAGATCTTGCGTAGTCCCAAATAGAAGTATCCAATTGTATTTTCACAATACAGATAGAATTTATTTAAGCCGCTAATTAACAGTCTCAAAACTTTGTTAACATCTGACTGAATTTAGACATCTATTTATTTTTACCCACTGCTTTCTGAAGTGCTATGTTACCCAGGATCTGACCTAATAATGAAGAATAAGAAACTATGCTTGCCTATTATATAAAGAATGATTCTCAAAATAAATAAATACAAAGAACAGTGAGTTCAGAGGCAGGCAGACAAGCTTTGGCAGACTTTGCTGCTGCCAGTTCTCTAAGTTGCCAACCCCCCCTTTTTGCTACCCAGTACAGCAGTAACCTCTTATGGAGGACAGCAAGCTAGCACTGCAGCAAGAATTTTATCAGCATCCTCAGAAACAATATTGTTGCTTATCACCACCAAAATCAGTCTGTAACTTATGTCACTTGTATCAGAAATCCTTTCCAGAGCATTTAAGGTGAGGGAGGGGACCAACTTACTGGCATAACTTAACACCATACAGGGCTTCTACTAGGTGAATCAGCCAGGATACATAGAACCTGATAAAAAAGAAAACATGTTTTATTTTGTTGAAAATTAGGTGGAAGACTAACACATCCAAAATGCATTATGCAAGGAATATCAAACTGGACACAGAATTGACTCTACATTTTAAGCTAGAAAGTGATGTGTTTATTATCTTAGGAGGAAAAGTATTGTCTTAAAACTGCCTGAAGTCCACTGAGAAAGTTAACAGAACACATAACGTGGCAATCAAACTTGATCAGTAGCGTTTTGTATAGAAGCTTTTTTGAAAAGCTATGCAGGATATGCAGTTTGGATCAGTTCAATACCTATGTGAAAGCAATGATGAAGGCTATCATCTACATGATGCATGGTAAAATAAGTGAGACAGTCTGAGGATTCCCTTTACATGAGAGACCTGGCTACAGGGAAGTGTATTCCAGCTCTTGTTGAATAAGGTAACAAAACGTGTTTTGTAACCCAGCAAAGCTAAGCACTACACAGTGGCTTCAGCAGACTATTTCTCAATGGACAGGATAAGTTAGTAACGTACCCAGGAGCTCTATCCTCCTCCTTTCCCTTTTCACTGTAACAACACCTATGCCAGGCTGCAAGCCGATCGTTTAAGCTTTCAGCCAGGTCTTAGCCTCTCTGGTCTTCCACATGCCTAGCACCCCTCTCCCGAGCTGTAATGAGCTCGCAGGCAGACCTCTTTACATGTAATTAACAGCCGGGTCACAGCAAAGCTCCTTAGCGCAGCCTAAACAGGGAAGTCCGAGACAACAAGCGAGGTGCGATAAATCAGAGCCAGATGTAACTTACGCGTAGCACACCCACGTGTGGTAGTGCTCTGCGATATGGCGAAGGAAGGTGCCAAACGGTCCCAAATAGCTATAAGGTATGGTTGAGGGTCCAAGCGTTACCCACTTGGAAAAAAAAAAAAAAAAGGTTAGCTCGCTGAAACTGCCCCTTGCACGTTGGCAGCAGCCTCCGTGCCCCCCTCGGCCCGCCCCGCTCCCTCGACGCGGCGCCCGCCTTACGCCCAGAAGGATCATGCCGCAGGCGATGGCGATCATCCAGAGCAGCCGGGAGCGCTGGAAGTGGCAGCTGCCATCCTGCAGCCGCTCCGCGCCCGTCCCCGCCGCCATCCCGTCGCCTTGCTCCCGGCCGTGGGCCGCCGCCGCCGCTAAGGCGCTGCTCGGGGGGGGCGGCACCGGACGGGCGGGGCCACCACCGCGCCCGGCCCCCCGCACGTAATGGCGGCCGGGGCGCGCCTCAGCCCGGGCCCGAGCAGCGAGCGCCTCCCAGCGGCGATCCCCGGGGCAGCGGGAGGGCGGCCGCTGCTCCTCCCTGAAGGGCTCGGGCCTTCTGAGGGCGTTTGGTTACCGAGGTGTCCAAGCACAGAGGTCCCGCTGCCCCCTGTCAGTCCTTCTCGCTGTTTCTTAGGTGCTGTTAGGCTGGCGGCTGGCACTGGGGAAGTCTTTTCTCAGAGTCTAGCTGTAAAGCTTGATCATGTTTCGGCAAAGTGCCTGGATCTATGCCTTAATGCCTAGGCTCCTTTGTGGTTTCGACACCAGAAGATTTGTCGGTAATTATATTTATTCGCAAGTGTAATCTGAATTGGAAATTACAGTTGCCAACCAGTACTGTGTGAAGTATTGAAAAATGCTGGGCGACGATAGGCTGGGCTTGATGAATTTACTTCGTCAAGGTTATAGGAAATAAGACTATTTCTTCATGCTTTACTTCCCCAGTCTTAACTTGTGAGAATTCTACAGTTTTAGTGTTCATTTTTCTGATCAGTGTCACAAAGTGACTGAATTAAGGCCTGGCAGCTCCCCACAACACACTACACACCAAAATGTCACCAAGGCCTAGCACCAGCAGACAGCACAGTCAGTTCTGGCCAGGCCGCATTTAGATTTATATAGTTTGAAATACATATCTCTGTGTGACAGGATTCAGACAACTTCATGTTCTTTCTAAGGCCTTTCCTGTGCTAGGGGACGTAGGGATGTTGGTGGCTAACAATCAGTATGGCTGCCATCACAGTGACAGGGCTCCATAGGCATTTGAGGATGAGCTAATCTGGCTTTACCCTGCTCCAGGCTACACAGATTGTGCATTGAGTCTGGTTTTGCACTAGCCAAAGCCACAGAAAAGTGAAGGAAAGCATAATCCTAAAAAAAAAAACAAGCTAGAAAGAAACGTGTACCCCCTCATATTTGCAAAGAAACATGTTTCTTTCACTTGCCACACTTGATTTAGATACAGGCTCAGGCTGGTAATTAAAGCCACAAGTATTCTTGAAGAATCTAAGACCACAACAGATGTTCGCTATGAGATCAACAGGTATGGCAACTAACAGTGCCCTAACATGAAGATGGTGGCTGTATGATCCTCCCGGAGATCTCAAAGACAAATATGCTAGTTTAAAAGAAATAAAAAAAAAAAATAAAAAAATAAAAAAGTAAAAAAGTAAAAAAAGTAATAATAATAATAATAATAATAATAATAAATAAAAGGAAGAAAAAGGTGAATGTAAACTGAGACAGGTTAGTCCTGCTGAAAACAATAAAATGGACCACTGCATTGTAATCCCTGAAACATACCTGTCTCGTTCCATACATTGTTTACAGCACTATATCACTCTAGTAGATTTTCATATAATAAAGTTCTTGTTGTACCTAATACTGTAGAAAACTCATTCCCCCTTCAGTTTAGAAACATTTGCTATCTCTAACTTAGAGATATTGACTTATCTCACTTTCATCGGGAAGTACAAAGGGTATTTGCCAGGTAGTCTGCCTCTTTTGTTTTTTGTTCTTGGTAGATGCCAGAGACTAGATAGAGACATGTTAGCTCTTCTGTGGCTTTTAAAATTCTTAAAAAAAAAAAAAAAAAAAAAAAAAAAAAAAAAGAGAGAGAGAAAAAAAAAGGTGGTGGTGGTTACTCTAATCCAGACTAACCTTTATTGCGTGAGTCATCCTACTGGAGTCAGTGATGTGGCTGTGTAAACAGCAACTTTTTGGATAAAAAATGATTAAGGGATTGGGATCTTTTTAGGAAATTACTTGGGAACGAACTGCAGCCAACTTTAAACTGGATTTGTGGCTGGTTTAAAAGAGATGAGATACAGCCAGTGAAAGATACTTAAGGAAATGGAATTATCAATAAAATATTTTTAAATCAGAATTAAATGACACAACGCTGTAAAGAATTGACTGCTAGAAATGTCTGATTGCTAATTTAACTAGATAACATACACCTTCACTCCTCCGTCATTTTTAATTTTAAATGGAAAATTAATTAAATTTAAGTTGAAAAATATTTCATTTTCTCTTTGAGATTTGAAATTGGATAAGCTAAGGAAGTATATGGTCTTTAAAGCCTTACAGTTTTCAGCTAATGGTCAAGACTTTTAGCAGATTCATGTACTTCAAGGAGTGATGAGAAGTACATAAGAGGAAGCAGTGGGGTACAATAATTATGACTTGGAAGTAAATAAACCTTCACACATCTCTTTGATCTATCGCTCTCATAGGTAAATGGATTCCATGGGTGCTTGATAAAACTAGTTCTCTTCTATCATGTTGTGAATATAATTGGGAGCATAATGGAAGTCTTGGAAATTGCCAGCTATAAAGGCCCCAGCTACACCTTTAGTCTTTGCAAAAATTAAGAACTAAGTATTACCTTTAAACTATAAAGGTAGTAATTTCTCATGGATTTTACTATAGGCTCAGTTTGTGCATTTTAGAGATCAATTTATGTCAAGTTCTGTGTGCCTATCCTAACACTGTGCTTTTTGTTATTAAAAAGGAACAGGCCTCTATATTGTAATGTGCTGCAGCCAACACTGCAGCATTAATAAGCTCTTCTAAATAGCAAAAACTCACCAGTTTGAAGTCCAGGTTGCAAACAGAGCTTCAGTTTTTATTGCAGGCATGCATTTTACAGATCTGTAGTTGGTTTTACTGCTATCTGTTGGAAGTCAGTAACTTTAGTCCTACTAAGATATGCATGCATCTCTGATGGATTTCTTTCATGTGTGACATAGCTTTAAAAAGTGAAATACTAACAAGTGACATCCATTTGAAATCTCAGCTTATACAGTTCAGATTTGTGCTACAAGTGTTTGATGGGTTTCTTTTAGGTTGGATTTATGCAATGGGTATTTATTAGGGTTTTTAGAAGGTATATGAACAAAAAGATATTTTATGCCATTTGGGGAGACTGCTTAATAATACTGAGCCTACCTTACCAGGACAAATTAAACATGACCAGACAACTTTGCTCATATTGGTTATGTTGGAAAAACCTGAGTAGTTGAAACTATTCTAAAACTGTGTTACATGGAGATAAGGGGGCCATGACTGCATACCAGCATTGGGCAGCGTTATGCTCTGAGTGGTTAAAACAGGCTGAAGGAGCAAATCTCCAACAAGCCGTCAGCATTTGGATGCCTTGTTCTGTCCCTTAACTGCTTGATGACAGTGTTTGAGTCTTTTAATACGTAGTATTTGGTATCTGGTATTGTTTCTGGTTTCTTTCAGAAAGAATTCCTAACTTTTTATTTCTGCTTTCTGCTTTGAAAGCCACAGCCTTAGGTTGCCAAGTTCTTCACGTGCATGGTAGTAAGCACAGGCACACAGTGTTGGGAAAAGGGAAGGTTTCCAATTAGTGCTCTACTCTTGAGGGTCTATTGGGACCAGCTAATGCATTTTTAATGTATTTCTCAGTTAACGAAAATGTCTTGTCAATAGACACAGTTTTCTAGCTCTGGGTATATTTTTTTATTATTTTTTTTTCTTTCTCTCCCCCTATGGGTCTGAAATAGCAATATTGTGAGGGAAAACTGGCTGCAGTACAAAAAAGCCAGCACAGATCTGGCAAAGAAACGGAGTCAGTAGCAGATGGGTGGGAAGCGCACCTCAGTGCAAGCACATGGGCGGGGATACTACTTGGGAGATGAGGAGCAGGACTGACAAGGGAGCTTAGACCAATAGGTCTTTGAACAGGGAGGAGAGGACTGCAGACAACTTGTCTCCAGTCCCAGCAGACTAGCCTTGAGGCCACATTCACTCGTCTTTAGGTGACTAGTTACTGTAATCAAGCTTGGCAGACTATGATGGTTTGTAGTATTTCTGTAGTATCACATGGGTGTGCTTGTATTGCGCCAACACACACACACAAACACGCACAAAAGATGTAGTCCCAGTCCTAAACATCTGCAGTTCAGAGGTCTGACCCTCCAAGGTGCTAAGAGTCCCCAAGTGGTTCTGGCGCTGCTCAGTCCTAGGGCATCTGCAGACAGGAGGCTGGCAGAGCCCTCACAAAGGGGAGGGAGACGGGGAAGGAGACGGTAGGGAGTATGAGGGATGGGATTACAATAAGGGAATGCAGACTGTGAACATGACCCTATTGGTCTTAAAATACTGCTGCACTTAAACAAAACGGTGCTTATCTCAGGGGTTTGGGCAAGTGAGGGCCTGCCAGACCAAACTGCACTTGGGGGTGCTCCAAGTCCGGATTTTGGGAGGATATTTTGAACAGAATTTTCTGCTGTTTCTTGAAGCAAGATTTGAGTGAATGCATTTGCAACTGCACACGTCACTGCACAGCTTTTCTATCAGAGTTTAAAGGAGTATGAGAATTATGATCTATGCACTGGGCTTTGTACACGTGGCAATCCAGCAGCCCATTCCTGCGTGGCTCTGCTGATTTGCCCTTCCCTGTGGTCATCCTAACTCTGTGCAGGCTCAGGCTCTGCCTGTCCAAACTGCAAATCACTGTCCTGCATGGCTGTTTGAGGTGGGCCTGGCCCGCAGAAGAGATTTCCCTTCACCAAAGGAGAAGACACCGCATTTCGTGGGAATGGGAGCACTATTCAGTGCCTTCCCAGCAAATCCTACATACATCTCCTGGGGTTTTTCTTCCATCGTTTGGTTCACAAGAAAAATTAACGGTGTTAGGCACCACTGAACTACCATTTAATGTAGGGCATGAAGTCTGCAATTTCACCTGTTTGTTTTTTTTTTGTTGTTGTTTGTTTGTTTTTCCTTTAAAAGTTATGGCAGTCTTCTCTTTGAAAGATGTGACGACTTCTTTCAAGATTGTCACAAGACTCAAGAACTCAACAGTAGGGAACAGCAGGGAGCATAATGACAGTACGACTAAGGACCCATTTTGAGGTTCAGGCTACAGATGATCAGTACAACTCAGAAATGTGATCTTGGAGTTTGGTAAGTGGTTCTGTGAGGATGCCAGCTCAGTGATGGACAAAAAAAAATAAAATAAAATAATTTTAGGAGTTGTTAGGAAAGTGGTGAAGAAAATATCATTGAAAACATAAAACTTGAAACACCGTGATTATTTACATCTTAAATGTTGGAAGACATTTTAGTCTTCCTGTCTCAGGAAAAATACAGTAGCACTGGAACAAGTTCTCAAAGGGGAACGTGAATGACCAAAGGCATGGGGCATAGGGTGAATAACCGTGGATCAGCTGCAGTGAGTGGGGCTCTTCAGTCTGGAAATGAGGTTGCTATGAAGGGAGTAAGTGATGGGGTTTGATGAAATAGCAGGCAGCATGAGCCACTGGAAGTAGCATGGGGCTTTCCAAATTCTTGTGTGGGAGGCAGCAAGCACCAAATTATTCAAGCAGGCAACACATCGAGAACAAATAGAAATGTTATTTCATAGATAACGTAGATAAGCTGTGGAAGTCTTAGTGAGAGGATGTTAAAATTTTACATAGATTCAAAAAAAAAAAAAAAAAACAAAACTGTTCCAATTCACAAAATAGAAGCACATTGTGTTTTCTGTTTACTTAGAAACTAATCCATTTTAGGAAGTCCCTGAGTCGCGAATGACAGCGAGTACTAGGTAAACGTGCTGTTACGTAGCTGGCTGACCTGGTTGTATGTACCCCCGATCCCTAGACAGGAACCCTTTTTTTGGCTGTTTCAGAAGACTTAAGTGTCAGGTTAGACATACGTCTGGTCTTAGTGAGTATGGCCCTTTTTGAGTGGCTACCCCAGATTTCAGGTAACTACAATCCACACTATGAACTTCTAAGGGTTATATGTAAGAAAAACCGAAGTCTAAGATTATTCACAAGTTACATGAAGCTGGCCTAATGCTTTTTTTCACCTTGAAATCTGTCAATTTTAATGGGTACTGCAGCAGACCAAGACTGCTTTGCCTTAACAGTTCGTGTTCTCAGCAATAGTGTTTTCCTTCACTATAGCTGTTGGAAACGACATTCATTTCAGGCAGGAGGAGAGGTCAGAACAACGCTCTGTCACAAGAAACGTGTTTGCTGTAGTGAAAGGCTCAGTGGTCTGGTGACAGCTCTCTCTCAGCTGGTGCTGAACTGGGCAATGAGTGCTCTTGCAAAGGAAGGATTATCCTAAATTTCACCTCTCTTTGCTCAAGGTGCAAGATGTGTCTCCATCCGGCTTGCCTAAACACGTCACGGACGTGTGTGTGTCTGGCATGGCACTTTCAGAATTACTGAATTGCCTTCAGAACAAGACGTGCCCTGTAAGCGCTCCTTGCCCTGCAGAGCAGGTGAGAGCGCAAGCATCGTTTGGCTGCTCGTGGTCTTTGGAGGGCTCCTGGGCACATTTGGCTATGACAGGACTGCATATGGGGGGAGATGTTTGTGGAAGAGGATCCACGTGTTGCTGCTGAATTCCACAGTTTTACATTTGAACATGAAATCTCTGCTATTCTCCAGGGTTGCTTTGTAGCGTTTTTATTTCAGTGATGTAAGGGCTGTCTTTTACTGCCAAGCCCATAATTAAAGCAGTGTTGACTGGTAAGTAATGGGCTGCAAAATGTGTACCAGGAGATAATTAAAGATGCACTCTAGATAAGCGAGGCATGAACATCCTTTTTATGAGGTGTTAATGTCTGAAGACCAACTAGTGAAATTGATCTTGCCTCCTTCAGGATGAAAGTTCTTCTTAAATATCAATAGCATGGTACTGCCCTGGAAAATGTTTGATGTAGGGATTTGTAGGGGTCTGTGCTTGTCCAAAGACTCCCCAGGCAGGCGCCTGGCGGCTGGGCCCATGCTGCACTCGGTACTTGGGCATCGCGTTTGTGCTTGCACGATTCTGGGGCCTCCTTCGCATCTCCTCACACCAGGGCTGCTCGGGAGGGAGAAAGGAGAGGAGCTCCTGGTTCCCCGATCTGCGCTAGGATAGATGCAAACCTTTTTCAGAGCCATTTTAAAGACCACTGTGGCTAGTGCTAATCATTTCGTTGCCTCTCCTAGATGTCTATTACATAGTTTTTTTTTGTTTGTTTGTTTGTTTGTTTTTTTGTTTTTTGTTTTTTGAGCAATATTTTCGGGACATTCCATGTGTGATTTTAATTCGTCTGTAGATGCAGTTATGGTATAACTCTGACATAAAGGGGCATTGGCAGAGGACATGGTGGGTTTCCACGTTTAGACCCTACTGAAATCTGCAGCAAAGTTGTGTGGGCATTGGTGGGAGCCTGAAGACAACCTGTAATCCGAGTATCATCTGAAGAGATACAGTTTTTAAGCATACTGCATCTGTATTCCTGCATCTTACTCCACGTTTCTTCCATTCCCCGTTTTTCACTGCTGTTGGCATTTATTTTACAGTCCTTTGTGAAATGAATAAAAAATACAGGAGGGGAAAAAAAAAAAAAAAAAAAAAAAAAGCATTTCCCCTTGATATGGTTTAGAGAAGAGATGGGGAGGCTCACAGACAGTTGTTTTGGTTATGACACATGCAGCAGCCACGGGAACATGGTCAGCAAGGGCTGGTCGGTGCCTGGCTCAGAGCATGGCCAAATTGTCACTAGCAGAAATTAGCTCTTAGGCCAAGTCCGTGTGCCAGAGCAGAAGAGGGGGAAGAGGAGGCGGAGGCAAAGATTGCCATCTTGTTTCCTGGAATCTCGCTTAAAAACAAACTCACAATCTAAGTCTCTATCAATTAGCATTGCAAAGAAAATCTCTGTAAATGAAGGGTGTAAAGAGGCTGCCTGGCAGAGCGCCTGGAACAATAACTCCGGGAAGTGTGAACTGCTCTCTCCATAGCCAGGGGATGTTAACAAAAGCCCGCTCTGTTTGACCTAGCTAGCAGCGATGGACACTCGCTGTTAGCAAGTAGTGCAAGTCGCTGCAAGCCCCAGCGGTTCTCCTCTGCTGACTCCTCCTTATCTCTTCTCTGCTGTCTCTCTGTAAGGGGTGCGTGTGTGTGCTGGGGGGGATCACCGCTCCTTTCCAGAGCAATGTTGCAGGCTGCCTGCAGGGTCGGCTTTGTGTTGTACTTATCCTTATGAGGTGACACTTTCAGACCTTTTCTGCCAGAAAAATTGGAAAGCCAGAAAGGGAAAATGACTTTTTTTTTTTTTTTTTTTTTTTTTTTGCCTTCTCCGTGGCATCATTTTCACTGTGGCCAGACTATGAGTTAGCTCTCTTTGTACCTGGCAAATGATCCAGTACCATTCCCTGATCCGATCCATTATGCACCCCACGGAGAGATGAAATGCGGAGAGATGGAAGGGTCATATGCAATTCCATGCTTCCCTGGGCCAGTTTAAAGCAGAGCTCCCCAGTTCTAATTTTCTCTCTGCACCTGTGCATCCCCCTCCCTTTTTGGTGTCTGAATTAAGCTAGCCAAGAACTAACCTGGCCAAAAAAATGATCAGTTTTTGGATGGAGTAGCTCTGTGAGTTGTTGCACTTTCTAGTCAAGCACACACTGGAGCTGGCATGTGCAGGACTCTGTGTTAAGCTATGTGGGGGCTTAAAGGTGAGTAGAATTGCATCCTGCGTGATCAGAACAAGGAGTAGTAGCTGGGTTTTCTGTGGAGAAGATTGTCCATAAAACTGTTGTAAAGCTCTGTAAATTTGCCTGTTGTGTCTGAACCTTAATCTACCTCTCCCTACATGCATATCTGAATATTAAAAGTGAACTAAAATTGCAGGGTTAGCAGCATACCTTGCAGTACCTAGAATTGCCAAACCATTTGCTGCCTGGTTTTCCCTTTTTCCCACATGCAAATTCTTGTCTATATAAAAATTGTATTGTTACATGGAAAGGAAGGTCTCTGAACCATCCTGGAACTCTGAGAGAGAAATCTATTCCTCGTGGAATGTATGTGTGCTGTGACAGTCCAGGCTTATGAGAATTATATGGGAAGGAGTAGTGACAAATTGTTTCAAGGTGTTTCTTCCAGATGTCCTGGACTACACACTGCTGTCATCCCTCTGAAATTGTCACTGTCATCATATACACTTTTGCTAGAAAGTACTCTTTGCATTTATAAGCATTTATATTTAAATGTGTATTATTGTAATATATAATACTGCAATATAATTATTGTGTTGTTATTATTGTATTATTGTTTCTGAGGGCATTCGTCTTGCTTTATGGACAGAGGTGATAAAAAAGAACTTAGCCTCTGGAGTAGCAGACTTGTTGGATTGTCAGTAGCAGACTAGGCAGATTTTCATCTCTGGCATTGTCTGGCAGAGCATTCCTTGTTGTTGTGAATGACTGTGGTGGTGTGCCTCACGTTAAAATCCTTGTCCAGCTCAGCTGAGAAGTGGCTGCCTGGATCACAGGCGCGGTGGTCCCTGCAGAATGCAAATACGTAATAGCTCACATTTTGTTCTTGTACCCTTAAGCTTCACAGCAAGCTGAAGCAGGTCCCAAGGCTGAAAATGACTGGGGACGTGTTGAGACAACAGACACATGAAGTAATGGTGCCGTTGCTCTTGAACTCCTTCAGTGATAGCCTTTAATGGCCTCATTTGACAAATTATTACATTAACTAATTGATTTGCTGCCGTTCTAATCCTGTTTTAACATCTAATTCCTTTTGGCATTGCAACTGTTGCTCCCTGTAAACCCTTATGTCACACTTGGCTCTCTAAAAATATTTCTGGCCCCTCATTTGCATTAGTACTTTGGTCATGACCTCACCTTGGACTGAAACACAGAGCTTGCTTGTTCTGTGCATGACTTGGATGCGTGAAGCTGTCTGGAGGAGGACGAGAAGCCCCAGGAAGGGCATTGGTTATACTGAGCTCTTCAGCAGGCACACGGGAGGGAAATTTTTCTTTCACTCCCCACAGAGCACTGCAGAGAGTGCCGGGGGGAGCTTTGGTGTTGGTGGTGGGTTCTGGTGTGGTATCTGGCAAAGCCACCAGCATTTTGCTTGCCCCAGTTGAGTCAGTGAGAAGTTTCCCACTGCCAGGAAGAGGAGTGGAGCTGTATAACCAAACGGGGAAGACGGGGACCTGTAACAGGGATGGCGACAATAAGGAAAGGGGATGGTTTCCCCTTGGACAGGGGGTGATGTGGGGCACCCATATTCCTTAGCTGGGGAGACATCCTGAGCGCTCTGGGGAGCTCTAGGTTTCCAGGAAAGGCCCAGCCCTGCCGGAGGGCAAAAGCAGCCTTTTCAGGAGGCCGAGCTGAAGTAAAAAGGAAATTATTGCCCTTCCACTTGAATTTAAAAAAAAAAAAAAAAAAAAAAAAAAAAAAAAAAAAGTGGGTGGGTGTGTGGCGGCGGCGGGGGCTTCGCCGGGAGACGCTTTGGCTCCTGCGTCGGGGCGAGCCCTCGCGGTGTGTATTTTGGTGATGGGATGACAATGGAGGTGTGGGAGACGGCTCTGAGTCACCCCGGGGCAGGCCCGGGCGGGTGGGGGGCGCCGAGGGCCGGGGCGGAGGGCTCATAAGGCGGGCGGCGGGCCCGGGCCCCGCAGAGCTCGGCCCGCATGGAGCCCGCCAGCCCCCGGCCCGGGCCGCCGCCCGGCGAGGCCCCGCGGGAGGGCGGCCGGAGGAAGCGCACGTCCTTCAGCAAGGCGCAGCTGGAGCTGCTGGTCCGCGCCTTCGAGAAGCAGCCGTACCCCGGCATCGCGCTGCGCGAGCAGCTCGCCGGCCTCACCGATATCCCCGAGGCCAGGATCCAGGTAGGAGAGCCGGAGGGCGCCCTCCCTGCCCGCCCCGGCCCCCCGTGCTGGGCAGCGGGGAGGCAACCGGGCGGCGCGGGGTCCCCGGGCTGTCCCCCGGTGGCAGCGCCTTTCGCCGCGTGTTTCGGCAGAGCGCTCCTGGCAGCGGCAGGAGGCCGGGTTAACGCCTGCTCACCTTCACAGGTCTGGTTCCAGAACAGGAGGGCCCGGCAGCTGAACCGCAGGAAGGGCGAAGCCGCCCTCCAGCCCAAACCCGTGTCCGGCAAGGAGGAGCGGAGCCACGGCGGCTGCCAGCAGCGGTGCCGAGGGACCCTGGGGCTGGGGCCGGACCCCGGCCTCCTCGGTCTGCAGCCCGGGCTGCCGGGGGGCGGCCTGAACTTTGGGCAGCCCTGTGCGGGGCAGCAGTACTCGAGGCTCGATGCGCATTTCAGGAGCTTGGATAACGCGTTTGGAGGCTTCACCCAGACCCCGTCTCACTTCAGCACGGATTATGTGGGAAAAGGGGTCCAGTTCGGCGCGGGAGCTGTAGGGAGTGCTCCTCAGCTCTCGCTCCCTGTCCCGCAAGTGCAGGACTATCCCTACTTGAAGAAATCTTTCCCTGAAAACTACTACGCAGATGCAGATGTTCTCCAGCCATGTACAGAAGATTACCAATATCTGTCAGCTAAAGAGAACATGTATAGGAGGCCTGTCTCAAACTACCTCAGTGCTGACCAAGGCCTGGTCAATGAGAACTGTTTGTATATGAAGCCAGACACTTACCCCTTTGGTAAGGGTTCCACTCTGAGTTACAGTGAAGGGGAATCTACGCTCGAGCTTAAGCAGATGAGGCACAGCCCACCTGTGGTTGCAGCGAGTGATGCTAGTCCTCCTTTGGTACCTGCAAAACATGAAGGGAGATACCCAGGGACTGCTCCAGCCCCGTCATATGGGCAGCAGCTGCTGGAGACAGTAAATGACTATGACCCTCATTGGCTGGGTGTAAGAAACGAAATCTGGGGGAATGGCTTAGACTCAGTGTTTGAGAATGAGCAAAATGGGGAGCAAGGGCCTAAAAGTTATCTTTTTGCTTTGGGTGGCCAGAGTTCAACCTGTCATTTGGGTCACACATGAAACTGTGACAGCGAGTCTGCCCGATGAAAGATGAGTGATTTTTGTTCAATTTGCAGTGCCATCTAAATTGGCTAGAGGTTTTGCAGGTCAAAGGGTGGAGTGCTTGCTGTGAGATGTGTGTGCTGTCTGGAAGGGAAAGAAAGATAAACACAATTAGCAAGGTATACAAGAGCGTGACTTGCTGAATGTGTACTGCTGCCCCTTCCCAGCCCCATTCTGCTGGGATTGCCACCAAGCTTACTGCAGAGGAATTCCTGCATGCATTTGGCTTTTGGTAGCTTCCTTAACCTGTATGTACAGACTGATCTTCACAAATACATCTGTACAGAAGACTTAGTCATCCAATGCTCAGACTGTGGGATTAATTCTGCCAGGAGGCTTGAGACTATGGAATTGGGTTTGTAGCCTTGCTGTACAAGGTTTTCTTTTTACCTGGGTCTGAATCTACTTTCTTTAACTTAAGAACTTGCAGAAAACAGACTTTATTTACAGCCTCTAGTGGAGAAGGCATTTACACAAAACGGGTATGCACATGGCAAGAACAATCTGGCTGGTGGCAGGGAATGGCTCACGGGGTTTATTTGAGTTTTAGGTGTGCTCCTGATAAAGGACACTCCTGGCCTTTTTCTAGATACTTAATGTATAGTGTTTTCATTTAAAAATGACCAATTTTGTAGCCTTCTAAAAGGCAATATTTTTGTGGTGTCCCACTGTATAATTTTTTCAAATTGTATGATTGTTATTATTTTAAAGGAATGATGTTAATTTAATTAAAAAAAAAAAAAAAAAGTAATTTTCTCCTTACCAAATGAAGGCTTTCTACCAGGGCGATAATGAACTTGTGGAACTGCAGTCAAACAAAGATGTAATTGTGTTCCTGCTTTGCACTTCATGCAGTGGGCCTGTTGTTAGACTCGTTGAGCTCCATGGCTGTCTGGAAGACCACTGTATTCACAAAAAATATTCTGATGAAATTAATGGGAGGGATGTACAGCTCTGGAGGGCTTCTGTGGTTGTGTTGAAGCATTGTCAGGCCTAGGGTATTGAAAACTATACATGCAAATCCTTTTCTTTGTACAAGTGTACCGAGATTTTAACACATACACTGTTTACTCCCTTTTTTATAGAACAAAATAAATATAATAAAATGAAACAAACACAGGTGGTTATTTTATGAATAAAATTGCCATCTCCGTGAAGAAGCTGTCTAGCGAATGTGTACACAAGAAGCCTGGACTGTTAGTCCTGATTTTTGTCAGTAATTTATAATTGACTCCTTCACTGCCACGGCTAACTTTTCTGCCTTGACCTGAAGCACCGGAGCGCTCTCCTGTCCCGTGGAAGCGCCACAGCTTCATCCAGTCACTCAAGGCCCTCTGAACACACACAATCCTACAGAGGAACACCGACACAAAGTGCCGGGCCGACAGGTCTACCCCTGCCCTCCGGGCCGACAGGTCTACCCGTCTCCCCGCCCACCCCACGGTGCGACGGCGAAAGGGCTCCGCTGGCAGCCCGGAACGCGAGGCGTGGCCGCTGCTTTCGGGGGAGAAGGGACCCTGCACCGCGGCGCTGGGAGCGGAGGCAGGGGGCAGGTGGGTGCCGCGCTCCCCGGGAGCCCCGGGGCCGGTGGTGGTCGCGGGTGTCCGGGCGGGACGGGAGGCACGGGAGGCGGCCGCCGCCTGGAGCGGGCCCCGTGGCGCTGCCGGGGTGGTGGGGGGGCCGCGGTGTTACACGTGGGCTAATGGCTGCGCTTCCTGCGCCGCGCACAGGAGCCGGCTGCGTGTGGGCTGCTGCTGAGCGGGGGAGATGGAGGAGAAGGAGAAGAAGAAGCACCGTGCGAAGCACAGCGGGCCGAAGGCGGAGAAGAAAAGGAAACGTTACCTCAATGATCTAGGAATAGGGGACGAGGAGGATGCTCGGAAAAGAAACCCTAAAGCCTTCACGGTCCAGTCCGCGGTGCGGATGGCCAGAACTTTCCACAGGTAAGGAACAGGGGTATATATATATATAAGGAACAGGGATATGTATACGGTGTGCAACGTGCAGAGTTAGGCGGCTGGACGGACTTTGGCTGGGGTTTCTGTACTCCTTTGAGGAGAAATGCATATAGTGTAACTTGCGTGCTCATGAAGCTTTCACCATTTCCAAGGTTGTGTTGTAACTTACACGTGTGTCACCAGTGCAGTGCTTTCTGCATCCGCGTCAGGTGCTGCAGGTGTGCTATTCGAAATGGAAAGAACAAAATCTGTGTAGCTCTTCAGATTGTCGGAGTTCCACATGGACAGTAGCAGCCAGGCGCCTGTTGAAACTTCATGTTTGGATTTTTGCATCTGCTGAAGACTTTCAAAAAGAAACGTTACTGAATTGTATGTGTTTTGTTCTTTTTTTTTTTTTGTTATAAATTTATTCTCAGAACTCAGGATTTGAAGACTAAAAAACATCACATCCCTGTGGTTGACCGTACTCCTTTGGAGCCACCTCCTGTGGTGGTGGTTGTTGTTGGCCCTCCCAAGGTTGGAAAGAGCACTTTAATAAAATGTCTCATTAAGAACTTCACAAGGCAAAAATTGGTTGAAATCCGGGGTCCTGTTACAATTGTTTCAGGTGAGAACAAAGATACAAGAAATTGAAATGCTTATTTTACACTCCTTAGTTGTCTTGCTTTTAGGGCTAGAATGTGTTCACATTCTCATAATTTTTGGTCACGTTGAAGAAATCATTTGGGTGTGTTATCAGGCATGTTCACTAACAGAATAGTGAGACTAGGGCTTTTGCATTTCTAAACTTGTACTTTCCACCCTGCTAGGATCCCAGTTCTCTTTTTTCTTTCTGGCCTTTTGTCTGTTTTTTCCATCCCCAAATATTTTTCCTAGTTTTCATTTTCTATTGGGTTCTCTTTTCCCTCTTGAACTGATTTTCTCTAGCTTTATCTTAGCTTCTACATGCGTTTCTCATTCTTTAAGGTTCCCTGACTTACAGTCCCATCTTTGTTTACCTTTCTTTCTTAGACCAAGAGTTAATTTGCTTAGCCATTTCCAGTTATGTTTCTCCACCTCACCCCCTAGTCATTTCCATTTCTTTTTTGTGAAATTTTCAGTCCCAATTTTCCTTTGGCCTAGCTTGTTCTTTTCTTTACTTTTCTTGCGTATTACCAGTTGGATCACTGAGGTCCTAGGAGGAGCATCTCAGCAAAAGAATTTTTACAGGAGATCTTGCTTGGATCTAGACAGCCATGTTTGGTGTAGGTAGACTCCACAGATTTAAACTAATAAATCTGTGCAGCATTGGAACAGGCTGCCCAGGGAAGTGGTTGAGTCACCATCCCTGGAGGCCTTCAGGAAAGATGTAGATGTAGAACTCCGTAGCATGGTTTAGTGGTGGAATTGTAAGTACTAGGTCAAAGGCTGGACTAGATGATTTTAGTGATCTCTTCTAACATGAACCATTCTATAATTCTGTGATCTGCTATTTGCAAGGAATAATTGACGAATATGGAAAAGGGAAAAATGGAAAGGGACAAATGTGTTAAATTGGATTTCTTGGTTGGTCTATTGGGACTCAGGGACTGAAATTTGGTAACTTTAGACGATAGTTATTTCAAGATGTCATTCTTGTCTAAAGTTTCATTGGACAACTCTGGTTAGTCAGGTCAAATTAACTCTGGGTACTTCCTTCTAATTGAGGTGCATGTTAAGAAATCTTTCTTACCCTCTACTTTTTTTTTTTTTTTTTTTTTTTAAACTGTATCAGGGTGTAGTTTTGTCCTTTTGATATTACCTGGAAAAGTATCTGTAAAATAAAGTCCTTGGTACTAACTCTGGGTTACTAAGGATAAGCAGAGGTTTTCTTCAAAGTAAAAACAAACAAAAAGAAAACAACCTTTTTTGAAATTAATATTGTTTTTGGAAAAGGCAGGACAACTTCTTTGAAACCATGTACTCAACCTGATAATTTTAAACCAAAAGGTTAAAATTTAGCAGAACTAAAAGCGTATGTTAACAGGCACTTGACAAATGTGACATTGTTCAGTCTATATGTTAGACAAGAATGTGAGTCCCAGATACTATTTAGGGACTTAAGGAGTATAAATTGGAAAAGCAAGCTGTGGAGTAATTAATTTGCTTTCTGTTTCAGTTTTTGGTTCTTCTTAATCTTGTTTTCAGGTAAAAAACGCAGGCTAACTATTATTGAATGTGGATGTGACATTAACACAATGATTGACCTGGCTAAAGTTGCTGATTTGGTAAGTTAATGATAGATGGTCATTTTAATAAAAATAAATATTGAAAGTACATCTTTTGACTGGACTGTACCAAGAGTTTCTTTGATGCAATCTGATGTCTGTCTTTGAAGGCTGCTGTGCAGCCGTGTGGTTGATTTCAGTGAAATGTGATCACCTTTGTAACTTCTGGTAAAATTTATTAAGTCTGTTTGTAGTGAGGACCTGATGCACAGTCCATCTATCTATGTAGAATTTTGTGTCCATTGAGTGTTCATAGCCGATAGGGCTTGAGATCCTTAGCTAAATATTGACTGAATTCAAGTACATACAATAGTCCAGATACTGTTCTATCTGCATGTTTTCTACTTGAGGAAGTGAGATGTATTAAAAACAATCTGCAAAAATCTGTCAGAAAGTAGATGTGACATGTTTAAAATGCTGAATGCAGACAATGATGCTGTGAATGTATTTGGGCTTATTGTTAGGAGGCTGAGATTACATAATAACTCGCTGACCTTTTTCATTATTTGCCATGCATTTTAAGTTCTTCGTTGCTGAGGACCTAACATGGCTTTGCTTCCGTTTTCATGTTACTTTGGGTGCCACTTTCTTGTGTCAGTGTATTTGAGCGATGTACAACAGTATTACAGTGTGTGAAGAAAGCTTGTTTGTCTTGCTTTACCAAAACACTCTGCCTTAGAGGTCTTAATGAATCTAAGACAAAGATACCCGTAGCTGAGGGATAACTTAATTTTATTAGTCATTCCTGCCAATATTGGAGGGTTTTCTATTTTTCATTTTTAAAATTTGCCAAGTAGATACCTATTTGGGCCTTAGTATAATAGTGTATATTATTGTATTCATAGGGCAGCTGTGTTCTTCCATAGTTCTATTCGTGAGAGTGTGCAAATGAGATCAGTGCAAAGATTTGATTGGCTGGAAAAGCTGATCTGATTTCCTAAACTGAACTAAATTCTGAAGCATTTAAGATGGATAGTGTAATTAAAAAGACCAAGTTGGTTTTCAGGTTATGTGAAAATACATAACAAAACTTTTGCAGGATTTTTGTTCTGAAGAAGGTTATGACCTTTAATGGCTTGGTCTTTGAAATTAGCTCATATAGGTATCGTGGTGGTCTTCCAGTGAAACGATGATCTTGTGTCTTTCAGGTTCTGATGCTTATTGATGCCAGCTTTGGATTCGAGATGGAAACATTTGAATTCCTGAACATTTGTCAGGTACATGGCTTTCCCAAAATTATGGGAATTCTTACCCACCTGGATACATTCAAGAACAACAAACAATTAAAGAAGACAAAAAAGAAGTTAAAGCACAGATTCTGGACTGAAGTATATCCGGTATGACATCCAGCATTCATTTTCTGTATATTGTGCATTAAATTAGGCTGAATTAAGACTAAAGCAATACTTAAAAAAATTACGGCATTGTTAAAATCTCTTTGATAATACTCTAAATGGACAATTTTGATATTATATCAGATAATGTGATCTTCTATTTACTGAAATACTTGGATAATTATTCTGTGTCCCAAGCTACTAAATGTGTTGTACTAGTAAAAAGGTCTGTTACACAGGTATTATGCAAGGGGGATGTGCTTGTTCAATTTAGGAGACAAACTGAACCTTTGGACCATTTTTTTCTTTCACTATCAGTTGTCTTTTCCTAAGATTTAGGGGGCAGTTTTCATGTTGAATTAAGCCAATTAGTTTGATCTTTTGGAATCCATTTTAAATTGCAATTTACATTTATAATTTACGAACTAGAATTCCATTGGCTTTTTCAGTTTTGCAGGTATTAAAATGATATTTAATGGTTTTATGTCTTTTTAACGTGTTTAGGGTGCTAAGCTGTTCTATCTGTCTGGGATGGTTCACGGAGAATATCAAAAGCAGGAAATTCACAACTTGGGGCGTTTTATCTCTGTTATGAAATTCCGACCTCTTACTTGGCAAACCTCTCACCCGTACGTTCTTGCAGACAGGTGTGTGCTTTTCTCTGATCTTTATTCTCAGCATAGAAAACACCTTTGCAGTTAAAAAGGTCATTCATGTATTATTAGAACCAGTCAGCTTTATGTGTGTAATGGGTATTTAGTAATTATCTTGATGGCTTGGGGGAAATTAAAATATACTTTTAAGTTTGCATTTGTGAGTTTAGCCATTCATTTTCTACTTGCATTGGATCATGTTGCCTGGCCTTTGGTATATAGTAAATCCTTTTGAAACCCAGGAAAATAAGTAATTAAAGGATCCTCCTTGTTTATGATTATATTAAATCTCTGTAGAAAAGTAAAAAAGCACTCTAGCAGTTTAACAAGGGCTGGTGAATTAGTTCATGTGCAACATGAAAGCAATCTTCATGATGGCTATACCTACCTGAGAAATTACCTCTCTTTTCATGTTTTATTGCCAGAATGCTTACAATTATGATTAAACTCTTACAAGGATCTAGAACAGTTTCTTTCAAAGCTGAAATTCTTTAGAAAAAAAATCTTAGAGAAGTAGGTAAGCATCATGCAGATACGCAAAGCAAAGACGGAGAAAAAGAGACAAAAACACTCTGTAGGCTTTCAGTCACGTTGTTTTAGGTTACTCTAACTGTTAAAATTACTTTGGTTTCTGGCTGGGTTTTAAGTTCATCTGCAGCCAGAATAAGTGTCCCCGTTTTGGCTGTTTTTGTTTCCTCCTTTGTGCAGCGTAGAAAGCAGTAGTGGAAGCAGTTTCCATCTCATCTGCCTGAAATCAGTCTATTTTTCCCTCTGCCAGTCCATGTGGTATTTTTTGTGTTGCTCGCTGACATTATTAAGGAAAAGAAGGTACTACATGGCTGAAAGGAATACATCTTTCAGATTCTTAAGGTGCTAACTCATTTTCCCTCTACTAGCAAAATTGATTTGAGGAGTTCGTGTGTGTAAATAATGACTAAAATGTTAAGCAAGAGGTATACGTTTAGGGAAGTGTCAGTATGTCCTCTGGAAATATGTTGTTGGACATGATGATGCAACTTCAAAAATATTTTGCGGTTTTATTTTAATTTTTTTTTCCCTTCATGATATTTGTCATTTACCAGTTTGATTTTTAGAGTTTGCAAAGCATGACTTACTGGTGCCACAGTTCTATTCTCTTAATTTTTATTGTTTTTTTTTTTAATGTTGGGTAGAATGGAAGATTTGACAAACCCAGAGGATGTCCGAATCAATCCCAAATGTGACAGGAAGGTATCAGTTTACGGCTACTTAAGAGGAGCACACTTAAAAAATAAGAGCCAAATTCATATGCCAGGTAATTTATCAGATTCTTAAAATTGTTTGTGCTGATCTGTGTAGCTGATGTTATTTTTATTGTGAATTTATTTGCATCTTTAAACAGTACATTGTAATTTTTTTCACCTTTCTACGGTCTTGGAAATTGTTTTTTATAATAACATTCCTGTAGAAATGCATTCTTGTAAATAGTTTAGCTTTTAATTCTGCGGTTCTCTTACAGTGTTAGATTATATTGGCAGCATCTGAAGATCATCAGCGGTGTTTTGCTTTAAAAGGTGCTTGTAGTGTAAACTAGCTCTAGTAGTGAAAATGAAATTTGGCTTATGTAAAATTTCTCATACTCTCTGAATAAATTTAGTATTTAAGTGCATGATTTAAAAGCTTAAATTCGGAGATATGATAATACTAAATTTGCAATCCTACTGAGGAAAGTGAGTTACTAATTTTCTTATTAAAAACAGGCAAACACAAAGCTTTTCAGTATTCTAGTGACAAAACGTAAGCTTCTCTAAGCTCAATGGTAAACAGAAGAATCAGATACTTGATACAAAGCTTGCTGCTGAAAAATTACTGAACACTGTTATGTTTCTTTACCTCTTTGTGATGAATTGTACACATTTTAGAATTTAAACTTTGTGACAGCCTTATTGCTTCATTGTCTGTCACCCCAGGTGTAGGGGACTTTACTGTGAGTGATGTGAGTTTCCTACCAGACCCCTGTGCTCTACCTGAACAGCAGAAGAAGCGTTCATTAAGTGAGAAAGAGAAGCTAATCTATGCCCCTCTCTCAGGAGTGGGGGGTATCGTGTATGATAAGGACGCTGTTTATATTGACCTTGGTGGAAGCCATGCTCATGAAAACAAAGAGGTAAAGGAATGTTGTTGATATGAATTCTCCTGTCTTACAGAATGTAGTTTTCACCTTTAGAGCCAAAATGAAGTGCTTAATAATAAGCTTACTAAAAAGAAAAAAAAATCCCTATATGTTGGTTAACTTATTTTTCTGTTCTATTGATTTTTCTTTGTAAAATGTTGTGCAAAACATTTGAAAGATCAATTACTAATAAGTAATTGAAGTTAGTTTTGGAAACTGTCAAAGCATTGACTTAAGACTTACGGAAGCTCCTGGTGCTGGGATATTATTGTTCTTGCTATGTAAAGTAGGATACTTGCAGGAAAGCACGTAAAGGATTTGACTGGTCAAAGGGAGAGATGACGTATTTTGCATATGAAACAATTGACTTTAGCTGTTTTCCTCTGTATTCTGCTGAAGGTTGATAGTACATAAGATTGCTTATATTTACTGTAGTGGTTACATACTGTGAAGGAGGCCATCTTTCATTTTTCATGGGTTAATACTACATGCATTTGTTGAAGAAGTGAGACCTTGCTATGCTGAGAAAATGTGTATTGAAAATGCTTCAGAATTTTTTTCTTAACAAATGAATATTTCTACTGTTTTAGGCAGATGAATGACTTAATTAGTTGTTTGTTTATTCATCCTAATTTAAATGTAAAAAAATGTTTTTTTACCAGGAGGATGTGAGACCAAATCATGAACTAGTTCAGAGCCTCATCTCCACTCATTCAGCAATTGATGTTAAGATGGCATCAAGCAAGGTTTCTCTCTTCATGGACTCTAGACCATTAGGTTCAGAAGACGTGGGACAAGAGTAAGTTTTGAATTTTGAACATTGCATAGTGTTTGAACATTAAAGAGTCTCTGGTTTTATGTTTTAACTTATGAAAAATTCTTAATAGAGCACAATTAGTAGAATGGCTCATTGCCTATTTCTTCGTCTAAGACTTCTCATACCAAGTACGTATTTTGAGAAACAACTGGTGTTAAAGTTTTGCAACCAGTATAATTCTGCCATCCAGAAATTCCATGCTGATATGGTGTTAAGAAGTTTAATTGTGCTATTCGTCAGAGCTTTGGAGAACGGTAGTTATAATCTTCAGTGAAATTCCTTGAATTCCTTGTATAACCCATTTTCTTTCAATGGAAAATTGAGAAATTTCTTAGAATTCTGTAGGCCTATAATGTAGTGTGTATTCTTGAACTAAGAGGTTTACCGTACTTAAGTCTGTTGCCTTTCTAGTGTTTTCTATAACCTCTCTCTGTTTTTGATATTCCTCCTACAGAAAGGCTTTAAAATATTAACATGAAGCTTAATTGTTTCACTAAAATTTACTTGCACTTAACTCTCTTTCCCCCAAATGTGATCTTTGAAAACAGGTTTGTGATGCCAAAAGAAGAGAGGCAGATTGATCCGAAGACTGGAAGAGTACGTCGGAAGGCATTATTTGATGAAGAAGAGAAGAAAGAAAATGTTGATGCAGTTAGTGATGAGGAAGATGACCAAGAAGAAGAAGCCATGTCTGAGGATGGAAGTGATGGTGACGATGAAGAAGATGCGGAGGAAGAAAGTGATGAGGAGGAAGAGATGGCTCTTGGGAGTGCTAAGCACCTGAAAACAGAGGTGGCTAAAGAGGAATCCATGAGTGAACTTCCAGCATTTGCAGATAGTGAGGACGATCTTGAGATGAGTTCTGAAGAAGAAGGAGAAACTGCACCTGAAGAAAATGAGATGGAGGAAGATGATGACGATGAGCAAGGGACATACAGGAATGAAAGCTCAGATAGTGAATTCGAGGCTGTAAGCAAAGGAGTTGCTGACTCTGAAAAATATGAAATAACTAGTGCAGATAGGGAAATGAGATCGCAACTGTCAGCTCGCAGTCTGAAAAAGAAAACAGTGCTCACTACAGATTCGGGAAATTGCACAGCAGAAGAGGCATCAGAATCTGAGGTTGAATCCCTTGATGAGGGAGGTGATGAAGAACAATCACATGATGATTTAGAAGCTGAAGTGTCAAATCAGAAACAATTTCAGCAAACTTGGATAAAGAAAGCTGATAGTCGTAGACAGAATAAACTTGAAGCTGTAGAAGCTGAAGCTGATGATGATATTGAAAATCTACTGAGAGAGGAGGAGGAGTATGAAGAAAAAATAGACTTCTCAGCTGACACTGCAGGTAGACTGTGCATGTTAAATTTTTCTAATGCAGCTGTTTTGCAGATGTTTTTATTGGCTTCACTGGTAAAGAATATTGTAATGAGTAAATATTATATGTATTGGAGGGGCAGCATTGTATTGAGTGGCCAACTTCAAGTTTGGAAACATCAGATTATTTGTTGTTAAGCCTTTGATTTGTAGTGTAGGAAGCTGGTCTCAGGTTTCCTTGCTCAAAAATGGAGGTGATTAATTTTATAAAATTCAGTGTTTCTATATACGTTTCTTCTTACCTTTAATCTTTCTGGATAAGTATGTAAAATAAATTAAGATGCTCTATTACATTTAGAAAGAATAAACCATTCTTGGGGGAATATTACTAAAATGTTTTAACCATTGACCTGAGCATTTGAATATGTTGCCCTGAGGCAACATAACACATTTCCACAGAGGCTGCGGAATCTCCTTTCTCAGACATACTTAAAAGCTGTTTGGGTGGTCCTGGGTAACCTGCTCTACGTGACCCTACTTGAGTAGGGAGGCTGGACAAGATAACTTCAGAGGTCCCTTCCAGTCTCAACTGTTTTGTGATGCTTTGGACAGGAAAAGTATCATCGTGGAAGTAGTCAAATTTGTTAGTATTGCTAATAATCTCTTAATGCTCTTGTCCTTCTACAATTGGCGTTCATCAGGAGGGAAAAAAAAATAAAAGAGGAGATAAAACCTGTTAGCCACAACTTAAGTTTCTGTGTATATATGAAGTATGAAAAAAAAGATAAACTGTGGATTGTGTTTACATTTCTTAAGCGTGGGGAGGTTATGTCCTTATTTAAATAATTTATGTCGTTCCTAAGTTTTGCCATTTTCTGGGGATGCAATGTGCATTTTTTCCTTTTCAGGTGCACTGAAGTGGAAAGAGGACCTCACACAGAAGGCAGCTCAGGCCTTTCTAAGACAGCAACAGTCAACCCCTAATCTTCGTAAACTTGTATATGGAACAGGTACAGATTTGTCTGGAAACTTGTACAATCTACTAGGCTTTTAGCTGCTACCCAGTTCGTGAGTCTAAATCTTGGAGCACTTTTAGAGGGAGGCTTGAGGGGAGTTAATTGAGTTTCTTAATTGCCAATACTAATTTTCACTGATAATTTTAATAAAAACAGTTTTTACTTTTCCAATAAAAACATTTTGAGCTCATTTGGCAGGCTACTCGGTTGTTACTCATGTTTTACAGAATAACTATTTTCCCCAAGGCATCAAAATTTAGTCGCTTCTATAATTGTATAGTAGTTATTACACAGATCCATTATGGTGATTGATGCCTTTCATAAAGGAGTATCTTTTCATTGTCTGTTTTTAGTAATTTCTGTCTCACAGTGATGGAGAGTGGAATATCTGTTCTTTTAGACATGTCTTAGTATTATGTCTGAGTTAAGGGTGTTTGTCAAGGAAAAGCAATAAGTAAGCCAGCTGACTTGAAAAGAAGATAAAATAATTTTTATATAATTTGTCCTATGTAATTCACAACTTTGCCAGGAGTTGTCTGAATGTATAAAGTAGAATACAGTAAGAATTTGGCTTCTATAAACCTCTCACAGTGCAGGAATGGAAAGACATACAGACAGATTTTCAAGTTCAATATTCTTGACTTAAACACTAGTTTAGTGTTGCTTTTACTGCCAGATCATTTTGGTATTGTTTCTAGCCACGGTATTGAGAGAACACTGTTTTACTTATGGGGCATTATTGGTAGCAATAATACCTGTTATGCAAATAGAACTAGATCTCAGGTTGGTCAAGTAAGTACATGGAATTTGTGAAGTAAATTGTGTTTCAATACAGAACAACTGCACAACTGAAGCCAAGTATGGTCACAGCATATAGTTATCTTCCTGGCTGTTGCTTACCTGACGTGTTCCTTTTTTATGTATTAGTTTAACCCTTACACTGGATCAGAACCATGACTTTTTCTTCAGTCTTTGATATTTTTGATATAAGGTGCTTTTAGCTTGCATCTTTCTTTTTTTCCCTCAAACTACTGCAAGTGTTGTGAAACGAGGTAGAAAAGAGGTGGTTGACGAAAGTAATCCATGTACTGTGGAGGATGTAATCAACTGTCTGTATGCTTCATGTAGTGATTGAGGACAACGAACATGAAAGTGAGGATGCAGGTGATGAACTTGGAGGTTTGTTTCAAGTCAGACGTCCAGACAAAGAATCCAAAGAGAAGGCTAATGCTCTTGACTGCTCCAAGTTTCTGATAGAAAAGCCTCAGGACTGGGACTTAGAAGAGGTAATGCACTTAGATAATTGTTTTTGCAAATCATATAATGGTTATGTCTTGGGTATGTCTTCAAAAGCACTACTGAATTGTTGTGGAGGAGTGGCATTGAAACAAACCTATGCAAGGGACAATGAGTGTCATATATTTTGCTACTTAGGTCATTAGATGTATTTACTGGCTAACAGGATTCAAGGTCTGTTCTCGCTTGAATAGAAAACTAGGTAGATAAGATAGTTTAATGCTTGCTTCTCAATTATCTGATGGATCGCAGTTTTCTGTTTATGTAAGAAACAGACAAAAAAAAAAAAACGACGGGAATCAAGAGTGAAAATATGATCTGTAAAGACATTTGGGCGAGATTTGAGGTAGTTTCTCATTCCTGCTTTCAGCTGAGGCATTATGTAGTTTTGGTAATGATGTCTTGATGTGAAGCTGTGTGTGAGAATATCAGATGATCTCTAAGCTGGGAAGATGGTTGAGGAGAGGCGACTGAATTAGAAAACCTTTGTGTTGTTGACCTGTATAGTTAAAGCCTGTTATCAACTCTTATTTTGCAGGTTATGAGCAGTATTAAAGACTGCTTTGTTACAGGAAAGTGGGAAGATGATAAAGATGCTGCAAAGTTGTTGGAGGAAGATGGTATGTGTAAGACTTCTAAAAATGGCTAATGGATAAAGGAGTTGAAAAAAAAAATACTTAGATATGACATAGTTATGCATTTAGAATGTTTTGCACTAGTTCTATGTTGAAATTTTCTTCAAACTGTAATATAAAGTATTCTACAGATGTGAATATATTTCCATGTTGCCGTAAAAATGTGCAAGTAGCACATGTTGAAAATTTGCTCTCTGAAAAAGGCTGCATATTTTAAATTAGGAAATGAGGTCCTTATTTAACACTCGATCATACTAACTTCACATTGTTTATATTAATTTAGTTACTAGTTATCTACATTTTATTGCTTTGGATAGTCTAGGTGGAAATAAACAGAAATTCTCTTTTATGGAAATACAAACTGATCACTTGCATTTGGCTCAGAAGTGAGATCTATCTTGATTTTTTTTTTAAGGTTGTTTTTTGTTTGTGGTTTTATAAATGTTTGGAAAAACTTAAAAAAAACTGTAGTGATATTTCTATACTGTTTCTGCAGATTGAGGTTTGAGAGTTTTAGGAGTTTTTTAAACCTAAAAATTGTCTGCTATATGTATTTATCTTTTTAATTATTTTAATAAAGAAGCTCAATTGCTCTGCTAGGTGCCTTGAGTCATTGGAGTATTAACTAAGAGCATTCCTGTTACATGAAGTGAATTTTGTGAGGCAGCATCTGTGTTCATTTAGAATGATTAAGCTTTATTTATGTATTTGAACGTAAAATATAAGTATCAAAAGGTAAAAGGAATATCCAGTGGAGTTCAGCTGAGAATATAGAGAATAGGAAAGACAGAACATATTTCTAAAAGTGGATAGGAAGTAAATACGTTTGGGCTGAAACTAATCTACAAAATAATTCTAAGGATAACACTGGAAGTATGAGAAATTCTATGGGACAGTATAACAGGTTAGATGTCAGATGTCATGGTTGTTTCTTGTTGCAGAAGAACTGTATGGAGATTTTGAAGATCTTGAAACAGGTGTTGTGCACAAAGGAAAGTCTGCTGCTGAAAAAGATGAGGTATGACCCGTGTTTGTGTATTCTGGAGCAACGTATATATGTATATGTGAGTTGCTGATCAACGAGTAGGCAACCCATGCAATACATTTCATTTTTGTGACTTGAAAGAAATGAATAGGAGCAAGGAAGAAAAGATACGTGACTCTGGAACCTATAAAAAACAAACAAACAAACAAAAAAGTGTATTTTTAGATTCTACCATATTTGTTTAAAATTAATAGAGTAGATTAATTAAGTCATCTCACTATTTAACAGTAGATGTCAGGCTTAATCAAGAGTTGGAGGATGTGAAGTTATAAGATAAATACTTTAAAAGCAAGTGTTATCACAACTGTTGATACTCTGTCATCTGATGTGGAAGATTATAGAGCTCTGTTTAAACACAACAAATAATGGAAACTTAAATTCCTTACATCTGTATAAAAGGGGATGGTGGAAGCACTTTGCTGCTGTGGCTTGGATGTCTCCCAAGAACAGAGCTGTAGTCATCTGTGATGATATAGATTGAAAAGTCAATAAATTTTTAGACTGAACAACTTGATGTCTTTACAGTTGGTATAAAATTAAGGGTAACATCATCATTTTGACAGCGTTCAAATGGTTTGTGAACAAGCTTACTCCTCTCTGGCCTCTAGAGTGCTTCCCTCAGAGCAGTACTACTCAATGCTATCAACAAGTTGTTTTTTCCTCTTCTACTACGTGTGCTTGTTTTAGATGTAGCATAATAGGCCTATTTTAGGGTCTCTTCCCCAACATTAAAATAAATGTTAAGTCAAGAACCCTTTTAGTGAAAAGGGATATGATAAGATTATGGAATGTTTTGGTCATAGCCCTTTTATGAGTAACTTAGAAAACATTTCCATTTTAGGTAGAAACGAATAAGTCAATGCAATCACTTGCATTATGAAAAAATATTTCTTAATATGTATTAAAGTGTTGATCAGAATGGCTTTTTTTCAGTTAACACTTTTACATGTTTGCTAAATTGCCTTTGATCAGTCTGAAGATGAGGAAGAGGGCAATGATGGAAAAAAGTCCAAACCAGAAGCTGAGGAAGAGGAAAAGAAAAAGGAGCGGCTGGACAAGAAACGGAAACTGAAAGAAATGTTTGATGCAGAGTATGATGAAGGGGATGCCACGTACTTTGATGATCTTAAAGAAGAAATGCACAAACAGGCCCAGGTACAAGCTGTTAACTTGTCAATTTATCTGACTGTATGTTTTCAGAAATGCCGCACAGGTCTTTGCTGGAGACACACATGACAAACCAAACAAATCGAAGTTCAATTTAAATTGAATTATTTAGTTAACTCTATCATAAATCGCTGAATAGATGAAGTTTACATGACATATATTGACGTATTTAGAAGTTTTTAACAATAATCTATTTGTTACTTAGTAGTGGAACTACTATGGCAGGTCTTAAAAAAATAAACCAAACAATGACAAAAACAAGAGAGAGGAGTCCTGATGCCCTTCTCTCCCCAGAAGAAGCTTTTTATGTGGAAGGAAGTAAAAATCCTTGTCATCAAATAAAAACTTGCATCAAATATTTGCCTGGTATTGTTTTGGTGTGTTTTTTTTTTGCAGTATTAAAAATAGATGTGTAAGTTTTTGCATGGTAGTCTTCTCATCAAACTGTCAAGCTATTTTGAGAAAAATTGTTGTGATGATGCTCTATACATGTAGTAGGAGTTTTGAGGGGAACTACTCATAATTTGGTACTGATTTTGTTCCAGGCCTTGTTTCTAGATAAAATCCTCTGAACTTAAAAGTGGCTTATTTCTTTGGCTGGCTTGGAAGAACATTGTGTTAAATTCCTAATAATTTCACTGTCTTCCCTTCTAATAAAATCTTGCCCCAGATAGTCATTAAACTAAGTGTTACCCTGTTGTATTAGCCTGTGTCATAAGTGATCGTGGTATACTGACATACTTACTAAGAACACTTAAAGTGTTAACAAGTAATTCCAGTAAAATTACATGAAATAATTTACAATTGTTTCACTAGAGGTCTTTTTAAGAAATACGTACCTGCAGTTGGCTGTGCTCCTACTGCAGGATGGAAGGGCAAATATCTCAAACTGGGGATGTGTGAAGACTTCTTCAAAAAATAAAACAAAAAACAAACAAACAAAACTTGAGCCACAAGATTTGTGCCTTATCTTAGTACCTTGAAAAATGGAAGTGGTAATTAGTTTGCTTGAACATGGCATCTTACATTGTAAGATCACTGAACATCAGGAGCTCAAGTAGGATGGTAAAGCTTTTCTTATTCACAAGGATATCTTGTTAAATATTTACACAATATCTGCATTTATATGGCACAGAAGAGCTTTAAAAGACACATTTGAGGATACAGAGTGTCTGAGGACACAGAAATATTTTTAAGCTGCTGAGTAAGATACGAGCTCTGTCCCCTTATAAGTGGCACCTACAGATCAGGATGTTATGTTTAAAAGGTAATTGGGTTCCTAAATCAAAAATGTGCTTTTGACAGTTGTACCTTTTAAAATCCAAAGTCACCCTTATGAAACGTGTATCAGAAGTGGCTCAGTCATTTGCTTCTCTTGGGCACTGTCTTTCAAGTAGACTAACAGGCCCACTTGGGATTTCAAATTGGAAGGATCTCATGGTAGCAGAGAGGATTCATGGTTCTGAATAAAAAGTCACAAAACCTATTAGATCTTTCAGGAGAGATTTATATAAATCTTAGCATGTTTTAAATAGAACCAGCACCTCATGAACAAGTTGTTAATACTTGAGTTTTGTAAAACACGTGGTGACTTTCTCTTTGACACATAGCTTAATCGAGCTGAATTTGAAGATCAAGATGATGAGACCAGAGTGCAGTATGAGGGCTTTCGGCCTGGGATGTATGTTCGCATAGAGATTGAGAATGTCCCATGTGAATTTGTCCTGAATTTTGACCCTCATTATCCTATTATCCTGGGAGGTTTAGGCAACAGTGAAGGAAATGTCGGATATGTACAGGTATGTAGCCAAAGCTGTGAGTGCATTTTCTTTCAGTACAGATGTGCTTTATTGTGTTTGGAGTTGCTTTTTATTTTCTGCTTCTTGAGGACATAGCAATCAGACAGAAGTATTTGTTTTTCTCTCTTGAATAATGGAATTGTTTTTGATACAATTAACTCTACAATAGCAGATGCTGGAGTTTCACAGGCTTAGATAGATAACTGGAAGAAAAATGTTACTGTTATTTAATGTTCCTAATAGGGTTCTGCAGATAAGTCTCAGGACTAAGGTACACTGTAATTGTGATTGCTAAATCACAAGCATGAATTGTATTCTAAAGTTCATGTTCTATCAAGAGGTGACTAGAGAAAAGTTACTAACATATAAAATTTTGTTTGCTTGTTGTAATGCAAACGTGATTTTGAAGTAAGTGAAATACTGATTAGCTTTCTTTCCAGTCAACGTAGCGTTAATGAGAGTGTTCAAGGATAAAAGCTTTCTGAGGAAGAAAATTCTAGTGTAGATGGAAGCTGCTTTCAGTCATTCCTGAAAGTAAAGGCTTGAATTTCCAAATTAGTGTGATTATCTTGTTATAACATTGTTTATCTTTTCTTCTAATTAGTTGCGCCTGAAGAAGCACCGATGGTATAAGAAGATTCTTAAGACACGTGATCCTTTAATTCTGTCATTAGGGTGGAGGCGATTTCAGACTATCCCCATGTTCTACATTGAAGATCACAATGGGCGTCACAGACTTCTAAAGTACACACCACAACATATGCATTGTGGAGCAACTTTTTGGGGTGAGGGCATTATGGAGCTACTGTCTTGAGTTACTTGTATTCTGTAAAGATTATAAGGAAACACAGCTGGGAACTTTGGGAATGAAAGATCTTTAAGAAGTTGTGTTCCCTGTGGAATATAAAATAACAAAAAATGATACGGTAAAGCAGACAGTTGCTAAAAGAGAAGGTAGTGAGGTTTGGCTTTTAATTCTATTGTGAGCATTCCGCTTGGTTTTATTGTATTAAGGAGGAACCTGATTTGTTTGGCTGTGTGCAGAGGGAAGGCGAGCAGTTGCACATGTATGGGCCCAACGTACAAATGCTTCCATATGTAGGTAAATTTGTGCACAAATAATTGCTTTAATTTTAGTGGGGCTATTTATCTGAGTAATGGATTGAATATTTTATTTAACCTGTCCTTGGTTTTATTTGTTGAGATTATTCAGGTGTTCCTAAGCGTTTTGAGCTTTACGTAGAAGCTATATGTTGTATAATGAAGCTCTTCGTGCTTTTTTATTTAATTTTCTTGTAGGGCCCATCACTCCTCAGGGGACAGGATTTTTGGCGGTTCAGTCTGTCAGTGGCACAACGGTAGGTTTGTTACAACAAAGTGTCAACTACTGCTTTTCATGGGATTTATATCTTTATAATAAATGGGTTCAGGGAGGAAGGTTTCCATGTTGTAAAACAGTGATATTGTAGGACCTTAGCAGGTGGGTGGACTCATCTTTTAAAAGATGTATTGCAATTAGATAAGAACCTAGATTGAGGCTTTTTTTTTTCCTACAAGAATTTTTATCTGCTATACTGAAAATGATAAACACAGTTACACTATTTTCCATGGAAGGATTTATGCCTACTTGTTTTTCGGGTACTCAGTATTTAGATAATTTCTGAAACCTTTTTAAAAGATGAGATTGTAATATTTCTGTTGAAAAAGTTTGTCCTTGATGTGATTTTTCTGTATCTCAGTAGGGTTTTTATGAGTATTTGAATTCTTGTAAATAAGCAGTATTGATCTTTTTTGCATGTTACCCATAAAGAGATCACTGTTTACAGACAGCATAGAAAAGTTTCTTGAGTGGTGTTGTAATAAGGATGACAGTAGTGATTATCTCTTTGTTAAATACACCTTGTAGAAGTCCTGTTGCACAGACATTGTGTTACAAGTATTAAAAGGTTATTCTCATCATGTGTCCACAACATAATAGTGATTTATAGCAGTGCATGACTCTTCTCCTTTGAGATTTTGAGCAAGATTCTGTTTTACAGAGAAAAAAACAGACAGATAACAAGGACTTCCAGGTTGCTTCCAAGTTAATTAGAATGGAAGCTCTGAGAATCTTATTAGTGAATGGCAGGAATGTTGTGTCAGCGGTATCTTAACTAGTCTGTATGAAGTCAGTTTGTATTTGTTATCCTGAGGTATTCCTGTAAATGTTATAAATTCTGAACTAAAACTCCAAAAAGCAATGTAATTGTATCAATGCAATTGTTTCTTCACTATTTAGTAAACATATGTATTGCTATGTGATAAATACAGTTCAGCCATGTCTTTGATCTCTGCGTGTTTCAGCCTGATTTCCGGATAGCTGCCACAGGAGTTGTGCTTGATTTAGACAAATCCATAACTGTTGTGAAGAAATTAAAGCTGACTGGCTTTCCATTCAAAATTTATAAGAACACTTCTTTTATTAAGGTATGTATGTACTATAAAACTGTTCACTAGTGTTAGGAAGGAATGGAACTTGGTTCTACGTTCATTTGTCTTTCCCGAGGCAGAAGTTCTCCATAATCATTGCAGTGTCTCTAAAGGTACTAGCCAACAAATACCAATTACTTTTGTTAACCAGACAAGAATTCTGGAACAGTCACCTGGCTCACACTCAGTGTGGGTTTTTTTGTTGTTTTGTTTTGTTCTTTTTAGTTTATTTTCTTCCTCAGAAAATAAGGATTTCTTTCCTAACCTTTGAGTTAGCTTGCTGTAGTGGTAGACAACTCTGGAGAATGTTCTCCAATCCACAGTGTCATTCAAGCAGCTTCATCTCACTGAATTTCAGCTCTGGGGTCAAGGATGGCTTCTAGCAGTACTTTAGGACTTTACAACTATAGTTATGAAAAAGTCTGGGGCAGAAAATGTTGCAGAAGTGAATTTTGACTGACCCTTCAGCTCTCCTTAGTTGGGCTCTGAGGAAGAAATTAGGTTATTTTGTATTTGGGGCATTAAGCAACTAAGGACTGATTCTAACAGCCAAGCACTCAAATATTTGCATTAAACATACGCAGAATTTTCCTGGATTTCCCCGTAGTTTATGCAAGGAGAAGCGCAAGTGTTGCAGAGCTGTATTAGTCTCACAGCTAGCAATTTGAGGCAGCTTGCTTTACTTTTAAGGTATGCTATTTTCCAGCAAATCACTTGCAAATAGAACTGGACAGATTCTCTCAAGTGTGCTCAGTTTTAGAGTTTTAAATGCATGTATTTAATGCTAAAAACATTGCCTCTGATGTATGACTCCAAGGAGATTACTTCTAGTAAATTGAAGTCAGTTCAGTAGGTTTTTGGTACGGTCAGTACTTGTGGTATAAAGACAATACTCGGATCTTCTTGTTTCTGCATCAGATGCTTGTGAGGATGACTTCTGTTTTTGTGGCCTACATAGGTCACAGAAATAAACTTAGCATCTTGAATAATGATGGGTAATTCTCGCTTTTAGGGAATGTTTAACTCTCAGTTGGAAGTGGCTAAATTTGAAGGTGCAGCAATTCGTACTGTGAGTGGTATCCGAGGACAGATCAAAAAGGCCCTCCGAGCTCCAGCAGGTGCTTTTAGAGCAACATTTGAAGACAAGTTGCTGATGAGTGGTAAGTTGCACTTTCCATGTAAGATTGATAAGGGGCTGTTATCACACGACTTTCATCCTGCTTCACAGATTGAAATGCAGCGTCTCAGTCTCTCGAATCTGATAATTGAGATGTGAATTCACAAAGCATGAAATCTGCTGAGATGCAGAATGAAATAATAAAAAAAAAGTACATTTATGTTGGATTTCTTTCAGTTATACTTGGAAGTCTTACAGTATACAGATGAAAAGGTTTGTCTTGGAGATTTATTTCTCTGAGCGTTTTGAAGTGTTTTACACAGTGTGGTATGCTTTCCTTCATGAATGTGAATCGTATTTAGTGGTGCAAATGCTAGAAGGATGTCTTTTTTACTGAGAAATCCAGTGTGTGGCATTGTAACTGGTTAATTTTTTTTCCCCCTAATGTGTTGGGGAAATTAAGCAGAGAACAGGGGTTAGTGATCTCCTGTGTTTGCTGAGCGTCACCGTGATGTTGAGAACGTGAGTTTGTATTTATCTAGGTTTATATGACTTATGATGTCCTAAACACAGTGAAATTATGGACAGTACAGAACAAAAGCAGGTTAGTTCTTTAATGAAAAATAAGGAGAGGTTAGGCAAATCCTTTTTATCGGTCATAGTACAGGCACAGATAGATACATGAACTCTTGCGCTAGTTCGTTAATTAAATAGGAATATGGAGGGTGGTATTCAGCTGGCTGCTCTTTAGGAATATACCGTCATCATAACTTCATGGCATTTTGCAGAATCCAGGTGTACAAATAATGACATTGTTTCTACCTAAATTTGAAGAGATTTGGTATATGTGCCAAATACAATACTAGCATGTGGTCTAGATGTTAGTTATATATTCTGTTCAGACAATATTTGCTTAAAATATGGATGTGATGAACTATGTTGTCACAACCAAGTGATATTTTTATTTTCTTTCAGATATTGTCTTTGTGAGGACTTGGTATCCTGTTTCTATCCCGAAATTTTATAACCCTGTAACATCCTTGCTGAAGCCAGCGGGTGAGAAAGACAGTTGGAGAGGAATGAAGACAACAGGCCAGCTGAGGCACGAACGAGGCATCAAATTGAAACAAAACAAAGATTCCCTCTATAAGGTATATTTAATACATTTATTTTTTTTTTTAAGTCAGTGATCACAGTCTAATCTGCACTCTGGCTTAGAGCTGTGCAGACAACTAAGCCCAGGGTAAACACATATATGCATATGTAAGAACATGTGATTTAATATTTTAATGCACAGGGCACAGTACTTCCTGGCATGAGAGAGAAGTGAAGCAGTGGAAAACAAATTGTTTTGGATCAATGAGAGTTTATGAAGTAATCTAGATAGTAAAGTAGGAGTGAAGTTTTCATTCACAGTTTGGTGCTAGGGTGTGGAGAACTGGTGTGGAGAACTTTTTTCTTTTTTTTTTTTTTTTTTTCCCTGAATGTTGGAAAATACAATGAAAGCTTCTTAGAACATACGTAAGATGCGTGACCCTATATCCATTCTTCTAGCCTATCGTGAGGGAGAAAAGGCATTTCAATAAGCTCCACATTCCTAAAGCACTGCAGAAAGCACTGCCATTTAAGAACAAGCCTAAGAACCTTGAGAAGAAAGGCAAGACTCCAAAAGACCAGTGGAGACCAGCTGTTATCAGGGAGCCTCATGAAAAGAAGGTAATTATCACTTATTCTGAAACAAGGATTCCCTACTGGTAAATCTGTTGCTTAAACCATTTCTAACTATTGTTTTCACATTTGAATGTATTGCTAGTGCTAAAGATAATGTATGCTCCTACTGAAAAAGTATCACTGCAATTTTTTCTTTGTTTGTCACATGGTACATAAATAGAAATGGCTCTGAGTGGATAATGTCTTTTTATTAAGCTTGTAGGTCACCTAAAACTTGAATATGACTTCTGTCCTTGTCATAGTATTTTCAAGGTATTTCAGTTGGATATAGTGCTCTCATTGGGGTGACTTAAACTGATAGTTGCAGTCTTTTATTTGTCTCGTCATTATTATGTATTATTAACCAATATGGGACTTGAAGCAAATACTTCAAAAATTGAGAATTGCAGAGTGCTTTCAAGCAAGAAGATCTGAACTTCAGTTTGTGTTTGATAGTAGCAGTTAAGCACAGTCTTGTAAATAGTATCAAACCAAAATCAGAGTACACAAAAATTAAGTCGTTGTTTAACTTCTCAACAAGATGGATTAAATTAAACCACTTTAGACATTAGGGAACAGATGCAAAAATTGTTAGGAATTTGCCATGAATCTCTGATTCATTATATGGTTGTCAGCTGCAGTTCAACTGTTTCTTGCTCCAAAACTGAAATTTCAATTCATTTTTTTTTTTTCTGTTTTAGATATCGGCCTTACTCAACGCCTTGAGTACAGTGAATAATTACAAGATAAAGAAAGCCAGAGTGAAACATCGACAGCAGGTTAAAGAATATCTTAAAGTTAAGCAGAAGGAGGAGGAACAAAAATTCAAGAGGCAAAAGGAGGCTAAGAAGAAAATTTATCGAATACTGGGACAAAGGGAGAAAAAAATGCAGAAGTCAAGCTTGAAAGGATCTAGTGAGGGAGAGAAGGATGTGTAAAACTTTATCAGAGTTCAGGGCAAATGGGAATAATACGGTAGTCGTGCAATTTTCTATTGAAGAAACAAATGTATTGGACTACACTAAATGTGCTATTAAGACAGGAAAATATGCAAACATGACCTCCTTCAATGTATTGAACACATTTGCAAATGTATGTAAATAAGATGTAGAAGTATGGATTGTGATTTTTCTACATTATATCCTGGAGGACTTTCTATTTCAGTATATTTCTATCCATGCTGCAAGTCTGTCCAGCTAATAAAGTATTTTATTGCAAATTACTGTGTATTCTTTGTGTTTCGTCTTAATTCTAGTAGACTTCTGTGGAAGAAGGAACTCCAATGGATGTCTCTGAATGTGTTTGAATTGGCAGTTCTGTGGGTTGTTGCCTCAATTTTTTTGTTGGCAAGTCTTCCACTAAAAGGCATGAAGATCATCTGTTAGTGGTCATGAGTTTTGTGTTCTCTAGCTTTGATGTACTAGCAAATGCCACTAGAGTAGCTTTGTCCTTTGCTTAAATCACCTGTTCCGTGCATGAACGCATCTCATATTTTTCTGCTTCTCACTAGATCTGAAATAAATGTTCAGAACAGAGCTTCATCCAGATCTTCTGTTACTTGAGCTGTTTCGGCATGCTGAGACTGCCAGTAGACCCCTCAGTTAAGTGCAACTTTCTGGCCAAGCAGTGTTAGATACTTTCTGAATGCTGGTAACTACTGGGTGATTTTCTGTGAGGTAGGCACAATGTAATTTTCTTCCTTTGGGAATGCCTTATTATGTCTGGCCAGCTTAGTTTGATGGTGTGGAGTTAAACTTTCTTAAGATGAGTGAAGTAGTAGCAGGTAGTTTCAATTCTGTTAAATTAACTGATGGTTGAAATCTTTTTCAGCGTGATAGGCTTTGAACAATCATTATTTGGGAGAGCAGAGGAATTTATTTTTGTTATACCATATATGCCATCAAATAGTTACTGTGATATACCTATTTTTAATACTTCATCCTCAAAAGAGGCAGTGGTTCAGATAAAAATCAGTAATTTCTTGGTCTCTTTCCTGAATGAATTCACTCTTTATCGTCAAGCCAAAATTCATTATTATTATTACACTGTGGTAATATTTGCTATCTCTGATGGGAGATCCCATGTGGGCTCAGATTCCCTCACACAAAAGCTTTCTGCTGAATGGGTTTGTAGACTTCTATGTGAATGTTTAGCATTTCAGGACTTCCTTAATTAATCTCATAACATTCTGTGTACTCATAATATTGAAATTCTAATGCATCCATTTCTGCTTATATGATACTGGTTTGAAACCAGACTCAAATTAATTTGCTGGTAATTTCTTTTCCCCTGTAAGGTTCAACTAAGGTCATGTGAATATCTTTTATTTCTAAATAATTTAAGATTCTCTGCTTAACAAACAACCATTGCCTTCAGAATTTTGCAACAAAGCTGTTGGCTCTGTCTCTGTATGTGTAGGTTAGGTATAATCTGAATTTGCAAGAAGTGTTTCCCCTTGATCCCATTTTTATGCCGTTGTGAGCAAACTTAAGTCTTAGGTGCCATTGTTTGTATCTTCCATTCTTCTATGTATTCCTTTTTGCATTTTCGCTCACAGTTCATGACAAGTAATTGCAAAGTTTTTTGTTTGTTTGTTTGTTTTTTGGTTTGTTTGTTTGTTTGTTTTGTTTTTTGTTTTTTTCCCCAACCTAACATTACCACTGCAACACTTACGGTTTCATCTCTGCTGTTTATGTGTAATTTAAAATTATTTTGATGTAGTTTGCTGGTAATAGCTCTGCCAAAGATGAATTGGGAAACAGTGGATAACAACAATAGTTTTGTTGTGGAGACAGCCATTCAGAGAGCCAAAGTAGTATGAAAATGTTTAACTTGTGAAGGTTGTACAAAATATTCTGGATTATACTTTTTTATACTCTTTAGGTAGCCCATTTCAAAGGGAGAGGAAAAAAATTAACTGATTTTTCTTTTTTACAGAAATTTAATATGTAGCAAATTGTGCAGAGAAGCTGGTGTACTCTGTGAGCTTGGGAAGTTCTTCAAGGACTCCTGAAGTACAGTTTTAAGTCCTACATTTAAGCTTATCTAACATTCATTTTAGCACCGTGCTACTGCAATTGGAGCATCTGTCACTGGTGACTTGCAGCTGTTCCCAGTTTTTCTGTCCCATTCCCTGCACTCAGGCACCTCTTCCTATGTCTTGGTGTCACCAAAACCAGAAAGGAGAGAGCTGCCACACCTCTGTCAGCATATGCCTACCACTGGTCTGCAGCAATTAACAGCAGCACTCCTATGGCAAATGGAAATGGCATTTAGGTGAGCTTTGGCTTTTTGGGGGTCTGCTGGTGGGTGGCAATTTCCAAAGCTTTGGTGGTGTCTGTGTAGCTGACCCATGGAAAAATGTTGGTGGTAGCCATCTGAACTACCAGCAGTTGGGTTTCCATCTGAAATACCGGTAGTTGGGTTTTAAAGAAGAAAAAGAAAAAAGAGGGGGCACCTTCATACCATGATATGCATTTGTTAAGATGAGTTTTCACCTGGACATTCCGCATGTTCAAGTGGGAGCAGATGGTCTGAAGGCTGGTGTGCTGCGGGCTGAGGAAGGGCACCTCTTCCATCTGGAAAGATCTGCTGCAGTGGCAGAGGCTCTGCTCACAGAAAGGCAAATATCTTGCAGTCTTTTGCAGAGCCGATTTTATTTTGGAAATTTATGAGGGAAAACAGGTTTAGTAAGCAACACAGCAGATTCTGTCACTGCTTTGGACTCGAAGAGGCCCAGCACTGCCCAGGTTTTATGGTGATAGAGAGCTTGGCCGAGGTCCAGCACATTTGCTAATTGTTCGTGGGCTGTGATTTACAGTGCTGTGGAGAAGGTCACTATAAATCCTCAACTCTGGTATGAGAGAAGCAGTGCACAACATATAGATTAAAATCGTCACTATGAGTATTTGTCTGAAAATAATGACTTTGCATAGCTGGGAGATCGCATTAATATTGTATGTGAAGACAGCTACCAGGGTCCTGGTAAGAAAAGTATTTGTTTTTCATCCAAAAAGACTTTTTTTTTAAATAAAAAATATAAAAAATAAATCAGTAACAATGATCTCTAATAGTGCTTTTGGCCCATTCTGAGCACTGAATTGTTTAGCTTTGTCCTGAGGGAGTAGAAAAGGGAAGGGGTTAGTCCTGAGGCAGCCCTGCCCCAGTGGGCTGTGGGCCAACCCTGGCCCCCAGACCACAGGTCTGCAGCTGCCAAAGTGCAGCCAGAAACTGCTGCACATTTACTGAGGAGAAAGCTGCCAGCCTTGGAGAAAAAGAGGGCCTCACTGTACATGAAGTAACCCCCAAAGTAGAAAGAAACCTCCCGGGGTAATGCTATGGCGTCTGGAGAGGGGTTTTTGTGTTATAGAGTGTGAAGAGTGAGGACGGTCTCCTTTTGGTTCATCAGCATTATTTGGTGATGGCATCTGGTCCTCGGCACAAGATACCCTGTGAGGTACCTCTTGTGGTTTTGGTTTCCACACCCCCTGGAGCCCTGTCCCCACAGCCTGCGGCCGCTCGCCACCTCTCCTCAGGAACCATTTTCCAGCCAAAACGCCAGGCAGGCGAGCTGAGGAGGCGGCCAGTGCCTGGGCTGCGACCCTCACTGCAGCTGCTGAGTAAAACTGTGAGGAAAATTATCCAAAAAAATATAATTTACCACTACAAGTCAGATGGTGGAGTACAGCAAGAAAGCCCACATTATCTGAGAGCATCGCTGACAACGATCAGTGCTGGCAGGTGGCAGAAGAGGCTGAACTGTTCTTATCTTGGATAAACCTAATCAGTGCTGCAGGAGGTACAAATAATTAGCAGTCTTGTTCATGATTAAGCCCCAGGCATGCTTCAAAATGTAATAAAAACAGTCTTTTGTACAATTTTCATGTTAAAGGAAAAAGAATGTGGTAGAATGCATTATACAGGTCTTCTGGGCAGGGTAACACAAAATGAACTGTATCCTGAAGTATCTTATTTAGATCGTGATGCTAATCGTCAATTTTGAATAATTAAATGTAAGGGGGTGATGGGATATGCTCAAGAGGATGCTTGTGTTACTGACAGGGAGGGCCTTTTAGCTATAGCACTACCTGTGGTAACAGCAAATGCTAATGGTAGCTGAAGATCATCTAGGAGCTGGCTTTTGAATTAATACCTTATCTAGGAAGCATAAAGCTAAAAGAATGCTTGTTGGTTTTGATTGGTTATCTGGAGTAATTTTTCAAAGATTACATCTGGTTTCTCTCAACTGTTATTGTCTCCAGTACGTTTTCAAGCTGCAGTTGGTGATACCATACTGGAGCAGAAGAAGTTTCATGCCCTGCCCCAGCGGCAGGGCTTTTGGGTGGATATCTGGCAAATAGCCACTCCACCAGTTTGTAATGTGTCTGGGTGACCTCATCTCTAGGCTTCAGTTGTTCCCTTTGCACATTGGCAGGTCACTTTCTTCTGCACTGGTGTTGAAAAACTCCTCTCTCACTGACTTAAGAGGTGGGATAAAATACATATGGCTGTAGCTGGTTGTATGGCTGTGGGAGAAGGTAGGAATCATTTCTGAGCAAACTAGCTTTGAGAGAATTATTTTATATCATTTGCTATATTAAAATGGAATTACATCTTTATAATGATTTAGAAATAAAAGCTCCATTCACATTGTATTTCAAACTAAGTTAATTAATGTGGTATTGTGGCATAGTTATTGGATTCAATTGATATAATTAAAATAACTATGTTAGACAGTCAAAATACTTTCATTCTATGTGTAATAGCTTGATGTTGCTTGCATATACAGAGCCACAGCAAGTCTTTACTTCACTGCTGAAACGGCTTTGTCTATGCTAGGTGATACAGCTAAAAATAGAGGTCAGGTTTTGCCCTACAGCTCTGAGGCAATTCATTGATATCCCCACATGTCCACTGTTTCTTCATATAAGGACTGTAACTTGTTCTCAGCCAACAACATACTGCTTTCAAAGAGTTTCAGAGAGCTGTAGCATTGGAACAAACTAATGCAATTAGACATATTAGGCACTGGTTTCTCCACAAGCAATTTTGAACAGCATCCTTACTGTAGCTTTAAAGGTCGCTGTTGATGGAGCCTCACATTCAGAAACACCATGCTTAATTTGTTGTCTATTTTAATGTATTTTCCTGAAGTTACTGGGTTTTGAGAACATAGACTCTATTAAGAAGCTTAATAGAGCAGCTCATTCCAATTATACGAAATGTATTGGTGGAGAAAATGGAAATGCATGGAAGATCAAAGTATTAAGCAGTTGCCGGAATGAAGGAAACAGAGGAAATAAAATTAATTCTCTTTAGTACAAAGAAGATACTTACTTCCAGTACTAAAAATGTTGGGTAGCTAATATTGTAGGGCATTAAGCGTTTCTATGCTGGTTGTATCAAAATTAGATAGATGAAGGAAAAAGTTGTGGATATCTATTTTTTTTCTCTACGAGATACTGTTGTGTATATTTGGATCTATTTCTCTCTTTTCTCTCTTCTTTTCTCTCTTTTCTCTCTTCTCTTTTTATTATTATTTTTTGGGGGGTTAAACTTCCCTATTTTGGAGGTTTTAAAATTCATATTCTGGAAGACTGTACTGAAAACTTACTCGGCAGGAAGGTAACTTAGCACTGAACCTGAGACAGGTCATCTGTGAAGATGCAGTCTGGAGAGGCTGATTCTTTGGCTTTGAATTTCAATTGCTAAATGCCAGGTTTCTTAGGTCCAAAACCAGGGTTTCAGACTATTCCTTAAGGACATGAGTATTTGATTTGTAATCCCAAATTAATGCTGCTTTTTTTCCTTCATCCATGGAGTCTAAAGTAAAAAGTGGAGAGGTACTCTTAAATCAGGATGAATTCCCCGCTCCAGTTTGCAGTGTGTGACCTGCTTTGGCAAAAACTAATGGGAAGATAGAGGTGGGGGCAAATTCATTGAGCCAGTTGTAGCTTTTACTACCTCATTGAATGGTGGCCTTAGCCCCTCATATGCACTTCAATCACCACTCAAACACAGAAGATTGAGGAATGCTATTGTATGATTTTCACTTACTGTTAAGGGCAGGTTTTGCAGAAACTATGAAACAATCTTACGGTCCATAGAAGTTAAATATTACAAATAGATTGAATTATTTACAGTATCATCTATTTATTAATTTCATCTTTTGTGGTTTCCTAATGGTCTATATACCGGTTGCCATTTAAGCCTCATTTTAAATTATCTGTGGATAATATCTCTGAAAGATTTCCCAAGATTTTTTGATACAGTAGAAGATTATAGACTGAATGTATGCAAAACAATGTAAAGACTGGCTAACACAAACGTTAACTCATACACTTCACTGGGTTTTCTCTTTGAACTGCTACCTAGTAGGAATTCTTTTTCTGCAAGCCTTTAGCTTGTTGTCTTAATGCCGTACACTCTTTCAAAAATTAGCGAGACAAGCAGACTGCTAAAGATTCAGAGGTCTTCAGATCATGCAATAGCTTCTAGGGCACATTGTTCATCTCAGACAGTAATCAACACAGGGAAAGATGAATTATTTAGGATCTTGATAAATGGTTGTGATCTGACACTGGTCTTAGCTTGAAAAGAAAGATTGAGATCTTTATTCCTGAAAATATTAAAACTTGACTTTGATGGGTTTGCTTGTGTGATTTAAATTAAAAACACTTTTTTTGGAAGAGAATTAATTTCCATCTTACTGGAATGTGCATATTTTACAATCATTTTATCCAAATTTTCCTGCTTGTTCATCTGTTTCCAATATTCATAGTTTAAGCAATTAAAAAAATCTATTTGTCAATAAGTTGTTTATTCTAGTGCTTTATTAAGCTGTTTAATTCACTTGGAGTTACAAAAAGCCTTTTTACAAAGTTCATTACAAAAGGCTCTTCAGGAAACAAACAGATCACGAGTTCTGTCCTCCCCCCATGATGCTCCATCTGTCTAGACTATATCTATTCAAGACACAAAATAACCTTTGCTCACATCCAGGAAAGAACAGACTTTCAAAAATAATTCCCAGAGCTGATCTGCATATGTTTATGGCGTAGTTTTACATCCTATAAGGTGTTCTTTCTGGCAACAAAGCACTGAAAACATATGTGGACATGTTAGGAAGATTCCCGTAACAGTTTTGCTTCGCAAATACTGGAGGCTGTGCCGCTATTGGCCTTGAATTGGTTTTGGATCTGTTTAAGGAGGGCTAGCTCCTGTGGACAGGGCGTTGTCCATGTGTTTTGAGAGCTGTGGTGTCTGGAAGGTCTCTTCAGTGCCAAGGCCACAAATTCAGATCTTGGCTTAAAGTGCATCTGTCCAGAAAGCAAACCTGATTTTTACAGCTTTAGCATTAGTGCTTAGGGAAGAACAGCAAACCACGGAGACTTTCACCACAGAGTTTTGTCTTACCTTGATTGGGAGCAAGTCAACGTGGTGCCGGCTAGCAATTTGCCAGTGGCCGGAGCTGGGAGCCTGTGGGCCCTGTGGAGGTGGTGGCCAGCAGTCCACCACCCTGCCCTCCCAGCACACGGGGGGGATCAGGGTCTGGCGAGGCCAGAACTGAGCCAGCAAGGTGCACCTACTGGGGCCTCTGCCCTGCTCTGTTTACTCCTGGGCAGTTACCAACCAGCATGAACCTGGGGGCATCTGAGCAAGTGCTGCAGCAGCCATGGGCTTGGCAGAGGCTCCACTGCTTGCTGCCAGTGTTTAGGCTACAAGTCTGGCAGTGCTGGGACTCAGAAATGGAAGAATATGGGAAGTGCAGGCTGAGCTTTGTAGGAGTTGTTTTTTTTTTTTTTTTGGTCTTGTTGTTTTTTTTTTTTCTTTTTTTTTTTTTTAAAAACCTGAAGTTTAGCTGTTTATGCTAGTGGCATGCTTTCTTTTCCATTCTAGCTTTCTATTCTTTTTCTATTCTTCAATTCTCTTTCCATTTTTTCCCAAAATATGAGAAATAAACATGATCTTGAATCTTTCTGATAACACTGATTAAAGCAACTTCTGTTTTTGAGGTCTGGGTGATATCGTGTGCCTAGTCATGAGTGGTATCAGCTCCCTCTGCTCTTCTTTCTGTTGGAAATCACCTGGGGACAGTGCTTACCCTGGGCAAATGAGCTTCCTTCTGCTGATGTGTTTTAACAAACTGATTACAGGACACATTTTGTATAAGAGAAGAGGAAAGAAAACAGTTAAATGAGGACACGCAGGAGACTGAAGACATTAAAATATGAAAATACTTATGGGTGCAGTTTAATTCAGAGTACAATTGGTTACACTGATTCTTTTTAAAGAAGGAAAGAGGAGATAACAGAAAAAAAAAAGCCCTTAGTTTCGTGCAAGTAACTAGGGATATGTTGACTCTTAATAAGATTCCCCATAAAAAGAAAAAAGAACACCACCACCACTCCCCCTCCCCCCCCCCAAAAAAAAAAAAAAAGCCTCTCGAACCCATTAGTGCCTCAGCACAATACTATTTTATAGCATAGTTGTTGCAGGCAGAACAATTAACTAAGATGAGGATTGAGGGCCTGCACCAGGTACCTGCAGACTTCTGCTTGTAGGGGTGGGGAAGCAATTAATTTGGTGTTGAGCTCTTCATTCAGCATCCACAGGGGAAAATGCAGTATCACACAGGGTAAAGCCTTGATTTAGGACGTGTGGCCAAGCAAGGTGTGTGTGAAATGGGAGGAGGGCTGAAGGCCAGACCTTAGAGCATCATTGCTACTTAGGGAGAGAGCGCCAAAATTCCACTTTTTTCCTGAGGATTAGGCTTTAACCTTGTTTTGTGCATCTTTCCTGATGCTTGTTTTTCTTCTCAGATCTGTTTGCACCATTACAGCCCCTTGCTTACACCCATACAAAGCAGGGCTGCAGGAGCAGGCGGTGCCATGTGGTCCCATCTCCCCAGGCAGAAAATGGCAGTGAAGATGAGGCACTGATAGTGCTGTGGTCCTTGCCTACCTCCATGTCTGGTGTGAAGCTTTGTGCGTTTTTGTAGGGTGTTTTAGGAGCGGTGGATGATAGCTGGTCACTGTTGGAAGAATTGAGCAGCATGAATTAAGGCCATTGTTGACCCATAAGCGGCACTGCCAGATAATAATAGTAGATGTAAGAAGTGTAAATCCTCAGGCACTGGGGGCAAGCATTGTCCTAAGCAGAAGCAATTTGACATTCAGAATATTTGTGAAGTCCCATGGTGGTTTATAATAGACCCTGTATGGCACACTCCAAAATCCGGAAGCTGCGTCTCCTCTTGCTTTGAAGCCAAGAACACTTTGAGCTAATTCTCTCTTTTTTGCCCTTGCCATTGACCTCATTTAGAGAGATGAAAGGAGTGAAAACAATTAGCTCACCGGGAAATTCTATTATGTGGAAGGGAGGTGGACGTTTGATCGATACTCAGGGGTTACGGTCTCAGCTGGAAGGGCAGATTTTTGTCTCCCAGATGGAGTGATGCCCGTTAGTCTCAGATGGCTTTGCAAGTAAGAACAATCGCAATCCAGTCTTTTGCTCCTGGAAAACGGAAAGATACCATTTTAATCTTCTCAAGCAGTGAACTGAAGCAGCTATTAAACCTAATTCATCATATTGTTATAGGGGGGAAAAGGGCTTGTTAGGGAAATGTGCTCTTCATTTAACTGTGACTAGCTGTATAAAGCAGGACCCGCCCAGCCTCTCACTCCCCCGGCCCAGAAGCTGTTTCTCTCTGAGTGTTTCACAACATCACACAACTTGCTCCATTCACACCCATAACAGGGTCTCTGAGAGCCTGCCTTGTTGCTTCACCTCGCTGACTTCGACCACACAGCCAGGCTTTGGGCTGGAGCGTATGCTGGTCACACGTATGCAGCGTGCCCTGCTGAGGACAGTCTGTGCCATTGGGGTTTCAGCTGTGACTCCAAAGCAGCCGCTCTGCTAAATTGGAGAGGTGAAACAGATCTGGCTGCTCTTGAATTTTAATGTCCTCATTGAAGCAAATGAGCATATATTAAGAGAGGCAAGGGTAAGTGGAGTTTTGCCTCTGAAACTACTGTTCCAGTAGATTGGAAGCAGTTTTTTTTTTTTTTTTTTTTTTCCCTAACCAATATGGAAAAGTATTAGTTTATGTTATTTAAGGTTTGTCATTATGAAATGTCAGAGATACTGATATTTGGGGGTTCAAGTTTCAATTTCTAGTGAGTCAAGTGTTGATAAGCTTTAGAGAGGTATGGCTAATTTCCAGTAAACCTAAAAGCATAAACTAACACTGTTAATGGTGGAGAGTTCTTGCACCTCTGCTAATGCCCTCTAACATTCACTTATTATTTTCATGCCAATAGTTGCCTTTTGGAATGGATAATTTGCCATACTGAGTAAAGTAATTTGTCTGCTTAGCGTCCTATTTTCCTTCCAGCCATAACTAATGTGGAAAGCTAATATATTTTGCATTTTTATTCTACCTACACTCCAAGACTCTCAATGTTTTTCACTTGTTATGTGTTAGCATAAGAAGCCTTTAAGCTACTCTGATAACAGAAAGATCATAAATTATCTCCATTTGCCAAGGTGGGAAATAAAGCAACGGTGTGACAATGTGTTCTGGCATTCCTGGGACTGGATTTAGATCGCTATAGCTCTGTGACACTAAGCACTACTTCCATATATCTTTATCCTGTCTGTTAAAATATGCACTTGTTCGTTTGTTTTAATCATGGTGATTTAACTTCATTTTGGCAGGTCTTGTGCCACTTTGTGTACCTTTTTTGTTTTGTTTTGTTTTTAACTCACAACAGGGCCACCCACAAATATTTTATTTGCCCTCTTTTCTTGTTTTGCCCAAGGAGACTCTCTGTATTCCTGGCAGTTCCTTGGTTCACCTACCTCTGTTAGGCTAGCTAAACCCAGGAGAATTTTCTAGGTCTCTGTGGTATTACAGATGAGGCACAGGCTTTTCTGATTAAGGTGACTGACCAGTTACACCTTGTTTTTTAGGTGTTTCAGCCTCCAAGCTGTCATGCCACAGGTAGCTGAAGCTGCTCTGTTGGAAGGGGAAGCTGCTCTTTTGGAAGGGGAAGCTGCCAGAGCTGGAGGACATGATGGAGATCGGTAAGTGAGAAGTAAGTTCTTTGTTCTATGGATTCTTTGGTGATAGCCTCCTCCTTAGGAGCCACTGGTTAATGTAAGAAAAAGACTTTCTAAGCTATGCATGCTGTTCTGAGTTTTGTATCAATCCTGGTATTTGGTAGCTGTGGAGCTAGGGGATGGTGGCCTGGGCTGGTTTGCTGATGGCAGTGCTCCCTGAGCCTTGTGTCCCAGCTGTCTGCATGTCCCTGGGTGGGTGGTGAGGGCTGGGGCACTGCATCCTGCATGCTGTGCCCCTGGGAGTCCCCTCGGGGGCCCTGGCTGGGGCTTGTAGCTTCTGTCCATTTTCCTTTGTCCCTCACCCCTAGAGCTTTGTGCTGTCAGTTCTCAAGAAGATAAATGACAATGCAGAGCTGCATGCCTGCAGCGATAGCAGTAACTTGTTCCTGCTGAAAGGAAGGCTTCCGCAGGGAAGCGGTGCTGGACCCTGCCTGACTCCCTTTGCCTGTCAACATAGGTCAGGCATTTGACTTCTGCTGTGTGGTTGGCCATTTTGTTGTTTGGAGTTGCAAAATAATCTATTGCTCAACACAGCAATATAGATTTCCCTGCATTGTTTTTGGGGTAGCAAAATTTTCTGTTCATACAAAAAAAGTTGTTGCTCTTGTTCAGATTGTATAACATAAGGTATCCTCAACTCAGCAAACAGCAGGGCTTCCTAAGGTGTGTATTGGGCATAGTCTGGGCAAGCTTTCATTCGTGGTGCAGCTGTAACAAGGGGACAGCGATGAGCTGATGTGCAAACTGACCTGAGAAAGTAGGGAAGGAGCTGGGTCTGTAAGGGTTATTTATCTGTCAAGCCAAGCCCGCTTTCATGTCTTTTCTTGTGGAGTACTAGTGCTCAGTGCTGTGTAAGTGAAGCTACAGCAGCAGAGGAGCAGAAAAGAGATGACGATCTAGGCAGAAGCACGTATGCTGATTTTGAATGAGGGTGCTTGTCACGGATCGTGCCCAGGAGGACTGTAGCTGTTGTCTAAAAGCAGAGCGAGCATGAGGAAACGTTCTTGGTTTCAAGAACAAGCACAGTGTCCGGGTAGGTGATCAGCAGATTACAATAGTGTACGGCTCTTGCAGTGCTGAGATACAAACCAAGGTCTGATCCAGCTGAGCAGCCTTTCTGCAAGACTGTTACTTGGAGATGTGGGTGACCTTGGAAACAGAAGGGCTCTCCCTCCAAGAGGGAAAGGCTCAGAAAGCCTTGCAGTATTGCAGGAAAGGCATTTTGCAATATACCAGGTGGTGAAGATCAGCACAGGCTGGGATCTGTGCAATCTGGAATACCAGGTGGCATGCTAAAGCCTGGTGCCAGCGCAGACTTGCTATCATTCTCATCATATAATTCATTGGTGATCTTGCTAATTTGAAATCAGATCTGCATTTTGTATTGACTTAAATATGTTCTGCCAAATGAGTGATAGTGTGAAAATCTAGCATTAATTGTGTGTGAAGACACGATTGAAGTCATCATCAAAGCAAGTATAGCTCACTTTAAAGAAGTGTTTTTCACCTTTATCTCCTCTTTTTCCTCGCTCACTGTTCTCTCCATCACCATTATCTTTATAATGTGACACTTAACAAAAACACTAGGGCTGTTGCATTGGCAGCCATGCAAAGGTACCAGTCAAGCCTGGATGGGGCTGCTGAAATACTCTGGGTCACAGCTGAGCTACAGGTGCTCACCACTGCCCTTCTGGTGCTCCAGATCTTTTCCTGAATGTGCATTGGGCATTGCCCAGTGGGACCTGGTTCAGTGACCTTTTGATAGGTTGTCAGTATGTGGTTTATTTTTACTTCTCACGCAGTTGCTGGAGCAAATGCCTCTGGCACAGATTACAGGTAAGAATGCACTGCAGATGAATCAGATGTGATGGGGCTGCTGCAGTCTGGAAGGATGAGTGCATGGCAATCTTTAAAGCCACATAACCTATCAGATTTGACTCATGATGTGGCAAAACAAAGTGAGATGCTTAGTTTAAAATGGGGCTACGCTCACTTTGTATCCATTTTGGAGGAAAAGCAATAGCTTTTAAAAATGTGGGTGTATCTATGAAGGAAGAAGCACTGAATAGAAACAGTGTGAAGAAAACAGTAGTGTTTGCAAGCTGTCAGAGGAGCTTGCCTCCTTATTGATCCTCAGGCTTAACAGAATGTGACAACCTACAGCAACAAAAGTGAACAAGCATGGAAGGATATACAACGCCTGATTAAAAATTTATTAAACTGAACTCCAAAACCTCTGAAGGATATTCATGTCAGGATTTTTTTTTTTTTCTTAGCGGTATTGCTAAACAATCTGGAGTGAATTAGGCCCCTGCAATTGGAAATTTAATTTGGGGTCATCTTTAAATGAACTCTAAAAGCATTAGACTCTGTTTGGCCAGGATCTTTTGCTTTGGGCCTAAGCCCAGCTTGTCATCTCCAAATCAATTCCAAGGTTCCTTTCCAGCCCAAGCTACTATTGATTTTCTTTTTTTCTTTTAACAGAAATTTATCTCTATGGTGATCACATTATATATCTTGGCCAGTAAATCAGCAAAGCCGATTTCAGACTAAGGGGAGCTGATGTACAAGGAAGTGTTGTTGCTCACATTTAGCAGTGGCACAGAAGCTGGTGTGTGTGTTCAGATTGACCAATGTCCTCCCAAGGCCAATGTTTGGGCTCACAAGGCTGTGGCTGCTCAGAATTCATGCAAAAAAGACCTCATGTATATATGCGTAGACACCTTAAGCACCTGCCCTGCTTAATCTTGAGTCTTGGAGATGGGCTGTTTCGCTGTTGGTTTGATCTGGAAGTAAAGTGTGGCCCAGCGAAAGGATGCTGCATCTTGCAGGGTTTTGCTTCTGTTGAGCTGTTATCAGAGGTGCTGGGGTGCGTGTTGTCACCTCTGTGGTGACCAGCTGTGACACGTTTCACAGGAGCTCTTTGAGCTCTTTTTTTTTTTTTTTTTTTTTTTGACTCAATTTTGGTTGTTCCTTCTATGTCATGTTTTGACAGAAGTCCCGTTTGATTCATTTGCAAGTGTTTTTGCATGAGGAGTGAATGTGAGGTGGCAAAGAGCATTTTGATACTGTGCTAAAGGTAGCAGTACATGTAAAATATTTCCTTTCAAGACCTGCTTGCTGTTCATGAGCAAGAAGATCATACAAGGCAACATACAGCCACAGTGAGTTGGTTTCCCATTTGAACAGTTCTTATTTTTTTAAAACATGTTGTTCTGGAAAGAGTGTGTTTGCAGACTGGAAAACTAAAGGTGTTCATGTAATATGAATTCTGCTAACTTAAAACATGTAAAGCAACAGATTATTATTATTTTTTAATTTTTCCAGGTGAAAAATGGTCTTTTTTCTAGTGTAAATTTTCATGGGAGTCCAGTGGAAAACAACTGGTGTGAACACAGTTTGAGTCAAGACACAGCAAATAACAAATCTATCTAAATAAAGACCAGGTGGCAATACAAGCCAAAGCAATGGTGTCCTGTGTACTACTAACTTACTTAGTGCAGTTACCAATAATTACCACATCTTTAAATGACCATATTGTATTCAGTAATGTCAGTAAGGTCAATTCACAGTCATAGGATAAAAGGGGATACTCCAATAGCTCTTAATGTGCATCAAAATGAGAAGATTGATATTGACAAGGTGACCTCCGCTCCAAAGGGGCAGTTTATTTTGAATGCCTGTAGTTTTTCTTGTTTATGATTGACAGCCTCGATGGTATGACTATTTTCATTGTATGTGTGTGTTTTTTTTTTTCTCCTAAAGGAGCAGCACAGTTTGTGCTAGTTATTTTGAATGATCCAGCAATAGCACAAGTTAAAAAAGACTAGTAAGATTTTTCTGTAGAAAGTTGCTACACCCCAGTGCCCAATGTCCCCCAAGTGCCCTTTGATCGTTCTCTGAATGACCCTGGCTCTGTGTTAATGTCTGGCATGCAGTTCCGCAATTAAAATGTGTGGCCTGACATCAGTTCCGAATTTGTCTTTCCTTCAATTTTTCATGTCCACCCAATTCATTCTTTCGTCCCCTTAACCTTCTCTGTGTCAGATGACTGTGTTTTATTCTTTGGTTGCTATCTGAGGAAAGTTTACATGCAATTTACTTCTTCAGTTGTTTTCTTTTTATCTCTCTCCCCCCCCCCCCATCTTTTACATTTTTACTGAGCTTTTTATTGAAAATGATTTTAATTGGTCTTCTGTAAAATATGGAACCATCCACACTCTTCTACTCCACAGAAATAAGGTCATCTTTCTAAGATACATTTTGCTAATTTGGAGAAGCTATGCTGAACAATGTTAAATAAAAATTGCCTGCAATGCACAGATCTGTATTTGCTAGTAGGGGAGAAACATTAATTTTAAAGGCAGCTAGTAAGCAAAGAAATGTAGTGTTTGTAAATATTTGAAGGCAGACTAGGAAAATACTTCTTGAAAGCATTAACCACTGTTTTGTGCTTGGAATTACATGTGCTATAAAATTTTGGCAACAGCTGTGCTGGTTTCTGTTTGAAGAATGCTTAGGTGCATGCAAAGTTGTAGGTCGGGGTAGCTAAATGCAGGTCTTGAAGACTGTTCTCTGTTTTGAGTGATGGGGAATTTGGGCTTAGTGAGCATCATTACTGTCGGAAGAAAAAGTGTTTTAAATATTCTTTTTTTTTTTTTTTTTTAAGTGAATATCTCTAGGTTATGACTGTATTAGCTAAAGAGGGAGGTTATGATGTTATGGCTTGAACAATCAATGCAACTGCTCTGAGAGGTGGAGGAGAAAGGGAAGTTATGAAGCAGAGCAAGCTTGTGACAGAACATAGGTTTCAGCAGAGGGCTCTTTAACCTAAGCTTCCTTGGAGGTTGAGTGTACTTTCTGCAGAATGCACTGTGTATTGCACTGTGCCTTCCTGAAGGATATGGTATCACAGTTATGGAAAGGATCTGCACTGGATAAAATAAATCGTGCAAACACAGTGGCACCTGCAGTCCCCTGTTTGAAGCCTTTTGGTTTGCTAAATGCATTATAAGAGAAAAGGATGACAATTTCTGAGGAGACCAACTCTGTGGTTACTAGTTTTCTGTCCTTCCCATGCTCCCTTTTTTTCTTCTGGAGATTTGTTTCGCAAATATGATGCGGCTCTGAACTCATGTCTGGTGCAGAAGTTGCTCCATTTCCCTTAGGTGGGTGGAGTCACTGCATTCAGGTGGCAAAGGGACATTTATTAGGAGAGCACTTTGAAGCAGGACTGTAGGCGTAGTACCTGTGCTCAGAGATTGCAAGTGGCTTGACAGCCCCAGAGTAGACATACAGACACCTTGGACCCTCCTGTCCAAGTTCTCTGGTTAATGTCCCCTTCCCCACACCAAATCTCTGTGATGCCTGAGCAGCAGCACAGGGTGGTTGATGCCTCCTGTGTGTGTATTGGGGCTGGGAATGATGCCTGCTTTGATGTATAAGGTGAAGGAGTAGCTTATGCTTATTCCCATGTCAGGATCTGCATCACACCTTCAGCTGCCTGTCCAAATGTGAAAGTTTGGAATAAGTATTATAACAGGTGAGCAGTAGGCAAACGTAACTCTTCTGTTTTCATACATAATAATATTATTTCCGAGATATTCAGGAAATGCTTTGCCTTACGAAAGTTTTTGTCAGAAGGAAGGAGGTAGTGTTTCAACTAAATTTTCAGGCTAGCAGTAACTGTCTTCTCTGATTTTCTGTTAGTCAAATCATAGGCATGTTTGAGATTGAAAAAAGGAAACAATATTTTACCAGGAAAAAAAAAAAAAACTGATGCTTCAACCAACTCCTAAAAATAAGTTCATAAACCGCACATTTGTAATGAGTTCACATTGATATTTTTTTCCATAGATACAAAGATTTATTTTCTCTAGAGTGCAGTAAATCTGAGGTGGAAAACAGGCCAGCATACGTTCATCAGTTGCCTCTTGGGAAATGGCACTTGTGGAGAGATGGCCAGCCTAGAGACTTGCTCAGAAACTCTGAGCCTGAAACCCTCCTTCAGAAAAAGTTGCAAGGTTTAATTGCAATGACAATGATTTCAGTGTTTAGACCAGTAAACCCACCTGGCAGTTTCTTGAAGTTCAGCTGTATATGGTGAGAGATGGTAAACTTGTGGAAGCAGCACATCGTGACTTGCAACTGCATATACATACATATGTATACATGTCTTGCTGTGAGCAGGGTGGGCAGCCAGACAACTCCAGAGCAGGATGAGAGGTGCAAGAGTGTGAAAGAAAGGGGGTCAGGGACTTCTGAGCGAGCAGAAGAGAGGTGTTTTTGTCAGGTCGGTTGAGAAATGGCTCTTAGTACAGAGGTGGCTTTTGCTGAGCATTTCGATGTTGCAGTGTTTGGTCACACTCTTCTGTTTTAAGGCACATCTTTCATATTAACCTGGGCAATGTAGATGTGCTAGAATGCTTCTCTTACTAATATCCATTAAAAACCATTTGCTTTAACCTCACACTCTTCATTGTCTTTGCAGGTTTTTAATTTGGGTTTTGAAGCGGTTTACTTCTGTATGTCTCAGGCTTCAGTGAACTCCTGTTCTACTCTCTGCTCTGGGGGCCAAACTCTTGGAACAGAAAAATGTACAAGCCTTAGGCACTCACTTGTCTTACCTGGGATGGCTCTTTCTCTGTAACAGGCCAAAAGAGCCAGGCAACTTTAGACAGTCCATAAGAAGAGCTTGAGAGGTTGATTGTATTATTCATTTATTTTTGTTTTTGTGCACGTTGTGCTAAATCCTTTCCAGCTCCTTAGACTGTCTCCATTGCAAAATTTGTCACCAACAGAAATGATACACCTAAAATTCATGGCTTGTTACAGGATTTGATGCTAGGGATATTATATGATACTCAGTCATGCTGTTGATCTCTCCTAGCTCAGAGTAGGCTCAGGCAGATGATCAGGGTCTGCAGAGGGATGCTGAAAGGCAGTGGTGGACCTGAGCACTGATGGCCCTGGAGCAGGAGAGGGCTGGCGTGTGTGGGGCATCTGGTCTGTGTGTGCTGCTGCTGTGGCATCCCCAGCACTGCAGGGATGCACAGGCTGCCGCCCCAACCTGTGGTTCTGGGTCACGTTACCTCATGTGTTCCGCTGGGATTGCTGCTCTTTCCAAATGACTTGCTCTGATTGTATCTGCTTAATCTGGTTCTGCAGAAAGTACTACTGGTATCTTTTGCACCAGTGGCAAAGCTCATGTGAACAGTTACCCCTAAAGATAATGAACACTTGGTTTCTTTGAAACCCACGTAGTATAGAAACAAAAATATCTAAATTCCTTTTATTCAGGATACACAAGTTTTCAAGTGTTTACACTTTTTCTCACCCCCCCCCTCCTTTTTTTTTTTTTCTTTCTGTTATCATCTGAACTTTGTTTTCCCAACTTTTTATTCCGTGACCTGTACACAGTTTAACATCAGAGATGTCAAACAAGAAGAAAAAGAAGCTCTGGGCAGAAAGTATTGCTTGCTCCTAGGGGTCTGTATCTCTGAAGCTCTTCAAAGTCTTTTGGTTCATCAGTCCATGTGATTTGTAGACAACAGCCGCCACTGCCTCGCTACTTCTGCTGTTGGCTGTCCCACCTGGGCAGGGGCCATCAGCAGAAATGGCTCCTGCAGTGCAGGGCTGGCACTGCTGAGTGTCGCCTCGGGCAGAGGCTGCTGCAGACCTGCGAGAACTGGCCTGGTTCTTCCTCCACTGCCCTCAGTGAATTCCTGGAGCACAGGAAAAGGGCTGCAACGGGCACAAGGTCCATGTTTTTCAGCAGTGAAGTTACTGTTACAGTTTTAGTGTAATCCCAGGCTGCTTTCATATACTCTCTTCTGAGGGAAGAGAAAATGACTACTATGACAAGGCAAGCATGCTGCTTTGGTTAAGAACTTTTTTTCCCCTTGGTATTAACCAGTAGCTGAAATCCCGAATGCTCTTTCCCCTGTGACCCTGTAAGTGGGAGTGTTAGGCAGGTTGAAGGCTGGAAGCATGCAGAGTGCACAGGCAGTGGTGTTTTGCTTTGTGTGGTGCTGTACCTCTAACCCCACTGTCAGCCCGTTGCTGACAGCAACAAGGACCCGGGTTGAATTTTAGGGGTCAGTAATGAACATTGGTTTAAGCTCCCACCTGGAAAAACTTAAGCTAATTGTCCTAGTGTTGAACAAGTTGCTCTTTGCTAAATTATTTAATAAAATGGTGCTTTACTGCAGGGAGAAAAAGAGAGGGCATCAGGAAAGAAAACAGCTTTGTACACACTTCAACAGGCTGCTTCTTTCCCCAGGGCAGCCCGGGCTGCTCAACCGCCTGTGTGCAGGGGGTAGTGCCGAGTGGTTACCTCCTGCCCCGTGGTCCACAGCATAAGTGCAGAGCCCTTATCTACAACAGAAAAATGGCTGCAGGTCAGCTTGTAACTACTGTTTTCAGGTCCTGTGAATCAGCCCTTCTCAAGATGAGAAAAGTCAGGCTGATTTCTTTCTGGGAGCTGGAAGTGTCTTGTGGCCCACTGGGTGCAGAGAAGACCTGTAAGTGTTCATGCAGAATTATGCATGCAAGTCGCTTATTTTTTGGGTAATACCATGGTATACTGCATTATCTTGAACAGGCACATGGGCAAGGTGTTTTCATTCTGTAATGTGGGGCTTTTTACATTGAGCTTGTTACCACTCTTTATTTTGCTTGCTTGTGAGTCGTGAAACTAGAGCATCTAGCCACTCAAGTGTGTCCTTGGTCAGCTGGGTGAAGTACAAAAGGGACTGACTGAAGTAATCTTCTGATCCCATACTCTGGGAAGAAAACTTTTTATGAAAGGATGTCGGGTAGGTATGAAGAATGGCAGGAAGGATCAGCTAAGCCTGCTTCGTGCCACAGGCAAGCCCTCAAGTGCAGGGTGCTCCTAGCTGTGCCAAGCTTCCACCTCACACAGTTGGCTCCTGCTGGCATCAGCCACTTTACCAGGATATTACAGGTTGTACTGGTAGTGGGGCATGATTCTCCTTTCTTATGTCACTAGAGAAGTGGTAGGTATGTATTTAATTCTCACAAATGCTACTGAAGTAAAATAGTGTCAGAATATTTATTTTGTCTAAAACAGATGGTGATGCTTGCACTGCACCCTCAGTTCTAGCATATTCTTAATGTTTTTTGTTGTTCTGAGGCATGATGGGTTTAATCTTTCCAATTTTGTTACAAAATCCAAGACTGATCGCTTTCAACACAGCTCACAAAAATATGGGCAGCAAGGGTTGGAAAAGTCAAAATATTTCAACAGTTGATATATTCAGTCTCTAGGATCTCATTATAATTTTATTTCTGCATTCAAATAGCGCATATGTATGTATATATACTTAAACATTCTAGCAAGGGGAAGTTAGATTTTTTGTTCTTAGTTTTCAGTAGATTTGCACGGAGTATTGATGTATGTTGGTGACAAATACTATAAAAAGCAATGTAACAAAGATGTGCCTTACACTGGCAACTAAATGTGAGATTCCTACAAATTCATAGTTTGAGTATATTGACTAAATTGTTCCTGAGTGGTATGAAAAGCAGTATTGCGGTCTCTTTTTTTTCTTTTTTTTTTTTTCTTTTTTTTTTTTTTTCCTAATTTAGCTGAGAAAATCTGATTTTAAAGGGCTGGGATGAATAGCATTTAACAAAGGTATTCTGTTTGTGTTTGTGGATTTAAGCATATACTTCATAGGTTTTTGCAGCTGATGATGTGTGTCTGGAGAAGCGGGCTTCAGACTTCAAGGTTCTTGCCATTGTTCTCTGGGTGTATGCAGCTAACCTGAACTGAGCGTGTATTCTCTTGGTGCTACTGACACGTGTGCCTCTAAGTCATAGCGTGTCTCTGTCTGTGGCTAGTCTTGTTCACTGAGGACATGCTGCATTTCATGTTTTTTTTTTTTTTTTTCTTTTTTTTCTTTTTTTTTTTTTTCCCCCATATAATAGTTATAGCAGGAAAATGCTCTGTGTTCTTATTTTGTTCTGTTGGGCTTCTTTGTTTTTCTTGTCTATGGCAAACTGGACACCACACGTGAGAACTGTGGTAAGTGCTTGCTAATTCAGCTAGACACCAGGTACAATAGGTGACCCTGGCATCGGTTAATTACCATAATTCTTCCTGATGAAGAATTGCTCTAACAAACTTCTTGGTAGTCAGATTCTTCAGCCCTATAAACGTAGCTGGAAAGGAGAAAGAGAGAAAATACTGCGTGTCTTAGAGCCAGCCTGATGATGTGGAGATCACAGAATCACAGAATCACAGAATTTCTAGGTTGGAAGAGACCTCAAGATCATCGAGTCCAACCTCTGACCTAACGCTAGCAGTCCCCACTAAACCATATCCCTAAGCTCTACATCTAAGCGTCTTTTGAAGACTTCCAGGGATGGTGACTCCACCACTTCCCTGGGCAGCCTGTTCCAATGCCTCACAACCCTTTCAGTGAAGAAGTTCTTCCTAACATCTAACCTAAAACTCCCCTGGCTCAACTTGACAGAAAAGAGGAATTTCTATTTAGTTGAATTCTCCATGACAGAAGTTATTGCACATATCCTACATCTCTTACTCTGTCCAACCTGTTTCCATAACAGTAGAAACTTAGATTCTCCAGCTTTTATTTCCATTCACAATGGATGACGCTAATGCATCTTGATACCGAGGAGAAACTTTCTTAAAAAAAAAAAAAAGTGTAATTTTTGGATTATAGGCAGGTACTAAAAATGACACTCACTTTCTAAAGTTCATAGCAGGAATATTTTCTAGGGCACCTGAGAGGTTTCTTTTTTGAGCTTATGTTTCAAAACTGATAAAACGTGGATGGTTTGTTCTTGCTGCAGTATTAATTTCATTTATGAGGAAAGCCAAGATATCAAATATTGACCTGACCTAGAGAAAATATTGACAGTTGAACTAGAAACATTACTGGCTGAGGTGCTGGGACAAGAACAGGAATCCCTGACCAAGAGTGCACTGAGAACTTAGCTTGAGGCTAATGCAAAAAGACAGGTTGTTGGGGTTAATACTAGCTAGGGAAAGCCTCGGCAAAACCAGAACGGAAGCAGATTCTGAATGTCTTCCTAAATGTCATTAGACTTTGGGGATTTAGGCACTGCTTTATAACCTATTGCAGAGTGATTGATAGTCTCCTAGTAATCCTTTTCCCCTTCCAAAACTCTAAGCCACCTGCATTGCTCTCAGAAGGCAAGATATGACCCATTGCATATACAGTTTGTTACACTTACCTTGTTTCCTCAAGTATACCTGTCATTGTGACCGGCAGAGTTCTAGAAGATTCTGTAACTTCATGTGTTGGACTTGTGGTATTGAAACACTTGATGATTTCTAGTCTGTGGCTTTTATTTTTTTTATTTTTTTTCTTCCTTCTCCTCCAAATCATGTCAGTATTCCGGGTTCTCCTGCTATTGGATATTTGAATAACTATTGGATATTTTTATTTTACTTTGAACTGGTATTTAAAAGGATGTAGGAGGCACCTTGGGTCTCCTTAAATGACTGAATAGAAGGCAGTGGTGGTTACTGCTTGTCACTGTACTTTATACAGGATTAAACCAAGTGAATCATGTCAGTCATCAGCTATGAAGCTATTGAAAACAGCACCAGGTGAAGACAGTTTCATAGCACAGTGAAAGGGGAAATTTCCGGAAATGGTCTGGATGCTACTCCTTGCTTTGTCAGTATGAACAGGGGTGTTTGGCTTCTTGAATTTATTTCTCGCTGTCTGCATGCTCCCCTTTTGTTCCTCACTGCACATGCATGGGACACCCAATGAGCCAGGTCCTGGGGTTTGTCTTCTTTCCACTTCAACTTTTCAGAAGGGCTGAAATACTGGATATCTTCAGTCCGTTTTGTTACTAAACTGAAAGCAATGCAAAATGGCTGATAGTACTATGCACGTATTGCATTCCAAGATCTTACAGCTACCAATTACTTGTAGTGCAGTAATTATTAAGTAAAACTGATCTGCCTGAGGTCACAAAGCCAGGAATAGGGTATGTTCTCTCCTGACTCCAGGTCCAGTGACGCAGCTGTTAATTCACACAGTGTCTGCTTTGAGTTCATTAAAAATCTTCTCCCACAGCTTGCCTCCTTCAGCAGCCAAAAATTCTCCTTTTTAGTAGAAGAAAGGAGCTTCCTTTGGGACTCTGATTGCCCCCATGGTGGAAGAAGTTCTCCAGCTGAGAGTGTGCACTATCTTTTGAAGTGCTGTTAGCCCTTTTTGACCTAAGAAATAAGAAGGGAGCCAAACTCTTGCATCTAAGCTTGAAATGTGTGTAATGTAGCCAGGGTATGTGTGCTAGATGCTTCTTTCACAGTGCAGAATGCTGCAGCTGATGTGCGTTAAAAGCTCTCTGAGATGAAAACTTGGTTTATTGTAACAGAGAGGATGCCCACTCCCCCTTCTAAGCCAACTAAACTTTTAAATAGAACTACAGAATAGGAAAATGGGAGTCAGGTTGTTTGTGGTGTGTGTGTGTATTTATTTATTTATTTATTTTAGAATAATAGATTTTTAGACCAGTGGGGGGATCTGTTGTAGAACTCAATGACATAGAAATTAATCCTGTGATTTCTTCATTGAGACTATAATGTGTGATCAAACATTCTTAAGGTAGACATCAGTTCTTGACCTATTTAAAAGAGTCCAATATGAGGGCTAATTCACTAGGCAAGTTGTTCCTACTCTGATGTACCAATTCTAATGTTGATGGCTAAGAAATGGTGATGTGCATACCTTCAGAAGAGACCAAACGTACTTCTCTGCAACCCAGGATGCTCAGGACGTGAGTTGGCATGTGATTTGGTGACAAACTGGGTTATACTAGCAGCTAATACAAGTTCAGATAATACTTGTCCAGGACTATTTAAATGAGTTCCTGTATATTAATTTTGTATCTACACATGGAATGCTTTGAAAAATTATTTTGGAGGGAATTGGGGCTATTGGAGTTGTTTGTTTCAGCATACGATGTTAAAAGCTAAATCCTGCATGTTTCTGGAAGAAGACCTACATATATGCTTTACAATACTTAAGACCTCCTTCTAGTATAATAGCTGTACACTAAAACGATTGTTAGCTTTTTCCAAAATGATATTGAAAATTAGTGTTAGGTATGTTTATGTACTCAGCTCGACCACAGATCCTCTAGAATGATTTTGGAAATGTGGCTTTAAGTTTTATGTTCTGTAATCTACTGAAAGCTTTAGTTTCAGCAATGAGAAATGGCCAGTTACTTTGAACAAAATCTATATGGATGCTCCTTTTCACTCCTTAGGGTTGAATAATTGTTTTCTGAAAATCTTGCATTAGACTGAGAACTCATATGAAAAAAACATGCTTTGAAAAGCTGCTACAGAAATTTGGTGTTATGAGTTAAGCTAGCTAAATAACTGGGGCTTTCTGCTGCCAGATTCAAGTCAATATTGCAGTATGGCATGTACACAAACATTGCAAGTGCTTGTAGTTGAAAGTGGCCAAGAAGTGGGAGAAAGGAAAGGAGAAAGAAGATTAAATCCCCTCATTATTCCTGCAGATGTTTGAGCTATTGGAGACAATAGCACTTTAACAGACTGTTCTTCCCCTCCATTCCAGGAGCGATGCCAGCACTCGCAGGAACAGGAAACTTGGCAGTCATAGGTGTCTCTCTTTATTAGTGTGCGGTGTCTCTTAAACTTTCTCTCACCTACCTCAGAGATCTGCAGAATGACGGAGTTTCATAGAAGTGAGAAACTATGGTACCTTAGAAATCAGACTGAGTTAGAGCTATGTCTTTCTACGTATTGCTGCTCCTTCTTTTGGAGACATTCCCCGTTATATTATGTATGATGTCAGAGCTTAGTGATGTGAAAGACTAAATGTAATTATCAAAAACATAAAGCCTGTCTTCTCCAGGTACATCTAACTCAGATACTATGAAATGCACAGAGAATGGCATTCAACTGTAAGTGATTCTTAATGATGCTCATGTCTTTTTTTTCTTGCTAGTCATTTATTTATTTATTTTTAAATTATATCTTCAAATTTCGTACCCAAATTTTAAGGGGGTAGCACTGTTCATAAGATGTCATGAGTTGTGTATAGAAACTGTAGAAACCCAGCCCACATCAGGATCCAGTGGAATTCATATTTCTGTCAGATATTTATACTACCTAGATGAAGGACTGAGACCCATGCTTAATTTCAAGCTTAAGAATTAAAATACGCATATGGTTAGTGCACATGCTGAGCTGGAAACATGCAAGAATGATGCCAGAGTAATTTCTGTTGAGCACTTGTGTGCTCGCTTTGTGTATGATGCTACAAAAGTGTCAGTTTATTGCTGACAGCGATAATAACACAAGATCATATGCCTTCTTCCTGGAACACTGTTAATCAAAGAGATCAATACAGCCAAGAATATGCATGTAGGAAATATTGTCACACTGACTCTAACTTCTGATGATAGGCAGATTTCCTTTTCTTGTTCATTATGTTTGTACTTTTACCAACTTAAAGACAGCAATAATCAAATTTCAGTGGTATTGCAGAGTGAATATCAAGTCCCACTCTGGACTTCTAAATGCATATTTTTCTCTCTGTGCATATGTCCTATTTGTGTATGGAAATATGTATATATCAGAACATTCTGTAGGTCTGTTTTTATAAATTTATCAGCTCAATATTGATTTATTATTTTTCCTTTAATTTTATTTATTTTTTATTTTTTAAGCAGAATGGCATGTTGACCTTACAAAAGGTATTCCTTTGAAAGGTCATCTTTAAGTAGGCTGACAAGGTTATTATTTTTAGCATGGTATTGTAAATAGGTTGGGGAAAGTACATCACGAAACCATGAGCTTAAAGGGGAGGAAGAGGCACTTATATCTGTAGCAGTGATATCACATCAAGGGTGATGTACTTGGAAAAAGGATCCATTAAGAACAGCAATCCTGAGAGCCAAAACAAATGACAGGATTAGCTGGATGGAGCATCTGTTATTAATACTGAACAGTGCTTTTTGAAAACGAATGTGAAGCATTAGCATGGTAGTGAAAATTAATTTTAAGGCTTTCTCATGAAAGAGAGAATGAATGAGCTTCATGCTTTTCTTTATTTAGAAGTATTGTTTTAATTTCTTGCTTTATCTGAAGTCTGAACTCAAATTCAATTCTAAGTGGAGAAGGGATGCCTGGAACGCTGGCTCTTCCCGATCCCCTAGAGGACAGCATGTCTGGTGCAGCACAGCAGATTACTTTTTAGGGGGACCTAACTACATGCTTGATCAGGGAAAGGCAGGCTGGCTAATGCTCATTTATTGAGTGGTAAGCAATGGAAAATTAGCAAGAAACTGTGGCACATTTTGAGAGCTTTATTGATCTGATTTCCCTGCAGAACTGATTTCTGCATGAAAGCAATCTACCTGCTCTCAGGAGCTGGGGTGCATACACTGAAGTTTAATTGAGTCTGGCAATCATGATAAATACAGATTGTTCTCAGGAGTCTTTCTCCGGTGGCACCAAAGAACAAATGCTCCATAATCTCCTGCTTGTTCTCTCCTTCTCCTCCCCTCCTTCTCTCTCTGTTTTTTTTTTTTTTTTTTTTTTTTTTTTCTTTTGGTCATTACTGCTTTTCTATAGCAAATGCTGAGATTTGAAAGATTTATAGTGTACTTTTCTTCAAAATCTGGCATCACAATCCAATCCTTTTTTGTTAGGACTTGCTTGATGGTTGACAGTGACTGTTGTGAATGTCACTGTTTATAACTGTAGTGACCATTAAAGGTTGAGTACATTTTGTGTGTCTTTCCCTTGACTATAAACACAAGTTTACCAACAAATATCAAGCACAAGAAGGTTTAAGCTCAGCTATACACTGCAGAGATAGTAGTTGCTACAGCCTGCGGTTGGACGATCGTGCCTTATGTGACTTTATAGCAGCAGCTTTCATTGAGGGAGCTGGGACCACAATGATTAAGCATGTTTTATAAGTATGCTTCAGAATATGTATTTATAAGCTTATTGTACTGTATGCTGAGTACACTGTGATACCCTGAGCCTTTGTCTGGGGAGATAGTGTGGCTGAATAGGTGCATCTCAACAGGAAGACCAAAGCCTGGGTTCCACTCACTGCCTCAAGAAACTTCTGTGTCTCCCTCCCTCTCAGACTGTAAACTCACACTGAGAAGGAAAGGTGCCTTCCTGTGTGCTGATACAGAGGAAGGAACAACAGGGATTTATCTGGCCCACAACATAAGACTTCCCTACTACAAAGACTAATAAAAAAAGCATCTTCCTGCTTAACTTTAAGCCCCATGTTACTGCAGTACAGCTGCAGATCGCATATTTTGCTCAAGTCTCTGGCTGTCCTGTGGAGTGAGCGGCAATTCCAACTTGTTAACTTGTGAGTGGAAAGGTCATTTCATCTCTGTTTCTCATTAGATGGCAGGTAAATGGGAGAGCTGGGCTCCTGAGCTGTGACAGGAAAGACCAAGCAGTGTGTCTCAGCTGTGGGATGGGCAGGTGGCTGTATGTGCGGAGCTGCGGGCTGTAGGCACAGTGATTCTGATAGCTGCGAGATGGCCAGCTGTCAGCTGCATCCAAGTCCCTGGTGATATCAACCCAAATGAATTTTAGATTTTACTTTTGAATTCAAATAATTTCAAGTCACATTAGTAAGAATAACTACAGGGGAAATAGAGTGTTTTCATTATCTACACATTCTTACCAGAATACAGGAAATGCCAACCTAAAGGACTAAATTTAAAGGTTCTTAAATAGCTTGTGAGGTTCTGTCTTTCTAATACCTCGCTTCAGCTAGTATCTGACAGCTGTTTTGCTAATCGAAGCTCCAGCAGACAAAGTATTTTTGAAAAATATCATCGTTTATATTGATTTTTTTTAATTATTTTTTATTTTTTGTTCCAGGCTTTGTATATTTCAGCAGTTTAGTTTGTGTGGCTAAATGTAGCACAGAAACTTGCCTACTTAGGCTGTCAAATTTTCAGTCTACCTGAAACAAATTTCAGGCTATGTAACGTATGCAGGGAATAGCTGCAGGACAGGAACAAGCAACACTTTCAAAGACATTAAAGCTGAAATAGGGTGAGCTGCAGATCTTTCATTTCCATTAATTATTGGGCTTTAATGCCAGCCATGTTAGAAAGTACTGTTAGGGACAGGTGTGTGTGTTAGCTTCAATTATAAAATAATAGTGGAATATCTACATGGATTTTTGATCTTAAAGCCCCAGAGTCCTCGTCCATGAGAGCAATGGGAAGTTATCTCTGAGAAGTGGGCTTGGGTAGGTAGGGCAGCACGTACCTCTGCCCAGCTGCTGCTGGCAGTGGCCACCACCTGCCTCCGCACGTGGGGCCAGTGGGAGCAGAGCTGGGGCCGGGAAGGAGCTGATCCTCCAATGCCCCGAGTAGGCCTGGGTCAGCTCTGCTCTGCTCACCTCTCCAGCAGGAGAGCCAGAAGGCAATGCTGTGCTTCTTACTGTTGTTCTCAGTCACTGGCTGTCCCACAGCGTGCTGCAGTGCTTGGGTACCAGAAGTATGGATGAATTTGGGGAACCATCTGTGGGATTTTGACTGTGAGCAGAGTTTTTTTTTCTTATGAGAACACCCATACCTGTATTTCTGTGTGTCCTAGGGAGACTATTTTCTCATCTAGCAGCATGATTGACTTTGTTTTGGGATGCTTTCCCTTTGAGCAACTGTGTGCTCCTAAGGTCAGGATCACATCAGGCAGAATCCTCTAGTTCCCAACAGGAAATTCAGTATCAGGTGGCTGTGTGGCAGGGCTCTGGTGCTTTTGGGCTCCTTTTCCAGGTGGCCTTGCAGTCTCTTCAAGTCCTAGCACAGATCCATAGGATGGTGGTTGAAAGCTTGTTTGTTAATAGTTCAGGTTGTTTCTTATGTGACTAGTTTGGGGGTATTAGACTTGTGTGAATGCTATGTTCATTAAAACCTATTGGCTAAGTTTGGATATGTGTATTACAGTTGCAAAAATATTTCCTTGGACAAAAGCATTAATGCTTTCTGCTACTTTTCAGAGCAGAGAAAGATTCAGTAGAAGAAAACCAGAGGCTGTTTTCTAACACAGTTGTTATACCTCGACCTTTTTAAAGGAGAGACAGTATTGTGAATCTCCTTAAACTAGGAGAACATCAGTGATGCCTTTTGTGTCCAATTTCTGCTCCTCCCACTTTCTTTTTTGGTTTTGTTTTTATTCTTGACTCTGCTTACAGGGCTTGTTCCTGTAAATCCTGGTGCTTCCACTGACTTCGCTGGAGTACTCTGTATGGGAACTTTGCGGAATTGCAGCCTTTGTGTCTGCTGAATTATAAATGAAACAAATTGAAAATAGCAATCTTGCTTTTAAGCACTTCTCACACACTCGCTTTTCTCTTCGGCTGCTGCTTGTGGTTAATTCTGCCACCAATTAGGGAATAAATGCAGGCAGCTAATTTCAGATCACTTGTACACAGAGGGATGTAAAAGCTGAAAATTTCAGGATACATATAACATCTCAGCTAAGTATATTCTTATTGCTTTATATTACAGTGACTAGACCAAAGAGACATGAAGGAAACACTTATTTCCTGGCTCAAGGAATCCTCTATGTAAGGTGTGTGTGTATTCTCTTCTAATTTCTTACAGTTGTTCTTTCATCCAGAGTTAATCGTCTTGAAAGCTTAAGAAAACTGTTTCTCTGTCTCAACTTTTCCTCTTTCTGAATATACTTGGATATACTGAGTTTATTTGCTTATCCACTTCTGGTACGTGGGCTTTACAGCTCATAGAGATCAGGCAAAATTTTTTTAGCACTGTTTCAATCATAATTGAATATGGAAGGTGTAGGGATTTGCTGGTTGTTAGGTGCTTAAGTATTTTGAAGCAAAGGCCCAATGTACATTTTGAATTAATCTAATCCAATTTACTATCCCATAAGTTATCGTTTTCAAGCAAAAACGCCTAAGTTTGTTTTTAAGTAGCACAGGGAGAAAGCAGTTAAGTGTACTTATGCGAGATTTTTGTGAGGCAAAACCACTACTTTCCCAGCTGGAATCTGCTTTCAAAATATGAATTTATCAGATAGATACAAAAAAGCATTTCTTGTTTGACAGCAGTAGCAAGCAGGGGGTCTCAGACCATTTGCTGGTGAACAAGATTACATATCATAAAGCTGTCATGAGTTGGCACTAATTTGACAGTTTGTTGGCTCAAGAGACTCCAGCACTGTGAATGCAGGGGATAGAAATGTCTCTGTGATGCCACAAGGTTCACGTGGAGGGCATTGATGAATGGCAGACAAATTGGATGCCTAAGTAAAGTTGTCTTGTGCTTGGGGGGGACATATTAAACCCTACAAGTTTCAGTTGTAAAATGTGTAATGGAAGACAATGGGAAATGGAAGACTCCTTAAAAGTAGAAATACATGGACTTTTGTTCTTGTATGTCTCTTTGATGGGCTGATTTTTAAGCGTCCTAATATTGAGCTTGTCTGCACACACTCTCCCACTTAGCTGTTTCCCTTGGAGCCTTTTACACCAGTCAGAACTTATTAGCTATAAGCTCATAATCTTTGGCTAATATGCAGGCTACTTTTGGGTCTCAGAACAAAGAGAGCAAAAGAGTGCCTGGGAAATGAAATACATCAATAGGCCTTAAGGACACTATACTGGGGAAAAAGCAAATGGGTAGAAAAAAAAAGGGTGATAAGTAACAAATGTCTTGTTTAAAACAAAAACTTCTGGTTGTAACTGTATTTCAAAGATGTTCATATTCACGTTTCAAAAGCTATTTTGCTGTCTATTTCAGCTCATTAGTGAAATTAAATCTAAAATACTGGCTAATGTATTTGTTGCCATTTGCCCCAAAGGGTCCCATTTATATGACTATCATTCTCTGCCTTGCTCGCTATTCTATGTGGAATACCAGGAACATCTTATCTGCCTTTTTTTTTTTTTTCCCTTTTCAACCCAAATTAAATACAGAACTGCAGTTTAGTTTTGAAAACCAAGAATAACCAAAGAAGCCCAAAATGACTATATAGTTTCTGTGTACCTTAACTACCATTATCCAGGTGATGTTGCACAGGTTTTCGTTGAGCTCAACACTTGGAATTGGATGGGATATAAATGTAGCAAGGCTGGAGATATATTTATCAAACAAAGGTGATATGCCACAGTTTGGTCACTTTTCTTTGCATGCATTGATTTTCTTTCTTTTTTTTTTTTTTTTTTTTTTGTTTCCCTTAGTTGTTCCATCAGACAAGCAAGAAATGAAACTATCTGTTTTTCAAGAGTTGATATTTGTATTTTTTTCTCACTGTCCTTGTGCTGTGCTCTTTTGAACATAATTTGCCTACAACCATTGAGCAAATAATCAGCCTGCTCCGCACTATCTGCTACTGTAAATTAAATATCGACCAGATGTGCTGGTTTAACATCATAAACTTGCTCTGAGAAGAAGACAAACTCATTTGTACACTAAAGCTCACTCTTACGTAGATTAAGGCTCTTGTATAAAGTTTAGTAACATATGGACTTTTTTTTTTTTAGACACAAACTTTGCATGTACACATGAAGTTTAATGTGGAAAGTAATTCTTAGCAAAGATGTATGCTTAGGTATCTGCATTGCTCTGGTGGACCATAGCTTGATAAAACGTTTATTTTAATCTCTTAGAGTCTTAGACTTACATTGTTGAGATATTTCAAGGTCGGAGAGTGTGCTCACTTTCAAATGCAGTCAGTGTGAGCAACTGAATTTCTATAGTAAATCCATATGCTATTTCAGGAGTAGTTATGTAAGTGAAGCAAATGGAAAAATTGCTGGATGACTGGTGAGGCCAAATGCAGATCTAGGGAAAGTTCACCTCCACTGAAACTGCTGAATCTTCTGTCTTAGCCAGAAATTTGGTATAAAATCCAGGCTGTGAGGCTTGGAATCCAGAGAAGAGGAAGTAACTTGCATAAAAGGTGCTTAAGCAGACTTAGGAGCCAAGTAAATTGCCCAGTTCTTACCTGTCCTTAGCTATTGACAGTAAAATGACAGGTACCCTGGCTAACCTGACTAAAGGGGGGCTTGGGAGAGGCTGTTGGGACCAAGCTATTGTTGGTCTGTGGTGGGAAGGTCACCCTCCAAATTGCTGCGGAGCTGCACATACATACATGGATGGAAGGCTCAGCCCCATGCCTGGACTAGGAGGAAACCTCCAGCCTGCCCTGGAGCACATGTGGGGCTGCCTGTGGCCAGGAAAGTTGTATGCAGTGGTTATGGATTTTATCCTTGTCTTCCAGTGTCTGATGTGTGTCTGATGTGCTGTGGAGAGGAATACAAAAAGGGCAATTGTGCCTGTTGAGTGCCTAAGAGTAGCAACTCAATGCAACTTTGACACGGATTCTAAGATTAGGAAATAATGGAAGTTAAAAAATCAATGTTTTCCCTAATTTAAATTCTCCCATTTCCTTTGAATCACTAAAGTGAATGAAGGGACTGTACTTCTACCAGAACTGCTTGTTCACTTTAACTTTCCTCATCAGTCTCTGCTGTGTGCTTGGTTTACATAACAGTAGAGGGAAATTAGCTGTTAAAATACTTTTATTTAGTAATGTTATAACTGTTAACTTGTGATTAGATGTCTGCTATTAATTGTCAGAAAAAGGCTAAAAAGTAACCTGTATTTGAGATGTTCGCTCTCCTTCTGGAGTAAAGGAACAACACAAGTGAGAATGGACTTGGTTTCCGTTCTCCCTAGAGTAAGATGTAACTAATCTTAAAAACCATCGTAGTTCAAGTGTCTCTAGGTTTAAACATGAACAACAAAACCCTAAGCCTATAATAAGAAAAAAAAAAATCCAAAAACAGTTCAGGACTATGAATCCTTAGAAAAGGGGCAGAAGTGACATAATGCTTTCCTACCAAGTCCTGAAAACATAGGTGGATTTCAGTTATGCTACAGGTTGTCTCAGGCCAAAATCATTTCAATAACAAAAATAATTGTGAATGGGAAGTGAAACAATAGGTGTATGGTAGTAAAGGCAGGCTGCTGCTTATTTGCAATCATGCATATATCTCACTGTTTCCCAATGTAAGACAGTTGAGCTCCAAATAGAAAAATATATAGTTTCCAGGTGACAGCTTAAATAAACTTGGCCACATGCCGACAATTGGTCACTTGCTAGTGATAGCATATGAATGGCACCCTGTGGAAAATGCCCAGCTATTTAAATGCTGTGAGCCAAAAAAGGCATAATAATCTGTTGTAGACAGTGCGTGGGAAGTGGCCTTCTTTTGGAAACCAACAGAGGATAAACGGTGCTTCTGAAAGGTGCAGGGCTGGGCTCAGGAGTGCTTGCATGTTAAGAAATAACAAAAAAATAAATAAATAATAATAATAAAAACACTACTAAAGATGTTGAAGAAATTCTGAAAGGCCAGCGTATAAGCTTGAATATGCAGACTTTAAAGTTGGAAGAAAATCAACTAGAGGTCAGGCCTAGAATAAGAGTGACAAGAAGGGAAAGAGTCTCAATTTTACTTATCTTGCATGAGGGCTTACAGATCACAGTCCCAGTGCCTTTGTGAGAGCATACATGACTTATCAAGAACAAGTAAGAGAAGGGCTTTCATTGCCACATGGCTTTGACCCTTTTCTTCCTTTCAGGTTGAATTGTAGTCCTAACCTCTCCCTGTAAGTTTAGGTAAGAGACTGGTTTCTCAGTGAGAAGCATAAAATTCAACTGATGTAGGTGGGTGCATACTGACCTTGCCTTTAAAGAGAGTTAGTGAGCCAAATGAACTGCACAAACATGCACTGAGCACAGTGTCTGCTAAAACTCATTTCCATTCCAGAAACTGCCAAATCAATCTGGATTGTGTAACTGGGAATCCTGTTGCCGATACTGTAGTAACTGATAAAATGAAGCGCTAGGCTATTTGATGATTTCCTTTTGTGAAATAGCAGTGACTGGGGATGTCAGCAGTACGCAGGTTACCTGCGCTGTCCTTCCTTCTGGTGAGGCCTCAAGTGGAGCTGTGCCCTGTCTCGCTGCAGGCTGTTCTCTGTGGAGGTGTCAGCTTCAACAGGAGAGATGGAGATTTACTTTCTAAGGATTCAGAATGGACTCTCGGGATTCAAATAAACTAAATGGAAAAGGAATGGAGGAAGTGTCATGTGCTATAGAAGGAAATCTGTCCTTATGGTGATTAAAGTTATAAAATCAGTTTTAAGCATAAAATATTTGGAGAAAGAGCACTTTCTGTCTGGGCTGAGATATTTGATCACTGGGATATCTTATAAAAGAATGAATGAGGTACATATCACTGGGGCTGAAATTGGTAGACAAAACTTACTATTATTATGGGGCTACATTCATTCAGCTTACTATGGGAATACTTGGTAAACCACCCCCTCAGCTCAGATACGTGGCAATACTTTGCTTTATGTATATTAGCAAGACACAGATGCTAAGCTCTGAATTTCTTAGCCTTCCTCACCTGCCCAACGTGGACATGTAGAAGCAGTGCTTTCAGCAGATAGGGGATTTTAAGTGTTGAAAGCTAGCATATCAGAGGAATTTAAGCACTGAACATGGGTTTTGAAGATTATAATTTTGGCTTAGGTTCCTAAATTCCAACTTTCAATACATAAATCCCTCTTGGATCTTGGAATTGATTTTTTTTTTTTTTTTTAATTTTGTGCCTCATTTTTTTCTGTGTGCAAAAAGAACAAGAGTGATTTAGAAGTACTCAGGTTTCCTGGTGGTCTCATCTATGCAACAAGGAGGCTGTGATAAACATACTTGGGCAAAATGATCATGCTAAAGTGATGGAAGGGAACAGATTTAAAATGCTACCTAATAAAAGCAAGTCTCAGCAAGGTCTTCAATACAATAGGGAAAGGTTGCCTCCCTGGTACGCCCATCTATGCTAAAACAAAATTGAAGTTGAAGAACAACAGTGCTAATAATCCATCATGAAAGTAGGCTTTGTGCCAATTGGTGATTTGAGCCACAACTTAAAATTATATTTCTGACCTGGATCTTTTCACCTAGTTATTGAGTAAAATCTTTACTAGGTCTGCGATGCACTTGGTGCTTAGGAAGGAGCAGGGAATTACACCAGTATTGCAAAGAAGTGCATGGGTGGGGCACTGGAAGGAAGCAATTTTGTTAATGTACTGATTATATTCTCATCCACTTCTTGGTTAGCAACCCCCCTCGCTTTTCCTAGTTAGTCAGTTCCACTTACATCTGTGCTTGGTGTTATTAAGAGTCTATTATGGATGTTATCGCCTCTTAGGCTGCAGAGGATCAAACCTTGAAAGTTCAAGGCATTCCATCTGCCTCCTATTAATTACCGCTTTTATTCCTTACAACTCTGCTCCCTTCTAAGGGAGGTTTTTTTTATTACTTCTAAAGGACAACTTCCTATAGTAAGATATGTAAGCATAAGGCTTGTATTGATCTTTTCGTGACCTTTTCTAGTAATAATATGTAAGACGTACTGCTACCTTCAAAGAGCGGAGTGCATCTTCATGATATCATGGAAGATTAAATATTGCAGTGCAAACTGTGTAGTTCATTTAAAGGTATGTAAATACTGTTTACAGAACTTCAGAAATGTAGACAAAGATCTGGAGGGGAGTGGAGGTCAGTGGGTAAAGGAAACCTCATAAATTTGAGGGGAAAATTAAACATTACTCAAAATTTGTTTTTAAAAGACTAGCATACAATGGAAAGCCTGCATAAACAAATTCATTTCTGTACTAAGAGGTGATGTGCTACTACCTGTGATTTATAACAGTTGTAAATAGATGTCTTTACCAATAAAATCTAACAGTGACAGTATTAGTAATGTTAATAAATTTAGTAGACCAAAACACTTCTGTACAGTGTTCTGCCAAAAAAAATGTGTATTATATATATATATACATACATATTTATCCTGATCTCCCCGATAAGAAAATCCAGGCAAGGAAAGTGTTTTTGCTTAGCAGGCTGAATGTCACTCGCAAAGAGATTGCAGTCCAGGGTGCTCTATAAAGGCAGCCTTATCTTCTCTCTGTTCTCTCTGTCCACGTTTGTTTCATTTCCATTCCTGACCACTTGTGTTGACGTTAAGAAGCGTATGGTGAGATAACTGGGCTTACCACAGGACTGAAAGTCCCCTGCAGAAAGCTGAGGGAGATGTCCATGCTGTGGTTTTGCTGGTGCACTCTGTGGTGTATGGGTAATGCTTCAGAACTAGGTTAAAACTCGTTAAAATGTCAGGTTTGTTGCAGGAGCAGCACATTAAGGCTAGAAAACATGGTCTGAATGGGCAACCACATTCCCTAGAAGTTATCATTTGGATTTCTTTACTTAGGCGAGCACACAGCTACTCCTGTCTCTTCCTAGCCATTGAACTAATGAATGAATTGGTAAGTTCATTGCAATGGGCAAGCAGGAAGTGTATACCACCTTAGAAGCAGGTGTGGACCTGAACTTTTCAGAAAAGGCAAATCTTCATATGCACAGGAAAGGAGCAAAATGCCTTCAAAACAGGAAATCTCGAGGCACAACTTGTATTCTACCGCACTACTTCTAATCCCGCCCTGCAATGTGTTAAGTCCTCAGAAAGCCAAATATTACCCTACCCAGATCTGTGTCTCGTTTATCCTGGACAAAAAAATGCAGAAAATCTAGAGGTGATAGAATATGCATCTCCTAGCCTCAGCACTCGGAGCTTCCTGTGGAAATAAACTAGGGAGAACTGTCTTGGTGAGCAGACCCACAGCACAATAGTTGTCTTCTGGTCACTGCTAAGGATATGGATCTAATTAGGATGTAGTCTTAATTAGGATGCATTGGAAAAGTTGACCATATGGTGATAGAAGATGAATAAATTGTGACAAAAAAACTTCTCGCCTAGTATAGGAAAAAAACTACACTTTTTTTTTTTTTTTTTTTTTTTTTTTTTTTTTTTTTTTAACAATCTTCAGGGATTCCTGGCTGCCAAAGACCTTTTTGATTAGAAACCTAAGAAAGTACCATATTTTAAAGCTGAGGACACACAGTACTTGGGAACAGTGTGGCCTATGGTTGACCTGGAATAGATGTTCTCTGTAACAAAGCAAAGCTGAGGAAATTGTAGAAACCTTTGTTTTTGTTTTGTTTCTAAGAGATGCTGTAACTGGCTGCACTTAATAAATACGTGACTTGGAATCACTCCAGGGGGAATCATGACAGACCTGCCTCCACCCTCCCCACACACATGTAAGTGTTTTAAACAGAAATATTTTAAAGGGGCCAACATTTTGGAATATCTATTTTCGGTTATGTTGCACCTGCCACTCCCCTTCATCTTCTGATGTGAATCGTATCATGTACGAGAGCTCATGTATGAGTATATTCAAGTTCACCACTGTTGCTTTGCTTTTCTTAAAGGAGCAATACCTGTGCAGTATGAAGCCTTGATTAACGTCAAGATTAATACCCAGGGACTCTTAGAAACGTTTTTTTTTTTTTTTTTCTCCTTAGGGCACAGCTGTAACTAGTCTAATAAAAAGAAAAAAAAAAAGTGGTAGGAACATACAGAGAGGAATTGTGGTATCTACTATCTGCCACTAGAGAGCTAGAAGCAGCTTCTTACAGGCTTGCTTTGTCCCAGCAGCTGCCTGCTGGTTGCTAGCTTTGCATACACCCTGTTACAGAACGTGTGGGTAGCTGTCCTGAGACAGTTCACCTCCTGTGCCCCTTAAACTGCTGCAGGAAACGCACCGTGGAGGCTATTGGAGTGGAAACCCCATATGGATTCTGTTGGATCTTCTGCTTGGTGGTCCTGCCCTCAAAGGAGAGAAAAGAGCAATGTGAGGAATACTCAGGCTCTGTTTTTTGTAGCATTCCTGGCATGTTTGAAGTATAGGTATAATTTTTGTGGTTCTAAATGTGATGCTGTTATCAGGGCAAGCCATAAGGCATTAGTTAAGTTAGAATCAGTCTGTGTGTGAAAGAATGGTCTTTTAATCAGAATAATTTTACAAATAAGTAAGATAAGGCTGAAGGTCAGGTGATGAGCCCCACAAGCATGCCCCAGATCCCCATGTAATTGCTGCGATATATGGAAAAGCAGTTGATGAAAAGTTCTAAGCAAGTACTCAGGCACTTGCAAGTGTCTTGTATGACTTGATTTCTTTTATTTTTTTGTTCTCTTCCAGCATGTTAACTTTTATTAGGTATTTAATGCAACTACCAAAACCAGTCATTTCCAATAGTTCACAATATGTTTTGGGATATTCTGTACAAGTATCCAATATTTGTACACAGTGAAGACAAATATACCAGTAAACCTTATAAAATAGTCTTTAGTGGTCCTTCTGTGTTGCTAATAACATTTTTATTTTTTTTTAAAAAGCTATTTGTTCCATTTCTAGGCTTACTGGACCAATAATTGGAACTGTCTTTTTCCTTATTTTTGATAGCTGATTTCACTCTGATTCTCCTGAAGCAGTACAAGGCTTATTGGCTTGGGTTTTCATCCCCCTAATGAAACACTTAATGGAAAAGACAATGTATCTTGAGCATGTGTATTTTGAAAAATCATCCTCCTTGTTTATTTTCTCTTAAAACAATTGTACATGTGTCTGAACCACTTCAGTTTCCTTCTATAATAACAAAAAAAAAAAAAAAAAAAAAAAAGGAGGGTGGGAGGAAGAACAGATGAAGAGTGAACTGAATTGATCTCTGTAGTTCATTCAATTCACTGAGGTCACTTCAGGAAGGATATTATCCCCAGAAAATCTTAGGTTACGGAACTTGCTAGCTAATATACGCTATATAAGCCTTTATTAGTTTTGATTCAGATATTTATATTAATGAAACTGCGTTGCACTTATTATAGACTAACATTCAGTATGTGTTTGTTTAACCACTTGATTATTCTTCTCAATGCCAGACATTTTTCAAGATCCTTTCTTGTGTCATTGCTTGAACTCTAGCCAAGAACAGACAGTATCAGCCGTTTGACTAAAGTCTCTGAGAGTCCTTCAAGGGTTTCTTTTCTCTTGCCAAAAATGGGGAAAATATACGATGACAATAACTCAGACTTCTGTGATCTAGATATCTTGGACAAACATTTCATTTGTAATGCAGACAGGCTAACTGATGCAGTTAGTCTTGTCTGGGCACTGAGGGTTCCTGTAACAGTGCTTATAGACCTTCTCTTCTTTGTCCTTTTTCCTGCATTATGTCCTTGCCTTCCAGCAGCCTTTACTTGCATTATACCGATAGATCCATTTGTTATTTAAAATATATATGAATGAATGGAGAATGTGAGGAAGAACATACAAGTTTCTGGAGATTGTGCCCTGAATATGTATGTAAGTGTATGCTGTGGGGGTAAGTTATCCATGGAGCATGGGCATGGATCACTTCCAGGTGTGGTTAGTTGTGTAAAACAGTGCAGCATCCTGACCTGATATTAGCAGTCTGCTTTGAATGCAGAGGTTAGTAGATAGTGGATATTTCCACTGTATTGCATGCTAGATTTCTGATGCCTTCCTGTTTACTTCCACATTATCACCCGAGTTTAAAGGGCTTTTACTAAAGGCTAAATTAATTTATATGATTCACTTTTCAGTTGCCAACTTCAGATACACATAAGAAAACAAGCAGGTATGTAGTGATAAGGAATCCGGTCATTACTGACTTGGCCATGTGTACAATCCGGATCTGAATTTTTCTGCCGAACAAAGGGCTTTTACAGGAATAAAGGTCCTGTGTTCATCTCTTTTATTTGAATTAATTTAAAATGTTTTGTGACTCATGGCTGGCTTGACCAAGCCGAGTATTTTATTCCATACTTTTATTCTCACACCTCTCTGTTCTCCTGCAGGACTCTACTGTTAAAGAAGAAATATAACTATCTTTAGTCCCAAGCACACTTCTTGCACGTTAGTGAAGCAGGAAAAAATAAAGAGGGGAAGCTTTTTGTGTTTTTCTTATGTACTGGAGAAGTTGTGTGCTTGTTGTTGTTCTTTGTTTTCTCGGAGCAAACTAGACTTTACAAGAAGAGTAGATTGCTGCATCTGGTAATGGGTTTCTAGTTTGTGGAGAGGAGTTAGTTAATGGAAATGATCCATCTCCGCTCCATCAGTCTTTCCATTATGAAAAATTTTTATTAAATGCTTGTAATGTTGATTGATAGTAAATATTGGGTCTCTGTTCAGCGATTCGATGCGAGGCTGCAGCAAGGGATTTCTCCCTGAAGCACGCAATTAACAAGAGAACTTGAGCTCCTTTTCAATTATTTTAACCTGTCATTCTCTGCTTCACCACACCAAACTTCAAATTACATTGCCTCTCTGAAATTTTAGTGAAAATAAAAAGCTCCTGTATGAAATATTTCAAATGAGCTCTTAAACATTAGTATTCCCTTTTTGTATCACTGGTTTTCCTTTTACTCAAAGGGACAAAAGCAGGTGATGGGGATTCAACAAGAGATGTTCCCTTTCTTGTTCCCCATTTAAATTCAAAGCTGCTGTAAATGCTCTATGGAAGATGATGAGCCACTATCAGATGCCTACCAGTCCTGGAAAGAGGATGCTAAGGGAAACAAGGTGCACAGCACACTGCTTTAAAATGGCCTTCAGAAGATTTTTGGCCTAGTCCTTAGGAAGATGAGAAATCTAAGGTTTATGATCTTGAATCATGAGTGCTGTACTGACTGTGCGAAGCATGCTGTTGGCTGAGATTAGAGGGTTTTTCTTTTATTTTTTCTTTGTAGATTCTGGTGTGTTAATCAACGAAGTCTGCAGTTTTTTCACGTGTGCATTTGAAACAAGAACTGAGTGTGCTTCATATTGACGTCACTCTGTTTGCTCCATAACAGTTTGTAGGGCTATAACAACTACAAAGTCTGGAGCAGTTGTAGATTTGCCAGATAATTATTAGAGCCTCATTTGCTGACTGAAAAAAATGGAATCAAGCTTTTCTGGGAAAGATAATATTTGTTAGACCTGAAAATTCTTGCAAGAAAAGGGGAACTGTTTGTAACTCTAATAGCTGAAATAGTTTTTTCACTATTTAATAATATTTAAATGTCTAGTTTTATATTTATAAAATATATTCTTATAATCGATGGTTTGTATAGAATCATTTCAAAATATAAGCTACCTCTACATATATTTAAGCAGTTTGAATGTAAAGGATACTAAACTGTTCTTTATTTCTTTGTCTCCAATTTTTCAAAATTTAACTTTTGTTCTGATTACAGACATATTCCACTGCCCCTCCTTCAGCTTTCCTGAGGAAAGAATAGTAATTTACAGCCAGTCTCTGTGAGGCCATTCTTGCTCATAAGTATGAGCAAGAATGAGTAAGAAAATCTTGCTCATAAGTATGTATACGTGTGCAGCAAGTTACTGATAGAGCTCATCAAGAAATGCAGGAGGTGAATCCCAATAACTAAATTTATCACAACTATTGTCCAGTAGCAAACTGCACTGCTCTTCAGCAACCCACAGATTTGGCTGGAAAAATGAAAAACTGCTCCTGGGGAAAAATATTTGATGACAATGCAGAGAAATAACTCTGTTATTAGTGAACAATAAGAATTAGAGATGAATTTAATATGTTAAAGAATTCAAGGCTACTGCTTAGTTTTCAAAGGGCCTTCTGTGTAGACTCTCACCTTACTGACCTGTTGCATGGCAGGAAAAATGAGTGATCATTTGCAATAAAATATGGTGAAAATACCTGCAATCCAACTGTTCAATTTCACTCAGCCTTCTCGGTAAGACTGTGCTTTCATGCTACATTAATTCTGAACTTAATTGAATGCTGTCATCTGTGTGCCATTTCACTGCAGGGATTTAGTCTGAAAAAAAGAAGAGCTTTAGTTGATGGAGTGAGGGAACGTGTTGGCAATTCCTTCTTGAAATTAAGTATGCTGCTTTAACAAGTGTGCCCCATGTTACCTGATCAGACTAATTGTGCAAGTTGAAGTAAAAGCAACTAAATAATATCTTGCTAATTCAGCTATGCTTTTAAACGAAGTATGAACATAGGTTTTGTAAAAAGCATTTGAAAGACATGTTTCTCTGAATTTTCAGGTGCTGGTGTATCTCTTTTTATATTCTGATTGCAGGAATCAAATTGTCTCTATTAGAGTTTTTGCTCTCATTTAAAAGAGAAAAATAAGTTCCTAGCGCTATTGGCTGTGGATGCAAGCATGCTTTGTGAGCTTACTGAAGCTCTGACAACAGAACATAAAATACAAGCTCTTGGAGCCTCAGTTTGGTGGAGTTTTTTTTAATTATTATTTTTCATTCTTTTAGTTTGAATTCTTCTAGTTTGTTTTCCTGATGCTGCAAATATTTAACCTCTGTGTGTGTATTGTTTTTGAGTGCTGAGAAGATTTCAGACTAACATGAGGCAGTGGTTCCTTGTCTTGTTTGAGAGCTGCTGTGGAGCTTGATGCAGAGGTGGTTCCTCCTCATACCTGGTATGTTTGTTCAATCACTGAGGGGAGCTCTCTGCTCACGTGATGTGACCTGTGAACTGTCTGGGAAATATGAAACACTTTATTAGCTTAGCTTCACAGGTGCAAGTACATGTATGTAAGTCTGTGATATGTGGCAGTGTTGCTTCTGTGCTCCAGTATGGCTCAAAAATAGTTACTCGCATCTTGGTGGAGTTGCAGGGAAACTCACCTTGGGCAATGCAGGAGGGACTGTTGTCACCCTGCCTTGCCCACCTGGAAAAACAGCATCTATATATTCAGTATGTTACAAGGACCAACATGTTGATAAATCAAGATTAATTGTTATTGTCTCGCTTTTTGTTTTGTTCTCACCTGCAGTGTGTGCATGTAAATAAGAACAGAAATGGGAGGACAATGGCTCAAACTGTACGCATGCGCTGTTGTCCTTCTGATGTTGCAAGCCAGTATTTGGCTCCTATGTCAATGACTTCTGTTGGACAAATTGGTGTCTTGAAGGGAATGTATACGGTTTGCCAGTCAGTACTTTATCTACCATTTCAGTGCTTTCTAGCTGAAGGCAGTATGGGGCTGTCAGCATTGTGTGCGTGTTTACTTCAGATGCCTTCAGAAAACTATGTGTATGACAATGGATTCTGTGGCCCATCTCTTTAACCAGTTATAATCACGCAGAAACCAACTTCTGAGAACACTGGCTGTGTGAGATGTGGGTGCGCACTCTGAGGGTGCTGGAAGTGGAAAAGAGCCTGGACTCCTTTTTCTCTTAGCAATAGAAGACAGCATGCCATCCAGGTAGGATGTAGCTGCTGTCACGCAGGGGAATCCAGTCATGCTGCTCAAGTAAGGTCACAGCTACCCAGAACGCAGGGCCTCAGTCCAGAAACATCAACTTTGAACACCATAGGAACATCCTCCTCTTCTTAGTTCAGTAGTCACAGGGTGTTTTTAGCTATAAACACATTAAAAAAAAAAAAAAAAAAAAAAAAGTCTTGTCAATAGTCTCACACTTGCTAGGGTACAGAGATCATCGCTAATGCCAAGATGCCTTTTTAATGATATCTTAAAATTATCCAATGATGAGGTTGATCTATTGCTTATTTTATTATTGTTTTATACGATGGACCCCTTAACCATAATTTAAATTTATATTATATCTCAACTGGAGCTATAAAATACTTTGATTGAAGAACCTGTGTTTAATGTGTTCTTTCTAGTGTAATAGGCTGGCTGTTCTTAACAAGCTTTGTTTTGAACAAGTACAAAATAGAGTGATAATATAGCTGTGGTTTTATCGGCAGATTATGTATGAAATGTATATACTTTTTTTCCTGGAGTTTGCTGGGTAATTATAATCCCATTGCTGGGTAATTACAATCCAATTCCCTGTTCTTTGTTCCTTGTAAGCATGATCATGGATAAAGCCCCTCTCAAAGTTGCATTGATTTATTAGGTAAGTATTCTGTTGTGAACTACATTCTTCATTAAATGTTGATTTCATGATCACCTGGGTTTTAATTAACTATCTTCCTTCAGTACATACACCTGAAGAAGACTGTATATATATCATATAAGATTAAGGGCATTCTTCTTTATTTATAGATGCTATTGTTAAAACAACACAGAACAAGCTTCACAATATAAACGTTTTTGGAATACATTCTTTGTTTTACATGGACTTTCACTTTTGTACAGAATCAATAATATTTTTAATGTACTTACAAATGCAAATTACTATTGATGTTACTATTTTTCCAGAACCTATTTAGGTTTGCACTATTATATTTGGTGTATGTTTTGCTCTGTTTCTCTCTCATTCTAGTTTATGATGCTAGCTGCTGTGTGTGTTGTTTTCTTTTTTTTTTTTTTTTTTTTTTTCTTTTTGCGATGAGTTTTCAGCCCTGACTTTCTAGTTCTGAGTGATATTTTTGATCTCTAATGCTAATGAGGAAAGACTGAGTGATCATCCAAGTGCAGCATTGGAGTTTAGAATCCGTAGTTTGTTCTGGTCTGTATTTATTCTGAGCTCTTTTTCTTGAAATAAAACTGCCACTGACATTATTTCTCAGCCTCCTATGGAGACAGACCCTGACTCCAAAGACTTGGGACATGTTACCTTTACTGAAGTGGAGTCCAGCTTGACTTCCAATCAATCTTAGTGACAAAAGTTGTGTTTTTGTCTGCAGGTTTCATTTTGCAGTGAGCAGAATTTACAAAGAGGATGGATCAAAATTCATCACTGCAGAACAGAGGTTTGTTCCAGAAAGAACAGAATCGTTCCTCAGTTTCCATTCCAGCTAGGATTTTCAGCAGAAAAGTAACTATCTGTCTCACTTATGCGAACAATATCTCCTGGAATAGATTCTGCCAGCCCTTTATAGGGTGTGCAAGTTTTATAGGCTTGGAATAGGTAATTTTTCCCTTTCATTTGCACTCAGCAGAGCAGAAAATGCTGTAAGGCTATTGAATTAATAGGTTATATAACAGCCTTGGTATGCTTCTTAAACTCTTCTCATCTGTGGGCATTGAGCATTGCCCACTTTCTGGCTGCTGTACACCCGTGGGATATATACTTTAATCCAAGATCTTGTAATGTGGAATCCTTAACTGATAAGATGGAAGATGCTCTTGAAGGATTATTGAGAATAACTCTGTTTTTTGAGGGCATTCATTTTCAGTCCCAGACTACAAGCATCTGTAAGGTAACAGAAAGAGTTTAGTGAGTTGAGAAAAGGGCAAACAGAGTTAAGTGTACTGGTATCACATGAGAAGTATTTTTTGGAAGCAACAGAGCTGTGACCAGTGTTGTAAAATAGAAACAGAACAGGTATTGGATGCAGAGCTGGAAGGTTTAGACTGACAGCTGGTGAGTTCAGTGGAGCTGAAATGTTGGTTAGTCCCCCAAAGTGTAAACCAACCTTCCAGTGAAGTCTGTGTTCCACTTTTCATCCGTTTCCTTATTACATTGTAGAGCAATGGTGCAAGTGCTGTGTGACTCCTGAATACCTGCAGCCAAGCATCACTATCAATATCAGCACAGATTATTGGTTTTTAACTAAACACAAACCCCTTTCTATGAGGGGCCTTGCTTGGGTGTTTTTTTTTGTTTGACATCTCTGCTAAAAAAATAACTGTAACTCCAGGAAGAGGCTGGGGAGGATGTGGTGGGTTTGACTAGCTGAAGGTAGGGAACAGCATGAAGTTCTGGTGATCCACTGAAGTGGATCCAAGGTGAAGGTGTAATGTTGCCAGCAGTCCAGTGGTAATGAAGAGTCCAGTTCAAGTGAACCTGAGCACTGTCTTGTATTTGCTTCTAATGTTGAATAGTTTGTGCCCAGAGAGGGAATCTTTTTTTTTTTTTTTCTTTTTTTTTTTTCATTTTATTATAAGAAGAAAGAGAAGAGGAGAAACATGCTATTAAGTTTAATATAATTTCCTTTCAGTTATTTATCTCATAAAAAAAATATCATGGTTTTGGGCCAAATTCTGTCTTAGAAAAGGTAGGAGCAAACAGCATTGTCCTGTAGAACAGAGGACATAAGCAAGAGGTTACAAGTGGTGAGATAGGACTGGGGAATACAGGGATACAATAAAGCATTATTGGCTAACAGCACAGGCTGCAGTCTCATTCACATTGCCTTAAGGCAAGACTGACTGGCTGCTCCCTTAACAAGCTGAAGAATATCCACCAGAGCCTGGGGGAACCAGCATGTTGGGGTGATTATTTTAAGAACAAATGGGTGGATAGGAGACAGAGCACATCTGCAGAAAAGTGCCACTTGAGACTCTTTTCAGATCAGCCTCAGTCTAAACAATACTTTTCCCGTAGGAGAATGCACTTGTACAACTCACTGAAATTTGGGTAAAAGAGTTTTGGAGTAACTATATGTGGATAGTTGAGTCTCTTCTCCAATTTCTGTGCTTAAAATAGTTTAGGATTCTGTGTCTTATAAACAGAATACCCATCATACACAGAATCGTGGAGTTTTTACAAATGGGGTGTTGAAATCTCTCAGGTTGTCCATGTGCCATCATCTTCTTCTCAGAGTTTAAGGAATTAAATGGTGATAGTCTACCCCTTGTTTTGGATATTAGAATATAAGGAACTACACAGAATTCAGGTTCTTGCTTGACTACTGGTACAATACAGTGATAGATAACTTTCTCAGTTAAGACAGGTTATTTTAAAAAATTTCTGTATTGTGAATTGTACGGTTCTGAAACATATTTATTTTTCATATGGTATTATAGACATGCCGAAACAGGGTGTGTCACTGGGAACCATTGCCACACACTGCCTTCCCGTTCACCCTTCCCCTTTCTTCTTTCTGAGTGAAACAAATTTCTTCAGTTGTTGAGGTATTTGTTTCTGGAGTAACTTCTGGTACCCCTGCTTGTCATGTGTCTTCACAATGCTGATTAAAAAAAGAGCTTTCGTATATGTCTGTACTTCTTTATTTCCTTGAACAGAAGGATTAGTGACCATAAATATTTCTCACATTTGTTTTTTTAGTCTGAATAATAGCCATTCTCTTTAGCCTTGCTAAAGTGTACCAGCATGCAGTCCCATTCATAATATTCATTAGAGAAACATATTGTACAGGGACAGCTGTAATGCTGCCTATATAGCACAATTTAATGACTAATCCTAGGGTTGGGATTGTTGTGGGTCATTTTGTTCTCAAATAATGCTGTTAAGATATGGAGAGCTTCCCTACAAAAGTATTAGATCTGTAGCTTTCCATGTAAAAATATTTTTTGTCAGTTTTCACCACATCAGTTGTGAAACAAGTTATCTTTAGAAACAAACTTTGAGGAGGGATGGGGAGGAGTGAATAATATGTTAAAAACAAGCCAACTCCAACCCCTCATTTGTGCAGAGTTTTTAAAGGGTGGAATTGATAGTAGCAGTTTAAATCTACTGGAAGATTAATCAATTCTGTTTTCTGTAGCAAAGGAGATAAGATACTATGGGATGAACAGCATTTCCAGATCCCATGTAGGTGCCTGTAGATAACAAGGGAGGGATAATCTAGAGACATAGGAGTTAATGGCATGAAATATTTGTATTATAGAACTTTTATTCCATTTTCTATGTGTTTCTACAAGAACCGAAATAAAAAGCGTTCAACTACCTTGCTGCTTTATAAATATATCGTATTGCTTTTATCTCATTTTGCTGTGGGAAGGCTCAGATAACACTTCTTTGGAGGATGAGGGGAAGGCTGCAGAAGCATGGCTGACTAGGCATCACTGATAAATCGGCTCTTGGGACCTGGGGAGAAGAGGAGGACTCGGACACTGTGGATTAATATTATTCTAATGGGCTGAAGGTCAGATGCTGTATATGGCAGTAATTAAAATATTATGTTACAATCCTGAGAATGGCAATCTGTTTTTCTAATCAATAAACAGTGTCAAACAGCTGAAGAGCTGCAAGTTACAATTCCCCAATCCCATGTACGGGGCTATTACACTGTAACTGCATAGTTAATCAATTTACTAACATCTGTGAAATGTCTCTTCTGTTAGATGCTGGGAGATTTTTGCTGTTGGATAAATTCCTGAATAGGACTGAATGCTGGTAAACTTCAGCAAGGCTTTGAAAAATACTAATTCAGTTTGTTCTTACGGGTTGGAAAACTGGAGTTGAACAACTGTGCAGTTTTCTCAAGACCAGTGCTGCAAGGCAGGGATCTGGATTTTTCCAGGAGAGGCACACACCAGTCTAGGGAAAGAGGAGAAGGAAGTTGTATTGTTCAAATGACTTGGTTCTTTTTTTTTTTTTATTCTTTTTATTTTTTTCCTATCAGGGTATAGCCAAGCAAAAGATTCAGTTGTATCATGGCATATTGCTCAGGAAGAAAGCCTTAATGGCTCAACAATCACTGTTTAAAATACTTTGCTGAAGGGGTTTATCTTCCAATATGCTCCTTTAAATATACCAAAGGAAAATCCTCCACAGATTCATGAATTAAGATATTTATATTGCAGCAGCTGACTTGTTTGAAGAGACATCTATATTCTTTAGTTGAATTATCTCAAGCCAGTCGAGATATTTCATGGTAAGAAGTCAGTTCTTGTGGTATGGCTGCTGGCTGGCAGAAAGCCTATTAGAGTCAAAGAGCATGAAAATTGGATAGAGATATCTGTTAAGGGTGTTGGTAGCTTTGCTTCCCACAAAAAAAAAAAAAAAAAAAAAAAAGATCTAAAATGGATCTAAAGGAGGAAAAACTCATGGATAAAATGAGAAATCGGAAAGGAATTACATAAAGTAAAAAAAAAAAAAAAAAAAAAAAAGGCCAGTATTTACGAAAAATAACATCTTAAATCTGATGGGTTAACTTGTTTTGTAAGTATTGAGATTGGCAGGCTTCTTTCATGTTTTTGGTGAACAGCTGTTCTCCGCAGTTGGAGACAAAATCTACATTGTGTTGCAGCCTATTTGCAGCAGTGGGGTTTAACCCCCCGCTGAGCAAACACCTAGTCCGAGGTACAGCTCAGGTGGGTTAACACTACTCATCGGTATGCATTTTGGCAATGTCAGTAATTGCTTTCAGTGGCTATGAGCTTTACATAGAGGAAATGTTTTAACAGAAAATGTCACCTGACTCAAACGTTGAGGCTTGGGAAATAGATTTTTATAACCATAGTAGAACAAAGAGTTTTTCAGAGCACTTCGCAATTAGCTCAGTAACAGATTGTCCTTACACTCTATTGCTTTTGATTTCCTATAGACTTGGGAGAACATATAGTATTCCATTTTTAATTAAATTAGCAAATATATGATAGTTATGTTGAAAGTAGCTCAACAGAATCAAGTTATCAGTGAACATCTTATGCAGAAACCAAGTACAGTACCACTGTGACTCCACAGGGTATTGTCTTATGGCTGGTATCAAAAACCCTTTTGTATAATAAAGCAGGCCTACAGAAAGCAGGATAGGGAGTCTTTGTTAGGGAGCGTATTGATAGGACAAGGGATTACAGCTCTAAATTAAAAGAAGGGAGGTTTAGGAAGAAATTATTCACTCAGAAGGTGGTGAGGCACTGGAACAGGCTGCCTATAGAAGCTGTGGATGCCCCATCCCTGGAAGTGTTCAAGGCCAGGCTGGATGGGGCTTTGGGCAACCTTACTTGGGGGGAGTTGTCCCTGCCCATGTCATGGGGTTGGAACTGGATGAGCTTTAATGTCCCTTCCAACCTAAGCCATTCTATTCATTCATCTGTGTGTGCTGGATGTAGCATATCACAGTCCAGTTCAGATAATTAACTGTAATGTGAGTACATTGAAAAATCCAAGAAACTCCCGTCACGAAATTCATATGGTACCTGAGGGCATATTTGTTTTTAAAAAATGGATGCTTTTTTTTGGGGGGGGGTGGGGGGGTGAGGGTGGGGTGGGAATATGTCTTTTAAATATCATTTGATCAGTATTTATCCTGGTTTTTTACATTATCCTGCCCTATATGCAGAACTGACTAGAGTGAATGTTGTAGTTAACAATATCCCTAGCGCACACATGGCACATGTTTTCTGTTTGGAAAAGCTGCACTTAGCTTTGTCGTTTTCTGGCAGTTGTAGCACTTTTCTGGATGAAGGCAAACTGAAATAAAAAGCTAAGAGGACGTTGCAGGCTGATGCAGAAATTAGGGGTGGGAGTTCGTTTATTCCTGCAAGCTTACTTTACTACTTTGGAAAGTCGTTTAGGCCTGATAGTTTTAAAGAACTAAAAGCCTAAACTCCTGTGACTTTAGTATTCAATGGTCCTTACCCTCCTAAGTACTTTCTGATGTGGACTTCAATCCCTCCTGGCTTTTGTTCCCCACTTTCTCTTAATGGGTTGTTGAATTCTCAAAGCACCCTGAGGCACTAGGACAGGGAAAAGATGCTAGTGATATGAGGAAACTAACCTCACTTTCTGTCTGCTGTCCCATCAATCTTTGCAACAGACAGAAGTTTACTTTGTTCATTTTGTGGCTATCTTCTGTCTGTATAGATTGTTGTATGTGTATCATGCTTCTCAGAGTTTTCACGTTTCAGGGTGCAGTGTACTATACACATTTCAAACAGTTCTTAGAGTAATTTGATTTCCGTCAAGCTGTATTTTTATTGGAGTTTAACTCTATGGATGCTTCAAATCCGATTTGATGCATTTCTGTAGGTATTCACAAGAAAAAAAAAATGTAGTGGTCTTCTAAGTTTCAATCAGAGAAGCTTCACAATGAATAAAATTAATGTCTTTTAGTGGATCTCCAGTACTCCCTAGGTGGTTACGCAAAAGGATACTAGGAAGGTGGCATGGATGCTGGAAATTGTCTTAATATAATCAAACCTCTATGGGAGAGAAATGGTGTTTTATCCTTCTTTTGTGGAAGATTATATACTGAAATAAAGACACGTTGCAAGGCCTCCGTACGTTTTCTTTGGAAGTGTGTGTGTGCACTGGTTAATCAAGGTCAGCTTCAAGAAGCAAAAGTGAAATCTGTCAGAGGCAATATTTATGAATGGACTTTCACTCTGCTGTAATTGAAATTAATGTTGAGTCATCTTTTCCAGTAATTTCACGAGCAGACAAATTTGAGTTGACGGAGGGATAAAAGGTCTGAATGTAGGTTCTCCAAGGGAGAGCTCAAAATATGGCCAGGGCTATAAATCATTTCCTGAAATGATAATGTGACTGCTAATTGATCTAGAGACACTCCTGGAAGTCATGTAGCAGAAGCACATCTTAATTTTTAACAGAAACCTCTACTTGCAGAGAGAGACAGTTGGGAGCAAGTGGAAAAACTATGGGTGTTTTTTGTACTGTTCAAATGTATTTCCCATGGAAACACACAGTAGCTGGTAGTTTCATACAAAAAGTTAAAACTGTGATTGAATGGTGTATGATGTGACTGATGGTGTATGATGTACATTTTTGTGTGCTGTTGACTTACTAGTGCACAGCATCCAAACGTGCTTGGTGAGATCTACTTGCAGCAGATGTCAGCAAAACATCTGTGCTCCGCTGGGACAAAAGAGATCGTAGCAGATTAGGAAATACATTGGAGTGGAACATGAAACGTTTTGGCCATAGAAGTAGTTCACAAGAGAAGGGCTATTTTGTATGCATTTTGATCTTTTTAAGCATCTCCATGTTCAGCAAATATATACTCAGAGCTTAATTTGGGGCCTATTAGCCTAAATTAATGATGTGAAGACCCTGGTACAGCTTTCTGCTGTAGAAGGTACAGTACTGAACATTATATAGAACAGAGTTATAAATAAAAAAAAGCCTGCTTAAAACATGTAACAGAGAAAACAAGAAAGCTGCTGGAAAACTAACTATAAAGAGCTTTTTTTCCTTTTTTTTTTTTTTTTTTTTTTTTTTTAATCCGTGTAATGGTAATAAAGCTAATAGAAATTTGTTGCAACCAAGCAAACATGCCTGGTCATCAGAAGTTAACTTTTAGTGGTTCAAAAACTGATTTCCATTAAGAAATTACAGTAATGTTATAGAACTACCTTTTTCTAACCTCTGAGGCATGGAGTAAACTGCAAATTTTTATTTGTTAAGGTATTGGTATGAAGTATACTGGTAAATGGATCCTAGCCAAATAAATGTAATCATTCTGAAGGATTGTCAAGTTCATCTTTGCTTTCCATAACTTTTTTTTTTTTTGGTCAGCTGGTGTCTATTGTCAATGAGGTTTCTGGATTTATTTGGAGTTTTCAGAGAAATGCTTCTTATTACTTTTCGTTTTATTGAATGTCTTTTCAATGTGAGCATTCCTGACTGAATAGGCTGATATTTGCTGGTACTGGGACTAAAGCATGCCAGAAAGCTGTTAAAGCAGCATAAGGACACAGCATTATGAAAGCATAATAATAATTTTCCATTCTATGAAACCTTTTATTCCAGTCTTATTTTTGTACTTATAGCATTGCTGACTTCGATGCTTGATTATCTTTGGTTACAGAAGAAAGGTTTTCACTGAGATACCAGCCTGTTAGGTCTCTCCCCCGGTGTTAAATTAATACAGAAACCAGCAAGGTACTTGGAAGGGCAGGAGCACTGATGTCCTCTCTGTTCTGGCAGCTGATCAATGCTGCCTTTTGTCTGCTATTTGCCTAGCTGCCTCTTTTTAGTCCTTCTGAGGTTCTTGAGGTTTTTCTGATTTAAACTTTGTGTCTTCTGCTTACTTCCATGGTCCTCAGCCAAGTATCACCATTGTTCCCACGCTGAGCATTAACCATATATTTCCCCCTTGGTTCTCTGCCTCTGGTAGCTGTACTGGTTATCCTCTTAATGCTCCTATCTTTAGAATGCATTTTGATGAATCATCCTCTATCCATTTGTCCAGAGAAGGGCAACAAAGCTGGTGAGGGGCCTGGAGAACAAGCCCTACGAGGAGCGGCTGAGGGAGCTGGGCTTGTTCAGCCTGGAGAAAAGGAGGCTCAGGGGCGACTTTATCGCTCTCTACAGATACCTTAAAGGAGGCTGTAGAGAGGTGGGGGTTGGTCTGTTCTCCCACGTGCCTGGTGACAGGACGAGGGGGAATGGGCTTAAGTTGCGCCAGAGGAGTTTTAGGTTGGATCTTAGGAAGAACTTCTTTACCGAAAGGGTTTTTAGACATTGGAACAGGCTGCCCAGGGAAGTGGTGGAGTCACCATCCCTGGAAGTCTTCAAAAGACGTTTAGATGTAGAGCTTAGGGATATGGTTTAGTGGGGACTGTTAGCGTTAGGTCAGAGGTTGGACTCGATGATCTTGAGGTCTCTTCCAACCTAGAAATTCTGTGATTCTGTGATTATTCTTGGTATGCTCTACAGTTTTTGGAAGTACATGGTTTCTTTGGTCAGCTGATGTTTCTTGTTGCCTTTTGACCTTAATTGGTGAAGTCCTCCCCTTGCAGAGAACCATCTGGGTCTTGCCAGGCTTCAAGAGTGCCTCATCCTGTCTTAGACAGGTCTTTTCTGCAGTTTCCTTGCCACTTGGCACTAATTGGATACAAAATGCACCTGTGCTAAGAGCATTTTGTGTATGTAAAGTTTGTCTGACATGGGAGAAGGTATAGCTAGGCTTATTGTCAGCATGTGTTACAGTTGCGGCAGGGAGCCTACTGTCAGAAGCTGTGCAGTGAGGACTGTGCTTAAACCTCTGAATCAAACGGTCTCATCATACTGGGAGTAGTCTGACCAGTCTTGTATTTTTTTTTCCACTTTTTTCCTCTTACCTTTGGGTTAAAATGAATCAAAATATCTAATTTAATATGTAAATTTTCAAAGGTTTGTCTTCGTCCCTATAGAAACTCAGGTTCTTAAATTAATAAATGGGAAACAATGAGGCAGAATATTATACTGTCATATCTCTGACCACCGTTTATTCATATAGCTATTTCAGAAGCAAAAACATACCTCTTCCTGTAAATTCCTACAAGAGAATATTTGGTTACAAGAAGTACTATATAGGTTTTAGGCTTGCAGTAATTCATTTTCTTAAAAAAACATATTCAGAAAAAATATGAGTAGCATCTGCTACTTCTCCAGTGTCTTGTGTTATTAGATACTTTGCAAGTTAAATCCTACAGCTGAAGTAGGAAGCCCACTTGTCAGCATTAGTAGGAATAATGTCAGTGAAAGGGTAAAAATCTTGCCTTTTGGCTGTGGAATACATGGTTGACCCACAGACTAATTTCTAAACAATCTAGGCAATTGTACATGCACTAATTTCTTGTGAATGTTGGGCAGTTTTCTACTATAATTATCTTACCATTTTTTTGTAGCTTAGTTTTTGTTGGCTTGCAGATGTTCATAGAAGAACACAATTTGTATATCAGTATACTGAAACAGAAGATTTTGGGTGTGTTAGAAGTGTCAGGCTTAAATTTTAAAGTGCAAGTCAGGGGCAGAAATGAATAATAATAACTTTTGTCTGCAGTGAGTAAGAGACACTCCAAACATCCTGTTTGGAGACTAAGTGTTTTTTTTAAATAAAGTGTTTTTTTGTTTTGTTTTGTTTTGTTGTGTTTTTGTGGGGGGTGTGTGGTAATTTAGATATTCATATTTTCAAAGCTCACTGTAAATATATGTTTATAGTGGCCATGTACAAGTTGTGATACACTCGACATGGACAGAATCTGTGTGATTTGATACTTGGAATAAGTAGCCAGACCTTCCTATGCTTCCTCAATAGCTAAATATAAATCTGTCATGAGTGATGTATTTGGATGTATGCTTATTAGTTAAGAACAGGGGATTGTACCTTTGCCTCCATTATCGTGGGCAATGGCCATATGCATCCCCATGTCCCATGAGCTGCTTCAAGCCCATGAAGCAGCTCATGGGACATGGTTTTGGTTGGGCTGCACAGTAATTTGATGTTTGCTAAGTGTTTGTCTACCTGTGATGGTGGAGTTATCTTCGAGTCTCCCGTGGAGCCCCAGGCTATCAATGCAAATGCAAAGCACTCCAGAAGCAGAGGATGTGCCAGCCTCAGTTGAGAGCATAATCAGGAACCTTTTTATCTGCTGAAAAGTGCCCCAAGAAATAGTACCGAACTTAAAATTTCAATCTGATTGTGCAGCTTTGTATTTGACATCAGCATTTTCTGAACCCCCATTAAGAAGTCTATGCCAAATCAAGACACGCCTTCCAAGGGACGTGATTTTGAACCAAAATAAATTGAACAATTTCCCCAGTTCACTTTTACGTGACTATAACTCAGTTCTATGAATAAGCCATTAACAGTTATTTTGGGGGAAACAAAAAGAAGTCAATAGTTGACTTGCTATTTAAGTCCAAAGCCATCTTCAGAGGCTCGAGCTTGTGCTGGAGCACCCAGCACAGTGAGCTGCCTCACGCAGGTACCTGTTTACAGGCGTGTGGTGCTACCATGCTGTTGTCCCTGTTGGCTGTGGTGCACCCACATTGCCATGCAGGCACCGCTCCTGGCACGACTTTTGTGGGACCTAACTGGCTTGGCTGCCCGAGCACAAACAAGGTCTGTATCCCTGCAGAAGCCCTCTGTGTCAGAGGCATGCACCAGTTCTCACTTCCATATCTTCACAGGACTGAGTGTGCTGTTTTCCACCTGAAAGTGTTTCGCTGTAGATTTTCACGGTGGCAGCTGAAGACTGGGATCTGTACCAAGTGTTCGCTAGGCTGATGCTGCCTTATCTCAAGTCAAGGATTTGTTCCCATCTGAGCAGAGCAAAAGGGAGTGTAAATGACATGAAAACTGCATTACTGTCCAACTAGCTGGGTGTGATTAGCTACCTTGGTGGCCATAAAAATCTCACATCTCATGCAGAGCATAAGTGAAGGAGAATTACAGCCTTTCAAAAACTGTTGGCAATGGCTACTTCAATAAGAATGTAGTCCTATTATTAATAAAAGAATCAAATAACAGAATGGTTTTAGTAGAACAGAGGGCTACAGTTTTGTTCTTCACTAAGCCCACGTTCATAACCATAGATTCAGACATCTCTCTTTTTGTTGCTACCAAAGAAATAATGAACCAGGGCTGGGTTTATAAATTGCTGCAATGCTGAGTATACGTAAACTGCAGAAGATCATAGCCTTCTACCAAACAGTATTTTTTCCTATTACTCTTTCCTTTGCCCCCTCTCATGCCAGATATATCCATCGTGTGTTTTAAGTTTGTCCCTGAGAGTAGAAAGCTGGACTGCTGAGTCAAAACATATTTTGCTGAGTCTGGGTGTATGCCTGCAGTCTGCCCCCCAGCTTTACTGCTGGGGCAGTTCCTGTTGGTTTTCGGAAGGCAGATGTCTGTCGGATCAGCTTTCTGTTGAACCTGACTGTCTAGTACAACACAAGAGAAGCAGCAGAAGCAGACAGAAAAAGAGGTCCAGATCCTTTGTGCAGCAGTATGAAAGTAAGGCTCAGCAGACTGAATCTAACAGGACCTCAAAAATGCCAGTTTGATTCCTACAGGATGCTCTAGCTAACTCATTTGGGATCTCTGTTTTATTCAGATATTGCAAGGTCAGACTTTTTCACGGGATTGTTGCTGTTTCTAGAACCAAAATAGATGATGATGATGACTTTGACTGCTTTCTGAGCCTTAGAAAATGATCTTATTAGATTTTTCACTGATGAGAATCTGCACTTCACATAAATCATACTTAATCCAAATTGATCTGCTTTATCCTTCCCTCTAACATGAGGGAATGCCAGAAGAACACAAAATTTTGCAGCAATATTTTCAGTTAACTACTGGTGACTCTGGCTGGTGGCAGAGTAAAGCCCAGCTGTGTATGATCGGAGTGTTGTTTTGCCAGGTAAAGGCCAACAGAGTGCTTGGTCTTCAGCATTTCTTCCTCATTTTGCCATCTTCTAGATGTACGTATTGATAAAATTCTAGAGGTCAAGGGACTAATGTTTGGTTCCTTTGTTTTCCATATAATGGTTCAGTTTATAATTTGGTGATTTCCTGACCGCAGAAATTGTTAAACTGAACACAGTAAAATTATGAGAATGTTTGTATGGTGGCATACATTATTTATGATACACAACATGGGTCTTAGGTTTTTATTATAGCAAAAAGTATTAGGAGAAATACTTGTATAATCAGTCTTTACCTTTTAATGGGACTGTGGTAATTAAGGGCATGTTTATGGATTGTGTATTAATTTTAAATGCATAACAAAGCTAATTTGTGATGTTAAGTAACTTGGCTTGACAAGATCTATCCTACCTATTTGCTTGTGATTCTTTGCTACCTATCTAAGTTTAAGTCTGATCTTGCATGTTTTACAGGCTTTATGCATTTGCGCTTCTCCCTTGCCTTAGGCACTATGTGTTCATCTACGAAGTGCCAAGTAGGTGTGGAGCATTCCTTCTTAGCTCTGCACACCTCTGGGCTACTGAGCAGAAACAGAAGGATTGCACCACTGCTCCAAACCTGCCCCTGTCCACCTTGTGTTGTATGGAACATGAGAAGTTGAGAAGGGTTCTCTGGTTTTTATTTCCATGGTATGGCAATATGGTGGCAAATTGTTGTTACTGGTAGTGTAACCCAGGGATTGGCTTCATTCAGCTTTAACTACTGAAATGAAAGAAAGCGAAGTGCAGTTCGAGAAACCTTGTTCAAGATCCTTGTTTAAAATCTGCCACTTGTCACTGAGCCAAATGGCATGACAATTGGTAGCAAACGACAAGGAAATTCATTGCCATACTGTCTATCACAGTGGACTTTGCCAGAAGTTATTTGTGCCTCTGAATTGTCTAATAACCTGTAAAAGGCAATAAAGCTTTGTTGGAGAGCTCTGCAGATGTGCTGCATTATGATGCCATGCTGGAAATGCTTTGCTCGATTTGTCTGGTTGGGGTGCTGCCGGAATACTGGCTGCGCCACTAAAAATATGCGTGGGCACATACGTCATGTGGTGTGGTATCATTGCAATGTGTAACCTCTGGAAACATCTGTGCAATTTTATGCTGAAATGGGGGCCAGCTTTCACCCCCAGCTTTTACCAAGTTCCCTTGGTGGTGCTGCAAGGGTTGAGGCTCAGGCTGCTAGCAGTGCTGTGGTGCTGCGAGAAGCAAACTTTGTGCCCAGCTTCTGCACTCTTTGCCCTGCTGCCTGCTGAGGCATTCAAGGGGAGTTTTAGCTTTGCTGAAAGTTGGCCAGTGACTTTATGTGCGGTTGTGGCCGTGTTGTGCATGATACAGTTGAGGAACAGACATTGCTTGTTGGCTGAGCTCACCAGTAATAAAACTGTGCAGCTGATCGGCTTTGTCCTCAGCCTGCAGAGACAGGAAATGGTTACATATGGCTTTCTGGAGTAAGAAGAAAATGAGACCCTCCAGTTAGAAATGAACCAAGTCCAAAGCATCCACAAAACTATTAAAGAGGAATAGCAGTGTTGGGCTTAGTGTTTTTTTTTAATATATATGTATATATATTATACACACACACACACACACACACATATATATATATACATATATATATGTGTGTGTGTGTATATATATATATATTTGGCGAGATCTCCTGAAGCGCATGGCAGCACTGGCTAACTAGCTACCGGGGGAGTAAAACTGCAGAAGAGGGGGGGTCCATGCTGGCCTGATCTACCTCGAGTAACACTCTACAGCAAAAGAAATCTTTAGCAATGAATTATTAATGGATATTAATTAATGTAATACATGGTGTTCTGCTAAAATTGGTAAGCTGACAAATTATGAAGCCCTATAAAGTGATAGTAACAAAAAGTTTCCGTATTTTCTAGGGAAGGGAAGCAAAGCGTCCTGGAAGCATGCAGTTCCCATACTGCATGGGATTAATACACTGCCATAACACCCTTAAGCTAGATGTGACTGTGCCCCTGAACGTAGAAGGTGTTCTTTTTATAATTTGTCAAAATCACAGTTTATGGGGATAAATGGATCTATAACATCTTGACTGCCTGAAGATCTAGTGTAGTGCTTCAGTACTTTTTCACAAGGGAGCAGGATTATTGTTGCAGTTGAAAAACTTTTTAGATTTCCCTGGGTACTCAGGTTAGAAGGTCCAAAACCACGTGTTACTTGGTCTTACATATGCAGTAATCACTTATCATTCCTGTATTTTTTCATGTCTTTAGAGGCCAGAGAAGGTTCTTGCTTAATGTGTTAGTAACTCCCTGTGTGCAGCTCCATATCCGAGTTCCTGGAATTTCATCATTTGCAACAGAAATGCTTCCAGTTGTAAGTCTGCAAGCAGCAGCTATTTATGTCAGAAGGAGGCAAATGTTGGGATTTGTGTTAAAGCCTGTGATATCTTTTAAAGATTTCCCTATCGGTTCTAAAGAAGTTCTATAGGAAGCTCAAAATGTAGGCAGCGAAGCACAGACTTGGGTGGCTAACATAGAAGTGTCAGCCTTTCAATATGTCAGTGATGATCAAGAATACTGTTTTAAGCATATATGCTCTCTAGGGTGTGCAGTACAGAAGAGAGCTGCCATTTATTCCCATGGAAGTCCTTTCTTTTCTTCCTTAATTGTATAAATACAATAAAGTGAAACCCATAAACTGCACATTTTAGGTTCATGTGTTTTTTCAACAGTAAATTTAACAATGCAATATTGCTGCAAGCAGACAGAAGGCTTTTCCTGATAACAGATGGGGAAGATCTTGACCCATCCTTTGTCAAATATCATGCGAGTCAGGTTACCTGATTGTCATCAGGCTGTGTGCCTGGGTGGGCGCCAGGGTGGCCAGGTAGAGTATAACCATGGCCATTCATCACGCCCTGCCCGTCTCTCCCTTCCGTCAGCAAGATAAAATGCTCTAATATAATCAGCTCTACAGGGAGACACAAGGCTAGATGGTGTTTTGTTCTTGGAGGAGAATCTTGTGAAAGCAAACACAACACACATCTACAAACAGGTCAGCCCACTGCCCCAGCATTTCCAGTGTGGTAACTGATAGCTGTCACATTCAGCGAGTGAATTGCTTTGGGGCTCTTCTGTGGTTTTCTGCCTCCCTCTGCAGAGGTGTTGTCAGAAGAAAGCAGGGCTTTTTTGCTTATTGTTCTGTATCTGCTGCAGCAGACGGATGTGGCAATGAGAACAGTGCCACATCGCTTCTCCTATCAGCGGTGATGGAAGGGAAAAGAAGCAGGAGAGGTAACAAGGAAGCTGTAAGATTTTAAGGGCCTAGACTGATCCAAACAAACATTACTGCTTGGATTGCATAGACTCTGGATGCTCTTCTCTCTGGTGTTTCTAGCAAACTTCCTGTCAGGTGCTAGCTTCCTGGCATGTTTACTTTGCACATCCTCAGTTTTATTTCCCAAAGTTTGCTGACAAAGAGCTGTGTTCAGCTCATGGGGACCTGCAGCACACTACATTGATGCCTGTGTGTGAAATCCCGCATGTAGTCAATCCAACAGGAGCCTGTATTTCTCATCCAAAATGGGGAAGATTTAGTAACAACTTACCTATGTAGTTGTCATTTGGTACCTAGAAGCCCTGAATGGTGTAGCAGGCTGTATTCTACTATGTGAGCAGATGGGAAAAAAACACATCCACTGCCTGCATGGATTACAAATAATTCATGGCAGCTTTCCTCTCAGGTGTATCTCTCTGGGAGAAAAAAAGGGAAAAAGGTGTCATGAAGTATTTGTAATCTATGCAGGCAGTCAAAGGAAAGAGAGAATTATCTTCCATGTTTTACATATGGTGAACACAGGACTGTCAGATGGGTTTAGTGAATTCAGCAGCAGTGGCTTAAGCTGTTACCCTCCCCAGCTGCCTGCCATATGGCTGAACACCACCCCCCGTAGCCTCAATGGCAAAATGGGATTTTCTCCTTTGAATGATGGAACAGACAAATATTTTGTTTGAAATTTCCTTACTCGCCATGTATTCTGAGGGGAGCAGTAAAAGAGCTGTCTCTGATTTTTTTTTTTTTTTTTTTTTAATTAGGATATTTACAAACTGCACATTTTTTCCCCCAACTTTTTTTTTTTCCTTTTTCTTTCATTTAAAAAAAAAAAAAATTATAGCATATCTCATTTTCATACTGATAAAATAGGGAAAGGTGGAATTTTATTCCTTTAGGATAGCTCACAGCATGCTGCACCTCGTAGTGCAGTTTTTCCTTAATAATGCAACCATTCAGAAAGCAAATGGATGATTTCCACATGAGAAGCACGTGCGCTGGCTGTGTGTCAGTATGGTTTCTGTGGCCGCTGTGGAGCATTGTCCAGCTAGCCCATCCAAGAAGAGGACCCGAAATCTTCACATCTTTTTACCTTCTGTTTCAAGAAGGGGTGGGAAACACGTGGTAGGGACTCAAACAACTAAATGTTTTCTATGTCTAAATTTAATTTCCAAGGGTTTGACTGCATGTCTTATCTCTTCATAATGTTTTAATAAATTCAAGGATTTTAAGGCCACTGAGTACCACTGTGATAATCTGTTATAATTTTCCACGTAGCAGCTGCCAGATAATTTTATCTACATCAGGTCTATAATTCCTAATTTTGTTCAGCTCTAGGCTTGTTCTTGTTGAAATTAAAGAAAAAAAAATGGTCCTTGGTTTATCATCCAGATGATGCTCTCATTTATAGGCCTAGGCCTGACTTTCATTCTCTAGAGCAATGAAAGTACCAAACGCATCTGAGAGTGTTTTATGCTTCTTCTGTTTCTGCTGTTTTGTTTTGTTACACTTTGTTACACACATAGTTGGTTTATCAACACCTAAAATTAAGGTGTTTTCTGCAGTTTAGATGGTATGTTTATGAGAAGTGGTCTGAGGATGCAGGACATTGACAATACAGCTTGAATGTAGACTGAGGAGAAGGAAATGAGGCATATATGCTGCAAATAATTCTCCCTTAGATGTAGAAATAATTGATTGGGAATTTCCATCCTTGAGTGTAAATGTAATAAAATATTATAGAATACTAGATTAATAATAATGAGTATAATTATTACGGTGAAGTGAAAGAATTAAAAATGCAAACTGTAATGTAAACTAATGGGATATTTGTTTCAAGTTAAATAATTACTCAAACCCTAAATATTTTATACTATTTCAGTTTCTCAATGTTTAAACTGAAATAAATTTGCTCCTGGAACAATGCTTCACCTTTTAATTTTGAAAATATTACAGCACACCTCGTGCATCTTGCCCTTTTTTATGAAAATAATCTGTCAAGGTGGATACAAATTTGGAAAGTGAGCATCAAAATTTGATATTTTCTTTTTTGTGACAAATCCAGCAGCTTTTTATTTATTTATCTATTTATTTATTTTAAGGATCTGAATTCCTTCAAACAAAATTAGTGAACTTGACCAGTCTGTAACGAACAGTCTGTATATTTAGGTGAGAGTGTTTGAAGTGATTTATTTAAGCTGACCACAATTGTTAAATACAGCTACAGCTAATTGAGAATTTGCATTCTGGGGTTGTTTTTTGTTCTTAGTTTAGAACTTTAAGACTTCGGTTCAGATGCTCTGTCTTTCAGACAGCTCTGTTTGTGCACTTGGTTTGTGTGCTTTTACAAAGAGCTGCAGATAGATTTCTTGGGGCTGTCGATAACGTGAGCACTCTCCATCCCATCTCTGTCGAGATCAGCTTGTCTGACTCAGACATCCCAAGGGCATCGATTCACCAATGTTTCTTCAGGGGCAAAAGCAAAAATCACCTTCTTGGGCTCCCCAGCCACTTTTCCTGCCTGGGCTCTGCAGTTCACTGCCCTCTTGAGCTGCTCGTTATGATCCAGGGTTACTGAGTGGGCTTTGCTGCCTGCCATGAGCCCCCCAGCAGCTCTACTGGTGGCTGGGGCAGGCAGAGAAATGGTGTGGGGCTGAGCCCCACAGCCAGCCCAGGCCAGGGAGCATCTCCCTGCTGCCTCCTGCATGGCCTGAGCTCTCTGCTGGGGTACGGTCGGCTGCTGACTGAGGGGACGGGACGGCTGACCGGGTAACGGTGTTCATAAAGCTGCTGGCATCCAACTGTTTGAACCGCCGTGTGCGGTTTCAGCAATGCATGCTGTAAGGGTTGGTTTAATTTAACTGGACCATATGGAAAGCTGTAACTTCGTCCTCTTCTGCTGGAAAAATTCATAGGAATTCCTGTCGAACAAATTCCTCGCTTATGTTCCACTGATGTTCTCAGGTGCTTAATACTTCCCTTGTAATAAAACACCAGATCTATGAAAGGCTTGCAGTCAAGGCTACAGAGGCAGAGTTCTGTACAGCAATATTATTTTTCATAACAAATGCTATTTCTTCAAAGATGTTAGATCTGCTGCTTCTACACTTTTATTCACCTTCTGCGTTACTGAAACATTAGAAGCCTTTTCCAGAAGACAAAGCGTTTCTGGCAAAGCTTTCCTGTTAGATAGATAATCTGTTTATACAGGGCTTGTTATCCTAAGTGGCTGTAATGGCACGCTGCCACTGTGCAGGGAGACCGCTCTGTGGTGGGACAGCCGATGGTCCTCTCCTCCATCTCTGCACTGTAGGACAGTTTGGGCTGGCTGCAGTGGGCAGACAATGACAACATTGCTTTGTGTTTTTTTTTTCCTCACCAATAGCTGCTTGTGGAGCTAAGTCAAGTCCTCCAGTTGGCAGGCATGGCTTCTTCATGGGAGGAGTGGGTTGGCTTTTGCCTGGGAGCATCTGATCTCAGGCTGGCCTCTTGTGATGCCGGGAAATTTGAAACAGAAATTGGGAAGGTAGTTAGGAGAGAATATCAGGCTTGAGCTCTGACCTGAACAAGAATGATATAAACAGAGACCACGATATAAATACATAAATATATCATATCGTGGTTTATTCTAGTGTTGATTTAAAAAATTAATTCTTCATTATTAGATACTTAGGAGGGAGTACCATTTCATAATTTAAATCTTGCAAGAAGCTGTCATTACAAATGCATAATTTGGATCCAAGAGCAGATCTAAGCTTGAACTTCTGAGCCTATACCATATATTAATCTTGTAGGGATAAGAAGAGTATCTGGGCAAATATCTGTAGCCAGGTTAGGTACTGCCAGTGAGGACTGTCTACAAAAGAAAGCCCAAGGAGGAAGAAGAGCGTCTGCCTCCCGGGGTGTCTGACAGCTGGTCATGCACTTTGGTAGGGGGGCACAGGGCCTGCAGGGGTTGAGGACAGTCCTTCTGGCCCATGTTGCTGGTGGGCTCCAGATCTCAGCTCTCCAGCAGGGCTGGAGGTGCCCAGCGGGACCACATGAGCAAGGTGGAGCCAGGCGAGAGGCAGCAGGCATGGAGGGGAAACCAGGGAGGGAACATCCTGAGATGTGAAGGAAAAAAAGGTTTGCACTGCAAGTAGTCAGCCGCTGGAATGAGTGCCCTTAGAAGTGGAGGGGTCTCCATCCACAGAACTACTCAGATCTTGGCTTGGGCCTTTTCTAGCCTAAATTGTTTTCTGATTCTACATTTTGGGTGGATGGCTTTTGAGGCATTACTGTTGTTGTTATTTTTCCTCATGGTGCTAGCGTGGTCATATGATAATTTTTTGATACCTTACTGCCTGTATTTGATCGGCATCACAAGTGGTTTCATGTGATAGAAGAGGAAAAAAATACAGTAGATACATGTATAAATACATGCACAAGCACGCATATAAGCATGCATATAAGCACACATATAATTCTGCGTATTCATGTACAGAGTCTTTAAATTGAGAGCTTAGTTTTCCCCAAAGCAGTGGTAAGTTGAGATGAAATATATTGGGTGCTTGGTTTGATCCAGAGTAGTTAGTGTTTTGCTTTAGGTAGGCTTTGTGTGCCTTACACACAGTTCGGCAGCTGGTGAGCATACCTGGTAATGCAAACATACGTTATATTCAGGATGAGATTTACTGCATTGTGCACTTCGTTCAGATGCTTTTGAGTCTACTGCACCTCTGGTTTGTGATAGATCACCTTTCATAAAAGTACTGCTTGGAGAGAGAAAGGTAATGAGAACAACAGGATGTGAGTGTTTGGGTCATTTTTAAAGTGTGATGCAGTCTGAATTTAATTGGTAATGCTCATTCTCACTGTTCTGTAAGAAAAATGGATCACAGGTACAATCTGGTTTTAAATGGGCTTCAGTCAATCAGGTGCATATAATGATATAAAACTGAAATAAAGAAAGTGATACCATTTATCAGGAGAAGAAGGAATCGAGTTTACGGGGAAGGCAGTCTGCCCTCTAGCTCAGGCACTTAGTCTTGAAGGGCATTTTTTTTAATGTGGTGTGATTGCTAATGTGAGTCACAGCAGCATCCATTAGCTTTGTTTGGGAACCGTAAAAGATGCATGAAATTCATATTCATATGCAGAATGGTCAAGAATTTTAATTCCTTCTGTTATTTAAGAAACATAATAAATATCACATGTAAACTTCAGGTGTGGATCAGGTTTTGACAAGTCTGGTGTTTGCAACTTCAGAACAAATAAATGGGCAAACTACGGGCACTTTGAGATGGTGCTTATTGTAACACCATAGTTGTGTGTGCTTTTTAAATGGAATTCCTACAGTTACAGCATGGTCTAGAAATTAAGGGCACACCACACCCCCCCATCAGATATTTCTGCTTCCTGCTCAGAGTGTGACACCTGTGAAGGGGTTAAGAGGTATAAAGCTATTGCTTACACAGACAAAATAAGATGTCCTCGGGACAGAAATGCTTGGGGGAGTGAGGAATTGTCAGTGCAATGCAGCGCTTTTAGCATAATATCTTTTTGGAGGGTTTTGGCAGAAGATTCTCTTGTGGCAGCTGACAGCACAGGAGTTCTCTCCCTCCTGCTGGCAAGTGCAGTTACACTTAGTCGATTAATATCTTCAGTTTAATACAGTGAGTTGTTTTCCTAATCCCTCTCCTGAACTCTTTGATACTACTACTATAAACAACTGACAAAACACAGCACTTGTCCCAGGGACTGATCTGAGAAGCCGAATAGAGACAAAGGTAAAGACAACCTCTTGACCATTTGGACTTGACTTCTGTACGGGGGGTAACTTCTCAAAGGACATTGCCTCTTGTTGCCTGTTTATGTGCTAGTGTGGTGTTGTGGCCCGCTTTCCCAGGACAGTGATTTGATGAAGCATTTGCCTGGGTATCAGGAAGTTCCCCACAAACACTGATTTGATGACACATGTGAGGTTAGATGTAATTATCTTAATTCATAGCAAAACCAAAACAGTTTCCAGTTACTGCTTTGAAATACCCAACCACAGCAGAGGCTGCAATTTACTTGAGGAATCATTTCCATTATCAATGAATCACCGCGTTTTTTTTATACTAGATGAGAAATGCAGGCAGGCCAAGTCCCAGTGCACTAGCACATTACAAGAAACTTGTGATAAGATTTGTACTTTTCCACTGAAGAGCTCAATGAATCTCTTTGCAGAACAGATTAAAAAAATTACTGAAAATATTATAGCCATTGAATTCCTACTTCCTCAAGATATATTAAGTGACTAAACTCAAACTCCATCTAGAGCAGTTCCTCGCTCTTGTTGAAAATGAAATTTAAAATCTTTTAGTATTTCAGTAAGGAAAAGCAATAAGGTCAAGTGTGACCAAAAATCAAGTTGTATGCATTGCTTATTAGATGCAAATCCTCCTGTAAGAGTAAAATATTTGGTGTAGAAGTAATATCTACTCTTCCTTGCATAACAAGGCTTCCAGTTACTCCAGTCATAATAGGTGGAGCCAAGTTTAAACAGGAGCCATTCATTAAGGAAAATGGCTACTAATTACAGACAAATAGATTTCCTATGCCACTCTGTATCCTTCATTTTCCGGGGAGTACAGCTTGTCTGGTTTGTCTGCACTGATGTCTGAATAATAGACCGCAAGTAACTACATGGATTTCTATCTTCTTCTCAGTTGTGAATAAATGGGTTTGCCTAATGCAAAAGTGGTCAGTCTTAAATTTAGCAGCAACAAGGAATGGAAAAAGACATAATCTAAAAGTAGAGTTTTGTTTGTGTTCATAAATAAATTTCCAGCAAGCGGAATTAAGTCATTGAGCTGTCATTATTGTGGCAAAAAAAGTTTCTGGCAGGTTAAGAAATGAAGCGGCAAACCTTATAAGGTACAAGCTATTTCACTACTCATAGGGTTTTTACATGAATGGCACAAACATCTAATGTTACTCAAACCATAGCAGTAATGTAATGGACTTTGTCTAGTCGTTGTCTGGGCACTAGATGCATTAGCACATGTGCCTGATTTCCATGGCAGTTACTGCAGGAGCTGGACTCGGTCAGTTCCTTGGCCCTTCAGCTGCACCTGGAGACCCTCCACAGCACTGTAAAACCCTCTGTGCTCCCTTGTTAAAGACTGCATTTTAGCAGAGTTTAAATTTCTAACAGTAGATGTAGGAAATGTTTCTGTTTCTTTAGATAGCATGATCTGAATAAATGATGGACTAAGAAAGTGACAAAATTGCTTTTACCTTTCTGTGCAAACTTTGAGTCCTTGTGGTCTTCTCAAGTGACCGATGTTGTGTGGTTGGCCAGCAGATGCTCAGGTTAGCTGTAGTACTGCCTCTTGCTTTCTGTTTGTGTGAATTGACAGGATCTCTCAGGAAAATAAACATATAAAAATATTCCCATATAGATTTTGAATCAAAGCAAAGCTCTAAATAGCTATTTCCCTTCTGAAAACTAAGAAATGCTTTGCCTTTATCTTTTCCCCCCACATCCGGCCACATGTTTCTTCCTCTGTGCTAGAAACTGTGTGTGGCCACATGGTCAGCTGGATTACAAAAAAAGAGCTGGATAAAATAACTGAAAGAAAAATAATAATAATAAAATAGCTTAAGCTAATATAGCTAACCGTAAAGCGGAACCTTGGGCCTTACTTATGATGCACTCTCCCTTAAATCTCAGATACTCTATCACAGCCTCAGCATCTTTTAGTGGAGGCTGATTGACCTTATTGAGGTTTTTTTCTCAAAGATGAAATTGCATGCATTTCAAAAGAGCTGAAATCACCACAAATGGATTAGGGTAGAACAGATTGTTTCATCTAAATCACTTGTTTTTTTTCTTTTTCCCCAGATTATACAACTAACCTCATTTGAAATGACTGAACGATTTAGGGAAAGTAAAGGTTGAATTCCCAACATGATTCTACTTTGCAACACATTCACTGTACTTTACCAAAAAAAAAGAAAAAAAAAAAAAAAAAAAACACAACAAAACGAAACTAAAAGAAATGACAAACAAACAAAAACAACTCAGGCTACCTCCTCCCCAAACAATCTGAGTCAAAAAAGGAATTAAGAAGTCATTAAACCAAATTGTTCTGCAGAGCACAAGTTTGTGTCTCTGTTCTTTTGGAGGTCACCTCGCCAGTGTTGCTCTCTAGTGCCTCAGTGGTTTGTCTCAGAGCCCAGCTCTTGTGCAAGTGCCCTGTGGCCTGCGTGCCCCCATCATGGGCATGAGTTCCTCCTGCAGTTCCAGCCCCATGCTGATGCGAATTGTTTTTTGCATTACTGGTTCATTATTGTTTATATTTATTGTATATATGTCATATTATTTATACCACTTCATAGATGTTCTATGTATTGTTCATTAAGTGCCCCTTTGGAACAAGTAAACATTTTAATTATGTTTACTTTAACATTTTTGTTTGCCAAATTACAGTTTAGGTTTCTGATTGGTCCAGCTGGAGAGTTCCTGACTGTTTACTGAGCCTTCCTAGACTCATTACAACTGATTATTTTTCAGTTGCTAAAATAAGGGAAGCCTCACAATAAATATTATTTTTTTTCTCAAAGCCCCAAGTTATGCTGTGATATCAGCTTGGATAGTGAATGTGTTCAGGTTCGCAACCTTGGGGGCAAGGTAAGATGTTAAAGATGAATTGTTATTTAGAGCAACCTCATGAAATACTATTGCAATGGTGAGGGTATGGAAAATACTAGGATCAGGATGGAGGTCAACATGACCTATTTCTCTCTTTGTCCAGCACGTGTTTCCCACTTTGTGCCTACTCGCTTGTGCCTATCTGCTGTCAGAGACAGAACCTCACCTCCAGAAACAAACTGGAGTGGTTCCATGTTCCAGCTATCCCTAAGTAATCCCAGGTGGCAATGTTTTATTTCAAATCAGTGTGATTTTCATTCCTTCATCCTTCTGCCCCCCAGCTGCAAATTCCCAGCCTGATTGCCAGTTAGCAGTCTGGCTGGCTTGAAATAAACAAGTGAAGGATCTTTCTTCAGCGGCTGCAGATGTTTTAGTGCTAATTCTTTTGCATGTGCTTTCTTGAAAAAGAGCAGTTTACTTAAAGTTAATTTATTGCAGTTGTTTTCCTAGGTTATCTGTTTTATAGGATAATTGTCTTAAGGAATTAAAATCTGTGGAAAAATTAGGTCCTTATTAAGATACGAAGAATAAATTTACTTACTGTAAGGTAGGTCAAGAATAGAGGCTAGAGAATGGAACAAGGGCTCTTAACTAGACTCAACTTTTTCTGGGCAGACAGCTTCTGTTCCTCTGTTTGCAAAAGATTCGTTCTCTAAAAGGTGTTGAGGTAATTTAAAAAAAAAAAAAAAAAAAAAAAGCTCAGTGAAGACTAAGTATCACTATTTTTATAATCCTTAGGTTATACATCTGTTGTCCAATTGGAATAATAGTGACGTTTCTTCTGTGAAGTTTAATATCTCTCTTCTGTATGTGTCTAAGCTCTTTTGGGAGAGGTTCTGTCTGAGAGCAACATGTTGGTCTTCTCACAGTGTATCAGAAATCTCTCAGTCCAGAGAGCCTTGGGGACCTGTGCATCACGTACTGCTGAAGCAGAGTAGTAGTTGCTCACTGACTCCCTGAGAACTCCTGAAACTTTCTGTCTTTATTATTAGTGTCCCAAATGTTACGTTGCTTAGTGTATTAAAAAACATGATGTAGGGGACAGAATTTATGGGCTTTTAGTTGCAGGTCTGAGGTACAGTAGTTCCATAGTGAGGATGATATTGCATTTAGTTAAACTGATACCATTTTGTGTGTGCATTCTTGTATATTGGCTTAAGTTTGTTTTATATCCATTCAGTCTGCACCTGCTAAATCGCAGAAAGTGAAAGCCCCCTGCAAACACTAAATATGGATCAGAGAGAATAAGCTACGAGTTTGTTCCGTTAATGGGCTCCACATGTTCTCAGATCTGCCTTCACATTTTGTCTATTTTTTCCTAATCAGCAATTTGAGAATCACACAGCAAATTAGGAGAAGAGTTTTCAATAACCATAACTAAACATGAAATGATTATGAAGATGAGGTGTTTTTAAATCCCCTCAGATTCAGAAAGAATGGGAGAAAACAAACTAATTTCCTGAAGATTTTTCCTGATCAATCTGTGTAATCTCTGCTAAACCTTGCTCCTATTCCCATAGGATGACTTCCCCAGTCAGCACATCTGCAGAGGTGTGTGGTTACTACAGCCCAGAGCACCCTCAGCTGTGATTTCTACTTCATCTTGCCCAGTTTAACTACTTGCAACTACACAAGGCTAATAATGAGCAGGTTGCCATAAGTTTTTAAAGAAATGGCAGGAAACATCTTAATGCAACTGTCAGTCTGTGCACGTACTGTAGGCGCTTGCTCTCTCTGATAGCCTGGAGCTTAAATGCGCTGTTCTTTGCCAAGGAAGAGGCGGCTATCTTCAATCTGGCATCTGAAAATGACAAAGAGATCTATCAAACAGAATTAGGAGCACAGATCCTTCCTGTTCTGTTTAGCTTTGTAATTCAATCTGAGTCAAACCAGAGGCCTGGCCTGAGGAGAAGTGCTCCTTCAAATCTAATGAAGCAGTCCTCCGATTTACCATCATGCAAACATTAATATGTAAACTTCCTATGTATATAAAAAATATAGAGGCATATTGTATGTGACAGGAGATATATATCAAGGTATACTAACTCTGAATCTCTACTTCACACTCTATGTAGACCACTACAGCTACTTTTCTATTCATTCTTTTCATGCTACTCCAGGGCTCCTAAATTTCCACCCTCTCTCTAGGAGTGTTTGCAAAGTTTCCCAGAGAGTTTGTGGAAAGCTTCTCAGAACTGTCAATAGCATGGAAGATGTGAAAAGTCTCTTTATAATGTCATTGATTTTTGTTGTAACTGGTCTGTGTATAGTTTTCTGTCCCTGGAACCCACTTTTTTTGGGACAGTTTGCTGTACTGTCCCAAATGTGGCCTGTGATAAAACTATCCAGACATTTGTTTTTTTCTCTTGTTGTTTTATATTTTTCCAGTTGATAAGATACCCTTAACGTATAACAACATGTATGTATATGTAATGTGATAGATAAATATGTGCATATAAAGGAAAAACTCATGGTTCCTCAACTCAGCATAATTTTCCTACCATGCTCTCTTATTTTTTGTGGAAAGTTGCTTTGTACCTATTGTATTGCAAAATATTTGTCTTAACAATGCTGGTATAATCAAGAATAAGTTATATATTTACTTGAGAGACTAGAAGTACCATTATTGGGATAGAGCACTTAATAACTTCCCCTAAAATGGCTCATGGAAAAAAAAGATCATTGACCAAAGGTATCTTTATCTAATTTTGGTTGCTTTATTTTTCTTTCTGCCTTGCTTCTCTTCGCTTCTCTTCCACCCTTGTTTGTTTCTGTCACACCTGACATCTTTATTGCGAGTTCTTTGTTAGAAACTGCCTTTGCCATTTACACCTAGCAAGTCACAGACCCTAGCCTCCACTGTGTTTTCTGAGTGCTACCATTACAAACATGGAAATCCATTTAAGGAATGCTTTTTAGCCTTTGTTATTCTGTGAATTTTTGACAATAAAAATAATTAGTAGTGTAATTAGTAGTATGTTTCTCTTGTTACGGTTCAGGATCTGAGACCTGGCAGAAGATCAGTTACAGGAAGAGATGCCTGAATGATTTCCTGACTTCATAGAAGACTGCATGACATGGATGACTTCTTTTTGTGGACACGTTTAGAAGGCAAAACTTTTTATCAGAGCCCTTGGGTTTGTCTTTATTTTACTACATGAGTGAGCTTTCAAGATGAAGATGTAAAAAGTCATGCAAGGTACAGAAACATTCCTAAATGTTTTGTATTAATGTAGTGGAAATGCTGGAAAATAGTGTAGTAGAAATGCTGGAAGAAAACGCACAACTCCATGAATGCTTTCTAAAAAGGGGATTGTTCAGCTGGAATCCCAGACTGGTAGAATTTATTTAGAGATGTGCATTCTTATGAGAACCCGAACTTCCTGTAGAGTTCAATATATTTACAAAATGTTAGAAAGAAACTCAAACTGACATACGAATCTCAGTGTTTGGGACATTTTTCTGTAAAATTCAAACTTTGCTGTGTGTGTTCTTTTCAAAAACTAAGTTCAGTATTGACGGAGGCATTCCATACTTCTCACTGCTTATTTCCAAAATTATTGGGAAATACTGAGAACTGAGTAGGATGGATCTACTTGGAATGAATGAGACAGAGGAAAATAGTACAAGCAAAATCTAACTTATTAGTTAATTTATTTAGTGCAAACCTTTGTATTTCTTTAGTTGGCTGTGGCTGTTTTCAGCAATTT